>NC_140634.1:16687993-18099192 GCF_057382275.1 Copadichromis virginalis
GGCAATCTTAATCTGCAAGTTCAAAAGCGTTGACTAACCCACCACACAGATGACCTGCTTTCACGACCCTGCACAACATGACTTGCAAGTAATTATGTCACCAACGATAGTTACCTAAAGCCGTGCCAAGTTTCGTAGTAATCCATGTTTTTTCCACACAGTCTGTACCTTCCAGTAGGTCCCAGTACCCCATTTCGGACTTATCAAGGACACAAATCGAATTCTCGCGAGAATTGCTCGTGTGGTTTTTGGCGTCTGGCGAACCCACTGGTGCACTGTCGACCCCTGCTGGAGAGTGAAGTAAGTACACTAGCACTAGCATATAACTAGATTGCAATGAATAGTTGTAATGTCTACGGAAGTATATTTTGCACTGAAATTATATAAAATAATCTTTAAAGAAATACACAGGATGCGCATATGAAATACGTGACTAATTTACTCAACGCTTCATATACTCTTCAGTATATCAGGTCGCTGTGTTTTAGATGCTCTGCAAAGATCAGACTGCAGAAAAGATATGTTACATCTGAAAACATTTAACAAAAAATAAATAAAAACACAGTTAACTAGACTAACTAACCAATAATCATCAGCAATTTTGAGCAAACCAACACCATCACTCATTAAATGACTTGTCAGCCTGCATTAGATATGACATGACATCACGGTCATTTTGTAACAGTGTGGCTATGACAGTGTTGTTTAAAGTACAGACAATGGTTTGAGTGGAGACTCTCTTTTTTGTTCTTAACACTTTCTCTTAAGCTCTTTATACAACATACCTTTGCTTCTCTCTGCAGCTGACTGACAAACTAACAACAGCACAACCAAGAGTAGCCCACAGACAAGTTTTTTTAATACTGCCTTCACCTGACAACTACTCTGCAAACTACCACTAACAGAGAATATAACATACAGTATCATAGGAAGGAAAAGTAGGAAGAACACAAGCTCACTGAAACTCAAGTTGTTCCTGATGAAAACCCCTACCCTTCTATTTTTAACCAAAAGGTACGAGTCTACATAACTTTTCAATTTACTTTATTGAAAATAAACAAGGAAACAGCAACATAAAACAACAAGATATATTTTTTTACTGTTCATAGCAACATGACTGAAAACATACACGGACACATACCTTCTATGCTTCTTTCATGCAGTAGTAGCATAACAAAATTCTACCTTTCACTGCAAAAATGCCCCTAGCATGCTCAGCAACTAATATATAAAATTCATCAGTAGCCATAGTCAAGGCCATTTTCTTTTATGTGATGGGTATGCCAAATCATGAAAGGACTCACTAAGATCCAAGAAGCCAATCAATGTCTGCTGTTTTGAAATGTCTGTTTCTGCCTTACAGACTAAAATACTGTCAAGTTCAGCAGTATTTCCAGAAGTCTCTGTTTCAAGGGGGATTAAAAACTGAACTGGTGTGGACATTACCCAAGTACAACTCAATCGCAATTCAGTTGGTGATCCCTGACATTTTGCAGTATCACTTAAGAATAAACAAAAAACAAAACACAGACACATAACTTATTTTTTATGGATACTGTAAGAGTATGCTTTGCATTTGCATATAAAACTCTTATTTCTTCTTCCACAAGTGGCTATATTTGTCCACTTTGAAATCATCTTCATACTGGACTCCTGTTTGTTTTTGAGGCTTCTTCACTTCTCTTTTCTTCAGCCGTACTCGACGTTCCTCTTCTGACAGAGTAGACAGATTTACCGGCATCTTTCAAAACAGATGAATAAAATAAAATTAAAAACAACACATCAGCTCACATAAGCAAAATATTAAGTGACATGCTCACTGGCTTCTGCTACAGGACCTGAGCAATTTGTTATTTTTTTTTAATTATCTATTGAGTCTGCTTTCCTCTTATTAGCATGTGGAGAGCTGGGTTTGGGTTGTATACAGTAGAATGTTGGAAAAACTAACTGTAAATTTCTTTTAGACAAATACATACATTATTCATATTAGGGGTGGGGGAAAAAATCGATACTGTGTAGTATCGTGATATTTTGTTTGCTAATAATGTATCGATACAGGGACAGCAGAAATCGATATTTTGTTACAAAAAGGTTTTTGTGCTCTGACTTCAGAGCATGTTGATCCTTTTTCTGAGCAAGAATCCTGACATTCCTTCACTGTCCAAATGGGTTTAACTTTTTTTATGGCAGCAATAAACATGACAGTTTACTTATTTTAATTTAAGACATGTTTTATTTTAATTAAGTTTAAAACTTTTTTATTTAATGTAAAATTATATTTTGTTTTAATTTACTTTTAAATTCTTCAGTTGCTGAATGGGCTGCATAGTTTTCATAAATTGCATAGTTCAGAATAGCTATAATTGTACCAGATGGTTGCATTCAGTTAAGTTGGACTAGACTGTAATAAAAACCGTTCAGTTTGTCAACAATAAAACTGACTGAAACGAGAGAAAGACTGAGTGTGAGACTTTGTTATTAGAGAAAATGAATATTGATAAAGTTTACCTTTATGTACAGAATCTGAATATCTCAAAATATTTTTAAAAATTGCGATAATATCGTATCGTGCGTTAAGTATTGTGATAATATCGTATCGTGGGATGTATGGTGATTCCCACCTCTAATTCATATATGCTCATTAAGTCATCTAACTGAAAAATGACAGGTCTTAGAAAATAACAGTGATGATGTAATTTACATGATCTCTTCTTTTTTGCTTTGAGACTGCACATCTATAAGACTCATGACAAACAGCAAGCCAGGGGATTACTGGCTTTTAGATATGGTAAACTAACCATTATGATGCGTCTGGGTTCTTTGTATCTGATGCTGACTGTTGACCCATCAGGACGGACTAACATCACAGGATACATCCTCTCGTATCTCTGCCGACCACAGCATGCAACTGACGCTCTGTTAGAGTTAAGCTGAGGAATCTGAGTGTGGAGCAGCTTAGCCTGGCCGTGCCGATGTGAACGGGTGAACAAAGGCCAAACACAGCTGCCTATACTGAAAGACGAAAGAAAATCAGTACAGACACATAAAAAGCATGCCACAGACAAATCCAATCTAAGCAACACTTTTCTCTTTTCCAAGTATAACGTTAACATTAGCCTCCTTGATTGAACGGAATTTGAAAATGACTCTTCGTCTGAACTAAGAGAGTTTAATGTTTAAAAAACAAAACCAACAAAAGAAATAAATATATTTGTAAACATGAATACAGCAGTCTAACCTTGATAACGAACCACGTGAAGCACAAAGTTTGGTTATAAACATGTCGAGCATTGGAAAGGTTGCTAAACTGTGACAGGAAACTCTTCAATAGAAGGTCGGACACAGGAGTTGATATAATAAAGGTCCCAGTGAAACAGTATATGGCCCAAAAACGTTCCGGGGCGAGGGGATTCTGATTTTCGTTTTCTGTTACGATTTGGTACGATGTTACTCATGCTTCCCAAATGAGTATTTTATAGTTATTGACGTAACTAAAATGACATTGAAGTCAAACCTGGTGGTGGTGGGTTGGCTCCTTAAATCGCCGAGGTGTTCAGTCATCTTAGCGTACCAATCAGATTAGCATATATTTAATTAATAATTATTAAATGTACGCATTTAATAATTCGCACTCTAGAATAATTCTGTCTTGTGTGGAGCTTTCAATTCAGAATACAGACGACAAACGGTAAATGAATGATGTTTATTTAACGTAAGGACATACGGTTAGGGTTACTGCTGGTGTTGCAGCGTATGTGTGCAGTCAGTGTGCTGCATACATGCCGATCTGACAATGTATGTTGACTTGGCTGCAGTGGGGATTGAATAAAATAAAATACATCTTGTTCCTGAACGTCATTAAACAATTCAATCCACTTTTACATATGTAGCAGCAGCAGCAGCACCATTTCATCTGTACGCATCTTTATAGCTGAGTTACCCTGCGGAGGGCAGTAGTACACATAGAAGCGTCTGTTATAGGACGAAGAAGATATCCCGTGATCTGTTAGGGAAGTACAGCTGAGGACGTGTTTTGTCGAGTAGTTTTTATATGTTCGGGTAAAGATTTATTCGTTCATTACTTAACGCAAGCCTATTGCTTTATTATTTGTGTGTACGTGTTCTTTCAGACCAAATAGGTAAGATGAAGACATCGCTTTATCTCAGACAACTTTGTTATTTTATTAGAGTTCATTTGATGCATTTGATTCCTTGGAAGATGCGTTTGTCTTGTCTGATCTATATAAACTTGGCTTTGGTGCGCTATACTAAAAAAAAAAAACCCCTCTATACTAACAGTGATAGTTGTATTAAACTTCCTTGTGGTACATCCCCTAGATTTTCTGAAATGTGGGGGAGGTTCCGTCAGTTCAGTTTATTTCTGCTGCACATCAGTAAAATCCAACTATTGAGAAGCAGAGCTACGTGGGGCTCACCTCAAACACTCCATATGAAGACGAAGTGAATAGTTTTAGGACAGAGGCAAAGTTTTTGACTGTGGACTGTGACTATCACCACTTATCAAGGGCAGGTATACCAAATCATGCAGCCTTAAGGCTGAGGGTAACACCATATATCCAAAAGAGAAGAATTTTCAAGCAGGTTGGCAGCATATCAAGGAAGACAACTGTGAATTATTTTACTAAGCTATACTGGTATGAATCAGCTCAACAAGTTTAATTTAATACAGTATATTTAACGAAACACTGTTTTGTAATGTTAAACGTAGAATATATTGACATGGACATGCATTTAGGATGACCTGCTGGTTATCACTTTTGTCGGTGAAGCAATGAAATCAGTGGTAGGCACTACAGCTCCATTTCTAAACTTTCTATGCCATGTTTCATGCTGAAATACACAGCATTTACTTACCTGCCAACTGGAAAGAAATTATTCCAAACTGATTCATTGATAAACTTTGGTTTCCATCGTGAGTGATCCGCTACTCAGTGTCTTCTTTTTAAATCATGACTATCGATTTTAAATCAAATCAGTCACTCTGAGGATAAACACAAACAAACAGCCCAGCTGATGTGATGAAAGGTGTGATGAATGATGAGGCACATTTATTTATTTTATACAATATAATGAGTTAATGCAGCTGTATTATAATCATTTGCAGTTAGCTTAATTTGGATTGTTCTCTGAAGATAATATTGACACCTATATGCATTTTCATGACCTGGGAATTGCAGTCTTCTTTTTTTTTGTGAGGTCAAATAAACTATGATATAGCCTGCTCACAGAAATTGACAAATCTGCAGATGCAACATCTGGAACACGGAGAGTGAAATATGTAAACAAATCTAACTAGTTAACATGAAATCCAGGTAACCCGGGAAACAGATATTTATCTGATTAATCTTATTAAAACATGAAACAAAAACAGGACCTTTGTACTTTCACCTGTGTTTGGCTTTGAATAACAGACATTAAATGATCTACAGCCTACATTGTGTTTTCAGTAATAGTTTTTACTAGGGCTGGGCGATATGAGGATATATCGCGATACACAATATATATCATGATATGTTTAAAAAGCCTCCAAAAAAATATTTATTTTCAACCCTATAGTGCCTAAAATTGCCCTGGTATACTCATTCAAATCGGCCATTTTTTTCAACTTTGAATACAACAAGTCTGAATGAATTGAAATGTTTTATTTTAACCATTTGTTAACCATCAGTTGCACACAGAGGTTTTTCCACAAATGACAATACTGTCACATTAAGTCTCTTTCTGTGGTCAACACTAGACCTTTAACAAACAAACGATCACGGCAACAAAAAGGACATCAAACAAGAATTCATGAGACAAAATAAAACAACTGAAATTAAGCTGGTTTATTTATTCATCAAACACGGAAAAAATTGCGATAGATCACGTACATGCAGTATAAAGCCCACCCCTAATTTTTACCTGAAGTATCTGTTTAATCCTCTTATCTTACACTATAATTATGATTGCATTGGATAGCTCTGATTTCCAATGACTTCTGGCTGCTTTCTTTTCTTTAGGTTTTCATAATTTTACAGAGATGACAGGCCAAGGTTTGGGAAAGAGATGCCTACCTGCTCAGCTGCTGGTGTTCTGGATGTTGACCAACATGTCTGGTGATGAACTGTTATGATTAAATGAATCCGTTTCACTGCAGAAAAATACATAAAATGTGAAATTAACACTAACGCTGCCCTCCAAAACTCTGCTTGTACTTCAGAATCCAGATTGAGTTTGTTTGCTCCTCAGGCTGTTACACTTGAGGAATACTCTAAAAATGCCGTCGTTATTACTTCCAGGTAATAGTATTTTAGATAAGCCATATTACCAGTGTAGATATATATAAGTGTACTTTCTGTGTTTAATAATAGAAAGCCTGTTAAAATTGCAATAAAACGATTCTGTATACAGTACCAGTGTTTTCAGCATGTAATACATTTACAGTTATATTCTGGAAAACCTTTTTGGATTCTGGGTTAATTGAAATAATTGTAGTTATCATTTGTACTACACATTGAATTATTTGCAAGACTTTTATAGCTACATCATAGTTTTAAAGGATACAGAACTTCATCTCACAGTCATCAGCAACCTTTCTGTTTTTTCTTTTCTAAATCCATTGTTAACTACATTACATAGCAGATAGAACCAAAGAGAAGCGATATTATACCCATATGAAGTAAGATGTGTTACTACTGGCATTTAATATAGACTTTGTTATTGCAAGCGTTAACATTTGTATTGTTCCCTTTGGTGTTTCGTGTCTTTGTGCAGTTCCCCTCTCAACCAGTCAGCTGTGATTCACCTAAATGTAACACACAGCTCCAAGATAAACTACTCGTCTATAATCACAGTGCCTGAGGAGGTAAGAAACCAAACATGAAAAAATGATGCTGCATATGAGGCAACAAAACATGGGCTTAACAAAACATTTCAAGCTAGGATACTTTTGAGGAAGTCAGGTTGGATGTTTGTTTTTTTTAATAACTTTGTAATATCATAATATGAACACAACAACACCTCTGATTACAGAAAGGTTAAAGAATGATTGGGTATAAAAAGAGCCTCTCAGAGGTTGATGGAGTCCATAACTATTATCATAGGCCAGTTCCTCTTTTGCTGCTGTTTTTTGAATTTATAAGACAAAATCAGACCTGCGTTATCTAAGTTTGGTGAAACTAAATTATTATTTTTTATCAAAATGTATTTGTGACAGTAGGCAGAGACCAAAATCTATGTGAGTTTTTTGTTTAGGTCATGATGCCAGTACAAGCTACCGCTGTCAGTTTTAATGTGACAGCCCATGATGTTGGTCAGGTGACCACATATCTGGTTACCAACAGCACAGAGCTCAACAGGTGGGTGTCAGTCCAGCACGAAGAAAATAATTTCCTTCACTGAATGCAATAATTGAATATCTTAAAGTGACCACTTTCTTCTTCAAATTTGGTGTCCAAATCTTATAAACTGAGTCTTGGTGCCAGTGAATCTCCTGTTAAGTTTTTAATTCTCTCCAGACTGTACAAGCTATTACAAGACATTGGTTGAAGCAGCAGAGCACAAACGCACTGAAACGTGGTTTCTTTGTCCCCTTTTGTCACGCAAAACGTCTGGATCTCAAAATGGTTATAAGCTAATGGTTGAAAAGATAGAAAGTTGTTAATTCTGCACTACTCAGAGCTAATGATGCTCACGATGAGATGGAATTTTCCTGTTTTTATTGTAAAGCACTTTGGTGTACTGCTGGTGCTATACAAATAAAGTTGTATTGTATTGTATGGATGGAGGGATCCACCAGAGGCCGGCTGATGTCTGCTGCCATTTTATTTTTTAACTGATTAACTGTCCAGTTTCTTTGTGTACATAAGCTATATCTTTTTTTCCAGTGTGCCTGTCAGGATCCGCTTCATAGTTGTCCATAGCAATGTCCTGTCCATAATTAGTGAAGTCATTGGTTGGATTTACTTTCTGGCCTGGTCAGTGTCTTTTTATCCACAAGCCTTCGAAAACTGGAGGAGAAAAAGGTAGTTTTCAAACATCTTTTATCTCTCCCTATGTATTTCCTTCTTATTATTGTTATCATTTTGTAGTTAGACTGACATCTATCTAAATGGTTTTACGTGTGATTCCCCCCCCCCCCCCCCCCCCCCCCCCTTTTTGTTTTTAATAGTTTTGCATTCGGCTAAAGTAAATCACTACTGGTAGCATAAGGCGGTACATCAGTACATAAATCAGTGCCTTTGTCAGAAGGTTTGTTGTGTCTCCAAGTACAGTTTCAAGAGCATAGAGATTTAAGGAGACAAGCAGTTACTGGACCACAGCAACCTCCCTGAACATGATCCAGTAATCATTGCAGTGGCAGACACCCAAGAAAGGGTTTCAAATTTGAAAAGTTAGACAGAACCAGGCCTTGACACGATTTACACCTAACAAGACTGGCTACGGATACATATCTATGTTAGCTTCTTTACATAGATATCGAGCTCAATTCAAGCCCAAAAAGAGTGAAGGTAGTCAGGTATGAGTGGATTGTACTACTAGAAGACAACATTGCAGAAATTGAGGATAGCTGTAAGTACCTTGGAAGGCAAATGAGAACCAGGAAGAGTCCACTATAGAAAAGCTGCAACTACCTGCAGAGAATAAGTCACGGCCAGAGGAGTAAACTGAATGGAAAGAACAAGAGCCAGGCAATCGACACCTACGCCCAACCTAGTTGTCAGAGCTGGTCAAAGGAAAAAATAGAAGTCACTGACTTCAAGACAGGAAAGCTTTTTACCATGCATGAAGGGTTTCACCCCAAGTCCAGCACCCTGAGACTGTACGCCAAGCAGAAGGAAGGAAAGAGGACTAGTGAGTGTCAGAACTGCTATTCAGGATAAAACAGCAAAGGGCCATGAGTGCATCAGCCACAAGTGATCGTGTGCTTATTAGATACCTCGGGCAGCAGAAACCTGAAAAAGGACCCGAGCAAGAAGAGGAACTAAGAAGAGGAATCATCGTGGAAGGACAGGGCACTGCACAGCATGTACTGTTGGCAGGCAGAAGAAGTCTAAAAATCTAAAAATCCTACCAGTGGCTGGACAAAGCTGGACTGAAAGACAGCACAGAGGCACTAATCATGGCAGCACAAGGTCAAGGTCTAGGCACAATATCAGTAGAGGCAAAGGCCTACAACACCAGGCAAGATCAAGAAAAGATCTGACACAGGGCGGAGGGGAGGGAGAATCTAGAAAATGAATGACATTGATTGCCCTGACTTTTTCTCTTCAGTCTCTCTTGTGTGTTGGGTTTAATGTGGTGTGAAATTTGTAGAATGTTTTAAAAATAAAGTTACTCAAAATTAAAACTAACATGTTTGTCTTCAGTGTTGTAGGTCTCAACTTTGACTTCCTGGCTCTCAACCTGACGGGTTTCATTGCTTACAGCGTCTTCAATATAGGACTGTTCTGGATACCGTCTATAAAGGTAACTCCAGCCACTGAATGGACACTCCATTGTTTATACACATGAAGAATAGGATACCAGCCAGTACCAGTGAGTCTAGAGAAACCTTTGAAAGTTAAATGCTTAATTAGATTTATAACTGTATTTAACATACTGTCTCCTTGAGTACAACTCTACGATCTTTTCACTCAACTGTCTGTGAATTTGAAGACATTCCATCCATTTGTGGCATTTCTTGATGATCAGTTGATGTTTTTCATGACTACACTGGACGATCCACCTAGTGGCTGTTGCCTTTGTATAGAATAACATTAGGTTTTGAATAATACATACATAATACTTTTTGTTAAGCTACTGTGTGCTCCTCCTGTAGGAGGAGTTTCTGAAGAGGAACCCTAATGGAATCAACCCTGTGACTGCTAATGATGTTTTCTTCAGTCTCCATGCTGTCCTGCTGTGTTTGGTCTACTTCAGCCAGGCTACTGTGTATGAGGTATGTGTATGTCATTTCATATACTTACAGACTTTCTGCTTTAAGACACTTAAAGCAGAGGAGCAGAATAATTTAATGTAATGACTTTATTGTTAAGACTGAATACGACATGACTCTCAAAATCACTTTTATCACAGAGTCAGTTTGTTTGGCAGGATGTCTCAGACTCAGGACGGGTGTATAATGTGCCATTTTTCTTACAGAGGGGTGGACAGAGAGTCTCTCGGACGGCCTTGGTGTTATTGCTGATTGGCTGGATGTTTGCTTTGATCAGCTTATTTGTTGCTGTAGCCAAAACAATCACCTGGCTGGACTACCTTTACTATTTCTCTTACATTAAGCTAGCAGTGACTCTTATCAAATATGTCCCACAGGTAAGACTCAAACACAAACTGGACTTGCACATTAAAT
Organism: Copadichromis virginalis; assembly: GCF_057382275.1. Taxonomy (NCBI): domain Eukaryota; kingdom Metazoa; phylum Chordata; class Actinopteri; order Cichliformes; family Cichlidae; genus Copadichromis; species Copadichromis virginalis. Next base: position 16,698,345 of record NC_140634.1, read on the forward strand.
AATGAATACTAGACTGAAACCATATTAAAAAAAATCTTGCGTTGTTGGATGTTCCATCGATTTAATGTGTTTTGATGCCCACCTTCACTGCCCACCAGTGGTGCATCTGTCTACATTTCTTTTACAGTAACAGTGCCACATGTTAGAGATTTATTACAGTAAACATGTTTTAGAAATACAATGTTCACATCTAACCTGATTAATACACTGCTAAACAAAACACTTTTTAATTAGAGTGTGTCATTAAGTTGGGCTATTGATCTTGGTCAGTTAATTAGCAGGGGGTTATTAAAGAGTTTTAGCTGCTTAATGTTAATGAAATTAACAATAGGCGCACTAGAGGGGCACCTCCTCTCTTCACCTGATATGACCTGATGATTTTTGAGCAGTGTACAAGTCTCAAATGTTCTATGCCATATTTATTTTTATCAGCAGTGAATACAGTTGATGGCTTTCCTGTGTTTCCAGGCATACATGAACTACAAAAGACAGAGTACTGAAGGATGGAGCATTGGCAATGTGTTACTGGACTTCACTGGTGGATTCTTCAGCATTCTCCAGATGATTCTGCAGTCTTATAACAATGGTAATTACAGTAGTTTGCTTACTGTACATACAAAAATATTTAATGAAATAAGCAGGATTTCTGAAGCGACGGAAAGAAAGGAAATGTTGACATGAAAAGTAAAAGTGTGTTTACTGTGCTTATTTTACCCCTCAGCTATAAGAAGCTGATGGGTATTGTTGTCACCTCGCCCTGTGGGCGGCATGGAGAAGTGATAACTTGAGAAGAATTAGGATTTTTAAATGGATAAAATAGGTGCATCTACTTTACCACCTGTACTGTTGATGTGAGCACTGGAGCATTTTGACGGTATCTCTGTATTAATTTTGATCCTCAGATGAGTGGAAGCTGGTGTTTGGTGATCCTACAAAGTTCGGTCTGGGTCTGTTCTCCATCGTGTTTGACATCCTTTTCATCACTCAGCACTATGTTCTCTACAGACGATCGTCACAGTATGAACCACTCGTGAACCAACAAGGAGACTGATACTCGCTGGAGTGACCCAAAGAAGCACATTTATGTACAGCTTTAAAGAGAACTTATGGTTGTTGTTTGACTTTCATTGTGAAAATAATCTGGCCAGTTTCTTCAAAGCAGGGATTTACACGTCTCATTAACACCAACTCACGTATGAATATTAATTAAGAAAAGGGAAGACAGAAATTAATTGAAAAAGCAACTGTAACACTAACTGTTATTATCCATGTCATTCGTAATTAAGGTGGTAAACCTGTTATAAACCAGGTTACCATAGCGAGTCAGTTTCTCTAAACTTTCACTTCTAATCATTTTCTGACAACTACTGTCTTGAATCAAGACTTTACTGCAAATGAAACTGTGATAACTAAGTAATTTGCTGTAACACAGACAAGAGACCTTTAGGTGTGATAAGTTACTAATGAGGATTAATAAAGTGCTTTTTCATTGTACTCTTTGTCTTGTAAGCTGCCATGGAAGTCTTGTTTCAGTGTACTCCAGATTATGTGCTACAAACTTTCTTCGCTAAATTACGCAAATAACCACCACATGTGAATATTTGATTCTATAATGCAGAGGCTGTAGTCCAAAATTACCAGGAAAAAAAAAAAAAGATGCCATGACCTTGACATTCCTTTACAGTATCATTAGACTTTTATTTTCTATTTACAACCAATTTGTTATATATAAATAAATTACATAATTTCCAGAAAAGATTTCAATTCAAGTGCATACAAGAGCTAAATGACAATATGTTGAGGTTAAACACAGTTTGACTCACTGGTCCAGAAACAAAATACAACGTGTGCATAATGAAATTGTAGACTGTTAGAGAATGGGCAGCAAATGCGGTTCAGTCGTCAGTGCCCATTTTGCCTTTGAAAGGACTGCAGACTGAATAAAAAGATGTACAATTCAGGATGTAAACAGCTCTTCTTACAGTATTGCAAAAACTGACGGAACAAATGCTCAGTCTATCCAGGAATTTATGTCAATGGTCCTTGAATGGAGTTAAAACACACAGCACGGTCTAGAGGTGCCTGAAGACCATCGGGCTCGTTTCAGGCATTGCTGATGACTATAAGAGCAGGAGTAGCCGTCTGCTGACTTGTCTCACACATGATGCTCTGCTCAGATGGCTTGGCAAACACTCTGGGAGTGTTGAGATTGTAGACTCCCGCCTGAAGGAAACAGGCTTGCAGTGTTAGACACAATACCTCCTTGGGCTTTAGCTGCAGCTTGTACTGGGACTGACCCACCCAAGCAAATGAGCTGTGGACCTCCAGGGACTCTGGGCTGGAAGAGACAAATAGAAGTGTTATGTTAAAAAACAAGTACTTTTGGAAAAGAATGCTACATTTAAGAGGTCACAACTTATCACCTGATATTAGAAAAATGTGTTATTTTGACCTCATGTTAGAAACCATCTTCACATTCTGCCTCAAGTATCTGTGGTTACTGTTGGATCAACTAACCAAAGAAATGCTTGCTCTTTGACTCAATTTGTTCACACAGTTCAATGGAGTCTTGATGGTCTACTTTTTCAGTTATTGAGGCCCGTGTACTGTTGGGAACACTATAAGCTTTACATCCTGGTCCTAATGTGTGTATCACTGCAATTTAATTGAGATGCTCTATAGAGAGTTGACTTCTTTCAGTTGTCTACTAGTGGATACTCAACCAGGATGCATCACAGGATAATTAGGAGCTACAACAAAGGGTTTGAATACTTCTGTGGCTCAGATTTTCTACCATTTTCCCCCATGGTCATTCCGAGTTCAATCTAAACTTGAGCTAAATTTTAATTATAAAAAATATATCTTGAGGTAATATGAAAAATAAATACTTTCTCAAGCCACTGTATGTATCAGCTGAATTTTATACTGAAAAAGAGCAACGTCAGTCTTATTTAAGTGAAATCCACTGTCCACAACAGTTTTGTCTCCATTTTCCTTACAAAGTAATCATGTGAGGAAGGAACACATGTTGTTTTAAGAAACCTACCTGCTGCTTTTGTGTCTTAAGTCAATGATGACATCTACCTGAGCCAAGGAGCAGTTGGACAGAGTCAGAGTAACTGGCACCAAACAGAGACTAGGCACAAAGAGAAACGCAGCTTTTTATTAACAAAAAAAATATTTGCGAATAGGAAAAATTCTAAACAAACAATAAAGGTCTACAAACAGAGGATGGGATGGATAAATGTAATAATGCTAAATACTGCCAAACATGGTAACATCTTATTATCCTGTCTTAGGATGGCACTGAAAAACTGCTCTGTGCATGTGGTTATTATAAGCCGCACAACTAATTTTTTAAAACTGCAAGACATTATTTCTAAAGAGCTTCACTTATCACTTTATTTTTAAAAATCCAAACAAAGCCAAACAGTCCCAAATAATCGGCCACCATCATATCATAAAAACCCATAGTATCATATATTTGATCCTGAGTTTGGATATGTGAGACAGAATAAAATCCAAGCTCTACTATAGGTAAGGCTTAATGCTCCTTTGTGATAATGCTTTATGTGCTTATAGCTATATCAAAACACCCTGAACCTTCTCTTATGTTGCTATAGACAAAGGCTGTTTAAGGAGCTTCCACTGAATATGTACACTGACCTCTTCTGACTCTCCATATGTTTAATTGTGTAACCTGCATACCATTAACCTTTAAATCGTCTTTCTCCTATATTGTTATTTGTCCTCTCTCTTCTTTCTACCTCACTCTCTAACCAGCTAGCAGCCTTTTGCTTTACTAATTACTTTGCACAGTCTTCTTTTTATTTTCCAGCAGTAAAGATGACAAAATAATCCTAAACTTGAGAAAATAAGGAGATCACATAAAATTTGAATGTTTTTCCTCATTTGGTGGTTCTTAATGGTTATGGTTACAATAAAGACTTGCAAAAAGGAAATCTGTGTTGGTCTATGTGCCTAAGGGTCTTATGCAGACCTTCAAAAGAATTCATTTCCAACACAGTGCCAAACAGAATTGATGAGATAATTTAGTTCAGCCTGGAGTAACTTCTTGAGTTTAACTTAACTCTATGGATCCCAGGGGGCTTTCCTAGTGTGAAAGCTTTTTTTAAAGCGAGAGCTATACATTAACCTTTGCTCGTAGTCTGTCCCATCTCTTATCTGAAGAATACGTTTCTAAATCTGATAGAACATTTCAGAGAGATGCACCTGTTTAATAACCTTTTGTAATCACTTGGACCAAACATTGTGTTAGGAAAAACAACACGGCAGGTGCCTCACCTTTCCTGCACAAATGGGTGTGTGCAGGTTTCAGGGTAGTGTAGATTGGTTTTGATGAGCTGACAAAACTCTGCAGAGGGAAGAATGACTGGAGGAGGCAGGTCTGATTTAAACTTGAGGAGCACCATCTCCTGAGCTTCCTGAAGATGAACACACATACACTATTAAAGAAGACTTGCTCTAACAAATAAAAGTAATCATACCAGCATTATATAAAATATTTAAAACCCTCCTGAAATAAAACATTATATTAGCTTTTGGGCTTAAAGTTCTGCATTATTTCTAAGAATAATCAAAAGTGGGATTAAGTTTAGGTTTCTTATGCTGGTTTTATTTTAGAAAAATAGACTAAAAACAAAGAGCTTGCGGTACCTCCTTAGCAGTCAAAGAAGTGGCTTCTTTTCCGATGGTCTGCAGTGCAACATGGAGTTGGCCCTCCAGGATAAGCTGTTTGTTGTCCTCAACCACATAAGCCTAGTTAGACAGACATGCACAAAATGGTTATTGTCCATCAAAATATCCATCCAGGGTTAATATGATCTAATGTATATTGCACATTTAAGAATGATCCCTTAATGAGTATGAGCATGTATGATTTCATTGGTGGTGGTGACTTGTATTTTTGTTTTTGGTGTATTGTTCTTTTATCTTATTTTCTGGCAATCAATCATTGTAACTACAGCGCCACTCACTGGTGGAAGGAAAAAAACACTAAGTGTGAGAAAGAGACTGTAGTGTGGATAGCAGAAACCAGCGTGACGGAGAGAGATTAAACTGCCAAGCAAGTTGAGAACAGATGCATTTATATTATAAACCTTGTGTCCAACTCCAGCCTTTATGGTTAAAATCTATCCTGATTACTTATGAATGAGGATTTGACCTGATTTTTGTTTGTTTTAGCCGAGTGGACAACTTTGCTCTGTGAACCTGTAAAACTGAGATTGTGAAACCGTGATAGCGAGCCACCCCTAAGATAACTATTCCTGCTGGATCAACTTATATTCAAGAGATAAGAACACATTTCTAAACTGTGGTAAGACCACACCATCATTTCTGTCACTGCTACGCACAGAGGACTTAACTGTATTTTTGTTTTCTTCCATTATTTATTTTTATGCTGCAATTTGGATGAATAGATTAATGTGCATTAGAAATTCTCTCTATATATTTTTGTGTGTTTTATATCCCATAAAAAAGCCAGCATTTAAACATTTACAGTAGTCTGGATTTTAGGATCTCCAGTTATAAACTGCTCTTGCAAACCGAGACTGGTGCTCGCTATCTGTAAATATCTACAGTGCTACACATCTATCCATCCATGTATCACTAAACTCTCTTACCTTCCAAATGACAATTATGTTGAGGTCCAGTTCACTGCACTCCTTGGCAATATCTGTCAGGTCTGAACTTCTGTTCTCAGTGGGTACAGAGCCTTGACTCTTGCTGACTGATGATATCCTGGATGATGCTCCGTATGCTTCCTGAGTTTCTAACGTCAGGCAGCGGAAGAAGAAATCCCCACATGGTGTGGTAGAACTGATGATCTAGACAAAGACAGCACCATTCACTCTCTATCACTTAGACCCTCTCTCCATGCAGGCCAGTCAGTTAAAGGAAATTTAAACATCGACACAACTGAACTTCGCCAACGTTCCTCCTTAACTCAGTGATACATTAATAGATGACTGTTAGACAGCATATTGAATTAAATAATGCTGCTACATCACTGTTTTCTTGACAACACATTTTCAATTCCACAAAATTCAGAAAGAGTTACTGTTTGTTAAAAAGCTTACATAGAAGTAGGCAAACATTTCTAGATGGTTCCTTCTAGCTTTAAATTTGTTTTACAACAAACACGAGGCAAAAATGTCTTGATGCATGCTCAATCATCCAGATAAGGAAATCCCAAAAGGTTGATTCTGTTTATCTGGACGTCGAGTTTTCAGTGGGAGAAACGTTTCGTCAGTCACCCAAGTGACTTCTTCAGTCTCAGCCGACTGCAGGTCTCCCCAACCTTATGAACAGTAAATCTGCACAATAACTGAAACCAGCCTACTGAGTAAATGTAAATATCCCAGCTGGACATTTGTCAAAGCTGGGAAGGCTCCTAAAGAAAGCTCCAGGTGATCAAGGAGAGATGGACAACTGCTGCCGAAGTGAAAACCTTTAGCGATCCCTTATCTGTCAGAAATATCGGAACAGTTGAGACACATTTTCTCTAAACACAGCATCCCTGTGGCTTTTAACCCCAAAACATGTTACACCAAAAACTGGTGCACCCCAAGGATCGGGTCCCCCAACACAGAGTAATATAGTATATGCTGTGAAGTGCCAGGAGGATTGCCAGGATTTATACATCAGGGAAACCAAACAAACTCTGGCGAAGCGGATGGCACAACACAGAAGAGCTACCTCGTCAGGCCAGGACTCTGCAGTCTATTTACACCTACAGGCCAGTGGACACTCTTTCAATGATGAGGATGTAACATCCTGGACAGGGAGGAACGCTGGTGTGAGTGCAGAGTCAAGGAGACCATTTACATGAAAAGGGAAAGACCATCTCTGAATCGAAGAGGGGGCCTAAGGGTACATCTTTCACCATCTTATGATGTTGTGATTGCAGCCGTTCCCCAACTCTGTGAATGGTGCTCATGGCCATTGTTCAATAGGCTTTGATCAGTGGTTGTTGATCGTTGGTCATGACAATTTGCATATTAATGATCAAGCTACTGACCTCAGAGCACATTCTTCTTTCAGTGGTTTCAGTTATTGTGCAAATGTACTGTTTATAATGTTGGTGAAACCTGCAGTCAGCTGAGACTGAAGAAGTCACTTGGATGACTGACGAAGCGTTTCTCCCACTGGAAACGCTTCGTCCAGATGAAAATAATCAACCTTTTGGGACCAAACAAAAAACATCCCCAAAAAACAACTATGACAAAGCATGAGAACATACAACCATAACAGAAAATTGTATATTGTGAAGTGTATGTTCTACTCACCTGTTCATTTCCCATACTCAGGTCTGAAAAAGTGTACTTCTCTACAGCCTTAGAGGTAGCTAGAAATAACAGACAGAACTGTGAAATTCATGCTCACTGAAAATGGCCTAACTGATGGGGTTTGTTTTTTCACTAAAAGTACCTTCACTGGGTTTGCAACGTGTGGCCCTAAAACACAGCTTGGCTCTTTCTCTGCTGCCAAGTTTACATTCTGAAGGAGAAAAGGAAGAAAAAGACAAGTTACGATCCACATCAATATCCAGTTTCTGTCTGATTTCTTTCATTTAATCCATTATTAGACTCAACTCACTTCTCTCACAAATATTAAAGAACTCACCCACCACTTTAATCACACGCTAGATCTCGTTCTGACATATACCAGAGACACTGAAAATGAAACAGTATCCTCAAAGTGCTGTAACTAAGTTTAACCATATAATTCCTCCTTTAATGTTCGCCTTTGACAGTTATACCAGGAAGTCAAGTACTTCTGATTTGGGGGTTTCTTTTTCAAATGATCCACAGTCTCCACAGTCACGCGCAGCGACGATGTAAATGTATTAAGAAGATAATCCGACCTCTGTACAACTAGATCAGATAGCTGCTCCACACTGTTGGCACATGGCATTGAAGAAGAAAACAGTGGAGATCACTTGTATGGTGGAAAGAAAATGACATATCACTAATTCAAAACACCTTCATGTAGCCTGGAAAAAAGTTTGTTGTTCATAAAAAAGTCCTGCATGTTACTGTCCCTCACTAGTTAAAGGAAATAACATTAGGTTTCTCTTGATGTCATCCATATAAAAGAAGTGCTTACTGATTACTCTGTTCTACAGACTATATCCATTGATCTAGTCATTGGTAGTCAGTGGTACTTGCTGGCAACTTGTGCAATTTCCTTAAAGTTGGCCTCTAGTGTTGTTCATCAGGATCCATGTGTGAGACATTGAGTCGTAGGATTTCTTGCAATCAGTCCAGGTGGTGTACAGACTGGTCACAGTCTGATCTTACAGTCTTAATTGACTGCTTTATCTGCTAGTAACTGGTATTTCTGCCATTTCACTCATGTATTGAGCTATGTGCCTGTTCATGTTAGCAGCTATGATACCTGACCGGAGCTTCGATGTATTGCTAATATACTGACTGATCCCTTCTGGGGGATTATTTCCAGGTGCAACTCATCCATTAGCAGCTGGTTCATTTATAAGTGTAAGTCTAAGTGTATTTTTGTTTTCTGACAGTGTAGTATTTTATTCTGTTGTATATAGTATGTTATTCTTATTATCTTGTTCCATTGTTTTTCTTAATTTTTGCTACTGTAACTTTGCACTGTCCACTTTCTGCTGTGACACAAGTTTCCCACGTGTGGGAATAATAAAGGTTTATCTTATCTCATCTTATACTGCCAGGCGCTCATGAATGCCGTTAGCTTCTTCAGTAGGTAGGCGTGAATCATGTTGGTGACTGGTGCTGTCCAACTGTTTATGATTCAGACTTTGTCTTGAATGTCTGGCCTCCTGTATGGGCAGCTTGCTGTACTTCTCAGACATTCCTTTCTTAATCACACCTTTCTGCAGCTCTAATAGTTGGCTAACTTCTCTTAGTGCTGCCTTGATATTGGCCTTCAATCTCCTTCTCCATGGAGAGGTCTGCTCCATGACACTGTTCATCTTGTAGCTAAGGATCTCAGTGATCACTGCTGCTGTGGTGTAGATGTTCCACTTTCCCAAAATGAAAGTGAAAGAGGCATGATTTTGAACCTCTGAAGGAGATCTAGCTTCATCACAAATAATTAAAATTCATGGGCACAGGACCGGTCAGCTGCTGCTCTAGAAGCAATTGTTTTTAATGGGTTGAATCTTTGAACTTCACCATAGAAAATTATATTCATCAATCATGCTAACACTGTATGGAGAAACTGAACTAGCCCATTAAATGAAATGAAGCACAGATCTCCTGGTGTACCAGACCTCACCTTTATCCTTGTTCGGGTTGATGTACTTGTGAAGGCGCCAATGTTGGCTGCTACTCGAGACCTGAACGATGTGGAACTCTCGCACACCACCTTCATTCTGTGAGAAGAGTAATGTTCAATCGTTATTTGTGCAGCAGGCATGATTTAACTATGTAACTGTGTGTGCTATGCTGAGCATCTCACCGTATTGATGTTCTCCACATCAATAAAGACAAGGGTTCCACTACTGCCTTTTTCATCCAGACAGTGATGTGGAGGAACACTGCTGCGACAGGCTGATGCCTGTATGCTCAAAGACCGACTAGCACAGATAAATACTGTGTGGCGCAGCACCCGGTGACTTTACATGCGGAGAGAGGGAAAAGAGAAAGCCTTATTGTTTTTTCCCCAAGGATTATGAGAACTTTCAGCACAAACATACACAAACCTGAACTATGGCTTGTGCCATTATGTGACCCCACACACAGCAAACTAAAAAAATTAATTTCTTTGTTAAGGTCACAGTCCAGTCCGTGCGTACCCAAAACAGCCATGTTTAATCCAGATAAGGATATGATTTATAGACTTTGTCACACAGAACGTGTAAAGAACTTTGTATACATTACATAAAAGTTATAAACTGGTGATATTAAATGATCAAAGTATTTGATCCCCTACAACCTAGGCAGAGTTCTGGCTCACAAAGATCAGCTGCGTGCCCATGTGGCAAACAGATTTCAAACAATTCCAGATTAACTTGTTGCACCCTTGTCCACTAAATCAATTCATTCACACTCCAAGCTCTCCACCACAATGGGCAAGACCACAGAGCTGTCAAAGGATGTCGGGGACAAGATTGTACACATCCACAAGACTGGAAGAAGCAAGAAGCTTGGTGAGAAGTTGACAAGTGCTTGTGTGATTAATAAGAAATATAAAACACCTATCGATGGTTCTCAACTGAAGCTTTATACAAGATCTTGCAATAACAGGATGAGGATTATCATGAGAAAGGTGATATATCATCCCAAGAATACATGGGAGAGATTTGTTGATGACTTAAAGGCAGTTGGGAGGAGAATCACCAAGAACACCATCGGTAATACACTACTCCATTATGAATTTAAATCTTACAGCACCCGTGAATTTGCCCTGCTCAAAAAACGGCACAAGTACAGGCCCATCGCACGCTTGCCAGTGAACATCTAAATGATTAAGATAAAGCATTATAATCAGATGAAACTAAAATCGAGCTCTTGAGCAACTTGAACCACCTTATTTGGAGGAAGAGAAAAGCTGAGTATGACCCAAACGTGGATGACTTCAATACACTACGGGACAAGGTCATAGCACCTGCACGGCTGTGGCTCCAAGCAATCAGAATGGTACTAAAATGTGACGTCATCAGACTGCATGCCACCAATTGGCTGGTCAGTGGCGTCGTTCGATGAGTCATGAGAGTGTTTCGTTCACAAAATTCAAAACTGCCATTTTTTTTTGAAACGGCAACAAGGGAAAGGGCCCGAACAAACAAAATCCAACACAAACACCAAAACAAACAAAAACAACTCCGTGATCCCCTCGACTCTGATCAAAAGCCACAGACCGAGCAGCAGGTATATTGTTGCCTTGACGTCCACCTTTGCTATAGCATTTGTGTCGCATACTAATTACATCACGGGACGCTCGGACACGTTGCTATATCAATGACCACGCACATTAGGTGATACTTGATCTAAGTTGAATTGTGGTGAGCCGATCTGAGTAGGTACTAATGGAAAAAGGGCTTAAAGTTTATGAGTAGCCAAGCCAATCTTCTTCCTCCGTCCTATAGAAAATCTGTAGAGGGAGCTTAACTTCAAGTTTCTTGAATGCTGCCTGCCTGGAGTTAGAGTTTCTGTAAAGAAGAGTGGGTCAAAAGCACCGTCTTGCTGACAAAGCACTTTGCAAGCAAGGGCTTCTCCAAAAAAATACTAAATCATGTTTTGCTTGGGGACCAAATACTTGACATGCAAATAAAATTATAAGGTTTATGTAACGTGTTTATTTCTAGAATGTTTTGTTGATATTTTATCTCTCGCCATTAAAACTATCATTTCACATATAGACTGTTTATTTCTTTGTAAGTTTTCTCTTTACAAATTCAGCAGGAGATCAAATAATTATTTTCCCACGGCTACATGACCCTTTTCTTCACTGGTGCCCCGGCACTGAAATAATCTACTTTTTGTCAATATAATCAAAAAATACATACATAGAAGTATTTTTCAATCCTTAATTTATGTAAGTTACATTTCAGGCTGATCATGTTTCTTTGAAAAATACTAATATGTTCCAAGAAATGATATGTATGCCTACAGGTCAGTTCACAAAAGTGCTTAATTTTCAATTTTTACCTTATCTTGAGTCCTTTCTCTGCGCTCTCATAATAGAACAGAAAGTTGATTTCATGGACTCCCTCCTGGTCTGGTCCTCTCAGCCAGAGAGGCAGCTGAGTGGACTGCCCTGGTTGCAGGATGCTGCCATCTATTGGAATTTCTATCACACCAGATGGCTGTCGGAAATCATCAGCTGAAACCAGACTCTCAGTGGCTTCTGAGGCCCGCTGGAGAGGTGTGGCCACGGTTTTATAAGGTGAACAATTTTCAGCTGACGTCGGGCTGAGGGGTGTCGTGGCCTGGCTGCCAAAGGTGAAGAAAGCGGCGTGTGTGGACACCACTCGCAGGCCACACAAAGCAACACCGCTGACATTACAGAACTCAACATATGCTTTTCGGATTTCGCCACACAGCAGAGCAGTGGGAAACTGCAGGAAAAAAACCTGACATACAAACACACACACAGAGTAATAAACAGAAAGCAATACTGCAGCATCACCACACATAAGTGAAACTACACTTGAAAGCATAGATATTCAAGTAGAGGTTCATTGGAAGCCTGTTTTAAAAGCCCAGCTGCTACTGGGGGAGGGGAAAAAAGTATTTTTCCCCTTCCTAATTTCTAATTATGCTAATTTGTTACACATGTTTCAGATCATCAAATTTAAATATTAGACAAACAGTAAACAATAAAACGAAAATGCAGTTTCTGGTAGAAGATTTAATTTATAAGGACAGAAAGCTGTCCAAACCCACATGGCCCTACGTGAAAAAAATGAATGTCCCACAGCTTGAATCATTCATTAACAGTAATAAACCAGACCTGTTGAATCAATAAGTCACTTCAATAGAACATGTCTAACAAATTTAAGTAGGCTAAAACATCATCATGCAACACATCCTGTCACGATGTCAAGAAACTCAAGAACAGATGAGAAAATCATTGATATCTATCCACCTGGAAAGACTTAAAAAGACATTTCTAAGGCTCCAGCCAACAATAATGGAGTCATTATCCACAAATCAAAAAAACAAAATGAAAAAAATAATAATTCTTTTTCACAATTGTTTTTTAATAGTTCATCCATCTGGACAGGAGTGTTGACTGACCAGTAGCCAGTATGTGTCTGTTGAGCCTTATTTGAAACAAGAACTCTCGACTGTGTCTGTAGTGTAGATGTCATTTTTTGGATTTGAACTGAATTCTGTGACAGATATTCATAATATATATGATACAGCCTGTCAAAAAACTAACATTGCATGTTACTGTCGAATTAGATATGTTTGTCCGTTAGATCCATGTGTATGTGTGTTTATAGTTTCTGTTCTCTAGCAAAGCTTGCTAGCATTATTTCAACTTCAAACTCTACCCTCCCATCAAAGTTTTCCCACATCTGACTCCATAGAACTAACATAGAAAAAAATGTTTTCAACATGCAGAATCTAAAACCCAGTAAAGTGATTTCATGATGACTACATCCATGAAGGTTTTCAGAATAAGTCCTACCTCCATCAGGGGCATAGGTGCTGTTATGATGGGATTCAGACGTCGATCAGGACCATGACGAACTGACATCTTGTCCTCTTTGGTCAGATTAAGACGTGGGCCAAGGATGTTCAAGTCCTGTTTCCCACGAACCATCAAATCTAGAGTCTGCTGGTCTGTAAACAAGAGGAAATCCATATGGTTTCTAACTGGCAGCAAGACAAAAAAAAAAAAGTACAACATATTGGAATTTTATTTATTTATTTTTTTAAATACCATGTAATGCATAATGCAAATGGAAAAACATTCTGTCTTCATCAAATAATAATAAAGCATATGAGTTGACATGAGGTCAAATTTACCTTCAGTGCTAGAAGCCATTTCGCCAGAGGAGCCTGCAGCCAGGTTGTACACTACACCCACAATGTTCAGCTGACCAGTTCTGTGTGGCAGCAGCTTGAGTCGGGCCTGAGATCAAAGTGATCAGCACAAAATAACTGGATTTCTGTTTAGCATTAGGTATTTGTATATGTCATGATGCATGCTCAATCATCCAGGTAAGGAAATCCCAAAATGTTGATTCTGTTCATCTGGATGTTGTGTTTTCAGTGGTGTTTGCATTATGCATTACATTTTGTCACTCATCCAAGTGACTTCTTCAGTCTCTGCTGACTGCACGTTTCCCCAACCTTGTAAAGAGCACATATGGGCAATGACTGAAACTAGCACCACTGGTGAACAATGGGTTGCGATGTCAGTTTCTTGATCATTAATATGCAAATTATCACAACCATTTATCAACAACCACTGATCAAATATAAAATCTTAGAAATATGGTATCTAACCAGATTCTTACTCTGGATAGCATTACCTTGGCCTCCAGTAACACTGTGAGGAACCTTGGAGTCATTCAATGCACATATTAAACAAATATGTAGGACTTCTTTCTTCCATTTGCACAATAAAAATTAGAAACATCCTGTCTCAGAGCGACACTGGAATAACTAGTCAGTTTATTACTTCCAGGCTGGACAACTGTAATTCATTATTATCAGGATGTCCTAAAAACTCCATGAAAAGCCTTCAGTTAATCCAAAATACTGTAACAAGAGTACTGACAGAGGCGAGAAAGAGAGACCATATTTCTCCTATATTGGCTTCCTGTTAAATCCAGAATTGAATTTAAAGTCCTGCTCCTCACATTCAATGTCTTGAATAATCAGGCCCCATCTTATCTTAATGATCTTGTAGTACCATATCACCCTATAGAGCACTTTGCTCTCGCACTGCAGGCTTACTTGTTGTTCCTAGAGTATTGAAAAGTAGAATGTAGGCTCAAACTTTACATTTCAGTAATGGTAAAGGTGAGCGCTGTCATGCACTGTGAGAAGTTTCCTGGTTGAACCCAGACTGGGGCCTTTCTGTGTTGAGGCAGAGCCTTCATCTTTAAGGCCCCTCTTCCATGGAACTGATCAGTGGTCATGGCAACTTGCATATTAATGATCAAGGAACTGAACTCACAGCCCACTGTTTGTCAGTGATGCTAGTTTCAGTCATTATAAAAATGTACTGTTTATAAGGTTGGGGAAACCTGCAGTCAGCTGAGACTGAAGACGTCACTTGCATGAAATGTTCCTCCGACTGAAAACGCTACGTCTAGATGAACAGAATCAACTTTTTTTGGATGAAGAGAGTACAGTACAGTACAATTAGTATCTAGCAGATATTTTAAATACTCTACGATTTTCTGAGGCCAATGTGAATACTTTTTGAGCATCAAAGGCCTATTTCACCAAAGTGCATTCAGTTTGTGCTGTCACTTTTATTCGCCAAAACAGAACGCACAACACTAAAACTGAAAAGATTAAACTAAGCTGTACTTAAGATATGCTTAATGCTCACTGGCATTAAGCATATCTTATTGTACAATTTCACATGAAAGATTATCACTATGTGTAACCTCCTTCCTCATGTGAATGCAAACACATGTTGTGACTCTCTTTGTATTTCCCAACACTAGGTCAGAATTGTTAAAAAATGTAGCAGCATTATGAAACAGAAAAGATTCTGAAAAAAGATCCATGAATTTACATTTAGAGACCAGCTTACCATTTTGGTCTCCTCTGGACCCAACTGAAACTCCTGGATAGTCTCAGAGGTTACAATATCATCTTTCTGTGTCATCTGCAAGAGGAAGCATATAATGAACAGATTAGAGAAAAAAATAAGATTAGACCTAAAAACAAGGTGAAAATAAATCACAGTTCCTAAGAGCATATTTGTTCATGTTGCCCACCCCTACAGCCGAGGTCTCCTCATTGGTAATGGTCTCTTCTGTCATCTCCTTTGATGAAGATGAACCGTCAACAGTAAACCTCCACAGGAGCGAGAGGCTTGACAGGGCCAGAGAAACCTTCAAAGGATTCCTGAATGTCACCTCCACTATGATTGGCTCTGTAAAGACAAAGAAGATTGCATAGCGTGTGGGCACAATTTATTAGACATGGGATGGCTCAAACTTTACATTTCAGTAATGGTACAGGTGAGCGCTGTCATGCACTGTGAGAAGTTTCCTGGTTGAACCCAGACTGGGGCCTTTCTGTGTTGAGTTTGCATATTTGTATTGTGCCTTCATAGGTTTTCTCTGGGTACTACAGCTCAATCCATACATGCGCGTTAGGTAACTGGTAATTTTAGCTTGGCCACGGCAGTGACATTGGTAAAGTGGAGAGAATAAATACTATATGAATATATGGTTAAATGTGGCTTGAAGTATTAAGTGCTTTGAGTTGTCAGGAACCAGAAAAGCACTTATAACATTTTAAAGTTCCCGTGTTAGTGCTGAACACATCTTACCTTCAACCACAGCCAGGGGATGACGGAGGTTGTCTGTCTGACTGTTGAGGCAGCACTGAGTGGGCTGAAAATTTACTGGGACAACACCCCCATTTGCAGACGCTACAAGCTGCTCTTCTAGATGGCACCACATGGCTGACAAATCCTGGTCAAACTCCTGGTCCAGTGACACGTGAGTGGCTGCCTGCTTTTCTCCTGAACAGATCAAATATCAGATTAAATACAAACCAAAAATGCAAAACACTTAATTTTGCTGTAAAAAGTCTGACAGTAAACCTCTGCTCGGGTATGTCAGCATCCTATGTACACTCTACATTTTCATGTTACGCTTTGCATTGAAAACAGGGTTTAGACAGGGTCCATAATGGTCATAATATATACAAATATTTGCAAACTGAACGCTAGTGTCACAAGAATTCTGGATATCTTAACTTTAAATGGACTCCTTCACAAGGTTTTCTACTTTTATTTTCTTGGTTAATAACAGATTATGATTCACACAAAACAAAAAATCTAAGAAGCACTGAATTTATGTTTGTTTTTGTGCTGCAGCAGCCTGTATGCTTCCCATGTGCTTGTATGCATGCCTGACAACATTAGGGCATGAGATGACAATGAGACGACAGATAGTGTCCTGGGAGATCTCCAAGATTGGACCAGTCATCACTGACCTAGTGGTGACCCATCACTGGCCCATCTGACGCTGCAACCTGGGAGCATCAGATGGGCCAAAGCATGATGTCCTAGAAGTGTTCTATTGTATCTTGGTCAGGTTAATCTGGAGGGCAGGCCTATCATTTCCTTCACCCTCCTGGAACTGTTTTATATCCCAGCCACATGAGACAATTCATGCACTGGGAGGGACCCAGAACCCACTGCACCCCTGACAATAGGTCCAAGAATTTCATCCCAATATCTAATGGTAGTTAGGGTGCCATTGCCTTGTCTGTAGAGGTCGTGCATCTCTCCATGGATATGCCTCCTTAGACTATTACTGATCCATCAAACTGGTCACACTCAAAGATGTAATAGGCAGCAAAATGTTCTCCATGATTTCTCACATGTGCTCAGGGTGAACCTGCTCTCATCTCATCAAAAAAAAAAAAAAAGACCCACAGGGTGCCAGTGGCAGACCTGGTAAATCTGGTATTCAGGCTCCACAGTGCCAGGCAGGTAAACACAGGGCCCACTAGAAGACATTGGGCTGCCAGGCCACTCTCACGAACTCTTCAATTTTGACCAAGCAATCAGAAACAGACATCACACTGGTGGCCTGCTGGGGGCCAATTTGGCTCTGGTAGTGGTGATCCTGTTCCTTCTTGTACAAAGACGCAGATACTGGTCCTGCTGCCTTGTACTAGCATGTCCTGCTCTCCTAGAGTAACTAGCAACAGTGGGAAGGACAAACTCCTTGTTAGCAGTAAGAAACCTCTGGCAGAATCAGGTTTAGGGGTGAAGCCATCTACTGCGACCAGTTGAGAGTGAGGGGAGGAAGACTGAAAAAATGCGCACTATCGAAGAGAACAAAAAACTGATAAAGCCTAATGATTAAATGCAGAGTGGTATATAAACACATTAGCGAGGGGAAAAAACATCTAAAAAGGTGAGTGAAGAAGAAACACTCGGTGGATCATTAGAAGCCCCCAGCAGCCTAGGGGAGACAAATCAGGGTCACCTGATCCAGTCCTAACAATGGGCTTTATCAAAAAGCCGTAAGCCCAATCTTTAAAAAAAAAAAAAAAAAGAGCGGTTGTCCGTCTCCTGAAATCAAACTAACACTTAGTTCACAGAAGAGGGGCCTGGAACCTGAAGGCTCTGCCTCCCATTCTACTTTTAAATACCACAAGTAAGCCCACAGTCTGAGAGTGAAGTCCTCTAGTGGGAGGTGCGGTACTATAAGGTCAATAAGATAAGATGGGGCCTGATTATTCAAGACATTGTACATGAGGAGCAGGATTTTAAATTTGATTCTGGAATGAACAGGGAGCCAATGAAAAGTAGCCAATATGGGCGAAATGTGCTCTCTTTCTAGTGCCTGTCAGTATTCATGCTGCAGCATTTTGAATTAACTGAAGGTTTTTCAGGAATGATGCTGATCTGTATACAAAATAAGGCTTGACACTTACAGATGCGAACCTTAAAATTCACACAGCCCTGGGCATTTCACATTGTGTGTGACAGTCTCCAAAGCAATAATGTTAGTTACTGTCTTGTGGATTAAAAGCCATACATAAGCATGTGCCTCGACTCCTGTAAAGTTTATAGAGGCAGCATATGAGTCGTGTGTGTTACAGTAACGTTGTCATTTATGCCGCATTGCACAAAGTCACCAGGCAGATAATATCTTTCAGCTGCTGATATATCGATAGGTGTACCCTGCACCACTTCCCAAAGTGTTTTGTACACTTTGCTGCTTAGTGATAAAGGAGTAGGCTCGAGGACATTACCTTCTGCAAGGCGGCGTTCGTGTCCAAAGTAGACTCTTGTTGCTGAGCTGTGGATGCAGGGCAGAGGAAGCTGGGGAAGGCTGACTTCATTTCCTCCCAACACGCTCTATAATAACCGAAACAAAACAAAAAATAATACGCAAACTAGAGATGGCACGATACCACTTTTTTATGTCCGATACCGATACCGATATCATAAATTTGGATATCTGCCGATACCGATATGAATCCGATATAGTGTTATTTAATCAACAAAACTGTTTTTTAAAATATCTTGCTGCATTTTGCAAGTCTGCAAGTTCATACTCAAGTTTAAAACAACAACTACACTAAAGCTATTCTGTTATACCTGTATACAAAAAAAATATTTCATAGTTCAGCAATACTGATCAATCTAATAAACTTAGACCTACACCATCCTCCCTATTCTGGTATTTTAAAGAGTACTTAGCGTAAATATTAAGCAACCTAACTAATAGGGTTCCAACTCCCAGCAACAACAAAAATAAATAAATAAAAAATAGGGAACCACCCCTCACGCTCCACCTCATGATGCTTAATCGACGTAATCAACCTTAATTTGATGCAGTGTGAAAAAAAAATGCACAGAAATCAATTATTTTTCAAGAAATATTAAATAGATTCAACATCTTTCTTCAACAAAATTGCAGACTGCACAGATGGTACCTTCCCAAAGGAAAATGTACTATAGCTTACTAGGGTATATATATTAGACTTAATAGTCACTATATACAGTAATTGACTTCTATTCATTTTACATCAAATTAAAACTTTGGGTGTCAGATAATTATTTATTAAAAGCTCGACATTTTAAATGAGAATAAGAAAGAAAAGTATGTCTTTGTGCCCCCTTTTCCCTGTTCATGCCCTATCGGCCCCCCTGGCTAAACTTTGCTAGATCCGCCCCTGCACAGTTACAGCCGTCAGCTACGTAGAAAAAGATCCTGGTGTAGAAAGTAATATTAAATAAATTCTAACAACAGCTTATCAAGCTTAAATGTTCTGCTGTTGTTCAGCCGCTGGTTTCCTCTTTCTGGTGCAAAGTGGACCAAAAACAAACAAGAGACACGGACTCGCGACAGAAAAGCCGATCAGCTGATCAGTTTCACGATTGAAGTAGCAGCCGGAGAGCGAGAGGCAGTCGCTTGTTAAGCTTAACGCAGGAATGCTTTACAAACATTCAGAGATGGACTTACACACTTGCTTTACTTCTCTCGGGGATAACTTTGTCGAGATGAAATGCCAGGTTGCTAGCGAAGCTCCACATGCTATCCAGACCACGACAGGTCCCGCATGCCACAGCCACTGCTCCGACGTGCTAACGTTCTGAGGTGAGTTACAGCGTGTTGCAAGTTTTGTGAGGTGCTTTCGTGATATTTAATGGATCGGATTACATTTTTTATTTTTCTCCGATATCCGATCCAGTAATTTAGGTCAGTATCGGACCGATACCGATACGTAATATCGGATCGGTCCATCTCTAACGCAAACATAAGAGTTTTTGAAAGTTGTTTTTTTTCTGAACCAGGTCAAAATGCAGAAATGTTACTGATTACACCAGGTGCTACACACAAAATCCCCAGTTTAAATTTTCACCATCATATACAGATAAAGGAATATATATAATAGTTTTTATTAATGACATTCTTAGACTTGTGAAGCTACATGCTCCTGGGACCAAAGCTACATGCAAACCACGTGACAAAGAATCCAATTTAAAACTGTTGGATGAGGATAAACAGATTTGGTGTGCTTGTAATTAACGTCAGAGGCAATAACACTCTGTAACCTCACTATAATTAATGTTGGGTTGGTGTGCAACTTTGACAAAATAAACTATAGTTCCTTTGTGATAAAGCTATTAAACTAGGGTGCAATCAGGTCACAATCTCATATAATGCTGCTTATATGCCACTACTGAATTTTTACTTTTATTTTACTATTTAACTGAATGTCAAATAGTACAATGGACTGGTTCTTATATAGTGCTTTTCTACTCAACCTAAACACAATATTAAATTTTAATATTAAATTCTATAAAATGTAGATAGAACATAATGTGCAAAGTGCTTGTACCAAGTCCACTGTGGAACGTTTTTGTAGCCTGAGTAAGTAAGTGTGTTATCGTGACACATTAACTAACTAGTGAGCAGGGTAAGAGGGCGTTGTTAAGTACTGACAGCCTGGAGAAAGAAAATGTTCTTGTGCTGTCAGGTTTTGATTGTGATGGCCCGTAGCCACCTGCCACAGGGAAATGTCATAAACAGTTTATGTTGTGAAGTGTCAGCAGCAACCTTTCTCCCCCATCAACTGAATTGCTGAAATGAAATATAGTGTCTATTCACGTAAATATAGCCATTGAGCTCCTATGGACCTTGTTTTGCTTTATCCACCTCCCATATGAAACTTTAGGAAGGAAAAATAAGGCTGGACACAATATTGTGGTATCCCAGCAAAAAGTGGACATTGATAGTATGTATTTTGAAAATAAAACGGGACAAAAATCATAGAATTTTTTTTTTTTTACATTACCTTGTAAACATAGAGGTACTCTCTCAGAAAGGCGCCCTGCTGTTTAGCCGTCTGTCTGCTGTCATTGATCAGGATCTGTCTGAAAGCTGTTACAGCCTCCTCTGGTTGGCGAAGTGTGAAGGACTGACGCCCAATTGTAAAGTTGATGTGATCTTCTGCCAAAGACCACCCTCTCTCCTTATACACCTGCATGGCTTGGCAGTAACACCGTAGTGCGTGCCTCCTCTACATTATGAAACAGCAAAAAGGATGGGAGACAGAAGGACAACATGAGGATATAAATATATAGAAGACGGAAAACACTAGAGGAGATGAGATGATTGCTGTTAGCATGAGGCCATTTATTATCTACTGCTGGACTACACACTTTATCACGATAACGGTGTATAAAAAACATTAAATATCTGCTTATTCTGCTGCCCCTATAAGCCCAGACTTATTACTCCACAGCCACCTCCTCCAGCTTGTCTGGGGGAACACAAAGGCGTTCCCAGGCCAGTCGAGAGATACATTTTCTCTCCAGCGTGTTCTGCGTCTGCCCCGGGGCCTCCTCCCAGTGGGACACCTCATCCAGAAGGCACACAGGAGGCATCCTTATCAGATGCCTGAACTACATCAACTGGCTCCATCCAATGTTGAGGAGCAGCGGGTCTACTCTGAGCCCCTCTTGAATGGCCAAACTCCTCACCCATTTCTAAGGGAGAGGCCAGCCACAGCTCATTTTCGCCGCTTGTATCCACGATCTTATCCTTTTGGTCACTACCAAAGCTCGTGACCATAGGTGTAGGGACATGGATTTAGCAGGAAACTGAGAGCTTTGCTTTTATGCTCGGCTTTCTTTTTACCACAAAGGACCGGTACGGTGTCCGCATCACTGCAGCTGCAGCACCAATCCGTTTGTTGATTTCCTGCTCCCCTCTCCCTGCACTCATGAACAAGACTTCAAGATACTTAAACTTCCCCACCTGGGGCAGGAACTGGTCCCAGACCCGGAGTAGTGTGGATACTTTTACATTTTGTTTTTTGTTTTTTAAACAAAAGTGAAATGATGCCTAGTTCTGATCATAAATCTATAGTGAACTGTATGCATGTGCTTGTATTTATATGTTTATGTATATATGCAACACTAGAAAAGAACTTCACACGCACATGATTGATTACAAGGATCACAAATGGACGTCTGCAGCCTGTCCACAGCTCGGACACAAAACATTTCACTGCATGTTGTACTCTGATTGTGTATGTGACGAATAAAGCTTGTTTGTTTATGTTGTTAAGTTCAGTCCTGCCCATAAGTCAATAAAGTCTATTAAATAAAAGTTGTAAAAGGGAACATTTTTACATCACAATACAATGCAGGTGTAAAATGGAAGGATAGATCAAAAATGGCAGAAAAGACTCACCTGTCCTGCTTTGCTGAAACGATGACCAGACAGAATCATATGGAAGGCAAATTTGCGCACCATAGGGTTTCGCATATTAATGAAGCAGTGGGCAGCCTGCTCCAGCAGCAAGGCACTCCGTAAATCAGAGTCCTGCAATAATTAAAAACCTCTATTAAGTTTCAAGCAGAATTCTAATGCAGTCTAATTTAATACAGTCTTCTTAATAACTGCACCCCAAGCTGATTTCAAAATAATAGTTTCCTTACCTCACTGGTCATTTTAATGAGAAGAGTGGCAGCTTCTGAGTATTTTCCCTGACTCTTGAGTATTTCAGCACTGAGTAGAGCACAGCGCTCAGCCAGCACCATGTTCCTGTAAAGAGATGTGGGGAAATATACCATCAGGAGAAGAGATGCTAACAGTTCCAGTTCAGATGCTGGTACCCCTCTGTTTGTACACCATCTCTGTACATTATGTCACATATTAAACAAAATCCTAAAAAGACCAATTGTCTGTATGATCAACTCGATCACACAGGTGTGTCGAACTCCAGGGTTTTAGATATCACCCTGGGTCAACACACCTGAATCAAATAATTAGTTCATTACCAGCCTTCTGGAGAACCCCAAGACATATTGAGGAGGTAATTTAGGCATTTAAATCAACTGTGTTGGATCAAGGACACATCTAAAACCTGCAGGACACCGGCCCTCGAGGCCTGGAGTCCGACACCTGTGACCTACAACATCTGAAAGTTTCTGGCTATAAACACCGCATCCAGAAGACCTTGGATTTTGAGAACAAGAGATAATGACACTATGGAGGCAGAAGAAACAATGTTCTTATATTATGTTACAGCTCTCTTCACTTTCCACTGTTTCCACTTCACTGTTCCAGTCACTGAAGCAGTGGATGTAGTTCGTAAGAGATGACAGGATGAACCCAACTGTTAAGTCTCAGGAGGATTGCAATGATTTATTCATCGGGGAAACCAAATAACCTCTGGCTAAGTGGATGGCACAACACGGAAGAGCTAACTCGTCAGGCCAGGAGTCCGCAGTCTATTCACACCTACAGGCCAGTGGACACTCTTTCAGGTGATGAGGATGTACACATCCTGGACAGGGAGGAATTCTGGGACCTAAGGGTACATCTTTCACCATCTTACAATGCTGTGATTGCAGCCATTCCCCAATTGTCTGTGAATGTTACCCAACGCCATTGATCAATGATCATTGGTCGTTGGTCATGACAACTTGCATATTAAATGATCATGAAACTGACCTCACAGCCCATTGCTCATTCAGTGGTGCTAGTTTCAGTCATTGTGCAAATGTACTGTTTATAAGGTTGGTGAAACCTGCAGTCAGCTGAGACTGAAGAAGTCACTTGGAGTGATGAAAAATATCTCCCACTGAAAACACCAATTCAGTAAATGCACCATCCTCTTGTTTACAAGAAGAACAAGCTTCTCAATAATGGGGTCTTAAAAAACACACAAAAACA
This sequence comes from Copadichromis virginalis, assembly GCF_057382275.1. NCBI lineage: Eukaryota > Metazoa > Chordata > Actinopteri > Cichliformes > Cichlidae > Copadichromis > Copadichromis virginalis. The sequence goes on from NC_140634.1 coordinate 16,722,223, forward strand.
AAACAATAATATGCAGTCTCTACGGAGTATTCACAACCATTTTTTTCTCCCACATTTTGATATGTCATGGCCTCATTCCAAAACTGATTAAATTCATTTTTCACCTCAAAAAGTTTCCACTGATCTGTCACATATTTCTGCAACTTGACTGGAGAAATTTTACATTACTACATAGTAGTAGCAGCATCATGTCTTATATATGTTTTCTGACAGCAGGAAGTGAGAGACTAGTCAGTGTTGAGGGAAAGACTGAACTGAAGCAACGTGCAGAGACATGCTTGATGATAAGCTACTCCAGAACGCTGTGGACATCAGTGACCCTGAGCACACAGCCAGGTAGTTAATGAGTGGCTTTCAAGTCCACTCTGTAAATGTCCTCGAGTGGCGCAGCCAGACCCTGAAATGAATCTTAAATGATTAAATTATGGGATATTGTGTGTGTTGTGTGTAGGGAGCATTTTATAAGCGTAAAAGTTGCTTCAACAGGTACAACAGGTAATTCAGATTTACATTTTTTCTTGCAATCCATGTTTGCATGCCTTCAAGTTTTGTTTTTTGTTTTGTGTATTTTATGTTCAATATAGGTATTTGTTGTGCCTGAAAATGAATAAATAAATGAATGAATGAATGAATGAAGTACACATCTTTAAAGCCTGCCTTTATATGCTAGTGAGAGTTCCTCAAACAACAAAGGGTTGCCTTGTTTAGAGGGAAAATAGAACGTGCTAGTTGTACATTGGCTCATCATTGTAGTGTTATTGGCCACTTATTACAAACCAGTGCAACATGAGGATGAAGATTTTAGAGGACTGTAATTGTGTGTTGGATTGTCCTGCATCATAAGTGACATATTTGTGGGAATCAAGTAAATTATGCAAAATTCCCACAATCCCAAACTGAAATTTATCCACTGAAATTAAAACACCAGAAAGAAATAGATGATGTAATTAGTTAGTCATCAGTCATACTTGCAGACATCTCTGTACGTTTGTATTGCGGTGTCCATGTAGTGTGCTGGATAAGGTCTCGAGGCTCCACCCTGCAGAAAGGCTGACACCGCAGCCATTTCCTACAAAATAATCAGAATGAATAGATGAAAGATAAAGAGTAATGGTAACAAGGAACAGAATAGAAAATAAAAGTGAGCAAAATAAATATCATTATTCAGAACCATATCCTAAGGAGCTTGGAAAAACAACGCGTGGACTTCATTCTTGAAGACGTTCACCTCTCATCGAGGACGCTTCTTCAGCTCTACAAACCAAATGGTGCCATCTAATTAAACCCTAGTTGGAGCTGTCACTCATGAGGGTCGTTGACCCACTATTTATCATGTTCCTCATCACATGAGCCAAGCTCTTGATGTACACACATTCATCCAGTAAGTAAATCCCCAAAAGTTGATTCTGTTCATCTGGACATAGCATTTTCAGTGGGAGTGGGAGTCACTCATCCAAGTGACTTCTTCAGTCTCAGACTGAAGCAATGTACAGAAACATGCTTGATGACAAGCTGCTCCAAGTGACGAAGCTCCCACTGAAAATGCTACATTCAGATGAACAGAATCAACTTTTTGGAGGCACATGATCATTATCAGCAGAGGTTTTGGGTGAAACCATTGAGACATCTTGCCTTACCCTATCATGTGACCCACTGAAATCATCTGACACAAGATGTGACTGGAGTTGAGGTGCCTGGGAAAGGATCTCAGTCTAGGTGGCAGACAGCTGGTATCGTAAGCCACTCAAAAGAGTGAAATCCTTCAGATGTACAGCCGATTCTTGTCCTGTCGAAGTCTGAGCACTCTGCACTGCGCAGCATACACTATGTTGTTAAGTTTGTGTTTGGGAGTTCTGTCCTTGGGATGAAACAAATTTTGTCTGAGGGTGTTGTGAGGGCTGAAGTGCACTTAGATGTAATGCTTGGAGAAAGTTCTCCTGAGTTTCTCTGATAAACCTGCTAGATAATGGATGACAACGGTGCTGCGTTTGTTATTCTGTTTCTCCCTAGTTGGTTTCTGAGCTTCTTTCCTGTTCATCCACGCTGATTTGATGAAGGCCCAGTTGGGATAAGAACTTGATTTACGAGCTTTCTTTATATGTGTGTATTCCTCTTGAAGATGATTTAAAAAAGGAGTAAACACGTCCACTGTAAACGACCATCTTTGAACAGAGGGTATGGCTTACAACACCAAGAGTCTGCTATCTACAGTGAGATCCCTTCCCAGGCGCCTCAACCCTCACAGCGTGAGCAACGTCCCGAAAATCTCTGCTGATAATGACCCGCATGCCTTCTTTCACACCTTGACTCATGTGATGAGGCACATGATCAACAGTGGGTCAACAACGCTGTTGAGAGACAACACCCACCACGATTTTTTATTCCTGGGACTCTCCACCATTTGGTTTGTATAACTGAATGAGAGGTGAGATGTCTTCAAGAAACTTAAAGACGTCCAGCTGCTTTCTTTCAAAGCTCCTTAGATTATCATGACCTAAATGACTGACAACATACATAGACATACGCGGCATATTCTTTGTGTTACAGTTTAAAATCTTTTACTTCGAGCGCTTTGAGTACTCCGGGAGAGTAGAAAAGCGCTATATAAGAATCAGTCTACGTACCATTTAAATAAGTAATACAACACTACTGTCAGCTCACTGTAGTGAGTGTAATCTTGAAAAATAAGAATGTGCAAATATATCAGATATGTACACCTAATAATCTTAACAGCATGTGAATGTTCTAATTACTTTACAGTGACTAAAAGCAGGAGCAGTTTAGACCTCTGTATGGAAAATCCTGTATTTATGTGTACTGTAACACTCTCTATCATTATTGTGTTTTTGTTTGCGATACACAGGATATAATAGGTAAAAGTGTCTGAATTTGAATGACTGAATGCTAGTAGTCACTTTAAAAGACCGATAATGTTACATTTCCAGAGTCTATTACGAGGTTAATTCTCTTGTCTGACGGCTGACTTTAGATAATGCTAAATGTTCTGAACTCGTATTACTTTGTACTAGAACTTGTTAGTACTTTGAATTTACTTTTTAATATTGTAATGCTGAGTTCAAAAGCTTCCTTCTGATTTATTCCCTCAAAAGTTTACTGTGGGTCACATATACAACTCTTTTTGCTCTCTAGGACACTTAACAAAACAGAATATTCCATCACTGCAAAGTTTTAATTGAAGTGAGATTTTACAACAAAAGGCAGAAGAAGTTGTTCTGATATCATCACGGTCTGCAGACAGATCAACATGCGTGCTCTCACCAGTGCCCCAGCAGCATACAGCATGGCCTGGTCTGACAGGAAGTCCTTCTTGGCAGTATGATAACAGCTGTAAGCCAAGTCATAGTGCTGAACCAGGAGGCACAGGTCAGCCATCTTCCTGATCTGCAGTTCTGGGGCTTCTGGGGGATATCTGGTATGACAGAAGGGAAGGGTCAAGGGCATTGCATACAATATACAGGGTGTTGCATGGGCTTCATTTATAAGAATAAAATGCATTGCAATGAGCTTACAGAAGGCCACATGTGCTCTTTGGTTCACTGATGCTCTTCTCTGGAGCTTTTCCTCCACCAAACCACTTCTTTGTTGCAGTGAACAGAGACCGACTCAGGCCCTTCCTGGATACTAGCTGTGGACAGGGAAGCAAATCATGTTTCCAAGTGCTGGGAGAAGTCAGCGAAACAATAGAATTGACTGAAATGGCTAGTGTACTCTCACAAGCCATAAACTCAAATTATGCCATTATGATTAATTTTACAGTTCCAGGGCAGAAATATGAAAGAAGTATACATATTGTTTCAGCATAATGCTCAACAAACTACATTCTCTAAAACAGTTAATATAGTTAGTATAATTTTACATTGCCTGAAGCACATCACAATCACAAACAACAATATGTTGAGGGTCAAGAAATGAGTCGTACCTGATCGTTCAGCTGTCTGATGGTTTTCTCTATGTGTGGCAGTAGACCTCTGAAGGTGAATTCTTGGATAAACTGTCTTATGTAATCATGGTCGTTCAGGGTCAGACAAGCCCCATGGCTACCTGCAGCACAGGCTGGGCTGTTTGAATCTTTAGCACCTTTCTTTAGGTCCGTATGTACAGCACTGAGGTTGTGCAGGTTTGCCATGCTGCTGTCCAACTGGAGAGGATGCCCTTCCAAGCTACTGGACATCTCATCTGCAAGGAAATAGTGTAAAATATAAACTCATAACAATAACCTTACATAATATAAAATAGTACCACTATTTATGCACCCAGAAAAGTAACTACTGCTGGTGCAAGGATTATGTGGAAACTGGTGTTTCAAGCAGTATAAAACATACGGCATAGTCAACCTTTACAAACAGATTTGGTGCCCTTCTGCTCACTTCTGCTCACTCTTGCTGTTGGTGCCAAATTACAAGATTCAACCACCAAAGATGTCAACAATAAGCCTGATGAATACTGGCAGGATGGTCTTTGTTAACATTACACCAAAAATAAATAAAAGGGTTTAGTTCTCATCGAGACTAGCATGACTGGCAAAGAACCTGGTCAGGACCAACACAGCGAATACATAGTGCTAACTAAAAAAACATGGAAAGCGGTACAATGGAGCTGCAAAAAGGAAGTCATATTTATAAAATTTACTGTGAGTGCAATATAGCCAAGCAAGTTGAATTAAAAAAAAAATAAAAATAAATGGTGACCTTTAGATTATTTGTAACTGAAGAGCAGAGAAGCAAAGATCTCCCCAAGTCAGTTTACAAAAGAAGTATTAAATTAACTCACCTTTCTCAGCTGAATAATTGCCGTCTACTTCAGGTCTGCTAATAATGGTCTCTACAGCAGCACTGTTCACAGTTGGAGCTGGATCATCAAACACATCCTGCAAAAACAGGTTCACTATGTGAACTAAAGTAAAATCTTTGGTAAAAGAGAACAAAACTGAACAATCAGGCAACTGCAACAGTTCAAAGTACTATTAATGACTGGGCTGTCCACAATTCAGTCACAACTACCCCTCAAGGTGAACTGACAAACACACACATAAAACCTGTGCTTTTACTGTATTCTTTTGGTTTGTAGTCTACCCAACAAACTTTCCCTGCCATCGACAAACTTTTCCTTCTGCAGAATCGTGTCCACCGGCACTAGTTGTTGCAGGAATATTTAAAACAGCCAGTGCATGTGGAGGAGTTTGCAATGTTTACCTGGTTATGAAGATTATTCTTGTGCAAGTATTGACTCCAGGGATCTGGAATCTGTTCATCCACATTAGCTGAGAAGGTGCGGGAGTTCATTTTCAACAGATAGCAGCCCTGAGAACCATACTTCTGTTTCATATCCTCATAAACCACATCTGCCCTGGAGATACAAGGAGAATACTACTTTAGAACAAAACAGCTTACACTTACTAGAGCATAATGAATTCAACAGTTATTTAAAGTTATTACATATAGTTGACTTATTTTTAAACATTTGACATTGTAAGTTCTGGAGTAGTTTCACTATGAAAGATGATCAAAATGTGGTCGATGAATTTTAAAGGAACTTTATGTTTCTTTTAGTACCTTTGTTCATCCCCTTCACACATGTCATGTAGCAAGACATAGTACTTGAGTGTGTTAGGAATAAACCACTTGGGATTAGTGTATTCTCCACTGTGCTGAATTCTGTGCTGCTCCTGAGAAAGCTTGAGGAACTGCTCCACAGGGACTGCCTCAGTGGATGATACCACTAGCAGGCCTGCCAGAACCATGTGAAGGATACAACAATAAATAGACTACATATAAGGATACTACTATTAATAATACGATAACAGAAAGCACAAGCATACAAAGGAGGAAATTTTTTTTTAAAGATCCTAAATTCCAGTTTGTCAGCTCTTCTATTTAAAAAAAAAGCTGACGACAGAATGTTGACCACTGGTCAGATCTGTGTGCTGTTAAAAGGATACAAGCAAGGTAATGATTGAGGAACTCGTGGTCAGAGGCAGGCATTGACTGCAGGAAGTTCTCCCTGTAGGCTTCAAACCAGGGCGTGGTTACTTGAAATAGAAAAAAGACAAAATAGACAAAAGACTTAAAAAAAGCCAGAAAAATGAGGTAGTTTCTAATACTACATGTAGATTAAAAGATAACCACTTTTGAATGTTTTTCTTTGAAAAATATGGACGATAAACTAAAGATAAAATGTCTTGTCAACACAGCAGCTTCAGTGAGTCTTGGCCTTAAGACTTAAGAATCGCTGGAACAATTTATTCCTTCATCTGGTGTTTTGATGATGCACATAAAGAGCACCGGATTAACAGTGGATTAATCACACAACTCCAATGTGGAACATGACATTCCTTTACCACATGTACCAGTAAAACCATCATGTGAGGTGATATTTCAGTCCTAATTATTAGAACTTCATAGCTGACATACATTAAAAGATCATTTACACAGGACTCAAATGTAAATAACAAGAATTATACTTACTCAGGTTACAAATTCACTCAAATTAGGCCATGAAATATGCGTTTGACCAAAATATCCTTAATTCACTCACTGTTTGATCTAGGAAAAAAAAGTCTACACTTCCTCATCTGAAAATTTAACTAACCACAAATCCTACTTTTACACTTATGTGATGAGTGTGATTAAGTAGTACATGTAAGTTTTTTTTTAATCTGCCATAATGTCTAAAATAACTAGTCACTGATACAGTTTTATAATCCCGGCATTCTTAATTTATGTATAAAATAACTGGCTGCATCCAGTGGTACCCCTCAGTCTCCTAGCAGACACACCTATGTTATTTCAAAAATCCTCTGTGACTTCTTTCTCAGGTGGCCCTGAGGTCAAGGTAACTGAGATTAAAACTCATCTGAGATTTTCTTTTGTACCCATGTTATCAGTTTTCATTCTCGAGTTTAATCTGCCCTGGACAAACGGTACGAGGCGGTGCTCCGCAACTCTTTTACTTCAGCTACCTCCCATTTCTTGTGAACAATTGTGAAAGCTTGGGAGAAAAAAACAGTACACACATGAACACGCATTTGAAATAATAAGGAAATAATAATCTTTGTAAATCATTTAGAGCGACTGTCACTAGTAAAAACAAGAACATATACTTTAAATTTTGTCTAACTTAATCAGTTTTTTGTCAACTAAAACTAGACTAAAACTACAAAGATGTAGATGCCTAAATTACAACTAAAACTAAATTACATTTTAGTTAATAGACTATGACTAGAATTAAGTAAAAATGTTCTGTCAAAATTAACACTGCAGGGAACTGGAAGGTAAGGACCAAAACAGGTGTGACACATCTTATAGATCTATAGCGATCCACGCATGGGCTAGCAGATAGTGATACCTGAGCTGTACTTGGAGGTTTTGATTTCCAACAGTGTTTCTCTCCAGACACTGTACCAGGGGGTGCTAGCTTTAACACAGTCATCTAGTAGGTTGAAGCACAGAGTAAGCATAGAGTACAGTTATGCTTTGATGTACTTTTTTCATTACTGAGCTGTGAAGTCAACATATCAACGACACCTAGGAGAAGTGAGCTCTGAGACACATCTGTGGTGTACAGTTATTTCTAATCATGGATCTGGACAGTTACACACACAAAACTGCATCTAAGCTCATAAGAAATATCAAAAATTTGAAATTGATCACTTATTGTCCATAACTGACTATCCAGCCAAATATAGTGGATTACCATAATAATAATAATGATTATATTTTTCTATTGCTAACATTTTATCAACACGTTCCAATCAAGCATTAGTCCTTACCACTGAAATTGAGCTCATAATCTCCTGCCATAACCACATTAGTCACAGCACTTTCTTGGGGCTGGCAGGATGACACCACATCACTGAGTAGCTGACGCTGAGCAGGGCTCAGGGACGTAGATGTTGTTGTTGGACTTGTCACTAAATTGTTGACACAGATACGCAGGTTTTTCACAACCTGCAGTTGATTGCTGGGATCTCGGATGTGACCTAGAAGAAAAAAAGAGTAAGTCACAGCATGGCACTCAAACAGTATCAGAAAATATACATAAAAATGTCACTGATGGAGAAGTGTCCCCTTTATAAGAAATATGCATAAATGGAATGCAGCGCAAAATCTCTCAACCGTAGCAAACAGGTAAATAGCAATAGCACTAAATAAATACTGAATTGAAATCAATAGCTCGTCTGCTGCTTAACTGACAAGAGCGATATCCCACAAGATTACCTGAACTGATGTTATAATTTAGATTAAAAAGTGTTGCTTTATATTTTTTTGTGTGACATGTATTAATTTGGAAGCACTAATTTCAGAGTAGTGCAATGTGAAAATTTATCAAAAATTATTACTACAGCAATGATTACTAAGGTATATCAAAGACACAGCCTTATACGTTTCCATCAATCTCCCTTCCACTGTTTTGCTGCTGAAAACTTCCCCTGATAATTGCCTGTCTCCTGGAATCTCCTCCTGCCCTTGAGACTGTGCTGAGAGACACAGCAAACCTGGTAATGGCACGTAACTGATTGTTGACTGTGAAAAACTCAATGAGGCATATCTTTAATATTTACTCAGCTATACAATTTAAACTGCTATCGTATAGTTTCACGGATTTTACATTACCCAAGTGTAAAAATCAAACAAAATGTATATATCCTGTAGATTTCGTTTATACATTAGTAAGAATGTTAATGTATATCAAAAAACTTAATATGTAGCTTTAGCTTAAACACATTTAGCTGCATCGTCGCTTGTACTGAACATGACAACTAACACAATTGCTGCGTGCTCCAAGTAAAGTCTGTTAGCTTGTTTACTATGTGCTGAGTCTAATAAACCACCACCAACAGAACTGTTCAGCTGCTGACTGAAACGCTGTCCTAGAAGACCAAATGCTATTTTTTCCAGCTCGGGTCACTTTGCACTCGCATGTCAACAAGCAGGGCGATCGGCATAGCTGCTTAATCACGAGCCAAACTGCTAAGCGTCTGCTAGCGAGGAGCTAACGACAGTCGTAGCCCCTCGAGCAGCAAAACATCTTTCCTCATTATTTTCCTAAGCAACTTTTACTCATTTTTACCAGCTACGAAGCTGAAAACGGGACTGAGGGTGTGTTTTGAATAGTTGTTCATACCTTCAGACGTAAGTCTGCAAAAAGGCCTCAGCAGCTCCGCAAAATTTAGGTTGTTTTTGCGAGTCACTCTCTCAGCTTCTTCACTGCACAAGACGGCCACCATCGGGACAAACGAGTCCTGAACGAACTCCTGTACAGACTGGACACACTGGGCCATGTCGAAGCAGAGTCAAAACTATTTAACACAATGAACGGAGTCAAGTGTACTATCAAGAAAGCCGGGCTATAGCATTACTTTAGACAACTCCTATGTCAGAAGACCGCAGCCATGTTGAATACGCCAGCCTTCTTCCTGTGAAGGGCCGACAGTCAGGTGATTCTGGAATACGTCACTTCCTTTTCCGTTCCATTTGTTCGGTAGCGGTCTAGACCCTGCTCTAGAACTTCCAGAGCCTGAAGTTCTGGCCCGGGTAGCAAGACTTGATGGAGAAAAACGTTGAACATTTCCCGACTTTTATCTATGATTTATGTACCATCACGCGGTTAGCAAATCATCGATATACTTATTAAACCATTACAACCCTGCAGTATAAAAAAATTAATTTATTAACACATCACATAGTTTTCTTTGAATGCGCGAGCTGTCTATTTGCATTTGCGTCATGACAGTCTTCTATATAATATTCCAGTCTGCCTTAGCAGGGCCGTCACAAACCACAAAAATAAAGTTTCAACTGTATCTTACACTTTAATTCAGTATCACCAGCACTGTAGTAACTTTCTGTACAATCCATACATCACAACTTGGCATAAAAAAAACACTGCCAGTAAAAAAATATAGCCTTAACATCCAGGTCCAAAGAAAGGTGACATTCTGCCCTGCACAATACAGACACTACTTAATGTTTCCCAGGTATAAAGGCTGCAAGTGAGAGAAGGCACACGTTGTACAGAGGGATTATTTGATGTTCCGTAATATGCGACGAGCATGACTGGTTTTCATGGCAGCCAGAGCAGTCTCCAGTGTGGAGATGAGGTGCAGAAGGGTGCTGGGATCTGTCTGGAGAATCCTGGAGTTGTAGTCACTGTGGCCGTCACTTCTGGTTAGGTGGACACGCATTGTAAGCATAGGAATCAACTGCTGGCGGACTGAACGTCTGGCCAACTGACAGAAAAAGCAGAAAAAACACAATAAGATAGTCAGACAAAGAGCGGGAAAATAGTTGAAAACTGAATATTAGTAATACTGCTTACTGACAGAAATCAGTCTATGTAGCTCAGATTACAGTGCAAATCTCTGTTCTGCATTACACACCTGCAGTGATGTGTGATACCACTGATTTCCTTTTCGATCCGATACCAAGTAAAATTCAGGGTGGTATCGACGATACTGATCCGATACCGATACTCTGTACAAAAACTTAGTGTTTCATTGTATTTCATAATACAATATATAACTGTATTATGTAATTGTAATAATAATATAATAATAGAGCTTCATAGTGCTTACAGGACATCTGACTACTTGTTCTTATTGCTGAATGATGCAGAATTATCATATAGAAATGAAAAAACCTAAAGCTGTGCGCTAATTGAACACGGTGCCTGCCTGCAGCACTAAAGGCCTCCGCGAGAGACGTCTGTCTTGCCCTAGCAGCACATGTCCTTCTCCTCCTCTTCAGTTCGCCTCAACATAGCTCATCATATTCTGTGATATGATTTACTCTGAGGTGTTTGACGAGGTTAGCGGTGCTGCCACAACACCTCACTGTCCTGCCACATGTATCGCAAACCGCGTCTTGGCTGTTTGTGGAAGTAAAATACGTTCACACGTCACTTCGTTTACGCCCAGCCATTGTTGTGAGTGCGCACGCCAGGGGCCGTAACACATTTATGCAGCCGTATTTGGCATATGACTATGAAATACGTAAGAGGAAGTAGTTCCTTCCAATTTAGACGATCCGAATGATAGTTTCTTTCCACTGTGTAACTGTTAATGGAAAAACTACCAATTTACCCCAAAGTACTAAAATATCGATATTTTAATATGAGAATCGATTCTAGAACATAAATTATTGGTATCGGAGGAATCGATATTTCGATATCGACCCGCACATCACTACACACCTGCAAGCTTACAGTGTCACCTAATAATGATCACCTGATATAAAACCATACATCACAAGGTCAGATGATGGAAACCAGACTGGACAATATTAGTGTGAGGACCAGGGGAAACTGTATACCCTTCAATATAATTTTATCCTTCAAGCTAAGTAAAGTGTCTTAATCCATGAGTTCAGGAAACATTTAACATCCAATACATTAAAAACACACATACAAATAAAAAAAGACTACAGAGTTGAGTGTGATATGCAACAATTGCACATAAGTACTATCCTGTATTTCCCACTTTATGTACCACAACAGTCAAACAATAAAATGATCTAGAAACAATACACCTGGACATCAAGTCTCCATTCCAGGTTGTGGTAGGCAGGCATACTGGACGGCAGATGACTCAGGATGCTGCGAATCTGACTGTGGTGCTGCAAGTAGAGCTGTACCAAAAGAGAAAAGTGATCCAGTCAACATCCTGACAGACACACTGCTTAGATAAACAATGTACCGCTTAAACAAAACTTCAACAAACAAAACTAAAACTTAGACTATACAGTATTTAAATCAAGTACACATTGTTTAAACAAAGTCAGTTAAATAAAACTGTTTAAAAGCCACCTGTAAGAGCATCTGGTTAAGCTCTTCGCTAAAGCCCAAAACCAACACTGAATCAAGGAAATCCACTTCAGATATCTACAGAGAGAGAGAGAAAGAGACAGCTGTGACTCTTGGAAGAGCTCACATTTGTTTACAGTTTTTGTCTTAGCTGGTGAAATATTTCTAGTGTTTAAGTATTTCATGATGATGCAGGGCAGAAATCAAGAAAATGACACACTAAATATGGGACATGGACGTCATGGGGGAAAAAAAAGAGCATTCAAATCACAGCATTCAGGGATAAACAGCACATTCATCTATGTTCACTGATCCAAGGTGTGAGGAGTAAGTATTCCTCACCATGTGTTTGGAGCTCTCTGTCATCAGGAACATCAGGCCTTCCACTCCATGTTGTACCATTTCTACAGGAACACAGAGTTTCCCTGCAACCATAACGGCATGAATCATAAACTTAGTTAAAAGAGGCAGTGCACAAGTAATTATTTTATGTATCAACGCTGTAACAAAGTCCTGTTCTATTTAGCAGTCACAGTAATGAAATTAAACTCTTATTACCTTATAATAAACTGGTTAGACAACACATAAACTACAACTGTATTATCCCAGCACCAGAGCAGACTTGTACCATCTTAAAGACTCTATGATCTGTCCTTCAATTTCCTAATGAAGGGACCCAAACCAGCAATGTTTCCCTATTCATGTAACCAAGAATAGGGAAACTCATCACTCAAACTCATTACATTAGATTTGAATCCTTAAATGGACTAAAAGGCAGACTAAATATTTGAAACAATATTAGCATGATTGTTGTACTTACTTAAAAAGGTATACTAAATAATGTAACAATTTAATATGAATTTCAGAAAAGGCAGTGTGAGATTGCTGCAGTAAAACAAACCTGATAAACAAATACTATGCACTAATGAGCCACAGAAGTCACATAAGCTTGAAAAGAAGCACTAAAAGATGAAGAGTCTTACTAGCTGCTCCCTCATAGACCTTTGGACTAGCTCCTCTTCTTAGAAACTCCAGCGCTATGCGTCCAAACTCTCCCACCACTGAGGAAGTTAAAAAAACATAAATGCATCATTATCACGAATGATATATAGATAACTCATAGCCAACTGTGTTTCGGCATCAATAATTTAAATTGATTCTTCTCAGAACGATAGCATTGACACACAGGACTCAGGCTAACAAAGGTAAAATCCCCCAAATTCCAGAGGAAACGAGGAAGAAGATCATTTAAAGCCTGTATGCCGGCTTTCATTGGACATAAAAGTGTAATCCTAAAGTTCTCAGATTGCTGTAGTGTGATAAACAGCACAACGTTTGCTTTATGATTTACTGAAGTAAAAAAGTGTTAGACTGAATCAAATGGAGATACTCCACGTAGACACAATTTGTATTTAATTACAGAACTTAAATGTTCTTAGTTCCATTCGGCCGCTGAGGTTTACTCTGTTAAGATTCCATGCATTCATTCTCTTCCACTTATCCAACTCAGGGCCACGAGGGAGCAAGAGACAGGTCACACACATCACAAGACTAACACAGAGTAACAGACAAGCAGTCTGTCACAGGGAAACTTTGGACTTGGCTGGTGTACCTGGAGAGTACCCATGCAGACAGAGATACTAGACACACTAGTATACTAGACTATACTAGATACTAGACTATTCTGCGAACTTAACCTGCTCTGAAGCAGGTTAAGTTCGCAGAACACAGATCAACAAATATGAAATCACTGCCCTTTGACCAATCAGTTCTCCAGGAAATAGCATCACCATTCTTGGAATATCCCTCAGACCCCTGTGTGCAGACAGTAGGAAGGTCTCAAGTGTGTTTTTTTTTTTACACTGTGTAATGTCTTTGTGTATCCCTGATGAGCAAATATTTAAAAAAAAAAATCAAATTTTTTGTTGCTCAATTTTTTTTTCTGTTTGCTTTCTGTTTGCAAACCACTTTACAACAAATTTATAACATTTTATTAAATTGATGTAGACACATAGACAAGTGTAATACAGCTTCTCTCCTGGGGGGAATACATGGTATAAGTGCAAGTTGCTGTACCTTACTAAAACCACTAAAGTACAAACTGTGCTTTGCATTGTCACAGGAATGTTTGGATATTATTTCTGTGATTTTGTTTTACTTGATTCTAATCTCCTGCTGAGTCTCACATTCCTGGACACACGGAACATACATTACAGATACCCGTTCAATCAGTCAGGTTAATGTTACTTTGATCTGCAGCAAACTGAAGAGATTTCCACTCTCCTTGCCTTTTACTTGTATATTTTTATGTTCTTTAGATATTTTCACAACCATTTAGTATCATCTCTTGATTAGGTGGTGTTCCAGGTACATCTGTCTTTTTGTAAAATAAAAAACAAGCCCACATTTTCCTCACGACACCAACGACCAGCTCGACGGTCCCTCGAGTTTCCCTGCACACATCCCGTTCAGCAGTCAGCTGTCAACAGCTGCTGCTAATTCAGGAAACCCGCAATATACCATAATGTCACTGTAATATTCTGCACAAAATAACAAATGTAGCTCATTTCCCCAGCACAGACCTACTGCAGCTTGTGTTTACCCTCACAGTGACTGACCTGGGATAAATGGCAAATGGGATTTAAAAGGAGGGAGCGATGGACACTGAGATAACTTCATTTGACTTTATAAGCAAACCTGTTGCTTTGATGAGGATTTGGCCAATTTGCATTAGAAAGAAATAGATTTAATGAAACTTATCATTTGGACAGGTAGCTGTGCACCTTAGTAATATAGTTCCCTTGCTCAAAAGACTGAATATCATCCTCTCAAGATGCAAACATATTCAGGAAACCCATCCAGGTTTACTGGTCACAGACAGTAGATGGTTATTGTGAAAAGCATATCATCTTTAAATAATTAATCCCAGTGTTATGGAGAATATGCAAACATAGCCACTGCTGGGTAAGTGTAATATTTTATTATACGTTTATTCAATAAATGGGTTTATGGCACTGAGATTATTATTACTGAGATTATTTCAGCCCGGTTCCTTAAACTTATGGCCTGCTTCTGACTGATCTGCTGCTCAGTGTTTACCATTTGCACCAGCTGGAAATGGAGACCTTTTTGCTGAGGTCTTTAATGTTGTTTAACTGCATGATGAGACACTGGCAGACAGAGACGACCATTCGGTGAACATGAATCTGCCGATGCCAGTGAACCTGAACCAGGTGGAACTCATAGGGATCATTTTCTGTGGTAGAAGAGTCATATGACCACCCCGATGCTGCCAACAACACGCCTTTCATATAAACGCGCAGGGAAAACCCTGGGTTAACTCAGCGAGCTGGTAACCAACTTCGTGTGACCATTTATCCTAAACGTCAATGTCAGGATAAGTGTATCTAGATAACAGAAGGATATCCTGGGTATGCAGAACAAGCTTAAGTGTATGCAGCCCTGATCCTCTGCACCTCCTATCCTCCCTCACGCTAGTTACTAACCTGCGGCGTCAACCTGCGGCAGGAACGACAGATGTTCTTTATGTTCCTCAGACAAAACCAGCAGCATACTGACCAAAGGTTTCCACTTCAAACCCCCGACAAATAATAGACATATGTATCCGGAAAACGATCCGTTTTATTTCTTCTTTGGTGTCTTTTTCTTCTTTTATTTTTTATTTATTGACTGTTGTCAAACAGCAAAATGGCGCATTACCGCCGCCACCTGGTGTGGAGTGTGGACTTAAACGTAAATAAAAAAATTTATATATATATTAAATATATATATAAATCAATAAGTCCCAAACAAATTAGTCTCACTACTCACTACTCGAGTACACTGCATACCACCGGCATTTATAGCACCTGAGAGGAGCAGGCATATACGGCCTTACTGGAAAGCGCATGCACCCTATCTTAACTCTATCTAGAAGAACTGGTTCTTAAAATTCTAGCATTACAGACACACTGTCAACTCTTCCCCTCTTGACTGTTCTCAACAGTCTTTTAATCCTCCTGACCTCGCTGCCAGAAATACTTTGTCTGATTTCTTTCTAGATCTACTAGGACACCTGTGATTAGTCCCTGCACCAGTTTAAACTTGAGCAATATTTTCCCCTGTCTCTCGTACACTTTTTGCAGAAACTCTCAGCATTTAATACTTTTTCTGCTCTTCCGTTTTAACTGCGATCAGCAGACTTGCATCTCTTAGTACTTAAGCTACTGTTCCATCTCCAAGCTTCTTTTTTTTTCAGCTCTCTTGACAATACTGTCGGGCTTAATTGCTACACCTAATCCTCCGGCCTAATTTTCAGTATTATTTCAAACTCTTCTCATTGTCATACTTATGCTGTGTGAGCTGTCCCATACAAGGTTGCTTCATCATATGATTCCAAAATATGATTCCTAAAATTATAAGGAGCACACATCAAGCTTTTCTTACTTTTACATTTATTTGTAGCATCTCAGCACTAATGTAACAGAACAGTGTTGGCAAGTGTGACACTGTTCACATAATTATTAAATATTTATCTTTAAAGAAATTTTTTGAAATGAAAAATAAATGGCATTCCTCCATGTTAATGAGCTCATGTGTGGATTCTGATTGTGTGGTTTTTACATTCTCACTTACAATGCATTCTTTACCTTGTGGTTATTTGAGTGAGTGGGCCGAGGGCAGACGGCAACATCCAGTCCTGCAGCCAGAGTCCAGCGCGAGACACGCAGATTTACCCTCTGACCCTGGCAGGAGATAAGCAGTTGAAGGCGTTTGGAGCTGTGCGTGTGTGTCTGTTGTCAGTGTAGATGGTTGCATGTGTGTGCGTATGTCCTGTATCAGACTGGAAGTCTGCAGTTGGCCTGGAAGGAGGGACAAAGAGTTCTCACAACTGTATCATGTAAAAGTGGGAATGATAAAAGAAACTGAAATATTTGCAGCTAAAACTGGACACAGATGCATAATTTTTCTCTAATTTAATTTTTTTATTATATTTTATAGAAGTTCAAAATACAAATTCTTAATATCTCTTTTTGGTTCTGCGCTAGTATGTCTATTTTTATTTACTGCATCCATGAAAACATCACATTGTTGACAATTTTACAGAGGGCACCACACCCAGACAGTAAATGTTTTTTATTATGTGTCCTAAACAGGACACTAAGGCGTTTGGTCAAAACAGTTTAGGGGTCTGATGTTGGCTCACATTTCTTCTTCAGCTTTCTGGCCATCTCCAGTTTGAAGAAGACCCTTCTGCTGTCAGTGCTCCCGTAACCATCTCCTGTCCTCCAGTGTAGTGTTAAAAGGAGGGTATAGTGCTGTCCCCGCTTTTGTTCCCCAGTAGCCCTAAACCTCTTGCATATGAAACTCACTACTGTTGTTTACTGGAACTGTTTTCACTAACATGAATCCAATTTGACATATTGTGTTGACAATTTTACAAAAAACAAAAGAGAGACTCTTTATTTCTTTGTGATTTATGCTATATAGAACAAACAACTATCAAGACCAAGGCTGTAACAAAGACCGATGTCCTCTCACAATTTAAGATCTGTCATGAGCAGAGCCCCAACTAGAAGATACAAGAAGATACACACAAAAAAAAATCTACCAAACTTCAAATGGAGCTACAGGTGTATGGAGAAGGACTAATGGGTGAGGAAAAGTTACAAACGGAGTGCCTGCATCAAGCAATAAGGAATCACATAGCCTCACTCTGGGACGAGGCCCAACACATTTTTTTAACTGTGAACTGAACACTGCATATGGTGCCACAGTGTTCTTCATGAGCTTGGGGTAGTTGAGATGCATGCGTATGAATGTCTAAATAGAAACCACAGACCTTCAGCATTCTCCATCATGACTTGTCAGCCAACGACTTGTCAACGACTACCAACCAGTTGCTCTCACACACCTGTTATACTGAAGTGTTTTAAGAAACTGGTCTGCTGCCACATCATGTCCTGCCTGCCATCCGCACTCGACCTGCTCCAGTGTGCATACAAAGCTAACAGATCAACTGAAGACGCCATTGCTACAACGCTCCACACCACCATCTCCTACCAGGAACAACAGGGGTGTTACGCCAGGCTGCTCTCTGTTGACTTTACCTCTGCTTTTAGTACAATACTCCCAGACAGACTAATAGTAAAACTGCTGGATATCGGACTTCCTTCTACCACCGGCTGCTGGATCAGATACTTTCTCTCTGACCGTGTACAAAGAGTTCGAGTGGGTCTTCATCTTTCCTCAGCCCTCAGCCTTAACACTGGCTCTCCACAAATCCGTGTACGAAGTCCTCTACTATACACTCTGTACACAACTGACTCTGTCAGTACCCACACAGACAATGCAGTCATTAAGTTGGCAGATGATACCACTGTGGTGGGGTTCATCTCTGGGGGAGACCAGACAGCATACAGAGCTGAGCTTCATAGGCTACCAGATTGGTGTGCGGACAACAACTTGGACCTCAAGACCACCAAGACAAAAGAGCTGTTAGTCGACTTCAAAAGGAAGAAGTCTGAGCTGCAGCCCATGAATATCAACAGGGAGTGCGTGGAAAGGGTGTCCAGCTTCAAGTTCCTGGGTGTGCACATAGACACAGACCTCCAGTGGAGCTCAAACAACTCAGCGGTTGCAAAGAAGGCCCAACAGCACCTCAATTTTCTTTTTCTTTTTTTTTCTTTTTTTTTTTTTTTTGGCCTGTCCCGTTTGGCTCTTTTGCCATCAGAATTGTTGTCTAAAGGCAAAGAAAGATGCCCAACGGATTTACTTTACCAAACTGACCATCCCAGCCTTGCCTTAATGGTCCATTTGATTCACCTTTTATTGTTTATTTTATTTTCACTTACTGAATACGGGACAGACTTGACTGGGGGAAAGAAGGGGAGAAAGAAAGAGGGAAAGAGAAACAGCTGAGAAGAGGTACGGGGGAGAAGGGCAAAAGACAAAAACCAACAGAACAGGCAGAGAAAAAAAAATGCATATATCAATCACCTGGATCACCTGCTGAGAAAGAAAAAAGAAAGCAAGCAGAAGAGAACAAGAGTAATAGAATAAACAACATCACAATGATATATGGGAATATGACAGTAAATACTAAATGTTAAACATTATTGTGCAGCACATAAGATCAACAGAACACAGTGTGCTTTGAGGTAGGAGCCAAAAAGGGTGTAGTTTGTGGGTGTGATCACCCGTGTGTACACCTGTGAGCATGGACGCGCTTGTTTTTTGTTTTTTAAAAGGTTCCTTCATGTAATAATCTGCTAGAGGGTGTGGGGGGGCCACAGCCCCGTCCTCCAGGGCGTGAAGCAGGTGTGGAGGAGATCAAAACTCCAGACATCCAGAGGCCCCCAGAACACAAGAGACCAAGGAAGACCAACAGAGGGGCAGCTGCGCCACTGTCCCGGAAAGAGCTGAGGAGAGTCCCAGATGAGGGCTCACTCAGCAGCCGCGGAGCAGAAGCCAAGGGGAGTTGCAGTGACGCGCCAGTGAGCTCCGCCGGCAGCCAGCTGCGCCTGAGTGACCGAGCCCCAGGCCGAGAGGCCGGGGGCACCCCACCTCCGAAGTGGCCCGAGCGAGCCCCAGGCTCCAGGCCCCGATAAGCGGCCGCCAAGGAGTGAGCCGGTGTGTACCTGGACGCCCATCCCCGGACACAAAGAACCACCAACGCACCGATGTCTGAGGGGGTCCGCCACTGGCAGGGGAAGTGGTGGTAGGGGGAGATAGGCCTCCAAACCTTGGAGGGCCTGAGATGTCCCCAGAGAGGTGGCGCCTGACACCCAACCTGACATATAGACACAGACATACAGGCACACACAGATACAAACATCCATTCCCACCCTCATGCTCTCATATGCACTTACTCCACACTCAACCAACGTGGAGACAGACATAAAGAGACGCTGTACACACGATCACACTCCCCAAGCGTACTCTACAAACCGGGTCTAGGTACCCTTGCCCCTGGAGGGGGGAACTGCACCCAGACCCAGGTGGTGTTTCCCTTTTCCCTGCGGTGGGGGGAGGCAGACCGCCCCGACTCCGCAGCAGCAGGAAGGCTCCACACTCCAGACCGCAGTCGGACGGCCAACTCCTCCTCCTAGTCCTAGCCCCCCTGCTCCAGCAGGTCGCAGAGAACGGGGGTGAGAGAAGACTCCAAACCTCCCTCCACCCGCTCATTGTAATGTTGATGCATGTGTGTTCTAAGGTGCATTTAAAACCCAGGAGGGCTTGGAGCTACCTGCCAGAGAGCAGCAGGTAAGCGCATGGTCCCTCCTGCTAGCCCTCAATGTCTACGTGTATTTAAAATTGAGAGGTGGGTAACGATGCCAGGGGTGGGGTGTACACCCTGATGGTACTTTGGACTCCGTGTATCGTGCCCACCCCCAAGATCCTATATGTATGTGTAATGAGAGTGTGAGTAATGTGAATGTCTAAGTTGTGGGATAAAATTGAGGCAGAGGCAGCCAGAAGGGGACAGAGGGGGGGGGGGGGGAGCCTCCTCTGCACCCTGGTGACATACCCCTACTCCAAGGCCCTGCATGTGTGGGTGGTTGTGGTGGAGCGGGAAGAGGGAGGCAGCTGGAGATGGGAAGGGAAGGAAGGGAGGGGCAAGTGACCCCTCCCTGGGGCCAGCTCCCCCGCTGACCCCAGTAGGCACCCCCATACTCCGCGACCCGCCAGGGAAGGGGGGCCCAGGCCCATCCAGACCGGGCCCAGTGCAGCAGCGCCGCCCGGCCCCACAGAGCCCGGGACAGTCCACCCAACCCCACCACAGAGAAAACTGCACCCACCCCACCATCCACTCATCTTCCAGACTACATAAGACAATAAACACCCAGGCTGAGATCTTCCTCCACCTCTCCTGTATCTCCCCCTCCTGCAGAGGGAGCTCCTGAGGAGAGGAAAGCTCCTGCAAGATGTGACAATCTCCCCCACCAGTTGAAGAGCCCCCCAGGTGGCTCGACGCACCGGCGGCACCCTGCTCCAGGGCTGGGCCCCCATGCACCCACCCGCCCACAACCCCGGCAACACACCAACCAGGACCCAAGCCCCCGAGGCCCAGTCCGGGTCCCAGCCCAGAGACGGAGCGCCCCCAGAACCTCACGCCCATCCCGGACCCACCCAGGGGCAGCCAGGCTACCAGGTCAGTAACCCACGTCCGTCAGCACAGACCCTCCCCTAGCCCCGTTGCACGCAGCCGCGAGGAAACAGTCACCGGAGAGCCAACAGAGCCCCTAACCGGACATGACCGCTACCCCGGGTTGAGCCCCCCAAGGAAGATGCCTCCGGGGAACCCCCCGACGCCCTAAGCCTGTCCCTACTCCCACACCAATCACAACAGTGAAGGCGGGACCAAACTATGACCCCCCACCCCCACTAGGTGATGGAGCTGATCAAAGGAGCCCAGAGCAATTGATCTGATGTGGTGGCAGAGGCTGTGTCAAGACTAATGTAATCTAATAGATAATTTCTATATTGGTTAGAATTAAGATTATTTTTATTTTTCCAGTTCATGAGGACTGTTTTCTTGGCTATGCATAGGGCAGTGAAAACCATATGGGCGATATTCTTTTCTGAAGTGACATTATCTAAGCTGCCCAACAAACACACTAAGGGGGAAGTTGGAATGTTACATTTCAGACACTTTGATAAGTCTTCACATATCTCGCGCCAAAACTTCTGAACTGGTGGACAGAACCAAAGAGCGTGGATATAATTGTCCGGTGAATTGGTTTGGCAGTGTGAGCAGTTGTTGGTAGACGTAAAGCCCATCTTGAACATCTGATGACCTGTATAGTGCACTCTATGTAATATTTTGTATTGAATTAATTGAAGACTGGGATTTCTAATTAGATGAAAGGTTTTTAAGCAAATCTGAGACCAGAAGTTTAGGTCTAAGTTAACTGATAAATCCGCTTCCCATTTTGCAATAGGAAGTGATATTGATTCATCTGTTTTAGAAAGCATTCTGTATATTTTGGATAGTAATTTGGGGGGTTTAAGAGTAAGAAATTGAACCACACTTGGTGGTGTTTGTAGTTCAACTTGACCCGGTTTAAATTTCTTTTTTACTATGGATTTAATTTGTTGATATTCTAAAAATCTTTTCTTGTTGATCCCATATTGTGTAACTAGTCCGTCAAATGAAATAAATTCTGTTCCTTCTAGTATATGTTCTAAATATTTGATTCCTTTATCACTCCAATCTGAAAAGTTTATCATATTATTGTTTTGTAATATGTCAGGGTTGTTCCAGATAGGTGTACGTTTGCATGGGATTAATGAAGACGCCGTCAATTTTAGAAACTCCCACCATGCTGTCAGAGAAGAGCTGATGTTGATGCTTTTAAAGCATTCATGTCGTTGGATGTTTGAGCTGATAAATGGTAGGTCTGAGATCTCTAGATTATTGCAGAGTGCTTGTTCTACATCTAGCCAAGGTTCATCTAAGAGGGTGTGTTTTAGCCATCCTGAGATAAACTGAAGCCTGTTGGCTAAGAAGTAGTGCTGAAAGTTAGGCAGTTCTAGTCCTCCTTTATCCTTGGTCTTTTGTAGTGTTTTTAAGCTTATACGTGGGGGTTTGTTTTTCCAAAGGAATTTGGACATACATGAATCTAGAGATCTGAACCAATCTTGTGGCGGTTTAGTTGGGATCATTGAGAATAAATAATTTATTTTTGGTAAGACCATCATTTTTATAGCGGCAACCCTTCCCATGAGTGATATGGGTAGACATTTCCATCTAGCCAGATCATCTTCTACCTTCTTTAAAAGTGGGATATGGTTTAATTTAGTTATATCTGCAAGCTTGGGAGAAACATTAATACCTAAATATTTTATATTTCCCAATTGCAGTGGTGTAGAAGAGGAATTATGGAAGGAGCAATTAATCGGTAGGACTGTAGATTTTGACCAGTTAATTGAGTAATCTGATATTCTTGCAAAAGAGTTTATCAATTCAATCACCCCAGAGATATTGGTTTGTGAATTTTGGAGAAAGAGTAACACATCATCCGCATAAAGGCTGATTTTATGTTCCACGTTCTTGCATTTTATGCCCTTAATTACTGAATTCTGTCTAATTGCTGCTGCTAGTGGTTCAATAAAAATTGCAAATAGTGAAGGGGAGAGTGGGCATCCCTGCCTGGTGCCCCTCAAGAGACAGAAGCTGGAGGATGTCTGGTCATTTGTTCTAACACAAGCTGTTGGGGAATTATATAATATTTTTAACCAGTTTATGAAAGAGGATCCAAAACCAAATTTGTGTAAAGTTGCAAATAGAAATTTCCAGTTAACTCTGTCAAATGCTTTTTCTGCGTCTAAAGAGAATATTGTAGTTTCTAGGTTTTTACTGTATGAGTAGTCTATCAAATTAAGTAATCTACGTGTATTTGTTGATGAGTGCCTACCTTTTATGAAACCAGTTTGGTCAGGATGAATTAAGAGGGGGGTTATTTTCTCCAGTCTCTTTGAGAGAGCTTTGCAGATTATTTTAAGGTCTACATTTATAAGGGATATTGGACGATAGCTTGAGGGATATACAGGGTCTTTGCCTGGTTTTAGCAGGAGATTAATGTTTGCAGAATTCATATTTGATGGAAGTCTGCCCTTTTCTTTAATTTCCAACAACGTTCTGTAGAAAACTGGTGCTAGAATCGACCAGAATTCTTTGTAGAATTCTGCAGGAAAGCCATCTGGACCTGGAGCCTTATTATTGTGCATACTTATCAGGGCTTCCTGGAGTTCACCTGGTGTCAGTGGTGAATCCAGTGCCATTGCTTGAGTGTCCAATAATTTTGGAAGAGTTATGTTGTCCAAAAACTGATCAATTTCTTTTTTAGATGGGTTTATTTGTGGTGAATACAACGTTTTATAGAAATCCCTGAAAATATTGTTTATTTGTATCGGTTCATATAATGTGTTCCCAGATGAATCTTGAACAGCACATATAGTTGTTTTTTCTTTATTTATTTTTAGCTGGTTTGCTAGAAATTGACTGGATTTATTACCATGTTCACAATTTTGTAGGCGTAGTCTTTGTACTAAGAATTTTGTTTTTTTTATCAATTATCTCATTTAATTCTAGTTTTGTTTTGCGTATTTTGTTCAATGTTTCCTGATCTTGGTGGGACGCGTAGG
Source organism: Copadichromis virginalis (assembly GCF_057382275.1). Lineage (NCBI taxonomy): Eukaryota > Metazoa > Chordata > Actinopteri > Cichliformes > Cichlidae > Copadichromis > Copadichromis virginalis. Next base: position 16,746,193 of record NC_140634.1, read on the forward strand.
CTTCTTCTAGTGATTTGATGTTTTTTTCTAATTCCTGAATATTTTTGTTTTCTTTTTTCTTTTTATGTGATGAGAAAGAAATTATTTTACCTCTCATCACAGCTTTCCCTGCTTCCCATAGAACAGAAGCTGATGTTTCGGGAGTGTCATTATAGTCCAAATATGAAGTCCACTCTTTTTTAAAATATTTAATAAAGTCTTCATCTTTAAGTAGTGATGTATTAAATCTCCAGTTTTTTCTTGGCGTAGTATTATTCTTGTGCATTAGTGTTAAAGATACAGGAGCATGATTGCTGACAGCTATAGGGTGAATCTCAGTGTCTGAAATGTCGCTCAGCAGTGAGCTGCTGACCAAAAAATAATCCAGACGAGAGTAGGAGTGATGGACATGCGAGAAAAAAGTATATTCCTTACTGGTGGGGTGAAGGGAGCGCCATGCATCGCAAAGACCAAAGTCGCTCATATACTGTTTGATTATATTTGTGGACTGCCAATTACGCTGAGTTCCCGCTGTATTGAGCCTATCCATGTCTTCATTTAGTCCAAGGTTGAGGTCACCTCCAAGAACAAGTGTGCCATCTAAGTGTTCAGAGAGTGCACTGAAAAAACCGTGAAAGAATGAGGGATCATCAACATTTGGACCATATACACTTGCAATACATAGCTTTTTATCACGTATAGATAGTTTAATGATTAAGAATCTGCCCTCTGGATCTATAACTGTATCGAGTACTGTGAAATTAATATTTTTATGTATTAAAATTGCTACTCCCCTTTGTCTAGAATTATAACAAGCTGAGAACACATTAGGAAACTCAGGTGTTTTAAGTTCATTCGAACCTCTAAGAGGTCTGTGGGTCTCTTGTAATAGGACAACATCTGCCTGTAGTTTTTTGAGTTGGTTAAATATTTTTAACCTCTTTTCTCTGGAGCCAGCTCCATTTATATTCCATGTAATGAACCTCAGTGTACCCATAGATGTTTGTGTATAACTATGTATGCTGTGTGAGTCGCTTAGACAGGTGGAGAGAATACATCACTTGTTCATAAATAAAGAGAAGGAGAGAGAGAAAAAATGTGTGGCGAGATGCTCCCTGAGTCTGACTTTGTGTATGCATAGTTACTAATATGAGTAGGCTTGGCTTAAGTGTGTGTGTATCTTATATGACTGTGTGCGCTGTCTGACTGATGTAAATGTGCTGCCGTTGAGCGCATGGTGCGTATGTGTCGAAATAAAGGATGTTTGTGGATGAGTGTCGAAGCAGGTGATCGAGGCAGTGAAAGGAATAAAGAAAGAAACCAAGGACAGGGGTGGGCAGCATAAAACCAAGAGGGGGAAAAGAGAGGAGGAAAAAAAAAAGAAGAAAAAACGAGAAGAAAAAAAAACAGAAACAAAACGTAAACATTCCAATTAAATCACTGACGGAGAGTGACGGTGTTAATTCTGCTATGAAATCACACTTTAAGATGCGATTTGATACTGGTAAGTTAAACAGATGTTAATGCAAGTTAGTGTGAGTGGATAGGGAAAGGGTGTAGCTGATTCTTATCTGGTGTGAGGTTAATACAGCCACGGAGTGATGTTGGGGTCGCGGTGGAGCTGTCCGTCCACGTACAGCCGGTCCACAGCGATGACAGCGCGGGAGCCCTTCTGGATGAAGCCGCGTCGGATTGGGAAGAGGACCCTGCGTCGTTCCAAGATCTCTTTGGGGAACTGGTCGTTCACGCTGAAGTCCGTTCCTTTTAATTCCCTGCCGCGGCTTTTCACATGTTGCTTTTGTTTGAAGTGGCCGAATTTGGCCACGATAGGACGTGGTCTCCCGGCCGTAGCCCGAATGGGGCCGAGGCGATGTACCCGATCGAAGACGATGTTCTTCACAGTGTCCTCCGGCAGCTTCAGGTGGGTTTTGATGAAGCTTTTTACCGTGGTCTCCGCGTCCTCTCCAGCGGCTTCTGGAATACCAGAAAATACCAGATTATCACGCATGCTACGAGCTTGTAGATCGATAACAGTTTCTTTTATTTTTTTATTTTCTCTATTGAGCTGGGTAACATTGTCTGTGAGACATTTCACCGACTCCCTTAGCGTGGCATTTTCAGCAGCAAGCGTTTCCACCTGCTGCTGGCTGTACTCCAGGGATTCTCGCAAGCATTTAAATTCTCGGTGAAGAATCTCCACCAAGGACAGCCTTGCGTCGAAACTGGACAATCGCTTGTCGATTGACTCCAGTATGTCGGCAATATCTTTGCCGGCTGGCGATGTTGAGCCGGGGGAATCTGCCGGGCGTTGTCTTTTCGACGACGGCGTCTCAGCTTTGGCCGGGGAAGCTGCACACGGGGTCTTCTTCATCACGAGATCCTGAAAGCACTGATCAATGTAATCTTGGAGAGTCTCTAAACTCTCCTCGTTGTTCTCCAGGGTGTTGGAGATTATTTAGACAAATAGTGTTAGTTATAAGACAATTGATAAGTGTATTTGGTAATGCTGAAGCTTAAATGAATTTGTTCAAATCTAAACTACCATTTGCTTTAATTTTCCGCCAAAATCTCCGGCGTCTGACGTCAGTTACAACATGAGTCGCTTACCTTGTCCGTCACTTACTCACCTGCTGCCCCTGCTGCCTCAATTTTCTGAGGATCCTCAGAAAAATGGACCTGCAGAAAGAGCTGCTGATTGTCTTCTACTGTTGCTCCATTGAAAGTGTGCTGACTGCATCTCTGTGTGGTTCTCCAGCTGCATCACGGCACACAAAAAGACACTTCAGAGGGTCATTAATATGGCCTAAAAAATCATTGGACATCCTCTTCCCTCCCTGAAGGACCTGTACAGCACTCGCTGTCTCAGGAGGGCACGCACCATCCTACGGGACTGTACACACCCAGGACACCGGGTGTTTAAACTGCTACCGTTTGGCAGGAGATTCAGGTTGCTGAGGTTGCAGACAAACAGACTCAAGGACAGCTTTTACAACAGGGCAATAGCCCTTAGCAATGGTAACAGCTGACCTGATTGCCTACCTCCCTGGACTCTTTTTTTCTTATTTATTTATTTTATTAAGTAATTCCTTTCTTTTTTGCTCATACCTTTCTTGCACTTAAAAAATCTGCTTTAACGTTACTGTGCTGTGTTTAGTTGTGCTTAGTGCAGACAGTTTCCAATTTCGTTGTGCTATTGTATTAGGTATGACAATAAAGAGTTATCTTATCTGTCGTCTTATCTTACAATGGCGATCTTCTATGAGGCTGAACTGACAGGGAGTGAATACTGTGTCACGGCCGTTGTGGTTGACAGGCTAAGTGAAAGTGATGTGAATAATTTTTATTTACAATGACGTGAAACTTGACATTAAACAATTGAACATGAGTGAAAGGTGCAGGGAGCGTTTACAGGAGCATGAGTGAAAGAGTTATATACAACAGTGCAGGCAACAATCGGTGTGGAACCTGAGCACTAAAACAATGTGACCAGGAGCAAGCTATACACATGAGTGTGAGCTATGATCTATGGCTACGAAACACGGGTTACATGAACTTGAGGGAAATGTCAAGAGATAATTTTATAAACTTGGACATCATGAACATGATTATGTTACAGGGCTCCAGGAGTCAGTACATGGCGCTGACGTGGCAATGAGAATGACAAGCCGGAGATCAGAAACTTTGCAACAGAGGAAAGGAGAGTCACAGCGATGCCAAACTGACGTTTTGCTGAAATTGTTCCAGTGAGTTTTTCTTGCAGCTTACTTGTTTGCAGGTGGAGGTGTGTGAAGAGGGAAAGGCAAGACTGAGCAGGTCCGGGTGAGTTGGAGGTGATCCGATTCCAGAAGTCCAGGTGAGTTGGCAGAGAGGCAGGCAGGTGAGAGTGAAAATGGAGTCTGTGCTGGAGCTGATGTGGTGTAGGTATTTGAGAGAAGACTAGTGACCAGGTGAGGGGGATCTGTGGGACTGACTGGAGATGACATAGAACAAAGTAAGTAACAATACAAAAGCTACTCCAAAACATGAGTGAGCCGAGAACTGATGCTGGGTAGCAGACGATCTGGCGAAGAGTAGTAGTCAGTGCTGGTCTTAAATACTGTCTAAAATACAAGTGCGGCTCCATAGAGGAAAAGAGGTCAGGATTCCAAATTTACTCTCAAAAGTTTCCCAAAGCTAGTAAGGTTTGTGAAACTAACAATACAGGCACAAGTATTAAAACTCTACGGGTAGCACATCCATCAAAGAAAAGTTACTTGATGAACCACAAATTTATTTCATTGAACTAATACCATGTGCAGGTAAAAAGCATTGCTTGGTGATTGTTGACATGTTTCAAAAAATAAAATACTTATATTGATGATAAATTTATTTGTATAGCATTTTTCAAATCACTGGGATACAAAGTGCTTCACAGTTTGAATAAAAGCCACACACTGAAGATAAGTATGCAGACACATAACCAGACATAATCAACCATGCGATAAGGTTTCGGAGGCTCGCCTCTATATGTATGTAGATGGATGTTAAAATCACGTGCAATAATTATTTTATCTGTGCTGAGCACTAAAAAAAGTCTAAAAAGTCTGAGAAATCAGACTATAGATAATCATTTCTAGTTCTTAGTTCCTTGTTTAATTTTGTCAGTTCTCCTTCTCATGTTTAGTCTCTCTGTGTCCTCCCTGCATTCCTTTATTTTTGTCAGTTTTGTCTCCTTGTTTGTTTCTGGTCTCTGTCTCTGTATTTGTTTACTTTTGTCTTAGTGTCAAGTCTGAAACAACAAGGGTGTGTGATGTGCTCTTCGCTTTCCACCTACAGCTTCATTGGAATGAAAAGTAAAAGGGTTAAAAAGTGCCCTTCATCAACAAGAGCACGTCCAGCTCCAACTAGGTTATGTGCAGAGTGAGACTCCTTGTCACCAATGGGGTATCAGCAATGGAACACACACACCTGTTTAAAGAGTTTTTGTTTTGTTTTTTGTTTTTACTTAAAGTATTGGTGTGACTTTTCTAATCATTTTTACACATGATAAACATTGAAATGACTCACCAAACATCACAAACAGCGTGTATCAGTCACTCAAGGCACTCCTTTGCTGAGAGTTTCAACTACCCTTCACTAGTCCTGATTTTATCAAAAATAACTTGTGGCTACAGTAATCGAATTTCACAACCAATTCAGTAACAAATTACTTATGCAGAATCTGTATGGCAGCTAGAGTTATAGTGACTCTGGTACCTGATACATGACAAACCTGATCCTCATTTCCACAGTAAATATTACAATTCCAGCTGTAATCTCCTTTGTGATAACTACTACACAAATGATGGATTTTGATAAAGCACCAAATGGCTTTCTTAACTGGTCACGTCTCTCATGAATGAACAAATTAATCTTAATCCCTGGTGTGAAAGCGCTGGCATTTTTGGAAGCTTAATTTTATCAGTACTCCTATATTTTGCATCCAAATATTATACTATAAAAGTGATAAAAAATGATTGAAAGGATGGAAATGTAATGGAAAATTTGTGATTCAACTCCTCGAACCTCAGCATACTATTGGTTTGTAACGTCCTTGTACAAAGACAGGGGAAAAAACAAACAAACTAGCTGGATTCAAGGTCTTGATGCATTGCATTATCAGTCTGGTGTCTACATGATGTTGAGAGTTTATTCCCTGTGTAGACAAAGATTGCATCTGGGCAATACGTGTAAACGAGCTGTTATTATTGTGTTTATTTATCAGTGCTTGTATGAAGCCTTTTCAATTTATTTTACCAAAAGAAAGCGTAGCATCACTCTATGATATTCTTTGAGTGTTATGAAAAGTGCTATGAACCAGTCAACTTACCAATATTTAAAAAAAAAAAAGATTTTAAATAATTAAATAACAAAAATGAACTCACTATATTCCAAATTTGAGTTCATGGTAGAAAAACGTGGAACTGACACAGGGAGAAAAGTGAACATAAAACACTTGCAGACCTTTAAGTGCTCCATACCAAAGATTTTATTATCTTAAGCATAAATGTTTTTCCCCAATACATGCTTTCCCATTGATATTAGGCCACCACATGAGTGTTCAAATATATGGTAATAAATGGATTGAGTTTTTACAATTTCTAACCATTAAAAATTATACATTCAAAAGGAAATGAATGAAACCCTAATACAACATTCAAACAACTGAAAAATGTCAATTAATTACTGAGTTGAAAGTGTGTGAACATGCAACACAAAACAGGGTCCCCATGTTATCCAACATTTACTTCTAATTGCTTCCTATCTTAGGAATATAAATCTTATGAATTCCCCTGTGCCTCCACATCTAGCAAACAGAGCAAAATCAGCCCACTCAAGACAACAACAAAAGCTACAGGTAAAGCCAAACCAGTTGAAGCTGGTATGAAGGAGAGCAAAATAGGATTTTCCCTATACCACAGCAGGACTACTTTGGAGGCTTTAGTTGCACAGTGTTAGTAAGGCGCCAGCTATCTTTAAGCTGGAAGTAGTCCCATCAGTCACTCTCTCACGTTCAGATAGTCCAGTTAACATACACATGCATCATAAAGTTTCCATATTAGAAAGAAAACAAACAAGTTAAAATAATGGTTATAACAAAGTTATATATTTGTAGCCATTAATTCAATTTTATTTATTTAGAGCCAATTCACAACAACCAGTGTCTCAAGGCACTTGATATTGTAAGGTAAAGCCCCTACACTAGAAACACCAGCAGTCATGACCCCTACAGCAAGTGCATTCAACAACAGGAAAAAAAACCCCGTCCCATTTAACAGGAAGAAACTTCTGGGAGAACCAGGCTCAAACTGGGGCAGTCATTTGCTGAGACCAGTTGGCAATGAGGGGAAAGAGAAGAGACCAGAAAAAAGACAGGACACAAGGAAATAGTAGTGGTTTATAAAGTGAAAAGAAAAGTGAAAAGACCTTACTAGTATTTATTGTAATGTGTTGAATACTATATTAAACAATTTGCAATGAACATTTCATTTACTGTCTGTACTATTAAACATTTAAACCATTACAGAGATCTTTTGCATGTTTCCATGTAGCATACAAGAAAATTAAGCAGCACAGCTCCCACCCGTAACCTCATATGCACATAGTGAAGTCATAAGAATAGACCTGGAACATATCTTTGCCAAAAGTTTGCACTTTTGCCTTTCTCAGTTAAGTGAATTTCTCCTGTACTTTGTGGGATACAGGGCCAGCGGATACTGTAACAGTAGAGGACCCAAACTTACTGGTCATAGAGCCAGTGGATTGGCTGTCCTTGTAGAGAATTCTTTCAGAGCCAAAGACCTCAGCCTTCTTTGGCAGACCATTTGCATCTTGAACAAAGTTCTCTCTGACCATTAGGATTTTTTGAGATCCAGGAAGGTCTCCTGGTTGTAGAGGACCTCCCTCAACATAGGAAGCCTGATTCCCCTTCCGCACTTTCATTGACCCTGCAGGGACCTTACCCTCTACAACCTTCATGGTCTGAGAGCCAGACAAGTTTGTAGCTTGGATCAAGTTTGCATGACTCCGCTGGGCACCACTGTTATCCACCAGCACCATGGTGGGCTCCTGGGCTTGTCCACTGGACAAGAGAGTGCTTCCCTGAACAAATACTCCTTGGGCAGGTCCAGATTGCGTGTTGTTAACCAGTATCAGGCCTTGAAGGTTGGTGGTTGGTGCTTCAGCCAGGATCATAGTGTTCTGAACCTGTGGTTGGACTACGTAATGCATTGGCTGCAACACAGGAGTGGTTGTGTAGTAGACAGGCTGCTGTTGCTGTATTAGGACCATCTGGCCTTGATTTGCCAACCCTCTTGTCATTGTATTCATCCCTTCCCTCACTGCAGTTGTACTTTCCTTTGCCATTTCAGAATGCTTGGTTGTCTTCATGACCATACTCTGCTCCACTTTGGGCATGGTTGGCTCCAGTTTGGGTGGAGGGGACAGTTTTTGTACACTCACTGAACTTGAAACTGAGGCTGGAGGATTGTTATAGACATTAGACACAGGAGGTGGCACTTGTTTGTCATCATAAGAAATTTTCTCGCCTCTGCACACCTCCGCGAGAGTCTTGAACTTTGGTCCAAGGTTATCAAGAAACTGAAGATCATTGTCTGACTCCAAAAGGCTACAGCAGCCTACTGAGCCAGCAGAGGACCCTTGGCCCTCATAATCATACACCAACAAACCATCTTTCACGCCAAGGTTATCATTTCCATCAGTGACTTTCTGTTGAAGTAAAAAGGACACCATTATTCAGATAGTATTTTTCATGTCAACTCTTGGTATGTGCAAGGAATTTTTATGAACAACTAAATACGTTTTCAGCCTTAAGGGCTAATCAAAACACGTCCCTATAATTAATTCAAATCTCTGCTTTGCTTTTCATTAGCTACTGAACCTTTCCAACTCATGAGATTTCTTACCTGATCGTAATATTGCCTCAAAAAGTGGTCTGGCAGAACCATCCCATCATAAAGTCCTACACCTCCCAACGATTCTCTTGTCTCAGTCTCAGAGTAGAAACCACTTGGATCCTGTTGGTTCATGCCCCAAATTTCTTTTCTGTAACTACCTTGGTAGTTAGCCCCGTTCAGCCTATTAATGGATCCAACAGATTGTGCGAAATCAAAACTGCCCAACGCATCCATTGCTACAGGTTTTTGAGCCATGGCTACATTTAAGACATCTCCATCCAGTTGTGTTGGCAAGTTCAGTAGTGGCACGTCCTATAATTGCGCCAAAAATGTACATGTTAGTACAAAGTTAAAAATCACTTTGACACAACTTTCATGTAGGCATCACCACATTAGCCAATATTCTTCAGTGCAGTGAAGAAAATACAATTCTCACCGTGTTCTCTCCCTGACGTTCAGTATGGTAGTTGATGAGATGTGACTTTGTATCAAATGGCATCTCAGTAAAGAGGTCTGGGAAGGTTGCAGCACCTCCACATTTGCAGAAGAGTAGCAACAACGGAATCACTGTAAAACCAAGTTTTAATTAACCTTAAATGTAAGGTATGAGGGTGCAGTAATCCTTCAAGGAAGAAGCTATAATTTATATACACAATAAAGTAACAATAAATGTATCATAGTCTTACATCTGTCAGCAGCAGCTGTTTATTTAAAAAACTTTAAGGTGGTTTCCCTCTTCTCTTAATTATCCAAAACCAAAACCAATACATTATGGAAATTAGGATGAATTAACACTTACACAACAAGAGTAATAGGCCCAGGAGTAACAGCCCAATGCCTGCAGGTCCCAACTTCGCTTGTTTGCTTGGCTGACCCTTGGCGCCTTTTTTTCCACACATGATTCCATCCTCACAGGTGCAAACTTCAACCTTGACTTTCTGTGGATCTTGACACATGTGCCCCTGCTGATCCTTCACCAAAAATTCCACCTCATAAATACCAGGCCAAAGAGACTCCCGAGACCGCAAGATAGCTGCAGTGTCTGTCAGAAAACAGAAAAATATGTGAAACAAAATGAACATGAATTAGATTATATAATTTCTGTAAAAATTGTGGTGGGATTGTTGCTACTGCCTTAATAAAATTCAATTCAATTTTAATTATCCAACAGTCGCCTCAAGTTGCTTTATATTGTAAGATAGATCCTACAATAATACAACAGAGAAAATGCCAACAATCATATGACCCTCTGAGCAAGCGCTTTGTCATGAGTGGGAAGGAAAAACTCCCTTTTAACAGGAAGAAACCTCCAGCGGAACCAGGCTCTGGGAGCGGTGACCATCTACTGCGACTAATTGGGGTGAGGGTAAGAAGACAGAAAAAAAGACATGCTGTGAAAGAAAGAAAGAGATTAATAACAAGTATGAGTCAATTCAGAGAGGCCTATTAACACATAATGAGTGACAAAGGTGACTGAAGAAGAAATCAAGAAATCAATGCATCATGGGAATTCCCCAGCAGCCTAAGCCTAATGCAGCAAAACTAAGGGAGGATTCAGGGTCACCTGATACAGCCGTAACTATATGCTTTAACAAAAAAGGTACTGTACTTGATCTGGGGTTTGCTGCTTAGTTAGCTAAAACAAATCTCAAAGTAGCCAGCATATTAGGCTACAATTGTACTGTGCCTAATAGCATGTCTAATAAAGTTGGTAGGGGTGTAGCTGATGATGTAGCCAGGTACACAGGTGCACCTTATATAGTACATGGTGTGGTACTTATACAGCTGTGGTGGCAGGGAAGGGTTTTTGGAGCTCCAACATGTGAGAGGTGAAGCTGTGGATTCAGGAGAAGTAGTGGAGGAGGACTGGGTGGCAGTCTTTATTTTCATGACTATTTACATTGTAGATTCTCACTGAAGGTATCAAAACTATGAATGAACACATATGGGATCATGTAGTAAACAAAAAAGAGTGAAACAACTCAAAACATGTTTTATATTTTTGATTCTTTAAAATAGCTACCCTTTACTTTGCACACTTTACATTCTCTCAATGAACTTCATGAGGAAGTCACCTGAAACAGTTTTCCAACAGTACTGAAGGTGTGCCCCAGAGAGACACTTGTTGGCCCTTGTGCCTTTTCATTCTAAAACATCTAACTGGGTTCAGGTCAGGTGACTGTGGCCATCTTGTGTGGCACTTCATCAATCTCCTTCTTGGTCAAATAGCTCTCATACAGCCTGGAGGTGTGTTTTGAGTCGTTTTTCTTTTGAAAAATAAATGATGGTCCAACTAACTCCATACTGGTTCAGTGTGTCTGCTTGTTGCTTTTCCTGAGTGGTGGTTTCTTAGCAGCTATTTGACCATAAAGGCCTGATTCATGCAGTCTCCTCTGAATAGTTGATGTAGAGACTGACTCTCTGCTGGAACTCTATGGGGCATTTACCTGGGCTCCAGTCTGAGGTGCTGTTAACTTGCAATTTCTGAGGCTGGTGACTCAGATTAATTTATCCTGAGCAGCAGAGGTGACTCTTGGGCTTCCTTTTCTCATGTGAGACAGTTTTTTTCATAGCGCTTGATGGTTTTTGCCACTGCACTTGGGATACACTGGGATACATTCAAAGTTTTAGCAATTTTCCAGACTGACTAACCTTTAGTCCATAAGTAATGATGGATTGTCATTTCTCTTTTCTTAGCTGATTGGTTCTTGCCATAATAGGAATTCTAACAGTTGTCAAATAGGGCTGTCAGCTGTGTACAAACCTGATTTCTGCACAACATAACTGATGGTCCCAACCCCATCAAGAAGGAAAGAAACTCCACAAATAAACCCTGACAAGATACACCTGTGAAGTAAAAACCATTTCAGGTGACTACATCATGAAGCTCACTGAGAGCTGTGTTGTTGTTTTTTAACAATTTTTCCTTTGCTACATAATTCCGTAGTGTGTATTATATAAAAAAATATTCCCGGCTCGCCCCTGCAGGCAGTCTTTATCCTCCTAGCTTGGGTCCTCTACCAGAGGCCTGGGAGCTTGAGGGTTATGCGCTGTTCCTAGGACTGCGCTCTTCTGGACAGAGATCTCAGATGTTGTTCCTGGGATCTGCTGGAGCCACTCGCCTAGCTTGGGGGTCGCTGCACTGAGCACTCCAATTACCACTGGGACCACTGTTACCTTCACTCTCCACATCGTCCCGAGCTCTTCCCTGAGCCACTGGCACTTCTCCAGCTTCTTGTGTCTCTTCTTCCTGATGCTCCTGTCAGTTGGTATTTGTTACATCTATCACTACAGCCGTCTTCTTCTGATTGCCCGCCACTACTATGTCTGGTTGTTTAGCCATCACCATTTTGTCCATCTGTATCTGGAAGTCCCACAGGATCTTAGCTCGGTCATTCTCGACCTCCCATTTTGACCTCAGGACTTTCAGGCCATAGTCGGCACAGATGTTCCTGTATACTGTGCTAGTCACTTGGTTATAGTGTTGGTTATGTATGCCCTGCCTGCTAGCATCTTGCACCCGGCTGTTATGTGCTGGACTCAGGGGCACCTTTACACATCCTACACGTCGGGTCTTACCCGGTGTGATAGACCCCAGCTTCTATGGATCTTGTGCTCAGAGCTTGTTCTTCTGCTGCCATGATTAGTGCCTCTATGCTGTCTTTCAGTCCAGTTTTGTCCAGTCACTGGTAGGATTTCTGAATGTCAGCCACTTCCTATATCTGCCGGTGCTACATACTGTACAGGGGCCTGTCCTTCCATGATGGTTAGTCCTCCTTCTTGGATTTGTGCTGCCTGAGGTATTCACTGATCACGCGGTTGATCATGATCATCTTCCTGATGTACTGGTGGACATATGTTGTCTCAATATGGAATGTTGTACTGACACTCACTAGTCCCCAGGTTCCTTTCTTCCGCATAGCACAGGTGTGTGAAGGACCAAAAAGCTCTCCAGAGAGTGATCCGTACAGCAGAACGCTGCTGCAGGATTGCTCTCCCCCCGCTTCAGGACACCTACACCAGGAGATGCCGGACTAGAGCAGCGCAGATACTGAAGGACCCGTCCCATCCTGGCAACAAACTGTTCCAACTTCTGCAATCTGGTAGAAGGTTCCGCATCCTCCGGGCAAGGACAGAGAGACTCAAGAGGAGCTTCTATCCCCAAGCCATCCGTGCCCTAAACACACACACCCGCCCTCTCACATCATCTATAATTGACTGAGACAGGACTCTCTTCCAGACACTCTAAACCAAGGCACAATGTACATTTCAATTCCTTTAATTTTAAATATGTTTATATTGTCTATCCTGTAAAATAGTCAGATATCTATTCATATTAATGTACAGAATTCACCTGCTTGCTGCTACTACTGCACATTCACCCAATGTATATACTATATATATATATATATATATATATATATATATATATATATATATATATATAATGTCGAGGAGCGTGTCAGACTACATTTCACTGTGTGTTATACTTGTATAACTATGCATGTGACAAATAAAGAACCTTGAACCTTGAACACAGTCTCAGGGTGCTGGACTTGTGGTGAAACCCTCCGTGCATGGTCAGGAACTGCCTGCTCTTGACGTCAGTGACTTCTATCTCCTCCTGTGGCCAGCTTATTGTCCCAGCAAGGTACCTGATTACAGGCAGGGCGAAGATGTTGATAGCCCGGATCTTGTTCTTACTGTTCAGTTGACTCCTCAGGACTTGCCTGACCCTCTGCAGGTACTTGGTGGTTGCAGCTTTCTTAGTGGCCTCTTCATGGTTCCCATTTTCCTGTGAGATTTGAAGGTGCTTGTAGCTGTCCTTAATGTCTGCAATGTTGCCTTCTGGTAGTTTGATCCCCTCAGTTCTGACTACCTTCCCTCTCCTTGTTATCATCCAACTATATTTCTCCAGTCCGAACGACATTCCAATGTCGCTGTTGTACATCCTGGTGATGTGGGTCAGTGAATCAATGTCTCATTCGCTCTTGGTGAACAGCTACATCTATGTAAATGAGGTCGCTGACAATTGCTTCATTCTGTAGTCGGTATCTGTAGCCAGTCTTGTCAGCGAGGAGTCAATCAAAGTTCCAAACATGAACTCAGAGTAGCTCCACCGTTGTTGATCCGTATTGTTGATCACTTCAAAAATTAGTTGGGGCAAACATTTTCAGAAGGTAAGTGGGAAGATTTCTCCAAGTGGTGAAGACGGCTGCACAAAGGGCATCTACTGTCTGGAGCTGTTGTCCATTTTTAAAAAAAATCCTTTGCCATCCATCCCCCCAAATTTGTAATTGGATTTAGATTAGGGGAACATGCAGGATGGTCCAAAAGAGTGATGTTATTCTCCTTGAAGAAGTTCCTTGTCCTGCGGGCATTGCGTACTGCAGCATTGTCCTGTTGAAAAACATAGTCGTTAACACACAGACGAGGGCTCTCAATCATGAGTGATGGTCTCTGCAACATCTGGACATAGCCAGCAGCCGTTTGACGCCCCTGCACCTCCTGAAGCGCCATTGTTCCACCAAAGGAAAAAGCACCCAAGACCATTATGACGTCCCCTCCACTGTGGCGCGTAGAGAACATCTCAGGTGGCATCTGCTTGTCATGTCAGTAACGTTGGGGTCTTCCACTTGACTTTTTTGTTCCACAATCCTTAGGATCATTTAAGAAATTCCAAATGACTGTCTTATTGTGCCCCACCTCAGCAGTGATGGTGTGCTGCAAGAGACCATACTTGTGCAGTTCAACAACCCAACCACGTTCAAATTGGGAAAAGTTTTTTTGCCTTTGACGTCAGAAGGTCATGACAGTGTGACCACCTGACAGAAAAAGACAATGAATCCACATTTCTGCACAGATTTGGCCTTTTAAAGGTATGTGGTCCTAAACGTTTGATCAGCTGTAAAACAGCCTATTTCAGTTTAAGTGTTGTTTTCAATAAATTACATGCTCAAAAAAATTTTTGTCTCACTCCCATTTCTTCTTGTAGCATGTTGAAAGCTCTACATTTTACCTTGTTAAGATCCAACCATGCAAAATATGATTTTTTGCCATTTTTCAAGTGGTCTTAAACTTTCGATCTGGACTGTGTATATATGTATATACATATACAGAAGTAAAAAGGAATCATGCAAATTGAAGTGAAATATAGTGAACTAATGTGATAACTGTAATAAAGTAGCTTTTGCTAGAAAGTGGTCAAAACTTTTATGTGAGAGGTCACAGGGAGAAGGTGAGACGATGCTTGGATGTCACATCAAGTGACTGGATGCAAATATTGGCCATGTGAAGATGGAAAGGTGGAGGGAAGAGGATGTATAAAACTCTTTGCAGGTAACCATTAGCCGTTATTTCTTTGTAGTTTTGTCATAGCGAGCAGAAGATCCTCTATAGCCAGAGTGTCTTCTCTTTCTTCCACTAAAACTTCAATAAAACCAATAGATATACAGCAACAATTTAGATTTGATTATTTAAGATTTTTACTTTTTTCTAAAATTTAAATTGATTTAATTATGTGATTATTATTAACTGATTGAGCCATTTGCTTTTCCCTTGCTAAATCACTTAAATAAAGCACCGTATCTGCAATTAAAG
Source organism: Copadichromis virginalis (assembly GCF_057382275.1). NCBI lineage: Eukaryota > Metazoa > Chordata > Actinopteri > Cichliformes > Cichlidae > Copadichromis > Copadichromis virginalis. The sequence continues at coordinate 16,761,207 of NC_140634.1, forward strand.
TTCATTTTGTTTATTTCAATTTTTTTTTTTGAAAACAGTTCGTCAGATAGGTTTGTTGTGGTACTGTTTTGAACGTGACCAATCACATTTGAGCCATCGTTTCCTTGGAGTCTATTTCTTAACTGTAAAAAGTCCGATAAATTTGGACAAGAAGAAGTTAACACAGAGAAGAGAGCAAGTACACACTCATCTTCTTTGGCCAGTCGGTGGTTCAGTCTCTGAATGTACCACACTCATGATATTGTGGTGATGTTTTCTACTCACCATTAAGATGCTCCACTTGCCATTTTCCCTTAGTGCCTTCTGGGAGGATCTCAAACACAAAAGGAGGTCCATTGGGAAATGCATCCTCATCATTAGCGTTCACTATAACAGCATCCACTGTTGTGCACATAGTCTCCATGTTACTTGTCAAGATGGGGCAGTGGTCATTAAAATCCTCCACTTGGATGGCTATGGTGCCAGTGGCTGTTTTATCAGGTGTGTCTGGTAAATTAAAAAAAAAGAAATAAATAAAAAGCAAGAATTTAACATTTTTCCTTTGATTATGTCCATTTTGTCAGAGATAAGTTCAAGAACTATTTGCTTTACTATTACTATTTTTGGACAAAAAGTAAAACTAATATTGATTTTGTTTATTTACATGAATCTTACTGCTGAATAGCCATTTTGTTTTTATTCATGACAAGTCGGCATTATACAGACCGTACAGATGTATTTAGCCAGCAATGTGATGCACTTGTAGTTATGTTGCATTAGGTTTTTAATCATGCATCAATACCCTGACAGTAAATAATAATTTTTTCGTCTACAAAATATCAGGCAATTTGTTTACAATATTATGTTTAGTAAAAACTATCACCGGTTGTGTTACATTTATGTTTTTTAATTTCACAGTAAAGGAAGTTGGCTTGACTAATAAGTGAGAAATTCCCAGGGGTTGCAATTCCAAAGCTACTTTTCAAGGGTACTCCCCTTACGTAAATAATTTTTGAAGTGTCGGCATTTATACAGTAAAGCAGCATACCTTCTGAAACGCAGAGTATCTTGGCAAAATATGTCCCATTGACCAAGTGTGGAGATTCCCTGTCAGGCATCTTGTTCAGTTTGATCTCAGCTGTGACTGGGTCAATAGTTAGCCAGTTGTTAGGGTCGAATCCCTTAATATACCTACAGCAGAAATAAGCTATATTGTTATTACGGTGAATGAAAGGTGAAATTGACACTGTAGTTTAGTTTTAGTGGCTTTAATGTGCACTTATTTGTATATGCACTGACCTGACATTTTGAGCGGGTTTCCTAGTGTCTCCATCTATTGCAGGGTAGCTGGCAATAACATCTTTAATGTTGAAGGAGGTGCTTCCCTCTGAGACATGAATGGCTTTAACTTTGGGATCAAACTTTGCCCCTTCAGGCTGGTTCTTCACATTGATTTTGATAGGATAGGTTTTAAAGGGTGTCCCACCAGAAATCCCAGCAGCTCCAGTTGCACCCCCTGCTCCTCCACCACCCCCTCCTCCTCCCCCTGCTCCTCCACCACCCCCTCCTCCTCCCCCTGCTCCTCCTCCTCCTCCTCCCCCTGCTCCTCCTCCTCCCCCTGCTCCTCCCCCCCCTCCTCCAATAGTTATTCCAGCACTTGTCCCAGATCCATATGGCTGAGCCTTGTTCCTCACAGATAGTCCAAGTTCAATGTCTTTTACATCTTCATAGTCCACAGCCTACACAGATGACAGACAGAAACAAAGATTATCTGTTACAATTCATCATAATAATGACAGATGTTTGCATTTATTAATGGTCTTCCTGAGTTAAATGAAAACAATTAATCATTAATAATTCACAAACTTACTGCCAATTAGTACATGAGGTTAAAGAAAATGTCAAAGATATACAGAAATTCTATTCATAATTATATGGACAAAATTTTAGGCAGACCCAAGAACAGTCAGATAAGAGATGATGATCTCATGGGCATGCACTACTTAACTAACCGAAAAAATTTAACTATTTCACAATATAAAACATGTATTTGTTTTTCTGGACAGTACAGTTTGCCGGACAATTTGATCAAACGGACACTGGACTATTCCACCAGATTTGGTGTTTAAAATGCATATGCTCTGAGATATCAAGATTTCTATTTGCATTGTTTTTATGCTGTATTAAAGACTAGGATTAATAATAATAATAATAATAATAATAATAATAATAATAATAATAATAATAATAACAACAACAACAAGAAGTTTCATTTCAAACTGCAGTACCTTATCAAGCATTAGGATTCCCTCGTTGGTGTTGGGATCTGTTTTAATGCTAAAATACCCAGCCTCGTTGCCCTTGACAATATCAAATACAGCTTCCCAGTTGTCAGTGCCTTGCAGGTCCAGGTCCTGTGCTTTGATCCTCATCACCTCCACACCTTCTGTGTTCTCCTCAATGCTACCTTCATACTATAGGTGGAGAATATAAAAAAAAAATCATAGGGGTTATTTCAGCAATATGTTGCATATATTTGTAAATAACTACACAGTTGATTTAAAAGAGAGCAAGAAAGAAAACTACCTGCTCTTTTTCCAGAGTTGGTAGGTTGTCATTCACATCACCAACAGCTATAGTAACAGTGGTAGTTCCAGTGTTCCCCTCTGGTTTACCATTTAGGTCCTGACCTTTTACTGTCAAGATATACTGATCACATTTCTGAAATCACAGACCAATAAGTTACTAATTTCTTAGAGAGACTGCATCACACTTTACTGTAGCAATATTTCTGGTTAGCTATCCATTAGGTAGGTAGGCAAAATAGCTAACCAGGAACACTTTCAGTGATCAAAGGGGAAAAAACAAAAACTGTCCACTGATATAAATTTGGTGACTAGTATAGTCCATGAATTTGCCTTTGCCTCATGTTCTCCAGTGCAGGATTAGAGAAGGATCATAGGAGCTCGTACTAAAAAGACTGTTTCTCTAACTCCAAGTCTCTTTGTTCTGGTCACAAAGACCAGAACAAAGTTTCATGACTTTTCCCCCCAGCTTCCACACAGATTGAAGTTTCATTAGTCACTTTGTTCTAAAACTTCCCATTTACAAGTACAAGTCAGTTTAAGTTATTGGTGTTTGTTCTGTTTCCCCTATTGTATGTAAATATTATGGCCAAACCACTATAAAGGTAACCCTGCAGCGTCTTTGTGGTTAGGTCAGTTTGTGCTACGTCCACACTAGCCCGGATAGATTTAAAAATGGCATTTTTGTCTGAAAACGCTCCACATCCACACTAGCGTTTTCAGTCGTATTCACAGAGTTGTGCGTCCACATTGAAACGGCTGAAAGCGCTTATGTTCCAGTATTGCGCATGCGTGAAAAGCAAGAAGATTCGGCCTGCCTCATTTCTGTCTGCCGTTTATTTACTTTCCATCTCTTTGAAACGTCACGGCAAAATGTCGAGGAAAAGCACAGAGTTTTTTTAAATGGACTAACAATGAGGTGGAGTTGTTGCTGCGAGTAACACAAAAGTACAAAGTTGCAAAAGTGAGTGAGAATTAAAGAATTTGAAGAAAAGCTATCTGGAGCATGTACATACTGAGAGCGTTTTGAGTTTTGAGAGCGTTTTGAAAACGCCATCTCAGTGTGGACGGGAGGCCAAAATGGAGAGAAAACGATGCGTTTTCAAACGAAAATGCATTAGTGTGGACGTAGCTTGTGAGTTAAGGTGGATATACTTTGTTTGGTTAGATACGGTTTTTTCCAGTAGAATTTATATTTAGTAGACATCTTTGAAGGGCCCATAAATTATATTTTGAACTTTGTACTTTTGAACTTTTTTTTAGGGTAAAATAAAAATAACACACACACAGACACACACACACTTTGAAATCCAGAGTTTTCATTAAGCACCAAATATATTACATATCATGTTTTAACTGTTTAAAACGTTTAATGTTTGCAAACTTTCTCATATTTTCTCCGTACTCACGGTCAGGTGTTCTGTAAAAATGCTGTTCTAAGCAGTTTACTGAATATATGGATAACCAAGTTGTTTGTTGAGATTAGGGTAAGGCATATGTATAAAAACAGAATTCCAGAGTGTGGAATTTAACAACAACAACAAAAAACAAATTACCTGAGCTGCAATAAAATGGTTAATAACCAAGATGATAATTATTTTTGGCAAATAATAGAAATATCAGTTGATTAACATCACTGCTCATTACTCTAATAAACATTATGTATTTACTGAACTTTACCGTCTGAAAAAATGTCTTAAACTAGATTTTCATTGGACTTTAAAATTCAGATGCTAGAATAATTACTCTAACATCTGATTGTATTATTAATAATCATATTATGATTATGATTATTATTATCATTAAATATCAAAATTCTAATAAAAAATTAACTACATAGCTCTGAAACTGGTGTGGGGTTTAGTTCATACCTCTCTGTCTAATTTGTTTTTGATGAAGATGGACCCGTCACTGTTCATGTAAAACATGTCATGAGGTGGTGTCTGGTCTATGATGGTATGAAAAACCTGGGAATTGGGATTGTCTGGTTCATCGGCATCCGTTGCCGCGACTTTCATAACAAAAGTCCCTGTAAGCATATCAAGGAATGACATTTTAATTTCTCAAAAAACAAAAACAAACAAACAAAACCTCTCTGTGGCATCTTCAAAAGTTGAGATTACGACGACCTGGATGATGGAGAATCTACACAGACAACATCAAGAGTTCTAGTATCGCCTAATACCTTCAACACAACCCATCTCACAGCTGATGTACATTAAAAAAAACACCCTGTTCCATAATACATTGTTTAGTTTGAGTATAACATTACATTTAAGTAAGTTCAACCTGTAAGCAATGTAACAAAAACAAAATCTTTGTTTTCATTTATTAATTGAATATTAGTCATATGGGAATATGGAGTCATCACATGCCGGATAGTGATTAGTGAGGAATTTTCATAAAAACGAAGCACTAACCTCTCGGTGTAAGCTCATCCACACGCCCAGTATAGACGTCTTCAAACACTGGTGCATTGTCATTCTGATCAGTAACCTTGAATCGTACGTCGATGTTTTCCTCTGCCAGAGTGCCATCATTGTACCTAGCAACACCAGAAAGCTAAAATTGGAAACCTCGTTAGGTTTAATTAAGACGTTACAAATATTTATGTAAACTGTTGATACGGAATGCACTGAAGTCATGATGGAAAATAACCGTTTTGTCTCACTCACATTGTACATACTGATGAACTCTCTGTCAAGTAATTGGGTCACACGAATAAATCCAGTTCTTTCGTGAACTACAAACACATGGAAGGGATCTTGGTTTGCGCCACGGCCTTTCAGGAAGTATTTGAGATTTCCTTTACCATCATCTAAATCTGAATGAATCTGAAAATGAGATGAAAAGCTAAGCATAGCATAATTCACAAATATGTCATAATCATAGGACAATAACAACAACAAAGACAACACAGATTCCTTATAGATTCCTCATATCTTAGTATGTTAATGCTAAAAACCTTAATATATTGTATATCATGATTTTCTAACCCTAATAAAAATTATTTTAATCAATTTAATTAAAATAAAAAATTAAAAGATCATCAAAATAAAAAGGAATAAAAAACTAAATCAATGACTCACCCTGGCAACAGAAGTCTTTTTTGTGTGGTCCACATTTTCCTCCAATTTCACTGGTGGGGGAAGCCAGGCTCTTTTTCTTCTTATTAGACTGTCTCCAGATTTGGCTTTCGTCACAACAGCCTGGACCTGAAATACAACACATACGCTTAAACATGTTTGGAGAAATCACCAGCCATTTAAAGAAAACAAGAACACCCATTTTTAATCCTTGTCAAGCATTTCTTGGAATTACTGTCTGTAATTTAAAACCTAGAGAGATGCTTAAAGATCAGGTTTTTGTTATATATCAGTTTGAAAAACCTTAAAAGCAACAGTCTGCAATTGTTTGTCAATCTTCTTGTCTTTAGCAGGTAAAATATGACTTGGTGAATAATTCACTCACAGCAGGAAAGTTTCAGGTCTTTACTTTCAAAAATTCTTGCTCTGGCTGAGTTGTCACACATACATGCTCGCCGCACACACACACACACACACACACACACACACACACACACACACACACACACACACACACACACACACACACACGTATGTAAATATGTGTGTGTATGCATGCATGTGTGGCGTCTCAGCCAGCCAACAAACTCTGCAGGCTACATTGTGAACTAATCATAAATCAAGATGCTATTAAACTGTGCATGTAAAAACACACACCTTGCAGGGGCTATAAAGCTGCTAGCTTTCCCACACACAAAAGCTGACACATCTCTTGCCACTACTGGAAAGGTTCAGTTGAAGCATGTAAGGTAATAATGAGAAGAAAAGTAAGGAGTGGTTGTATACTTTTACTGCCATCAAATAACTCATTCAGAGCACTTAAAAACAACTCTCTATTCACTTGAAGAAATCTCTCTGAGGTCAGAACCTTATTTCCCACACTTTTATAACTATGAAACCAAATGTATTTATTATAGTGACCTAATGGTTTTTCAGAATGTAAAGTGAAGAATCAACAGTTATAGATAATAATAACATTCAGTTATGAACAACAGAATTTTTCCTGAGAGTTTTTTACTTTTGAGTTTGCGGTCTGAATGCCAATAGCTATTCCATCCGAATCACATCTTGATTCAAGCAACACCAAACAACTTTAGTTCGGTAAAAAGGTAAAATAGTACAAAGGGGGAAAAAAGCTCAGGCGTGTCCAAGCTGGCCTAGTTAATGCAGAGGCTGAACTAGAGTGTAAGCCAGTGTTGTGCCAAAAAGCGACTGAAAAAAAGTGATTTCAGAGTTTTCTGTGTGTGTTTTGTAGTCTACAATGCTTACTTATACTGTTAAACAGACCTTAGTGAACAGGATTTATGAATGGGTTAGATTCAGGGGTCTCAAACTTAATGAGCTGTAGGCCACTGCTTGCGCAGTCTTCTTATTGGAGGGCTGCTTACGTGTTCAAATAGTAAGAAAAAACCCCCAAGAATACACCCACAAATATGTCTAAAAATGCAGTGGTTTGTTTTTTTAAACTTTAAATATTGTATAACAAGAGAAAACTGCAAACATGAGTGCAAATCTTTTTTTCCCCTCACTCTTAACTGAAGCCTTTCAGTGAATTACCAAATACACAAACTGATACTCTCTTTCTGCCTAGACACGGTCCAGCACTTCTGATATGATTTTGTTCGTATTTAACAAAATACAAATGCAGACATAAGAGTACACATTAGGTTTTGACTGTTAGTGAGAATTGTTTTCTTTACAAATAACTGTCACTGAACTAACACACCCGGTCCTTCAAGATGTTTGTACTCTCTGCTCATATTGCCTTCATATAAAATATATACTTTTTGCTTTTTACAGAACTTATTTTAACATTGCACTCAGCAACAAACAAATCCTCCCAAAGAAAAAACACCTAAAGGGCCAAATCGCATTATTTTTTTTCACAGCAATATACAGTAGGGGTGACACAGTCGTAAGTGGTCCCTGGGCCGCGAGTTTGAGACCCCTGGGTTAGATATAAAATAGAAGAACTATTCCTTTTTGAAGTATCTTTATGACTGCATCATTTTAACCATATTATAATCAATCCAGTCCTCCTTGGTAACCTATCACATCACAGTTCTGCTCTATTTGTTACAACTTCTGCTAGCCAGCTCTCTCCCGAAAAATACATTTTTAATGTCAATGGCACTTTTTGCCGGGATAAATAACAGGATAAGTAACAGTCACTTTCCAAAAATTGATTAGAGCTTCTGATAGGGATGCTCCCTCTACCTCAAAATTACTTGATATATTTTAGGAGAGATGTGTTTGATCTATTTTTTGACAGATTATAGATCAAGCAAGTCATTTATAACAGTTTAAATGTGAGCAATCATTTTATGGCAAACACCGGGGTCTTGCCAGTGAAGCTGCCCCCGACACAATCTGTTTCCCCTTCTGGAGCGCGCCCTGGGCAAGGACAGCGGATTCAGTCGACTCCGCCTCAATTCCAACCAACAGTCGTGGCTGATATTTTACTTTAGTAAAAAAAGTTAAAGACGAATGTCATTACATTGCCGTTCATTTGTTTGGGTCACGACAGAAAATTATACATTTATTGTTGTCACGTTGTGCCGGAGGGGATTATTTCAGCAAACTGAGGACGTTTTGCCTGATAAGCGCATAATCACGTCTGCGGGAAGTCGACTTTTCTAAACTAACGCTCAATATACCAGATTCTCAAACCACATTTGTCAATGATTTGGACAGGGGGAGGAAATTGCGGCAGGTTCAGCTTGATATTATTTATAACACATATTTGATTTTATTTATTACAAATTATCTCCGGGATAACTACCTTGACACGGCATCACGTTTTAGCAGACGATCGCTTTTTAGCACCGGTTTTGCTTCATATTGCCTGCTGAAATCACGATGATGCTAATTTTTACTATTCATAATTGTGATTAGATTTAAAAATGCTTGACTATAATTTGTTGTCTTTAATCTATTATACATTTTGATTGATTTATGTTTTAAAAAGATGAAAAACCTAAATAATAAAAGCAACAAAAGAATCACATTATGAATTAAGCTTGTTTCATAGAAAAAAAACTACTTTCCATATGAAAGTCTTTTCTAATCGACACAAAAGTCTTTCTGGACTCACCACAAAAAGTAGCAACACAAACACGGGCCAACAAATCCGAATCATGACTGAAGAAACGTCTCAGGGGAGTCTCCCAGCGGCATGGAGAGTTTCTTACTGTCTGGATAAAAGCTGTCAAACGACTATCAATTTCACTGGCATCTACTTAAGACTTGGAAAAGAAAAACATCACGCCAACGCCAACAACTTTTACTGCGATACAAAAGACACGTGGGCGTTACACACACTCAACAAAGGCTGTTTCGTGCAGGTGTGGCATTCACTGAGCGCATGCGTGTAACCTGCCAAGTGCAAAGTAAGCCACACCCAATTGTTCTTATAAGCTCATAAACATAAAAAACGCATAGTAACACAGGATACCTTACAATTTTAAAGATAATTTAAACATGTGAAATTATTTACTCCTGCACTAACCTCACCAGGCGGATGGATAACACTTCCCTTCCTTTTCTTGTTTGTTTTTGTGTTTTTTGTTGGCTCCCCTCCCGGGCCCCTGTTTCCTCCTTTATGTGCGTGCGTGCGTGCGTGCGTGTGTTCATTCATGCGTGCCAGTTTATGGGCATCATCAGGCCAAAAGGTATTTCCCACGCTGAAGCCAGCCACACCCGTCTTCCATCAACACTCACCAGCTGCCACTGAGTACCCTCGTTAGTGCCAACTATTTAATTGTGTTGATGCTGGATTGTTGAGTGGAAATTATCTTTACGTGTTGTGACTGAGTACACTAAACTAACCTCTACAGTACATCTTGTGTTGTTAGGAACCTAGAGAGGAGTGTGTCATGGTGGGAGTGGAGCGTTTGTAATTATCCAAGGTTGGAGCCATGTCTTTGAAAGTGTTTCACTATTGTTCACATTCTCACTGTAAATAAATGTATTGTCTTGGATCAGAAATTCCTGCATTTGGGCCCCGTTCTTGCCAACTGCATCTCCATGAGAAAATGTTTAGAGTTTTAAGGTGTGTTTCAGACCCAGTGCTCCAATGTTGGAATTTGTTCACCTCCACCATCAACGCTACATGTTGCTGCCTCCTGTCCTCTTCCTCCCTCTCCTCCCCCTGTTCCGTGGTAGCAGCACCTGCAGACACCAGATAAGTTTTCGGTAGAGTTGGAGAAAAGTGGGGGATTTCTCACCCAACGTGCGCTTGTTTTTAGGCAGCAGAATCGCACCTTTTCCTCAGACAGTGCCAAGGTTTCATTCATGGTGGAGCTGCTGATGGGACAAGCGCTAAAATGGGCTCAGGTGGTACTCAAAACTGACGGGGAGGAGCAGGCGATGCAGCTCGGACCAGCTACGCTATCCCATTCCAACCGGGGGAGAAGACTGCTGGCGGGTGAGTGTTTCTGTTGTGGGAAAAGAGGACACTAAATTGATACTTGCCCGTCGCAGCCAAAAGAGTCTGCCTGTCAGTAACTGTGGGGATACTAGGGTTCACCACTCAAGATGTTTCCCTGCCTGGTCTTACCTGCCAAGAAAAATTACTGTATATGACCCACACTCACTCGTGCGCTGTGCTGATCAAAGGCTCTGAGACTCTTGCTCAGAGCCTGTGTCCTTCAATCATGTGGAGGAGGTCAACCTGTTTTTGTTCCATGCCCCTGGTACTCCATTGGTTCTCGGCTGTCCCTGGCTTAGCCATCATAATCTGCAAATCGATTGGGCTAAGAATTGCGTTTCTGGTTGCAGTACCTGGTGTTACAAAACCTGTCTGCGGTCCACTATGCCCAGTATTTCCATTACTGAATCTTTCTCCTCTGCCTCACCGTCCCAATGACTGCAGTATTAACTTATTTCCTGGTGCTCTATTGCCCACCAGTCGGCTGTATAGACTTTCTAAAGCCTGAGAGAGAGGCAATAGAGAGCTACATCACTGACTCACTAGCTGCAGGAATCATTTGGTCATCCAAACGTCCACCTTCATCTCCACAGTCTTGAACTGGTTCAGCTCTATGTAGTTCTGCCTGCACCAGTGCAACATCTGGTCCACCTCCTGTCTGTATGCGGACTGTCATCATTCTGGATCAAACCAATGAGAGTGATATCATCCACCAACTTTCGGAGTTGATGTGTTTCATCTGCGTTCGTCCTGCTGTTGTTCCCTCCAGGTTTCAGGTTTTTCCTAGATCTTTGTCTCTGGTTGCATCTTTTTGTTAGCATTCCTAGTTTAGGTTTTTCTTAGTTTAAGTTATGGCCATTCTCTTCTCTTGTTTGTATGTTGCCTCCTACTGTAAATAAAGCTCTCTCTCAGTAAGTCAGTCTTCAGTGTCTGCTCTTGGGTCCACACTCTCTTCTCTACATAATCTGCCTTGCAGGACGTAATAAAAGTACGAATTTTAGTAATTACACATTAATAAATAAATTCGATGAATAGACCACAAAAAACAAATGTTAATTTCTCACATATGCATTGAGAAATGAACATTTTTCCCAAACCAATTGGATGGAAAGCTTCAACGCTTCATTAGCCTTCATCCGGCTGGAATGTTGGGAGGCTGTTCTGCTCCAGGTTGCCACTATATTGGAGGTACAGAGCGTCAAACATGAAGTGGCAAATTCCAAGTCTTTCTATATTAGGGTGGAACTGAAAGCTTACCAGGTACTTAAAAAACAAAGGAGAGTTTGACAGTCTTTTGTTTGGTATTTTTATCATTGTGAACTAACTTCTATATTTGAATAAAATCATTAGAAGTAGTAAATAGAATATCTTTGTCATGATAATAGAAATATCGATTAAGGTTAGATGATTGATGCATGTATGGTTTGTTCTGGGGAGGGGGCTTAAGCTTTAACCTGTCTTCAACCTGGCAAGGTGGCACTGTAGGATTCAAGTTTTGACTAGTAAGGTTATTATCATTAATGAAAAACAACAAAATAACTAGAACTAAATAAACATTTTTTTAACTCAAATAAATACAAACAAGGGTTTGTGAAAAAAGGAAAACTAACTGAAACTGTATTGAGCGTTCCCGAAACGAATTAAAATCAACTAAAATAATCGAGAAAACGTGCTTAGTTTTTTTTAGTTCTTTGTTTTTGTGTGCGTCAAACAATAGTCCACGGTTAATGTGAAGTCTAGTTTCTATTTTTTTTTTCTTGTTGTGTTGCATTATGCCAGCAGATGGCAAGTGCATCATCATGTCAGGAAACATTGGGAGAAAGTGCAAGAGTCTAATTTGAGATTACTTTGAATATGACTGTTTTTTTGTTTGTAGAAAACAAAACAAAAAACAAAACACACAGTGCTTTTCTCTTTTTTTTATTTTTTACATTTTATTTTATTTCTTCTTTAATGCAGTGCTTCTAACAGCAACCTGATGGCTACTGGTCAGTTCGTAGGAGCATCACAAACAAGCGGAAGCATTGTGGAATATGTTTATTGAGACTGGGATATCAACATAACTATGTGAGTCAGTTGCTTTCAAAATGTTCAAAAAGCACTTCACTTGAATCAAAAAATCACAACACTTAATGCTGCAAGAATCAATGGTCTCATAGGGACTAACACTGATATAGCAAAGCAGAAAAAAAACTAATAAAAGAGGCAAGAAAGCAAACCCTTTGTGTAGCTGGCTGAAGCATAAGTGTGATGATTCTGGGTCTTTGACCCAGTGGTTTGTGTTTCAACCAGACCTAAACTAGTATCGGTAATTTGTAAACAAATTGTATGTGGGATGAAAAAAATTCCTGTGTGCAAGTGTGCCTCCTCCATCGCGTCCACCTGCGACGGCTCCCGGGCCTGGCAGATCCCAATGTACTAAATAGAAATGAAGAAGTTAAAGAACTGAGAACAAGGAGGGAGGGAGGGTGGGGCACGTAAACGAGAATGAACAGCTTACAGAACTGGGGGAACCTATATAGATGACAACTGGAGGGAGCGTGTTTGGAGACGTGGTCCCGCTCCTGAAATTCCGATACATAATCTCTAATAAAAAAAGAAATCCCCCACTCGCCCTTGCTAGGTTAATAATGAGAAGGAAGACAAAGATGCCAAGTTTTCACAATTTTATATCAACCTGTTACAATTTCAATTTCACTTTTTTCCGTGGTGCCATGGACTTCAGTCTCTCTGGCTCAGAGTGTCTCTCTGGTCTCTGGTCACTCAGGAGACCCAAACGAACAAGGAGCACCACAGCCAGGCAGCAAACACCTTTACTGCGGGCCACAAAAACAAAATGTTAACATAGTTTGATGAGGTTTAAGTCTGGAGACTGTGCTGGCCACTCTTTGTTTTCAAGCTTACCTTGTTCTTTTTTCCTGAAGTAGTTCTGGCATAGCTTGGACTTATGTTCTGGGTTATTACCTTCCTGTAGGATGAACCCTTGACCAACTTGGTACATGCCAGAGGTATTGCATGGAGCTGGTTCAGGGTGCCTATCACTCTGTACAAGTCACCGACCCTGGATCCAGCAAAACAGGCCCAGACCATCACACTTCCTCCTCCATGTTTTACATTTTGCTCCATCAGTCCATAATAACATCTTCCAGTCCATGGCGGTGTTTCATCGCCCAGGCAAGCCTCTGTGTCTTATTCTGATGTCTTAGTAATGGCTTTCTTGCAGCAACAAGTCTTATCAGACCTGCATCTCTCAGCTAGTGTGGACAGAGTATTCTTACAACTCTTTGACTTCATCACCCACTGGACACTCATGCTTCAAATCATCCTGGGGCTCTTAGCCACCCCTGTTTTCTTCTATTGAAAGTAAGTGCTCTGTGTCGTCAGTTCAGCACCATCTCAGCTGGTGTCAGCAACTCTAAGGGTGACACGGGCTGCTCAGACCGAGGAGCGAAATAAACAATGTGCAGACCATCGTTGGACTCCTGAACCCCGTTATTAACCTGATCACAAAGGATGGCTCTCTATCAAGTATGTTCCCTTACACACTGAATCATGCAAACTCTCACCTAACCTTATTAGACCTTTTAAAATAGAGGCTCTGATCAACCCTGACTCTGTGCAGCTGAATCTGTCATGCAAGATGTGCATTCAAAGTGTTTTTCATGTATCTCAGTTAAAACTCACCCTTTCCAGTCTCCTGTGCCGCCATCTCACCTCACCTGACCTGCCCAGCTCATTGGTAGCCCCCCAGTGTACATCGTAAGGAGGACTGTGGACAAGAGAAGATTCCTGGAGTCCACAGGCAGCTGCTCTGGACAAGGCCATGCTCTGGGCCTTTCACCGCCTCCACATTGATAAACATGGTTGGTTTCCAGCATGTTCCCATTAGGAGAAGGGGGTTCTGTCATAGCCCACCAGTCCTCCTGTGTGTTTGTGTGTGTGCACGTGTGCACATTAGTTAACCACACTTTACTTTTACTCCACCTTCTTCCCATGCATACCTGTGGTAATCAACCCACCTGCTTGTCGCCTGGTGATCGGCTGGATCACCACATCCAGCAGAAAGGTGGCATAATTCCCTGTAAAGTATACGCTCTACAACACTGGTCATAATTTAGAATTTTATATGTTTTTATTGGCAAAAATATTCTTCACAATCACATAACACCCCAGGTTTTACATATCAACGCAGCCACAAATCCTTACCAATGTAATAGAAAACCCCAAAGATTTAAAAATAATTCTCTGACTGGGGGGTCAGCCCAGAAATACCTATATCACCAGAAGCAAACCTATTTTATTAAGCCTTGCATGAATGTTTGAAAGCTCTTGTAATCACAGTGTATTGTTGCCTGCATTGACATGATGGTATATATGACCACACATGATTGTATCTGTCAAAGGTCTATTTGACCTTTGATAGGTCAAGGTCACCAAATTATTCAAGTTCACTGTTAGTAGATATGCCTATGGTATCATAACTTTTCTTGAGTTATAGCATGCACCAGATTTTCAGAAATGAAATCTGCGAGTTTTAACAGATGCAACTTATGGTATCAATTTGAAACTTATAGATGACGTCTTTATCAAATTGTTAAATTCGCAAGATTTTCAGAAAACTTGACCTCTGTCGGCAAGATATGAACTTGTCTGAGACTTTTAGTAGACGCACCTATGGTTTTCTAAATGCCACATCACATCATTCTTGAGTTATTGTGTTCACAAAATTGGGTTGTTCATTCTGCAGTACCCATCAGTCTAGGCTGAGCAATAACAATCAAATTCAATGAGCTAAAAGACTTTAATGTTTTTATTTTATTAGTGTAAAAACACACAGATTGTATATAGGTATAAAAATAAAACAAGACAATGAGAGCAGTGATGACCTAAAATATAACATGAGAATGTAACAATTGATACCAATTATACCCACACACATAATACAGTGTTAACTTGAGAACAAAGAAGAGCAGGTAAAGTTGATAGTTACATGAGAAGATGATGTCCTGATATTGTAGTGAGCATTCTGTTGTCATGATTTGAGTCCACTTGTCTTCTTAGAGGCAAAGTTCATTCCAATTGGAAAAACACATTCTGATTTATCAGCTTTATGATGTGATGAGTAATGTGAAAGTGATCTCTTCAATGACATAAATGCACCATCCAAAGGAGATTATGGATTACTGAATGGTTTGATTATTCCCACAGGTCTAAGTTTTGCTTGATACACACACACACACACACACACACACACACACACACACACACACACACACCACCACCACCACCACCACCACCACCACCACCACCACCACCACCACCACCACCACCACCACCACCACCACCACCATTTGCTCTTACAGGCTTCCCATGAAAATACTGAAAGCATAAGAGTAATGCACTATTTTGAAACTAAAAAGGGTCGTCTGTTGTCCAGGAATTCATCTGCCATTTAATGATTTTCTCTTGTCACCTTAAAAACCAGTAGGTGGGTCACTACAGTGAATGCTCTACTGATTTGCCTTTAAGGCAGTAGATTGGCTGCTCCTGCTGTAGATGACCTTTTCAGAGCCAAAGACCTCACTCTTCTTTGAAAGACCTCCCTCTTGAACCAGCTGCTCTTTGGTCATAGTTGGCACTCCAACTGTCAGCACTTTCTTAGATCCTGAGACCCCTTCTGACAGTAGAGTACTTCCCTGAACAAGACGACCCTGGCTCCCCTTTAGCACTTTCGTTGACCCTGAAGGGGCCTTGCCTTTGACAACCATCATGGTCTGGGACCCAGACAAGCTCCCAGCTTGGATCAGGCCATCACTCCAACTATGGGTGTCACCATTCTCCACCAGCACCATTGCAGGGCCCTGGGCTTGTCCACTGGACATTAGTGTCTGCCCTTGAACGAATACTCCTTGGGCAGGTCCAGACTGTGTGTTGTTAACCAGTACCATGCCTTGAAGGTTGGTGGTTGGTGCCTCAGCCAGCAGCACAGTGTTGTGGACCTGTGGCTGGACTACATAATGCATTGGCTGCAACACAGGAGTGGTGGCGTAGTACACAGGCTGCTGCTGCTGCTGCATTAGGAGCATCTGGCCTTGATTTGCTAACCCTGTTTTCATTGTGTTCATCTCTTCCTTCACCTTGGCTGTACTTTCCTTTACAATTTCAGAGTGCTCCGTTGTCTTCCTGACCACACTCTGCTCCACTTTGGAGATGGCAGGCTCCAGTTTGGGTGGAGGGGAGAGCTTTTGTGCACTCATCAAACTTGATACTGAGGTTTGAGTATTGATGTAGGCATTAGGGGTAATGGGTAGCGCTTGTTTGTCATCACAAGAAATTGTCTTGCCACTGCACACCTCTGCGAGAGTCTTAAACTTTGGTCCAAGGTCATCAAGAAACTGAAGGTCATTGTCTGACTCCAAAAGGCTACAGCAGCCTACTGAGCCAGCAGAGGACCCTTGGCCCTCATAATCATACACCAACAAACCATCCTTCACGCCAAGGTTGTCCTCTCCGCTGACTGTCTTCTGTATAAAAAAAAAATCAATCAATAAAAAAATCAATACACTTTAAAAATAACGAAAGACATATTTATTGACGACAGTGACAGCCAATAAAAAGTGAATAATATCCACATAAACATTATTAGTTGCAACATTAACACGTGTGTTCACCTAACATCATTAGTAAAGCTACTACATATCACATTTAGTGTTAAAACTTTCCATTTAATTGGATTTAGTTGTCCATTTAGTTGTCAGCTAATTTCTCACCTGAGAGTAATACTGTGCCAGGAAGTGACGTGGCAGGGCAATGCTATCAAAAAATCCACCTTGCCTTGATTCTCTGGTCTCAAACTCTGAATGG
Organism: Copadichromis virginalis; assembly: GCF_057382275.1. Lineage (NCBI taxonomy): Eukaryota > Metazoa > Chordata > Actinopteri > Cichliformes > Cichlidae > Copadichromis > Copadichromis virginalis. The sequence goes on from NC_140634.1 coordinate 16,778,150, forward strand.
AAATCAGTGAAACCCCTCATTTCTTGTCTGTAGTCAGTTGAAAAACCACCTTGATAGGTGCCAAATTTCATCCCATCAATGTCAGTGAGAGATGCCTCATAACCAAAACCTCCCGCTGGTGCCATTGCTCCATTTTTAACTGTGTCAATAGTCACAAGTAGTGGCCCTTCCTATAAAAGTCATACAATTGTTAGAACAGTGAACAGTTTTTTATTGTGATTAAAAATCACTTTGAAGGAGCTTTCACAAAGACATCATCATCGATGCCGAGATTATTCCCGTTTTCAACACTTAAGGTAGTTGCAGTCTCACCGTGTTTTCTCCCGGCCCTTCGGTGCGGTAGTCAATAAGGTGTGACTTGGTCTCAAAGTCAGGCATGTCACTAAAGAGGTCTGGAAACTTTACAGCAGATCCACATAAGCAGAAGAACAGTAGCAGAGGAATGACTGTAAAAAAAAAAGTTTTATTTAAAGTTAAAGCTACAAATGTGGTGTGAGGTCAAAAGAAGGTGAAACAGTTTTTCAGAATGTGTAAAATCCCTAAAATAGATGTAATTACTGGGATTCCTTTAAGCTTTGGTAAGCTTTGGGGGATTTTAAATTGTTACAAAAGTCTAATCTGTTTAATTTTTGTAGTTATTGGTAGCAAGTGTAGAATAGTTTGGTCTGTAATTACTTTTGGCTATGTATTTCCTATTGGGAGAGACACAGGGTTTATTAGGTAAACCCTGCTAGTACCAGTTTATGCCTCTTTTCCTAACCTGCCTTTATTCTCCATAGATTCCCTATAGATGGTGTTGTGATGTGATTGGCTGATTATATATTTATATAATTAAAAGCTGACCAAGTCTACCTATAAAGTAGTCAGTAAGTGTTTTATTTAAATTTCTAGGTAAGAGAGTTACATTTTGTTATGGTTCGAGTATCAGTATAATTCTTTCATTGTCCTTTTTTATCTTATCAAAATTCTCAAATAAAAAAAAAAAAAATCACATAATGCTTACTCAAGAGCAGTAGTAGGCCCGCTAGTATTAGCCCAATGCCCGCAGGTCCTAATGATGTTGTTTTTCTACCACGACCATTGCTGCCTTGGTTTCCACACACAACTCCATTCTCGCAGGTACAAACTTGGACCGTCATTCTCTGAGGTTCAGGGCAGGCGTGTCCCTGCTGATCCTTCACCACAAATTCCACTTCATAAACACCAGGCCAAAAAGCCTCCTGAGACCGCAAGATAGCTGTAGTGTCTGTCAGAAACCAGAAAAATGTGAAATAAGTATGTATATGCATTACTCATAGATTTAGTCTTAGAGTGTATATGACAGATTGTAATCCACATTTTTATCTCAAAATAAAATTTTAAAATTTGTAAAACAAACAAAGCAAACAACAGCAACAACAACACTTTAGTATATTGACCTTTTTTTGTCTTTTGTCATTGTTTTCTTTATTTAACTACTACATCTAAAAAAAAAAACACCCCAAAAAAACTGAAATCATCATCTCACCATTTAGATGCTCCACGTTCCATTTCCCTTTTGTGTTTTCTGGGATAATCTCAAAGTGAAAAGGGGGGCCATTAGGATATGCGTCTTGATCACTGGCATTCACAATTACAGCATTTGCTGTGGTGCACAGAGTCTGGAAATTGCTGGTCAGGGTGGGGCAGTGGTCATTAGAATCTTCCACTTGGATGGCTATCGTACCAGTGGCTGTTTTACCAAGCATGTCTGTGGTGTAAAACCAGAAACAAACATATATAATCCAGTATTTATTTATTTATTTTTTTGCGTTGATATTTCTCCAGAGAGTTCTTCAACATTCATGCCGTACCATCTGAAATGCAGAGTATTTTGGCAGTATATGTCCCATTGACCAGGTATGGAGATTCCCTGTCAGGCATCTTGTTCAGTTTGATCTCAGCTGTCTCTGGGTCAATCGTTAGCCAGTTGTCAGGGTCTGAGCCTTTGGCATATCTACAGCAGAAATAGACCAGTTATGAGTATCACTATTATTGTGCACAGAAAGAGAAGCTGACACATATGTATGTGGACTGACTTGACTGCCTTAGCTGGTTGTCCAGTATCCCCATCTTTTGCAGGGTAGCTTGCAATAACATTTTTAATGTTAAAGGATTTCCCTTCCTCTGAGACAGGAATAGCTTTGATTTTAGGATCAAATCGTGGCCCCTCCGGCTGGTTCTTCACATTGATTTTGATAGGATAGGTTTTAAATCTTCCACTGCTTCCGCCACTTGCTCCACTTGCTCCACTGGCACCACCGCCTCCACCACCGCCTCCACCACCGCCTCCACTTGCTCCACTGGCACCACTGGCACCAGTGGCACCACCTCCACCACCACCTCCACCACCACCTCCACCACCGCCTCCAAATGCTGCACTTGCTCCACTGCCTCCACTTCCAACTAATGGATTCTTGTTCCTGACGGTTAAGCCTAGTTCAAGGTTCTTTACATCCTCATAATCCACAGCCTGTAAATGACGGATACAAGAACATATCTTTTAGCTCAAAAAATAATTAAAATGATTGATGACACATAAGAAACAATACAGTGTTTTATATGCATCTATAATTGGAGTGTTGCTATTGTTGATGCATTTTTGCTTTTTGTAAAACAAAAGGTATTATGGATTTTATATAAACTAACCTGCAAAATTATGCTCCTGTGCTATGTGTTATGAATGTTCTGAAAAAAATTGTTAAAGTAATGGGCAGTAGTCATATAGCAATGGCCAGTAAACCTCATACAGTGGTAATAGTTTTGTCTTCCAGCCAAGTACTACAGGGTAGTACAACAGGGACTTGACGCAAGCTGAATAAGCAAGTCAATGACAGCTTAAAATATTGGAAGGCAAAATTTAACGACTCCGAGCTTTATCGATAAGAGACACTTATCAAATTTTGGAATACTTTGAGTCTAAGTTCACATTGTAGGGTGTAATGCGTTCCAAAGTAACATATTATTGGAATGACATTATATAACTCTGTAACAAAGTAATGAAATGTGAAACCAAAGTAAAAACAAATCTTCATATATGTGAATAGCACTCTTGTGAATGGCAGCATAGTCAACCATAGGAAACAATCATCACCCTGCAGTGATCAAGGTTCTGATCCTTACCTCATTCATAAGAGGGCCATTTGCCACAGAGTTTGACTTTGCATTTGCCAGATAGTAAAAAAGCTGAGTAACAGCACATAATTTCTTCTTAATTAAAAAGGTTGTACCTTGTCAAGCATTAAGATGCCTTCATTGGTGTTGGGGTCTGTTTTAATGCTGAAATACCCAGCCTCATTGCCTTTGACAATTTCAAACACAGCTTCCCAGTTGTCTGTGCCTTTTAGATCCAGGTCCTCTGTTTTGATTCTCATCACCTCCACTTGTTCTGTGTTCTCCTCAATGCTTCCTTCATACTGTAAGTGAAATGCATAACATGAAATTAGAGTTCAGCTGTGTCCGGATGTGTTCACTTTGCCCTAATCTCCTCCTATGTATATACTGTCTGTGCCACTCTGTTCTTGGTCACATCCTCACTCGTGTTGTGTGAGCCTCCTCAGTCTGTCAGTCCTATCCTGCACATTATTTGTTTTCTGTGCCATTTGAAATAACTTTTTGATTTCAGCCAACGAAATAGTTATTTCACGCAATGACATGCAATTGGCTATTGTTCACGTGTTATTGTAAGGTGACCTTGAGGGTCTGAAAGGCGCCTATAAATAAAATGTATTATTATTATTATTATTATTATTATTATTATTATTATAAATCAATTCATAATTCTATGTAATGTTCTTTTTTTCTGGATTTTTGGTTGATATTTTGCCTCTCCCATTAAAATGAAACCACGTTAAAAATGAATACTTTTCTCTCTATGTGGCAAAATCACAAATTCAGCAGGTGGTCAAATAAATATTTCCCCTGCTGTATATGTTAATATAGAGAAATGTAAGGAAGAGAGGTACCTGATCTTTTTCCAGTCTGGGAGGATTGTCATTTACATCAAGGATATTTATGGTAATAGTGGTAGTTCCGGTGTTTCCCTCTGGATGTCCATTTCGATCTTGACCTTTTATCGTCAGAATGTACTTACTACATGTCTGAAATTAAAAGACATCAAAATAGTCATTAAACAAATACGTTTGTACTAGAGATGGCACGATACCACTTTTTTATGTCCGATACCGATACCGATATCATAAATTTGGATATCTGCCGATACCGATATGAATCCGATATAGTGTTTTTTAATCAACAAAACTGTTTTTTTTTAAATATCTTGCTGCATTTTGTATAAGTTCATACTCAAGTTTAAAACAACAACTACACTAAAGCTATTCTGTTATACCTGTATGCAAAAAAAAATATTTCATAGTTCAGCAATACTGATCAATCTAATAAACTCAAACCTACACCATCCTCCCTATTCTGGTATTTTAAAGAGTACTTAGCATAAATATTAAGCAACCTAACTAATAGGGTTCCAACTCCCAGCAACAACAAAAATAAATAAATAAAAAATAGGGAACCACCCCTCACACTCCACCTCATGATGCTTAATCGACGTAATCAACCTTAATTTGATGCAGTGTGAAAAAAAAAAAATGCACAGAAATCAATTATTTTTCAAGAAATATTAAATAGATTCAACATCTTTCTTCAACAGAATTGCAGACTGCACAGATGGTACCTTCCCAAAGGAAAAAGTACTATAGCTTACTAGGGTATATATATTAGACTTAATAGTTACTATATACAGTAATTGACTTCTATTCATTTTACATCAAATTAAAACTTTGGGTGTCAGATAATTATTTATTAAAAGCTCGACATTTTAAATGAGAATAAGAAAGAAAAGTATGTCTTTGTACCCCCTTTTCCTTGTTAATGCCCTATCGGCCCCCCTGGCTAAACTTTGCTAGATCCGCCCCTGCACAGTTACCAGCGTCAGCTACGTAGAAAAAGATCCTTGAGTAGAAAGTAATAATAAATAAATTCTAACAACAGCTGATCAAGCTTAAACGTGCTGCTGTTGTTCAGCCGCTGGTTCCCTCTTTCTGGTGCAAAGTGGGCCAAAAGCAAACTAGAGACACGGACTCGCGACAGAAAAGCCGATCAGCTGATCGTTAAGCAGTTTCATGATTGAAGTAGCAGCAGGAGAGGCAGTCGCTTGTTAAGCTTAACGCAGGAATGCTTTACAAACAGTTAGAGATGGACTTACACACTTGCTTTACTTCTCTCGGGAAAACTTTGTCGGAGATGAAATGCCAGGTTGCTAGCGAAGCTCCAAATGCTATCCAGACCATCGACAGGTCCGGCATGCCACAGCCGCTCTATCACGTGATGCATACTGCTCCGACGTGCTAACGTTCTGAGGTGAGTTACGGCGTGTTGCAAGTTTTGTGAGGTGCTTTCGTGATATTTAATGGATCGGATTACATTTTTTATTTTTCTCCGATATCCGATCCAGTAATTTAGGTCAGTATCGGACCGATACCGATACATAATATCGGATCGGTCCATCTCTAGTTTGTACAATACTGGAGTTAGAACAGAGACTTGGGATGTTATCAAGATGTTTCATTCATCATTTTTGTCATAGTATCTAACTGAATGGACTGAATGAAAATAATCATTGTTATCTTGTAATTACTTAAAGGATTTGAGTTTCATTAACACAAACACAATAGAGACTTTTATTTATGGAATGGTCAAAAGGTTGACAGATTTGTTAAATAGGGTAACAAGGACCCTCTGCCTTTACTGTATCCAGAATATTTGCCCTTGGATGTTTGCTCTGGCTTGGTAAGCTTGTTCCATAATAATGTCTCTAAAGGCCCTTTCTGAGGACACAGAGATCGAGGAATGAATATGACAGGCCATCGAAACACAAAATAAAAAACAAGCTCAATTGTGTCGACGACTGTGGTTTACTGATAAAACCTGCCCCTTCAGCTGCCACTGATTTTACTATATGCTCTTTTACTATATGCTCCAGTGTATAAACAAATTTTTTTTTCTGATAAATAGTTATTCCCCCCCCTCCCCCTCCCCTATATATAGCCATATATAGTGGTTATATATCTCACCACTATCCCATGTTATTAAAAGAACTTTCTTGAATCATATAGTCAAACATACATAGTTCATACCTCTCTGTCCAGAACAGGCCTTTTAACAAAGATGGATCCACTTTGTCTGTCTATGTAGAACATATCTTCCGCTGGATTCTGAACTATGATGCTATAAGCAATCTGAGAATTGAGATTTCCTGGTTCATCAGCATCAAATGCAGTGACTGTCGTAACCAAGGTATCTGTAGCATTAAATGAAAAAACAAAACAAAACTCAATTTAATTTGAATTTTAAATTTTAAACAAAACTTAATTTCACATTCATTGACACTGTACATGAGAAAAACAGACATTCTGTTCTCCATATTGATATTGTGCAGTGTCCTGCCCTGGTTTTAAAACAATGATACAAACTTGTCAAGAAGAGCTCCTAACTGTTGTGTGCCAAATAATGCTTTTTACATAATGAGCAAATGTTAACAGAAAATTGTTATTTACAAGATCAGACAATAAATAAATATAAAATAATAATAATAGTGAAATAACATGAACTGCAGAACGCAGGCTGTCTGTAACCTCCAGCAGCTCATTGGAAAGACTTTAGCAATTTGATCACTCAATTACACAAACACTAGAAAAATCAAAATCCTTTTTGTTTAATTTATAATTCAATCATTTCGTTTTACACCGCTCACTACCATTACAAATTTGAATGAGATTCACACCACTGACCTTTAGGACTGAGCTCATCTACTTCAACAGGTTCAACATCTGGAAATACTGGAGAGTTGTCATTCTCATCTACAACCTTGATTCGTAAGTCAATTTTTTTTTCTGCAATTGTGCCATTCTTGTACATAGCAACACCAGACAACTGAAAGAGTAGTAGATAGAAATGTAACCATTGTTGTTCGTTATTTAGCTTGACATAAACTACAACGCCTTGCAGTATGGATTTACCACCAGTAAAGGTGCATTTTACAAGTTTAGGTGACAAAGGTTAGTGAAACCAATTTAATATCAGAGCAAATACTATATATTACAGTGAGCAACAGAAAAATATCTTTGTAGAACGTTATATTATCATGGCAAAATTGGTCTTTCTTCTTTTCTATAAAATGCCATCACTTCATCTTTCTTTACACAACTATGACTGAAATGGTATCCTGTAACCTTTAACATGTTTCTAATTGGCCATTGATATGGTCGACAGCTGTGGTCACATGTTTACATGCATTCATCATAGGCATGAGTGCCATGGTCGTTTGGAACTTTTAATTATTTCTTTGAAGTGGTCCCAATTATATATACAGGCTTTTAAGCACAGTCCACATTCATTTGTGCAATGTATCAGCAGCACTGGGAGCAAATAGTTCCAGAACATGGTGCAATCATCACCATGCTGAAAAGCTGGTACAGGGTTTTCTGGGCTTGAAAGACCGAATAGCCTAATCTTTGTCTCGTCTGCGGCAATAAAGCGCAATTTTGGCTTGATCATGTGGGCAGATATAAATCTGTGTCAAACTTTGAAGTCGTAGATTTTGGAGCAGGAGCTTCATTCTTGGTCAGCACCCTCTCAGTCCATGGTGATGTAAAACTCACTTCACTGTGCACAGTGACTCTGGTGTTCCAGCAGTTTCCAGTTTATGGCAGGCTTGAGTGTTAGAGGTTCCTGGATTGTTCCTGAACATCTGAACCAATGTCCTCTCATCTGAGGGTAACAGCTTGGATCTTCTTCCAGAACTTGGCAAAGTGGTGGCATATCCAAAAACTTGTACTTGTATATAATTATTTTGATGATGACCTTGGAATCTGTAGTTGTTTAAGAGTGGTGAGAGGTGACCTTCCTAACTTTTGTAGATCTGCAATTCTCCTCCTTAGTTATTCATTAAGTTCCTTGGACTTTACCATTGTTCTGAGTTCTTAGTGAATCCAGTGAGTGGTTCAAAAAAATCCTTTTTATGCTGTTAAAGAGAAACTACCTGTTGTAGTCAATCATGACTAACTCACTAACGAGAAGTTAATGAGTCAGTCAGCCTGTACAATGACTGTGCAGCCGAAATGCTGTACAATCATTTGGAAAAATGATTGACATTGGATTTTTTTTTTAGTCCTTTATTTAACCAGGTAAAAAAAAAAAAAATCTCATTGAGATTAAAAATCTAATTTCCAAGAGAGACCTGGCATCATGGCAGCAAAAGTCAAAAATACATGTACCACATGAGTACATAAAAAGAAAAGGTCAAAGAAATGGCCCAAAATTACCATGACATTCATTCCGATGATGAGTATTTGTAAACGTCCACCACAGCTGTAGATAATTCTTAAACTATGTAGACTAAAGCACTGTATGAATGTATTGCTTAATGTTTTTTATAGTCTGAGGTGGTCATTAAGACGAGGAAAGGCGTATATAAATGGCAGTCCATTTTGAATTATCTTAATATTTAATGTATTGAGGACAGCTGTTGAATCTTATTCCATACCAAAGAAGAACTACAGGAGGACTCACGGTGTAAGTATCGATCACTTCCCTGTCAAGCAATTTAGTGACACGAACATCACCAGAATGTTGGTCAACCACAAAGACATGGAAAGGAAATTGGTTTGTCCCAACACCTTCCAGGGAGTAGAGAAGATTTGAGTCAGACTGAAGATCGGATCGAATCTGAAACACAAGGTGGAAGACTTCATTATTTCACCACATATGCACCAAAAAACTGAAGTTGTCTATTTCTTTAAATAATTTGTTTTTAACATGAATTCTTATTATGTGTGAAACTGATTTATTCTTATTCTTACAGCTGGTGGTGTTAAATTGTCAAATAATAAAACTTTTTTTAAACAGTATGCTAATAGTCAAAATCAAAATATTTCAATACATAAAGGAAATTAGGGGGTCACAGGTGCTCCAAGACAGTAACTAACTAAACTAAATTAAATAATACAATAAGGAAATAAAAGAAAGAAAGTAAAGAAAGTAAGAAAGAGAGGTTAAAGTATGGAAAACTAAAGCAGGCTGCATGATGGCTGACACATGCACACTAATTATAGGTAATAAGTTTATTACAATTCTTCAGTGTTCTCTTCTATATGTTTTTGGTTGCATAACTTTCAAATAATAATCTGAATGCATTTGAAATCACTGTCAGCAAGCAAGAAAATAATGGGGGTTTAAAGATCCCTTCACAAACAATTAGACAGTCTTTATATTTCATGAAAGCCCTCTTACAATTGGCACAACCAAATCCAATAGGATCCCTATTTTGAGCCAGCACCTAGAAATGCTAATGCTATTGTTCAGAGGACTGATTGCCCAGTGGTTTCTTACAGTCGATGGTTTATCTATAACATAAAATGTTTCAGAAAAGGTTAGGCGATACCTGAAGAAAAACCATCTTGGTGGCACTAAAAAGTCATGGTTAAACATTGAATTACTTCGCTGATACATGGGTATTTTTTGTTTATGACAGGCATTTATGCTTAATAATCAGGAGACAGAATTAAAGTGAAATTAAGTATCAGTGACTTACCTTAGCAATCGCCTTCTCTTTAGTGTAATCGAAATTTTCCTTAAGAAGCTTTGGAGGAAGAACCCAGTCTCTCTTTTTTCTTACCAAACTGGATCCAGAGTTGTGATTCTGTACAGCAAGAGCTTGGAGCTATAACACAACAGACACAACACAACAAACTTCAATACTCTTACATAATAGCTTTAGTGTCTGTGATCCAGAGTTTATGTTTTGGGCATTTTTGACCTTGTTTACTTTTATTGGAGTGATCTGTCATCCTATTTGCTGGTGCTTCCTCGCTTCCTGATATGAATAGTTCTTAGTTTCTTGTTCGTTTAGTCTCATTCTTTTGTGTTTCCTGTTTTATTTTGTCTGGTTAAGTCTGATTGGTTCCTCGTTCCACAGCTGCCTCCACTTCCCTGATCATCCTGCTGTGTATTTATTGGGTGAGTTTCCCTTTGTCCCTCGTCGGATCATCAGTTCATCTGCTCATGTTTAGTTTTGCCCCGGTTAGTTTTAATTTGGGTCCACTCTCTTTCCACTTCACACGATCTGCCACCGCAGACCGTGACAATAACATTTAGGGCAAAATTAGAGTTTGTTTGATTCTAACAATCAAATTAATATTTAGTATGACCACCTTTATTCTTTAACTTTGTTAGGCAAACTTTCTTGTAATTTAAGTAGTTTTCAAGAACAATGCTTGTCTCTTTTGCCTGTTAACTGCGTTTTGTCTCATTCTCTGTCAAGATGATGTTGAAGTCTCTAACCTCTTAATACCTAGTGTGACATATTTGATACATACAGTTTTTGTGAGTTTCAAAACTTCTACATTATCAGTTTGATTTCCCCCTCCTGAAAAACCTAAAAAAAAGTGGCACAACACACTTTAAGTAATTTTAAAAAATGCCAGATGTAGCAAATACAATACAAATTAAAAGTCATATATGGAAGTTAAAATCTTATTAATATTTAAACAGTTTTGTCAGATGGTTCAATAAACTCTCCATTTCTCCAACTTTCCAAAAAAGTTGACTTTTCTGGCAATTATTTCATCGTTCACTGTGGGTTTTTCTATCCATGTATCCTTTTAGTGTACTGACAGTACACTAAAATTATACAATATAACTGTCATACAGAAAAATGAAGCCACTCAGATGGTCCTGGCTATACTTCTGTTCTGTTTTCATAGTTCCATCAATTTTGACAAGAATTTCCACCGTGTTTAACCATGGCTGTAGACACTCGCTGTTGGAATATCTCAGCCTTTTCTCCCTGTTTTCCTATTTTAAGAATGCCTTGTTAACAGCCACCCTTCCACTAGGACCATTTCTGAAAAGGCTTCAGTGACCAATAGATGGACCAAATGGAGTGTGAGATTCTTCTCCTAAGCCTTGCGTCAGTTTTTCCCACTTCTTTAGACATAGCTTTAAGATGCTGTCCATGTACAGCACATATTTTTTTAGGCTGGCCGCATTCTTTTTTGTCCTTCACTTTTCTAGCTCCTCAAATTTGTCAGGGACATATTAATGATAATATATGTCAGCACTCTTAGGACCCAGTTTTATATTGATATAGTTTATTTTTGCTCTCACGTTTACACAGACTTGTTCTTTATTAGTCAGGATCAACGTTAGAAAGCCTTGCCAGACTGTTTGTCTTTGAAAACATATAGAGGACTTCTGCCCTGTTTTAATCATCCTGATGTCAATGATGCGTTCAGTATCACTTGTATTGCCTTCGATATGTGCAAAACTACACAATTAACAATATGAGTGTCAAAAGTGTCAAAACATTAAAGTAATGTTAAATGGTTAAACAGAGAGACAGACAAGGAAACCTGAACAGACATCAAAAAGATAATGAAACCAAAACTAGAAAAAAAAAACATTTTAAGTGTATCTGATGTCTGATATCCTCGTGTTTGTGTTGTTCCTGTGATATGAAAATAATGCTAGTTCAGGCTTGTCATTGCATTGTATGTCGTATGTTATTAATGTTGGTTTATTAGTGATAGTTTTTAAAAACTATATTGTCATTATAATACTGGTCCAGGATCAGCATCACAACTGACCAATGGCAGTAAATAATAGGAACAACACCAGCACACTTCATCACATACACCCCTGTATGTCATACCTCTCATTAATCTAAGTGGAAAGGAGCTGAAAGTAACTTTAATGTAAATGGCTCGACCTTTACATTTTCTAATCTAATGTTTTGAAATTAGAATCACCAGTTAATCTAACGTAAGTCGGTAAACAGCTTTCTAGCTGGTAAAGTATTGGCATCACAGGAGAAACACACCCAATCACTCCATCTAGAGAAAATTTTCACATGGAATACTTCAAGCTTCCAGAGAAGGGAGTGCTAAGTAGAAGATGCACGGCCAAGTATGCAATGACGGCTAAACATTTTCAATTACACCTAGTTATAACTACTATCAGTGAGTTGGATGAGAAAATTATGTTGTGTTTCTATATAATAGCAACAACTCATTTGCTGAAACATCTTCCAGAATTCAGATAACAAAAAATAAACAAAGACATTTCAAAACCAGTTTTGTTAAGTGGTGAAATAGCTTTTTCTTTTTTGTCTTCTTCTTTACTTTTTAAATTTAAAAAAAAGCACTGAACTCACCGCAAACACCAGCAACACAAACACGGGAAAAGAAGCCCGAGTCATGATCGGGGAAAACTCCAAACGAATGTTATCCGATCAAGTGAACCGACAGAGTTCTGGAGGCTATGCTTCCTGAATGTGACAGCTGAAGTGAGATGAGGTGGCTTATCACAGAGCTTATCAAGGAGGAGGGACTCTTTCTCCCTCTCTCTAGCTCAAATACACAATGACACCCCCCCACAGCATCAAATTCAAGAGAAACATAGATAGTCGATCTTTTACATGACTGTTCATGTAAAGACTCCTGTGTAAGTGTGTGAAGTGAGGGCAAAGCCAGGGCCTTGTAAGGTGAAGCATGTAAAGGTAACTCAAGGTAACTTTAATGCCAGTGTTATCTGGATTCACTTATCACAACATCAGCAATCAACTGTTTCATGTAGCTGGATAACAACATGCTAAGTTAACCCAGGTTTTATTCTAAGCATTTACATGACAGAGTTGGCGTTGGCAGCATGTGGCCATCCGTAACTATAAATAAGTGTTGTGCCAGCAGAAAGACTGATTTTACAAGGGCAGATAAAACTTTGTAGCCGTATAAATGTCTGTAATAAATAATAAAATTATTAATAATAAAAAAGTTGGACAGTAGTTTAGTATTAAAAACCTGTTCGAATGTTTGCGTGCTATGTTTAAGAACAGAAAAGAGCTACTATTTTTGGCCTATGTGTAAGTTAACAGACTTATCAATATGACACTGATATAGTCGACACCTTCATAACTTATTACTATCATAGGTTTGAGGAGTCTTTCAGCAATGATGGCACTTTTTTCCAAAGAGACCGGTCAGTTGTCCGAGATCAATAGATGTAATTCTATACCTGCTCCAGAGCAGGTGAAGTTTGAGAAGGAGATTGAACGGAGGGAGACGGACAAAAAGGACGAGACAAACAAACCTAAAGACAGGACTGACTTAACTGGGAGACATAAACTAGAAATACTGATAAACTCAAGAGCACAAGCAAACTGAACTAGAAAATAGAAGACACACACAGAGAAGATAATAATGAATAAAATAGACTCAAAATTGTGTAAACAGAAAACACTGGGTCAGTAATCCAGGTAATTTTCACTTCAGCCACAGTTTATTAATTTAAGTATTTATTTGTATTATATGTTGTTTTCCTTAATATGTCAATATAGTGAACTTGGAAAGTGTTAACTGAGGTTCCATGCAGTCTGATTTTTAAAAATGTGTTTATTTTTTTCTCCATGAGAAGTCAGACCCTTCTGAAAGATTAAATTCACTGTCCACACTTACATTAATTATTCATGATTTCTTAGACTTTTCCCATTCAAATTTGAAAGAGTTTTTTCTGTGGGTTTACCAGTCAAAATGTGAAATTCTTTTTGAAAATAATATCCTCTCTAAAGACAGGGACTGTCCATACTATGAACTATTTGTTTTTAAATAAATGGTAAATGGTCTGGTTCAGCAGCACTTTTCTACAACTTTCCTATTTTTTAATCTATGCTTAAGTGCTCTGACAGTCCCACACATGCATCCTTCGATTGACGCATCACAGAAGGAGCAGCCAGGATCAGTAGATGACCTGCTCTACTACCAAGTCATTACTGCTTATCCAGGTCCAAATGAATGAATGTGTCGAAAAGATTAGAACAAAATACATGATTTTAGAGCAACCCTGAATTTGTTGGATGAAAATATTAAGCAATGATTTGGATTTCTTCTGTTAGTGTATACTGGCCTTTGTTGAATATGAACCTTGTTAATCCTTGTTTTTATTTTAAGCCTGTGTTCTATTGTCATATATTCACCATAGATATGGTTTGTTTGCGTAAAGTGCTACAGCCTGAAGATAACCTCCTGGCTTCTTCCAACAGGAAGAGGTGTGCTGATATATTCACACAATGTATAGAATCATCTATAGCTCAGGTAATAGCATTTTTCTAGTCTTAGTAATCACCCAAAGCACTCCAGACTACAAGCCAGATTTTACCCATCTTCATCTAGCTCATATGATTAACTAATTCGGAATCACCAGTTAACTCAAAACATGGCTTAAGACAAGGGAGGGAGGGAGCAAATCCCATACAAGTGCAGGGAGATCATGCAAATGTTTTACTTCTGATATTTATCTAACGGAAAAAGCAACTGAAATGTGAGAGCAATTCTGTGGAACTCCATAATCAACTTAAGTGTTTGGAACCGCCCAAGACTGTCATAGTCAGGAAAGTTGTGGTGTTTTTCCACTTCAAAACAGGTGTGTCTCTATGAGTCATCATGCTACAAAACCAGTTTTTAATAGCACTGAGTTCCTACCTTAGGGCAGATACTGCCGTTGGAAATTTGGATTGGTTTAGCTAGGGAAAAAAAAAGAATGTTGGCTGCAGAATACAGAAATAAAAGCAGCTGAAGAAGAGTTTTTGGCATGGTTAGATTGTTTTTGTCAAAACACAGGGAGGGGCCAGTCAACCAGGTTCAGTGTTCTCACGTCCTGTTCCAGGAAGTTTCACAGCGTTTGTAGATTGTCAGTGAATAGATTTGTAGTTTATTGTATGTTCATGTTAAAGCTTTTACAGTTTTGCCAGAAGGTTGTAATTTTGACAAAAGGAACAAGATGACTAGGTACAAATTTCAACCAGCGAGTATTGAGATATAGGTATTTGGCTATGCAGAGTAAAGCACTCTCAAGTAAAGGAGTATGCATATATGAAATTTTCTACACTGTGATAAACCCTTGCATGCAATACGTTTGTTCCTGTTCCTGTATTTTCCTGGTATAAGTGCAGTAGAAAAACTGGGTACAAAAGTGCTGTATAGGAACCAGTCCATTCAATAATTCAGTAATTCATCTGGCAAAATAAAATCAGTTTACACTATTAACACTGTATAGGAAACCCTTCTAGGTGTGCAATCAAGGGGAGATTCGAGAACTGAAATCGGGACCAGTTTAACAACAAAAAGGTGGGAAGCAGCAACCTATGCAAATCAGTGACAGAGAAATGAACAACTGAAATACCACCTCTCACCCCCTTACCCACCCCAGTTGCTTATCATGTGGTTTATGGTGTTGTGATGTGGATATGTGTGTGCTCTCTTTGTTTTCTGTTCTCATGCTGACCTCCCATAAGGAGCCCAGCAGAAATAAAAGCAATTAATTATTTGATTAATTAATTGATCGATAAATACACTCACATCTATTAATTTTAAACTAAACAACAATACACAATAAAATAACAACCACAAGCTACAAAACTTGATGGCACAAGGATGGACAGCAATGGGAAAGGCATGGTTAGCAACAATACTGAGCTATAATACTCAGGCCTAGAACGTATCCCCTACACCAGTATCACCAGTCTTGTGCTGTCCAGTTTTGGTGAGCACATATTGCTTGTAGCCTCAGATTCTTGTTTTTAGCTGACAGGAGATCTTCCACTGCTATAGCACATCTGCTTCAAAGTTTGATCTTTTGTGTATTCAGAGAAGTGATTATTTAACTACTGTTGCCTCTCTATAAGCTTAAAGTGGATGAGCATGTCTGGCAAAACAACCACACATTCAAAGTCCAGTAAAATCTCCTTTCTTCGTCCTTTGTACCAGGTTAGATCATTACATGCATGTTAGCTGGCTGAAGCAATTATAAGTATGCATGAGGATTCTGGCAGTGAATTGTTGTGTTCTGTACAGGGGCTGGTTGAAGTGGGTCAGAAATCATAGGATAGAGTCATATGTTTCAGACTGGTTGAGAAAATAGTGCTTCAGTTGACTGGGTTTAAAGTGTTTCACCTACCAGTTAGCGAAGAGCTGTTTACTGTCATCAAGGGATAGTACCACAAACAACAGGCTGGTGAGCTACTTATGCTTGTGCTGTGGTGGCTCCCTCTGTGAGTTCCGGAGAAGACAATAGTTATAAGATACAAAAAGCTAAAGTGAAACTAAGTGTTAAAGTAAAGTTAAAAGATGCCGCTGCATTTTTTTGAAGACTGCACACATACACATTTGCGTAGGTTGCACACTCCCTCATTTCAGAGTGCTTCACTCTGCATAGCCAAATACCTTTGCAAATGACACAGTCACAGACAGAGACGGGGTGGTGTTTTCTTTCACTTGAAAACAGGTGTGTCTGTATGAGTCATGGTCCCAGAAAATAAAAGTGTCTATAACGTCAGTTAATGTCTATCTTAAACATCTACTTTCATGAATTCTGCATGAAAAACAATTAACAAAAGACTATCAATGGGAATAAAAAACACTTTTCACTGACCTATAACAGGATGGTAAACGTATTAGAAAGTCAACTAGGCAGCCAGAGTCTGGAATGTCTGCTGGTGACTACCCATCAAAGCAATATGCAAAAGTGAATTCCTTCCTGTATGGACATGCTTTTAGACATTCACTGTTAAATGAATGACTAAGTTAAAGGAGGGGTGGGGGTGGGGGGGGTTCTTGCTGCCAAAAAGTCCGCTGAATCTTTGGGAGGACATAAACAAAAGGTTTTTGTGCCAAATGCTGATCACACACTGAGTCAAACAGTCAAAATTAAGGTAAAAAAAATTGTCTCAGAATCAGTTTCCTCACCAAATCCAGATTTTGTGCCTCCATTAACTACACTAAGATTGCTGTTGCTCTTTTGTAACCTATGGCCATTGGTATTTGTAATTTATAAATATTATATCATTATTATTTATTATTCATAATGGTCATGATCAGAAGAAGAAGAATTTATTAATTATAATACATTGGGAATCTGCTTTATCACAGTAGCTAAAATATGAAAAAAATGAAATAAAAATAAAACGACTGACTGAATAAAATCATGTATAATTAAGTGCATGGCCAAAAACAAACACATGCTGAATTTCTCAGTAAGTCGTCAAGTAATGTTGGGAAATTTTTAATGGAACCAGAATGGTTCCACAACAAACATGAAAACACAGGGTGTAAGGACGGAGAGGTGTGTCTGTCTGGTTTTTCAGGTTAGGCTTCTCTGTTATGTCCCTGATCTTCTTCCTTTGTCCTCTAAGCTCCCTCCCCACTCGAGCTTTTACAACATTGCCTCTATAGTTTAAAGAAACCTGTTGTAGATTACAATGAGAAATTACATGAGCCATTCAAACAAAGACGATGTCTTTCACAGAAGACTAGAGAACCTGTAAATTTTGTGTCGTTTTGGTAGTTTTACAACATTATTTGAAAACAATGAAGTGATGATTCATGTAGAAATATACTTTACTGTAGCTAAATTATAAAACACTTAGTTCTGCTAGACCACATTATCAATAAAAGTGCCAAGTATTTTATAAATGAACTATAATGGCAAAAAGACTAAAATATCTGTGTATGTATATAAAACATTATAAATAAATGCATATGTTAGAATTTAAAAAAAAAAGCAAGCACACTGTATTATTAATTAATTAATTAATAATCCTTATGATTAATTGCAGAACCCACAATATGTTTCTGTGTCACGTTACCAGCTTTATAGTTGTGTGGACTGAATTAATGTGATGTTTAGTTACACAACCACACAAAGGGGCGACCGTGGCTCAGTGGGTTGGGAAGCGCATCTGTAACTGGAAGGTCGCCGCATTTTGCAAAAACAAACCAAGAGTTTCTCACAGCAGAGGAACGGGATAAAAAAAGACCTTACATGACTGAACATGTATTACTTGTTTGGAAACCATTCAGATGCCATGTTAAGAGTTCACTGGAATTCTCTTCTGTGGGAAAGAACAAAGCTGTGACAGGTTGGTTGTTAAGTCTTGTTGTTTTTATGTAACATAACACTCATTTCCAAGAAGGAAGTGGCTCAGCAGTCAATTCCATTTAATTATATCTCTTCTGTAGAAGCCACACCACAAACTGCATCAGCTAATAAAATTTAAAAAAAAAACCACACAAAAATATCAACACTGTCTGGGTGCAGCGGAATCATGCTTAACCAGCATGTATGTGTCATCAATGGAAGTCCCCCAGTGTATGATAGTGCCCTGGTTTAACCTCCTAAGACCCGAACTCTTCCACGGCATGCATACTTAATTTCTCTTTGATATTTGGGCTGATTGGGACCTGATGAATGTAAAAACAAAGAATTACCAGATTTTTTTTTTACCTAATTTTTGTTTCTAAGAAAAATGAGAGCCACCTGTGAGGATATTCATTTAAAATTGTGATAGAACAGTTGCAGTATAATGTCCTCGTAAGTGGATATCAGGCCCTTGTAGAGCAAGATTTAGTATTTTGGTCTAATTAACCCAAAAGGTGATGTCGCCAGGTCCTAGGAGGATAATGATGAAATAATATGGGAAATGAATATTAAGTCTTATCTGTACAACTATATATATTTTTAAATGTATGTGCAAAAATCTTTATGCATGTTATTCTTTTCAGCTCCATGTCTACTGTATAAATACATATATGATTACATACATATATACACAAGAGTGTGTCTGTGTGTAGTGTATATGGCTGAGTCTGAGGTTTGCTGTGTCTTGACTCCTGTGGGACATTGTCATGGAGGACGGAGGGTTGCCACTCCGTACCAAGCTTAACTGGTTGTTGGTGCTCTCCAGTTTCTTTGTCTTCTCCTCTCTTATTACGAGTATGAGTTTTTTATAATCTGGTAGGACATTGCTAATGACTTTAATTTCTGTATTTTTAAAAGCCAGCTGTCAATAAGCTTGAGTGGGATCTTTAGTTCAGGTCAAAACGTCATTCATATTTTTAAAACAAATGTAGAAATGAAAAAGATTTTCACTTTGGTTCTGAATGCTGAAATGAACAAGGGAGTTGAGGGAGTGAAAATAAACCCTACATATATTAAGTGAAAGTTTTTAGTGCGTGTATAGCACCATCTTGTGCCAGTACAAAATGCGACGTCACTGGATTCATTTGGTGCACCAGTAGTACACTGGACTGGCAAGCTGGAATCAGACAGTGTTTGATTTTTCAGCAGAAAACTGACTGAATTTTTGATTGGTAAATTTACATATTCCTTCATTTTTCTACTCATTTATTCACTGAGGTTGTCAACCTGCAAATTGCTCTTTAAATCTATTTTCTAAATCATTGTCCTCAATAGGATCAGATATGAGAATTAAGCAGGAGATACTCATTCCCTGACCACAAGCAAGTGCCTTCCCGGAGAATTCTAAAGAAAGACATCAATCCCATAGTGCCGACTGACATTGATATTTTACATTACTGCCATCTTGTGATTGTCTCTTGAAGTCAGCTAGACCAACAGCTATTGAACTTGCTGCTCTATCATTTTTGTGGGTGTGTTTCCTGTTGAAGGCTGGAACAAAGGCAAGGTGAGAGGGTGGCTGCTTTTTATGTCTACTAGCATATGCCCATTATAAATAAACCTGTCCTCTTTAACAAGAGACTGAAAAGACCCCGGTGTGTTAGAAGTTGCCCCTGTCTCTGCTTTCACTGCTTTGACATCAGTTACTATTTGTGCATTATCGTGTACATGCACAGATGTGTATGTGCAAATGCAAGTAGAGAGGCAAATTACTCTGTATTTTTTCATCTCAAGTAATGCAAACATGTCAACATGCTTAAGAACAGTGTTTAAAAAAAACACACATAAGAAATTACAGGCAGGCATAGATTTTGCAGTCAACAACTGTTCATGGTAAATGACATAGTAAAAAACAGATACAGCCAAACCAAGACGCATGGTTAAACTTTAAGTTTTTACATTTACATAGTCTCTCTAAAAACATACTTAACTGATCCAGCTGCGTGTCCAATATGCAGATAAATAAGTGGTGAGGTTTTGTTTAAAACACCATGCCTGCATGTCTACATCAATATGAAGAATAATTCATGGGAGAATAAAGAAACATGACAAAAACTAGCCACTTGCCAAGGAACAACTGGAAGAACTGACCCAAGCAGTCCTTCTTCCAAAGACGGTGGCTGTCATGAAATGCAAGAGACACCAATGAAACTCAGCATGTGTGGCTAAAGGAAACAAAGCAGCTGACCAGGCAGAAAAAAATGGAGGTCTTGATGGAAGAATAGTGGCACCAGCAAAACTCTGCCAGCTTTTAATCAAGCAAGTGCGTGTCAATAAAAAGCTAACTCAAAGAAATATGGAGGAGTTGTGGTAGCACATTGTGAGTAACCACGAAGCTGAGTGTGTCACCTGTAATGACCACAACTCGAAACAGGTGTTCCATGGGAAGATTTTTGGTCCCAGATGCCCCATTCAAGGACATTGCCACTGATTTTACTGACATGAGAACACAGAACAAAGGGATACCAATATCTACTGGTAATGGTGGACAGATTTACCGAATGAGTGGAAGCAATTCCCTGCGAGAAAGAAGATGCAAAGACTGTAATAAAGTGGCTGAGGAATGAATCAATAGCCAGATATGGAGCGCCAAGAATCAACAGGTAATGCATCACATTTCAATAATAAGCATCTATCAAAGTTGAGAGAGCACTAGGCATAACAGACCGATTTGGGGCAGTATATCATCCGGCATCTCAGGCCATTGTAAGAAAACCAAACCCTGAAAAGACAAAATGCCAAAATACGTATGCCACTACACTACAATGACACGGGTAGATGCATTACCATTGGCATGAATGTTTTTGGGATTCACACCACATAAGTAGACAAATTTGACAACACATTAACTGATGACATTGGTGTGAATTTTAAGAGACTGTGAGGCCTGTGTTTGAAAAACACGGAAAGGATTTCAGCGAGACATCTGCAACAGTCTAGTTCATCCACTAGCTGTACAAGGGATTTGTTATAATTGTCTTGTAATATTGTCCAAATTTATAATCTATGGTGTTCTAATTATTTTATACGTTAATTTCAAATGCACAAGACTATAAGGTTATTCCTCTAGGATCTCCAAAGCGGGAGGTTACTTTTAAATGACTGAAGTGCCTAAAGCATTTGCGTTTTATGTTTGTAGTTTTCACAGTGTTAAAAAAAATTAATTAAAAAAGCAAAGCGCCTTTCTTGAAGAAGCAGTGCTGTGTTGTCATTTTGGAGATACAGTAAAAACTCGCCCTAGCCCGCACTGGTGAGAAGCTGCTGGTAGAAGCTGCAGCAGTGAGTGGCAGTACAGCGGTGAGACGCAAGAGGGCGCCATCACACAAGCTCACTGTTCACAAACAGCCAAGCACAGCAGCAGCAACGCTGGGTAACTGGATTAATGTGAAAATTAACAAACGGTAGTGTTTAAAGTAGAATAAGAGTGGTTAAATTCAAGTTTAAAGATCCACAATAAGTTTCTATAACACATTTGTCAAAGGTTACTTAATTTCTACAGTGTTTCAAAGTGATGCTTTGTAGTTTAGGAAAGAGTTTTGTGTGTTTGCTTAAGGTCAAACTATATGTGAAGTTTACAAAGTTCTTTAAGTTAAAGTACATCTGTATTAAGAGTGAAGCTCATTACAGCTAAAGTATACAGTAACAGTAATCCCAAAGTAATACTTGAGATACATATAATAAGTTACAAATTTAAAGAAGTATTTTGAAATTTAAACATAATGCATTGACTGACATTTAACTAGACTAACAAGATGGTTGACAATGATCATGAAGAGCACTGTGCTGTTCCACCTACTGACTGAAGCAGAAGAAAATGATGCTGAGCAACTTATAAAACGGCAGACCGTTAGTTACTCTTTCGCTTTTACAAACTGAAAAGGGTAAAAAGCTTCAAGAGAAGAAACTTGAAAATCTCCAATACATATATGCAGTTGTTTTTGGAAAACGGAGATATGAAGCAAAGTAATATTAAGAAAAGAAGTTTCAGAGAATGAACTGAATGAGCTGATTAACAACGCAAATGTCACCTGCGAAGATGTACAAACCATTTATGAACAAATACACCAAATACGAACCCCTGCTGCAGACGCAAGGCACAAAATAGATGCATGTACATCACTTTCCTCATTCATTGTTAAAAGAGCTGAAAAACAGCCAAAGGCCCGATGCTGGGCTGTGCTTAGGATCTGAAAGTATTAAAGCAAGGTCAAAATCGCGAAGGTCTAAAAGTGGTTCAGGTCAGTCATACTCACAAACAAGCGATGGAAGCAGAGGTTGAAGTAGCTGCATTTCAAGAAATATTAGCAGTCATGGAGGAGCAAGAAAGGGAAGCAGCTGAACTACAAAAACTGGAACATGAAAACTTGGAAAGGCAGCAAGCAATGGAAACGCAGTGCAGAGAGATCGAACGCTTGGAAGAGGTTAAAAAATTGAATGCTACAAGAGCTAAAGCAAAAGTTTATGAGGAAGGGGAAAGAACAGGCATGTTCAGCAACAAAAGTCCCCTTAAGCTCCTTAATAAACAATTTAAGGAGTGGACTAAACTCGCTTTATACACACGACTGCACCCCCGCCCACCAGAGCAACACCATTGTAAAGTTCGCAGATGACACTACTGTGGTGGGGCTCATATCTGGGGGAGATGAGTCTGCCTACAGAGATGAGGTGGAGCGGCTGTCTTCATGGTGCAAGGATAACAACCTTCTCCTAAACACGAAAAAGACCAAAGAACTCATAATTGACTACAGAAGACACAAGACAGAAATCCAACCACTAATCATCAGCGACGACTATGTGGAGAGGGTGGCAGACTTCCGCTTCTTGGGAGTCAGCATAGAGGGAAACTTATCCTGGAGTGTGAATACCTCTGAGCTACTGAAAAAGACACAACAGAGACTGTACTTTCTGAGAGTGCTTAGGAAGAACAACATCACACAGAGACTGCTGGTGTCTTTCTACAGAGCCTCCATCGAAAGCATACTAACGTACTGCATAGGCATATGGTACGCTAGCTGCACAGTGGCTCAGAGGAAAGCACTCCAGGGAGTAATCAACGCTGCCCAAAGGACAATCGGCTGCCCTCTCCTCAAACTGAAAGACCTACACAGTTCCCACTGCCTCAAAAGAGCCCATAACATCATAAAGGACACCTCACACCCTGGACACTCCATGTTCGAACTGCTGCCTTCAGGTAAACGGTATAGAACAACATACACAAGGACTAACAGACTCAAACACAGTTTCTACCCAATTGCAATATCATGTCTCAATGCTACTAAAAGTAGATGACTTTCATTGCCCCTGTTGTCATTTGTGCCCTTGATGTTGGAATGCTTTCAGACATGTTTTGTTGGATGTGCTAACAAATTGACTGAGTGATTGATTGTTTGAGTGATATATCAACTAGGTCGTATGTTGAGTGTCTGTATGGGGCCTTAGGCCTGGATTGCTTGGGTGTATTTACTGTATGAGAATACTGTATTTTATATGTATTTCTATCTTTTATATCATATCTATTATAGTTTTTAAGTATTTATCTTTCGTGATGTTGCACTGACCGGAGACATCTTTCAATTTCATTGTACTTGTGACAATGACAATAAAGAATATTCATTCATATTCATTCATTCATATTCATTCAATTCGTAGGAACACACAGGAATTGGCTGAGACAGTAAATAAGCTTCTCTCCATGTCAAAGCAGAAACCCTCCGCAACAACAGTCCTCTCCTGAAAATGCTTTCAACATAGGGGACACAGTATCACAGAAAGCAGCCCCCATAAAAGTCAGGGCAGCCGGCACCACCCCTCTGAGCTCGGCAGGAGAGGACAGTGGATAATTTTGACTTAATCGATTCAACTACCTGAGCAAAAACAGTCGAGCCTCTGAGTCATGAGCACATCTTGGGCTCCAACGAATTGCAGGGCAGCTGTGTGTTCTCTTAAAAGGCACCCCTGCTTATCCAGTGCTGTTCCGACCAGGTCTGCTGACATGGTGGATAGATTATATAGTCAAGTTTTAGCAAACAACATGTGTAGGACTCAAGTGCCAGACACAGGCAGGACAGAGAGCAGTGGAGTGCAGCTTGAGATTCTTCATTCACTTCGAGAACTTGAACATGAATTAACTTAGGTGAGCTCTACTCACTTTAAAGAAAAGCAAACATAGAAACTAATTTTACTTAAACACAAGGCTGAGCTCAACTGAATCCAATTAAAATGGAGAGAGACACACATGAGGAGCGGAGGATGGTAACGAGAGACCAGGAGAGATCTGTGAGAGGAGATTAGACTGGGCAGAGAATCCAGGAGATGAGTTAGGTAATATTATCCAGAGGATTATCAAGAGAACACCTTTACTTGAGATCCAAGCTAGTGGGGAAGGGGGAGGATGCCAGAAAACCTTGAATCCATGAGGCGGCTGGTGGTGGGTGGACAGGCAGGTGAGCATGGGCATGCACTGAAGAGCAGCGACAATATTCACTTGGCCTGGATCTTCTGACCCTCCAGAGCAAGCCTTGCCATCGCTTGAGCCATTCACAGGTGAGCTAGGGCACATGTCCACAATGTATGCATGTTTTTAAGCAGTGACAGAAAACAAATGCCACTGACTTTGGACATACATCAGATTTTTATCGTTAATAGTTTTTTAGAGCATCATGTTCAAACACTGTCTCAGATATCAATGCAGCATTTTATGACCGAACCAATGAAAGAGTGAGCTGTGAGTAGGAGAACGCTGTGAAGCAGAAGCTCCGCCCTCTGGGAGTCATTCCGAATAACAGTTAGTAGTTGAGCCCCGGTAACCAAACCGAACGCTCCTCCTGCTGGTTCGTCTAAATTTTCGCTGCTTTGTTCTTTTTGTGTCTGGTCCAAACCGTTCGACACGGCTCACTGTGGAGAGAGCGAAAGAAGAGCGCTTACCTCGAAAAGTTTTCTTTGACGAGAAAGAGCGGGTCCAGTTCTACTGCGGATTGACGGCGAGGTCTTTAACTTAAAGCAGCTCCAAACAAACCTAGAAAACTAGTGAGGTCTTTGCAAAGGGAAAAGTGGATGAGCAGCTCCTCTGTCATATTTCAAAGTTTGTTAGACAGCAGCAGACTGTAAAAGTATTCAGCATTACATAAAAGACGCAAAAAAGGCATGAATCCTTAATGAGAACTCCGGGGAGTGAGCAGACTCTCCAGACTTGTGCACTGCGCAATAAAGTGGGACTGAGTTCCAGGCAGAAAGCTGGAGAGCAAGACGTATATGGACTGATTGGCTGTGTGGACGCTGCCCTGGTGTGATGCTCATTTGGTTCTGTTTGAGTGAAAATGAAACTTTGGGACAGTTTGTCCCATTGGACCCGAATTTGGGACAGTTTAACGGCTTTTGCGGTCAAGCTTTAGCCGTGGACATTTTTTTTTCTTCCTCAAACAAGAGGCAGTTGATGTCGTCGCATATCAATATGAAATGGATTATTATCAGTTTGTTTTCTTGGAAATAAATTCAGTTAAAGCTTTGAGAGCGGGAATATGCAGCCAGTGAATATTGAGTATTGATCTTACGTGGATATAAAGTGCACAAATTCTCTTTGCTTTTCCTTGAAAACCCTGGTTCGGGGAATTCTCTCTGCGGGTCTCAGTGCGCTCAGAGCTCAAAGAAGAGACGCGGATGTTCGCTTGGGCGCAGCGTGCAGCGCCGCTGCACATGGAGCGCTCGGGGCGGCCGCCGCTGATGTTGCTCGGTCTGCTACTCCAAATCTGTTCCGCCGTTACCACTGATCGCATGAACTCCGACCGGTACGCGGTCTACTGGAACAGCTCCAACCCTAGGTAAGACCCAGACTGGGCTTTTACACAGAGTGGGTATTGAGTAGAACACGGGAAGTGCCAGAAATCATCATTAAAGGAGGGGAAATAAATGGGACTCAATATTATAATGATCCTTTGCGCAGTCGGTGGACATAGTTTGTAAAAAGCAAACAAAACAAAACGCTTATGTTAACAAAGCTAACAAATGTTAGCTTTGTTAATGAAAGCGAGTAGCAGCAGCATGGCAGGGCTGCATGTTGAACTGTCCGAGGTCACACAGCCAGAAAGTGAGTCCATTATCCGCATCTGAAAACTTTCTGGGGCTGTAACAGAAACGTTTGTCAAAAGGGAGCAAAACGGTTAGAATCGTAAAATTTGTCTCAAACAAATGACACTGTTCAGTAGATCAAGATTTTTAATAAATAAACCGCAGGTGCGCTTTCAACATCCATACTACCGTCATCCAACATCCATTCTCCTAGTCTTCTGACAGAGAGCACAATGCCAAATGAGCTACATAAAATATATATCAAATAATTCGTGTATGCCGAGAGTGAAGGCTGAGCTGATAAACTAAAGGAATTTTGTAGAATGTGCACATGTAATTTCTAACGACTGTCCATGGAGCTTAATATAAATTTTGTTGCCGCAATGTCAGCAACCTCAAAGAAAAAAACGTAATAAAATAAAATGCCAGTGAAAGCTATTCTCGGTTCAAGGGGTCTCTAAATTTCTTTGTTTTGGTTTTTTCAATATTTAGTTTACAGAGGAATCAAACCATTTGACTCTGCAATAACAAGATGTGTTCTGTGTTCTGCTGTGTAATCAGCAGCTGTTTTGTTAGATGTGATCTTTTCTTCTGCAGGATTATACAGACCTCCTTAGATCTCTTTCGCTTTTCAGCAGTTGGTTGGACAAAATATCTGAACATATGAAATGCTTTAAACATTTTCTGACATTTATTAACAACATGATTCATGATAATTGTTGTCAGTATAACTTTTTTTTTTTCAATCAGTCATTCCTCAATGAAAAACAAGACAAGAGAAACAAGAGAATCCACTGCAGCTTTGTGGTTGACAAGTTAAAGTTGACACCTTGTAATCCAAATATTGGATTACAGTAAACACGATAATCAAAAAACTGAAATTTTGGTCACAATTTTGTTTTAAAGATGTGAGTAATGATAGGGGTATTATAAAAGTCTGCCTGTGTCAAAAACAATTTTGATCTAAATACAAGTCTAAATAATCACAGTTTCTATTTTCATCTCCTTTGATGTTTTTGCTTTCACACACGAAATTACATGTGAACTCAAATCTTAATGTGCTTTTCACTGATGGTTGTACAAAAATTACGTTTGGGGAAAGTAAATTTGTTATATAATTTAAAGTTTTGAAAAAAATATATGGACTGAATAACTTAAAATGAAAGTTGCAGACAGTGAAATGTCTTTCTCTGAGAAAGGTCACATAACCTTAATGTTAGAAATAACTGCAGTTACCACAAAATACAGACAAAGAAAAGAAACAGACATCCTAAATGAATGTGTTAAATGTCCAGAGTGGTAAAACTGACCCTGATTTGACTAACTGTGGAATAATTTCTCAAGTTGTTTTTCAGTAACATTTTCAAGACTTAGGTGTATTATGTGCCTGGCAGCAGAGCATTGATGACTGTCCATTCTGTCTTCTGATTGGCTAAATGGTATCTGAACAAAGCAATAGCAACGTGCAGTGTTCGCAAATCATTGTAATATTTTAGGGATTTATTTTCATTTTGAGGTGTAAGAGAAAGAAAAATGTTCAGATTTTACTTTTGTAAATTAAAAAATGAAGAGTTTAAGAGATGCTGAACAGAAATGTTATTGAAGAGGAAACATGTCTCACATTTCAGTTCTCAAAGAGAGCCTGTAGCAGGAAAAGCTCTTAGATTCCAGCCTCATAACATGTTTCCATATGCACATGCTGTTTGCATCTGGAGGACCATATCTCAGGTTTCCAAGTGCATGATCTGCGCTTTAGTGTCCTTATAATATTCCTCTAATAATTGAGGAGTAATATTCCAGTTTGGCCAGTTTATTATAATTTATGCTTTCACTTGAATACCAAAATATTTTAAGTGATTCCTTTAATTTGAAAGGTCTCAAAGTGTACAGTTCTGTGAATTTAACTTTGATCTAAATATCACTTAAACAGTTGAGGTGTAACAGTAAACATGACATCTAGGAGACAAGGTTGGCCAATGACAATATGGCGTGTTCACACTGCAGAGAAAGAT
This sequence comes from Copadichromis virginalis, assembly GCF_057382275.1. NCBI lineage: Eukaryota > Metazoa > Chordata > Actinopteri > Cichliformes > Cichlidae > Copadichromis > Copadichromis virginalis. The sequence goes on from NC_140634.1 coordinate 16,806,286, forward strand.
TTCAGTGACGATGGAAAATTACAGAACAAAACGCCTTCACTTCTTTCTTTGTAGAAGGGAATTTATTACATGTACAAATATGTGCACTTTTCCCACATGTTCCAGATGTGATTGAAATTTTGCCAGAGTTCATATTCTGGCATGTTTTGGGGAATCGCAGCTTTGCTGAGCCAAGAATGACATCAAGGCTTTTGTTCAGTTTTTTTGAAAAGACATCCCCAAAAGTTCCACATCTTGGGGGGCAAGAATCTGAAAATGTTTGAGAAATTTCCACAATTTTATAGGAAAAAATAAGAAAATATTCCTCAGCATTTCCTCTCTTGGCTCTTTTGGTTATTGATAACGAAGTGTTTTCATCTCCAAATATCATTCGTTATCAAACTTTTAGTTTTTTAGAAGATTAAGTCATATTTTCTGTCCTTCCAGAAAATCTGACATTCATTTGCTAAGGTAATCAGAGGAACATGTGTGCTAACATTTGTACTAGTAATTTATTAACAGTTCACGTTATTAATCTCCGTTTTGGTTTTTCTTTCAATTTTTTGTAAATTAAACATCAAAACAATAAATGTCCAGTGCAACCTTGTTGATGTCTTTTCATCCATTCACAATTCCAAAATCACAAATATTCAGTTTACAATTACATGACACAAAGACAGGAGAACAAAGAAAAACAGGAAATTGTGTCATCTGAGAGGCTGGAATACTGCAATATTCAGTCTTTACTGGCTAAAAACTGATCGAAATAATCAAATGCTTTTTTGTCAACTGATAAGTAAAATTTTTTCATCAAATAACACTTGCCGAACGTCCCGTGGTGTAATTAGTATGCAACACGAACGCTAAAACAAAAGTGGACGTCGAGGCGACGACATACCTGCTGCTCAGTCTGTGACTTTTTGTCAGACTTGGGGACAACTGTGGGCTTTTTGTAGCCATTTCCCTCAATGCCGGGTTTCAAAAATGTCCTTTCACTTCAGCTCTCATGACTCATCGAGTGACGCTACTGATTAGTCAGTTGGTGGCATGCAGTCTGACGACGTCACATTTATTATCTACCTTAAGACCTGGATGACCTCAAATTCCCTGCTTCTAAAATCAGAAAAAACAGAATATTGTACTTGGGCCTTAAACATGGTATCTAACTAGGTATCTAACTAGATACTGACTTTAAGTGAGATTACTTTGGCCTCCAGTAACACTGAGGAATCTCGAGTCATTTCATGTATTATCATGAAGATATGTCCTCTAGCTGACCAAGCGACTATTTTTTTTTTAACCACTCACAACCAGCCAAGGGAATGTTCATTTTTCTTTGGCAAGCAACAGTTGCCAGGCAGTCGCCAATTGGCCTCTATGCCTGTGTGACAGAGGCCTAAGTTCAGAATCAGAAATGGAGCATGTGGAGTGAATGGGCGACCAACTCTGACAGGGGGGGCTCAGATCAAACACAAAAAAAACAAAAAAACAAAAAAAAAACCACATATGTGACCTTCTTGAATAAACCTGTACACTGTGCAACCTTTACAGGCTACATAACAAATTTAAGAATAAAGAACCTGCTTTAAATGGCATCATGATACAGTTTGCATAATTACAACCATACACTCACAATGGAATTAGTAAGTGAGGGAAGCTATGAAGAGAAGTGGAAAGACAGTTGGTCCAGATGACATACCTGTGATGTGAAGAGCTCTAGGAAAGAGGGCAGTTGGCTTTTTAACTAGATTAAGACAGTCCAGGAGATTGAGAGGATCCCTGACGAATGTACTGCTATAGAGTTTGAGAACAAGGATGATGTGAAGAGCTATAGTAACTACAGATGCATAAAGCAACTTGGAGTTAGTATCTTTTCCAAGGATATTTGGCATGCAGGGATCGAACCACCAACCTTCCTGGTAGTAGATGACCTGTTCTACCTCAGTTACAGAGAGGTGACTGTCGTATAGTTTCATGTGGAGAGAGAACAAGAACTGTGGCCAACTACTTGTGTTTAAATAGTGTCTATATGACATGAGGGGTACTTCTGAAAGTCTGACCTGTGAAGGATCATAAGCTCCAAAAATAATGTCATTGTCAATCATGCTAGTTACCTCGATTGCTGTAGAAGCACTAAAATACTGAACCATTAACTTGAGCTGCAGTAACTTATTGGCAATGTTGGTCTTTAAACATTTCTTTAACAAATGTAAAAATGTATCAGTACACGCTTTTTCAACAACAGTATTCAGCTGATGAGGTGCAGTCACCAGGATCCCCAAAGCTCATCAATAACACAAATGCTGCCTATGTTTATTATTATAAAAATATTATAAATAAAGGCAATTATTATTAATATGAGGTGTTTAGTACAATCAGTATTATAAATTAAGATATGTTAAAAGAGGAAAAATGAATAATCTAAAGATTAATCCATTAACGTTGTTGCTGGATAAGACGAGAGACAAGCTCCTCTTGTTAAACATAGAATATAACTGCTATGAAACTTTAGATGCTAGTTCAACCTGACTTAATAGTTGTAATTTTTGGTCTGTTGTGTTCTCAGCTCACTGAATCCTTTTGTGTAGATTTGCTGCAGTTTTCTGTAACCACACTCTCTCCTCATACTGATGTGAATAGGCGATATGGCCTAAAATCCATATCACGGTATAATTTGAAGCATGTGCGGTAACGATATATTTGCGATATATTTTCTTCTGTATAACGTACTTTACACAATATAAGGCACACTTAAAATCTTATAATTTTCTCAAAAATCGACAGTGTGCCTTATGTATGAATTCTGGTTGTGCTTTCTGACCTCGAACCAATTTTATGTAGTAAACGTAATAAGTAATCTGGGTCCTAAACACTGTCTTCTTCAGGTCCCAAAGTCAAACGAACACTGCAGCATCACTGAGAGTGAAAAACTGTCTTAATTCTTTCATCTTTAATAAAATAATCAGCGTTGCTGCTTTACCAGGTGTAACAATTAAGTTTAACATCCAGGCATCCATGAAAACAGAATTTATTAAATTCAACGCAGTTAGAAGTTAACAGGAAGTTAGCTCGCTAGTTTCCACCTAAACATGATATAGCATGTTCTGACTGAGAAATTTCTGAAAAAATAACATAAATGAAGACAGAAAACTAAACAGCGGTGACTTTTGTAGGATTACTGAAGTCGGACTAGCTGGTATATAATGTTGTGCTACGTGATTGCTAGCAAAACAGCTACATTAGCATAACATTAGCACAGTGAAGCTGAAGGATGAATGCTAACTTTTTTCCACGTGATAAAAGTTAACGTGAGGGTTTCTGGTGGTTAGGGACAAATGCAATTGCATGGCAGGATGCTATAAACGGACCAAACTTTGACCAAAACAGGCGCAGCTTGATGACGCCATCAACATGCGCTATCGCGGTAGAGCGGTATAGTGAAAATCTCTACCGTTGGCCAAATTTATATCGTTTCTAGCCTATACCGTTTATACCGCCCACCCTTAGTGGAAAGCACTTTCAGTGCTCAATTAGAGTAAAAAAAGGCATAGATTATCTGAGCACCAAGGTTCTTCTTTCCTTAATTCACATGAATACTCCCTCATATATTTTTTCATGTTAGGTTGTTGCCTGTTAGTCCTTCTCTCTGCCTGGTGGAGGAGAAAGGGGAGGTTTTGTTCAGTGAAACAGAAATTTATTTCTGCAGCAGCCATTTTCTTTTGTCACTTAAGTCTAGGCTCAGCCCCTTGTCGTCTCCTTGTCTCCCCTAACCCCTAGCTGTTGCCTTTACCTAGGGTTGCCAACCGTCCCTTAAAATACGGAATCGTCCCGTATTTAGAAACAAAAGTACACGTCCCGTATTGAGCTAATAAGGGACGCACTTTGTCCCGTAATACAGTGAGAATCAAAAGTAGTCTATAAATGTTTATGGAATTAACACTTTGTTTGAAAACATAATTCCCAGCCCCTCTCCTGCTTTGTGACCAATGAGCTGACAGCACACTTATGACAATTCGAGTATGACAATTCAGATTACCGCTCATCTCATTGGTCGAGGAAAGGTCGCTTGCGGAGAAAATACCGGAAGACAACAGATGACCACAACAAGAAGCATGGCCAACAGGGGAACAAACGCCGACACTGCGGTGCAAGTCTCGGACGACAGTACACCTAAAGCTGGGCAGACACTGTGCGATTTTTTTCAGTCACGTTATTCAGCTCCTGCTCAAACTGCACGATTGACTCGCAGGGGTTAGAAGTTGGTAGGTCACGATGCAGGTCTCACACTATACCGCCCGATGCTCTGATGCGACCTGAGAGCTCACACTGTGCCTCCATAACATGAAGGTTATAACAGATAATCTGTCGCTCGCTCTCTCTGTCTTTCACTCACACAGACACACCACCACCATCAACTTTGCTAAATTGCTAATGAAAAACATTGATCAGGCAGCTGTGATTGAGCAGCGATGTAGATCCAACTATTTTCACGGTTGTTGTGGTCGTGATAATTTTGTGATGCCACATCGAAAAGGCTCGGATGAGCTTTCCAAAGTTCTACAAGTTGTGCCTCCATCGCTTGTGTCCAGATCACACGCTGCACAGCCGTGCTGCTCCGTCTTTTTCACCAACGTTTACGTTTGCGCGTGAGCAGTGTGAGCCCCTGTGGTGAGACCCTCACGAGCGATTGATGATCGGGAGCTGGTCGTGAGGTGTTAATCACTTCTCTTTACCCCACGTATACTACACGACGCACGATGAAGGCCAAAATCGGTCCGATCACTCAAAAATCGGCTCAAAATGGGCCAAAAATCGCACAGTGTGAGCCCAACATTAGAGCAGCAATGTTTGTTCCCCTCAGAGAAAGGGAAGAATGGGAAAAGGAAAACACCTGGCTGGAAAAAGTTAATATGGGCATGTGCAGTGAATATCAGCGCTATGTGGCCAGAAGTGTGATAATATAACTTATTTTGTGTAATAAACAACTGCAAGGATAGATGATTACAACAAATTGATGACTAATACATAAAAGTAATACATAGATGAATAATGATGATGAGTTATGATGCGTAATCATGGGTACAAGCGGGTTTACAAACAGGAGCAGCTGATTAGCATTAGAAAAGCTGAAATAATACCTCAACTGAAGCCAATTGTACTAAATGCACTAAATGTGCACTGTTACAAGAATATTTTTCTTTCTATTGTTTTCTATTATTTTAAGTTAAGCAGGACAGAGTTCTTTTAAAGAAAGATTTACTTATATTCTCAAAAGTTAAGCATGACAGGCTTCTGTTTAAGAAAGAGACCTGTTTTACTGTGTTAATGTTGTCATTTTGAGCTAAAAATAAATGGCTAAATGATCATTTGTTTCACATGTGTTCATATCACAAAGAATAGAATATGCATCTACTTAAATCAACTTCAAGTCAAATGGTTAAAAAAATAATTTCACACACAAAAAAAGAGCTAGAAAATTCACCACACTGGGTAGGGTGAAGACAACTGGGTCGCCCGGCCCTGGCCACGAGGTGTCCCTTATTTATTTTTCAGGGAGTTGGCAACCCTACCTTTACCCCAGTGTCCAGGAGGGGGGCGGCGGCAGAAATATATTTTCCATAATGAGTAAAACTGCAAACTTCCCCAAACTACATTCTTAATCAGTAGTAAGCTCATCATATTTTACAAATTCAGTAAAATAGAACCGGGGAATCTGCAGATCATGTTTTGGTTTTCAGTTTTTGACAATTCCCTCAAAATTCAGCCGGACACACAGGTGGGGGTCATGTTACTTGGAACACTAGAAAATTAGTGTAGGTTTAAAAAGGTTTAGAATTAACAAAATAAAATCCCAAAACTTCAGAATACTGGAATATGTGGACATATTCAATATGCTACCAAAGGTACCAAGCTTCGTATTCTGTTCTCTGCATAAATCAAGGCTCTGAAATGGAGACTGTAATTGTAAAATATTTTAAAATTTGACAGATTTTATTTACACATATACATTCAGAGTCTAGGATGCTTAAACTTTAAGTCTGGTCTTCTGTGTTTCAGCTTGCAGAAACATTTAATGTTACAACAGAGACTGACAAATTGATAGTACAGGTTTATTTAGAATTCTATCTTTGCAAAGTGCTTTGCTAATTCAAATTAAGTGAAAAAAGTGGCGTCCGTGAAGAAAAAGTAATGTAAATACACTGAAAAGGTCAGTATTGAAGCCACGGTGCTGTCTAAAGTATGTCACATAATGAGATGGTGTCGGTACAATGGGTCTCATTTGGCGCTTTATAGGTACTCTATTTTTTTCATCTTCAGTAAAGGTTGGGGTTGAGTTGCTGTTTGTCAGACAGATGTGTATTTTACCTCAAAAATCATTTGTTGTACTTAAACATTTTAGTTACACTCAGTTTATAATTTCATCAGTGGACACTAGTTAGACCCAGCCTACGTCGGGGTCTAACTAGACCATTGCAACATGAAAGATTAAAGCCTGGTGTTTGGAGCCCTAATAATAAAAACATTATCGTTTGTTTTGTATGCCAGGAAATTGGCATACTTCTTCCAGGTTAATGTTGAGGTCTGTCAGCAGTGATGAGAGCGTTGCCAACTGTCCATGCAGCAGGAAACATGCCTCAATTTTTTTTTTTTCTCTCTTTTGGTTGGTTGGTTGTGTGGACCAATGGCATGGTAGTGTGGCGTCAGCAGGGAGAGGCTTCTGTCAACTGCTCCTCCAGTTATTTTTACATTCTATCCTCTTTGTGTCTCAGCACTTCATCATGCTTTCTGCTCCCAGCTCATGCATTTTAATGTCTGACCCATATTTCATAGGATCTGTGCACACACACACACACACACACACACACACACCAGGGTAACTTTGAAGTCCTGGCTTGGGAAAAAAAGAAACAAGGTTGTGGGTGAAGAGCTGCAACCTTTCACTGTTGCTGATTAAATTTACACTGAAAAGCAGCAGAAAAACTGTGGATCAGGTTCAGATCAGGAGACGAGCAACCAAAACTGAAGATTTTGGCTTTAATTGCATCATTACTTAACAGCAAATGGGTTGTAGAAAATTTTTTTTAAGAAGCAGATGAGTTTCATCTCTGTTTCTGGAGGATGACTCGGTGGATGAGAGTCCTATCCTGTAACATGATTTACACATTCTGTCTTTGTGTATGAGCATTTACAAGAGAAGAAAATCCAATCTTGTGTTTTTACCAGTCAGGATACCAAAAAAGTTCTTATTTTAAACAAATGAAAAATCATCAGGTAGCATAGGATTGTTTCTTACTGAAGGAAGAATTCCTTGGCATCAGTCTCTCATTCGGCTCGTTGAGGATTATCTACTTTTATATTGTACTGTGTTTCATTTTAGTGAAAGAACAGGCCGCCGCTTGATATCTGTTGGATAGGAAAATCTAATCACTACTACCATTAAAAATAATCTTAAAAAATATTTCTATAAAATCAAATGAAACATGAATGACTACTCCAAAGAGAGAAAATCTGGCATTTGTATAGACTTGGATAGGGGTCTGCGGTGTAATGCAGAAATTGTTTCTGTAAATCCAATAGTACAAAATATTTTTGAGCTGAAGAATTTCTCTAAATATTTCCAAATAAATAGTTCAAATGATTTTCCCTAGCCTGGCAGATGCTCATAAATTCAAAAATAAAACTACATTTGATTTTGATAAAGTAAAAAATAAATCCTCCTTTAAAACGTCAGTTGAGAATTCAAGTTATTGCAATAGCTTTCATTTGTATTTATCTCCATGTCAGGTTTGGCTATGTTGCAAGTATGATATGACCCAATAGCACAACTAAGAGTCAAAAGAATTAACTAAAGTAGGCGGTTTTATTGCTTATTTTGCTGACTCAAAAAATCCAGGCCAGGGGAAAAGAAGTAAAAGAAAATTACAAGTAAAACACGAGAACACACAGTGTGAGGGAAGGACATGCGCCTCACGAGGAAGGCTGAGGGCGCGCTTTAATAGTCAGTTTTGCTTAGGAAGGTTGAGAGACATGACCCAGATGTATCTGTGTGCCGGCCATAATAAGAGCTCTTCTCCAAATGCTAAGGAAAGGAGCTTCAGTGCTTCCTTTAGCATAGGATACACTGGACCATCCTTTATGAAAGAGGAGGACAACACGCCGTCCCATAATTCATTGCAACAGACTATGTGACCATACGTGAAAACAATAGACATAATAAACAAAGATGCATTGATCAAGTAAATTTTGAATTGTAACTGCATTTTCTATTTCGTGCCATAACCTGTTGACATATTTAGAATTTTTAACAAAAGTTTGTTAAACTCACAGCTGAATTCTGAACAACACATTGCTGGAATAAAAACTGCTTGTTGTTTGCCTTGCATGAAGAATGCATGAATGCTATATGAGCTCAAGATTATCATCTATATTAACTGATAAAAAATGTAAAGGTGCAGTAAAATCAATGTTCATTAGTAATAGTTGCTGTGTTCCAGTCTTTAAGATTAATTTGTACTTCAGGACAGCTGGGATAAGTGATTTCTGTTACTGCAGTCATAGAAATCCTAAACAGGGAGGAGGAAAGGAGTTGCACTGGATCTCAGCAGTAAAATATAACAAGTGGATTTAGATGGCTGACATTTTTTAGGTTGTTTTATAGGCTAGATTTGATATTGTGATTCTGTAATTTCACTTTATTATATTTATATAATTTATAATTATACTTTACTAACAATGCATTTTAATTTGTTTGCAAAAAGGCAGCTAGTTCACTTCAATAAAGAGAGAGTGTGAAGTAGGCTACGTTCACACTGCAGGCGAAAGCGCATCAAATCCGACTTTTTTGACCCTATGCAACCCATATCCGATCATGGTATGACAGTGTGAACGGCACAAATCTGATATTTTCAAGTCCGATCTGGGTCACTTTCGTATGTGGTACTGAATCTGATACATATCTGATGTTTTAGAAAGCGACTGCTGTTTGAACAGTCATGTCGCATTAAATCCGTCTTTTACGTCACTGACTACAAGACAGACGCCAATTAACAGCACCGGAGAAGCGCCCGAGGACGCTTACTGGCCATCCCGTGTAGATGTTAGTGAAACTGTTGGGAAGACAACGTTGGACAAACGTGAACATTTTATTTGTACTGTATAATCTGCAGATTCTGACAGAAATCTGCAACTATCCTTTGAAGCAGCGCTCCTCTAAAACAGCAATAAGCATCATTATTAGGCCATTTGTAAATAACAAAATAACTTTATAACTTAAAGCAAAATTTGGAAACGTAAAGTCCGAAACAAGTCTTTATATTAAGGGCCATCAGTCAAACAATACTGTTTGGTCTGGGTCTATACAGAGCGCGTTGTGTGTGACGTCTTCTTTTGCGCATGTGGGCCGCTTTGAGCGTTCACACTAGAGCGCGTTTGCTGTCACATTTTATTTGTAGTGTGAACAAGCAGACAAAAAAATCGGATTTGATCAAAAAATCGGAATTGAGCATTAAGACCTGCAGTGTGAACGTAGCCTATGTAGCTCAAAAATCAGCAGACTCCAAGAGAAGCATGAGGCTGCAGTCTTGCTAACCAAAATAATGCAGCGCAAACCCCAGTTTCATGCAAGTGTTAATTTCAAGTGTTAATTGCCCTGTAAGACATTAGTGCAACATTCCCCACTGTTGACCAAAATATTTTATTACAGAGATTAGAGCATGCTGTGGGTATTAACGGTACTGCAAAGATGTGATTCAAATTATACTGTATCTGTCAAATAGATGGCAATTTGTTAGTGTGTAAAGAGGACCCCCTATTTACACAGTGCACACAGTGCTATGACCAGTTCTGTTAAGATCATACATGCTTCCCTTGGGCAGCATTAGAAGGTATAGCATACAATTTCACCAATATGCAGATGACACAACTTTATCCATCCATGAAGCCAGATAACACACACCAACTGGTTAAAATGCAGTAATGTCTTAAAGACATAAAGACCTGGATGACCTGTAATTTCTTGCTTCTACATTCAGATAAAACTGAGGTTATTGTACTTGGCCCTAAAAATCTTAAAAACATGGTGTAAAACCTGATAATTACTCTTGATGGCATTATGTTGGCCTCCAGTAACACTGTGAGAAATCTTGGAGTTGTTTTTGACCAAAATATATCTTCAGTGTGCATATTAAACAAATAGTAGAACTGCTTTTTTCATTTGCACAAAATCCCTAAAGTTAAGGGAGTCACTAAAAAAGCATGAAAGAATGAGGGGCCATATACACTTACAATACAGAACTCTTTGTTAAGTATACATAATTTAATGTATTCTTAAATTATGTAAGTATAGTTAACGAGGAAGCGTGTATGCACTTTTGCGCATGTGTCCTACATGTCTGTGTGCGCTGTGAGGCTGTAGTGGATGTGCTGACGCTGAGCGCCTATGTGTGTGATCGTGTAGATGTGGTTCTGATCTAGCATAGCTGTTTGCCGGTGGAGCCTGTGGGCTCGTTGCTGCGGCCCCCTCTGGCCTTATGGCTGCTGGGTAACCGTCCGGGGGCTCTCAGATGTCTGGGAGCTGGGTGTCTACCATGCCTGCTTCATGTCCTGGGAGGCTATGGTCCACCCACTATTAGTTATTTACACACAAGCGCACTCACAGACACAGGTGTGCACACAAGTGTTCACACAGGTGTACAAACAGGTGCATCTGTGCATGATGCACATGTCATGTATTATTAGTACTGTGTGCTACTCAGTAACATTTAATATTTATTATTCACTGTTACTTTTGCATATGTTGGTTGTTTCTGTGGTTTCCCTACTGTTTCCCTTCATTTTTCTTTCTCTTTACAGTCCCCAGTCCTGTCTATTCTGGTTGTAATAACTGAAAAAACCTTATAAAAATCTAATAAACTATGACTACTAAGGGGACCAGTATAGCAAAAACCATAATGGTCCACTTGGGGAAAGTAAATCCAAACAGGACCCGCCCCCTAGGGTGGTTGACAATGACCAAGCTAAGATCCTGTGTGACTTTCAGATACAGACAGACAAACTGTGATGGCTAACCAGCCAAAAATAGTCATGGTGGACAAGTAGAGGAAGCCATATTGATAGATGTAGCGATACCAAGTGATAGCAACATCAGGAAAAGGTAAAACGAGAAGCTCGAGAAGTACCAGGGGCTGAGGGAAGATGCTGTGAAGATGTGTAGGGTGAAGGCATCACTCGTCTCAGTGATAATTGGAGCACTCGGCGTAGAAACCCCAACCTAGGTGAGTGACTCCAGCAGCTCCCAAGAACAACATCTGAGATCCCTGTCTGGAAAAATGCAGTCTTAGGAACATCAAAGATACTGAGCAGGACCCTTAATCTCCCAGGCCTCTGGTAGAGGACCTGAGCTTGAATGATAACGACTGCCCGCAGTGCGAGTAAGGAGTTTTTTTTTTTTTTTTTTTTAAATATATAGATATATATCCTTATATCATATATCCTAGTGCAAGATGTATCCATCAGAGCATAAATGTCTGTGGATGTTAGATAGAAAGCACGTAGAAAAAGTACTCGTGTGAATGGTTGAACCAGGCAAGTTGTAAAAAGCGCTTTGAGTCCTTAGAGTAGAAAAGCACTTTATAAGAACCAGTCCATTTACCATTTTAGCAAATTGTCACTTTTCAAATTTATTGACTTTCACATTGATGAACATGATTTCCAAGTATGGTTCTTTTCTATTTCACATTAAAAGCTCAAACATCGATTTTAATTTCAGATTTTTTAAAGGACCACATTCAATTCAGAAAGTACTGTAATCGAAAACCTCTGCAACAGTGGGAACCAGCATAGAGCAGATATGTTTTACTTTCTTGATCTCTGTTTGACATGGATCCGAAGGTGGATTTTAATGAGGAGCATTTGAATTTTAACAGCAGGGTGGGTAGAATGAAGGCGGTAGGTTGGGGGATGGGGAGATATCTAAATCGGGTTTTTTTTGTTTTGTTGTTTTGTTTTGTTTTTACACAGAATTTCTCTTAATTTTCATGTATAACTTTCCATCCTTCTCCTTCTATATCTTTTAGCTGTCTTGAACGTTAATTAATGTCTTTGAGTTTATCTCTGGCCAGTCTGGATCCAGCCTCCTCCAACTCTTCATTTTTATTATTTTCCACTGACACCATTTAGCATTGCCGCAAACAACTTGTTCAGTGAAAAAAGTTTTACGAATAAGCATATTTCATTTAGCTTCAGGATTCAGTTCCTATATTTACATTTTAGAAGGAACTCTGGCAGAAAGTCAGAAGAACTGAAACTTAAGTAAGAAATCACAATTACAAGTTAAAAATTAGGGGAATTACTTAAGGGAATCCCCAACATCGTGTGTAGCAGTGCAGTGGGGGGAAATGGCTTGTCTCAAAATTACTCCCAAATTCCCTTGTATTCTTTTTTTGGGCAGGTTGAAATCAGCTAATGTGCTACTGTTTATGGATTTTGCCAAGTGAATTCTTCAAGATCTGTAATGTTATCTTATCTTACTTACAGCATGAAGGTGGAGTTTTAGAAGAGATACTGAAGAGCACCTAAAGCTTAAATTCCACTTGATGACAAACTGATCAAACTAACTTAATGGTGAGCATAAAGACAACTGTCTGTGCCCATTACTGTAACCTCTACCAGAAAACTGCAAATTACCTCCACAAGACAGTTATTTAAATCTATTCACTACTCTTGCAAATCATTTGTATTATCCCCGAATGACTTCACTTTATAACATCTGAAAATGGTAATAACTGTAATATCCTCTAAAAAAAATCTGAATTGTATTATTTATTTAAACTTTAAATTTTGTATAGTTTTTAACCCCTAAAATAAATCTTTTTTTCATTTCCTTCTTATTTTGAGTCCTTCTCCATGTTGCAAACAATAAATGCAAATTAACATCAGGGTTTCAGCCAATGCAAAATAATCCCAGTGTCCCATTTAAGGATGTTTTAAATACAAACGCTTTTCTATGACCTAGATGTTCAAATCACAATAACACAAACTATGGAGAAAATTCAGGATTTTTATTAGTCTTCCTAAGAATGAGCATCCTGGTCATCACACCAAGAGAGGTACAGTCCCAAATATTCCCATAAATCAAAGCTTTGCTTTACTGTATTTTAGCCTACGTGTGCTCTGATACAGAAATGATCTGTGCACACACAACATCGTTAACCAGGGGAAATCACCATAGTAACTAGGTTAAATTAACCTATTTTAGACCAGGTGATCTGAGGAAGAGATCACAACAATGTGTTTTTATATCAGTAGGATGGTTTTATGTTGTTTCACTCTTATGCGTCTTTTTGTCGATGCGTGTTCATGCACGCAGCTGGCTGGACGCAACTGATTCTGTGTAGTTGTAATCAGTGTTAGTGCGGTGTTTACATATCAGAGTAAACAAATGATGCATTGTTGAGTTGTCCTCTTTTCTAAGGCTATGTAACCACAATAACAAGTTTATATGCTGTAATTAAACATGATCAATTGTTGGACTGATTTTATGAATAGTCTAAGGAGCTTGGAAAGAAAGCGTCTGTACTCCTTTAAATTAAAGAAATCCATTCGCTTTTTCCAAGCTCCTTAAACTACCGTGACTTGGATGACTGAGAACCTATACAGACAATTTTATGAATAGTTCATAAGTAGTCTATCTCTTGAGGTATATCTCTGTCAACCATATTTCTTGCTGCACTCCCTTGCTGTGTCCCATTATTTATTTTTTTCTTTCCATGAGTTGTCACAAGCATGATCCACAGTGGACTCTCTCCAGTGATATTTGATACAGGAAATGTTCGTTGCATGTTAGCTATCATTTTAACAGAGCAGATGCTTATATAAAAAAGAGAAATTGAAATACTAATCTTGGTTTTAGTTAAGATTTACTATTTTGATGATAAAAAAAAAACACTATTCAAAAAACCCTATTATAAAAACTATTTTCTGTATTTTCTATTTAATAGATACACTAGGAAAAAAAGAAAAACGTTCTCAACCAATGCTAGCAATAGCTACCACTACACACTGGTTCTGTGTAGTAGAATCAGTGTAACGAGTTTTGATTGGCTCTATGTAGTTTTATCTATTGGTCTACTCACTGTCCAGTTTACTCAGTCAAACAAATTGGTTTAATTGGTTGCAGCCAAACAGTCTGAGCTCTCCTTTTCTCCCAGTGTTTTCTTGCAACATGTTCTTTGGTCTCTCAGGTCACTATTTGTGTTATTTTAGTATTTCTTCAGAGCTTTGTGAGTTCGAGACAGAGCAGAAACCTTCTTTAATGTTTGCTGTTATTCATTATGAATGATCTGGAATTCCTGCTCAGAGATGACTCATGAATCATTGAAAGCAGACCAATCAGAGCAGGAAACATTCTGAGTGTGCATGTGTGTGTGAGTGTGTGTGTGTGTGTGTCCATGTGAGTGAGAGAGAGAGAGAGAGAGAGAGCGAGTGTGAGGCTGTGTTTTCTACATGTCATCGGGACTCAAGGCATATGTTCTATGAAACGAGTTCAACATGGCCAGGCTTTCTTTGTGTTGTCCGACTTGACAGAACCTAAAACCCCAGTCATAAGTAATGAGTATCACAAGAGTAATTATCAACTTTCTCAACCTTATATGAGCTCTATTAATTGCAATTCCACCAATGTTCAATTCAATTCAATTTTATTTATATAGTGCCAAATCACAACAAAAGTTGCCTCAAGGCGCTTTATATTGTACAATGCTGAAGACCTATTTAGATCATGTATAAAAACATTTATACATTTTCTGTGACACAAAATGTATTTCTTTAATAGAAAGTTAAAGTTTACTTGTCTGTTCTGTTGGTCCATGCTCTGCCACTTATATGGGGCCCTGTCATAGAGGCAGCAGCCTAAGCAAAGAAGCCCAGACCTCCCTCCAGTTCATCCAGGGAGCACCGAGGCATTTCCAGGCCATCTGAGAGATGTAATTCTCTTCAGCATGTTTTGGGTGAAATGCCCGAACCTGTGTCACCGAGATGTGGAGGATCTGTGGCTCTATTCTGAGTGCCTCCTGAATGACCCTGTCTCAAACAGAGAGGTAAATCAACAGCTTCACTTTTATGCTCAGCTCTCTGTTCAGCACAATGGACCTATGCAGCATCTGTATCACTGCAGGTAAAAAGGAAAAAGAGCTGCCTTCACCTTCATGACACTGAAAACTCAGCATACAGTCAAATGAAAGTGATAAAGAGAAAGTTCACTCTCTTTAAATGATGTATCAGGACATGATAAAATAATCTGGTCCTAAGCAGGTTTAAATTAAATAAAATTAGGTAAATATAACCTCAGATGAACAACAAAACTTGACATCATCAGAGCTGATCACAAAAAGAGACATTTACAAAGTGATTCACATTTTGAATGAAAGCCACATTGTAAAGATAAGTATACATGTTCCAGCATACAGACACATAGTCAACCACAGGGTCTTAGATTTATCACAACCTACACACTTCCATAAATGCATTAGAAATAAACTAGAGCAGACATTAATGTGAGAAATATTAATGAAAAGCTAACCTACAGAAGGGTAAATTGCAGCCGGGTCCTGCTAATCAAATACACCTGAATAACTGATTATCAGCAGAAGATCTGGCAATTTGCTGGTCTGGAGCATTCAAGTGTTTAACACAATGTCAGGAAGAAAGACATCAGCAATAACCTTAAATTAGGGAATTGTTGTTGCCTATCAGTCCGGGAAAGGTTACAATGCTATTTGCCAAACACAGAAGATAAAATCATAAAAACCTATGCAGGTTTACAATGCCTTGAGGCAGTGAGGGCAACCAAAAAAAGAATTATTAAACAGAACCTAAGTGTAAGCTTAGGTAAATATAATGGCTTTGACTCTGTTTTTGAATCTATGCACAGATGTAATTGATCTCAGGTCAGCAAGCAGCTTGTTCCAAAGAACAGGAAAGGTCAAAGATCTGCAGGTCTGGTTGGATATGATTCTTTATAACAGTACCGATTAGAAGGATGACAAGGTTAAAGAGGAATGGACCAAACCTCACCTGTTAAACCCAGTGTTGGGGAGTAACGGAATACATGAACCACCGTTACGTATTTAAAATACAAAATATGAGTAACCGTATTCCGTTACAGTTACCGTTTTAAAAGGTGGTATTCAGAATACGGTTACTTTGTTGAAATGAATGGATTGCACGGCGGTATTTTCCTGTTTCATAAGGCTATGAATTCTATATTTTTGGTGTCCACGCCAGTGGCTGTACTCCTTTAAATTAAAGAAGCATGTAAATATATAATATATATATGTACAAAGTTGACCCAGACAAAGTAAAGTTAGTTTTCGGCTACGAGCCCGACACGGAACCCGACGTATTAGCCAGAGGTCTCTTTACGGTTTTATGCCTTTACGGTTCGGAGCCGCGGACCTGTTTTATATTTGCGTGGAATAGTTTTCTATATGAGATCGCTGCAAAAAGTGCAGCCTTACCTAATGTCCACCCTACTGTTACTCACTTTATATTAAGATTTAAAAATCTAGTTGGTATTGGTATGGTGAATAACCTTCAGTAAAAGAAATAAATAACACAGCAATAGCACATTCATGTAGTTGTACAAAGCATGATAATATATTAAGTAACCCAAAGTATTCAGAATACATTACTCTCACTGAGGAACGTAACGGTTACGTATACGTTACATGGCCCAAAATGTATTTTGTACTCTGTAATCTGTAGTGGAATACATTTTAAAAGTAACCTTCCCAACACTGGTTAAACCAGCTGAGTCACTAAGCTTACGATGAATGTCTCGATCAGAAGTGTTGAGTGCAATGAGACCAAGAAGAACTAAAACTGAAACTCTGCGAGTCAATGTTGATCTTAAGGACTTGAGTAAAAGCTCTTTCTGTGCTATGGCCAGTTCTAAATCCTGATTGGTACTTATCAGGAAGACTGTGGGATCAAAGATGTTCTTTCATTTGTTTGTAAACATGTTTTTTTTTCTAATCATTTTTGAGGAATGAAAGATTAGGAATTGTTTTAGAAATATTAGTTAACAAGGGGTCTAAGTTTTTTTTTTGTTTGTTTTTTTTTTGAGTAGTGGTGTGATTACAGTACATCAGGGAGAAACAGAGTAATATTTACTAAATAAGTTCTAAAACGGTGAGATGCATGTTTGAACAGTTTGGTCATAATGGGATTTGAGTAAAGAGGTACAAAGCTTTAACTGATTAATAATTTTTTGCAGATCTTTAGAATTTTTGGGTGAGAATGAGGTAATTGAGCTTTTTTTTCCATTTCAATTTTATTTATATAACATCAAATCACAACAAAAGTTTGTAGTTGTGTATTGTCTATAAAACAAAACTATTGTATTTATTTATTCTCATTCTTTTCCATTTCTTATTCTATTTTTATTCAAGTGATTTGGGAAAGTTATGTAGTTATGTGTTAGTATGCAAGAGTATAAAAACAATCCAAAAATATTCAAGACTGACTGAATTTTCCAAGTCACCCATGATGAAAAGAGACCTGCTAAAAGTGATGTCAGTTTCTTGATCATTTATATCCAAATTGTCATGACTACTGATCAATGGCCATGGGTACTGTTCACAGAGAGTTGGGGAATGGCTGCTATCACAGCATTGTAAGATGGTGAAAGATGTAACCTTCGGCCCCCTCCTCGATTCTGACATGGTCTTTCCCTTTTGACCTCACAGCCCACTGATCGCCAGTGGTAGTAGTGTCAGTCATTATGCAAATGTATGCTTAAAAGGTTGGGGAAACTTGCAGTCAGCTGAGATTTGGATGAGTGACTCAATGTTTCTCCCACTGAAAACGCTAAGTTTAGATGAACAGACTCAACTTTTTGGGATTTACTTAGCTGGAAGATTGAGCATGCATCAAGAAGTTATGAAAAGGTTGAAATAAATATGGTGCAGCACACCTCGTGCCCCCCTGTAGACTCGTCCCTGCTTGCTGCAGGTATGCTTTCATGTATGGCTGTTAACAGTTAACAGTTCGTCTGCATATTTTCATGATTCTGAAGGGCTACTGCAGATTTTTTTTGCTGTGTAAAACAATTGGTGGTGGATGGAGCTGCGCAGTTTTGTTGATCAGGTGGTTTGATGAACAACTCTGTGTTTTTTGGGGTTTTTTGTTTGTTTGTTTGTTTGTTTGTTTGTATGGGTTTCCATTAAAGGTTTTAATGGTGGTTACAGGAACAGCGCTGCTCTTTTTTTCTAGCATCCAAAGCTTACCGTCTTGCTCAACATCTTGGTAACGGCATCGCCTCTTCGCTCTTTGCAGTGTCTAAACCGAATCCGGCTCCATGTTAAACTGTGCTAGCCTCATCATCACTGCTGCTCTTCTCTTAACACGGTTTTTGTTTAAAACTGTGTGGGTCTAAACAATGTTTCGGCTGAAACGTTCAGGTTTGTGTTTTCATGGTGACAGAACCGTGCATTAAATGAAGCATCAAAGGCATCATTTTGTGTCGACAATTTTTTTGTAATCGAATTATTCTAAATACTAGATGAGTCGTTGCAGCCCTATTACACATGCAAGCAGCACAAATTCGCTTTCTTCTCAGGGTGGCCTCTCTCGTAGTGATAGTATTTCTTTTTCCTTACATGCATTTTTGTGTAAATTCTGAACATCTTTTGGTTTATGGTGTTTTGGAAAACCATAAATATAATAAAGACAATATAATATAATAATTATAATAATAATAACAGCAACAACAACAACAGTAGTGGTAGCTGTAGTAGGATTAGGCCTATTCATTTTATAAACTTGTGTTTTTAATTTCTTAAGGCAGCCCGACTTACATTTGTTTGTAATAATGGTCAGAGAGGCCTTTAAATTTGTTATTAAAGTATGAACAAATTCAGGTATAAAAATACATAAATCAGGGAATTTTGTGTGAAATGTTTATATACACAATTTATACAAAACATTTTTGTTTACATACTGTTAGTAAATGAGGCCCAGTGTCCCTAGAACAGATGATGCCAAAGTGGGGGTGTTTGGCCATAATGCACAGCATCATCTTTACAAAAACAACCACTGCTTCAACCATGGTAGAAGATAACAGAGTAACAGCCATCTGCAATAACAGATGTATGTACTGAGGTGATGATGAAGATTGTGACCAGAATGAAGCAGGGAGAACATTTTATCTTCTCTCTCTGGTTTTTAGCACTATGTCTTGAAACAGTCTGTGGCACAAATAAAGAAATGTCAAATGAGAATCTGACTTTTTAGCGCTTGTAATCCCATTACAGTGGAGATCACACTGCATGGGCAGGATGACCGTGATCAGAGTGAAAATTGTGTCAAATTATATATTTAAAAAAATGCTAGAAATACTCTATACCTACAGAGGTGAGTTGTTCCACCATCTTATTAAATTGCTATGCATCAGAGCTGGTGTCTGCCACGTGCTGCAAAAGTTAAATGCATGGTTTGTTGACTTTGTCTGATGGTAAACCTGCTGTGATAGGCTGATAGGGAGGAGATAGGGTTATTGGCTGTAACCCCCCCTCCCCCCCCCTCCCCACACATACACACCCACCACCACCATTTGTATATATTGCCGATTAACCTCACCCCATGCATGCCTTTGCATGTCCTGCAGATGTCTGTGTGGGTTCAAACTGCACACAGAAAATCTCCGCCTACCCAGTGAATTCCAACTGAGGGTCTTTTTATCATGAATTAGCACTAATCACCACACAACCGTCCTGCCATATGTATTGTTTTGTATGGTTTACTTCATGACTCAGCATAATAGCTATTTTATTTATTGTAATAATGGATATTAATAGATTTTTGTGATGAAGTTATAAAGTTTCAATGGAGGCAGTTTTGTATTGATTTAAGAGAATATTTATTTATTTATTTATTTATTTCAATTCAGTGTTATGCACAAACTGCCAGTTACACCAGCAGATGTTTTAAGGTGCTTTATGAAACCAGTTAATGTAAAACTTTGAATATAGTGTCTGCTTCTAGATGCACAGCAGGAACACTTAGTATTTATAATCTGAGAAAAAGTTTTAATGTTTAAACAAAAAGTCTGGATTTTTTTTTTTAGACACTATAGAGATACGTGGATGCATCCCATAATTATCTATTAGTGGTAAATGCAACAAACATGTTTTAATAGTTTTTTTTGTTGATAGTTGGAAGTTTTTCTAGAGTGGGTGAAGTTGTTTCCTGAAAAAAAAGTCATATATTTAAAAAAAAGAAAGGCAGTACTTGACGTATTATTGACTTCTGTTAAACTTAAGAAGCTGCAAAAAGAACTAGTTATTTTTGATCAGTGTGGTTCATTAGTGTTTCCTCTGGATGCATCTGTGGTTTATTATTCACTAAACCACTTTGCGACTTTTCGTCAACCTTTTGATCTGTGATAGATGATTTATTTTGTTTGTTTCTGGGCGCTCAGGCCTCTCCAGGATCTTTACCCTCTGCTGTCTTTTGGAGAAAATGTTAAACTTATTTTGGCTTTGTTGACAGGTCAGGGTTTTGTTTTGTTTTTTTGTTTGTTTGTTTGTTTGTTTTTTCCTTTTCAGATTTGCTCGGACTCCAGTGGAGTTGTTTGATCAGACAGGTTTTTTTTTGTTTGTTTGTTTGTTTTAATGGGTGTCAGCACAGCGGTGAAACACCCAGATTTTAGTCCGAATTAAATCTGACCTATTTTCCTTGTCATCAGAAACTGAATCTGTTTTTCCTTCTCATTCATCAGAGTAGGTGAGAAAGCAGAGATAGGAAACTGTGTAAGTGGACTTTTCCCTAGACAGAGGGGGAGCACCAACGGATTTACATCAGGATGAGGTTTTCCGATTAAAAAGATTTTTATTTTGTCTCCTTTGAGCAGATTTGGCTCAGCCTCCATTGCCGCCTTAAACTGTCAGGCTTCTCCTTTGCTTGTCTTTTATTCATTCAAAAACCTGACACTAACTAAATCTGCCTTTTCTATTCTATTTTTTCCTTCCACCTGAGCTGGAGCTCCTACTGGCTGCAGTGGCGTTGTCTTGGCTGTGGTGCTGCAGCTCCAGAGTTAATGGGATTATGCAGATGGCAGCGCTCTTAAAGCACCGATTTGAAGTGTTTAATGGAGATTATGGAAATGGTTGAGCAGCTCAGACCTTCTCTTACTGAATGAAAAGAGGACACAATGACAAGAAAGGAGCAGATGAACAGCTGTTGAGAGTCCACCCAGAGAAGTCGGGGTGAAGGGTCAGCCTGGTGATTGACAACTCAGTGGCTGTTTCTAAAGCCTGGCAAAACACACGCATGAGTTTTTGGACTTTCTAATTTGGTTTATTTAAATCAGGGGTGTCAAACTCAAATACACAGTGGGCCGAAATTCAAAACTGGAACAAAGTCGCGGGCTAACATTAATATTTATTGAAAAAAAAAATCTTCCTCCAGATATAAGAATGAATCTTTTCTTATGGACTCAAATAAGTTTTGCTGGAAAACTGAATATGGAACAAGCAAAGCTTAATACTAAACAATATATATATATTAGCTGTATAATACCAGTAGGCCAGCTCTAATAGTAATTTGGTATGGCTTCGCGGGCCAAATGTAATTAGGCTGCGGGCCAAATTTGACATCTATGATTTAAATAGTCTATGATTTTCCAGGTTTGCGTAATGCTTACATTACTTCTTGTATTCGCATTTTTTAGTCTATTCAGTCTTGTTCGAACTTTTAAATTACTGTAGAGTTTAATTCCCACCCTAGTGTTCCTTCCTCCTGTGTCAAGTCCGTTGTATTAAGTTCATTCATTTCTGTGTCTGTCTTCCCTGTTTGTTATCACACTCACTCTTTTACCTAGAAAGTCAGTGTTTTTGTGCTTTTCTTTTAGTCTTGCTGCCTTTATGTCGTACCCTGTGCTTTACTTGAACGGTTTCATTCACCCCAGCTGTCTCCACTTCCCAAAATTACCCTTCTGTGTATATACATTATCACTGCCTCCCCTTGTCCTTTCACTGTTCTCCTCATCCCACTGTTTTTGTGTTAGTATGTTGTCCAGTTTTTATGTTTTCTTTCTCAGTTTATACTTTTCGGTTTTGTATTTTTCTGCCTCCCTTTGCATCCTGCATTTGGATGCTTGCTCCTTACCCTCTAAACTCATGACAAAAGAACCCTTGCATTCCTGTAAGTAATCCAGGTTGGTTTTGATATTATAGAGGGTACTTCCTTTTCAGTAACCTGCAGCCAACCTTGGGAAGAGTGTGTCCTAACTTAGCCGTTCGCATTCTTAAATATGAAAAATGTGCTATTATCTGATTGGACAAAAAGCAGTTGGGGACGGCCATGGTTTAGACTTAGCCCTGCTTATAGGCGCTCAAGCTTGTCCCAACTTCTTGGCGCTCTTCTTCTCCTCCATCTTGGGTGCAGCTTCACCTAGGGATGGAAACCTGCCTTCTCCTATCGCTGCCTGACTATCTCCTCTCACACACAAACACACACACACACTGGGGGTGGAGAATTTTCTTTAGTTAGTGCTGTAATGAGTAATCAATTAATGATTATCAATTAATAAATTAATTCTAATGCAGGGTATACAGCAAAGAAAGCCATAGAAATCATTATAATCATGACTAACTCCTTATACTTTCCAAAATAACTCTGCATCCAATCAGTCGTTTCTCCCAGAATTCTCTGCCAATTCTTCCGACAGCAAGGCCAGACCGGCAAGAGCTTTTGTTATGCTTCCATTGGCTGCAGTGTTATTTGGAATGTATGTGCAACAGTAATCCTCAAAAGCCCCCCCTTTCAGCTGAAAGCATGTCTAAAGCCATTCTATTTTGCCACGCCATCAGTGAGGTGGGCTGGAACAGCTCAAAGAGCCCCTTCAGGTCATCCCTTGTGCAATTTAAGAATCTCTGCTGATTATAGTACGAGTAATTAAGCCAATCTACGTTTTTTGTTTTTTTTTTTGTTTTTTTTGATTGTTACCAGAAAAGTGATTCAAACCCGGCAACTATATGATTTCTTGCTTTAAACTCATCAGGCATCCCACTGGGTACTCCAATACTATCTACACTGCGCGATCAAATGACCCCTCTAATCCATTGCTTCTCTTTGCTTGCACCAAACCCACTGTGAGTGTTCCCCCAAACCCTCACCCTAACCCTTTGTACACCACAACCTAGCTAGGCATGTCAGTGCGCTCGATTGCAGGGTACAATAGACTTAAAGTTTTACAGAGTCCCTCCGTCAGATTTGGGTTCGTCCCAAATACGTCAATTACACAAACCAACCCAACTGCATCAGTGGTTTTGTTTGTTGTTTGGTCCCCAGAGTTGGGTGTTCTATACAATCAAATTTACCTGTTTCTATTGCCTGTGCTTCTTCAGTGGTTAGGCTGGCTAAATAAGTGACCTGTGGTCCTTCCTGCCCCTGTTTCTCTTTCTGAACTTCCTATGATGCCAGTGTTGGGGAGTAACGGAATACATGTACCGCCGTTACGTATTTAGAATACAAAATATGAGTAACTGTATTCCGTTACAGTTACCGTTTAAAAAGGTGGTATTCAGAATACAGTTACTTTGTTGAAATAAATGGAATACACTGGGGTACTTTCCTGTTTCATTTTGTCGCGGGTCAGGACTGTTTGGGTTTTGTTTGACAGCTACGTTCTGTTGTTCCAGGCGGCAGCGTTACGGTTGCCATGGTTACAGGGCGACGCTCTCTCTCTCTGCGACTGTGTGTTTCCTGGGTGAGAGAGCGCCTTTTCGTTGTTGTTGTTGTTGTTGTGCTAAGCTAACAGGCAGAATGCTACAAGCATAGCTCTAAAGAATGTAGCATCATGTTCAGTGTAGTCCGTGCTGCTGGGAGAATGGACTGCCATACACGTTATGTGTCTGTGAGCGCTAGGAGGGAGAAAAAGGGGAGTGGAAAGGTACGAGCAGTCATCGAGCAAAAACGGGAGCTGGAAGCATGTAAATATAATAATAACCACTGCAGCCAAGAAGAGTGCCTGACGAGCCCAGTTGTAAGTAAGCTATTAAGACTCGACTGTACACTGTGTTCGTGTTTTCCTCCGAAAACAACAAGTTCCGTTGGAGCAGCCTTTCAACGCCTCTCTCTGTCTGTCGCAAGAAAAGTTGACCCACACAACAAAGTAGAGCTATTTTTCGGCTACCAGCTGACAGGGACCCCGCCGTATTATGCTGGGCTTACACTGTGCGATTTTTTCAGTCGCGCGATTCAGCTCCTGCTCAAACTGTACGATTGACTCGCAGGGGTTAGAAGTTCATAGGTCACGATGCAGGGTCTCACACTATACGGCCCGATGCTCTGATGCGACCTGAGTGCTCACACTGTGCGTCCATAAAAATGAAGGTTATAACAGAAATTCTGTCGCTCGCTCTCCCTCTCCGTCTTTCACTCACACAGACACACCACCACCATCAACTTTGCTAAATTGCTAATGAAAAACATTGGTCAGGCAGCTGTGATTGAGCAGCAGTGTCGATCCAACTATTTTCACGGTTGTTGTGGTCGTGATAATTTTGTGAGGCCACATCGAAAGGGCTCGGATGGTTCTACAGGTTGTGCCTCCATCGCTTGTGTCCAGATCACACGCTGCACTGCCGTGCTACGCCGTCTTTTTCGCTGACATTTGTGTTTGCGCGTGCGCAGTGTGGCAAACTGCGGTGACACCCTCACGACCAAGCGATTGATGATCGGGAGCTGGTCGTGAGGTGTCAATCGCTTCTCGTTACCCCACGTATACTACACGATGCATGACGCACGATGAAGGCCAAAATCGGGCCGATCGCCAAAACGATCGCACGACTCAAAAATCGGCTCAAAATGGGCCAAAAATCGCACAGTGTGAGCCCAGCATTAGTCAAAGGTCCCTTTACTACAGTTCGGAGTCGCGGACCTTCAGTAATAGTAATAAATCACACAGCAATAGTACATTCACGTTGTTGTAAAAAGCATGATAATATTGTAGCGGGTCAGGGCTGTTCGGGGTTCTGCTTGTACAGTTATGTTTTGTGTATGTTGCCATGGTGACGGGTGACGCCCTCTCGCTGCGACGGTGTGTCCTTCCGGGGTCAGAGGGCGCCCTATGTGTGCTGTGGTTGCCGCGCTGAGCAGTTAGCTAGTGGCAGTGTTCTTCTGCAAATGTAATAAACGGCTGTGCTCCCTGGCTAGCTCACGGGAAGCAAGACCAAACGATACCTCCGTCTCCTCTTTGTCTGAACTCGCCACAATATATTAAGTAATCCAAAGTATTCAGAATACGTTACTGTCATTGAGTAACGTAACGGAATAGGTTACAGAATACATTTTGGGGCATGTATTCTGTATTCTGTAATGGAATACATTTTAAAAGTAACCTTCCCAACACTGTATGATGCATGTTTTATGTAGGGCTGGGTATTGTCACTGATTTCTAGAATGTATTCAATTCCAACCGAATGCGCTGTAAACAATGGTGGGTAATAAGCAAACGAATAATGCCAAAAACTGAGATTTGAGATGGGGAAACTGTTCTGGAAGTACACACTAAAAGAGAAAGAAAGAGCTGTGCAGGAAATGTGATTTTTATTGTGGTGAAAGCAAAACAGCAAAAGTAAGGGAATTAATGACTATGTTTATGTGAAGCAAAATGTGAAGTGTAGTTTTGATCTTCTTTTGCTGCTGGTTTTGGTTTGGAGGGTGATGAAACCTGCAGCAAGAGAATCTGTGAGTTGTCGGCTTTGAGCCCCGACGGCGTGTCTGTGTACGTCCCGTCAGCAGAGATGGGCAGTAACGCGTTACTGTAATCAGATTACTTTTTTCAAGTAATGAGTAAAGTAAGGGATTACTATTGCAAAAACAGCAATTAGATTACCTTTACTTTCCCGTAGGAACGCTGCGTTACTGCATTACTAAAACCGTGATTTTTGTGAGAATGTCTCATGACAGTGACATAAGCAAGTGCGATGTTCATGACAACAGCTGTGTGCAGATCAACAATGGATAATATATCGAGTACGGGAGAGAATATGAGCTTGCAGCGTTTAAAGTGTGGAAGTACTGACCTTACTTTAAGTTTGATTCCATAAAAAGTGACAAAAACATTAGTGTCCGCCGTGCGTGGGAAGAAAACTTCTTTTTACAGCGAAAAAACCCCCCTAAACTTCCGAGCAAGCACCGAGTGCGCAACGACGTAATGGGAAACTCACAGAAAAACTCGCGGATTCCTCCACTGACTGCCGCGGCACACCTGCACCAGAGTAAACCTCCGCCTACCCTGCTCCTGCGTTACAGGTGAAAATAGAGCAAAAGGACCGCTGAGTCTTTGACTTTATTTATTTTCTGCTGTGTTTTACTTGCATCTATTTGAAAGAGTGAGTGTAAACACAAAAAATATTTTATTTTATGTGCTGGAATGTGTAGAAAATAGGTTTAAATATTAAACAAATTTCTTCCAGTCAGAGAATGTTGCATATAATTAAATTTTTGCTTGATGCATAAAGTTAAAAGATTAAAACTAATAAAACAAGTTTTAAAAAGGGACTTTTCCATTTGATTACATTTTGTATGATGGATTATGTAGAAAAAGTAGAATTGGGCTGAAAGATCTATCGCTTTATCACCTATTCAGGTTGTAAATCGTGTTTTTAAAAACTAAGTAACTAAGTAATTAATTACTTTTGAAAATAACAATCAGTAAAGTAACGGGATTACTTTTTGGGGAAGTAATCAGTAATTAGTTACTAATTACTTTTTTTAAGTAACTTGACCAACACTGCCCGTCAGTTGAGAAAAAACGAAATCTCACAGATTACGATGCGTCGGGTTAGTGCTTTGTGTTTACGTTTTTTTGCGGAATCTGTTTACCTGCTCTCATTTACTCTTTTAACTGTTTGTTGGTTGTTGAATTCATGAGGGTTTAACCTGAGATTCTGGCGTTTCTGGCAAAATACATTTATATTTGAAAATCAATTCAGGACTTAATGAATCGATATTGCTTTATTCAAGCTAAAATCGATTTTAATTGGAAAATCGATTATCAAAACCCACCCCTAGTTTTATGTCTGTTATGATAAACTGCCCCAACACATATGCTACCAGTCAAAAACTCTAGAACGCCCCAATTTCTCCACTTATTTATTGCAATTCAAGTTGTTCAATTCCAGTGAATAGCTTAAATGGGTGCAAACATAAGTAGTGAAGGCCTGAAACAAGCAAGGAGTGCCAGAGCTTCTTTTATGAATAAAACAGAAGAGAAACAGACTCAGAAATACTAGCATATTTTTAAAAATGTGAATATTGTGAAAAATCTTTTTTTTTCTTCATTTAAATAGAAAGTCATTTTGCAACCTTCTTCCACTGACCTGTTTTTGTTTTCTTCTGCGAAACTCCTGTAATCTGTCTAATCTTCAGACTTTATTATGAATGCCAGATTGTCAATTTACAAATGCTTCAGACTAAATACAATTCACTGGCAAGGATATCAAACCCAAATATGAATGACAGAGGTTTTTTGATAATGACTCAACAAGTTAGGCCAGAGGATGCAGTTTGGGGAATGCCCCATCGAATATTGGTGGTGGCTTCTGGACCCAGCAGATGCGCAAGTTGCCTTTTGAGAGAAGTTGGCAAACAAAAATAGAGAAGGGGCGGTTTTGGCACAGAAACAAGAACAAACTAGTGTGTGGCATAAACAGGTATTTGCAGATCTGTGACGAGGAGGGGAGTAAAGTTTTTGGAAGAGAGTTTTGGCACTGTGCTCAAAGCTTTGACTCATCCAAAGTACCGATTACTCAATTTATCTGATCTTCCCCTCCTAAAAACAGTTCTTTTACTTCTTCTTCAGTTCTGATTTCTTTCCATTTTCAGTAAATTGCATGGCAGAAACCTTTCAAATCACATTTAGATCACTGATTTAAATTCTTCTCCTGAAAGCAAAATACACACAAATTAAAATTCCAAACTTTTTCATGAAGGGATATTTTTTAAAAAGGCTGTTCCTGTTTAACAACCTGCATAAAACAAGTCTGGAACATGTCATGAATTAAGACGTGTGTTTTTGTCCATTGTAGTTTCAATATGGTAGGCAGCCGGTGTCACAATGTTAAGGAGACTACAGGGAGTGCAGAATTATTAGGCAAATGAGTATTTTGTCCACATCATCCTCTTCATGCATGTTGTCTTACTCCAAGCTGTATAGGCTCGAAAGCCTACTACCAATTAAGCATATTAGGTGATGTGCATCTCTGTAATGAGAAGGGGTGTGGTCTAATGACATCAACACCCTATATCAGGTGTGCATAATTATTAGGCAACGTCCTTTCCTTTGGCAAAATGGGTCAAAAGAAGGACTTGACAGACTCAGAAAAGTCAAAAATAGTGAGATATCTTGCAGAGAGATGCAGCAGTCTCAAAATTGCAAAGCTTCTGAAGCGTGATCATCGAACAATCAAGCGTTTCATTCAAAATAGTCAACAGGGTCGCAAGAAGCGTGTGGAACAACCAAGGCGCAAAATAACTGCCCATGAACTGAGAAAAGTCAAGCGTGCAGCTGCCAAGATGCCACTTGCCACCAGTTTGGCCATATTTCAGAGCTGCAACATCACTGGAGTGCCCAAAAGCACAAGGTGTGCAATACTCAGAGACATGGCCAAGGTAAGAAAGGCTGAAAGACGACCACCACTGAACAAGACACACAAGCTGAAACGTCAAGACTGGGCCAAGAAATATCTCAAGACTGATTTTTCTAAGGTTTTATGGACTGATGAAATGAGAGTGAGTCTTGATGGGCCAGATGGATGGGCCCGTGGCTGGATTGGTAAAGGGCAGAGAGCTCCAGTCCGACTCAGATGCCAGCAAGGTGGAGGTGGAGTACTGGTTTGGGCTGGTATCATCAAAGATGAGCTTGTGGGGCCTTTTCGGGTTGAGGATGGAGTCAAGCTCAACTCCCAGTCCTACTGCCAGTTTCTGGAAGACATCTTCTTCAAGCAGTGGTACAGGAAGAAGTCTGCATCCTTCAAGAAAAACATGATTTTCATGCAGGACAATGCTCCATCACACGCGTCCAAGTACTCCACAGCGTGGCTGGCAAGAAAGGGTATAAAAGAAGAAAAACTAATGACATGGCCACCTTGTTCACCTGATCTGAACCCCATTGAGAACCTGTGGTCCATCATCAAATGTGAGATTTACAAGGAGGGAAAACAGTACACCTCTCTGAACAGTGTCTGGGAGGCTGTGGTTGATGCTGCACGCAATGTTGATGGTGAACAGATCAAAACACTGACAGAATCCATGGATGGCAGGCTTTTGAGTGTCCTTGCAAAGAAAGGTGGCTATATTGGTCGCTGATTTGTTTTTGTTTTGTTTTTGAATGTCAGAAATGTATATTTGTGAATGTGGAGATGTTATATTGGTTTCACTGGTAAAAATAAATAATTGAAATGGGTATATATTTGTTTTTTGTTAAGTTGCCTAATAATTATGCACAGTAATCGTCACCTGCACACACAGATATCCCCCTAAAATAGCTAAAACTAAAAACTACTTCCACAAACATTCAGCTTTGATATTAATGAGTTTTTTGGGTTCATTGAGAACATGGTTGTTCAATAATAAAATTATTCCTCAAAAATACAACTTGCCTAATAATTCTGCACTCCCTGTAGTGTAACGTTGTTCCATTTCTGAATGCATAACTGTCCTGTTTGCCTTCTCTTCTCTTTTACTCTATCAACTTTCCCATCTTACAAACAGGAGATAAGAGGTACTTTTCGAAGACACCAATTGTCTCAAGTCAGAGAAACTGGCAACACAAACCGATTTAAGGGTTTTGTCCAGCTAATCATTGCACCCCGGTTCGATGCTGAATAAATTACCTGCTGTTTTTAGCTGCTGTTACAGCTAAGTGTAGAAAGTTTTAACCAAGTTCAGCTTTATGGAAACATCATAAACCCCAAAAACAGTACATCACTCTAACCATTTGCAAAGTGATCGAATAATCTTCACAAAAACTTTATAAGCTAGACAAACAGCACAGGCTCTTCCGTAACTGGATGTGAGTTGAGTGCACAGAGATTTTCTAGTGCACCACCCAGAAAAAACTGAGACAATACAAAAATATAAAGTTATGATTGTGCAGTGTCACAAAAATAATTCCACAAATCACTGGTTTCCTGTTGGCTATCCTACTAACTTGGTTCTTGTGTATTTAAATTTGTTAGGAAAATATTTACAACCTCACACACCTGTGGTCTATTAAATATGATCCAAAAACTAAATTGTCTTAGGTCAGGTGGGTTGGATGGATAATTTAAATTCTTCTCCCTATAAGATATTTAGCAAAACATTTGGTTGTACTTTTGACACTGAGTGTCAAAGTCACTGGATGAAATCACGAAGAGCTCTAAAATGTCCCAGTAAACAACTGGGTTGACTTTGGACCTGATAAAACACAATGAGCAAACACCTCCATGTGCAGCAGATGGCACCTTAAATCATCAACAGACTGCAAAAACGTCACACTGAACTTCAACTATCTAGTAAGTCAAGATTGTTCCTTTACTCTAAATGGCAGGTTCAGCTCATTTGATGCAGCAGAAGAAATGCTGCATTAGATTGGCCAGTCAGTGGGCCAAACAATGACAATGGTGGCTTCAACCAATCAAGATGCAGTGCAGAAAGAGATGATCTCTAGCGTCTCAGAATTAATTCTCTGTTATTGTGTCCCCTGGCAGAATTTTTGTTAAATGTTAATGAGTAGTCAGATTAGCAGAACTCCCAGCAGCCACTGGGCAATATAATCCAGGCTGTGTTGGGGTGATGATAAGACCATGGCAAGTGACCGTGGAGGACCCATTGAGGAGCTGACGAGGTGTTTGCTGGCCCCCTCGGAAGTCATTAGTAGTTTGAAGAACTGTGTTTGCAGAGGCAGCATTTATAAGAAATGTTTTAGGACAAAGACTTTTGGCACTGCACTTACAGCCTTGAACCATCAACAGTACTGGTTACCATGGGCCCGCTTTACAAGTGCTCTTTAAACGACTGTAACTCCGTCATCGATTGCGCTAGAGTGAAAATGGGAACGGTTTTGAAAAGAAGAGAAGCTGCACTTTACAGGGATATTTGGTGTATTACGGTAGCACAAAGGGTTCACAAGATACTGCTATCTCTTTTTTTTTTTTTTTTTGGCCTGTCCCGTTTGGCTCTTTTGCCATCAGAATTGTTGTCTAAAGGCAAAGAAAGATGCCCAACGGATTTACTTTACCAAACTGACCATCCCAGCCTTGCCGTAATGGTCCATTTGATTCACCTTTTATTGTTTATTTTATTTTCACTTACTGAATACGGGACAGACTTGACTGGGGGAAAGAAGGGGAGAAAGAAAGAGGGAAAGAGAAACAGCTGAGAAGAGGGACGGGGGAGAAGGGCAAAAGACAAAAACCAACAGAACGGGCAGAGAAAAAAAAATGCATCTATCGATCACCTGGGTCACCTGCTGAGAAAGAAAAAAGAAAGCAAGCAGAAGAGAACAAGAGTAATAGAATAAACAACATCACAATGATATATGGGAATATGACAGTAAATACTAAATGTTAAACATTATTGTGCAGCACATAAGATCAACAGAACACAGTGTGCTTTGAGGTAGGAGCCAAAAAGGGTGTAGTTTGTGGGTGTGATCACCCGTGTGTACACCTGTGAGCATGGACGCGCTTGTTTTTTTGTTTTTTAAAAGGTTCCTTCATGTAATAATCTGCTAGAGGGTGTGGGGGGGCCACAGCCCCGTCCTCCAGGGCATGAAGCAGGTGTGGAGGAGATCAAAACTCCAGACATCCAGAGGCCCCCAGAACACAAGAGACCAAGGAAGACCAACAGAGGGGCAGCTGCGCCACTGTCCCGGAAAGAGCTGAGGAGAGTCCCAGATGAGGGCTCACTCAGCTGCCGCGGAGCAGAAGCCAGGGGGAGTTGCAGTGACGCGCCCGTGAGCTCCGCCGGCAGCCAGCTGCGCCTGAGTGACCGAGCCCCAGGCCGAGAGGCCGGGGGCACCCCACCTCCGAAGTGGCCCGAGCGAGCCCCAGGCTCCAGGCCCCGATAAGCGGCCGCCAAGGAGTGAGCCGGTGTGTACCTGGACGCCCATCCCCGGACACAAAGAACCACCAACGCACCGATGTCTGAGGGAGTCCGCCACTGGCAGGGGAAGTGGTGGTAGGGGGAGATAGGCCTCCAAACCTTGGAGGGCCTGAGATGTCCCCAGAGAGGTGGCGCCTGACACCCAACCTGACATATAGACACAGACATACAGGCACACACAGATACAAACATCCATTCCCACCCTCATGCTCTCATATGCACTTACTCCACACTCAACCAACGTGGAGACAGACATAAAGAGAGGTTGTACACACGATCACACTCCCCAAGCGTACTCTACAAACCGGGTCTAGGTGCCCCCGCCCCTGGAGGGGGGAACTGCACCCAGACCTAGGTGGTGTTTCCCTTTTCCCTGCGGTGGGGGGAGGCAGACCGCCCCGACTCCGCAGCAGCAGGAAGGCTCCACACTCCAGACCGCAGTCGGACGGCCAACTCCTCCTCCTAGTCCTAGCCCCCCTGCTCCAGCAGGTCGCAGAGAATGGGGGTGAGAGAAGACTCCAAACCTCCCTCCACCCGCTCATTGTAGTGTTGATGCATGTGTGTTCTAAGGTGCATTTAAAACCCAGGAGGGCTTGGAGCTACCTGCCAGAGAGCAGCAGGTAAGCTATATGTATGTGTAATGAGAGTGTGAGTAATGTGAATGTCTAAGTTGTGGGATAAAATTGAGGCAGAGGCAGCCAGAAGGGGACAGAGGGGGGGGTAGCCTCCTCTGCACCCTGGTGACATACCCCTACTCCAAGGCCCTGCATGTGTGGGTGGTTGTGGTGGAGCGGGAAGAGGGAGGCAGCTGGAGATGGGGAGGGAAGGAAGGGAGGGGCAAGTGACCCCTCCCTGGGGCCAGCTCCCCCGCTGACCCCAGTAGGCACCCCCATACTCCGCGACCCGCCAGGGAAAGGGGGCCCAGGCCCATCCAGACCGGGGCCCAGTGCAGCAGCGCCGCCCGGCCCCACAGAGCCCGGGACAGTCCACCCAACCCCACCACAGAGAAAACTGCACCCACCCCACCATCCACTCATCTTCCAGACTACATAAGACAATAAACACCCAGGCTGAGATCTTCCTCCACCTCTCCTGTATCTCCCCCTCCTGCAGAGGGAGCTCCTGAGGAGAGGAAAGCTCCTGCAAGATGTGACAATCTCCCCCACCAGTTGAAGAGCCCCCCAGGTGGCTCGACGCACTGGCGGCACCCTGCTCCAGGGCTGGGCCCCCATGCACCCACCCGCCCACAACCCTGGCAACACACCAACCAGGACCCAAGCCCCCGAGGCCCGGTCCGGGTCCCAGCCCAGAGACGGAGCGCCCCCAGAACCTCACGCCCATCCCGGACCCACCCAGGGGCAGCCAGGCTACCAGGTCAGTAACCCACGTCCGTCAGCACAGACCCTCCCCTAGCCCCGCTGCACGCAGCCGCGAGGAAACAGTCACCTGAGAGCCAACAGAGCCCCTAACCGGACATGACCGCTACCCCGGGTTGAGCCCCCCAAGGAAGATGCCTCCGGGGAACCCCCCGACGCCCTAAGCCTGTCCCTACCCCCACACCAATCACAACAGATACTGCTATCTCAACACAGAAGGAAAACTTGACTCCGCCTAGGTTTGACCATGTGCGCTTCGAACTACCGTAACTCCTCGACCATTTGGGCAAGAGAGACATTTC
The DNA here is from genome assembly GCF_057382275.1 of Copadichromis virginalis. NCBI lineage: Eukaryota > Metazoa > Chordata > Actinopteri > Cichliformes > Cichlidae > Copadichromis > Copadichromis virginalis. The sequence goes on from NC_140634.1 coordinate 16,840,097, forward strand.
AAACGGTGACTAAAAGACAAGAAAACGAGCTTTATGAAACTTTACGGTGCATCATTAGGAAGCACGAGCTGCGACGGTCCAATCACATGTAAGAATTGATGACTCACGGAGCAGAGTGACGAGTGTGGCGAAGTGGCAATGCCCCCAAAAGGCCTGGATATTTAAAAAACTGAGTGACCTAGGCCCAAAAACTTTATTGTACATATTTAGTATAGTTGATATTTAAAGTTGATGTTGTGTTACATTTTGTTCCTGTTGAATATCAGTTTCCACTTAGCTATAAATCTGAAAAAACAGAGTCAGATTTTTATTTTTTTCCACTTTTAACTGTTGTTCCATTGTCACAACAATACAATAATGTAAAATGACTGCCAGATATTGAAAGCTGAGGTTATTCTGAAAAAAGGGGCAAAAGAATTCACTTATAATATGATTTTTGGCCCTTTTACAGCCAAAATTACCAAATATGTCCAGACGGCCTAAATGATGCTTGGTCAATAAAAGGTTAAATTATTATGCACAGCTTTTCATAAATTGCTTGGGTTAAGACTTATTCGCTTTTATTTTCATAATGCACTTCGATCGCTAAATTTTAGTGTAATCTAGGGACATGTGAGATGATGATGAAGTAAACTGGCTCAGATAATTTATACATATTTAAATAGTTTTACAGTAAAAAGTAAAATAATTCCAAAAACCAAAACATTCATTACTTCCTTTCATTCTGATGTCAGGGTCCTGGCATCAGCTTGTTTCCATATACAAAAGGTTGTTCATGATCTATATAACACAAATATAGTGGTCAGAATTATTGGCTAGTTTATAAGCCAATAACATTTAAAATTAGAAGATTACAAGGTATTCTGTTACTTTTCAATGAGGACCTTAACTGTTCATTTGCTTCTTAATTTTTTTTTCTTTGTCTTCTGGCTGCTCCCTTTAAGGGGTTGCCTGTTTCAGGCTAGGTTTTTTTGCTGTATTTTTAAATGGATCAGAGAGAATAATAAACACCTAAATATATGGACTAATAATCCTAGCTATAATAAAAGGACTCACAGATATCACTAAATTCTTGGAGGGAGACTGCAGAAACTATTGCAATGGACTTTATGAAATCACATGTATAAAGAAGCGGACAAACTTGAGTTTGCCTCTAAAGCACAAAGGCAGAAAGAAAGATACACAATATTGTGGCTGGTAACATACAGGGGTGCCACCAGAGACTTGGGGCCTCATGAAAAAAAATATCACTTTGGGTCCCACCAACTTAACATTACAAAACACGCCAGCCTTAAAAATATAACACTGCACTGGAAGCCGGAAGCCAGAAGCTGCACAACATGGCAGCGAGGTGGCTGTGGCCCGCACCGTTGGAAGGAGGTGCACGGATGCTGGCTCTGGTGGCCCTAGCGCAGTTCGTGGAAAGGCTGCACAGAGAGACTGGACGATGGGCCTGGGAAATTATTTTTCAGGTGGCTCATTATAACCTGATGGCAGGGCATATGGGATATGATAAGACTCTGGAAAGTATAATGTCCGTTTGAGCACATTGGCATGGACCTCATTGGGCCATATCACTTCGTATTAGTTCTGGTGGATTATGCAACACAATATCCCAAAGCAGTGCTGCTGTGCAACATTTCTGCAGAGTGTGGCGCAGGCACTGTTTTAGGTCATCTCTCGAGTCGGTATCTTGAAAGAGACTTAGGCTACGTTCACACTGCAGGCGAAAGCGCATCAAATCCGACTTTTTTAACCCTATGCGACCCATATCCGATCATGGTATGACAGTGTGAACGGCACAAATCTGATATTTTCAAATCCGATCTGGGTCACTTTCGTATGTGGTACTGAATCCGATACATATCCGATGTTTTAGAAAGCGACTGCTGTTTGAACGGTCATGTTACATTAAATCCGTCTTTTACGTCACTGACACAAGACAGACGCCAATTATCAGCTCCGGAGAAGCGCCCGAGAAGACATCGTGAACGCTTCCTGGCCATCCCGTGTAGATGTCAGTGAAACTGTTGGGAAGACAACGTTGGAGAAACGTGAACATTTTATTTGTACTGTATAATCTGCAGATCCTGACAGAAATCTGCAACTATCCTTTGAAGCACCGCTCCTCTAAAAGAACAATAAGGATAATTATTAGGTTATTTACATTATTATGTAAATAATAAAATAACTTAAAGCAAAAATTGGGAAACGTAAAGTCCGAAGTCTTTATATTAAGGGCCATCAGTCAAACAATACTGTTTGCTCTGGGTCTATACAGAGCGCGTTGTGTGTGACGCCTTGTTTTGCGCTTGCGGGCCGCTTTGAGCGTTCACACTAGAGAGCGTTTGCTGTCACATTTTATTTGTAGTGTGAACAAGCAGACAAAAAAATCGGATTTAATCAAAAAATCGGAATTGAGCATTAAGACCTGCAGTGTGAACGTAGCCTAACTGACCAGGGCACATTGTCTCGCACACTTAAAGAGCTGAAGGAATTATTGGGCATTAAATCGGTTTGGATCAGCTTCTACCACCTGTTGGACCTAATTAAGGAAAACTGGGACGAAGGTCCAAAAAATGAGATTCACTACATCCTGGATCTGCGAGCAAAGCTTCACACATTGGGGAAGTTGTCATGTTAGAATTTGCTCCAGGCCCAGGAACGTCAGCAGTCCTGTACAACAGATGGACTAGACTCAGGCAATTTTCACTGGGACATAAAGTGTTTGTATTACTCACTTGTACAGGCTCAAAATTACTTGCCAAATGGCAAGGGCCCTTTGTGGTCACACGGTGAGATTTATCACCTCAACCTCCTAAAAGCATTGCAAGAGGCTAAAACCACTTCTCTGGTGAGCCTGGTTAAGGAGAGAGATAAGTTGGGGCTGGAGGTGCGAAATTCCACCATTCTTGCCTCCCTCAATTGTGATAACCATCTCACACAGGCCCAGAGAGCGGATGTTGCTGCATTGCAACAGCGTTTTGCCCAGCTGTAGGAATCTCACAGAGCACCATTTCGAAAGCCAGCCTGGTCTGGTGGGTAGTTCACTGCCCTACAGGTTACCTGGACATAAAAGACCATTTTTTTTCAGAGAGAATTGACCAAAATGCTGAAAATGGGGGTGATAGAAATGAACCACGTCATGTGGTGTAGCCCCATAGTTCATGTAGTTAAGACAGATGGATCTATACGGTTCTGTGTCAACTAATGCAAGGTGAATGAGGTGTCACAGTTTGATGCCTACCCCATGCCTTGGATTAATGAACTCCTGGAGTGGTTGGGCACAGGACAGTTTTTTACGAAACTGGATTTAATCAAAGGCTACTGGCAGATTCCCTTGACTGACCTCACCCAAAAGGGTGCCCCAAATCTGGTCCAGTGGACAGAGAAATCCCATGCGGTGTTTGTGTGGGTGAAAAAGGCCCTCTGCTGGGAGCTGCTGCTCCACACTCTTAACTTTTCCCTCCCTTTTATCCTGCCTCGAACAGAGGGCTGGGGGCCGTTTTTTCCTGGCAGGTAAGGGGGGGTCGATCACCCTATCCTGTACATTAGCTGGAAACTGACGGAGCGATAGAGCAAATAGAGCACAGTGGAGAAAGAATGCCTGGCAATCCGGTGGGCGGTCGACTCCCTTCACTATTACCTCCTGAAACACTCGTTCACCCTCTGCTCAGATCATGCCCCACTGCAGTGGCTCGACCGCATGAAAGATGCCAAGCCCAGATCACCCAGTGTTTTCTGGCGTTACAGCCCTTTGAAATCAAGACAATCCACAGGCCGAGACACAAAAAAAAAAAAAACACGAAAAAAGTGTGGCAGTTTAAATAAATATTAAATATCTGATATGAGCCAAGTCAATAGTACAAATAAAATTAACCTTATTTGCAGCCCAAAAGTGAAACAGATCAAAAACAATCTGAAAGAGTAATTGTAATTTTGCTAAGGTACAGATTTTGTACCTGTCTTCCAGAAAGATAATGATAATAATCAATAAAAGGTTTCAGGATCAATATTGTTAAAGAATAAATGTAAAAAAAAGGTTATGATAAAAATTGGCACATAATGTTTTTACACCTTTTTTGTTGTTTTGTTGTTTTGTTTGTCTTGTTGTAAAGTAAAGACAGACACACACACACACACACACACACACACACACACACACACACACACACACAGATTAAGGAAACGACAAAATATTTATTTCATTATATTCCATACGCTGTCTGATGTCCTGCAGCATCAAATTGAACCAGAGCCACTCTGTGCTGTTTGGTGCGGTCCAGAATTTGAATCTGTCCAACTCCAGACTCAGAACATTAAACTTTTCATTACTGCTGGCCAGGCGAGCTATATTGCTGAAGTGGAAAGACTCTTCTCCCCCCTCACACACACTATGGCTAAAAGATATAATGTCCTGTATGGATTTGGAAAAAATTAGATATACAGTTTGTGGGTCTAAAAATAAATTTTATAAACTGTGGTCCCCCTTTCTGGACTTCTTTGAAAGGCCCACAACTACTGTTACTGAGTAGTCCAAGGAACCCCCCCCCCCCCCCCCTTCTTATTATTTTTTCTTTCTTTTCTTTTATGAGTCTGTGTTTGTTTGTTTGTTTGTTTGTTTGTTTTGTTTTGGGGGTTTTTGTTTTTTTCTGTTTTTGGTTTGGTTGGGCAGCAGGCTGCCAATTATTTGTTGTTTTAAGGGTCAGGGTGGGAACAAGATTGAAATTTTGAAAATTCTGAAGCATTTTGTGTTATTGTATACATTGCATTGAAACCTTTTGTCTAATAAAAAGACTTTTGAAGAAGAAAATGTTATTTTTAAATTTTACTATTTACTATTTTAAACTATAATTAGCAAAGTTGTAGATGTTGAAACTATATAAAAGATGTACTTCTGTTAAGCCCACACCATTTATTGACACATACTTTGACAATTGATGATTTATATAATTTAACATTTAAACAAGAAAAAGTAAGATAATAGTGAGAAAAGTAAGAAAATATGGAACAGTTCCTTTTTTCTTCCTACAAAGACGCACATAATCACAGGTCAAAGAGTAAAACCAGACTTATAAAGTTTGTTATTATTTTAAAAACTCTTGAAAAAGTGAGGGTACTATGAAATAAATTGCACTTTTTAAAAGCTACTAAAACCAGAAAGCAATAAATACACTAATAAAACTAATTAAAGTAAATTAATAAAATATCAGATTCTAAATGTTGTATTTAATGTATTGTTCAGATTTCATTTTATTTAGCTGACATTCAGGCTCAGCCAGACAGGATTTTTTGTTTCTAACCTGGAAAAGTTGGGGTTGAGAAAATGGCTGGGCAATGGTCCACTTTGAACAACCCCTCCCACCCACTGTCTTTGTGCCAGCTGTCAGCAGTTGACATGCTCCACCAATCACACTCTGCATTCAACAATAGCACCATCATTCCCCAAAATCCCAGAGATGAAGGAAAACTGGACGACTGTCACTCCTCATCAGATCTCAGGTTCGATTTATGCACAGAGGGCTGTGGTCATTTACTTTTTGTGTGAAAACAGTGAGAATGTTTTTCGGAATTACCCAAATTATCTGTTTGTGTTCGCAAAGTCCAAGTTAATCAAATAAAAGTGCAATAAATTATTGACGTTTATGCGACCCTAATTCCAGTGAGCGAAAAAATGAAATAAATTTTATGGACTTCATGACAGACTGTTACTTAATAGGAGTCCTCGCAATTAATAAAAGTAATTAAAAACAAAATTTGAAATAATGAAATGAATTATTGCATTAACAGTCTAAACTTTTTTATTATTATTAAATGTTATTTTTTCAATACTTGGAAAGAATTCAAATTCAAATTCAAATTTTTATTTGTCACGTACACAGTCATACACAGTACGATATGTAGTGAAATGCTTGGACAACTGCTCGTGACCTAAAGAAAACAAAAAAGGAAAAGGCTATGAATAAGATAGGAAATAAATATGAAAAATTAAAAAGGGTAAATTTAACTAGGAAGGAATAAAATATAAATTAAGGTTAAAAATGAAATAATTGTACAACACAAATTAGAATGAAGGGTAAATTTAACTGGGAAGAATAAGATAAAGATAAATATATAAATTAAAGTTGAAAATAAAATAACTGTACAACAAAATACACAATACACAATATAGAACTATATAAGAATGTATGAAGAAATCTAAATATAAATAAATATATACACAATAACAGCAGCTGTACAAGTATTAACCGGAAATGAAGAATATAGTGACCAGTGTTGTGCAAAACCAAAGTCCAGAAAGTCCAGTGTGTGTGTAAGAACCATATGTGTGGGTCAGTACTGTGTGGTGGTGTGATTGAGAGACCGTATCGCCTGCGGGAAGAAGCTCCTCCTCAGTCTCTCTGTGTTGGTCTTCAGGGAGCGGAATCGCTTTCCTGACCTCAACAGAGAGAACAGTCTGTTGTTGGGATGGCTGAGGTCCTTCACGATCTTCCTGGCCTTGGTCCAGCACCGCCTGCTGTAGATTGAGTGCAGGTCAGGGAGCTCGGAGCGGATGGTGCGCTCAGCTGACCGCACAACCCTCTGTAGAGCTCGTCTGTCCTGCATGGTGCTGTTCCCGAACCAGGTTAAGATGGATAAGAAAATGGAGAGCTTACGTTCATATTTTTAAGGGAATAACTTGAATGTCTAAAACCTCAAAGGAAGAGATTTATTTGAGCTAAAATCACAGTTAAAATAAAAAAAATTTCAAATAGTTTATTTCAAATTATTCTAAATAGTGTATCTAGTCAGCTTTCAAACTTAATTTTTTTTTAAATTCTATAACTCTTAATATATTTTGGATTTGAAATATGATCTCAGAAATATTATTAATAAAAAGGAGAAAATCTTGAAGCTGTTGTCTAATGTCAAAGTTACTGAAAATTTTGATCATTAATTATTCCGATTATTAATATGTTCGTAAAAAGTAATTAAACCAGAAGCTAAACAGAGCTATAAAAAATAAAAACAATTGTTCTAATCATTTTACTCATGGTAAATTCAACATGTCAGGTTTTGTATATATTTGTGGTTTGGAGATTTATAGCAATTGATTCTGCAGAAAGTTATTGTCATTCCCAGTCACATCCACTATGTAATAATTCTACTAAGAGCTGACTGTGGAATATTTAGTAGTGAGGAAATTTCATGACTGGTGGCATCCCATCACAGGACCACTCAGTCCATTCAAACCCATTCTTTCATAAATGTTTATGGAAGCAGTCTGCACGCCTGGGTGCTTGATGTTATACACCTGTGGCCACAGAAATGATTAGAACACCTGAATTATTTGGATGGGTGAATATTTTTGGCAATATATATAAAAGAAAATACCAGGAAAGTTAAAATGACTAAATATGCCTCAATCTGTGATTTAACCCTGACTCGCTTTCTGCATCACCTGCTTTGGGTCTGTTTCCACTTTCTTCAATTTAATCACATGAAAACATCACAAAATTTGATTCTCAAATGAAAAACTATAACACATGCATGCTTGGTTTATAGAATTATATTATTAAATATATAACATTTAATAACTTCAAGACTTTTTTAATTTCATGAATATAAGTAGCCAATAAATCTCAGACATTTGTTTGCAGCTTTCAATTTTGTTTCATGAGCAACTTTTTTCACATGTAAATTAACTGTAAGACTCTAGAATTTATTTTAATCAACTATAATAATGACACCATAGCATTGCTCCATTCACACCTCCACACTCCTATTATTATGTTACAAATGCCGGCATCATAAATTCTAAGATGAGTAGACAAATACAGGCACGTGGAGGCAGGATAAATAAATGAAAAGCGAGTCTCTATTTTTGTTGGTAAAAGTCTACTCAGACAGACCAGGTCCATCTACCAGGAAAGCAAACAACTTACAATATTATTTATATTTTTAACCAGTTTATGGAAGCGTTTGTTGATGAGTGCCTCCTTTTTATGAAACCAGTCTGGTCAGGGTTCTTATAATGAATATTGGACAGTAGCTGGTGGTGAAATATGGGGTCTTTGCATGGTTTTTGAAGGAGACTAATGTTAGACTTCAAATGTGGTGCCATTTTCCTTGATTTCCTGCAGCATTCTGTGGAATACTGGTGCCAGAAATGTCCAGAATTCTTTGTAGGATCCTGCTAGAATCCATCTGGACCTGGAGCCTTGTGATTGGGCGTACTTTTCAGGACTTCCTGGATTTCACCTGATGTCAGCGCTGTGGCCAGTGCTATTGCTTGACTTTCTGATAATTTATTTATTCGTCTGTTATCAAGAAAAAGATCAATTTTGCCTGTAGATGGGTTCATCTGTAGTAAATATAAAGTTTTTTAAAAGTCCCTGAAGGTGATGTTTATTCTTTCAGGGTCATATAGTGCGTTCCCAGATAAGTCTTTAACAGCTCCTAAAGTCATTTTTTCTTTCTTTATTTTTAACTGGTTGGCTAGATATTGACCTGATTTGTTACCATGTTCAAAATTTTACAACTGAAGTGATTTTACTAAGATTGAGGAAGGGGGGGGTATTGATAATGTCATTTCATTCTAGTTGTGTTTTATGTATTTTATGTTTTATGTATTTTGTTCAGCATTTCCTGTTCCCAGGAGGACACATCGTCTTCTTCTATGATTTGATTATTTCTTCTAATTCCTGAATATGGTTGTTTTCTCTTTTCTTCTTCTGTGATGTGAATTAAATTATTTTACATCTTATCACAGCTTTTCCTGCTTCTCAGAGAACAGATGCTGATGTTCCAGGCAGGTCATTAGTCTAAATATAAAGCTCACTCTTTTTTAAAATATTTAATAAAATCTTCATTTTTAAGTAATGATCTATTAAATTTCCCGTTTTTAATTGGCGGAGTGACCTTCTTATTTACTAAAGTTAAAGACACATGATCGCTGACAGCTATCGAGTGTATCTCAGTGTCTGAAATGTCACTCAACAGTGAGCTGCTGACTAGGAAAAAATCCAGAGTAAGAGTGATGGATATGTGAGAAGAAAGTATATTGCCTATGGTTGGGGTGAAGAGAACGGCACGCGCCATTCGCTCATGTATTGTTTAACTATATTTGCGGACTGACAATTGTGCTGAGCTCCTGCTGTATTGAGCCTGTCCATTTCTTAATTTAGCCCAAACTTGAGGTCTCCCCATGTCTATGTGTGCCGTGAGGCCGTAGTGGATGTGCTGGCACTGAGTGCAAATGTACCTGATCATGCCGTGCAGACGTGTAAAGGTCAAGGGTGCTCTGTGTGTAACTGACTAGGAAAACAGCCGATCGGTGCAGTGAGAGAAGGGAGAAGAAAGAAAAACATGCAAAAGCGATGCAGGAGGGATGAAAGGGAACAGGACTTTGTGTCGCTCCATGATCTCTCTGGGAAACTGGTCGTTTACACTAAAGTCCATTCCTTGTAGCTCCCTGCTGTAACTCGCCAACGGCTCCTTCTGCTGAAATGTTACCGAATTTGGCCACAAAAGGACGCAGATTCCAGACACCAGGCCCATGTTCTTCACGGTGTCCTCCGGAAGTTTCGGGTGGGTCTTATAGTAACTTCTGTGTCCTCTCAAGCAGACTCTGGGATACCTGAAAACACCAGGTTATCTCTCATAGAATAGAATAGAATAGAATAGAATAGAATTCAACTTTATTGTCATTGCACATGCACAGGTACAGGGCAACGAAATGCAGTTTGCATCCATCCAGAAGTGCTTTAGTGATATAGATATATTACAATATATATTAGCAATAATATAGATATGTGAGTATATTACAGAAATGGGTCTATTATGGTATGTTATAATGTACACGGTATGAAGTATGTTGTGAATATTCTATAACTATAAGTATGTACAGGCTGTAGTGAGTACAAGCTATGTACAGGATATGAACAGGATATAAATATGAAAAACTATACAGAATATGAAATAAATAACTTTACAGAATCTGGGATATACAGCTATACAGAAATGGGAACTATGCAAGTTGTAAACAGTTGTAGGATTAAAGATTATCGAATGTACAGAATGATTATGATCATGCTACGGGTCTGAAGACCGATGGCAGTCTTTTTAATTTTTAATTTTCTTAACTGAGCTGGGTGACTTTCTCACTTAGAGACTTGACCGAGTCTGTAGCATGGTGTTTTCAGTGACATTTCCACCTGCTGCTGGCTGAATTCTAAAGATTCCCTCAGGGATTGGAATTCACGGTTTAGAATCTCGATCAGAGACATGCTCATGTAGAAGCTGGACAGTCGCTTATCGGTTGAATCCAGGATGTCTGCAAAGTCCTTTACCGGTCGACGACGTTGTTCCGGGGCAATCTGCGACTTCTTTGGATAGATATCTTTTCTGCTTTTACTCCTATGTTTTTGGCCTTTTTTTTTTTAAATTAAGAAACGAGTGTTGTTTTTTTTCTCTTTTCACTACACTTTTAAAAATGCATAGAAGCTTCTAAGCGAAATATGGTGGGTGACTCGACAGTGAGCAATGCCAGCTAACACAGAAATGAACTTTAGTAATCACTAACTTCAATGAGCGATTAGCAGCACAGATTCAACAAAAACTTCTCATGAGAACAGCAAAGCAAACACCGTCATAGTGCTTTGAAACTTGATGTGATGTGCAAGGGGCGGAGCTTACTGAGAAACCAAGGGCATGCATACTAACTGTTTAATGACTTTTAATTAAAAAATATAGCTCTAAAGTGCTTTATCTAGTCGGTAAAAATTGAAAACTGCTATATAAACATCAGTACATTATTATTTATTATGACCTGAAATTAGTTCATCTGGGGAAAGAAACTGGTTGAATACCTCACGACACAAGAGACGTTTCTTTCTCTATCCAGGTGGACTACTTTACCTTCCCGATGGTCATTACACACATATTTACTGCATAGTAATTCATTATTACATAACCTCGATACAAAACAGACATGAGGCCAGCAATACCAAACAAATAAAGATGCAATGAAGCAGTTTATTGGCTTCAGCATTGACCGGTGCCAAAACAACAAACAAACATCTTGTGTTCCTTATTCCCACCTAACCTAAAATAAAAGGCAAAAAAAGAGACAAATCTCTAACCTATGCTCCTAACTAATAAATAGGAGAAAAAGGATTTCAACAATTCCTCACAATTGCACACTTTTCCTGTAATGACAGCAATCTATGCTAGGATCTGCTGGGAACTACTGATTAATCTTTGATTGATTGATTGATTGATTGATTGATTGGTAATTTATTTCAACATGTGAACAATATACAAGTACATTTAGAAAAGAAATGAGAGAAAAAAAATATACTATACAAATTACATACAAAAAAACATTCTGATTAATTTACATGTTGAAATCTTTACAGCTTTGGTAATAATTAGGGATCCAACCAAACAGAATTGCTGTTTAGTTAAATTCTAGTGGGATTACTGGGGATAAAAGGTTTTGGATTCATTTACGTGACAATTTCCATATTCTTTTGTCTTGCATATTGAGATGAAGTAATTTTTCAAAAATCATCATCTTGGAGAAAAAATCACATCACATCTCTCATCACAAAATATCCTGATTTGAGAGTTAAGCAGTCTCAGACTGCCAGCTCTTATTCATTTTGTAATTATGGAACTTATAAAACAAAACTGTCAGAGTTAGAAATATCAAATTGTAAAGGTTGACTTTACAAAGACATCTGGCAGGAAAACCAGCCATTTTCCCCACTATTCTTAAAGTTGCTGTAATGTTTTTTTCCTAATAATTTCTGATGATTTTTCTATTGGTTTTCGAACCAATTAATCCACTAATCATTGTGGCTTTTAAGATAATGCTGATTATTGTGGTAGTGACCCCAGTGATCACATTGGGACAGACCAAGAACCTTACTCCATTAGAGAGATAAGTGATGATGTGAGAGCTGCAGGGGCACAGTTCGGCGAATGAATTTCCTGCTCTGTGAGCTGTTGGCGTCACCTGATCCTTCAGCTAAATGAGTTAAGCTGCACTTTGCTAATAGTGTTAGAAAAGACAAAGAGGGTGAGGCAGAGGAAAGTTGCCTTCCTCTCTGCAACAATAGCTGCTTTTATGCGCCTCCCAAATTTAATCAGGATTACATTTTGTTGCTACTTTCAGGTGATATTGGAATAATCAGTGCTATGATTCAACTTAAGTCACTGAACTCTGAAGTGGCCCCCTAAAGTGCCTTAAATAATTATAATGCCATGTGTTACAGGTTTGTGAAATGTAGTCCCTAGGTAAGAGATTTTTGCCATTGAAAAGTCTACTTATTTCCCCTTAAATGGTGGCACGTTTGTAAAGAAAACGCATTTTGGGGTTGAACAGCAGAGTTGAGTATGTGGATTGCACCCTTGAAAAAATTGCCAAATCTTCTTTGCCAATGCCAAACAGCTTATTCTGCTATTTACTTTTGTTCTGTCTCCATTGTGTGTCTGCATTTAAATAAACCATACAAGTAACAGATTAAAAAAGCAGTCGTGTTTGTGGTAATGAGTCATTTCAGTTCAATTCAATTTTTTTATATAGCACTAAATCACAGCAACAGTTCCCTCAACGCACTTTATATTGCAAGCTCCACAATAATACAAGATCTGTGATCATCAATATGTGATTTGTGACGGCTTGGGGTTTTTTTGCAGCACAGTAGCTCTACATTGAATCATTAGTTTCTTTTAGTGATAAAGAAGAAGCAGTGTCTCTAGACTTTCCTTCAGTCTGCATAGATCCTATTCACTAAAAGCAAGAAAAGCCTGTAGCCTGAAATGCAAAACTAAGATCAACTGAAGGCTTTTCAGGACGTTTTTAGGACACCCTGATAGTAATGAACTACAGTAGTCCAGCCTAGAAGTAATAAATGCATGAGCTAGTTTTTAAGACAGGATGTTTCTAATTCTTGAGATGTTGACAAATTCAAGAAAGCAGTCTTACATATTTGTTTAATACGTGTATATAAAGGACATATCCTGGTCAAAAACAATTCCAAGATTCCTCACAGTGTTACTGGAGGCCAGGGTAATGCATCTGACTAGAAACTACATTTCTAAGATTTTTGGGGCAGAGTACAATAATCTCAGTTTTATCTTAATATAAAAGCAGAAAGTTAGAGGTTATTCAGGTCTTTATGTCTTTAAGACATTCATTCAGTTTAACTAGGTGCTGTTTTAATCTGGCTTCATGGATAGATAAAGTTAGGTGTCATCTGCATAGCAGTGAAAATCATATGATCATATCGTATCATATGCCCTAGGGGAGCATGTATAATGTAGACAGAGTAGACAAGGCGGAAGAATTAAATCTCCTCCTTGCATCACTGAATCCAACAACAGTTTTTGGTGGATTTGCCATAAAACTGATCACCTGTGAAAAACCACAAAAAAAACCCTGAGGTCTCCACACTTCACTTGTCTCTTGTCTATCTTTAATGGCATGGCAAAAAATGCATTGAGCCTTGTATTTCTCTAAACTACTTGCAGTAGGAAAAATTAATCCTAAGGCTCTCTTTGATACAGTCAACAACATAATTTCTCCTCGAGAGTGCCTTGGGTGTCTCCCAGGACACTGATAGGGACCTAAACCTGGATGTTTTTTGGGGTTTTTTTTCAAGTTTTTATATTGGATACTGAAATAATGAAGCGTGAATGATTAGCAAATTAATTGGTTTGTTATTTGTTTAACAAAATATTTAATTTAAAAATGAAATATTACCTTTTTTTTTTTAATTATTAATTAAAAAAAACTTGTTTGCTCACTGTTTAATAACAAAATGTTCTGATACAGTTATTAAAACTTTACTTTTAAATCCTCAGTAAAAGTATTTCGAGTATTCAAAATACTGTCCCTAAATATGTTGATTTTGAAATCTTCAGACTGTCCCCATTGTGTTACAGATTAAAGTTCGAAAACGCAAAGACTAAAAAAGAGTGGTCTGTTTTGTTTGTTGACTTGTTTATGGCAAATTTTACAAAAAAAAAAAAATCACTTAACTATAACTCACAGTTTACTGAGCCTGATTTAGACAACCATTTCAATGTTTTTTTTATGTGTGTATGGAACAAACATTTGTAACTATTTAATACTGAACATCTAAAAGAATGTTCAGATTTTAAAATGCAAGCCCACAAAACAATCTCCAAAAGTTGATTAAATCAGTAAATGAACAAATAAAGTTTGCTGTCTAACTGAACGCTTAAATGAGGCTTGCAGGTTGTAGTTTCACCGTTACAGCTCTGTAAGTCATGTATTATTCATGTCACATAAACATGTATTCTGGATTCTGTGTTCTTATCTTCTTAAATAAAAAAGAAATGACCAAATGTATTCTCTTCCTCAGGTTTTTTCAGGGTGATTACACAGTGGAGGTGGCAATCAATGACTACCTGGATATCTACTGTCCTCACTACGAGGCGGCGGAGTCAGCCGTGCACATGGAGCATTATGTGTTGTACATGGTGAACTATGACGGATACATGTCCTGCGACCACCACAGAAAAGGTTTTAAACGCTGGGAATGTAACAGACCACAGAGCCCCAATGGGCCACTCAAGTTCTCTGAGAAGTTTCAGCTCTTTACACCCTTTAGCCTGGGCTTCGAGTTCAGGCCAGGACATGAGTACTACTATATCTGTGAGTACATAGCAGTGTACATACTGTCTGTTTTATATTGCTAAACTGAATATTACTACTTACCGTGTTATTAGGGTCAGGCTCGCTGTGCAAGCTAGATTGATTCCTGCTTGAAGTTGCCAATTTGAAACTATTTTGGAGTCTGAATTATTATTTTTCTGGTCAGATCAGCTGGAATGATTTACTATCAGTGACAGGAAGAATCAGCTGTTAGCTTTGGGGGAAAAAGGCAACTCTCAAAAATATTAATGTAGACACAGATTTTCCTTCCTGTCACACAAAGAATCATACATCCAGTCTTAGTCATGTAACAGACTGGTTGCTACACTGAGTAAATCAGAGCTTCCCAAAGTGTGGGGCCCGCCCCCTAGGGGGGGCACAGAGCCATTGCAGGGGGGGCGAGGTATGAAAAGGGGAAGGAAAAAAAAAAGGCTTGGACACTGCTAGCACGGGGCGCCCACACAAACGCAAAGCAGCAGATGAAGCATCGCTGAATATGTTTGCAAACCAACTTCATTCTAAGCCAAAGACTAGAAAATATGATGAAGCATGTCTGCCCTTTGGCTTCACCTGCACAAGTGCCGAGGTAGGTCTCCTCATCAGAACTGGTTTTCCCTTCGTCAGGAGCAGCGCTGGGCTCTCCAAATCACGGGACAACCGTATCCCACATTCTTGATCTTTAGTTCACAAACACTTGTTGTAATGACTAACTACTCCTGACATTTTGGAGATGTTAGCTCTTTATACAGTAAAGTTACAGCAGGATACAAATAACATCAGGCTCATCCTGCCACAATTTGTTCCCCCTGTCTAAATCACAGACAAACAGTATCCCACAGTTTTTCATGTTTTTGAACCTATTTTGCACAGAGAGGCATTTTTTGATTTGATTGCAATGTTGAAAATTATTACACAGGAAAAAAACAACTACACGCAAAATAATCACACCGTGACGCCTCTGCCTTTCTAAATAGAGGGACAGTAACTGCGTGTGTATATGTAAGGTGTAAAACCTGAAGACAGTCATATTAACAGTATTTTGTCTCTATCTGCCATTCTGCAATTCATCTCATGTAAACAATAACGTAGCGCACAGCGTAATGTGAAAAAAAGGCACATACCTTTGACGTTGCGTGACGAACTCTGTGTTCCTCGTCCACACATAAACGCAAAAAAGGAGTTTTAAGAAATCTCCGTTTTCGGTGATTCGAAATGCCGTTTACGTGTGGACGAAACAGCTGCGTTTTCAAAAATACCCGTGTAGGTGTGGACGTAGCATAAAAGAGTAGTTTATTTTATTACTACCTGTAATTTATTGCAGATTACTTTTATTTGCTTAATTATTTACTAAATGTTTGAGGTGTGAAATAAACACCTTTAGCTCTTCATTAAACAAGAGCTCAGGAACATGTAACAATCTAGGCCAACATTTCCTTTAGCTGGATAAGATGGAGGTCTCAGAGATAGTCTAGAGATACAGTGGGGTTATTCTTAATTGCCAGTGTTGGTGTCGATACTATCAATGTTTGGATTGATCTGCCCACCTCTACTTTGTAGTGGCTGAGGCAACATGCTAGTAATGTTACTGCTGACATACTTCCAACAGTGCAGCCACACTAATAGTAATAAAAATACTATTTTTTTTTTTTATTTTTTTATTTTTTTAGAAAAGAATAAAACTAAATCTATAGCGGAGTAAATATCCTAAACATATGACCTTACCTAAAAATAAATTGCCTTTATGTTGTGGCAGCAGACCAATGTCAACAAGCTAGTTTTTTCCCACATGTTGCATTACCTTGTGTAATTGCACTACCACTTACTACAGACATTGGTGAAAGTTTGTAATGGTCTGTTAATTTAGGTTTGAAACTATACAAACAATCTTAACTGACATTATATTTGATTATAAATAATTTGATTATGACATCATTTGATGTTAGCTAACATTAGCTAACTGAGCCTTACGTATGTTTCATGTTGCTCGATAACCAGCCGACATACCAGTAAAAAAAAGTTTAGTTTTCAGATTGAAAAAAGCAAAATCCCTCCATGGAAAGGTTGTTGTCACACTACACCACACACACACCATTAGCTCTATGACGCCTCCATATTCAACATTAGGAAAACTCAGCGGATACAATTTCCACTACTGGGCAGGGTTACAACAATGCAAATAAATAATCCACACAAGCACTTTGAAAATAGTTCAACAATCTTAGAACAATTTTTGTGATGTATTGCTTCTGCTTGTGGGATTGCTCAAAAGCCAAATAAAACCCAGAATGACAACAGAAAAGCTTTAAAAAGGAATTAATATACTCTGGAATGGTGGTGCTCTGCTCTCCAGTGCTGCAACACTTGTAACCAGAATATCATGGAAAGGTCATCTTAACCCTAGAACACTATCGCTGGGTGATTTACACCCGAGAAAATACATTTACATGATTTCTCACTCCTGCAGCTGTTTGCGTGTCGAGGAGCCTGTGCCATCACCAGGGAAGTCTCAAATGTCCCAGGAATGGGTGGACCAAAGACCAGCTTTCCAGAGTCATTATTTTGTTTTAGGAGTTTTATTTTTCATTTTGTTAGACATGGCACAGTTGAAAGTAAAAGAAGACCACTCTAATCTGTGATGTGTTGTCATATTTTGATATATTTGATTACTTTTCATTGGTTATATTATACCGGGTATAAATCACCCGGCATTAGTGATCGTGTTACTATTTATAGCGATAGTGTTCTAGGGTTAAGAAAACCTTTTCTCTATTGTCACTGGAGAATTCAGCATGAGAGGTTTGCAAATAAACATCTAAACAAAGCAGTTTCCTTTGGAAACAAGTACTTCAAAGTTAAAATATCAAAAGTATTTAGAATCTGCACATGCCAACGAGATTGACCAAAAACGTTTTCATGACCTATGACTGGAGAAGCCCCTGGGGGATTTGGAGCAGTCTTCTTACTAACCAAATCTGGGGTAAAATGTTTGTAGTTTACCTCATGACCATAAATTCTCCATGATTTTCTATGGCCTTTGTTTCCTTTGTAGCATCACCGCATCCAAACTTGGGTAGGAAGCCTTGTCTGAAGCTAAAAATCTACGTCAAGCCAACAAGTAAGTTTCTTTCCTTTTTTCTATTTCATATTGTTGTATAATTTTACACCTCTTCTCCCTGATTTGACTATGAAAGTAAAGAGATTTCTCGATTACAATCACAACACACCATTGAGTTATTAGAAAATATTACTGAAGTACTACTTGAACTCAGTGGAATATTAACCGAACTCAAGTTTCATATTTAAAATGCAACATGTACACAAGCTCACTAAGCTGCTATTCTTTCCTCTAAAGCTCAAGATGTGAAACAATTTAAAGTGCTTTAAATTCTGAAATTGTGGGGGGTAGGAGTCGTAACAGGGACTACGCTACGTCGGACTGGACCAGCTACAGGGGCCTGGCTAGCTACGGGTTTTTCAAGGGTGCAAAGCCTGCTCTCCAACTTATTGATCCTGGCCTCCAGAGCTGCAAACAGACTACATTTATTACAAGTATCGTTGTCACTAAGTATCGTTGTCAGAGAAGTAACGAAATATCTGACACAATGAGCAGGGAAGTGCAGGAGGGACAGGTGAAGAGGCACAGGGAGTAAATACTGTCAATATAATTAGTGAGTGAATCAATAGTGAGTGAGTGAGCACTTTGGATATTGCATATGAAGATTACACTATGAAATAAGACCTTATGTATAAATTTTTAATCAAATTGGCTACACAGATAAGCTACACAAAAACAGCACTGTGCCTTGTAACAGGAACAGAAAGTGATACTCTACCAACACCAAGGCATATAGAGCCGAAACCAAACAAGGAAGTGCTTAACTACCTGGTATAACTCAAATGTGCATCTTAAAGCAAATAATCTGTAAGGTGGAGAGGAAAGGCCATCTCACTAATTAGGAAAATCTTGATTTGGAAAAAGCGTTAATTTCTCTGTTTTTGAAAATGCCCTCCATAAAACTACAGCATCTTACCATTCATCAGTGGAAAACAAATAAGAGCCCCAGGTTTCTCTTCAAAGTGAGAGCTCTGATGAGCCAAACATTCCTTTGATCTGAACTAGTAATGACTTTATGAATTTCTTCACAAAAAATGTAATTATTAGAGAAAAAAAAATCAGGGCCATCTCATATATATATTATTATATACAGTAACTTTCAAAACTACTGATTTATTTTTTTCAGTATTTACTTTATCCAAACAATCAGTGTGTCTATTACACTCCAGTCCTACAAAACCACTCAAAGACGCCCTAATTAAGGCTTTGATCTTAAATATAATCAGTCTTTTGCTATCAATGGGCTGAACACAACAGGCCTTTAATGTGCCAGTAATTAACCCCTTACTTAAAAAGCTATCACTTCACCTAGCTTCTCTAAGCTAATTATAGGCTAATCTCTAACATTTCTTTTAACTAAAAATAATTGAAAGAGTAATTGTACAACAGCTAGACTGGACAGGCCCCGTCCCCACCCTGATGTACAAAAATTGGATGGATGGAGGTCTGTGAATAAATTAAAACATTTTGTGATATGTTTACTTGCAGCTCATATTAATTAATGTTGTTCTGATGTTAACTCATTTTCAGATGATTCAGTGTACGACTCTGCGGAGCCCTTCCTGACTGACGATACCACTGGTGGCTGCAGCCTTGCTTTGCCGTCTGCCATGTTGCTCACCCTCCTTCTCATACTCCTCATCTCCTATTCATAGCAGCTTTCTGAGTCAGACCAAGCACCGCCCCATCGCCGCTACCACTCTGAAGAAAACTTGATGAAGGAAACTAATGTAGCTTCCTCTTACTGAACTTTGGCCTTTACCTCAATAATACTCAAAGGCTCGAACAATCAGAGGAGGCAAGAACAGTGGTGGGGGGAGCTTGAGGCTGCATATCAACTCTGTGTGGAATTTCTGGGATCATCCCTGCTCTTCTTTTAATGTTTCTGTCAAGCTGTCATATAAAATTGTGTTACAGATCCACAAGTCAAGACATTAAAGGATCTCATGTTAACATTTCCAGGTTCCATCTCTGAATATTGGTGCATAATGCTTTATTTTTAAAAACTGTGAGGATGATTTATTGTATTTACATCCAACAGCCGCTTCCTGAGTTTTAGACATTGACTGAGATTTATATCCTGCTTAAGACACTAGAGATCTTGTCCTGGTGCATGGTCAATAGTCCAAGTAAATACAAGGTCATAATGACCAAAACTAGCAATATTGCCTTACAATGAGCCATGACCTCAGTTTCACAATCAACCATTGATCAGTGGCATAAGTATCAATCACAGCTAGCTAGGAAAAGGCTGCAAAGAGAGCAATACAAGATGGTGAAAGATGTGCTCTTAGGTCTCTTCCTCAGTTGAGCAATGGTCGCTCACTTTTCACTTTTCAATGTCCTTGACTACCTGCTCAAGTCTTCCTCTTTGTCCAGGATGTGCTTATCCTAGTCTGTCTAGTTCAATGAAACTGTGCACCTACCCTTGTTGCCACAATGGTGATTCTATCTTTACAGAATAACACGTGTGTCTTCCTCTTCTTCATGCTTGTATTGGATGTTGGGGGCTTTGCATTTCTGAGGCAGGCTGCAACTTTCATCTGAAGTTGCCAACCACAAAAATTGTTTCACGATGCATATTTTATCCCTGTTATTAGTTACACTAGCTGGATTTGTCTTGCCGTGAAAGCTCAACTCTTTCTTAAGAATGGCTTTCCCTGCTTGAGAGAGTTGTCTGTCAGATACATTCATCACCCACTAGTCAAAGTGCTTGGTGTGAATTTAGCATACATCTGTCCGTTTCCACCATGCAGCAAGTAGCTCAGACTTCTGCTGTCTCATCTGTGACTATTCATGCTGTTCTCATCTAGAAGCTATCGGTTCCTGGGTTTTTGCCTATTGTGCCTAACTTTTATATGAATGAAATGGAGAAGAGCTCTGATATCCTATCTTGGAACACCGCTGAGCCTTTGGTCCAGATATAAATGACAATCTGGTGGACAAACACATCAAGTTCATCAGTCTAGATATAAAAACGTTACAGGCAATCATTGTCAGACTGTGAAATTACTAATCCATACCCATGCATACCGATCAGTAGTACAAGTTTGACTTTGTTTATCCGCATGACCACAATGTGGGTGTCATCAGGACAGTACAACAGAGCAAACATTTTCCCATACACACAGTGGCCAGGGAAGCTGAAGAACATCATAACAAAGAGACCCTGCATAGATTTGTTTTTTGTGATTTGGTGCTATGGAATAAAATATAACTGAATTGATTGTCCCAGTGGAGCATTTGTCAAAGCTGGCAACATGCTGACCAAACAAAAACCACTGATGAACTGGTGTTTGTTAGGATTGGACAGCTTTTCTTCTTATTTATTTATTTATTTATTTTCACCATTGTGAAATCAAACTCTAAAACATAATACACCAAAAACGAAACAACCATTGCTGAACCAAGGAGGGGGCATAAGAGTATGTCTTTCACCATGTTAAAACGCTGTGATTGCAGCAATTTCCCAGCTCTGTGATAGTACTCGTCTGCTTTGATCAGTGGTAATGGCAGTTTTCATATTAATGGTGGTACTTGTTTTTGTCATGTAACTGCACTGTTTAAAGGTTGGGGAAGCCTACAGTTAGCGCAGACTGAAGAAGTCATTTGTGTTGCAAGGTTTCTTCCACTGAAAACCATGTGTAGAGATCAAAAGAATAAAGTTCCTGGCACTAAATATCTTAATATCTTGCTGTGCAAGTGGTTTCAAGCTAAAGTTGATAATTGAAGGATTTTAGACAAGACACTGGATAAAAATCTTGGCAATATAGGTAACTTTCTTATTATTTAAATGAATACTTTCATCTGTAATTAAAGTCATGGTATTGGTTACAGACAGGCCCCTTATTTTCCCAGTAAACTCCCAAAAACCAAGCTATTAACTTAGCTGTAAATTATTAGTGTATTTGCAACAATGACCCAGACAATTACTAACTACAAACTGTAAAAGAAATTGTTTAAGTGGTGATAACTACACTGTGAAGTATTGGCTTGTTATATTTAATGCAATTACATTTTTTTTTGTTGGGACAGTACGCAATTTTACCTTCCCTGCGAGCAGCACCATGTGACAGCAGGGAAGACAGAATCCCTTTAAAGTAGAAGAGCAGTCTTGCAAAAGCTAGATATAGGGAGGGGCAGCTTTCTGCCATAACTTTATCTTTCAAGAAAAGTGTACATTTATTATGAAAACTTACTGTGAAGTAACGTTAGATAGGGACTCATTTTCAGGAACGTATATGAGCAAAATAAGTTACCTTAAAATCAACCAAAATGTTATTGTATTTTTTCTACTGTTCTAGGCAGCTGTTGGTTTCTGCACTTGTTGGTAACAAAATTAAACATATTATGTAACAGATTTACACATTTTAATTTGTATCACATACAAGGTCTTGTATAATTAGTCCCCATTTTATTTTAAAGAGCTTTACAGGACTATATCACCCCAGCAGAGCACTTCACTCTCAGACTGTGGGCTTATTTGTAGTTCCCAGGTGCTTGCTCATAGGCGGTTGACTGATTGTTGGGTTTATTCTGGGGTTGGTTATTGTTATTCTAGGGCAGGGGTGTCGAACTCCAGGCCTCGAGGGCCGGTGTCCCGCAGGTTTTAGATATCACCCCGTTTCAACACACCTGAATCAAATTATTAGTTCATTACCAGGCTTCTGGAGAACTTCAAGACATGTTGAGGTGATAATTTAGCCATTTAAATCAGCTGTGTTGGATCAAGGACACATCTAAAACATGCAGGACACCGGCCCTCGAGGCCTGGAGTTCGACACCTGTGTTCTAGGGTCTTTACCTTACAATATATTACAACAAATTTATTAAAGACATATATACACTACCAGTCAAAAGTTTGGACACACCTTGTCATTTAATGGTTTTTCTTTATTTTTGCAAACACATACTGAAGACATCTATTATATGAGTCAAGCTATATGGAATTATGCAGCAACGAAAAAAGGATAAATAACTTTATACATATCTTATGTTTTAGAATTCTGAAAGTAGCTACCATTTGCTTTGCTGACAGGGCTGCGATAACCTGAAATGGTTGAAATGAAATGGACCATCAGTTGTGCTGTGCAGAAGTCAGGTTGGCACAGAGCTGACAGCCCTAATTTGACAACTGTTAGAATTCATATGGCAAGGACTAGTAAAGAGAAACAACAGTTCATCATTACTTTAAGAACTGACAGTCCGTCAGTCTGGAAAATTTTGAATGTGTTCCCAAGTGCAGTCACAAAAACCATCAAGCACTATGATGAAACTGGCTCACATGTGGACCGCCTCAGGAAAGGAAGACAAAGAGTCACCTCTGCTGCTGAGGATAAATATATCCAAGTCACCAGCTTCAAAAATCACAAGTTAACAGCACCTCAGATTAGAGCCCAGATAAATGCCACACAGAGTTCGAGTACCAGACACATCTCTACATCAACTGTTCAGAGGAGACTGCATGAATCTGCTATTTGCCCTTTATGGTCAAATAGCTGCTAAAAAGCCACTACTAAGGAAAAGCACCAAGCAAAAGAGAGTTGTTTGGGCCAATACAAGGAATGGACATTAGACCAGTGGAAATCTCTGCTTTGGTCTGATGAGTCCAAATTTGAGATGTTTGGTTCCACCCTCCCTATCTTTGTGCAATGCAGAAAAGGTGAACTGATGGTCTCTACATGCATGGTTCCCACCATGAAGCATGGAGGAGGAGGTGTGGTGGTGTAGGAGTGCTTTGCTGGTTGAGGATTTATTCAAAACTGAAGGCACACTGAACCAGTATGGCTACCACAGCATCCTCCAGTGACATACCATCCCATCCAGTTTTTGTTTAGTTGGACCATCATTTATTTTTCAACATGACAGTGACCCCAAACACACCTCCAGGCTGTGTAAGGCCTCTCTGACCAAGAAGGAGAGTGATGGAGTGCTGCGCCAGATGGCCTGGCCTCCGCAGTCACCTGACCTAAACGCAGTTGAGATGGTTTGTGATAAGATGGACTGCAGAGTGAAGGCAAAGGGGCTAACAAGTGCTCAGCATCTCTGTGAACTCCTTCAAGACTGTTGGAAAACCATTTCAGGTGACTTCCTCATGAAGAGTGGCTATTTTTAAGAATCTAAAATATAAAACATGTTTTGAGTTATTTCACACTTTTTTGTTTACTACATAATTTCATGTATTCACTGATAGTTTTGATGCCTTCAGTGAGAATCTACAAAGTAAATAAACATGATAATAAAGAAAAAACATTAAATGTGAAGATGTGTCTAAACTTTTGACTGGTAGTTTATTTACACATACTTGTATATAGTCCCATAGTTTTCAGTGAATGTAAACTGACATCCACTGTGAACTAATAGACAAACCAGGCTAAGCCATGAAGTCCAAAGAATTGTCTGTAGATCTCTGAGACAGGATTGTATTGACAAACAGATCAGGGAAGGGTACAGAAAAACGTCTGCAGCATTGAAGGTCACCAGGACTCTTCCCAGAGCTGGCTGCTCAGCCAATCTGAACAGTATTATTGCCAAAAGGCACTATCCAGGTAACTCTCAGAGCATGATAAACAAAATTCTCTGCTCTGATGAAACAAAGATTGAAATCTTTGGCTTGAATGCAAAGTGTCATGTCTTATGTAAACCTGGAACTGCTCATCACCTGGTCAGTATAATTACTACAGTGAAGCATGGTGGTGGCAGCATCATACTGTCAGGATGCTTTTTTTGCCAGCAGGAGTCAGGGTGGAAAACTGTAAGGCCTAGTTTAGGGTTAAGGGAAAGATTAATACAGAAATCTACATGGAAATCTTTGATGATAACCTTTTAGAGCACTTTGAACCTAAAGGATCAAGACTCTAAGCACACAGCCCAGATAACAAAGGAGTGGGAGTGGCTTTGGGACCAATTTGTGAATGTCCTGAACCAGAGGCTAGACTTGAAGCTGACTGAATATCTGAAAGGATCTGAAAATGGCTGTTCACCAGTTCTCCACATCCAACCTGATGAAGCTTGAAAGATTCAGCAAAGAAGAATGGGAGAAATTGTAAGTAGGTATGTCAAGCTTGGAGCATCATACTAAAAAAAAATCTGAGGCTGTAATTGCTGCCAAAAGTGATTCAACAAAGTATTCACCAAATACTTATGTACGTTATATTTTTGTTTTTTCTTGTCTTGTATAATATATTTTGCATAAAGTTGCACGAGATATTGTACAAGTAGATGATTATCCCACAAAAGCCTTTAAAGTATGTTTTTCAGCAACAAAGTTTGAATAGTGAGATCAATAGGACCTAAGGAATTATATCTTGTTAGAATACTTGTGTTGTTTTTAGTACAGCATCTTACACACTTACACAGACAAATGCTGACATACACTGTTAGGATTTTGTTAGGGTTGGGTTTAGACCTTTGTCTGTACAGTTTCTGATTCTTATAATCTTGAGGTCACTTGAATGTATGTTTGACTTAGCATGACCTTTGTCTATGGCTGCTGAAAGCAAGCAGACAACGTGAGGTAAGCGTAGACTTTATTAAAAGTTTACAAAGCTCCCATGTATGAAAACAGAGGCTAATGTGGAAGTGCCTTGAACCTTCTTTTTCATGGCTAGCACGGTGTAACGCCATTAACCGAAAGAAATGAGATGTGTATATGGTCTCGATAAATATTTTCCCAATTAGGTTATTAGTCAATCACTATCTTGAAGTTGCCTTCAGTAACACATTATGTTTGTCAAATAAACTGTAGTCCAATTTAGAGTCAAAAGAAAAAGCATGTTATGCTTTGTCAACCAGTGAAAACAGGATCTCATGTAGAACTATTGTGTGCCCTTCAGCTCAGTCTCTCATTCAAATTGATAACTTTGGTTTCACAAAACAAGATGATAATTACTTAAACCAACACTTGACTTGACAGTATATGTACTCCTTTTATATACTCTATGAAGTTTCATGAACTCACAGCTAACATTGTGTCACAAGTAAAGTAATTTAAAGTAGCTTCACTAACTGACAAATCAAACTATTACATGTATCTATAAAACCAAATACCTTCACAGGTGTGAAATTGTGTTAGTTATTGTATTTCATAGTAAGTAGTCACTTTTGTAAAAGTGTTATTCTGAATTAACAACATAATTAGTTCAGAAATTCATACTTTTTCAATAATGTAATAAAAGCTCTCTGTAATCACGCTCTCAGTTATAAACCCCAAGAACTTGATTTTGTTTGTCTGGATGTAGCGTTTTCAGAGGGAGAAATGCTTCGTCAGTCGTGGTCTCACGGCCAATGATGGATGGTCTTTGATCATAATAATTATCAAAAGCTGACCTCACAGCCCATTCTTCACCAGTGGTGCTAGTTTCAGTCATTATGCAAATGTGCTGTTTATAAGGTTGGGGAAACCTGCAGTGAGCTGAGACTGAAGAAGTTACTTGGATGAGTGACGAAAAATTTCTCTCTCTCACTGAAAACGCTACGTCCAGATGAACAGAATCAACTCTTTGAGATTTCTTTACCTGGATGATTGAGCATGCATCAAGATATCAGTTATATAGAAAAGAGTAAAGTGGAATAATGTGGCTGATTTCACTCTCACATTATAAGTGTTAAGAAGAAAATGATAGGGAAGCCTATCTATGATTCTTACTGTTCTAGTCAATGGCCTTTTGTTTCTGCCAAAGACTCTTGTGAAATATGTCTAATGGATAAATCTTTAGGGTCAGGGTCAGTTAAAGGGGAGGAGTGTGTTTTATTATTTTCTGAACTGTGATGTTTTGTTGTTTAAAAAATGTCGTGTGCAAAACACAAATGAAGAAATAGAAAAATGGCCTTTTACCTCACTGGTGCTGGATTTTTCATAACTGATAAACAGCGACACAGTGTGGTTTTAGATCTAGTCTTTTTTTTTTTTGTTCTTCCCATCTCTTCATACCATCCCCCTTTTTTTCCTGATGGCTGGACAGTGTGTCCTTGGAAGTAAATAAGCAGGGACTTGTTGAGAAATGCAGTATATCCAATGAACACACTGAGATAGATTCTGATGATGACAAACCACTTGTACTCCAATGAAGAACTAACAAAACAAGAGGATGTAGATGCTAATGTCTGTATCAACAACACGTTGTTTTTTAAATTTGTATTTTATTTTTTTCCATCTTTCTGTTTATGAATTTATTGGTAGAACTGAGAAGTGATCTGTCTGATGTTTGTAACTGTTTGTTGTTGTTGTTGTTGTTGTTGTTTTACATGCATTGCAATGGTCTCTTGTTGCTTGGTAAGTAATAGATTTGATTTCTTTGTTGAGTTCAGTCATTATGTAGCATAAGATGATGTGATGGAGGGGAGGAAAGAAATCTACAGGAAATTAGTTCTGATTGTGGTTTTTGTGAGTGGGAGTGAGAGCGAGCTCTCCCTGTCATCTGGTTTACAGCGTCTGAGAAAAAGATTTTCTACACTCGAGTGTCTGAATATTTTATTCCTTTTAAGAAAAAAGTAATAAAAGTTCTTGTATATTTTCATATTGAATGCAAATGAAATCCTGTTGTAAAACAGGTATTTTTCAGATTAGATAAAGAGCTATGGAAAAGTTAGATGTCATCAGGACTTGTGCTAGCACTGCAGGAAGAATAAAACTTCAAAATGCATTTATTTAATTTAAGTAATCTCAGAGAGAAAATGTGTGAATCTTTGATAAACTTACCACAGAAACAAATAAAAATAAAATCCACTAAAGGTGCATCTTCCTTCATTGTTGCATTTGACCAATTTTTGACAGGTTCCACTGGCATACAGGGGCCCGTGTGCTGTCGCGTATCACACGCCCTGTATAAATGCGTAATTAAAGGGAACCCCCCTCAAATATTCACTGTTCTTCCTCCAGACAAATTATTTACTGTTATTTCTGTACATATGATAGTGAACTTATCTCTATTTACAAATAAAGACGTGTTTGCATGCAACACACTACCCCTCCCTCTCCCATAATGATAATGAACAGTTCTCAAACTGAATTCACCTTTATTACTTATGGATCAAGTACTTAAAAGCAGAAGGTAAGAATACTCAGGTAAGTATGAACCCATTTGTATTCATTTTACTTAATTTTTGTGTGGGGCAAAAATTACACAAATAATGCAGTAAAGTCTATTCTCTCCTCCCTGCAAAACAAGCAAGAAGTACAGAAAAAAAGAGACTGGATTATGCTAAAGATCATATCAGTGAACCGGGAATATGAAACCCTGAGAGAAGTTGCCTAATCACAAGTTTAACTGAAAGAGGCAGCCTTAAGTGTGCTGTGAAAACTCAAATACTAGATACGAGGAACAAAACATAATAACAAAGAAAACATAGCAAAACTGAACACATTCAGCAGGGGACGCAAGATTGTCAAAGTAAAACAGGAACCAAGAAACATTCACAAAGACGTAGACTTGACAATGGGACGTGGAGACATTACTGACTGGGGAGACAGAAGGAACATGGAGACAAGGGTGACTAGACATGAAACGTGGAACTCTGGGAAGGCAAAGGCAAAAACAATAAAGAGAGCCAAAACCACGAAGAACAACCAATCCAAGAATAAAACTTAAACTTCAATAAAACCCAGTACCATGACACTCCTACATATTGTGTTCCACACTTCTTACAAGTTATTGATTAAACATAGTTCTTAGAACGCTGATTACCCTTACATTGTGAAAGGAAAACACTGTCATTTTAAAAACTGTGCAACTATTTACGGTGCTGAAAAATTTGCCTCTGAGGTCTGGGTCTAGCCTCAGAGAGTAGTCCGATTTTGGCCTTTATAAGATCATCTCTTGGGTTTTTATTTCTCCTAAAGGCTGCAATTAACTTATAATCTCAAAACATTTTGGTGTCCTGAACAAGTTTCTGAAAGTGGTTCCTAACAAACGTGGTAACCACTGGGAGAAGAGGAGAGACATCAATGGGCCTGATCTGTAACATGGATTTGAAACACTTCCTTAAGGAAAAGCGACAGTACCCTCTTGTGGACAATGCCGAGAATCGAATTTTAGTAGCTTTCCTGAAATCAGTCTGCTGAGTTCAGATCCTGTGAAATCTCAATAATTGGGACGTAATTAGTCCAGCAAATGTATGCTTTGGATGAAAGCTTGTCTTAAACAAGAGGACATGTGTATCTGTTTGTTTGAAAAATACTGTTACATCCAGTCCATGGTTATTCAGAAAATTTGGCCCCTTAAATGTGGTTGTATCCAAGGAATCAATTGAGTTTTTTTAAATAATGGATTTAAGCTTAATCGAGGCATTATGGTTGTTCAGAGTCCTTAAAAACACCTCAAAATCTTGTTCAGAATGTTACCACATTCCCCAAATATCATCAGGAAACCGATAATAATGTAATGTTTTTTTCTCATATTTTTTTAAGACAGAGGTCTCCCACTCTGCCATGATGTATGGCGTATGCAGGGGCAAACATTTCACCATCACCACCCCTTTTATTTGCAAATAGAAGTCCCTGTTGAATTCACAATCATTTTTCATTAGGATGACTTCCAACAGTTCCAGTAATAATTTGTCTGGTCTTCTCTTGTGAGAATTTCTGAAAAATTCTCCTTACTGCATTTATTCCTTCTTTAATGTCTATATTTGTATAGAGGCTATCAATGTCAATTGTAAACAGAAAGGATTCAATGGGGGCTTCTAGTTATAGAAGAGCCCTGTCCTTGGCTCAATAAATACTTCTTGTGCTTCTTCTGATACAAGTTATTAATTACCTTTTCAACTATTGGTATTGTGTCTAAATAAACTGGTTTCTTTAACTTGAAGTAGTACGTTTTGTCATTCAGCTGCCTGTAGCCTCTCTCCTTCTCTTTGTCCAAAATCACTTCAGCACTCGCCTTGTCTGCTGGTTTTAGAATAATTTGTTTTCCTAGATTTTTTTAAAGCTTTTGTTTCGGCTGTAGTTAAGTTAGGTTTGATGCAACTTATTCGAAAATAGTTTTGGAAATAATCCCAGTACAGCTCTCACCAGGTGCAGATGCTGACCTATGTGGCGAGACCAGTCAGATTTTAGGGTAAAAGGCTGAAGTTCCGAATCGTTTTTATTCCAATAATATATAGCCAATTTGACCCTTCTATGATATTGTTGGATATCATATTTACATTGGAACCATAGATTTTTATTGTAGCCCTTTGTGGGAATTAAATTGCGACCCCTATTCAGCTGAGGAGTGGAAGAGTGAAATTCTTTAGAAAGGTTTACTACACCATTCTCCCCCTCCCACTGCTTCGAGCTTATGGGGATGTTCGATTTACATATTCATTCTAATACTGAAACACAAACATTGCATTTATTTTTTAATCCAATTAATACTGTCTCAGTGCAAAAGTTAAAAGCAGGATATACAGGAATGTGTTCCTCCAAACCTTAAAAGTGTTCTTTGTGGGGAAGGGCATTGGAGAAACTGATGACCGGGATAAAGATTTCAGCTTCCGGAAATCTCTTTTGGGCTGTCTTCAGTGCCCCTTTCAGTTCAGTCACCGGCATTTTTTTTTAATCCTTCTGTGACCTGTTGTTCCGGCCAAAGGATAAGACAAATTTATCCACCATCATGCTGCAGGTTGCTTTCTCCAGCACGGCTTCTGCTTGGCACTATTTTGCTCCTGCAAAGCTGTCAATCTGCACTCCCTTTTTTGCAAAAGGTGGGAGTCTGGCAACATTGGAGTCTCAGATGAAGGTTTTGGTGAGGGCGATGAAGCAGGAGGAGAATTCTCTGCTGGTTTTGTTTGGAGGCGGGTCTGCACACTGGGCCTCAGTATATTTAGGTTTATGGGGTTCAGTCTGTAGTGTGCTACAGTGTGTGGTATGGATACTTTGGTTGTTTTGCCTCCACTGGTTTCTGAGGGGTTGGATTCTGTCTTTGCGAGATCAACCACATTGCTACTCAGCTCCACAAGAGGTTGGGGTGGCTGGGCAGGGGGAGGTGATCCCTCTCCGCCAGGGGCCTTCCGCTCCCAGATTGGAGATCGTTTTAATCCTCTGGTCCCTTGGCACTGATTGGCCGGGGTCAGTCTCCTGTAAGTTAGTAGGAGGGGTGTTCATCAGACTGTTCTCTCTCCCTTCCTCTCTGTCTACAAAGGGTGATGGGATCGGTCATAGTTGAGGGTGTGTTTTTGGATGAAGTACACATTGCAGGTTTGTAATCAAACCTTCATCAGGCTGGCTTGCTTGTTTTCAGTCTGTATACAGGTGCAGATTTGTTGAAGATCACACATGTGTGTTCGATCACATGTCATAATGCTTAGGCTTTTCAGTGTCCACAGCCAATCAGAGAAAATTACAGAATGACTGTAGAAAACATGGCAGATATGTCTCTATCGCCCCCTGGTGTCTGGCAGCAGTATAGGTCATAAACCCCGCCTCCTCCATGTTGGCGGATAGGACTGGGGTCGGTCTAAAATAAATTAATTCTCCTCAGATACATTTTTTCCAAAGATTCTTTCTTTTGTTATCAATAGTTCTCATCACGCTGATTTATGTCCAAGGGGTCTCCTTTCCCATAAGTTTGATTCTAATTCCTACTATGTTAAATTGGGTTGTAACGCCATCATGAGAGCTTTGACTGGCAGCTGCAGTCACGGAGAAACTTCCGTATCTCTGTTCGGGAATAGCAGATAGAGCGTAGGCTCTGAGAGGAGGGCCAGTGTTTATGTTACGAAAACACGACCGACTGTTTTAACCTGACAGCCTGAGGTGTTCTTCAGTAAACTGGACTAATTTCAATTACTGCAGAAAACTGTTTTCTACAGTCATGGAAATTACACGGGTCAAAGATCTTTGTATTAAGAGGGACCTGATTGGTCACTCACCTGCATTCAGGGACCTCATGAACACAAATTTACAATATCAGATGTGATTCAGAAACATAATTGAAAATTGCCCTGACAAATGGCTCTACACAGTCCTATTTACATATGAGCAAGCAAGCAAACAATTTATTTACATAGCACTTTCAGAACAACTCCGAGCTGAAAACAAAGTGCTGTACACTTAACATGCCCCAAAATGATACATTGAATAAAAATAGAAATAAAAAATAAAATTTATGATAATTAGCACGGTGGCACGGTGGTTAGCACTGTTGCCGCACAGCAAGAAGGTCCTGAGTTCAATTCCACCATCAGGCCGGGGTCTTTCTGTGTGGAGTTTGCATGTTCTCCCCGTGTTTGCGTGGGTTCTCTCCGGGTACTCCGGCTTCCTCCCACCGTCCAAAGACATGCAGCTTGTGGGGATAGGTTAATTGATTAATCCAAATTGTCACTAGGTGTGAATGTGAATGGTTGTCTGTCCCTGTGTGTTGGCCCTGCGACAGACTGGCGACCTGTCCAGGGTGTACCCCGCCTTTCGCCCTATGACAGCTGGGATAGGCTCCCGCGACCCTGAAAAGGATAAGCGGAAGCGAATGGATGGATGGATGGATAGAATAAAATTTAAAACAATAAAATCAGGGTCATACATATTCCAAGAAGTAAAAATGGATTTTAAGAGGTGTTTTAAATCCATTTCCATCCATTTTCTTCCACTTACAACACATTGTACAGGATATTGCAATTTGGGCATCTCACAACCTTTCCTTATTGTTGTTTTTCCACAGGAAGTAGGCGCAGTGAGACAAATTGCACCAATAAAATATGTAAAATTAAGCAAATTATAGGTTTCAAATTGCCACCCCCCCCCCCTCCCCCCAAAATGGATTGTGTACATTTTTTTGTAACATCCTAATGATACAAGGATTATGAAACACCATACAAGTCAGAGAAAGCAGAATCATATTCCTATCACATTCAATTTGTTATGTTGATTCATCAATTTTCCAGTTCAGGCTCCTACGATAAAGATTACCTTATGTCATCATAGATGAAGGTATGCACAACTGCATCTGAATTTCCTGCTGAACTACATGACTGGATCACATCCAGACTGGAGACAGCAACTCCATGTTGGACTTCTGGAGGCTGGAGCTGGTTCTGCTTTGGACCGGAGAAAACCTCCAGTTGTTCAACAATCAGTTCATCACAGGTATGTTGTCACTGGCGCTGTTGAGCTATGTTTGAGCCTCTGATGAGATCTTTGTTTTCTCACGATGAGACATTGAACTCTTTTATTATCCAGTATGATCATGAAGGGTCCTGACAGAAAACATTCACCTCTTCATGCAGCTGTGGCTGCAGATGTTTGCCTTGTGTCAGCTGACCTGTGCTTTCTGTGTGAAGAGGGGTGGAGGGCCTCTACCCGGAGGGGGTCACACAGCAGCTGAAGTATAGTAAGTAGGTGAGCAGAAGGAGAACTGGAAAAATTGTTTTGAGCACATGAGGTACAGACAGACATTGTCCTTCATTAAAATTGGTTACCAAAACAAACTCTGAAGGAGAGTGATGTTGGAAGAAATTCAAATCAGAAATTAATTGTTGGTTGTGATTATCTAACCCATGGCAGTGGTGCTCCACAAGAACAAATGTTACATGCTGAAAATAAGGGGGCGTTAGGGGATGTAAGTGAAGAAAATGGTGAAAGTTGTCTTTGTGAGTTAGAAAACAGCTACAGCACAATTTAATATCTCTTCTGTTAGAGAAGCAAGCTGTTCTGCACATACCAGAGAGTGCCGTGGCAGAAGTAATCATATAGCTTTGTCAAATCAGTAAGCTGTCAGAGTCACTTCCACAAAACTGAGTGAGGGCCGCATTAGAAACAATATGAAAGAAGCAGTGCTAAAAGTCACAAACTGACTTGATGATAGTTTGTGCCAAAGATCTACAGAGCTGTGGAGAAAGCTTAGTTGAACTGAGCAGAGAGCCCAGAGGGTGGAGAACCAATTGGAACAATAAACAGAAATCTGGAGCAGAGTAGACAAATAGGAGTCTCAGGCCTAAAGAGCAGAGCTCAGGAGGTGAAGCTAAGAGTGAAAGACTGGCAGGGGAGGGAGGCTGTTCTCCAGCTGTTACGATAAATAACGTTTTTGGGGGGCTAAATAAAGTTTTTTTTTTACTTTGACTTGACTTGACTTGATAAAGTTTAACATTGAGATGTTAATGAAAGTGAATCTACAAGGTCCAAGCCCAGTGAAAAATAAAATTGAATTCATTCTGGAACTAACAGCAAAGCTAACTAACAGCAACCTGTCCACACAGTGGGCAGGTTGTCACAATAGAATTTGCTCCAGGCCCATCAACGTCAGCAGCCATCAGAGAGAGAGACCAGCAATGTTCCTTCTAAGCTGCGCGCGTGCGCAGTTGCGCACTGCTGGCACGGTCTCTGCGCACAGAAAATCTGCGTTGCGCACAAAAAAAAATCTAACGTGAATTGAAATTAAAATGAGTACGTTAACAATTCTGTTTTGCAGTGTTAGTCAGTAAGTGACTGGCTGCTCCCGTATGGGATTAGAACAATGCCACCTTATCCGATAGTCCAGCCAATAATGCAATTCACATTCGTATATAAGCAGATAATCAACGTCGCTGACAGGCTATGACAGCGTCCTTATGTGCCAACACCGGTGTTTTAGCTAGCAAAGCGCCGTGGCTGATGTGGAGTGAAACCACGTTAATGACAACATGGACAACCTTTGGAGCTGTGAGCAGGACAGACGGAACAATTGATGGAAAAAGTGTGGACTTTATACCAGTTTTTAAATTGTGTTGATAGGCCACGTAAAACCAGAGTTATGATTAAAAATATTTGCAATGTTTGGTTTTCTTCCTGAGCACTATCCTTGTTTATATTTACTGCGGGAAGAAACGGTAAAAAACTGCGTTTTATAAGGAAAACGCTCAAAAGCACTCTCCGCCTGTGAGCAAACACGACACCAAAAACCTATTGGTCGCAAAATGTACCATGTCGACCAATCAAAAAATGATATGGCAACATGGCCATGACCAGTTGTTTAGGAAGGGGGAAGTTTTAGGAGTGAGATGTGAGAGATTTGCGACATTTGGCGCAAATCTTGTGTAGTTAGTGTGTAGTGTAGTCAATAGTTTTGTTGTGTGTGTCAGAACAATTAGGCGACTACTGAATATTACAGGTGTTACAGGAGTGATACATCTCCTGTTGTCAGGCCTGCAGGTATCAGGCTGTTGTTCTCCTTTATCTCATAGTGGACAGAAATTATTTTTTGGAGTGGCACAAATTTGATGCAGAACAGCTGATTGTTCTGTAAATAGTTTGAAATGTTTGTTTAAAAACCACCTTGGCAGCATTTTTAGGTAAACAGCTGCAAAAAACTTTGTTTGCATTACTCTGTGACTTTTTTGAAGAAGTAACTATATAATTATTGCCCAACATTGGTCATTATATACTGTATTTTGCAGACAGAGTTACAGGACTCGCTCCCAGACCACAGACTCATAATAATGCATAATACAAGTCAGAGCTTATACATACACACACACACACACATATATGTATATATTAGGGGTGCAACGATATTCGTATCGATATTGAACCGTTCGATACAGTGCTTTCGGTTCGGTACGCATATGTATCGAACAATACAACATTTGTAATTTATTTTATCAACTTTCCTTCTGACGATGCTGTCTGTGTTGAGCGCTCAGTGAATCTGCGTTCGACTACTCCGCCTAGGCTGCACTGTCGAGCGCAGATCCACTGAGCGCTCAACACAGACAGCATAGTCAGAAGGAAGAGCGCAGGGCAAGCTAGCAAGACAGAAGTTAAGCTATCCTTGCAACATGGACCTCCCCCACCCTCATTCAGATCTGGCGTTTGGAATTATTTTGGTTTTCATGTGACGTATGACCCTGAAGGTAAGCGAGTCATGGACTAAAGTAAAACAGTATGTTGGATGTGCCATGCAATGCTCAATTACATGGGTGGGAGCTAGTGTGTTAGCGCAGTTAGCTCGTTAACGTGTTGGCCGTCTAGCCCCATGCACGGGGCGATCGGCGGTAGCTCGTTAACGGAGATTTGCCGTGTTGTGGCGTTAAGGTCATTTCAACGAGATTAACCTGAAAGCACTAGTGGGAACACAACGAATATGACTGCACATTTACGCCGACATCATCCTAGTGCAAAGACAAAAACAACAAGCATGCTACTAACTTTACCCGAGTCATTTAGACAGCTGTTAGCACATGATTCTCCTTATGCTGCTGAGAATATAGCCCAGAAGAAGCGTATAGTATAGGTTTTATTTTGGAAAGAGCCATTTCTCTGTAATAAACTCTCTTTTCCAAAGATGAGTGATTCCTCAATCAGATACAGGGCTTGCAATATCGCTAGCCCGACGTCCCGGGGCTAGCGATTTTTTTCAGTCGGGCTACCAAAATCTATCTCTTCCCTGCCCGTCGGGCTATTGTAGGAAGGAAAAATATATGTCAATGCTTTTGCATTCTTTCAGAAATGTAGCTGGGTAATTATGTCATTGGCATCGGTGAGCCACTGTCAATATGTGACATATTGAAATCGCATTTGAATTTGCGCTTGTTTTTTTGCTTTCACTTTGCAATCGTGCGAACTGTGTATAGAGAGCGACAGCACTGATTGGTGAGTGATGATAATTTGCGCACCAATTCCTCTGACATCGTCTTATTAATCGTTAGCTTACTATGCAAACATGACAAGTGAAATCTCCCGCAGCAAGCTTAAACATGTGAGAGGTTGATCGCGCAGAGAATCGCTGAGCTTATGTGAGTGCATGTGTAAAAGCAGCAGGATATATATTTTAGTTCTGCTGAGCCAAATAAGACAGGTCAGGGTGAAGAAGTGACAGCCAAAGAAAAGCTTACCAAAAAACGGAGAAGTTATGACAAATCAGACTATAAGGCAAAAAGAAAGTGCAGCTTTATGGTTTCATGGACAAAATAATTTCTGTGGCTGCAATATGACGAGCTAAATAACCAGGGCTGCACATAAGTGGTCCGCAGGTGTGCATTCGCTGTCAAAATAAAAAACACGCACAAGGGTTAGGGTTAAATTTAAAAACTGTACTTTTGAGTTAAAATATATATTTGTAATTTTAATAAATGACAAATTAAAAAGGCATGAACATTTTTTTGTATCGAAAAAATATCGAACCGTGACACCAAAGTATCGAACCGAACCGAACCGTGAATTTTGTGTATCGTTGCACCCCTAGTATATATGTATATATATAAAAAAAAACCACCCAGCACGCCCCTGCGGGCGGTTTATCCTTCAAGCTCGGGTCCTCTACCAGAGGCCTGGGAGCTTGAGGGTCCTGCGCAGTATCTTAGCTGTTCCTAGGACTGCACTCTTCTGGACAGAGATCTCCGATGTTATTCCCGGGATCTGCTGGAGCCACTCGCCTAGCTTGGGAGTCACCGCACCTAGTGCTCCGATTACCACGGGGACCACCGTTACCTTCACCCTTCACATCCTCTCGAGCTCTTTTCTGAGCCCTTGGTATTTCTCCAGCTTCTCGTGTTCCTTCTTCCTGATATTGCTGTCATTCGGAACCGCTACATCAATCACTACGCCCGTCTTCTTCTGTTTGTCTACCACCACTATGTCCGGTTGGTTAGCCACCACCATTTTGTCCGTCTGTATCTGGAAGTCCCACAGGATCTTAGCTCGGTCATTCTCCACCACCCTTGGGGGCATCTCCCATTTTGACCTCGGGACTTCCAGGTTATACTCAGCACAGATGTTCCTGTACACTATGCCGGCCACTTGGTTATGGCGTTCCATGTATGCCTTGCCTGCTAGCATCTTGCACCCTGCTGTTATGTGCTGGATTGCCTCTGGGGCATCTTTACACAGCCTGCACCTCGGGTCTTGCCTGGTGTGATAGACCCCAGCCTCTATGGATCTTGTACTCAGAGCTTGTTCTTGTGCTGCCATGATTAGTGCCTCTGTGCTGTCTTTCAGTCCAGCTTTGTCCAGCCACTGGTAGGATTTCTGGATATCAGCCACCTCCTCTATCTGCCGGTGGTACATACCGTGCAGGGGCCTGTCCTTCCATGATGGTTCCCCGTCTCCTTCCTCTTTCTTGGGTTTCTGCTGCCTGAGGTATTCACTGAGCACTCGGTCAGTTGGGGCCATCTTCCCAATGTATTCTTGGATGTTCGTTGTCTCATCCTGGACTGTGGTGCTGACACTCACCAGTCCCCGGCCCCCTTCCTTCCGCTTAGCGTACAGCCTCAGGGTGCTGGACTTGGGGTGAAACCCTCCATGCATGGTAAGGAGCTTTCTTGTCTTTATGTCAGTGGCTTCTATCTCCTCCTTTGGCCAGCCTATTACCCCAGCAGGGTACCTGATCACGGGCAGGGCATACGTGTTGATGGCCCGGATCTTGTTCTTACCATTCAGCTGACTCCTCAGGACTTGCCTGACCCTCTGCAGGTACTTGGTGGTTGCAGCTTTTCTAGCGGCCTCTTCATGGTTCCCATTCGCCTGCGGGATCCCCAGGTACTTGTAACTGTCCTCTATGTCTGCAATGTTGCCTCCCCTCAGTTCTGACTACCTTCCCTCTCTTTGTTACCATCCGACTACACTTCTCCAGTCCGAACGACATTCCAATGTCATTGCTGTATAGCCTGGTAGTGTGGATCAGTGAATCGATGTCTCGTTCACTCTTGGCATACAGCTTGATGTCATCCATGTACAGGAGGTGGCTGACAACTGCTCCGTTCCGTAGTCGGTATCCGTAGCCAGTCTTGTTAATGATCTCACTGAGGGGGTTCAGGCCTATGCAGAACAGCAGTGGGGACAGAGCATCTCCTTGGTAGATCCCGCACTTGATGGTGACTTGTGCTATGGGCTTGGAGTTGGCCTCTAGTGTTGTACACCACATCCCCATTGAGTTCCTGATGAAGGCTCTTAGGGTCCTATTGATCTTGTACAATTCTAGGCATTCCAGTATCCAGCTGTGGGGCATTGAGTCATAGGCCTTCTTGTAATCAATCCAGGCAGTGCACAGGTTGGTCAGTCTGGCCTTGCGGTCTCGGCTGACTGTTCTGTCTACCAGTAGCTGGTGTTTTGCGCCTCTGGTATTCTTGCCAATTCCTTTCTGTGTCCCGCTCATGTATTGACCCATGTGGCTGTTCATCTTAGCCGATATGATGCCTGACAGGAGCTTCCATGTAGTACTGAGGCAGGGTCGGTAGTTGGAGAGGACCGGTCCCTTCTTGGGGTCCTTGGGGATCAGGACCGTCCGACCTTCGGTTAGCCATTCCGGGTGTCTCTCGTTAACTAGCAGCTGGTTCATTTGTGCTGCCAGACACTCGTGGAGTGCAGTCAGCTTCTTTAGCCAGTAGCCGTGAACCATGTCGGGCCCTGGTGCTGTCCAACTCTTCATACTGGAGACCCTTTCTTGGATATCTGCCACTGTGATGGTTACTGGACCCTGTTCAGGGAGGTCGCTGTGGTCTGCCCTCAGATCCACTAGCCACTGAGCATTGCCGTTATGGGTTGCGTCCTTCTCCCATATGCTCTTCCAGTATTGCTCCGTCTCCAGCCTTGGTGGTGCTGTTCTCTTATTATTATTGTTCCCTTGCCACTGAGAGTACACCTTTGCTGGTTCTGTGGAGAACAGCTGGTTTATTCTCCTGCCTTCTGTCTCTCTGGTGTACCTCCTCAAGCGGCTGGCCAAGGCTGTGAGTCTTTGCTTGGCAGTTTCCAAGGCCTCAGGTATGGACAGCTTGCTGTATTTCTTATGCACCTTCTTTGTCGCACCTTTCTGCAACTCCGTTAGTTGGCTAACCTCCCTCCGTGCTACTTTGATCTTGCCCTCTAGCCTCCTTCTCCATGGAGGGTACTGCCCCTTGTGGCTGTTCAACTTGTAGCCAAGCATCTCACTGATCACTGCTGCCGTATTGTAGATCAGCTTGTTAGTGTCGGTAATCGTGGTTGTAGGTATCGTCCGTAGTGCTGCATTAACATCATCTAGCAGACCTTCTGAGGGTACTTCACGTAATCTTGGTAACCGGCTACGGGGGATCCAGGTTTCAAGCTTGGCCATGATTCTATTTTTCAGGTTAGTTCCTCTCGCACTCAACGATCCTTCTCCTATCGCACTTGGGGCTATGTACCCAATCTCGGGTGGGGGTGATGATATCGCCCCCCTGACCTGGCGTCCTGACTCCTCCTTGCCATAGCATTTGTGTTGTACCTCGTCAATCTCTAGCTGTGAGAGCAGTCCCTTCTTTCGAATGTTGGAACACTGAGCTACTAGTTGTTTCGCCGTCATTGCGGATGTTGGGTATCGAAAAATCCATAGGTCCTATTCGTGTAGCCCCTTCCGCCGGGGTTACTTGCGTAGTAGCATTCCAACAACGCCCTGTTTTCGTCTCTTGCCCACCGATGCCTTCTTGTTCCAGTA
This sequence comes from Copadichromis virginalis, assembly GCF_057382275.1. Lineage (NCBI taxonomy): Eukaryota > Metazoa > Chordata > Actinopteri > Cichliformes > Cichlidae > Copadichromis > Copadichromis virginalis. The sequence continues at coordinate 16,880,217 of NC_140634.1, forward strand.
GCCCACTTGTCGTCAGGGTGCCCTGGTTCCTCAACACCTGACGCGGACCTTGTTGATCCGGGCGACGACGTATGTATATATATATATATACATAAAAACACCCAGCCCGCCCCTTTGGGCGGTTTATCCTTCAAGCTCGGGTCCTCTACCAGAGGCCTGGGAGCTTGAGGGTCCTGCGCAGTATCTTAGCTGTTCCCAGGACTGCGCTCTTCTGGACAGAGATCTCCGATGTTATTCCCGGGATCTGCTGGAGCCACTCGCCTAGTTTGGGAGTCACCGCACCTAGCGCTCCGATTACCACGGGGACCACCGTCACCTTCACCCTCCACATCCTCTCGAGCTCTTCTCTGAGCCCTTGGTATTTCTTGGCAACGAGGATGGGATATATATATATATATATATATATATATATATATATATATATATATATTTTTTTTTTTTTTTTTTTTTTTTTTAGGGGTGCAACGATACACAAAATTCACGGTTCGGTTCGATACTTTGGTGTCACGGTTTGATACTTTTTCGATACAAAAATTGTTCATGCCTTTTTAATTTGTCATTTATTAAAATTGTAAATATATATTTTAACTCAAAAGTAGAGTTTTTACATTTAATGTTGCTGAAACAACAAAGTAATAAAAAAATAAATCTATCTGATCCAGAAATCACTCATCTTTGGAAAAGAGAGTTTATTACAGAGAAATGGCTCTTTCCAAAATAAAACCTATACTATACGCTTCTTCTGGGCTATATTCTCAGCAGCATATTAAACATATCAGGTCCCCATAAGGAGAATCATGTGCTAACAGCTGCCTAAATGACTCGGGTAAAGTTTGTAGCATGCCTGCTTGTTGTTCTTGTCTGCTTCCACTTGTCTTTGCACTAGGATGATGTCGGCGTAAATGTGCAGTCATATTCGTTGTGTTCCCACTAGTGCTGTCAGCGTTAATCTCGTTGAAATGACGTTAACGCCACAACACCGCAAATCTCCGTTAACGAGCTACCACGGATTGCCCGTGCGTGGGGCTGGACAGCCAACACGTTAACGAGCTAACTGTGCTAACGCACTACTTCCCACCCATGTAACTGAGCATTGCGTGGCACATCCAACATACTGTTTTACTTTAGTCCATGACTCGCTTACCTTCAGGGTCATACGTCACATGAAAACCAAAATAGTCCCAAACGCCAGATCTGAATGAGGGTGGGGGAGGTTCAATTTGCCATGTTGCAACTTCTGTCTCGCTAGCTTACCTTTAAAAATTTGTATTGTTCGATACATACGCGTACCGAACCGAAAGCACTGTATCGAACGGTTCAATATCGATACGAGTATTGTTGCACCCCATATATATATATATATATATATATATATATATATATATATATATATATATATATATATATATATAAAATTTTCATTGTAAGTGGGCTGAAGAAGTTAATTAACAGTAGTCTAACATAAATGTAAATGCTGTAATTTGCTTATTTTAATAAACCATGTAACTTGGATGGATTTGATGCTGGCGTGACCACAGTGCACACGCCTGCTGTTGCTCACAGTGGTCCAAGGGATCGCTCAGGGAGTTTGTGTGTTCGCTCAGACACATGAAAATTTAGAGGGAACATTGGAGACCAGCATGGTGGAGAAAAAGTGTTTGGCCATCCGGTGGGGAGCACCAGTTTATGAGAGAGATTATAGTATTAAATGTAAAGCTGAAATCAACAAATACGGAGGGCCTTGAGTGCCCAAACAAATTAATTAAATCATTAAATATGTCATTTATGTATCATTATTTCAAATTGGAAACAAATATATAAATTAAATATTAATTAATTTCATTTAAAACATTTAATTATCTCCAGTTTTAATTATTTACCATTATTTAATGACATCATTGATATTGGCACTCCTGGCCCTGCTGCACAACTTTGGATTTGTGTAGAATTACTTCTGCTAGGACAAATGAGCATACTTCCCAAAGACAAGCGGTAGGGTATGATGTTCCGCACTGCAAAACTTTACCTATGTCACTCATTAGAAGAATTGCTGCAATTAAAATCAATCTGTTCTCGCCAATTCCTTAGAAATCCTCTTTTGCTCGGTTGAAGTCACCAGTTTCAAACATCTCAAGCTTTTTATGGATAGACGAACAATCCAAAATACGTTTAAAAACTCACCAGAAGCTAACACACAATAGTTGTTTAGAGCTACCAAAGTCAAATCACTACTGCTTAGCTAAAGAGAACAATATCGCTTTTTAATTGACACATCACTACAGTGGTATGAAAGTTTTTGCACCCTTCCTGATATCCTATTTTTTGCATGTTTGTCAAACTGAACTATTTCAGATCATCAAAGAATTATAAATATAAGACAAACACAACATAAGTAAACACAAAGTTTCTAAGTGAAGGTGTTTATGATTAAGGGGGGAAAAAATCCAAACCTACATGGCAGAGTGTGAAAAAGTGTTTGGCCCCTAAAACTAATAACCAGTATTATACAAACTTCACTGAGCTTACAGCTTATCAGTATGAAAGGTGGCTGGCACTGAAAGAATATTGAATATTGATGACATGTATTTAAAGACACACACACGTTCTTCAGCTATGCCGTTGTTGTTAGCTTGGCCTTGGTGAGCCTCAGCAGATATTCCTGAACTTTGTTCCTCAGAAATTTTGTAATCTCGCAAGATTTTCAATTTTACCTTGGCAGTTCTTTTCCAGTGCTAAGACATGATTGTAGATGTCAGCAAAGTCCCTGAGCATGGGACAACATTCCTCCTCTCACATTATTGGTTACTGCAATTTGGAGATGATTTTGTTCAAAATGCACCCATCTGAACCCTCGTCCCCCTCACCATCCCTAGTCCGAGGTGGCTGTGATTGTGGAAGGCTGTGGTTCCAAGAACTGGAGGTTCTTGGATAGGTCTTCGCTGTGTGTCTTCTTTAAATTACTCCACCTAGAGTTCACAGCTGGTGTGGGTGGAGAATGCCCACAACTCAATGACATCTTCAGCCACTGGAGTGTCTCCCTTCGAGGCCTCCCTGGGATACCAATCCCCGTTGCTGTCTGTCTCGGAAGGGGAACTCCCTTCCCTTCAATCCAGAATCACGTGCGTCATTGTTGCCACCTCTGGAGATCCAGATCCTCAGGTCAGTGGAACAAAATAAACGTTTGGCAGATTGTCATGTTTCAGCTCCCACATATCAGGCTGATAAGAAGGTCTGGCTCTCCACCAAAAATGTACCTCTGAGGACCAAATCTAAGAAGTAGGAAATTTGGTTCATTGGCACATTTGAGGTGCTGTTAAATATTAACCCAGTGACTGAGCGTTTTTACAGTGGAGCATTTGTAAATATTGAGTGTTGGAGTTGTTTACCTGTCACACCACTGACCACAAGAACTGAGCGGGAGTCAGGAGCACATTTACAGAAGCCACGTCTGTGGAAAGTCTTTCAGTATTGTTCACATTCCCACTGTGAATAACAGTGAGAATTTACAAAATCCTCCATTTTGGTCCCGTTCTTGCCATGCACTCTCAATGTAGGATGTTTCTAAAATGTAAAATGTAGCATGTTTTGGATTTAGAACATCGGTTCGACTACATGTGTAGAGAGTCATTTAGCAGCATCACCTAAAGAACACCACTACACCTGTCTCAGCAGCATCAATAAGGGTTTAGACCTCTGCTCCATTATTAACATATAATAACTCCAGCGTCTTCTTGCTGTTGGGTAATTAAAAAATAATAATTACCTATGAAAGAGAAAAAATGTGATGTAATCTTCATGTACATAAAGTTCAGAATCTCAGGTTTCCAGAAATTTTTACTTTAAATTATTTGGACTCATTCTAATCATTGTTGAGCTTTTGATTTTGTTTAAGTATATGCCAAAGGTCTAATTATGATGTATATGGAGGTAAAAGGTGAGGTAAGATGAGTTAGTTCCCCTTCCAAGTTACTCAACAGTGAAGCTTGGGAACAATCCCACAGCTGAAAACATGGGGTGGTTCTATTGATTTATCCTCTGAGCAGTGCGGAAGATGGCAGTGTTGAGGGCATGGTGATGGATAATCAGTAAAGCCATCACAATTTACTTTTGCCAACACCTTTATTCCAAGACACTGACATTGTTTTAAGATGTGTGGATAAAGTTTGGCATTCCAGGAAAACCAGCTCTCTGATGCAGCGCAGAATCAGCACAGAGCTGTGTGTCTCCTTTTGCAGGGCTGATAACATGAAGGGTTAGTGGCTAATTCTGCAACACTGTTGTAATGTTGTGAAATGACAGTGAAAGGGGAAGTATAATGATTGTGTTGCTCCAAGGTGGTTTGACAATAGCGAGCAGTTTACTGCAGGCTGGAAGAAATTTCAGACATGGGGTTCATCCAGAGTGCAGTGCCTGAGCACGGCCACGAGGTGGTGATAGAAGTTGAGGTGGGTCAGGGTTAGGGTCTGATGAGGGCTTTGATGGGTGACCTTCAGTCCAGTTGGTGTTGTTTGCCTCTCCTCAGACCTGGCTGCAGTCTGCTGATTATGGAAGAATCTGCAGTACAGAAAAGCAAGAACAAGCAGACCCCAGACCCACTGCAAACACTAAATAACGAGACGACTCCATGTGGGTGCCAGACTTAAGGAAATCTTTGTGCAGAAACGAATCGTGTTTCTCTCCAGAGATTCGTGGGATGATGTTTGCATGCTTCAGCTCCACCCTGAAGCTCTGAGTCTGCCATTGGATTTTACCATTCAAAGTGAACTCCGATGGAGGGCGTTCTTAAATGCAACACGGCGCCACCTTTTGATTACAGTCTCTCACAGAGGGCCTCACCTATTACTGCTGCACTTTGCTTAAGTTTAAAACAACTTACAATATCAGATCACAGCTCATCATTTTCGTACGAAACTTGGAAAAAAAGAAAGTACACTTTATTGATCCCCTTGGGGAAATTCCTCTCTGCATTTAACCCATTCACTCAGTGAAGCAGTGGGCAACCATTGGGCGCCCGAGGAGCAGTGTGTATAGACAGTACCTTGCTCAGGGGTACCGCAGGGTAGCTGTTCAGTGGATTTGAATCACCGGCCTTTCGATCATGGGGCCACCACTCTACCTACTGAGCTATCCCTGCCCTAAAAAACAGGATGCTATGTCAGAAATTGACTGTGGTCAAAGAACAAATTTTGATTTTAATGAGCCAAATAAAAAGAATCACATAAATTAAAAAGTCAGCGACAAACAGGTCATAAGACATTTTTACTATTAGTAGGGGAGACCGGGGATAGTTGTAACATTTTTGACATTTCTGTCTGTAAATTGAAGCTCTTTTAAGGTAGTGGATTCAAAATGTAATGCAAAGTATTTACATGTCTCTGCTATTAAATAGTGCAGTTATTTTCTCTGCAGCACAATTACCCATTGCATGGTATGGTCTCAAACACGAAGAGTGAAATGTTACAATTAACCCCATAGTCTGGGTTAGTTGTAACATATCCTGGGGTGAAATGTAACACAATGAAATAAGGGTACTAACAAAACATTAACATGTAATCTTTGTTTATTCAACACATGAATGCACTTACATCCATTTATGTAGCTATGTGTGTGTGTGACAGAATGCAGAAATCTAGCTTTTGAACATATTCCAACCCCCCAAAAAAGACAGGTTATGGAATTTTCTGAAACTGAATATTTCATTAATTTTGGTTGGTCTTCCTTGAGTTTGGCCTCATTGGATCAGTGGGCATTATAACCTACAACTCTTGCACCAATTTTGAACATAACAATGAAGCTGAAAAAATGTAGTTGTTCACCAGCATCGCAATTCCATTACTTTTTATCATGGCTTACCTTGGTGTGGTTTGCAAAGTGCTTCAGAAAGATGAGGAAATCTGTTTCTTGCACCCATCCTGACTTATTTCCACTACCAGTACTTCCTACTGGTCCATCTCTGACACAGTGGTCTGCATAATGTATGTGTGGGAACACAAACAGTGGAGGAATTGTGTTGCCAATGGCATTAACCACATATACAAATGCGACCAGTGAACCTCTCTCTGCTGATGTCGTTGCCCCAACTTGTTTAATATAAGTTAAAGTAATAGTGTGGTAAGTTGTAACATCTGCATTATTGTTACAACTAACCCAGACTGTTGCTGTTACAACTGACCCAGACTCCTATAGCCATGAACTAGCTAACATTACAGGCAACGGCTAAAACATTAGCACTAAAGACCTACACAGAATATATCCCCATAGACATACAAATAACATAATTTAAGTTTGATGAGTTTAACTGCAAAGCAGATAATGCTATTAGAAATTGAAATAAAGTAGAAAAACTTACTTTTTGGCATACAAATTACTTTTTTTCATGTTAAATTGTCTGTGTTTGACAAAATGTGCTGATTTTTCACATGTGATAGCAGAACTGAATTGGGCATGTACAGGATGAGTCACATCATTTGAAACTTAGCCCTGATTGGAGAAATTGGAAGTGTTACAACTGACCCACGTTACAACTATCCCCGGTCTCCCCTACTTTTACTTTATTTAAATGTTGCTGTTTGTACGTGAGATTATAGATAAAGTTTTATTGGGGATAACCACAGTGGGGGTCACGTGTTAAAGTTGCAGTTAAATAAACGTGAATGAAAGAATCTGCAGGAAATAAAGTTTCATCTTTTTTAAACTTCATGATTTTTCCGCCCCGCCCCCTGTATGTCAGCGCGCGGGTCTGCGGACGTGGCATGCGTGCTTCCTTCTTTCCTCTCGTGAAGAAGGACCAATGAGAAAAGAGTCCGCGGACAGCAACCCTCTGACATCACCGAGGGAGCATGACGTATAACTGAGGTGGACCAATCAGGTCGAGGGAAAAGTCTGACGCGGGCTCTGATTGGCTGCGGAGGCCCAGAGGCGGCTCCGCGGGGTCGCAGACAGCGGGGCTCGGTGTGAGGAACGAGCAGAGCAGCGGTCGCCAGGTGTAAGAGTAGCACGCGCACAGGTGAGAGGAGAGCAGGTGAGCTGATGCTCCAACAGCTGTAGCGAGTTTGAGGCAATCAGCAGTTTTATGAATATTAAACAGAAACTGTGATGTTTGTAAAACCAGAGTTTATTATCATGTGACTGACGTTTGCGAGAGAAGCTGACTGTGAGTGAAAATATTCAAAGAGGAATTTAAAGCTTAAAACGTAAACTTTGTTTCTGTGTGCGTGCGCGTGCGTATGTCTGTGTCTTTGTATGTGTGTCACAGTGTGTGTCAGGATGGTGCGTCCAGTGCTTGTGTTCCTCATCCTTGCTGTGGTGGTCAGCAGCAGCAGTAAGCCCACAGAGAGGAAAAGTCGGGTCCATCATGAGGAGCCTCTGAGCGCCCTTGAGCATGACGACCAGAAAAACTTCGACTACGACCACGAAGCATTTTTGGGTCAAGAGGAGGCCAAAACCTTTGAGCAACTTCCTCCAGAGGAGAGCCAACGCAGACTCGGGTGAGTTCAGGTCATCTGAAGCTTCGCCTGGTTTTTCTGAGTGATGAAGAGAAGCAGGCCGGCCTCGGCTCTCCACATTGAAGTACAGCCCGATCAGACTGTGGCTGAGCGCTGTGCAGGGACAGGGTCCACAGGGCATAATGAGAAATTCAGACAATCACTTCCTGTAGCTGTGTCATGCTGACCGTGAGGAAATAGACGTCCTCACTGGTCGAATCGTCTCCACCTCCAGCTGCTGCAGACGCAGGAGAAACTTTACAATTTCAACTCACATACTCAGCTCAGCTGTGTTCACAGAAAACTCAATACAATTAAAATAAAGTCCAGTGTATTTCCTGGACCTGTGAGCTCAGTTTGGGTTCAGTTAGGTTAGATATTTCTCAAGTCTAGTCTTTATTTTTGTTGCCTCTCATAAAGATGTTGTTTTTGGCTTTGCGCTCTGGTAATTCGTGTCTCTGCAGCATCATCGTGGATAAAATTGACACTAACCGCGATGGTTTCGTCTCTGAGGAGGAGCTGAAGGCCTGGATCAGAAATGCTCAGAGGAAGCACATCTATGACAGCGTGGAGCATCAGTGGAAAGACTTCGACTTGAACGGCGACGGCCGCATCAGCTGGGACGAGTACAGGAACGTGACATACGGCAGTTATCTGGGTCAGGACTCCATCTGAGGTTATTAGGTCTTCTTTGATAAATGTTATTGTGCTGTAATCAATCTGATCAGGTCTCTCATTGCTTGGTTCCAGATGACCCTCCAAAGGAACCAGAGTACAACTACACCTACATGATGTCGAGGGACGAGCGGAGGTTCCGGGTCGCAGACAGGAATGGAGACCTCATCGCAGACAAACAGGAGTTTACCGCTTTTCTTCATCCTGAAGAACACGAGTACATGAAGGACGTCGTGGTGCAGGTGAGACTGATGTCGTGGGGTCATGTGACCCACTGTTTCGTTTCAAATATTTAACTTTCTTTTTTTGTCACAGGAAACGATCGAAGACATCGACAAGAATGGAGACGGGTTTATCGACCTGAAGGAGTATATCGGTGAGGTTTTATCGATCAGGTGGAGCATTAGAGGAAACAGGAAGCAGCTGATCTGAAGGTCAGGAGGTCAGGCCTTTACCTTATCCTGACAGACGGACTAGACAGTGATGGTCTCATGGAGCCTATGCATGCTTTTTGTGATGTCAGGCAGCAGGGGGCAGCACTGTGACGAGCTCGCTGCTGAATACCACAAAATTTACCTGCGGCTGAATTTATTCTGTGTGCTGCAGCTTTCCTTTTTATGATTAGCCAATCAGAGTGCTTGTTAGGTGGAAGTGTGTGTGTGTGTGTGTGTGTGTGTGTGTGTGTGTGTGTGTGTGTGTGTGTGTGTGTGTGTGTGTGTGTGTGTGTGTGTGTGTGTGTGTGTGTGTGTGTGTGTGTGTGAACAGACTGTAACCAAACAGATAACAGATTTAAGTTCCTCTTCTAAGTTTGGTCACTTCTTGTCACGTCCAATTGCCCCTCCCTGAGCCTGGTTCTGCTGCAGGTTTCTTCCTTTTAAAAGGGTGTTTTTCCTTCCCACTGTCACCAAAGTGCTTGCTCATAGGGCGTCGTATGATTGTTGGAGTTTCTCTGTATTATTGTATTGCCTTGAGGAAAATGTTGTTGTGATTTGTGCTATATATAAACAAACTGAATTGAATTGTCGTAGGTGACATGTACATGTCTCAGGACGGCGAGGAGGAGCCTGAGTGGGTGGCGACAGAGCGTCAGCAGTTCTCGGAGTTCAGAGACAAAAACAAGGATGGGAAGATGGACAAAGAGGAGACGATGGACTGGATCCTTCCCTCTGACTATGACCATGCCGAGGCCGAAGCCCAACATCTGCTGCATGAGTCTGATGCCGACCAGGTGAGGCTGAACCAAATGCGCCCCTCGCAGCTTTCGGTTTACCTGCTTGCATGTGTAACAGCTGATTTTTGTGTCTTCAGGATGGAAAACTGAGCAAGAAAGAGATTCTGGACAAGCATGAGGTGTTTGTCGGAAGTCAGGTGACAGACTTTGGAGAGGCGCTACTGCGACACGACGAGTTCTAGAAGGTCACATGATTGAAGCGTCGCTGGAACAAACTGCTTCTGAATTTTGGTGGAAACTTTATGGAGATAATTTATTTTTAGAGCCAAAGAAGAAAAAACAGTTTTGATGTTCAACAGTTACTGCCAGGTTGTTAGGCCAGACTTTTTTATTTTTCGTATGTGTTTTTGCTCCTCACGAGTTTCTGCAGTACAGAAGCGTAAAACACTGACCCGCCATTTTCACTAAAATCCACTTTTATTTCATTTAGCGTTGAAGAAAATTATGTCATTGGGACACAGTTGGACTAAAAGGAGTGCTCATGTGATTTCAGGTGAGAGCGCCTTACTGTCGTAGCTGTGTTGGTCATTTGGAAAAAAATCTCACGTAAACGTTTTACGCTTCGTCCTTCAGAGCGTTGCCACTTTGGAGCAAATAACAAATGGTTTTTATAAAGATTTAAAGATGCCTTAAAGCATAGGTGTCAAACTCTGGCCCGCTGGCCTACTGGTATTATACAACTACCATAATATATATATATATTGTTTAGTATTAAGCTTTGCTTGTTCCATATTCAGTTTTTCAGCAAAACTTGTTTGAGTCCATAAATCTGGAGGAAGATAATTTTTTTTTTTTTTTTTTTTTTTTCAGTAAATATTAATGTTAGCCCGCGACCTTGTTACAGTTTTGAATTTTGGCCCACTGTGTATTTGAGTTTGACACCCCTGCCTTAAAGCTTAAAAAAATCTACAGACAAAGTCTGAGTTTTGTCGCATTTTTACCTGTTTATCAATAAAAAAAAAATAAAAAAAGTGAAACTCAGAGTTTGGTTTCGTGAACGTTTTATTCAGAAAGTCTAAAGAAAGACACTTCACTGTTTTTAATGTTTATTTTTGCCTTTTATCTAAACACGTATGTTCTACAGGAACATAGATATCAGCTGATCGTGTGTACGTATAAACTTTATTTACATAACGATGAGAATACAGGAAACATTCGTCCTCCAAACTCGGACCTGTGAAGGTCCTCTTCAGCTCAGTCACGCCCTCTTAAAAGTTCTTTGTGTCACTTTGGTGTGAGCATTAAGAAGCTGTGGACACTTCAGTCTTTGTGGAAACTTCGGAGGATTCGTCCATTGTCTTTCCAAACACCATCTCCATGATACAGCCATTAAACTGAGAACAGAACAGAAGAACTCATCATCACTTCAGTAGCAGGGACAACTCAAACTGTCAGAGAAAAGCTGCGAAAAACTAAACCCTGCGTTCTGCACTGTGTTATCTGAGTGTGCTCACCTGTTTGTTCATGAAGACGTAGATGAGTGGGTTGTAGACGCAGGCGCTCTTAGAGAAAAACGCCGGGATGGTGACAAGTCGATAGTCTTTGTTTTCATCTGTGGAGTAGGCAAAGTAAAGAGCTGCCAGGGCGTACGGGCCATAGCAGGTGACGAAGGACCCCACCATAACGATGATCATTCTTGACACCTCCTTCTCCGCCTTCTGGGTGGAGGCTGACTCAGCCTGCTGGGCTGCAACCTGCAGAGGAAACAACAAGGCTAAGCTTTAATGGAGTGAAGTTCTCAAGCTCCAAACACACTACCAGCACAGAGACTCAGTTAATCACTTAGTGCTGGCTGATTGATTGATTGATTGATTGATTGATTGATTGACTCACTGCTCTCAGAGCACCCAGCAGCTGGGAGTAGCAGAAGATGATGATGAAGAGAGGCATGATGAAGCAGGTGACCATGAGGAAGTGTGTGTAGCTGCTCGTGTTGTACTGCTCATTGTGAGTGTACCAGTCGGGTCCACAGGAGCAGCCCAGACCTTCAGGGATGTACCTACCAACACAGACAGTCAGCTCACCTGTGCAGGACACACACGGCCAGAATCACCTGATGCCTACAGTACCTGCTCCAGCCAAAGAAAGGTGGGCAGGCACAGCCGATGCCCATGAACCAGGTGAAGGCCACTGCAGCCAGAGCGTGATTTGAGCCAAACTTAAAGGCTCCGAACGGTTTACAAATGACCAGGTACCTCTCAAAGGAAAGCACCGCCAAAGACCAGGCGGTCACCAGACCTGAGGAGGAGGGAGAAACACACCATTGCACCTGCACACACCTGTACACATCCTGCCGATGGATTGGGTGGTTTACCTGCCACGGAGCCCACAGCACTCTCCAGAGCACACAGCGTGTGACCCAGGAAGAAGTAACCTCGCATGGAGGCTAAGAACACCTGACTGACAGAGAAGGTGACGAAGATGAAGCCGGACAAGGAGATGTTGACAAGAATGAAGTTGAGTGGGACTCTGAGCTTCTTGTACTTCATCGTCGCCACGAGAACAATGAAGTTTAAAGGAGTGCCAGCAAAAAAAACAAAACCCATAAAGGCGGCCTGCAGGTAATAGACCCAGACAGGGGCCAGGTAATACTGGGGCCCCTCAAAGGGACTGACTTTGGAGATGTTCTCGTACAGGTGGAAGTGTTTTCCCATTGTGACCCTGAGCTCTTTGCCGCTGCCGCTGTGTCAGCCTCTTATATACGCTCGTAAACCACTTACAGCAAAGATTATGCTGCTGGGATTTTTCTAAACTTTCAGGATTAAGAACTTCTGACTCCTTAATCTGCTTACAGAAGGTTTTCTCTGTGAACACACAGATCCACCCGAGTTCACCTCACTGCTCAAAAAAAACTTTGTGCTTTAAAGGTGACCGCAGTCGCATGCACGTCTTATTTAAATATTTATTTATTATTTTGGTAAATGGCTCTGGGATTAGCCCTTTAACTCCAAGGAATTGAACCTAGAACCATGTGGTCAGTGGATGAGTTTTCCCTCTTTTTCCAAACAAACTTAATTTAATGATTGATTTAATTAATTAAATTGTTAGTGATCAACACATACTTACAACAGCAATCATATTAACAGCCAATAACATGACAGTAAAACTTTAATTATGCTAAATGATTTATCTGTACTCTTTAAGTTTGGTTACACGTAATAACTAGAAACATTAGCATCCCGCCAACCAGCTCACTGTTGTGGAGAGGTCAGTGGGTGAGAAGCGAGGTACACTTGGACAGGTCACAGATTCAAACAAAGATCTCTTTTAGTGAGGCAACAGAGCTGACTGTTGCTCTGCTGCCAACTCTAAAAATCCTTCTTACAGATGAAGAGGTAAGTCCCTGCTGTGTGATATGGTTTGTGATGGGTTTATAAAGTTTTTAGTGTAATAAACACAAGCTGTTGTCAGGCCCACTGCAGGGCGATGAAGACGCCTGATGATGAAGAGCAGCAGCAGGTGGCTGACGGATCTAAATCCAATAAGAGTCTTTTGTTTTTCCGTGTGCTCAACTTCCGATGTAATCCGGATATTTCAGATTTACCTGACCAGGTGATCCTCCTCAATCCTCCAAATCCTTAAAACATCGTCACACAGTCAGATTAGAAGACTCACGACCACTGAAACGGTTAAAGGGGTTCAGCGTGAGGAAGACTGTGAGGAAGAGGAGGAGGAAGAACACTAAGCCTTTAAGAAAGAGCTGTCCTCCAACCTTCATCACTTCTCCTGCTCAGAGTCCGGAGAACGTCGCGGACAAGAAGAAACTGCACTGTCTCCACTTCTGTTGCCCATTTTCATCCTGGACCAGACTGAAGAGGAGACACATTTATTGACTGATCGATTGATCGATGGCTGTAATGATTGCTGACCTTTAGAGCGGGGGCTGTATCATAACCAGGCTGTGAGCTGCATGGAGCATGGGTATGATACGACCTCAGTTTGGAGGTGACTTGCAGCCTTAAAAGACTGATTAATCACTGATGTATTGACTATTGATTACTTGCTACTATGGATTATTGATTAAGCTCCTGGTGGTTCAGGTATGAAGACCGGAGATTATGTCTGCTGCTTTCACTGTTTAATGTTAGGTTTCTGTTTGTTGTGAGTCTGTGCTGTAACACTTAAAGGTCACAGTGGCCTCAGGTGTTCATGTATCCTGTATTATTTATTTTCATCTTTAATGTCTGTTAAATAAAAAAGAACCTGCTGATCAATGAAGTAATTTGATTGTGTGAATCATTACTTTACTTCAAACATTTAAATGAAACTCAGAAGCTGTTTTGGTTTAATTATTATTTTTTAATAAAATTCCTTTTTGGAGCATTGAGGCACACTATTATTCATCAGATTTATTATCCTGTTATTACAGTTATAACTTCAGAAATGTTTTTAACTTCCAAACTTCTGATTATTGAAACTGAATCAAACTCCAAGCAGCTCAGTTTTTTTCTGTGAATAAAAATGCCCCACTAAAATGACTTATTGATCAATCAATGCCCTAAATTTTGTTCACAGATGACTTGCCGTGTTTCTTTGGGTTTTAGAGCAGTTAAATTCGACTCGATCATTAGAGCTCCGAGCACGTCATCAGGTCCCTGAACGTCTCTTTATCCAGGATCTCTTTTCCTTATAGGGCTTCATTTATACTAACATCATTAGTCAGGGTCAGAGGTCACAGGAAGTGGGAGATGAATGCGAGAAATGAACCCAAGGTTTGTCAGTCTACCTGAGAGTAGTCGCCACAGCCTGCATCAGGTTTGGTTTAGTTACAAAAAAAATAAATCTGGAAGCATCAGAAACATGTCAGTCATAAGAACTTTAGCTCATATCATCAGCTGTTGTTGATCTGTCTGTAACTTCCAAGCCTGAACAGCTTCATTAAAATCAGAAATGAAGCTGAGCAGATGTTGCCACTGGTAAAACTCTTTAACATTGATGTCAGTGATGAAACTAACATTGTACCTGCTACTTGTTCATGTTCCCCTAATAAACGAAATGATCAAAAGTGTATTTGTATTCACTCAGATTATCTTTGATATTAAAGTTTGTTTGATCTGAAACAGTGTGACTGCACACGCACACACACTCAGGGTTAAATGTGATGATTTTAAATGTGTGTAGGTTCTTCAATATCCAGGTTCAGCATGTTAATTTAGTAATTACAAACATTTCAAGTGTAAATGTTTGTGAACATATTTATTTTTATTTGTACTCCTCCGTGTACGATCCCCTCCGTAAATCGCCTTGCTGTAGTGGAGGACTTTTGTGTCCCAAGTATCCATGGAGCTCTGTTGGCTTGGGGGGCCCGGTGGTAGGGCTGCTCAATCTGCTCAACATTTGGCAATAAACCCTATTCGGATTCTTCTGAAGTGTGGCTGGCCTCTCTGTCACAGACAGGGTGAGGAGTTTAGTCTTTTGAGAGGGGCTCAGAGTAGAGCTGCTACTCCTCCACATTAAAAGGAGCCGGTGCGGTTTTAGATACAGGCGACACGGGCGGTTGCCCGGGGCGGCATCGTGGTGGGGGGCGGCATCACGGGCATCGTAGTACTCATGCTGCCCCGACGTCAGCCAGCGCATATTGGGAATGGCATAGGCACCGATCGGTTTTCCCTCGCCCATTTGCTGGGAGTAAGGGCGCCCTCCGTTTGCCAGGTGCGCCTGCTGCTTGCGGCGCAGAGAGGAGAGGGCGGGGCGGCGGGGGATTCACTGGCTGGCTGGAGCAGCATCTAATAACCAACTCGCAAAATAAAACAAAATTAAAACAAACCAGCAAACATGAAAACACCAGACATTATGATACAGATTTATAATTTGCACCGATGTTTTTTCTAAATTCTATACACAAAAAGTGAGCGCGAGAGCCTTCGGTGCGCCTGCTCGCTGCTGAAGTCAAAGTAAACTTTATTGTCATCTCCGCTACATACAGTCCAGTATATAGAGAGACGAGGCTCCAGTTACAGCAGTGCAAGTAAACAAACACTATATATAAGAAGAGTAAGAAAATAAATACACACTTTAGGACCAGGGGTAAAGGGATCAATAACATCCATCCATTCGCTTCCGCTTATCCTTTTCAGGGTCGCGGGGGGGCGCTGGAGCCTATCCCAGCTGTCATAGGGCGAGAGGCAGGGTACACCCTGGACAGGTCGCCAGTCTGTCGCAGGGCTAACACACAGGGACAGACAATCATTCGCACTCTCATTCACTCGCACATTCACACCTAGTGGCAATTTGGATTATCCAATTAACCTATCCCCAAGCTGCATGTCTTTGGACGGTGAGAGTAAGCCGGAGTACCCGGAGGGAACCCACACAAACACGGGGAGAACATGCAAACTCCACACAGAAAGACCCCGGCCTGATGGTGGAATTGATAACAATTTAAAATTTACAGTTTGATGATTTAAAGCATAGGTGTCAAACTCTGGCCCGCGGGCCAAATTTGACCCGCAGCCTAATTACATTTGGCCCGCGAAGCCATACCAAATTACTATTAGAGCTGGCCTACTGGTATTATACAGCTAATATATATATTGTTTAGTATTAAGCTTTGCTTGTTCCATATTCAGTTTTCCAGCAAAACTTATTTGAGTCCATAAGAAAAGATTCATTCTTATATCTGGAGGAAGATTTTTTTTTTCAATAAATATTAATGTTAGCCCGCGACTTTGTTCCAGTTTTGAATTTTGGCCCACTGTGTATTTGAGTTTGACACCCCTGATTTAAAGTCTCACACACATAAGCCATCAAAAGGGGAGGGGGGCCGGCTGCTTCCAAATAGAGCACATTTCATTCATAATGATGTAAATCCAAGCCCATTATGTATTCATGATTTGAATCCTGGGTTGTGTAAAATCTCAGAAATAAACCCTAGACAAAGTGAATCTGTGAACTAAGGTGTAGGTGTGTTAGATCATGTTGTGGTGATCCTCGAGCTGGGGGATATGTGTTCATACTGGAGTGCAAAATTAAAACCAATGGAAGATGGACAAGAAAAGTTCAATAATGGCAGGTCATCCTGAAACAATCAGAATCAGTATACTTTATTACTCCCTAAGGAAATTATGTACGTTACAGCTACTCCAAGAAGAAATGGTAAAAATAGCAACAGTAACAGACTAAACTCCAAACAATACATTATGTTACAGATTATAATATTAATTAGTCATTGTCAGTTGTTGATTCGTCCTGTTCTCATTGTATGACGAATTATGATTGCTGATTGGTAGCCGTTTGCATACTATGCATACTCTCTCTCTCTCTCTTCATATGTGTGTGTGTGTGTGTACAACAGTTTTATGTTAATGTACAATCCTTAATATGTTGTGTGTGTGTGTGTGTGGGGGGGGGGGGCGCCAGAGGGACTGTTTGCCCAGGCTAGGACCGCCACTGTTAGGGATGCTCTCACTTCAGAGATAAAATCTCTCAGCTGAAATGGGATCATCTCGGTGTTCCCCCTGGATGAGCTGGTGAAGGTGACTGGGGTCAAGGAGGTCTGGGTTTTTTCGCTCAGGCTACTGCCCTCACCACCCAAACCCAGGTGTGAAGCAGAAGATGGATGGTTATGATAAGTTGTCATTAAATTCAAATTAATTTTTATTGTACTCCATTGTAATTTATTGTATCGTATTATTATTGTGTCCCTAGTTTTGTTTTATTTTAATATGCTGCATTTTATTTCATCATTTTATTTTTTAATTGCCCTCTCACAGAAGTCTTCTTCCGGGAGGACAAAGCGGAACTTCTTTTGGTGCCCGTGTTTCCGGTGGGACCGGGATTGCCGTTGCAGCGGAAAGCCTGTGAGATGGCGGTCGGCTCTCGGAGCGTTTAGGACCCTGAACCCGGATCCGAGCACCCGGACCCCGAGCTGTCTGCCTCACCGCGTCCCTGTGTCTGACCCGAGCTATGGAGGGCGGCAAACCGAGCCTGGCGCTGGTGTACCAGGCGGTCCAGGCCCTGTACCACGACCCGGACCCGGCCGGGAAGGAGCGCGCCTCGCTGTGGCTGGGAGAGCTGCAGAGATCGGTGAGAGGGCGGGGGGGAGAGGCCCGGGCGGGCGGAGGTCGCTTCGTGTTTTTGGGGATCTGTGTGAAGCGGATCTCAGGGTTTTACCTGTGTGAAAACGCACAGGTGAAGTGTAGTGCGCAGTCTCAGAGGAGCCACCGCTTCCGTTAGCATAACAGCTAAGCTAAAGAAAATGAATGGAGGAAAACATGCCGAGCTAGCTGCTATGCTAACTGCTAGCTGTCTGTATGTTACTTTGCCTGCCTGCGCACGTGTGTGTGTGTCTGTTTGTTTCTTTCTGTTTGTGTGTGTGTCTTTGTGTGAGAGAGTGTGTGTGTGTGAATGAGTGAGTGAGTCACCTTGCTGCAGGTGAGTAAATGAAGCGCTCCCCTGCCTGTGTTTGGACTTCCTGTTTGCGGTTCCGGCTTGTTTGTTTTTATTCAGCTGGTAGCATGTTAGCATGGTCACAGTCAGGTGACCTGGGGTAAAAGGTCAGCCACTGTGCGTGAGGGCTGAAGTTATGCAGGTGAAAGTTTCCCCCTGTAGCAGTCAGCTGATCAGTGAGCATGCTCAGTGGAGTGTTTGTGGAGCCCCAGCTCACAGCCTTCAGTCACGTGAGAACTAATTCGAGCGTCTCAGGTGGACCTGAGGAGAACACCTGAAGAGAACCAGGTTCAGTCAGGTGGTTGGTCTTTTGGGGACAACAGATCAAACGGTTCATTGTAATGTCAACTAGCTGGAAACGTGAGGCTTCTGGTTCTGGTCAGATGTTCTCCCGAGTGGCTGATGGGCATTAATGATAAGGAGCAGAATCAGCAGACAGCCCACGATTCAATCTTATGAAAATAATTCACTGAAGATTTTTTTTTAACATTTTACAGTGTGCGAGTATTAGAGTAATATTCGCAATCACCACCTTTAAACTGTAGATTATGTTGTCAAAGTTAAACTTTGTTAGTACCTGTTTTATACAACAATGTAACATCATCTCTTCATTTATTTTCTTACCAAGCTCACCAACATTTCACTAAGACCTGCATAAATGTTGCCGTAATACGAGTCACTCTGCAACTGAATAGAGTCAAGTTGGCAATTATGTGCAATCTGTTTGAGATAATACAGCAGTTACCTGATAAAGTTGCCTCCTTCAATTTAGTCAGAAGTCCTCTTGTTCATATTTTAATTAGTTTATTTATTTTTGTTTGGTGTCCCTGTATAGACAAAATATCATAATGTTATGCTGTGTCGATTGTTTTCTTCTCCCATCCTTCGCTATGACATCACTTCTTCCTCAGATGTATGCTTGGGAGGTGTCAGACCAGCTGCTGCAGCTCAAACAGGACGTGGAGTCGTGTTACTTCGCCGCACAGACAATGAAGATGAAGATCCAGACGAGCTTCTACGAGCTCCCGCCAGAGACCCACAATGCACTGCGAGACTCGCTGCTGACGCACATCCAAAACCTCAAGGACCTGTCACCCATCATTGTAACCCAGGTAACTGCACCTGTTCCGGCGGTATAAGCATCGGAGTCAATAGGACTTCATTGACTCTTGACTGATCCTCACCTTTTGTACTCGGCTGTAAAGTTGTCTCAGTGGGGTTTCCCTGGAAACAGCTGATTATCGCTTCAGTTAAGAGGAATGTGTCCTGTAACAGAATCAGCCAATCAGAATCATCAAATATTTCTTACCTGTGATGTTTAATGTTGGCTTGAGCTGGTTAACACCTGCTTTAATACATCTGTGTGGTTGTTATCACACCTTGTCGGAGGGCGGGGGTTTAACTGTAAAAAGTAAGCTGAACTTGCAGTGACATCATCAGGGTTTAAAAACAGGAAGTTTGTTTGTGATAGTTCTTACTTGAGTAACTCAGACCATCACCCTTTCCCTCAGCTGGCTTTGGCAATCGCTGACCTTGCCCTGCAGATGGCGTCCTGGAAAGGATGTGTTCATACACTGATAGAAAAGTAAGAATTCACAAAATCGGCTAACACAATGTTTTCTCTGAAGCTGGACAGTGACTAACCTGTTCTTCTGTCTTCTCAGGTACAACAATGACATCAGCTCGATGCTCTTCCTCATAGAGATCCTCACCGTGCTCCCAGAGGAAGTTCACAGCCGCTCGCTTAGGATCGGAGCGAATCGGAGGACGGAGATCATCGAGGACCTGGCGTACTACTCAAGCACCGTGGTTACCTTGCTGGTGAGACACCTGTCTGACTCTCACCTGTCAGACAGCTCAGTAATATTTCTGTCTGAACACCACTGAATGTTGATCGTATCTGTTCACCAGGCCAGTGGCTGTTTAACTGTCACATGATTGCCACATTAGCTGCATGTTGTCATTAAGGTAGGGGTGTGGCTAGTAATAAAACCATAATGATAATGTGGCGGAAACTGTTATCACTCTAAAAACGGAGATGTCACTGATGATGTCACTAATCTTTATTTAAACAGGACTCTGACTTTATTTGTCCTCAGACAACCTGCGTGGAGAAAACGGGGAATGATGAGAAGATGCTTATTAAGGTGTTTCGCTGTCTGGGCAGCTGGTTCAACCTGGGCGTCCTCGACAGCAACTTCATGGCGAGCAACCAGCTGCTCATGGTGCTTTTCCAGGTCCTGGTAAGTGTGAGAGTGCCGTCAATGTCAATGATCTGATGATCACGTGAGCCTCGATCTTGAATCGTGTGAATATTTCTATGTTACCCCAAACTGTCTCCACAGCAGAGGGACGAAACCTCTACCAACCTCCACGAGGCGTCCTCCGACTGTGTGTGCTCTGCGCTCTACGCCATAGAAAACGTGGAGACCAACGTCGCATTGGCGCTGCAGCTCTTCCAGGGCGTCCTGACACTAGAGACGGCCTATCACATGGCAGTAGCCCGAGAAGATCTGGACAAGTGAGGACAAATCTAGTTCTGATTGTGGCATTCATGTGTTGTTTACATATTGTCAGTAACACGCGTGTTCAATTCTCATCCTCAGAGTGCTGAACTACTGCAGGATCTTCACAGAGCTCTGCGAGACCTTCCTGGAGACCACGGTCAGGAGTCCAGGACAGGGCATGGGAGACCTGAGGACCCTGGAGCTGCTGCTGATCTGTGCAGGACACCCCCAGTACGAGGTACGAACACACCCCATGGCATTGCATATGACATGGCATATGAAGCTCCTGTGTGTTCTAATTCGGATGTCGGCCTGTCTGGTCTGCGTTATGGTTCTGTGTGTGATTCTGTTCTCTGTGGTCCAGGTGGTGGAGATCTCCTTTAACTTCTGGTACCGTCTTGGGGAACACCTGTACAAAATCAACGACCCGACTTTGCACGCCATCTTCAGACCGTACATCCAGAGGCTTCTCCACTGTTTGGCCCGGCACTGCCAGCTCGATCCGGATCATGTAAGAACCAGAACCTGAACCTTTTCATGCTGCAGTCTGGCTCCAGATCCTTCTGTGTAAAGTTTTTATGATGCTGAGTTTGAACACACTGCTGTAAGTTGAACCCTGACTGTATTACCTGTCCTTGTTGTCTCCATGGTGGTCCACAATAATGCACACAGGTGTGTTCACCGTGAGTGATCAGTAATCAGTGAATCACTTTGAATGTGAAGTCAGGAACACAAACAAACTAAAAATGTCAGCGTCTGTCAGACTTCCAGCTCTGGCTCCACCCACAGGTGTTGGCTTCAGGTGTTCAGGTCATGAAATCTTAGTCTGAATTTTTCTCCGTCCACAGGAGGGAATCCCGGAGGACACAGACGACTTTGGCGAGTTCCGGATGAGGGTGTCTGACCTTGTTAAAGATGTCATCTTCCTGGTTGGCTCCGTGGAGTGCTTCGCTCAGGTAACTAATCCTCAGGTGGTTTCAGGCTGACAGGTGGGATCTGTTTCACCTTTATTCTTTCATTAACATCACTTCCTGTCCTCAGCTGTACTCCACGCTGAAAGATGGGAATCCTCCCTGGGAGGTCACAGAGGCCGTCCTCTTCATCATGGCTTCCATCGCAAAGAGCGTCGACCCGTGAGTATCTGTGTCACTGCCACGGGAAGTTCTCACAGACGCGTTCATCAAGTAAACATGTTCTCCATGTCTGATTTCAGGGAGAACAACCCGACGCTCACGGAGGTGCTGCAGCAGATTGTGTTACTTCCGGAGAGCGTTCACATGGCGGTGAGATACACGAGTATCGAGTTGGTTGGCGAGATGAGCGAGGTCGTGGACAGGAATCCCAGATTCCTTGGTACGGAGGAATGATCCTGAACAGTGGCAGTGTCCTGATGATGCAGTCAGCCATGTTTTAACTTCCTTGCCTTTCAGGATGTCGTAGCTTCACAGGTGCGTCTGGGAATACTGAATAATATTTTGTACTTCCTGTCAGACTCTGTGTTGAACTACCTGATGAAAGGTCTGCGAGAGAAACCGCTGGCATCTGCGGCAGCAAAGGCAATCCACAACATCTGCTCCGTGTGCAGAGATCACATGGCTCAGCACTTCCACGGGCTGCTGGACATCGCTCGCTCACTAGACTCCTTCGCCCTTTCCACAGAGGCTGCCGTCGGCCTGCTCAAAGGTACCTGCACTGACATCATCACATATTTGTACTGTACCTGCCTTGAATTTATCAGATACCTATGGTCACATTTAGAAGGTACAAGGTTTAAATCTCTGACACAGGTTTATCCTCATGAGTGGTGTAGATGCAGCAGGCTCATGTGTAATCACATCAGTGTACTATTACCTGTACAGGTACGGCTCTGGTCCTGGCTCGACTTCCTCTGGAGAAGATCGCAGAGTGTCTGAGCGACCTGTGTGCTGTTCAGGTTATTGCTCTGAAGAAGGTCAGAGGGGTGTGTGTGTGTGTTTGTTTGTTTGTTTGATTGTTTGTTTGTTTGATTGTTTGTTTGTTTGTTCACTTATGTGTTTACTTGTTTGTGTTTTAGCTTCTGACTGAGCAGTCCACAAACGGTAAATCAGCTGATCCGACGGTGTGGCTCGACAGGTTGGCTGTGATTTTCAGGTGAGTTCTCCTGTTTGTTCACTTCCAGTATAACTTTAATGAAACAGCTGACGGTGGACACATCATTTCTCTGCAGACACACAAACCCGATCGTCGAGAATGGACAGACTCACCCGTGTCAGAAAGTCATCCAGGAGGTAACACACCTGCGCTCACCTGGAAGTCTGATTTGAATAGAGTGATTTGAATAGATGTGATAGAGGTACCTCTGGTCATGTGACTTGCAGATCTGGCCCGTATTGTCGGAGACTCTGAACACTCACCAGGCTGATAACCGCATCGTGGAGCGCTGCTGTCGCTGCCTCAGGTTCGCTGTGCGCTGTGTCGGGAAAGGCTCCGCCTCCCTGCTGCAGCCGCTTGTCACACAGGTGAGACCTCATATCGGACAGCGAGCAGGAAGCAGGTTCAACAAGCTCTGAGTTTAAAAATAAACTCTGAGCTTCCAGAACAGCTGATCAGAGCTTTTCCAGTCGGGTTTGAGTATGTGCACCATGATGTAGTCAATCAGTAATCAATCAAATGAAGTTTGTTGTTGAAACTTGTCACACAAAATAATCATCTGTGAACAGATTCAAAGCAGTTTGCCAGACTCCAGGGGGCGCTGTGACTAAAGTGTCAGCAATTCTGATTGGTTTAGAGAGAATCTGTGATCCCCCGTGATGCAGTGTTGTTTTGTTTCCAATGAAACGATCACATGTGTGTTGTTGTCAGATGGTGGGCGTGTATCAGGTGTATCCACACTCCTGCTTCCTGTACCTGGGCAGCATCCTGGTGGATGAGTACGGTATGGAGGAGGGCTGCAGACAGGGATTACTCGACATGCTACAGGTGAGCACACCTGGGCACTGAGGCTCCACCTTTCTGTTATGTGCTCATTGAGCTGGTCAGTGATGATGATGGTGGTGTGGCTTCCTCCTCCTCAGGCTCTCTGCATGCCGACCTTCCAGCTGTTGGAGCAGCCGAACGGTCTAAGGAATCACCCTGACACTGTGGATGACCTTTTCAGGCTGGCCACCAGGTGAGTCTGAAGCTCCGCCCATTTGAGCCCGATGGTGCCACGCTCCGTAGCTCTGCCCGTTTTCACCCGTTATCCTCTTCTGCTCAGGTTCGTCCAGCGAAGTCCTGTCACACTGCTCAGCAGCAGCATCATCATTCACATCATACAGTGCGCCATCGCCGCCACCTCATTGGACCACCGAGACGCCAACTGCAGCGTGATGAAGTTTGTCCGAGACCTCATCCACACAGGAGTCGCCAACGATGTAAGTCTAATGGAAACGTGCTGTAAACGCCAGTAATGTCACAGGAGTCTGCTTCACCTTAACACCTGTGGGTCTGCAGCACGAGGAGGACTTCGAGGTGAGAAAGCGTCTGATTGGTCAGGCTATGGAGCAGCACGGCCAGCAGCTCGTCACTCAGCTGATGCACTCATGCTGCTTCTGTCTGCCGCCGTACACGCTACCTGACGTCGCCGAGGTGCTGTGGGAGATCATGGTGTTCGACCGGCCGGTGAGTAGGTGGTAGGGCATCTCAAACCTGTGTGCATGCTGGGGGTGTCGGGTGACTCTAGGTGCTGATGATGGTGTCCTTGTGTTGCAGACGTTCTGCCGCTGGTTAGAGAGCGCCCTGAAAGGTTTACCGAAGGAGACGTCAGGCGGCGCCGTGACAGTCACCCATAAACAGCTGACTGACTTCCATAAACAGGTCACCAGGTGAGATAACCAGTGTTGGGCAAGTTACTTTGAAAAAGTAATTAATTATAGTTACTAGTTACTTCTTCAAAAAAGTAACTGAGTTAGTAACTGAGTTACAATATTCTAAAAGTAATTAATTACTTGAAAAGTAACTATTGCGTTACTTTAAAAAAAAAAAAAACCTTTAACCCTCTGAGGTCCAGGGTATAATTGGCCATTTTTAACTACTTGATTTTCCCTCCACATTTTACCTTTAAAAACTATTTACTTTGCCTTGTTTGGTCTCATCCTTTTCAGCACAACCTCGCGTGTCTGAATTTACAGTCATGTTTTCATTTTTGACATACTGTGTTAACGCAGTTGATCTAAAATCAGACAAAAAACATAAACATAAAATCAGAGTAGAAAAAGTTATATTTTTTAATGTAACAACAACAAACATGTTTAATGATAATATTTCATAACTTTAAATGTAAATATAAATTGTCAATTTTAAAATCCTCTGCACAAGTTTTGCAAACAACAAAGTTATTTGCAGTCATTTACCTTTTACCCTTTGTTATAACCATTTCAAACTATTTACAGAACAATCAGCTGTTCTGCATTCAATGAGATGCCACACAAATTATTTGTGCCACTCCAAAAAAATAATTTCTGTCCACTATAAAGGAGAACATCACAGCCTGATACCTGCAAGTCTGACAGCAGCAGGTGTATCATTGTTTTTATTCAGCAGTCGTGTCATTTTACTGACACACAACACCAAACTGTCCTCTACACTACACATTAACTACACACTCCAAACACGCTAAACGTCACAAATCTCTCACATCTCTAAACTCGCTCTCTCTCTTTTTCTGCTCTCTCTCTCTCTCTCTCTCTCTCTCTCTCTCTCCGTCACTCCTAAAACTTCCCCCTCTCCCGAAACAACCAAATGTCATGTTGCCATTAGAGATGGACCGATCCGATATTAGGTATCGGTATCGGTCGGATACTGACCTAAATTACTGGATCGGATATCGGAGAAAAATAAAAAATGTAATCCGATCCATTAAATATCACGAAAGCACCTCACAAAACTTGCAACACGCCGTAACTCACCTCAGAACGTTAGCACGTCGGAGCAGTATGCATCACGTGATAGAGCGGCTGTGGCATGCGGGACCTGTCGGTGGTCTGGATAGCATTTGGAGCTTCGCTAGCAACCCGGCATTTCATCTCCGACAAAGTTATCCCCGAGAGAAGTAAAGCAAGTGTGTAAGTCCATCTCTGAATGTTTGTAAAGCATTCCTGCGTTAAGCTTACCAAGCGATATATGGAGCGACTGCCTCTTCTTGCTGCTACTTCAATCATGAAACGGCTTAATGATCAGCTGATCGGCTTTTCTGTCGCGAGTCCGTGTCTCTAGTTTGCTTTTGGCCCACTTTGCACCAGAAAGAGGAAACCAGCGGCTGAACAACAGCAGCACGTTTAAGCTTGATCAGCTGTTGTTAGAATGTATTTACGGTAATATTACTTTCTACTCCAGGATCTTTTTCTACGTAGCTGACGCTGGTAACTGTGCAGGGGCGGATCTAGCAAAGTTTAGCCAGGGGGGCCGATAGGGCATTAACAGGGAAAAGGGGGCACAAAGACATACTTTTCTTTCTTATTCTCATTTAAAATGTCGAGCTTTTAATAAATAATTATCTGACACCCAAAGTTTTAATTTGATGCAAAATGAATAGAAGTCCATTACTGTATATAGTGACTATTAAGTCTAATATATATACCCTAGTAAGCTATAGTACTTTTTCCTTTGGGAAGGTACCATCTGTGCAGTCTGCAATTTTGTTGAAGAAAGATGTTGAATCTATTTAATATTTCTTGAAAAATAATTGATTTCTGTGCATTTTTTTTTTCACACTGCATCAAATTAAGGTTGATTACGTCGATTAAGCATCATGAGGTGGAGTGTGAGGGGTGGTTCCCTATTTTTTATTTATTTATTTTTGTTGTTGCTGGGAGTTGGAACCCTATTAGTTAGGTTGATTAATATTTATGCTAAGTACTCTTTAAAATACCAGAATAGGGAGGATGGTGTAGGTTTGAGTTTATTAGATTGATCAGTATTGCTGAACTATGAAATATTTTTTTTGCATACAGGTATAACAGAATAGCTTTAGTGTAGTTGTTGTTTTAAACTTGAGTATGAACTTATACAAAATGCAGCAAGATATTTAAAAAACAGTTTTGTTGATTAAAAAACACTATATCGGATTCATATCGGTATCGGCAGATATCCAAATTTATGATATCGGTATCGGACATAAAAAAGTGGTATCGTGCCATCTCTAGTTGCCATATCATTTTTTTGGTTGGTCGACATGGTGCATTTTTCCACCAACACGAACAGGCTGTTTTTGGGTTGGGTTAAACTGAACACAGCTTCAACGTCTGTTTGTTAAAAAATAGTAACGCATTCACAGACAGGCGTTGCTGACTGTGGCATTAAGAAACAGACGTTGCTGTCTGTGAGGCGTTCAGGGACAGGCATGGCTGACTGTGAGGTGTTCAGGGACAGGCGTTGCTGTCTGTGGCATTCAGAAACAGGCGTTACTGACTGTGAGGCGTTCAGGTAAGAGTGCGTGAGGTGTGTAGCAGGTTTTGTCGAGACTCACTCGTCTGATGGTGGAACGCAGACAAACTGGAGTCCGGATTGAGCGAGTCTGGACTTGTCCTGACCTGATTGGGAGGTTTCAGGTGTATGAAAAACACTATATGCACTGGTAAAAAAAACTCTTCCAACTGAGGAGTTTATTTCCTGTAAAATTGATCTCATGGTCTGGTTAAATGTTTTTGATAAACATTCAGTGTGTGGAACACCTGCATAGGTGACAAGTAGATAACCTCACATTTGTTGTTCTGCAGCGCTGAGGAGTGTAAACAGGTGTGCTGGGCCATCAGAGAGTTCACCAGACTGTTCCGATAGCTGCAGCCTTCTCGCACCGCCAGGTGAGCCTGTTCTCAAGTACACTCAGGTGTGTATTCAGCCTGAGTTTGTTTGCTTCTCTGATATGTTTAAGACTTCTTTTTTTCCCCACAGGTAAATCTTTTTGTTGACGAGCATTCAGAGGTGACGGCAATAATCTGCGTCTGCAGACGAGGATCCAAAGGGATGAAGATGATGAAGGACTTCGAATGTGAACAGGGCGGCTCACTCTGAAGGACTGACAGATTGAAGACTGATTGGACAGAATGAGTCCACCCCAGCTCACCTGAACTCACCTGACCTCACCTGCAGCAGGTGGTGAGTGGGCGGGGCTGGGTCCGGCAGGTGGGCGGGGTCAGGAAGCTGCGGTCGTGAATCGGAGGATGTGCCTGGTCAACAGTTTTTAGAGATTTATTTTTGGACTTTGGTCGTGGTGGGGTTTTTTTTTTTTTTTTTTTTTTTTTTTTTTTGTCCGTGCCATAAAAGGAGCCAAAAGATTTTCCATGATGCTCTTGGCTGCAGCGTGCTGCGGGAGGATTTGGCGTCACCTTTGACCTTTTTAACTTTGGTTGAATTTTAGTTGTTCTTCCACAAAGTGAAACAGAGTGAACTCTGGGTAATGAGGCGGAGAGACTGACACCATGACATCATCGGTGATGTAGCCTTGTTGTAAACAAATTAAAAAAAACAAACTGCTCATCCAGTGTGTCTGTTATTACTGTCACCTCACTTACCTGTGCCAGTTGGTCAGACAGCTGCATGGTAGCCAGGTGTTTGGGTTCTCGCTCTGGTTAGCAGGTGTTGGAAGGAATGAGGTTGGGAACCTGATGAATTGGCTCAGAAGGGTGCGGAGGCTTTCTAAAATAATAGAAACCTTCATCACAGAACTCTTCAAAGTCAAACAGAGCAAATCTTTTTGCTCCTCCATCAGAGACGCTCCAAGGTCGGTGACAGACTCGTGAAGGCAGTGCAGCAGCTATATTGGGCATCGGAGGGCGTGAGTGAGCTGGTGGTTTGCATCGTTCCAGGTCTCATGCTACAGCACAGAGAAGATGGAAAAAGTTTCTCTGTATGTGGAGCTGTTGGTCTGCAGAAGGCTCAGTTTAAATGCGTCACAGGTGTGATGTAAGCGCGGTTAAACCGTCACGCAGGAACAAATCCGTGAGTCAGACCTGAACCTGCTCAGGACCACATCCTGGAGCTCACTGAAGTGCTCTTCCTGTCCTCAGACCTCAGGGGAGTGTCTGAGTGGCTTCTTGCAGGAAATTCTCAAACTGACTGTCAGGAGCTGAAGTCTCTAAGCCCCGAGGAAAGGAGCCCCAGTCCTTCATTTATCTCCAGCTTGAATGCAGAGCCATGAACGCTGGGGAGGCGAGGAGCTTGTAATTCAGACACGTCAGTAAATCAAGTGTGACGTTCACTAATCTGTCAGATCCTCTGCATTGCCGAGCATCTCTTTTCCTAAGTCCTTATCTCCTTTCCTTGATGTTTTCCATCATTTGGTGAGGTGCGTAAAGTAAAGAGATCAGAGGTCATTTAAACCATCGTCTTTATTCAAAATACAAAAAACATTTGATTATTTCTGATGTAAACAGACACAGGTCATACTGATTCTGGAGCTGCAGGTCAGGTGAGCAGGAAGGTTCAGGTGTATGGCATATTTTTCCAAGACTGAAACTACTGATTATTAAATTCTTATTTACTCACAGCCCAAAAGCAGACACCTGCAGGTTCAGTCAGGCATCAAAACACTGGCTCACTCATTTAGTGCATTTAAATTGATGCTTCAGGTTTTACCTGAACAGGTAAACACCGAAGTAGAGTCTGACCCTCTCAGGCCTGCTAGACCTATTACCTGGTCTAAAAACAAAAACACCTGGTGTGAGAATACTGCAACGGCCTTTATTGAAATTTGAACATAGAAACCTCCCAGAAAGGTGTCGGCATGACAACAGAACGGAATACACCTGCAGACCTCCACCCGTTTGTCTCAAATGTTCAGTTTCTGTACAGCTGCACCTTCCCTCCAGTCAGGGTTTCCTACTGTTTGGGGGAGGGTGCAGTAAGCAGTGTCTGTGTCGGGTCCAGGGCCCCTGGTTCAGGGGCCGGTGGGGTTCCAGGGTCCTTGGATGTTTTGGCTCTGCAGGATACTCTGCAACTCTTTGAACTGTGCCACCGTCTGATCCTTCACATCGGGGTTTGAGATCTGCAGCCGGATGCTGTCCGTGGACCAGCTCAGCTCTCCGGAGAACATCTCTGTCAGGATCCGGGCCACCACAGGAATCACCTGAGGACAAAAACAACAAAAAACACTGTGAGACATCCACAGGTGTCTGGAGCTCCATGAACATGAGGCAGTCAGGAGGTTGAAAGGTGACTTGGCTTGTGTGTCTGCATCCCACACAGTGAAACTTTATTCCTAACGCTGGGTTAAAAACAGGAAGTGCACAGAGAGAAAGGTGTGGAGGGAAAACTACACGCTTCGAGGGAATTATTCATAAATGTGTTTAGTCGCACACCCACAGACAGGTGACCAGGAGAGGCTACAGAACAGATATTCAACATTTTACTAAAGAATCGGGTTTGTGCTTTGGGCAGAAAAAATTGGATTCTTACATGTGCGCCATGTGTCAACAGCATGTAGAAAGCAAGACTATCATGTCATATTTGACCTCCGACCTCACATTTATGTTCACATCTGCATTTATGTATCTGTTACCTCTTTAACAAAGTGCACAGAAACAGAAAGAGCTGCTGAGGTAACAAGAAATATACTGAAGTACAAAGGTGGAAAGTAACAAAGTACAAATACTTTGTTACTTTACTTAAGTAGAATTTCCAGGTGTCTGTGGGCCAGTGCAAGTGTGGGGAAGCATGAAGGCAGTGACACTTTTTTTAAGTGGCAGCTAATTTCAAATGCAAGATTGTTAGTGAGTTTCCTTGCTAACAACCTAGCTGCTGAACTTCTCAGGGAGAGAAAAGAATAAGAGGTAACTTCAGTCAGAGGTGGAGGAAGAAGTCAGAGGTGGAGGAACAAAGGGTATATTTAAAGGTGAGGCCTGCTCAGGGAGATTTAATGATTACATGTGATGTCATCATTTTAATCACATCTGTGTGTGATGAGTTTTCATATTGTGAAACGTGCTGCATAACAAATCAAGTAAATAAACTGTGTGTTATTCAAACATTGCATGAAGTGCAGATAAACAGGTTAGCGTGCTGATGTAATGTAGATTACATAAAGCGCAGCAGAGATTAATATGAAGTTAAGCTGATGGCGCTGAGATCAACACTGAATTCCACCTTTGTACTAACGGATACAACTGTGAAACATCTGCTGACACTGTGTTCAGGTCAGCTGATCACAGCCTGCACTGTGAGCTGGGACTCGCCCCCCGCTGAGCCCCCTTTACCTGTAACACGTTTTCCTGAAGGCAAACTCAGCCTCTACCATGGAGGCAACATAAACTACCTTTTTTAAATTCTTTGTTTACATCACAGATTCAAGATGAGTGCATTCATGAGAAATAAATTTCAGATTTGAATAGCGTTTTTCATTTATTCTCATTTACTAATACTATGTTATTATTGTATTAATATAACACAGGCTCCTTTTACCTTTGCATAATAATAGCTGATAGAGATGTCCTAATCCTAACCTAATGAGTACACGTCACAGCGTGTACTTTTTCACTTTTACTTGAGTAAAGACGTTGAATCAGTTCTTCAACGTTTACTGCAGTATTTTTAAGTATCTGCACTTCAACTTAAGTACAGAATGTACTTTTACCACCTCTGCTGTAATGTACTAATATACAATAAGTTCAGGGAAATCATGTCCAGTTACTTATGAGCTGCACCTGCATGTTTGTGTAATCAGAGTAAATTTGTCATGGAAATGTCTGAGTTTTACTGCAGTACAAACTTTGTGAAGTATGTTTTAAACAACAAAGATGACAAATATTAGCACAAACCTGTTACATGTGACCTGACAGCTTCATGCTAGCATCACATATATCAACAGAGCTAAAACTGACCCAACAGAGACCACACATAATAGAGGACACACTCTTGACCTACTGATCTCCAAAGGCCTGAGCATTTCAAAGGTTACTGTGTCTGATGTGGGCCTGTCTGATCATTACTGTGTTTTCTTTGAAAGTATAATTTCAGCCCACATAAATATGTCAACAGCAGTGATCACAAAACGGTGTATAACTGAAAACAGTAGTGAAATCTTTTACCAAGTTTTCCCATTAACACCTGACCTGTCCAGAGGGTCAGTCAATGAGCTCGTCAATAGCTTCAATGCTAAAATGTTAAATGTAATGGACACTATTGCTCCCATTAAGGTGAAGGTTATCTCTGGAAGGAAAAAGTCTCCATGGAGAAACTCCACACTGGTGAAAAATGAAAAAAGAGAGTGTAGGAAAGCTGAGCGCAGATGGAGAAAAACAAACCTCCAGGTTCATTATGACATCTATAAAGAGAAACTTCACAATTATAATTTACACCTGAGGAGTGCAAGGAGGTCCTACTTCTCTGACGTCATCACTAAAAACAGCCATAATGCTCGGGTCTTATTTTCTACAGTTGACAGGCTAACAAACCCTCCTGTGTCAGTGGCAGCTGAACTTCATTCAACCATGGCCTGCAATGACTTTGCCAAATTCTTCACAGACAAAATCCAAAAGACTAGACAATAAATTGGTACATCAACAGCAGATAGGGTATGTACTGTATCCACTAAAAAAATGTTTAAACACCATCAAACAGTTTCACCCGATTAACAGCAAAGACCTGGAGGACATCTTAGGTCAACTGAACTCCTCTTGCTGTTTAGATGTCCTGCCAACAAGTTTTTTCAAAAAGGTCTCAAAGACTTTAGAGTCAGACCTGTTACAGATCGTCAACTTTTCCTTAATGTCAGGTGTGTTTCCAGAACCACTAAAAACTGCTGTAATAAAACCTATACTGAAAAAGGACAATCTCGACAAGACACAAATGAACAACTACAGGCCGATCTCAGATCTCCCATTTTTAAGTAAGATCATTGAAAAAGCAGTTTCTCAACAGCTCAGTTACTTCTTAACACAGAATAACTGCTATGATGCCTTCCAGTCAGGTTTTAGACAGAACCACAGCACTGAAACCGCTCTGACCAAAGTGTTTAATGACATATGTCTGAATACAGACAGTGGAAAAATGTCAGTCCTAGTTTTACTGGATCTCAGTGCAGCATTTGATACAGTTGACCACAACATATTACTCAAACGACTGGAGAACTGGGCAGGTCTTTCAGGAACTGTACTAAACTGGTTCAAAACATACGTAGAAAACAGGAAATACTTTGTATCAATAGGTAACTTCACATCTGAGCAGACAAGTATCACATGTGGAGTTCCCCAAGGTTCCATCTTGGGACCCCCTCTGTTTAACATTTACATGCTCCCACTGGCAAAGATTATAAACAACAACAAAATAAACTATCACAGCTATGCAGATGACACACAAGTATATATCACAATGTCACCAGGAGACCGAGGCCCTGTACAGGCTCTTGGTAAATGCATTGAGGAAATCAATGACTGGTTGTGCCACAATTTTCTCCAGCTAAACAAAAACAAAACTGAGGTAATAGTCTTTGGTGCCAAAGAAAAACGATTACAGGTCACCAGAGAACTTCAATCTATACATCTAAAAACCACAAACCAGAAGAGAAATTTGGGTGTAGTGATGGATGCAGACCTAAACTTAGAAAAACACATTAAGACAATAACAAAGTCAGCTTACTATCACCTCAAGAATATATCAAGGATAAAAGATCTGATGTCTCAACAGGACCTGGAAAAACTAGTCCATGCATTCATCTTTAGTAGGCTTGATTACTGTAACAGCATCTTTACAGGTCTGCCTAAAAAAATCAGTCAGACAACTACAGCTCATTCAGAACTCTGCTGCTCGAGTCCTCACTAAGACCAAAAAAGTGGACCACATCAGTCCAGCTCTGAGGTCTTTACACTGGCTGCCTGTCCGTCAGAGGATAGACTTTAAAGTTTTGATGCTGGTCTATAAAGCTCTGAATGGTTTAGGACTAAAATACATCAGTGACCTCCTGACCCAGTATGAACCTTCCAGATCCCTCAGGTCATCTGGATCCTGTTTTTTATCAGTTCCCAGTAAGAACCAGACACGGAGAAGCTGCATTCAGCTTTTATGCTCCATATATCTGGAACAAACTCCCAGAAAGCCTCAGATCAGCTGAAACACTCAGTTTATTTAAATCCAGGTTGAAGACTCACCTGTTCTCAGCTGCATTTGAATAAAGCACCAAATCCCCACTGTTTTACTTTTAAGCTCAAATTTCAAAACTTACATTTTAACTACTGGTTTTATCTACTATTCCTTTCTTTTTTTCTATTTTAAATCATGCTTTTTATTTGTTTTTGTTTTTTAATGTCTCTGTAAAGCACTTTGAATCGCCTTGCTGTTGAATTGTGCTATACAAATAAACTTGCCTTGCCTTTTCATGAATTTCCAATGGGAGCTGACACTGACTATTTCCTGGCATCTGCAGGACTGAGCTCTGACTCGGGTCATGTTGTTTAGTTAGGAGTTTGGAGACAGACAGGTTCTTCACAGCAACATCAGCCAATAGGAAGTACTGAGGCTGCTCAGGAGGAGGTAAGTGATGTAGTGAAGGTTAACTGGAGGTGGAGGGGTGGAGCTCATAAAGATTCTGGTTCTGACGTGTTCGGACCCAAGGCTTCTTCATTTTTTTTGCACTTGTTATAAAACCGTTAGCACTGCCACTCAGTTTAAGCTCTGCCCCCTCACCTGCACCATAATAAGCTTCTTCTCTTTGGGTTTATTGTCGGGCCAGTCCTCCCCGAAGCAGAAGTAGATCTCGAAGGGCGGCGGATTCGGGGCTTCGCCTTTCTGGAACAAGATCAGCCCTGCGGACAGAAGCATGTCGGTTAGAACATATCAGGCAGCATGTCAACAATCCCGCACACCAAACTCACCTTGCAGGAAGTCATTGAGGCTGAAGACCTTGATCTTCTTCTCTCTCTCCATGGGGTTGGACGGGCCGTGTTCTGGCATGCCCGGTCCAGACCAGAACACCTTACACTGGCAAAGGCGGACGGCGTAAATGTCCTGCTCACAGATCTCCAGGATCAGGCCGCGGTCCATCACGTCCAGCAAGGCCTCGGTGTAAAATCGCTGTTTCTCGTTCTGCATCTCTGATGTTCCCGGGAACAGCACCTGCTGGAGGTTGACAGGTCCGAACAGGTCCACCTGCTCTGGGGTCGGTTCCAGGTGTCCGTAGTACAGCCGGCAGCCCTGAGGGTTACTGACGGTCAGAGAGCCCATTGTACGGCCCCGG
Organism: Copadichromis virginalis; assembly: GCF_057382275.1. Classification (NCBI taxonomy): domain Eukaryota; kingdom Metazoa; phylum Chordata; class Actinopteri; order Cichliformes; family Cichlidae; genus Copadichromis; species Copadichromis virginalis. The sequence goes on from NC_140634.1 coordinate 16,914,684, forward strand.
TACTGGAACTTCAGGTCCAGATCTGTTACTATAGCAACACGAGATACAGGACCATTACTGTGCCAGTAGAGGGGGGACCATGAATTAGCAACAGTCACCACAGTAAAGCCACCAAAACAAATCGTTATCGGGACAAGAAATGACATCAGGGTATGAGATTTTGGTCATAAAGCACAGCCCTAATGTTCACCTGTGAATGCGCAGGTGAACCTCATGGGTCTGTGAAGGTAACCCTGAGCTCTGCTTTGTGGTGCTGTATTGTTAAAGTGTGACATCAGAGTTGGTTTGATGGTAAACTGTCTGAGCAGCGCCACGTGTGGTAGCGTTTTAGCCCTGAATCTGTGACAGGAAACTGCATTAGAGGTCAGGACTCACGTGGGACGCTGCTCAGCAGGTCGTACTTGCAGGGCTGGTGGTTCTGAGGCTCTGCCTGGTTCTCGACGCCCACCATGCCGCTGGCCTCCATTAGGTCCGGCTCTGGTTGCGCAGTGGCAGCGTTCAGATCCTGAAGTCTATTATGGAGGAAGTGTGCCTGACCCTGGAGATCAGAGGTCATGGTGATGTCAGGAAGCAGAGGCACTGGGATATGCGGTGGTCCAAATGTCCCGTTAGGGGGTAGGCTGAACTGGTTCATCTCTGAGGGAGCCGGGAAGGAGGCAAAGGGGGCGGAGTCACTCAGCCTGGGGTCTAAGGAGACATGGCATCATCACATTACATCAACAGCCACAGTGTTTCCATGGTGACACTGAGTCGAAGGTGTACTTACTGATGGAGAGGTCCATCAGGTTCGGCATCTGAAAGGATCAAAGTGTTTCGGTCAGTCACGTGAGAACATGTCAGACTGTTTACATCATATGATCGTTCTCACCTCCTCGTCATCGTCCTCAGCGCCGTCTGAAACACAAAACGGGGATCATCACTTCCTGTCATCATTGCACATCAGAAGGTTACAGTCATGCAGGTGAAGCTCACCTGTGCTCCCGGGGTGCTCGCACACTTCGTAGATCTTGTACGGCTGGACCGGCGTCTCTTTGGTGCCATCATACTTCAGCTGAAACTCGCGGCTTTTGTTCAGAGCACAGCGCAGATTTGCCTTCCACTTGGCAGGGTCGGGTTCATCTACTCCCTCCTGGTACTTCCCCGTCTCCAGAGCCCATGCCTAGGACACACAGACCAGGGCATAACTCACATCTGACAGATAGGACTCACCTGTGCTCAAGCTGAGAGATGTTTTGCTGTGCCAGCAGTTTCCCTTTGTTTCCAGTGTTTATCATAGGCAACCCTACTCAAAGTCAATAAACACTCAGACTGACACACAAAAGAGGAAGCAGTCAGCAGAGGAGGAGGAAGTGACATCATCACCTGTGTTCAAACTGAAGTTGTTCAAAAACTGTGAAACGAAACTCCGCTGGAAGGAGGAAGTCAAACGCCTACTTCCTCTTCACATGTGTCACTCAAGAACCCGCTTGTAGTTTTTACTTTGGTTTGTCTGTGTGTGTGTGTCCGTGTATGTGTGTGTGTGTGTCCTTGTATCTGTTTTTGTGTGTGTTTGTGCACATGTGTGCATCTGTCCGTCTGCGTGTGTTTGTATTTGTGTACATGTTTAGACATCTTGTGAGGACAGAAAAAATGGTATGCTACTATACTTGTAGGGACTAACAATTACCTATGAGGACAAAATGTGTCACCATGTGGTATTAGTGACAGGGTTACAATTAGCTTACTTAGGATTAGGCTGTGGGTTAGGATTCAGCATTCATTTTTGATGGTTGGGGTTAGGGAAAGCATTATGAAATGAGACGAGGTCCTCACAAAGATATGAAAACGAGTGTGCGTTACTATTTTCTGTAAAAAAAAGTTTTTTGAAACTTCAAACATGATCAAAGCAGATGCTATATCAGAGGTTAGAGGTCAGGTGTGAAGGGTTAACCTGACCTTGAAGATGGTGTTCTCCTCGTCTGACACGGGCGTGTGGCGCGTGGCGTGTTTCCAGGGGATCTGGAAGAGGCGGTGGTCCGCGCTGAGCCACTGCAGACCGGGGTACCTGCCGCTGTTCACCTGAGCCAGCAGCCAGGGCTTCAGGCGGACACGCCGGGGCTGGACGCTCATGCTGGGAGGACTGGGAGCGAGAGAGGATTCGCTCAGACCGCGGAAACGGTCCCTGAGCACGAGCCGCTTCTGACACTTCGGAGCTTTGAATTGATAACTGTAATAAGTGAAAAATTGTCGAGGAATTGGTTTTTGATCGAACTGTTTCACTCCGCGCGGGTTCACGAGCACAGATACATGACTGCGTGTGCGCGCTGGGCGGATGGACTCACCTGGCCGGGTCCGGTCCTGGTTCAGAGTCTGCGCGCTGTGTTCCTCCTCTGCGGCGTGACGTCAGCAAACAAACAAAGAAAGGAACAAAAACAAACAAACAGAGGGCGGCGGAGCGCTGAAGGGCCGGAGAAAAGTCCCGAGACAAACTCGTCCTCAGTCCGATCACATGACGTCAAGTTAACTTGAAGGAAAACTGCTTCCGGTGGCAGATCAGCTCTCGACAAAATAAAGCTTCCGCAGAAGTTATTTAAAAAAAACAGAAAGAATCAAACTGATGCACAGTTACTTAAATAGCCATCCCCGAGGAACCCTAACCATGCATCTGTTTGAGAGGAACCAGGGCCCTGTGCTTCGTACGTCGCTTACTACATCCAAGATCAAATGAAACATCCAAGACCAAATCATCGCGCTAACTCTGAGCTCGCTATTCCGGTTCCCCGAACACACCTGTTGTTGACGATTAGTATAGCTGGATGAAGTAATGTGAGATCACTGGGTGGCCCAACAGGGGCTACGCATCGATAGTAGAAACATTGATCGGCAACCCTTTGATTGGTCGGCGAAAATGTCGAAGGAGCGCGCTCGGTATTTTTCGGCAGCAGAGCAAGAACTCTTGAGTGAGGGATTTCAGGAGTTTCAGAGTTTAATTAAAACGCAAGGGAACACTGCAAAGGCTGCAAAAGCAAGGAGAGAGGGCTGGCAGAAAGTTGCTGACAAATTAAACTCGTAAGTAATGTAATAATAATAATGGATTGGATTTATATAGCGCTTTTCAAGGCACCTAAAGCGTTTTACAATGCCACTATTCATTCACTCTCACATTCACACACTGGTGGAGGCAGCTACGGTTGTAGCCACAGCTGCCCTGGGGCAGACTGACAGAAGCCAGGCTGCCATATTGCACCATCGGCCCCTCTGGCCAACACCAGTAGGCGGTAGGGTAGATTTATCATATCACACCATATTATCCAATATTATATTACATTATATTATATTATAATATGTTATATTATATCCCCTTTCACATTAGAGCCACAACAGGACCCACTAGAACATGGGAACAAGTAAAAGTGAAATATAAGAATATTCTACAGAATGGTAATATTTATCACTTATATTGCTTGTCGTCTCTTGGAAAGAGACCCTGGAATACTCTGTTTGTTTGTTCATAACAGCAACCAAGAAAAGGGCAGAGCAAAAAAAAAGACAGGTGGTGGTCCTGCACCCCCTCGTCAACAAGTTGGTTAAGTGAATAATACCCTCACGGGAAAATCGATATCTCTCTATGAGCACACTGTCGCGCTGAGCTAAAGGATCCTGTCTGTCCCGCAATATACGCTGAATTCTGAGGACTCTCCTTATCAATCTTGCACCTTCTGCAATGGGTGGCTCGCGTAAACGGACAGGACATGGCTGCGACAGACTTCCCAAATCCACCTTCGCTTTTATAGCCGTGGTCTCTCATCTTGATTACACGAAGTAATTTACAATTACTACTCTGAAATATGAATTACATCTGTAATAATCACATACATGTAATAGAATGTTAATAGTATATTTCCCTTTTTTAGGGAATGACCTGTATGTATCTGTGTGAAATCAATAAAAGGATCAAGTGCTGCATTATCTTTAGTTGCATTGATGTTATTTATTTATGGTGAAACAGTGGTGGAATATCGCTGTTGCTTTCGTATGAATGACGCGGACATACCTGCGGCCTGATCCTGTAAACATCCTGTTTACATAAAGTAAACCTGCTCCCCAGCAGGTTTACGCTTACGGCTCTGTTGCTATGACAGCAAGTCCCGGATGGGCTTCGGGGAACCGAACGATCCAGGATCACGCGAAATCGTCAACAATCTCATCCAGCTAACTCACTTAGCGCGGTACGAAGAACGGGCCCCAGGGGCCCGTTCTTCGTACGTCGCTTACTACATCCAAGATCAAATGACACATCCAAGATCAAATCATCGCGCTAACCGTGAGCTCGCTAATCCGGTTCCCCGAACACACCTGCTGTTGACGATTACTACAGCTGGACGCAGGAATGTGACATCACTGGGTGTCGTAAAAGGGGCTACGCATCGATAGTAGAAACATTGATCGGCAACCCGCTGATTGGTCGGCGAAAATGTCCAAGGGGCGTGCTCGGTATTTTCCGGCAGCAGAGCAAGAACTCATGAGTGAGGGATTTCAGGAGTTTCAGAGTTTAATTAAAACGCAAGAGAACACTGCAAAGGCTGCAAAAGCAAGGAGAGAGGGCTGGCAGAAAGTTGCTGACAAATCAAACTCGTAGGTAATTTAATAATAATAATAATAATGGATTGGGTTTATATAGCGCTTTCCAAGGCACCCAAAGCGCTTTACGATACCACTATTCATTCACTCCCACATTCACACACTGGTGGAGGCAGCTACGGTTGTAGCCAGGCTGCCATATCGCGCCATCGGCCCCTCTGGCCAACACCAGTAGGCGGTAGGGTAGATCTATCATATGACACTATATTGTCCAATATCATATGGCATTATATTATATTATAATATGTTATATTATATCCCCTTTCACATTAGAGCCACAACAGGACCCACAAGAACATGGGAACAAGTAAAAGTGGAATACAGGAGTATTCTACAGAATGGTAATATTTATCTCTTAGATTGCTTTGCGTCTCTTGGCAAGGTAATACTGGCCTGTAATACTCTGTTAGTTTGTTCATAACAGCAACCAAGAAAAGGGCAGAGGAAAAAAAGACAGGTGGTGGTCCTGCACCCCCTCGTCAACAAGTTGGTTAAGTAAATAATACCCTCACGGGAATATCGATATCTCTCTATGAGCACACTGTCGCGCTGAGCTAAAGGATCCTGTCTGTCCCGCAATATACGCTGAATTCTGAGGACTCTCCTTATCAATCTCGCACCTTCCGCAATGGGTTGCTCGCGTATACGGACAGGACATGGCTGCGACAGGCTTCCCAAATCCACCTTCGCTTTTATAGCCGTGGTCTCTCATCTTGATTACACGAAGTAATTTACAATTACTACTCTGAAATATGAATTACATCTGTAATAATCACATACATGTAATAGAATGTTAATAGTACATTTCCCTTTTTTAGGAAATGACCTGTATGTATCTGTGTGAAATCAATAAATGGATCAAGTGCTGCATTATCTTTAGTTACATTGATGTTATTTATTTATGGTACAACAGTGGTAAAATATCGCTGTTGCTTTCGTATAAATGAAGCGGACATACCTGCGTGGCCGCGATCTAATCCTGTTTACATAAAGTAAACCTGCTCCCGAGCAGGTTTACGCTTACGGCTCTGTTGCTATGACAGCAAGTCCCGGATGAGCTTCGGGGAACCGACTGATCCAGGATCACGCGAAATCGTCAACAATCTAATCCGGCTAACCTACTTAGCGAGGTACGAAGAACGGGCCCCAGGACAGAACCACACCGCAACAAACAAACATCCTGACAGTTCTAAACGCTAAATCTTTTATTGTGAAGGTGTGTCAGGCGGCATCCGGCGAGTTACGCCTCTCTTCAGGTAACTTTACGGACTTTGTTTTCTTTGGTAGTCTCCAGGATCCTCCCTTCCTCCTTCCGGAAACTTAAAACAAGCGTTTAGTTTTTGTTGACCTGTTTATCACAAACAATCAATATCCATTCAGAAAGAATTAATCAGAATAAAACAATAAAGAGCACAACAGAAATTTGACAGATACCAATGAAAAATATTAAATAAAATGTGTTTTATTATCAGACATTATCAGTGCAGGTAATCAATACTGATCCGTTTTATAAATTTTTCTTTATGTGTTTAATATGCTTTTTTCTGCAACACGATGATGTCACAAGGACTACCGGTCACGTGATCTCTCACTGGAAACATGATAACTGTTTTTAGTGTGAAGAAGAGCCAGGGAGAAGTGAGGAAGGTGAAGAGCTTTAGCTTCCACCTCGAGAGCTGCAGTAGGGGATGATGATTTTTTTTTACAACCAAAAAAAGAAGAAACTGATCAATAGTCCTGATTGATAAACATGAACACAAGACTGACTCCTCAGGTGACAGGTTAGGGTAAGGTAAATGTAATGTATGTTTGCACTGATTGCCGATCACGCTTCAACTGAGTCGTCCTCGGTCAGAAGGAATGGTACTCCACAGTGATGTAGTTCAAATAACTTTACTAAGGAGGTGGCAGATGACATCAACAGGATGTACAGCGTTGGTAGGGAGGCATTACAGTATTCACATGCAGGTAAAGGGGGTGTGAGTGTGTATATGGGTGTGTGTGGTCATCTGTAAACAGAAAAACAAACATTTGTATTAACCACTATGGATAGCAGTGTACCCCTTCTACAGTACTGTGGGTTTCCAGCGTAATGTTATACAATCTGCCATAACCTCATGGCCACTAGATGGCACCCTAAGACCATAAATTAATTTCTGGCTCGGATATACATTGGCAAACCAGACCTCTGCAGATTACAACGCTTCAGAGAATAAACATAGTAAATAGTTACATCCACCTACAACCACAATGCTTGACAGTAAGTCATATATGGAATGAAATCTGGGCTGAACACAAGCCTGCCTGTAGTAGGTCAAAAAACATATCTTAGCGATAGCAACGGGACTAGCCTCTTACGTAGCAAATTACACAGATAAAGTCAAACAAGCATCACTCTCATCTTACAATACTCACATGGTAAGCACTCACACAGGAATGCAAGTAAATACGTTATCCTCCGACACACCTCCCATCTGTGCAGAACTGCACTGAACACGTTCCCAACCGGAAGTACAGATACCGAGGTGCATCATGGGTAACGTAGTATAAACAGTTACAATGAACAAGCGGACTTTTAACAGTAAAGGATGGATGGACAGACAAATGGATACCTGGATTGATGATGGCTGGATGGACGGACAGATGGCTGGGTTGATTTTACAAATGTGTCTGTAAAATCCTGATTTATTAAAGTCGAGATCTGATTATCAGAACAAAATTAATTAATCTTCTGGAAACAATAAAAAGACTGACATCATTAAAAGTTTGTTTTTATTTTTGAACTTTTTTTCTCCACAAAAAACCCCCAATAAGGCCGCCAGAAGAAAAAAAAGTGAATCACGAGTATGACTAAAGTACAGTTTGGATTCCTGCTCTTTAATTGGCTGAATATGTGACTTGTTTCTTTCTGGTTTCTGATTGGTAGGGTTTGGACACCAGTGGCATCTCCTCTGATCAATCAGTCTTCATGTTTTCGTCTCTCTGAGGCATCCCAGTGTTGACTGCTGGTATGTCTTCACCATGAATACTTGCGGGCTCAACTGGCAACCTCAGATCCTCCCAGGTGTGAGCTCCACCTTCATGTTTCTCTGCAACAGTAAACAGGTGTGATGATGATGATGGAGGAGGAAGAGGGGGTCTGGTCCTGCTCTCTCCAGGCTCGCTGAGCTGTGATGATGATGGAGGAGGAAGCAGAGATGGCCTCCTGGTGTAAACTCCTTGTCTGCCATGAAAACTGCCAGACTGACGAGTAAAAGCTCTGCTGCCGTGTGACGACTCGTCCACGAAGACAGGTGGGCTGCTCACCTGAGAATCACACAGCACAGGTCAGTCTCTCACCTGAGTCAGACTGCGCATAAAGTCCTGCTATAAACAGGAGCTAAAGAGGAACCAATGTGTTAAATAGTAAAATCATGACATCAATGAAAGCTGTGTTTGAGGACTTCAGGATCTACTGTTCACCACATGACACGAGTACTGAAACCACAGGAAGCGACATCACATTCAGAATAACTCACCATGTGAAACCACAGTAACCTCTGCAGAGAGATGACACACATGACTCAGTTTAATATCTGAGACACAACAGATTTTATCATCTGAACCTGTGAGCGGAACAAACCTCAGAAACAGCAGTCTGAATATGTGATGCTGCAGAAACGCTCTAGACAACAGTTTAACATCTCAGTCTGACTCATAGCTTCATGTTTCAGGCGGTTCAGCAGAATGAACACAGCATTTATTTCCTCATGAAATTTCAAACAAAAGACTATTCAAAGATTTCTAACCTGTGGTTTAATAAAACGGGTCAAAGAGGCAGCTGTCATAGGCTTCAACACCAACTCCATGAAAGGTGGATGGGTGGATGATGAATTACATCACATTAGACCCTCATGCTCTCTGTCCGGCTGGTGTGTGAAATTCAAACACCCCCTCAGGTGTGTTAAAGGTTTTACTTCGTACCACATTGGGATGTTTTCCGAAGGCGATGGCGGGGCGATCCTCAGGGTTCTGCACGCGTCTCCTATGGACGGTCCAAAGTAGCAGAAACAGAATCGCAGAGAGCAGCACGATGAGGATAAGCACAGCGATTCCTCCTGCCAGCGTGCTGTCCACGTCTCCAAACAACTGTTGCTCCTTGAACGCACCACTTGGCACTGAAACACAGAAGTTATTTCAGTAAAAGCATCATGGGAGCTGTGAATGTGTGTGTGTGTTTATCTAATAAAGGAAACAGATCAATGTCCTTCCTACTCATCAAAGAATTAGTGATCAGTTACCTTTGACCGCTCGCATTCAGCCCCCTCTTGTAAGTAAGTAAGTAAAATTTTATTTATATAGCACATTTCTAAATAAAAGATCACAAAGTGCTTCACAAGGTATAAGACAAAAACAGACAAAAGTTAACAAAATGCAATTCTAAAAAGATGTGTTTTTAGTTGTTTTTTAAAAGTGAGTCCGCAGATCTTAAGTTCTGAGGAAGAGCGTTCCACAGTCTGGCGGCCACAGTGGCAAAAGCTCTGTCTCCCTTGGTTTTCAGCCTTGTATGCTGAATAACAAGTAGGCCCTGATCACAAGACCTCAGGGACCTACTAGGGACATAGGGCTGTAAAAGTTCAATGATGTAGGCTGGTGCTTATCCTTGAAGAGCTTTAAATGTCAGAACCAGTATCTTAAAATGGACTCTGAATTCAACGGGGAGCCAGTGCAGCTGTATAAGCAACGGTGTTACATGAGAGTACTTAGATGTTTTTGTCAGAAGCCTTGCTGCAGCATTTTGGACAATCTGCAGACTGCAGTTTTTGTTTAGACATGTAAACAGTGAATTACAGTAGTTCAATCATGGTGAAATGAATGCATGAATAACAATCTCCAGTTCAGTATGAGATACTAAAGGGCTCAATTTAGAAATGCTTCTTAAATGATAGAAGCAGGACTGAACCAGAGATTTGACGTGAACATCCAGGGTAAGAGCAGAATCAAAGGTTACCCCTAGGTTCCTGATAGACGATTTCACAAATGTTGAAAGAGGACCAAGAGCATTCATTATGTTAGGTACATGTCTGTCTGGAGCACATACAAGGACTTCGGTCTTTTCTTCATTAAGTTGGAGGAAGTTGTCAGCCATCCAACCTTTGATGGATTCTAAGCACACATTTAGAATCTGCAGCTTAGAAACATCTTCTGGTTTAAAAGAAATATATAGCTGGATGTCATCTGCATAGCAGTGGTAGCGAATGTCCTCAAAGGGGCTCAAAATATGCCGGAGAGGAAGTAGATATATTAAAAACAATAAGGGCCCCAGCACAGAATGTTGTGGCACACCATAGGACAGGGACGTGGAAGATGACCTGTACTTAGAGACCGCCACAGAAAAGTATCATTCATAGAGATACGAGGAGAACTACTCTAAGGCAGACCCAGATACACCAACCCAGTATTTCAGCCTTTCAAGAAAAATGTAATGGTCAACGGTGTCAAAGGCTGACGTGAGGTCCAACATTAGGAGTACAGAACATTTTTCTGCATCGTTTTGCATCAGAATGTCACTGGAAACTCTAAGAAGGGCTGTCTCAGTAGAATGAGCTCCACGAAAGCCAGACTGAAATTTGTCAAATATATTATTGAATGTGTGAATGTGAGTGTGAATGGTTGTCTGTCCCTGTGTGTTAGCCCTGCGACAGACTGGTGACCTGTCCAGGGTGTACCCCGCCTTTCGCCCTATGACAGCTGGGATAGGCTCCAGCGCCCCCCGCGACCCTGAAAAGGAGAAGCGGAAGCGAATGGATGGATGGATGGATGGATATATTATTATGTTTGTCTAAAACTGCTGTAAGCTGCTTAGCCACAACCTTCTCTAATATCTGAGCAATTAACAGTATTTTTGAGATTGGTCTGTAATTGCTAGTGAGAGATGGGTCCAGCGTGGGTTTTTTTAACAGGGGGTGTATAGCAGCAGTTTTAAAATAAGCATGGACTTTACCAGACCCCAGTGAGGTGTTAACTATGGTGAGCACACAGGGACCAATAGAGTGGAAGACATTTTTGAAATACGATGCGGGTAAAATGTCGAGTGAACAGGAGGATGCTTTCATTGCATTAACTATTTTTACCAGCTCTGATAGTGAGACGGGTAAAAAGCTTTCTAAAATGACAGGCCGAGATGGCGTAGGAACTGACAATGCAGATGCTGGTGGGGACAATTTTTTCCTTACATTACTTATTTTTTCTAGAAAGAAAGAAATGTTTCACAGTCTTCATTAGAAGGAATAATGGCAGCAGGTGGAGCAGGAGTAACAATATCAGTAATAGTGTCAAATAACACCTTGTGTAATGTCACAGCTTCATGTTTGTAATATGTGTGTTTGTATGTTCATATTAACGCATGTTCTCAGGTTTCATGCTCACCTGCTTGGCCTCTCTGCAGGACTTCGATGTCCACTGAAGCTGACACTTCTTCTCCCGACTCTTCATCTCTGGCGATGACCTGCAGAGCGGACATTAGAGCATTGTTCACGGGTCAGCCTTAAGGTTAAAACCAAAAATCATCCAAAGTAATGATTAAAAACTGTTGTGTTTGTTTGATTTTTCTAGACCAACATTAAAGTGTTCAAAGAGCTGAAGGGGATTCACACTGTGAAGCTTTTAGTCCTGATCTTCAGTCTCTCCTCCTGCTGATTCTGGTGTTTGGATCACTTCCACCTGAAAGATGTCTCACTGCAGCCCGAGGCCTTGTTATTTCACAGAGATGTTTTCTTACAAATCCAAACAGATTTATTTTTAGCATTCTTTGACTACAGGGGGACTTTTCTTTCTTCAGCTTAGTTTGTTTCTGTAGAATCACACTAAAACTGAAAAATTGTACTGCAGTGAAAAAAAACTACTTTGCTGTCTTCCTATTGTCTCCTCATCGGTTGAGGCTCTGCTTTTTAACCACCTGTCACTGCCATCAGACAGGGGTTTTGCACCCTTTTTTTAAACATCTGCAACTCCCGTAACCCCCAAACCATTTGCTCAGTTGAAAGAATTCCAATGGTTCCTGAAAGCAGTGAGTCTGTGCTTTTCACTGATATTAGGGTCATTACTGTAATCTGCTAAGTATGGTGTCACAGCAGCTCCACAGAGACGTTTTTGCTGTTTGCTGTGTTGTTTTCAGTTTTATTTGCCAAGATTTGGATGTGGCGCCCTGCCTGGGGTTCCAATAATGACTCTAATATCAGTGAAAAAGCACAGAGTTAATGCTTTTTGGACCTATTGGAATTTTTCGATACCGCCAAATGTTCAAGAGTTATTGTAATATGACCTAAAAGTTCTAAAACCCAGTTTTAACAAGTTAATGTGCTCCAGGCCTCTGTTTCTAGTTTCATTGGATAAAAGTATTTATTCTCAGCCTCTTCAGCCTTTTATTCTGTGAAGCATGTCTTTAAGTTTTTAAAAACTTGTGGTGCAACTGCACTCTGTCCGCTCACTGGGTGCTGGACACCAAAAATTGAACGTCCCAGAGAAGAATCAATGTGGATCTGAAGCTGAGGTCCAGAACTTTTTCAGAGTAATCTAAACCAGGTAGCAGTAAGAGTTACTGAGGATCACCTCAGACCTCTGGGCTGACCTTGGTCTATTTTCAGCATCTTCTTCCTGTCATATGGTGCCGTTTGTCTCTCAACATGAACTTTACTGATATCACTTTAGCAGATAGCAGATGTTCCTCCATCTTTCTGTGCTCATAAGTTTATATTAGCGTAACTACCTCTCTGCAGTTAACCATCAGCTACACTTTCACTGATGTTCCAAACATGGCTGTTAGTTTCTTGCTTACTCCATATTTGAGGCACAGCTGTTTTATTTCAATCGGAACATGATGTATCATCGTGAGATATAAACTATCTAATTTCCTGATGTTAAACATTATTCTACCAAGCACACTGATCATTTTATTGGAGGTGAAGGAAACTGGACCTGGTAATGGTCACTGACCTCCTGCAGACACTGATACACACAGAGAAACCATCCAGGATAGATCCACCCTTTAAAATAATTTCAGGTTCAGCTAATTCAAACCACATCCAACCAACCTGGGATTAAAGTTAACAAACTGAAAATCACCTGATTCCCATCTTACAGGTGAAGGTCAGGCCCATCAAGCCTCTACCCCTCATTATTGCTTATTCAGACTTCTGATATTATTTTAAGGTGGAAAAATTCCACCTATAAGACCATGGATCCACTCTCTCAATGAGACATTGAGTTGGTGCTAGCAGCGGCAGCTAATCGTGATACTGGTGGTGACAGTATACTGGTGGTGTTTAACAGGTGAGTTGGTTTGATCTATGTCTAACTCACCTGTAGGATTTGTCTGTCAAAGGCGCGTAGTTGGTTTGTCTTGGCGATCAGAACCCCCTCCTTTGTGACTTGATACAATTCGGATGGAGGATGGAGCAAATAGTGGATATTTGGGTTCCTGCCCTGTGATTTGACAGTAGAGATGACTCACTGATATGATGATGTAAGTAACACAGGTAGTGTAGCATGTGTTCTTACATCAGGGAAGTCACGGTCTGACACCTGGACCTGCAACACCTGGTTCCCATAGGTGGAGACGATGGAGGCAGGGCTAGAGCTCTGGATGATGAAACCTTTGTAAGTGGTTCTGTTGAAGGCCGGAGGAAATGCGTTCTCATAGAGAACTCTGACCAGAACTGACGCCACACTGTACTTCAACCTGTCATCCACCTGGCATACCTGTACAGGTGAGAGGGAAAGTAGATGTCTCACAGTTTTCAATTCAATTCAATTCAATTCAATTTTATTAATACAGCCCCAAATCACAATATCAGTCACCTCAAGGCACTTTATATTGTAAGGTAGACCCTACACTAATGCATAGAGAGAAAAACCCAACAATCATATGATAAGTGCTATGAGTTTGGCAACAGTGGGACGGAAAAACTTCCTTTTAACAGGAAGAAACCTCCGGCAGAACCCGGCTCAGGGAGGGGCAGCCATCAGCAGTGACAGGTAGGGGTGAGAGAAGGAAGACAGTATAAAAGACATACTGTGGCCAATTGCTGTGAATGAAGCAGAAAACAGGAAGGTATGTCGTTACCATGATTGTGAGCATGTAGTTTGTTGTCAGTCGTTGATCATCTGCTGCTCTGGTTAACCTGATCTCACCTGTTGTGTTGTTGATCGTGAACCTGCCCTGATCATCACCTGTGGGTGAAGCAAACACACCTGTACACACATGTTTGTACATGAGTCTAATGGTGAGTGTGAGTGAGTCTGACCAGAGAGGATGGTGTAGGTGAGAGGAGCATTGATCCCTTTGTCTCCATCCTCTGCTGTGATTGGGCCAGGAGAAAAGTCCAGACCCACGTCCTGAAACAAAAAATAAATAAATAAATACCTGCAGGTATGTGGACAGGTATAAAACTTGTTCCCTAAATGCTGGGACGCTAAAATCTAAATGACTTGAAAATATTGTGATACTGAAAAACATCTCCAGAAACATTGGGCTGTTTTTATTGACATTTTATGGTCTGGTAATGTTTTCAGAAGCCAGTTTGTAAATAATTGCATCCACCTGGTTCCTCGGGTATTTACCTGGTGTTTCTGTGTGATGTTGGTTGTGTAGGTGGGATTCATGCAGACAGGCACACCTGGAGACACAGGTGTGCAGGGCAAGAAGTGAGGATACTGGTCATCACCATCCTCGATGTTGATGTTGAGAACAGCAGATGTGTTGAACTTGTCCACAGTGTTTGATTCCTGTCAGGTATGTAGAGGTGTGACATTATTTTCACTTTTCTGTGATAATTTGACGATCAGATATCACAGGGTTTGTTTTTTTTGTTGAATAGTCTTGCATTCCTGCTGGTTAGAGTGTAATGTCCTGTGATGACTTCGCAGTAAAATAAAACCTCTGACCTCACCCTGATTACCTGGATGTATCACCTGTCTAAATGTTACCTGGGCCCACATGATGAGATGCAGGTGAGTTCTCGTCTCATAGTCCAGAGGTTTGTTCAGAACTACCTTTCCAGTATTGGGCAGGTCGATCCTGAAGAACTCGGCATCTTGCTGCAGGCAGACAGATGACAGGTGAGATAATAAAGAGCTGCAGCTCGTGGTCAAGCAGCAATTGGTGGGCGTTATTCTTACTGATGACGGGTCGATGATGTAGCTGATCATGTCCCCATCTGCATCAACAGCCTTCACAGTGAAAACCACCGAGTTCACTGCTGTCAGCTACACACAAAACAATGAAAAATCCTGTTTACACAGGTGAGGAAACACCTGAGGCACCTGTTAAAACGATGTACATGTGATGGATGCTCATTGGCTGGTTAAGATGAAGGTAATTTTTCTGGTTGTACCTCACTGATGGTGAACGGCTGAATTGTCTCCAACAGGAAGTTTGGTTTGTTGTCATTTTCATTCAGAATCTCCACCAAAATCCTGTAGTTACCCTGAAACAGGTGCAGACTCACCTGAGCGACTCTGAGTCATCAAATGTATTTACCGCTCAGCACAGGACCTCAGATGACTTACCTGTATGATGTCATTTTCATAGCAAATTAGCTCTGCAATGAGCACTGATCCCTCCACCTGTCAGACAGAGATCCAGCATGAGGTGAGACATTTTAAGATGTATTTCTGCTGCAGGTGAGAGGTGTTCAGGTGTACCTCTCGGTCGAGGACTCTGAACACTGAGGAGTTGAGTCTGATGGTCCGGCCCTCTAAGTAGAACCAGTTGGCGTTGCGTCCCGACAGACACAGGCGGATGGTGTTAGCTCGTGGACCTGCAGTGATGTTGATGCTGGAGATGAATTCACCTGTTGGACTATTCTCTCTGACTGAGGTGAAGATGTCGGAGCCCTCCCGACATAGGCTCGCTGAGGATGAAGCAGAGGATATCTGATGTGTCCGTGGCAGTGAGGACGATCAATAACTGATTATGGTTTCATTGATCCGGTTCTGTTGTTATCTAAAGACATATTTAAAGACAAACTTCTCAGGAGTGTCTGAAAGTAGAGAGTTACTTTTTTAGTCCTGATTAGGACTTCAGGATCTTTTTATCACATCACCTTAAACCAACCTTAGATTACTAGCCACATTTAACCAAATCATGCTGCACCGTATTTACCTCACATTCCCATTATTTTACAGTTGCCAGTTACCCAATCGAGCACGTCTTAGGACTTGGAAGGAAGCCAGGATATCCGACAGAGCCCACACAGGCATAGATCATGCTCAAAAAACCCTAATCCAACATTGAGATTCAAACCGGGAACCTTCTTAGTAACCGCTGCACCACCGTGGACAAAAAGGCACTGACGACGGCAAAGTGCCTGATATCAGAGAAAAGCCGTTTTTGAATTGTCTTACCTATAACAACATTATAAGAAAGTCTGAGAGCCACCTGCCACAGCAGCAGCCTGCAGGACCTCAACATCTTCATCTTTGACCTCCTCCACCTGGTAACACAAAGTCAGTGAGCAGTATAGGTAAAGAGCATCAACAAAGTCAACCAACCAACAATCAACACAACCAGCCAAGTTTCTCAGGTAGGGAGGGCTAGAGCCTATCCCAGCTGTCTGAGGGTACACCCAGGGGACTGTGGGAGGAAGTCAGAGTACATGCAAACTCCACACAGAAAGGCCCCAGTTGGTCAAATTGAACTTAGGAACTTCTTGCTGTCAGGCAACAAGTGTGGCTCAGTGGAATATGTAAAAAAAAACCTATATATCTTGAAATATATTTGATATATGAAGTTATGACTGAGATGAAATGACCTTAGTCTCTACACCATCGTCTAACTGCTGTGGATTTCTCTCTAATATTGTTGTTCATCACCTTATAGTATAAAACATCTGGCTCAGCTCCGTTGAGGTGATTTGTTAGCCTGTTTGTGTGAGTTCTCAGATTCATTTCACTTGTTTCATAATCACTGTGTGAACGTAACATCTGAGCAGATTTTATCTATGAGCTGGAAATACGAACTCAGAGGTCACAGTGTAGTCTGCTGTGTTCACATGTGACAAAAAGGTCCTGAGGTGGAACTCTGCAGTGGTCAAACAGAGCTGACCTCAGAGCGGTGAACAAACAAGACGTGACCAAACTGAAAATATGAGCCCTGAGCTCTGCCGCGGTCCACTAAAATGTCACATGATCATATTTTTTATGACCTTCAGCTGCAGCTGTGGAGTCAAAACTGGATGAAACTCAAGCTGTGGTATTTTTTTTAAAATTCGGATCAGCGAGAGGAGGATCAGAGGCTGACACCGCTGCTCATATGTCTTTATCAGGTCATCACGACTTTATACGTGTTCAGCTGAAAATCATCACTGCACCTTATCCAGGTTTTATTTTGAAAGGCTCTGCTGTGTTCTCTCCATCTACATCAGGGATGCTCCTGCAGCCTCGAGGATGTGTAGAGTCTCATAAAAAACAGACTGATGATGAAGGCCTATGATTGAAACGTCCTCCTCGAAGGTTTCCTGCTGGTGAACAGTTTCCTGCATTGGTCTCCTCAACCACGAGCTCAGCTTCCTTCTCTTCAGTCCCTGTGTGCTCAAACATAAACCTCACACCTCAGTTTGATTCAAGGTCCCATCACAGGCTGAAAAAGCTTGATCAAACTTGACGGAACAAAGTGTTTAATGTTCGCCATACATGCACACACTCACGCACACTCACACACGCACAATCATAGTACACCACAGTAATTAAGTAACAGATAAAGTGACAGAAAAGTTCCTGTCTTTTTGCAATCTGCTATAGAAATGTCTTTTTTTTTTTTTTTTATCATGATGGGTTCCCAGCTTAAAAGAAAAGAAAGAACAAACATTTTCTGTAAATGAAAAAAAACTTCCTGTTACAGGGCA
Source organism: Copadichromis virginalis (assembly GCF_057382275.1). Lineage (NCBI taxonomy): Eukaryota > Metazoa > Chordata > Actinopteri > Cichliformes > Cichlidae > Copadichromis > Copadichromis virginalis. The sequence continues at coordinate 16,932,188 of NC_140634.1, forward strand.
GTGCTATCGAAACCTGGAGCAACATTTCTTTGTCATTTAGAGAAACTGAAATGTGCCACCGGAGTTGTACTTCTTTATCTTATATTCAGATGACTCAGGGATTAAATGTGCAGTTAAACATCTTTACGCTGACAGGAAGGCCAGTTTCACCAGTCTGACCCCCCCCCCCCCCCCCCCCCACGTACGAGGCCCAGGATGTGAAAGAGTTTAACATCCCTGATCGAAAGTGTAAGAGAACAGAGGAATAAAATGACACAAATCACAAGGAGTAAAACAACACAGCGACAGACACACACGACCAGAGTTTTTACAGCCGTTGGTTCAGATCGCTGCGTGTTGGCCTGTGTTAACCCTTCACCTGCCACTTCACTTTTTCCTCTTACCAACTCTTCATCCTCACACAGACTCACCTCGCTCTCTTCTGCTGGCCTACAGTCGGCCGATGTCTCTTGACCTTGCTGCTGATTTCATCCTCATGTCATCACACATTCATGTTTTTGTGTTTCAGCCTTGATCTGTTGTTCTGCTTTGTCCCCAGAGAACAGAGCGCCTTGTCACTGTGTGTGTGTGTGTGTGTGTGTGTGTGTGTGTGTGTGTGTGTGTGTGTGTGAGAGAGAGAGAGAGCATTAGAGGCTTACCCGGCATTAATGAGCAGGATAAGTAGGCCAACATGCTGCAGGACTTTGAAGCAGCAGGATCCTGTTGGTTCCACCTGCTGCTGCTTTCAGAGCTTATTTCAAACACACAGAAGTAAAACATCCACATCCTTGGAGACGCTGTTTTAGTCAGTATTTCCTGTCAGAGAGCCAATAAGCTCTCAGCTGACTCCTTTATTGTTAAGTTTTGTTTGTAGAAGAAGAAAATGTTTAATTAATGTGGTGTTACAGGAGGCTCTGAGTGGGGTGGGCACACAGACAAACACAGAGCCATAAATGAACACGTCCTGTTTCACAGGTCACAGGACTGAACATGTCACATGACTATGAGTAACTGTCACTGCCATCTGCAAGGATTCTAATCTTGGGTTGAGTTACCACCTTGTCACATGTCAGAAGTTCTTTTGTCTCATTGGTTGTGGCTGCTGTCACGTGTACAGTTTTCCTCACTGACGTTCATGAACATTCAGTTTCCTGTTCGTCATATCTGTCCAGGTTCTGGTAGTGTTGAAAGCCTGAAAAGGAGGCAATTTTTCTTCCTTTTCGTCTGGTGCCGTGTTTGATCCATTCGCTTCCACATCTGGAAAGTCTAAAACAGCTGTGATTCTTGCATTCAAGCCCTTTATTTTGGCAGGAATGAAGTCGGCTAGCTCAGGTGTGGGGATACTCTTAATGGACTTAATGAAACAGTCGCTACTGAGCATGCTCTTTGAATGGAGGCGAGCATGCTCTCATTAATCAAATGACAGCAGTTTTATCGGGGAACCTGGATCAGGACTCTGAGGTCCACCCTCATCCTCACCTCCTCCTTTTTGGGCGGTCAGAGAACAGCTGGAGGAACCAATCAGAGTCAGTGACCTCTGATCCAAACATAGTTACAAACACATACACATCCATGTGCGTGTCAGATGTTTGATCACTAATCACGCTAAAAGAAAGCTTTAAGGCTGTAACCGTGGGGATGAGTGTAGTTTCACTGAGTGTATGGATAAACTGATTCCTGACCTGCACCTGCACACAAAAGAAGCCTAATCGGTTCTCTGTGCAAACAGTAATCTGTTAAAATATGATACTTTAAAAGATAAAGAGAAAAACAATCACCTGTGAAGATTTTTTTTCGAAATTAATGTTTGTTTTGTTAACCTGTCAGTCAAGCACTTTTGTGGCAGTTTCGGGCATTAACATGCTATTCCACATCCAGACACTAGAGGGCGTTTATCATACAGGTGGTAAGTGTGTGAAGCAGAAAAATAACTCTTTGTATTGTGAAGCTAACACCGCTCAATGTGTGTGTGCTGTTTCTGTTCTTTACCACGGGTTAGTAAATATGCATTAACATTATTGAAGACTAGAGAGATTACTTACTAAGCTTACTAAGTGGAAAACTTAGTAAAAGAAGTGCTTTGTTATGAGAATTGTGTATGAATTGTGATTTTGGGCTGTAGCTTACTTGATGCTAATGCTAGCAGGCTTGGCTTAATGTAGAATAGTGTGTGTGTGTGTGTGTGTGTGTGTGTGTGTGTGTGTGTGTGTGTGTGTAAGTTAACCTAAACCAAACAAGAAACTGCTGAACTACTGCTGAGCTCAACAGTTTTCATACTATGTGGTATTTTTCTGGCTATGAGAACATTTTTGTACTTTAATGCCGGCTATTAGTTAATGAAGTTACTTTATCATTAATGGTGACTGCCTAGGTTCAACTCAGTAAGAGAGCCCCCCATTAAAAGGAGCATTGCACTTTATATAGTTTGTAGATTGCATTAAAACAGTAAGTTTAAATTATTTTTGTAAAGGAGGTGAAAAAATAATAAAAGAGGTGTCACATTGTCAGTTGATTAAAAAAAAACATATCATGTAAATTGTTTAGTGCCATAACAAGTATTAAAACAGTTAAAAACAAACCAATTTATTATGTTTAACAAATACAGTTAAAAAGGCAGATGGGAGGACAAGTGTGTTTATGTTAATTCATTTTTTAAAAGAATGTGTTTATTGTTGCACTTTGTGGTTGTAATATTATTAATGGACTCAATAAGCCTTTTCATTGTGTTTTGTCAAAGTTGTGGAAATCCTAAGAGATTCATATAGTCTCTACCCCAGGAAAACTATGACCATGTCTTACACTATTACCATGTCTTGTAAGTGGGACTGAAGCAGAAGGCCATTGGTTTACATTCAGTGTAGTAATACCTGCAGCCTGTTCATAGATACTGTTGATAGAAAACGTGTGTCATTTGGTTCCTCAAACAGGGAGTAATTTCACAGCTTCATCGATGACATCGAGCATCATTTTCTGTGCAGAGTAGTGAACAGAGTCGCCGATCAGCCCTGAACCATCACGTTTCATTCTGATAGCAAACGGCAAGCTTCAGATATTTCTGACTGTTTCAGTCTGCAGATGGGAAACCTGACCGATGAGCTCAGATTACAAACACTCAAAACACCAAACCATGCTGGGAGAGTCAGCGCCACACACGGTGCTCCTCTTCTTCTTCTTCTTCTTCTTCTGTGGCCTGACTCATGTCAGTGACTCATTGCTTTCACAGTGGAAAGGACCTGCTGAACACACTCAGGTGTGAATCCTGTGATCAACACTGTGTGTCCAGCTGTTCTTCTCCACATTTAAATCCTGTTTTAAAACCTGGAGCACCCCTACCCTTCACCATTATCCTGCACCTTCGTCTTTCTCATCCTCATCTTTCCGCCTTCAGCATTATTTAAAGGTTAATTTGTCCGGCTGAGCTGCTGTGTCTTTGTTCTGCTGCTCTGACCTTTATGTGGATCTCAGATCTGTTTCTGGTCGTCTGACCAAGGCCAGAGCTTCCTGTTCCTCCTGAATGATCATTTGGATATGAGATAAGTGAGAGGAAGCTGAAACAGCGATCCTGCTGCAGGGAGGTCACTGTGTACTGATCATGGAGGTGATCCAGCATTGAGGTCATTAGTACAAGTCTGGGAAGATCTGCCAGCTGTGTTCATGTTCCCCTGAAGGTCCAGTTTTTAAAGCCTAAGTAAAAGCTGATTTTTGATCACAGTGAGTCCCACTTACCCAACATGTTAACAATGTTAACTATGGTAAACATTCACGGTTTCAGAAACTAGACTACATTTTAGGTCACCTCCAGAGGCCTCGGGGTTCAGGTGTTATTACATGCATGTCCGCAGTACCTCGGTGGAGGTTCAGTTGTATATCTGGTAAATCAGTCCTGACAGGACATGTTGATGTGTCTCTCCTCCTTCAGCTGCTGCTCAGCAGCTTCTTCTTCATATACTATCAGGCCTGAAAGCCTCTGTCAGCACACAGAGAGCTGTTCCTCTAATTTTCAGTCCACTTCTAGTGTCATTTTCATGCCTCAGTCTTTCCTCCCTGTTTCCCTTCATTAAGAACAGCCTCTTGACAGCTGAGAACAATTCTGGCGAGACTTGAGTGAACAGTAGATGATCAGCTGAAGGTCCAGATCATCTCTCAGCTCCTCTGTCAGGTCTTTGCTGGATTTTTTTTAATGACTTTCAGATCCTGTTCATCTGTTGTAGAAAGGTTTAGCCCTCACACTTCTTCTGTACATATTTCTCTCTTATTTTTAGGGACACACTGCACACCATGCTGAAAACCAATTCCAAGTTGTCAGCTAACAGCTCTTGTGGAATCACCTTGTTGTGTTTGTGTGACATGCTGCTAGTAATAAAGAGCCTAAAGACACAATTTAAACCTGGTTCTTTCCTCAGGTGTCTATTATATGCAGACATAACACTGGTTCATCCTTGATTTAGGAGCCTTTTCATGCTTGATTGATTCAGAGGTCAGAGTTCTGTCAGGGTCTGGGTAGTTTTCCACTGCATCGGTTCCTCCCCTCTGGGTGGAGTCTTTGTTTTTCCTCACCTGATGGCAATCACACCGGCAGTATTTATGACCTGCGCACAACTAGTCTTCGCCAGATTATCTGCCAACTTTAGTCAGTTCTCGGCCTCACGTCTGTACCTTGGTGTATCATCGTGTGTACTTACCTTATTCCTCTGTTTTCTCGTCAGCATCTGGAACCCACCTACCAAGTCTCCTCCGTACAAGCTCTCCTGGATTCTGGTTTGCAGCTGCCGGTAACGTCTCCCCTTTCAAACTGCCAGTCTCTCTGGCCTGCCTCCCTGCATTTCACGCAGTACTCACCTGAACCTTTGTCTCCTGTCTTCCCCCTCCAAGCAACCTCCACCTGCAAGCACGTAAGGCAGCCCAGTGTAATTATTCTCGGATTAACAGCTCTCTGTTGGATTCCCGTGACTGCTCTCTCCTCTGTTTCAGTGCCCTGGCCAGCCAAAGTTTCCCCTGCCCAGTCCCTGCACCCAGTCGTCACTGCTATCTAGTCATAGTTTTGTTATGGTCATAGTTTCTCTTGCCTCAGACGTCTAGTTTAATTTCCTTAATAATAGTCTAAGTTTTCTGTTAGCTTCCAAGCGTTGTGAATAAAGACTCTTTTGTTACACCGAGTCCATCCCTTTTCCACGGGCCACTGTGCCGTGGCAAGTTCAGGCACGCAAACTTCTAACACACAAAAAACATTCCAATACAAGGACTGGTCTAAAACAGTGAAAAGCAGCCTTTAGAAAGCTGCAGAGCTATTGCTCAAGAATACTTTAACAATACAGAAAAATCTGGCTGCTTGGATTATAAAGTAATGAGGGGTGGCCCAAGACTTTTGCATACTGTGTTTCAGCCCTTCACTCATTTTTATTTCCAGCATTTGTTCATGTTTTTATGGTGTTTTCATCACTGCTGAGCATGAGTGTGTGTTTCAGCTCTCAGTTTGTTTTGCAGAGGGTGGCCGAGGCCCGGGTGTTTGTACGGGACAGTTAATAAAACACGGCCTGGGAATTGGTCTGTGAAGTGAAGAGCTGCTGCTGTCTGTGTGCTGTTCATGCTTCAGCTACATCACAGACACCCTGAGTCTGCAGAGTCTTGATGAAGCTCAAAGCTGAGATAGAAAAGCTCTCTGTTTTACTCTACATGTTTTTATTGAGTAAACCTAAATCAACACACAGATGAAGCAAAGTCAGCTCCACAACTTAGTCATTTGAGCAGAATAAAGCCCTCTGATTTCCAGATGGACTTCTGAACACCCATGTTTATTACATGTGTGGATGAGATGCTCCCCATCACCATGGTTACCTCTGGTCATTAAGGGGTCTCCCCACTCTGATGAAGGAGGTCATCACATCAGACTGTGATGAAGCTACTTCAGAGACACACAAACTCAGATATCTGCAGGAGTGCAGGCAGTTCCACCCACACAGTGGGGTGTCATTACTTTAAAACAAAAGGTGAATGAGCAGCTTCACTGACAGCCTGCAGACAGGCGATGCCTTGGATGCGACGAGCACGAGAACAGGTGAACAAACTGGAGCTTCTCTGATGAATCAGTGGCTCTGGGCTGCATCCTGACTCTTCTTCTGCATCTTTTTAATGAGCTGCCAGACCTCCACCTGTGACATAAAACTCACCTGGCCAAGACCCCCACCCCCAGGGCAGTCACATCCTGCTGGGTATCTGCTGTTACCCCACAGATCAGCTGCTCCCATCAAACAGTCTTTAATCTCTTTATTGTGTTTGTTCAAATGACACAGAAGTTTGCTCAGCTACATTTCATCACCTTCATGCCACAGATCAGAATACTACAAACACCATCTGTCCTCAACGAGCTTCACCACAAAACTGACGGAAACATCCAGGTCCACATGAAGCTCTCTGCTTCAGTCACAAAAACACTGTACAAACAGTCAAAGTAAATTCTTATGAGCTGCAAACTTTAAACACGGAAACAGTCAGATATCAGAAACATGTTTGCAGGTTTTATGCCTCTGGGCTGTAACATCTCCAAACTTTGAAAATAAGAGCACGCACACATTAAAACCTTAAGAAGTCTGAGAGTGTTTGAGTCGAGTTGAGTTCCACGCTGGGGCTTCTTTCTGTTGGATGTTGATCTGCTTTCACGTCTGACAGCAGAGCAGTTTGTGAAAGACGTTCCTGAACTCTGCATTGAAGGCCGTGTAGATAATCGGGTTGACAGCGCTGTTCACATAGCCAAGCCAAGTTACCACGGAGATGAGTGTGGGACCAATGTTGCATGACTGGCACAAAACTTTGGTGACATGGACAACAAAGAACGGAGTCCAGCAGGCCAGAAACACACCTGAGACACAGAGAGAGAGTTTCAGTTCAGTTTTGTTTATATAGCCCAAATAACAACAACAGTTGCCTCAAGGCACTTTATATTGTAAGGTAAAGACTCTACAATAATACAATGAAAACAAAGAAAACCCCAACAATCATATTACTCCTTATGAGCGAGTGTTTTGGCGACAGTGGGAAGGAAAAACTCCCTTTAACTGGCAGGAACCTCCAGCAGAACCAGGCTTAGGGAGGGGCCGCCATCTGCCGTGTTCGGTTGGAGTGAGGAGAGGAAGACAGGACAAAGACTTGTTGTGGAAGTGTGCCAGAGATTAACAACTAGAGCAGGGCGATATGGCCAAAAATATTTATCACGATATATATTTGAAAATTTGCGATAACGATATAACAGACGATATAATTGATGCGAGACAAAATACAACTCCAAAACATTACTAGCGCAAAAAGACAACCTTCCATTTATTTTCACTTAAACAAGAAGCTGGTTTTTATGTACATTAAAGCTTTATAAAAATGTAACAGTGCAAATGCAAATTCCTTGCTGAAAGTTTAACCAAAAGGCATTTCCACTAGAAATGGGCTGACATATCCTGAGCATAACCATGTATAATATCCACTGAAGTTAAAAAGAGGTGCTTTGCAACATTAAACTGCAGTGTGCAGTACGTATTTTTTGGACCATAAGGTGCAGGGGATTATAAGGCACATTAAGCGAAACAAAGCAGTCAGATAAATCAAACTTTATTAAACTCATTCTTCTTCCTTCCTCCATTTCTGTACCATTGATTCATTAATGTTGAATTCTCTGGCAGCTGCTCTATTCCCATGTTGTTGCAGTATATTAATGACTAACCTCGTATTGTGGATGGATTATCTCAGTTGTTCTCCTGACTGTTTGGTCCGTTTACAGCATCCTGCCATGCGATTGCATTTGTCTCTAACCATGAAGAACCTTCACGTTCACTTTTATAAGTGGAAAAGTGTTAGTGTTCGTCCTCCAGCTTCACTGTTTATGTTATGCTAACATAGCTGTGTCGCTAGCGATCACGTAGCACATCATTATATACCAGCTAGCCCAACTTCAGTAACCCTACAAACGTCACTGCTGTTTAGTTTCCTGTCTTCATTTATGTTGGAAGTGATAGCAGAGGTGTACGTTTGATTTTTTTCAGAAATCTCTCAGTCAGAACATGCAATATCATGCTTAGGTAACTAGCGAAACTAGCGAGCTAACTTCCGCTAGCTTCCTGCTAACTTCTAACTCCGTTAAATGTAATAACTTTTGTTTTCATGGATGCCTGGAAGTTAAACTTTATAGTTACACCTGGTAAAGCAGCAATGCTGATCGTTTTATTAAAGATGAAAGAATTTAGACAGTTTTTAACTCTAAGTGATGCTGCAGTGTTGTTTGACCTGAAGCATACGGAGTTTAGGACCCAGATTACTCCCAGATTTAAGAGCATCTTAGTCCGACAAATACGACAATAACAACGGCCGCTTGCATGTTCTGCAAAAAAATGTGCTTTGTTGTGTATCTGACGGACAAACACCAAACCAGTTCCACATCACGGAAGTTGCACCATTTTTACAAACCAATTCTGGTTCATCAGTTTCACTCAACAATCGGCCATGTGCGTATGAAAACAAAGGCACTGCGCATGCGCGTTTTACTCCCATTCTATCGCGATATTTCATTTTCCTATCGTTGCCTAACATTATACCGGTATTACCGTGAACGGTATAATATGGCCCAGCCCTATTAACAATGACTATTAAGTTTGAATTTTGAATAAACCTGGTGAATTACATTTTAGGGAAAGAAGTTTAAATTCACAGAGACTCCAGTCTTCCTGCAGACCAGTTTATCCAAAATGACTCCTACCTCTGTTTTTACTCAACACTTGATCTGTTTGATGTTCCTTTGAAGCTCTAATTGCATGTTTTCTCTTTAACTAAATCCTTCACACCACCTTCAGCCTCATGGTTTTGGATGAGCTGTGAGTGTTAAACACTTTGTGGTGTGAATTAAAGCAGTTTCCACAGAGATACAAGAAGAGGTTTCTATTTTTACTGAGATTCACTCAACAAAACATTACGGTTAGTGCAGAGACGTCCAGCAGAGACAGCTCTTGTTTAGATGAAAAGACACAACAACAAGCCGTGCTGATGAGCTTTTGTGTTCACATTTATCTCAATGTCCATTTCTTAATGCAACAACTTTGAACATAATGATGTTTGAAACTGTGTCTGCGCTCATTTGCTTGTTAATAATAGTTGGAAGTTTCTGACAGATTGAATTCTTGTCTGTAAACCTGACTTATGAGACCTGGTTTCTGATGCACTGGCTCTATTTGGGTCGACTGATCCTTCAAAGTTAAGGATGTTGCAGATCAATACACAGTTTGATCACCTCCATCCTCTGATCAGATGTTTCTGTCTGACTTGGGTGGTCTTCTTTTGGCACTGCACAACAGAGCTCATTTAATGGTTTGATGAAGAAGATGTGCACTCTCCATTAAAACATCAAATGAGGGAATGTTTATGGTGCATTAACAGCAAATATAAAGTTTTTTACACAGTGCAAGTCCAAACCTTAGATCTTGCTTTTACACAGAGAAAGTAAAAACTATTTGAGTTAAGTAAGGTAAAACAGGTTTGGTGTGAATGCACTGTAAGAGCTGAGTCAAAAGAATGTATGTAGACCTTCAAAGCTGTTCTGGCCCCATGTGTTCTAGTTACACTTCTGAGAGCTTTAGTTTTATAGAAATATCTCTGGAAACGTTAGACCTGTTGCTGCTTCAAACCTCCATTTGTATCAGATTTGCACCCACTTCAGAAGTAGACCTCCTTTACACTTGGATCTGCCTCAGAGCTGGGAATACAGTATACAATGAAAAAAAAGAGTTTGTTCAACTTTTTTGTACATAAACTGTAAAGTCAGTATTTGGTGTGACCACCTTTATTCTTCACCAAACCCAAAGCTATCTTAGGCTGTTTTTTCCTAACCTTTCTTTCTTTCAGAACCAGGTACGACTTCAGATCTGGTACTACTCAGACCTACTACTGGCTTAGAACTGGTCTTATTTTCTACCTGTTTGTGTCTTAGACCTGCCACTATTTAAGATCTGGTCCTACTTTAGACTTGCTACTTCAGATCTAGCCCTGCCTCAGACCTGATACTACCTTTGACCTGATCCTGCCTTAGACCTGTTCCTCCCTTAGATCTGGATCTATATCAGACTTGGTCCTACCTTATACCTGTCACTACCTTGTCCTGGTGCCTCACAGTTGGACTGGAGAATCAGCTACAACTATGAGAAGGAAGAACTCTGAGGCTGGTCCTCCCCATAGTTCTAGGCGATTCCTGTCTCAGATTTAGTCCCACCTAAGACCTGGTTGAACTAACACCTGGACATGAGACTCACCTACAACCACGGGCAGGACCTTCATTGCCTTGCGCTCACGGCCGCTGACCCTGCTGGTCTTGCTCTGCCTCCTCCCCTTCTTTTTTGCAGCGCTGCCTTTCAGGCCATTCTCTCGACGGCTGCCACCCTCCCTCCTATCCGTGGGGTCACCATCCGACAGGCTGTCCATTTGAGTCGTCATTGGGTCACTGTCCGCCACCACTGCTATACCATCCTGGTGTTCCTCCATTACCGGTGTCACTGAGGGTGTTGCCATAGACGCGGTGGAGGGAGACGTGGGGCTGAGCCCGGGGGGCGCTGTATATACCACTTTTTCTTGACTGCCAGCTGCCGTGGCTTTAGCTCGCCGTAGAGCTGAGCTGAGCTGTAAAGAGAAAACTTGCCGACCAGCCCGGCCTGCTTGGGAGCGGCTTCGCCCACTCCAACGCCGCAGGCCTCTAAACATCCAGTAATAGAGGAAGAGCATGACAGGACAAGGCACAAAGAAGGAGCAAACAGACGAGTACACCACAAAGCGATCGTCCTCTAATTTACACACACTCGGGTCACGATCCGGCACCTGATTCAGACCAAAGATGACAGGACTGGCCACACCCAGTGACAGCACCCAGGTCGCTGTGATGAGAGCCAGCTGACGAACACTGAACTGGTTCCTGTTGTACTTCAGGGGGACCACCACTGCGATGTACCTGCAATAGCAGAGAGACAGAGGAGGTTTTAGGTTTATAGGCAAGTATTTGGACTGACTTAAACCAAGAGATTAGTTTTTATACTGATCACAGGGAGAATCAGACCACATATAACAAAATCCATCTCTACAGGCACTCTACAGGGGCAGAATTACCTCAAGAGAGCAGCAACGACTCATCCAAGAAGTAATAAGAGACACCAGAACAACATCCAAAGAACTGCAGGCCTCACTTGCCTCAGTAAAGGTCAGAGTTCATAACTCCACCATAAGTATTGACTAGGCAAAATGGGTCTGAGGTCAAAGAAAAAAACACTGCTGACCAAAAGGAACATACTGGCTTGTCTCAGTTTTGCCAGAAAACATCTCGATGATCCCCAAGATGTGTTTTGGGAAAATATTCTGTGGACTGAGGAGACAAAAGCAGAACTTTTTGAACAAGAGTGTCCTGTTACATCTGGTAATGAAGCATTTCAGGAAAGGAACATCAAACTAACAGTAAAATATGGTGTTGGTAGTGGGCTGTTTTACTGCCTCAGGGCCTGGAAGACTTGTTGTGTTAAATGGAACCATGAATTCTACCAAAACATCCTGAAGGAAAATGTCTGGGCATTTGTTTGTGACCTCAAGCTAAAACGCACTTGGGTTCTGAAACAGGACAATAATGCAAAACACAACAGCAAGTCCACCTCTGAATGGCTTAAGGAAAACTAAAATGTAGACTTTGGAGTGGCCTAGTCAAAGCCTTGACCTGAATCCAACTCAGATGCTGTGGCATGACCTTAAAAAGGTGGTTCATGCTAGAAACCTTTCCATTGTGACTGGATTGCAATAATTCCACTGTAAAAGTGCCAGTTATTCATTGCAGTTGTCGCTGCTAAGGGTGGCCCAACCTTGTATTAGCATTAGGGGACAATCATTTTTTCACACAGGGCCATGGAGGTTGGGATTTATTTTCCCCTTAATAATAAATACCTTCATTTAGAAACTGCATGTTGTGTTTACCTGCATTATATTTGTTTAATATTTAGATTGGTTTGATGATCTGAAACATTTAAGTGTGACAATCATACAAAAAGTAGGAATTCAAGAAGGGGGCAAACACTTTCAAACCACTATATGTGTGTGTGTGTGTGTGTGTGTGTGTGTGTGTGTGTGTGTGTGTGTGTGTACTTTTTTCTGATTAATTCTGGAAAATGTTCTATACTAAGAATCTGGACACTGGATCCCCTCATTAGCTCTCAGGTAAACTGCAGGTGTGGGCAGAATGAGGCTGTATCCAAAATTGTGTGTGTGTATGAGGTGTCACCGCAGCCTCTTATCGGCTCAGAGGCTCTAAATAGAGACTGTAGCACCACTGGTAAAAATAGGTTTGGCGCCTGTAATCTCTGGCATATTTGACTCACTGAATTTCTTTTTCTCAACACTTTGTGTCAGTTGGTTCATTAACAGCTGCTGTCTGTAAAAATCAGGATGAAGTCACGTGTTATCTCATTAATGAGGTGTCAGCAGTGTGACTACAGCGACATGACTGAAATAAAGTTACAATGTGAGAAGAGAAGAAGAGCACACTTTTATTTAACGTGTCTCTTCATTAAAATCTATTAAACTGACTGAGGGACACAGCAGGTCACATGACTCTGTGATGAGGAAATATTTCCATCTCAGACAGTTCAAAATCTTAATTACACCTGCAGCAGATGTGCTAATGATCCTGTTACTTTGACCTGAATCCACAGCTGGACTCACCTGTCTACGCTGATGGCACACAGGTTTAGGATGGAGGCAGTGCACAGCATCACGTCCATGGTCATCAGAGCATCACAGATGTAGGTGCTCAATGTCCAGATCCCCCCCAAGAACTGCACACAAACAGAGAGAGGGCCTTCAGGTAAAACTGGGAGCACACCTAAGCTCAGAGCACACCTGAGCCCAGGCGGCTCAATCACACTGACCTCTGAATAGACGTAGAGCGGCAGCACGAGCACGGCCAGCAGCAGGTCAGCCACCGCCAGGCTGATGATGAAGTAGTTGGTGGCGGTTTTCAGAGAGCGCTCAGTGAGCACGCTCAGACACACCAGCACATTCCCCAGGATGATTACCAGGATCAGTGGCACCCCGAGAACCAAGGCCAGGTAGTTGTATTCCTTCAAGTCTGGCTCACCTGGAAGGGCACCAGGTGTCACATTGTCCATGATGGAGGCCCTAAGCACAGCTGCAGGGCTTTGCTCAACATCTGGACATGACACAGTTACTGTGTTATTGCTTCTTCGAAGTAATCTGAGCATTTAAACCAAGTACTCAAAGTAAGGCAGACTTACCTTGCTGCTTCCTGTACCGTCCGTGGTTTCAGGTGAGTTTCAGTGTCAGCACCTATTTGCTTCAGGTCTTTCTCTTTGTTCATCATTGTTGTTTTCTTCTGAAACTGTAAACAACAAACAATAACCTCTTTACATTAATTGTATTCATCCGCAGTTAAAAGTACTCCTGGTGTCTGCATCAGTGCAGGTGATGGGGGGGCACTTGTGTTGCTCTTATTTTGGTGGTTACATAAGGAAGTGGAGCCCGTTTTATTAAATGTCAGCCTATTGTTTGCTGAAGTGTCTCCTCTCAGAGACAATCACATCTTAGAGCCGCTCTCATCCTGCTCTTCATCCTCTGTTACCATGACGACCACCGACCATGGCGGCCAACATTACATGTAAACACACACACACACACTGAGATGTGTGTGTGCTTATTAACGGGCTCGATTTAACCTAAGGTTTTTTTTAATCAGCTGATAGATAATCAGCTGCGATATGTTTCTGAAGGATTTGTGGGCAACTAAGCTAACACGGGACATTTAACCATCATTTAACCATTTACAACAGGTGAACACACGATCATCTGCACACCTGAGACAGGTTTTTTTCACAACTGTTTGTTTCACAAGGGGTGGAGCCTGACCCACCTGACTCAGCAGCATATGAAAACACTGAGTTTGTGTGAGGCTGCCCTCCAACAGCAGCACAGTGAAGTGAGGTCAGGCTGTAACTGTGAACATCTGTGCAGCAGATTAACTATGTTAGGTGGAGGGAGCTGAGCTTGCTTTGTGTTTATGTTCACTGTAATCCTCACAGCAGGACAACGTCCAAGAAAGCTCCTCTTCCTACCTCCACCTAGACTCCCAAACACAGCAGGACGATCAATAATCAATAATGATGAGAAAGAAACACCAACAGCCTGTCTGTCTCCAGCACCTGCTCTCTGTAGGTCCAAGTTAGCATTATTGGGGGCGTGGCCTCTCTGACTGACAGGTGAACCTCTGAACTGTGTGTTGTTGGAGCCTTCTGGAGCATTTGTAATGATGTCACCTGACCAGTAATGTGGCTGCTGTGAGGTTATTGGACTATCTGATGTTACTGATCAGCAGGTGTGTGACTCTGTGAAGGAAAACTGATAACCAGAAAATTACCTAGCTGTCAGCTGGCGTCACAAAAATCTTTTACATACAGTCTGTGAGCTGAGGGGTAAAATAAACACAGGAGTTTAAAATCTGCACATAGGGCATTTTCACTCCTCGCCTCCTAGAAAGGTGCATCTGCATTTGAGCAAAAAACGTATCAAGTTATCGGTCTGTACCTGTGGATCTTTTATCTGAATATAAGCTAATACAGATCAACATCAGTTACCATGGCAATGTAGCAGATAAGGCCCAACATAATTGTTAAAGACCTTCTCCAGCTTCAAGGTGCTAAAGCTTCTTCCAGATGTTCTCAGTGGGGACATCCACACACTGAAACACAGTGCCACCTAGTGCATAACGTCCTCTGGCAGAAATCCTCCTCCTCTCATTAACAAGCGAATAAAAACAATGCTTCACCAATAATAATTGATAAGCTGCTGTCAGATGGTTTTGAGCTAGCTCCTGAAAAGATGTGACAATTTGTGAGAAAAAGCTTCATCAGAGTCACAGAATTGCTCCTCTAAAGACAAGAAACAGGCAAACAGCGCACCCACATGGCTGACTCTATGTGACTGTGACCTTTTTCTGCTGTCATTAGAGAAGCACTAATTTAGTTAAACTTTATTCATACTTATTTGGTTAGCGGCAGCTGGTTCTTCACCATGTAGCTACCACACACAGATTCTCTCTCTCTCTCTCACACACACACACACACATGGACAGGTAGACGGGATGAGTCTGTCATGTTTTCAGCACGCTCCTTTATAAAGATGTCCTGGCAGGTTTGTGATCAACCTGTTGATTGGTTCTTGTTAGGTTTGTTGTGCCAGCAGCACACCTGCGTGTCAGGTAACAGCAGCCAGAGAGAGAGAGGAGGCGAAGAACACTGCGAGGAGCGTCACCTCCAAAATAAGAGATCTTTTTCCTAACAGAGGAGGAGGCGGACATGTTAAATCTCTGCGCTGAGAAACCATAGCAACTGACGTGAAGACGTTTCCACAAGTTAATCAGAGTGTGTCACGGAGGAAGAGTGAGGGCGTGGGCCTCAGAGATGAGCAGAGTATGTGCAGGGAGCAGCTCCGGGTGGATGGACGTGAGAGGATGCAGCGTGGGTTTTCACTCATTGTCTTTGTGTTTTCATGCTTCCTCCGAGCTGCTGCGGTGGCCCTCGCTCTCAGGTTTACGTCTCGTTACCTGAACAGGTACACTAGGCTCACCTGCAAACATCCAAACAGGACCCGACATACCAACCCAAAACCTCCTGGTGAGTCTGTCATAATAAAGACAGCAGGTCATGATGTCACCAGGTCACATGACACAGTCCATAATCCATAATCCATGAATGGGTCATAATTATGTAGCACATCTGTCACATCTGTAATCTGATTAAATTTAGGTCATCTCATAATTTCACAATAAAAGCCTTTCTGATGATTTTTTTTTTAATAAAAACACTAAACTTTATTTATAATTCTTCACTGACAAAATGTACACAGGCTGTCAGCACCACATGATTAAACCAAGTCATCCAATCAGCGAGAGGCGCCGAAAACCGTCAACGAGCCTCAAACCTGCAACCACACACACGATCATCACAGACACGCTTTAACCAACCTCACTCTGAGCCAGCAAAGGGTTAAAAACTCTGAGTGCTGGAAATGAAGCCATCTGAGCCCAGTGTGGAGTCTTCTCAGATAACACACACACACACGTAGGTTTAATGTTGGTTATGAAATCCAGTTATAAAGCAATGAGATGCTGAATGATATATTTTCGTATAGTCTCTGAGTTAATGCTTCACATAGTTTTGCTCAATGTTTCATAAAATCATCTGCATCGCGTTACATCAGGTGTCGATCCTGATTAAATAAGAGGACATCACTTGTCAGCTTTAAATCCAGTTTATAAACGTCACTCACTGACCGGCCCTCACCTGTGAGAATAATCCGTGGCCTTGCTCAGATCGTTAGCGTTATTTTGTGTGCCTGTAAACGCAGCAGCTACAGCTCTGTGTCTGAAGCGGTTTGTCTGTTTGCCGACATTTGTTGAGAAAAGTTTGTGGTTTTCTGAACTTACGTTGCTCCGCTTCTTTATTGCTAGCTAGATGCTGAGTGTCACCACTGCAGCTTTATGGACATCTGCACCATGAACACAGATCGATGGTGAGAACAGGTCGAGTATCTCTATTCTGTAGCTGGACAGACCACCAGGTGGTAGCTAAGGGAAAACTAATCCATTAGTTGGTCCAGATCATTCCGGCCCGCTTAACCCACGGTGTTGTCCACCATTTCCACTGGCTGATTCTTCAATCGCCTGCCTTAGAGGTGACAAAGCTTGACCTCAGGCCCCACCCACTGACAGTTATGGAGTTTCCCATCGCTGGTATCGTTCTGGGTTACACCGCCTCCTGAACCTGACCAGAGAGGTTTCGTCTCATAGCTTAAAGCTGAAAAAAATTGGATCCTACATATGGATAACTGAGTGAGCCTCGCATGATGTCACAGTGGTGAGATGAAATCCTGAGGGTCACAGCAAGGAGGAAATCTGGCATTTATAACTGCAGTGTCTCTGCTCATATCATTCGGTGCTTATTTAAAGTTAAACTAAAATGAAACTAATTTTAAACTAAACCAGTTTGGGCACAATCATGCTACAAGATACAAAAATGGATGTCGTCCTCAGAAGTGAGGTGACCTCACCAGTCATAAAAAAACTCAGCCTGTGGGGGTGCTGTGATGTCAGAGAGGTTTGTGAGCATGATCAGTGTTTTTATGACCGCACACAGAAGTTAAATTTAAAAATTAAAGTGCGGCAGAGAAAACAAACATGTGATGATGACAACATCATTAAAATAATTAAAGGCTGTTCGAGGCGCCAGAGGCAGACTGATGGGATTAACTGAAACCTGCTGCCAGATTCATTCTCAAACATCACGTCAGCTTTAATGCTCGGGTGTAAGCAGATTCACTTCAACTTTATTATGTTACATGATCTAAAACAATTGTGTTATATTTTATTAAATATATTGTGCGATATAATATGATATTATGTTATGTTTATTTTAATCAAAGCCTAACAATATTGTGGACAAAGAAACAAACTCACGTTTCAGAGCTGAAGCAGCATCGTCTGTTCCTCCTCTTCCACTTCTGTGAGTCTCTTTGTTTTGTCTATGATCCAGAGTTTGGTCATCATCCTCCTCCTCTTCCTCCTCCTGTGTGAATATTTTTCTCCTTCTGTGAATCTCTTGCTCCTTCCTCTCTTCACGTCTCATCTGACAAACTTTTGTCTCCTCGTCTATAAAAAGCTACCCACCCACCTCCTCCTCCTGGTGTTCCTGCTCTCTGATTGGCTAACAGTCAGCAGTGATATACTGACTCTCCTCCCTTCCTTCCTCGGTCATCAGGTGCTTTTTCTTCTTCTTCTTCTGTGGTATTTTGTATCTGCTGCTGTCATACCTGTGTGCTGTCAGGTGTGTGTGATGGACAGGTGTTCTGATTTTTATGGATCATCATTCAGATGAGATCAGGTGACCAGTCAGGTGACTGTTGATGTCTTTAAGGGCATTAAATTAAAAAGAGGTTTTCAGTGTGACTGAGGAAGGCTCCTCCTCCTCTGTGACCTTTAGCTGCTGCCTGATGGATGAAGACCGTCACCTCCAGCTGTGTCTGTCAGACCCCACTGCAGGCGAAGCCTAAAGGTGCCTGAGGATGCTGAGTCAGCATTGCTTATTTTTTTTAACTGTAGCCATGGGAATGGCACCAACCTGCAGGTGTTTCTGACCTGGGATCAGAGGCTGAAAGGCTCTTCATACTAATCTTCTTTTAGAAGTGCCAACGTGTAGAGACAGGAAGTGACACGGTTCTGCTCTTTAATTACCTCATCATTAACAAGCTGTTCACCTGTCAAACTTTTCCCCTGGACTTTCACGTTCATCTGTAACTCCACCTACTCCAACTCCTCTGGGGAAAAACCAGGCAAGAGTCCCAGCTCTCCTCCAGGTGGACAGAACACCTGAGTGAGCTCCAGTGACCTGGAGGTTCACGATCGATCGACAGCTCTCTGTTCGCCGCAATAGACCAGCTTGGAGGAAAAAGTGATGGGATGAAGACAGGACAAAGACATGCTGAGGAAGGGAGCCAGAGATTAATAATAACTAATGATTAAATGCAGAGAGCTGTATAAAGCCATATAAATACTCAGTGCATCATGGGAATCCCCCAGCAGCCTATACCTATTGCAGCATAACTAAGGGAGAATTCAGGGTCACCTGATCCAGCCCGAACTATATGTTTTATCAAAAAGGAAAGTTTTAAGCCTAATCTTAAATGTAGAGATAGTGTCTGTCTCCTGAATCCAAACTGGAAGCTGGTTCCATAGAAGAGGGGGCTGAAAGTTGAAGGCTAAATTCTGGATTTAACAGGGAGCCAATGAAGGGAAGCCAATATAGGAGAAATATGCTCTCTCTTTCTAGTCCCTGTCAGTACTCTTGCTGCAGCATTTTGGATCAACTGAAAGCTTTTCAGGGAGTTTTAGGACATCCTGATAATAATGAATTGCAGTAGTCCAGCCTAGAAGTAATAAATGCATAAACCAGTTGAGACAGGATGTTTCTAATTTTAGAGATATTGCACAAATGGAAAAAAAAAAGCAGTCCTATATATTTGTTTAAATATATGCATTGAAGGACATATCCTGGTCAAAAACGACTCCAAGATTCTTCACAGTGTTACCGGAGGCCAAAGTAATGCCAACCAGAGTAAGAATCTGGTTAGATACCATATTTCTAAGATTTTTGGGGCCAAGTACAATAACGTCAGTTTTATGTGAATTAAGAAGCAGAAAATTAGAGGCTTCATGGACAGGGGCGGATTTAGAGAAATTTTCTTAGGGTGGCATGAGGGTGGCAAAGAAATCAAATGGGGTGGCAAAATCAAAGCCTTTTTTTTTTCAAACACATATGCAGGTGGTTACGTATGGTTAAAATAATTCAAATGCAGTAAGTATACACGTTTTTCATATAAATATAGTCTATAACTTAATTATTGTCTGTAGCCCACATAATTACACACTTTAGTTACATAAAACATGTGAGTTTTGATGTTATGTGCTGTATAGCCTGTATAATAAATAAATATGTAGCCCAATAAGTATAAAATCCAGAAAGCTACACAACATGGGGCGGTTCATTTACAAACACAAGTCTAACTTAAGTTTCACACTGTTTTTTGTTAGAAAACAATCACATTGTTAGATGCTTAAATTACACAATGTCAGAAATCTGCACTGTCATGAAAATTTAAACCTAATTTTTCATGATTTGTTGGATTCACCCACTGAGGTCTGAAATACAAACGGCCATTTTTGACTCCTTTTGAGTTTACATTTGTATTTCACCCTCAGATTGTTTCATTTTATTTTTTTCCCCTTGCCTTGTTTGGTATCATTCTTTTTTTCAGCTCCGCTGGTTTTCTACTTAGTGTTTACGTTCCAAATGTGCCTTTGTGACATTCATTAGTGCCCTCACTGACACACAAAACAAAACGACTACACAACAGAACAGCTACACAAGACAACACAACACACTAAGAATCCACTCCACACTAAACGTCACAAATCTCCCACATCTAAAAACTCTCCCCCTCTCTCTCTCTCTCTCTCACTCACTCGCTCTGTCTCGCTGCCGTTACCGTCACTCCCAAAACGTTTCCCTCTTCCTAAACAACCAAATCCCATGTGTTGACTTTTTTTAAAAATTGGTCGACATGGTACGATAGGAAAGAGGTGGCTTTTTCTTCCTTTCTTTACTGTTTTCGTGCTGTCCTTAGAAAACGCTTAAAACACACACACACACAAAAAAGTTGGGTGTCATCTGTATACCATGCCTTCTGACGGAACTGCCTAAGGGAAGCATGTATAATGTAAAAAGAATTGGTCATAATTGTGTTTACCTTATACATGTCGATCACATGTGGAAACAGACAAGTGAGAAGTTTGTGTGTGTGCTACAGCTGAATGTTTGTGCCTGATCTCCTGTGTGACCCAGGGCTCCGTGTTGGTTGGAGATGATGTTATTGTTCACTGTGCAGAGCTTCATGATGAGAGCGCTGTTCATGTTAATGAGCTGTCATTTATTAGCATCTGTGAGAGGAAGCAGAGTCCTTTTATCCTGCTCATGCTGCTGCTGCACAAATGTGTCATACATGACTGATCTGGAGAATCTAAACAATGCTGTAACTCATTTGTGGATGAATCTGTCGCAGCGGGTGTGTTCTGGTCCTGATTCAAACAGGCGAGTCTCCGATTGCAGACATGAAAACATGCTAATGAGGTGCACACGGCCCTACTCACGCATTTCATTTGTTTCCTAATGGAGCCCAGCAAGTGCTGCCACTGATCTGCATAAAACCTTTGAAACAGTCTTAGAACCTCAGTTACTCCATCAGCCCTCACTGTCAGTTCATAGCGATGAAGCTCTGCTGGTTGAGATGAATTACGTCATTAATCGTCTTTGGGTCACACCTTAAATTTATTTATGTATGGTTTCTACGTTAACTCTGTGATGTTGTTCATATCAAGATAGAGAAAATCTCTAAGGAGCCTTTCCAGCTTCACGTTGAATCTGTGGCGTAAAGAATTATAGCAACTCTGAAAGAAAAAGGAGCACCACTCCAAGGTGTACTTAATAAAGCGGCAGGTGGGTATATATACCTGTCTGATTAGCAGTGTCATGATGTACACCTGAGATGCAAAACTGAGTACCTGCTTCGACCTGTATTTGGGGCGATCGTGGCTCAAGAGTTGGGAGTTCGCCTTGTAATCATGAAGGTTGCTGGTTCGAGCCTGGGCTCTGACAGTCTTGATTGTTGTATCCTTGGGCAAGACACTTGACCCGTTGCCTACTGGTGGTGGTCAGAGGGCCCAGTGGTGCCAGTATCTGGCAGCCTCGCCTCTGTCAGTGCATCCCAGGGTGGCTGTGGCTACAATGTAGCTGCCATCATGTGTGTGTGAATGGGTGGGTGACTGGATGTGTAAAGTGCTTTGGGTCCTTAGGGACTAGTAAAGCGCTATACAAATACAGGCCATGTACTTGCTCCACCATAAGTTTATATGCATTTATACACCTCTCTGCATTTAATCATTAGTTATTATTAATCTCTGGCTCTCTTCCACAGCGTGTCTATGTCCTGTCTTCTTCCCCTCACCTCCAACATGTTGCAGGAGATGGTCGCCCCTCCTGGTTCGCCTGGAGGTTTCTTCCGGTTAAAAGGGAGGGTTTTCTTCCCACTGTCACCAAGTGCTTGCTCAAAGAGGGAATTCTGATTGTTTCGGTTTCTCTGCATAATTCTGGGTCTTGACCTTCCAATGTAAAATGCTTTGAGGGGACTGTTGGTGTGATTTGGAAAATGAAAAAATAAAACTGAACTGAACTTGGTTCCACTGAAGTGCAATCTCAGTTCTGACAGTGTGTTACTCATAGTTTGAAGTAATCTGACTGAAAGCAGAGATGGATTCAGGACTGTGTGTGTGTCAGTCATATGTGTGAAACTATGAGAAAGGCTAATGTCTTGGTGAAAGCTGAGGATCCACTCGATGAAGAAGAGTGGTCTAAGCCCATCCTGCCTGTCTTTGCAGGACAATGAAAGCTGGTTCTTTCTCAGAGGAGGCTCTGAGGGTCTGCAGGTTTTCTCCAGGCTCTCCCTATGTGTGTGTGTGTGTGTGTGTGTGTGTGTGTGTGTGTGTGTGTGTGCTGAATCAGATCCAGGATCAGACCCGCTGGGTTTATTTATTTATTTATTTGTTTGTTTGTTTGTGGGAGGTGTGAGGACAGGAACGAGTCACATGACGTTCCATTTATAGCGAGAACAAAGATTCAGAGAGAACAAGCCTGTCCTCTTCATCCTCTTCTTCCTCTGTAATCAGTTGCTGTTGATCGTGTCAGGACGAACTGATTGATTTGATATGAAAACAGCAGGTGCAGACATGTTTGTTTGTTATTGATCTCTTCTAATAAATGAGCTGTTAGCCTTGCTGACAGCGTCTGATCGATTCAGGTCCATCAGAACTCTGACTGATTCAGTCACAGCGTTTCATCCACTCACCCCTGACTCACGTTCGCCTGCACTGACTCATTTACACTTTTAAATCACTCTGTGTTTGGAGGTTCGAGGGCTTAGCCAATCATTTCACTGCTCACACAGTTTCACACGTCATTTACCCAGAATTCAGCAGCTGCTGTGACAGGACGCTTTGAACGGAGCTGACAGAGTTTAAGATTTCACTGATTCCCCTGATCAAAGGTTGCTGAAGCCAAGCCAGCTTCAGATATATTACACAGCAACAGTCACACACCTCAGAGATGACACCTGATAGGCTCACCTCTGTACACACAGCAGTGATCCTACAGAACTGCTAACACGGTCACTACTCATGAATGACAAAGCTCATATCTGACCTCTTGACTCCTGTAACGTGGCCGACTGTACCAGCAAACACTCCCATTAAACTACATTTATTCCACTCTCGGACTGGAAAGTCCTTCCTAATGAGTGATTTAAATACCAAAAATGATCCTGATTATGTTTCTAACTGAATCCCAGGTAAATTTCTCTCTGCTGCTGTCTGCTCGCCCTGTGTGGGTGGGATTTAAGCAGTCTTGTGTAGTAAGCCTGACCCCGACCCACATGAACGTTACTCAGACGTTTCCAGTCAGGTGCTGGAGTGAGTGATAATTAAAGTTTAATTAATCTCCACACACTCTGCTCATCTGGTTTTTAAAGCTTACTCTGCCTTCATCATCCTCATCATGATTGCACCAGCTGCTCCTCCTCCCGTACTTCTGATAGCTCCTTCAGACAATTGTCCAATCAGCAGTGACTCAGTCTTTCTGAGGAGCTGCAGCTGCACATGCTCACAGAATACAGGAAAACACATCTCTGTGTCAGCAAAATCAATACTGATTAATACTGATAATCTGATGGGCTGTGTGTGGTACAGTCCACAGTTCAGATTGTGACAGTAGAATCACAAAGTGGACTCTCACACTGATGTTTCTACTGTTCCTGTGCTGCCACCTCCAGGACAAACACGTTCTTACACCCAGAGGTGCCGCTATTGCTTAATTTTGAACCAGCTTTATTAACAAACCTCAGTCAAAACGGAAGAAACAAACCCTCTGATGAACTCCAGCAAGGAAACCGAAATAAAAAGAAAACATAATGAAATGTGAATAAATGAAATGAAAGATGTTCTTCTTTGTTTTTGTGCTTAGTCAACATAACACTCACTCAGATATAACAGTCTGCACCTCAGACTGTATATCAAAGATGGTTAGTGTCTTGGAACCTGGACAGGAAGCTGAGATGTTCTTAGGGACACTCAGAGAAGTTTAACTGCCAGGATGAAAAATTCTTTTAAATCCCAAATTTGTGACAAGTCAGAAAACCTTAATGTGTTTTTATCATTGACCCGTGATACACGCAGCTTTTATATCACAGCCACGCATCACAGTGATTGTCCAGAAGGGCTTCAAGCTGCACTTTTAATAATCAATCATAGACTGTAAATAAAGATTGATGTAGGTAATGTCCAGCACAGGCCAACTCCTCTGCTATAGAAGTGTAGTTGACCTTTGACCTCTGACTTTTACCTGTAGTCAGTTTTGTACATGCAGGGAGAGTCAAACTTTATTTAATACTTTATTGGAAACAGATTTTCTTTACATGGACACATTTCAGACTGTCACATTTACAGGTAGGCATTTTGCACATGCTCAGTGTGACTCCGACCAGCTCCACAGAAACACCAACAAACTTTGTTAATTAATAGCTTTGTTTAATTTCTGTCTCTGATGTCAGAGACACAAACTGACACGTAAAAGGCGACAGGAAAACTTCAAGTGATCAGCGACAGGCCCCTTCAAAATAAAAGTATAAGATGTAAATACATACTGGGAGGAGCTGAAAGTCATCGAGTCTCTGTCAATCATGTGCTGGACCATGTGACCACAGTTGGACTCAAACAGGTGAGACTGAAGATGGTTCTCTTTGGTTTCCACCTGTGGTGGCGTGCAGCTCTGTCACTGGATGTTTGTTGGTAAGATGGATCTTGAGAATTGTAGTTAACTTCTTTGCATCCTCAGATGTGTGAAGGTTAGGTTTTCTTGTGTTTTTCTCTCAGACAGGTGAGTGTGAGGTGGAGCTGATGATGATGAAGATGATAAAGTAGTAACAGGTGCCTCCCTTCACTTTTTCCCAGGACCAAAGGGGTCTGCGGTGGCGTCGCCAGCCTTCTCCTCTCCACCCTGCAATCTGTCAACTAGGTTCGCTGTCCCACAGGTGGCCAGGACACACCCAGCACCTGTGGCCCCACGAATCCTAAGAAAGGCACAGGTAATTGATTAACTGATTGATTAATTATCTA
The DNA here is from genome assembly GCF_057382275.1 of Copadichromis virginalis. Lineage (NCBI taxonomy): Eukaryota > Metazoa > Chordata > Actinopteri > Cichliformes > Cichlidae > Copadichromis > Copadichromis virginalis. The sequence goes on from NC_140634.1 coordinate 16,957,005, forward strand.
GGAACACCTTTAATAATTATTGATACTTATTTAGACTCTTTCTTTTTGATTGATCTTTCTGAGTTGTACTTCAGTGACTTCTTCCAAATAATCAGCGTGTCTTTCAGATCCCACACTGCCTGTCTCTCTGTCTGTTTTTCTTTCTGTTTGTTTGCCTGTTTGTCTTTCCGTATGTTTGTTTATCTGTTCACCTGTCTGTCTTTTTCTTTTGTCTGTTTGGTTTTCTGTTTTAGTGTTTGGCTGTCTGTCTGTGTTTGCATTCTGTCCATCTGCCTGTCTTTCTGCTTGTCTGCTTGTTGCTCTGTCTGTTTTGTCATCTATTTTTTTGTCTGTCTGCTTGGTAGCTTGTCTGTCTGTCTGCCTGTCTTCTGTTTGTCTATCTGTATGTTTGTTTATCTGTCTGCCTGCCTGTCTGTCTTTTTCTCTTGTCTGTTTTGTAATCTGCCTGCCTGCCTGTTTGTTTGTCTTTTTCAGTTGGCTGCTTAATTTTCTGTTTAGGTGTTTGGTTGTCTGTTTGTCTTCTTTTTGTCCATTTGTCTGTCTGTCTGTCTGTTTGTCTTTTGGTCTGTCAATGTGTCTGTTTGTTTGTTTGTTTGTTTTTCTGTTTGTCTGTCTGCCTCCCTGTTGTGACTTTGTGTCTGACTCTCAGGTAATTTTTGAAAACAAAAAACATCAGCAGGCTCTCTCCCTACTTCTGATGGTGTTTTCTCGGCCAATCAGACCATGTGGTGACAGATACATACACTGATTCTGGCTTCCTGAAACACAGACAGAGAGCACCTGTTCAGACCTGAGTGGGCTGCAGGTGAGTGAGTGTGTCAGAGTCTTACAGGTGATCCAGAGGAAGAATCAGTCTTGAATACAAGCAGAGGCCCTCTGAACTGGATTCACACCTAATACTTGATTTAGGTGCAACCTGAGGTTACTCACAAAAGCGTGGGGGTGCTGTTCCCCATGGCATGCTCCGTGCTGTTCCCCATGTGGGTTCCCATGTTTTTTACTGTGTTGTTCCGCACAGCAATCTCAGTGAACCCCTCTGCACTGCTGTGAAAAATAAAACTTTAAACAATCTGATCCTCATTAAAGTTTTCACACAGAGTTGAAACAGCTTCACAGGTGTGCCTCGAGTCTGAAACAGGAAATAGACTGGCTACATCAGGGGTGTCAAACTCAAATACACAGTGGGCCAAAATTCAAATCTGGAACAAAGTCGCGGGCTAACGTTAATATTTATTGAAAAAAAAATCTTCCTCCAGATATGAGAATGAATCTTTTCTTATGGACTCAAACAAGTTTTGCTGAAAAACTGAATATGGAACAAGCAAAGCTTAATACTAAACAATATATATATTAGCTGTTTAATACCAGTAGGCCAGCTCTAATAGTAATTTGGTATGGCTTCGCGGGCCAAATGTAATTAGGCTCCGGGCCAAATTTGGCCCGCGGGCCAGAGTTTGACACCTATGGGCTACATCATCTTCAACACAAATCCTCTCTTACTGAGGAGGTGATAAACAAGTGGATGTTCCACTGACCGCTCACAGCGATCATTGTAACACAATTAAATATAAGTAAACATTTAGAAACATCGTGTGACAACTCAGTCGTTCAACAGGACGTCCGCTTTATTCCCACTTAATTCCAGTGTATTTGTGGATTATTCTCTGAGACCCTTGATGCTCCGGTGCGAATTGATATTTTTATCACATGAACACTAATAACACACATAACACATGAAACTAATGACTAGTTAACATATTGATCATCACAAGTTTAAATGGTTACTCAGAAAGTAACTCAGTAGGTTCACTCAAACTATAGTTACTTTTCCCAAAAAGTTGATTCTGTTCATCTCAATGTATGTTCGTGTTGGTTCTCAGTCTTCCAGGTCATGGTAACCTAAGAAGCTTGGAAAGAAAAGAACTGGACTTCTTTAAGCTTCACCTCTCATCCGAAAAGCTTCTTCAGTTCTAAGACCAAATAGTGGAAAGTCCCAGGTATTTAAGCCCTGATAAAGACCCACACCTTTGTGATGAGGCAAGGTCTCAATATAATAGTAATAGTTGGTCAATGACCCTCTTAAGGGACAACCCCCGATGGAGCTTAAATACCTGGACTCACCACCATTTCGTGTTTCCAGGCTCCTTTCAGTGATTCATTGGGATGTAGTGTTTTCAGTGGGAGAAACATTTCGTCACTTAAAGTTTGGCTCTCATCATCCACTGGGTGTCATCAGGACACTACAACATAGAGCAAACACCATCCCACAGACACAGTGGCCAGCATCTAAAGAAAACTCCAGGCGATCCAGGAGAGAAGACGCAAAACTGCTGCCTAAGCAAAAACCCTAGTAATCTCTTTTGTGTCAGGAGTAGCGGAACAGCTGAGACACATTTTCTCCAACCACCATGTCTGTGTGGCTTTCAAACCCAAAACCCGCTGCGCAAAAAAATGGTTCCGCAAGGATCCGGTCCCCCAACACAAACAGTGTAACATAGTGTACACTCTTGAGTGCGCACAAGCCATTTACGTGAAAAGGGAAAGACCATCTCTGTATCGAGGAGGGGGCCTAAACGTACATCTTTCACAATCTTACAATGTTGTAATTGCAGCCATTCCCCACCTCTTTGTGAATGGCACTCATGGCCATTAACCAATAATCAAGAAACTGGCGTCACAGCTCATTGTTCGTCTGTGGTGCTGGTTTCAGTCATTAAGGCAAATGTACTGTTTATAAGGTTAGAAATCTGCAGTCAGCTGAGACTGAAAAGGACACTTGGGTGAGTGATGAAGTGTTTCTCCCACTAAAAAGGCTACGTCCAAATAAACAGAATCAACTTTTCCCTACTAGGATGATTGAGCATGCATCAAGACAGTTACTTTTGTATCTGTCAGAGTTTCACACCTGAAGATCAGTCAAAAAGATTTAATGAACTGATGATCAGTGAGCTGAATGATTGGAAATTATTAGTAAACATGTTGATTCATCATTGATCATTTAACAATCAATCAGCAGGTCGATTGGTACACATTTACTCCACCAAGTAATCTGATTTCTTTACAACAAACATGTGAAATGAGTAAAGAGAAGAAGAAGACTGGGAGTTTATCTGGATGTAGTTTAGCAAGATGACATGTTCATACCTGATGTTACTTCAAAGTTCTAACAAGCTGGTGCAGGAATACCCAGAGTTTCTGTCAGACTCACCTGGTGTTGTTGTGATCGGCCAGATGAGGATTTGACATGTTCACATTTTCACGTCTGTGGAAAGAACAGAAAACATCTCTGTAATCAGCACACACAAACAGGAAGTCCAGCTGACACCTGTACCTTACCTGAGACGTCCACATGGAGAAGGAAGAGGTGTCACCAAAACAAAGACCACCATCATCATTATCATCACCATCATCCTCTGGAGTGGAGCAGAGAGAGTCGTCATCCTCATCAGAGAGAGTGACATTGAAGGCATCATGCTGCCTTTTAAACCTGCTCTTTGTTTACACAGAAACATGTCAGTGTCGCCTGAAGGTCGGCTGAAGGCCAGCTGAAGGCCGACGGGAGTGATGAGTCGTTTCACTATTTACAGTGGGTTTTATCAGCAGCTCGACCTCGGCGCTGTTTGTTCTTCACGGGGAAGAGATCATTGGTTCACACGCAGTGATCTCACTGCGATGTCATCAGTTCTCAGTGTCTGTGGGAAACATCATTAAACATTTGAGTCACCTGCAGGTGCGAACTCAGGTGTTTTTATGTTAACCGCTAGCTTCCTGTGAAGTCACTGTGAGGTAAGAGATATTCCTGTGTGTGTGATAAGGCTCCGCCTCCTCACAAGTCACCTGCAGTAATTCCTGCTGTGAGAACAGGTTCATCAGCTATTTGATGAACACCTCTGTCCCACTAAGTCACATGCTGACTTCCTGTCATACTGTGCAAGTCAACCTGCTAAAATGTTTCAACTAGTAAAGGGTCTTAATGGATGCTCAGTCATCCTGGTAAGTAAATCCCAAAAGGTTTGTTCTGTTCATCTGAACGTTTTCAGTGGGAGAAACATTTCGTCACTCATCCAAGTGATTTCTTCAGTCTCAGCTGACTGCACGTTTCCCCAACATTATAAAAAGTACATTTGCACAATGACTGAAACCAGCCCACTGAAAGAACAATGGGCTGTGAGGCCAGTTTCTTGATCATCAATATGCAAATTGTCATGATCATTGATCAAAGACCACTGATCAATTGCAATGAGTACTATTCACAGAGAGTTGGGGAATGGCTGCAATCACAACATCATAAGATGGTGACAGATGTACCCTTAGGCCCCCTCCTCGATTCAGAGATGGTCTTTCCCTTTTCATGTAAATGGCCTCCTTGACTCTCCAGTCAAACCAGCGTTCCTCCCTGTCCAGGATGTTACGTCCTCATCACTGAAAGAGTGTCCACTGGCCTGTAGGTGTAAAAAGACTGCGGAGTCTTGGCCTGACAAGTTAGCTCTTTTTTTTGTTGTTGTGCCATCCGCCTCACCAGAGGTTGTTTGGCTTCACCAATGAATAAATCATGGCAATCAAGCTGGCACTTAACAGCGTACACTATATTACCTGATCCTTGAGGTGGACCAATTTTTGGCGTATTGTGTTTTGGGGTTTAAAAGCCACAGAGCCTGAGGTAGTAAAGGGTTAAAATACTCCATGGCACACAGACCTCGCTGTGTTTGTGTTTCCTGTTTTATATTCAGATCACAGTGCTGAACTTTGGGAAAACATCTGCAAGGGAAGGTCATGTTCCAGCCCCCAAGGAGATGTTTGTTTGGTCACCCCGTCACCCTGTGACAGGAAGCAGTTTATGTCGAACGTGAGTGCAATGTTATCAATAAGTAAATGGACTGATGCTTATATAGTGCTTTTCTACTCTCCCAGAGTACTCAAAGCCCTCTATACAACATACCACATTCACCCAAGAACCTTTTTTTCTAAGCTTTTAGTGCTTCCTAGCTATCATACACTGATGGATGCATCAGAGAGCAGCTTGAGGTTAGTATCTTGCCCAAGGATACTTGGCATCCAGACTGGAGGAGCCAGGGATCGAACCACTAATCTTCCAATCAGTAGATGACCCAGTGTTGCCAACTCCTCAGTAAGGAAAATCGCTATTGGTTGTCCTAAAAGTCGCTAGAAGTCGCTAGAAGTCGCTAAATGACGTCATCGCCTAATTTGCAGAATTGGTCATGCTAATCTAATTGTAACCTATGTTGTTGGAGAGAGAAATAACATCGTGGAAGAGACAAAGTGAGTAAAAAACGTCCTAAATGCATTTAGAGTTTATTTAGAACTACAAATTAAATTTCTTTCTCAACAAGCAGTGGGTCCTGTAACGCAGTTAGTTCTTCTTTTACTCTTATGCTGTTTTGTGGATCACAAGGTTTAAAACTACTTATAAACACACACACACACAAAGTAACTCCACCAGAGCGCCTATTTCGGGTCACTTTTGCCGGTCCAAGCCCGGGTAAAGGAGCAGGGTTGGAATTGTGACATTAAAAAAAACAATAATTGCTAAAAGAAATTTAATTTGTAGTTCTAAATAAACTCTAAATGCATTTGGGACGTTTTTTACTCACTTTATGTCTCTTCCACGATGTTATTTCTCTCTCCAACAACATAGGTTACAATTAGATTAGCATGACCAATTATGCAAATTAGGCGATGACGTCATTTAGCGACTTCTAGCGACTTTTAGGACAACCAATAGCGATTTTCCTTACTGAGGAGTTGGCAACACTGAGCAGACAGAGGAGAACTGAAGTTCGACCAGGTACCAAAGCAAATCATCCGTACTGTACAAATAATGTAAATATGACGGTGTATCACGAAAGATTGATATCAAACTGATCACTTGACCCATATTAGTTACTTGCTCTTCGAGTGAATCAACAAATGGCGAAATGAAAAGCCGAACAACAACAGTGCTGTTTCTTTAGAGAGTCTTAGCTTACGTGTGTGTTTATTTCATATTTTCAGTTGTTTCCCTCCACGGCTAAATAAATCGGTTTCAGTAATGCACTGATATACAAGAATGGACATAAGGGGCTTCTTTCAAAGAAAAAACTCTGGTGGTATTTTATATATTATGCTTTGTATGTTGTTCAGTATATTTCTATGCAAAACAAGAGGAATTTCAATACACAGCAGTATATTCACAGTTGAAACCAGATATTTACATACACTTTATGGAAAACACAAGAACATTTTTTTACTGTACAACATCAATTTAGAGTAAACTTGTTTTGGTTAAATAAATATTGAAATATATTTTGAATTAGTTAAATGTCAGAATAAAGAGAGACAGAGCTGTCTATTTATTATCACTTTCATCAAATTTAGGAGCACATGTACACTAAGTTTATTGTTAATTAATAAAAAAAACTCCAGAGGATTCCATTGTGAGCTGAAGAAGCTTCTGATAGGTTAGTAGAGTCCATGTGAGTAAACTGGTGGCACAGCTGTGGATGCATATAAGGCAAAACACAGAGCCTGTTTCTTTGACATGGGAAAATCAAGAGATGTCAACCAAAACACCTGGAAAAGAATTGTGGAGCTCCATAAATGTGGCTCAATTTTTCATACAATTTGGTGCCATTTACAATTAAGAAATACAGATAGTTTCTCTCTTTACTCTTAAAGTTAACAAATGTTTTTTTATATTTATCAATCTAAAAAATAAACATTTAGTCTGATTTGATGTTACAATTAAAAAAGTGTTTTTATCTGAAGAGTATGTAAATATCTGGTTTCAACTGTATATTTGATGATTGTCAGCACAAAGAGGGAGAGAGAGGAACAGAGAGGGAGAGAGAGGAGAATGGGGACAGAACAGAGATGGAACAAGAGCAGGTGAGACACACATGTTAGTCAAATGGTTGTTTACCAAAAGTATCACCGTATCATAGGTACTCATGTATCTCGTACCTAGTGTTTCTTTTTAGGTTTGTTATTTTTCAAATTTTACATTTATTAAGTTGTGCAGGCTTGTTTGCACAACAAAGATAAATAATTATATAAACTTTTCTCAATCTAAATAGTGGACTTTGGTAGAATTAAAAAATAAGTGTAGTGCAGGTCTATGATGATTTTTAGTGCTACTATCATCTAGTTCTGATTCTTGTTCTGTCTTGGTTAAATCCCAAGTAGTCCTGATTTTGAACTGTCGTAGTCCTGTTTTAATTCTGGATCAGTTCTGGGTCTGGTTGAATTGGGGTTTAGTCCACGTGTCTTGATACAGCCCTGACCTTGTTCTGCCTTGCTGCTTAATTAAAAACCTAGCTTAAGGTGTCCTGCATATGTGATATATTTTTTTTTCCTATATGAAGTCATTCTTTTTTTAACAAAACTCAAAACAGAGCCTATTAATCTTTCAGTCATTTCTACCCCCCCAAAAAATAAATAAAAAAAATCCCACATGCATACTACCCTTTTGGGCTAAGCCCCGGGTGTTTCAAATGCCTGGCTCCGCCTCTGCCCCATCCCATAAGCGTGCAGACTTTCAGGTTAATGTGGACTCGCTCTGAGGCTGACGATACAAAGACACTGAAGCACACGGAGAGTTCACAGACACGTGTGTGATCGATCAGCAGGACTTCAGGTTTATGATTTATTGATTGTTAAAGTCTGATGTGATGAACACAGAGCAGCTTCACTCTGATAAAAATATAGTTTTCAGGATTTTAGCTCTAGCGCATCAAAAGCAACAAAAACACAGTTTCAAAGTGATGACGATATCCCATTGTCCTTACCCTCACCTGTGGTCATTAGTTCTGGGGAGTAGCCAAAAGAATAAGGTTGCAGGTACAGGCAGCAGCAATGAGCTTCCTCTGAAGGGTGGCCGTGCTGTTCCTAGAGAAAGGGTGAGGATTTCAGTCATTTGAGAGGGGCTTAGAGTACTGCCGCTACTTCTCCACATTGAAAGGAGGTAGCTGAGGTCCTTCGATATCTGACCATGGCACCTCCTGCATTTGGATGAGGTCCCAAGGCAGACCCAGGACAGGCTGGAAAGTGTGTTAAATCTACTGAACAATACTTTTCACCTATTTTCATTTACAACATTTTTTTCTGACAGAAATGAGATAACTAAATAAAAAGTAATGCACAAGGACAAAAACTGTGACAAAATGTATCAACAATACGAGATCCAATCAGACGTTTTAGGTTGTGAAGAATCTCGCAACCAGTTTGGAAGTGATCCAGTCAGATGTAACTTCCTTGTACAGTAAGGTTAGATGAACACATCTGATCTGAAATGGTGCCGCTAGCTCGCCGTTTGTCATGAAAACACCTAGGAGGAACAGAAGAGCAGACATGGTGCTTTGTGAGAACTTATTGAATCAGCTCTGCTGTAACGTTGGGATATTTACTCAACTAGAGAAATTAAGATGAATAATCACAACTGGTTGGGAAATGCCGCACTTGCCTCCGGATTAGCTGGTGGAAGAGGTTGGCAGAAAATGAACTATCATAAACAGCATCAAACATCTGGCTTACTCACACCTGTCTGCTGATTAGCTCATTTCTCCTCCTCCATTGTGAGGCTCAGGTGGATAACAGGGAGCTTTATTATGAAAATCCCATCAAAGACTTCCTGTTAGCTTCATTAAGCTCAGACCAAGCAAACTTTATCCTCAAGTTCTTGAATGACCTCTGGCCTTTGTGTAAGTTATTTGGGAATTTCTCAGGTCGTGACCCCTGCTGCAGCTCACAGATGTTCTGAGTTGTGGGTTCATGGATCCTGGTGTTTAGGCCAGGGTGTCTTGAAAGTTACTGAAGGACCTCCACACAGACACCAGGAGGACAAAAATACACAGAATTCCGGATGGCGCTGTGAGGAGTTTGTCTGCTGCTGACTGACACTGCCCATTTCTGCTGGTGTTTAAACCTTAAAGCTCATCACACCTGAGGCTGGAAACAAGGAGTAGACGTGTGTGCATCCATCAAATTAAACAAAAAATAACTTTAAACAACAAGTTTATTTATTCATTTATTTGCACATCTGTTCACGTTTATAAGTTAACACATCTGGAACAAACACCTAGGAGGAGGGGCAGGTCACATGACTCAATCAGGTTTGGTCTAAAAACGATCACATGGGCATACATCACTTCCTGGAAATAAAAGTAAACATCACAGCACAAACACATCAGGACAAATCTGTGAACCGCATCAGCGCAACTCGCTGTCTATCGGAAGTCTTCGGCAGAGAACATGCCCTTGGCACGGCGCAGGATGGAGTCCTTGGACGCATCGTACGGGTGCTCTTTGGACGGGATCTCCAGCACGGCCGGGATCGACTGCATGTGGGCATCAATGGCGTGCCGGATCATCTCAGCGATGAACTGATTTATCAGGATGATACCAATGTCGTTACGTGCCAGGAAGCTCCTGCAGAGGAGAAGAAAAAGAATAGCCCCGTCAGGCTGCCACGCCAAAGTCCAGTCACAATTTAACATCCTCAGAACCCGAGAAGAACCAGTGGAGGTGTAACAGGAAGTAAATGAAGGCGTGGTGTTTCTGAGAGTCTCGGAGGACTAACATTTCTCTCTGGTCTGTTTGTTACTGCTGAGCTTAACACAGGAAGTCAGACAATTCAAATTATTGTCAATTTAACATCATCCGTCTCTAACGGTGGGTTACAGAGGTTTAGATGTAAAGGATATTCGCAGATGAGCAGATGAGTTTGTAGAGAACACAGGAATTCCTAATCTGAAACATCTCTGTAAGAGCTGGTCTGTTTTAAGATATCAAAAACATTTCCAAACTCAACAGTGATCATTGAAATCAGCTGATTTTTGAATGGAGTCTGGTGTGTGTCACACAGCACATGAGGCCATCAAGGAAAATTTCAGGAATACAACCCCAAAGCACCAGACCAACTTCTCTGAAACTAACTGATAAATGCAAGTCAACAATTAAACAAAAGGAAAAAATGTGTGAAGCAATCATAAAAGATTATATATTATAAAATATAATTAATATAAAGTATTTAAATTTTTGCTGATATTAAATCCTTCATTGAAAATGCTGATTTCATACAGATTTAATAAAAAGCTCTGGTTCTTCAATAGAGTCCGGTGTGAGAGCTAACATGCTACATTTACAAAGATCGCGATTATTTATGTGCAGTTTTAATGAAGTCAGAAAGACTGAATAACTATTAAAATACAATGATTTCTGAAATCAGGTTCAGGAATCCACAGAAACAGACTGAAGTCTTTTCTAATTTTACGGCATTTAACAGGTTAAGTTCATTTCATGGAGATTAGCTGAGAGCTGGATTAATATATTGATCGGCTGATCAATCCATTACACTCTATCCGAGATCATCTAAGGGCTGAAAACTCAGGATGCTGGATGTAGTTACAGACTGGGCCCAAATACACCAGAATCCATTCTTATTTTCATCAAAAAAAAGCAGCCGGCCTCCTGTCCTACAACCAGTGTTTTTGAAGTCACCGAGGGGTTAATACGGTTCCAGGCTGGTGCCGTCCGAATTATAATAAAACCGATCTGACTTTTGACCCACGAGGACCACCGAGACCTTCGGTCAGGTGACACTGACAGAAACACGTGAAAGGAGCGTTAAATCGGCTGATTTTTTAACACATTTTGGTGTGTGTGTGTGTGTGTGTGTGTGTGTGTGTGTGGAGTCCATCTTACTTGAAAGTCTCCTCGATCTCGGTGATGCTTGTGTCCTTCTCCACCACCAGGAAGTTCGGTTTCCGGTTCTTGTTCAGTTCTCCGATCCCGCCGAGCAAGAAGCCCGTGCACGTGTCCTCGTCTCCGATCACGGCGATCAGTTTCCCGCGGCCGGCCATCACGGAGATGCAGGTGAGATTCCCGGAGAGAAACACTCAGCTTCACGGGACACGTCATGTGAGGGATCAGCTGACCTGCACTTCCGCTTCAATATGGCGCCCCCTATAGAAATTAAAAAAAATATGAACATCACTCGTTTATTTATGTGTTTTATTTTATTTTCATCTTTATCGGGCAACAATGAGGTCATATTTAGACAGCAACGTCCTCGACATTAATCCAAACATTCCTAAAATGTCACAAACGTTTATTCTTATTTATTTGATAATCGGGACAAGCACCGACCGTCAGTCCCGCACTGTGCGTGAGTGTCTGTGTCTGTCTCTTTTGTCCGACAGCACATGAAGGCCTCATCAGTCACGTGAGGCTCTGCGATAAAGACGGAAATGCGCAGCTGTGGGCTGTAGAAGCAGAAGAAGACGAACATGGTGAGTTTAAAGTTTTACTTTGATTCTCGTTTTGGGTTTTTTGTTTGTTTGTTTGTTTGTTTGTTTTTTAATTCAGCGTTCAGGGCCTCGGTGAGGCGTTCACGGATCTCGGACTGTCCGCTGTGTGCCGTTCACTAACGCTGTTAGCGTCCTCTTAGCCTCTCTATGAACAAGGAGGATAAACACGCGGAAATGCTTCCCTTCAAAAAATGAAAACCAGAGCGTTCCAAGGGTGAAGCTTGGAGCTCTCTTCAGAGTTATAATCACTGATAATCGGGCTCAATGCAAATACCTGCGGGACAGCAACAGCGCCCTCTGCAGGAAGGGAGTGGTACAAACAGAGAGGAGGGGGAGTGACGTTCGAAGCGGGTTTACCTGCGCCCTGGGGTCTCAACTGTGTTCCTGTGAAACGGGGAGTGTGTGTCATGTATGCAGGACGAATGTAACCATGGTAAACAAGAAACCATCTTTAAATGGGTAACCCCATTGGCACCTGAGGACCACAGGTCGTACCTGATGAAGATGCAGAATTATTACTGGACGAATGATCTAAGGCTGTTTAGTGGGTCTCTGAAGCTTCGACCTGAGGAAACACACTTCTTGTTCTGCTGATCTTTGTTTATCAGTGAACCAATGAGTCATCAAACATCACTTCCTTTTAGCTTCATAATGTTATCCTGATGATGTCGTCATTCTTTCAGGCCACAGCGGCGCTCACTGCGGGTCTGGAGCGGATCCCGGACCAGCTTGGGTACCTGGTCATCAGTGAGGATGGTGTCCTGGCCGTGAGTCTCTCTGAGCTTTCAGATGTTCAGTTCACAAAGAACTTCTTTATGAGTGCAGTTTGGTCTTTATTTAACCACGCTCATTGTTAAATAAGGTGATTTCTGCAAGTAGTCTGGTGCTCAGGCTAGTTTGGTCACACAGAGACCAGACTCCATTTAGATTTAAGCTCATTTAACATTTCTACAGGTTAAACTGAATTCACATTTGATACTGCGAGCTGAACTCTGCTCTTTTCTCAGATTATTCTGGATTATTAAAGTGCTGTAAACAGGGGGAAATATGGATCCTCAGATTATTAAAATAGATTAAAGAGTTGAGTTAAGTCTATTGATCAGAAGAGGATCAAAGTGATTGATTATTGATTACTGATCAGTCTGCAGGCGAGCTGGAGAATGACGAGCACACAGCAGGTGTCATGATGCAGATGGTTCGAACAGCAAGTCGCTTCAGGTTATCAGGATCAGCTGATCCACCTTTCAAACGCATGTCAGGTATCACAAATACACCTGCACGGTCACTTTATCAGCTTCAGTAAAAACAAACATGACTCAGGTGTTTTGCTTTGTTTTTCTCAGAACTGTTAATGATGTCATCACTGTCACATGATTCAAACCTGGTGCATCATCATCAGCAACGTTTTCATGTATTTGATGAGCATGTTGTTCATGTTGCATGATGGGATACAAAGCTCAGGTGGAACCCTGTGACTTCAGATGGACTAACCTGTGTGTGTGTGTGTCTGCAGTGATCCTGGACGACTTTGTGTACACGGTGACGGTCTCTGGTCAGAAGGTCTTTGTGGTCAAACGTCAGCACAACCAGAAAGAGCCAATCAGTGTGTAGAAGCTCAGCTGGGTTACAGAGTTGCCATGACGATGATGTTTTTGATGTTTAAAGTTTGTGTGAAATAAAAGTTTTTGAACATGAAACTTTTGGTCTGATCGAGTGGAACTGTGAAGGTGGTAATGCTGAGCATCCTACCTGTAGGACCTGCTGTGAGCAGACCCTGAAAACATGGTTTAACCTTTGTGCCCACCAATTTTCCATCCTTTCGACACCTTCGTGTACAAAAATGTAGACACACAAAGTCTGCCATAAAGTCCTCATACAGTAACATTTTGTTCTGCTTTCTGGGAAACGTGGCCGAATGTTCTAATCGTGGTCGTTGGCCCGCTCCCTTGGTGGCTCAGTTTGGCTGGGTGTCGGGTGGTCCTGGGTGCCTGGGGCCATGCTCTCAACTCTTACCAGGGTGGTTGGCCTCTACTCTAGCAGGATCGACTGTCCACTGCCTCTGGTCCTCTGTGGCTGTCACCCCATGTGGGGCCTCCCTCCCTTCTGCTGGGATGGGTGTGCAGAAGTCACCGGGATGTGTGGTCTCAGGTCATTGGTACATTTGGGGGCTGCAGCTGGTGCGGTTGTCCTGGTTCCATCTGTCTGCCTCGGGGCATCGCTGCAATTTCTCACCCTCATTATACATTTGTGACAAAGACACAGGCATTCTCACACTCATCTACTCGTGTATATACTCACTCATATATAATGTAATACCTGAAATAACACAAACACAAATGGATAAATAAAAAAAACATTCACATGAAGGAGGAGCCTATTAGATTCTATCGAGTTATTTTTGAAAAAGCAAAATGTGTTGGGCACCAGCGAGCCATCACATAATTCTGATTGCAAAAGCATGACATTCTTGCATTTTTGCCAGTTATGACATGAAGCCATGTGACCACCAGGGGGCCCCAAGAGTAATTTATATGGAAATCAACATCTGATTCATCGATGGAAACAGAACAGACAGGCTTTGTGTGTGATGGATGCATGTGTGGGTGAGGATGTGCAGGTCCTGCAGCATGTGACCTGGTGCCCTCTACAAATAGACGGGATCCACTTGCAGGTGGAAGAAGAGCTTCTTTTTAGACCTGTGCAGAACCAGTACACATCTCTCTTTCTGCTCAAGCTGATGGTAGCAGTGACAGCATCTGTGTTTTCTGTGAGGGCAGGAGCAGAGGTCTGTCACTCTGCCACCATTGCTCCAGGTCTTTCTCCTTCTCTCATTACTAATGAAAGGTTTCCTCAGCCAAGCTGCAAGCTTATTGGCTGTGAAAGCAATCAGGTGCATAAACATGCTAACAAGAGTTTTTGTTTGAATACAGTAAAAGCAGGAGGCCATATTTATCCTGAAGACCCTCTGCAAAGATACATCTCTACAAGACAGGGGTGGGCAACTCCAGGGCTTGAGGGCCGGTGTCCTGCAGGTTTTAGATGTGTCCTTGATCCAACACAGCTGATTCAAATGGCTAAATTACCTGCTCAACATGTCTTGAAGTTCTACAGAGGCTGGTAATGAAGTAATCATTTGATTCAGGTGTGTTGACCCAGGGTGATGTCTAAAACCTGCAGGACACCGGCCCTCGAGTCCTGGAGTTGCCCATCCCTGCTCCAAGATGACCTTTATTCACCCCCAAATTATTAGTGCATGTTTACAGATTTACACACACTCTCAGATACACGCACACACTACACAAAAAATACTAATGCAATCAAATTGATTTTGTTGCTGATCTTTAACACGTCCCATCCCCATACTATTTATCATATGGAAAATATTTAGTTTTGTGAGTTTTTTTCAAAAATATTCAGCTGTTTAAACTGGCATTTAAAGGGTTAAAGTCCTGAAAATAATTTAACATTTGATCATTTTGAAAAAGGCTTATGTTGATTTAGTGATTTATGAAAAAAAAAGCAGAAAAATTATTGCTGTATGAGGATTTTATGGCAGATTTTCTCCGTGTACATTTGGACACAAAGATGTCAAAAAGGTTTACAATGCATTAAAAGTATGGATGACATGTGAGAGTTAAAAATGCTTGATTATAAAAAAATTTGACCCAACATTTCCTGCAAAAGTTCATGCCACAAGCTATAACATAGACACATCGATTGGCAAATCAAAAAAAAAAAAGTTGAAAAGAATGAAATGCACAAAGATGCCCAAGGAGGGCAGAAGGGTTAAACAAAACTTTTTGGACTTGACAGTAGAAGTCTGAGCTCCGCCTCCATTTTAATCCAGGTGCTCTTCAGACACCAAGACCAGGGGGGCATTCCAAAGGTTCCTCCTGTCTCCTATTCCTGACCCATTTTCCTTCACCTCACTGAGGTGATTAGGACAGCCTAACCTGTGAAGACCGCCTCACAGTCGACTCTACTTAATGACGTGATGCCGGATGTCCGATGGACTACAAAACACCTAGCTTACTTTGCTGTGTTCTGTTGTTTTATGGCGGTCACATAAATGACAACAGGCTGTGACAAACGTTCTTCATGAACGGTCAGATTGCCTCACGTCTCTAGCAGCACACTTAATGCTAAAGTGCTCACACTGGATTATTTTGGTTTGCAGGCCTGCGGTTCTCCTTCCTCTTGGTCTTTGAGCCGTCCCACTCGCAGCTGATTTTTGTTTTTTTTACTTAAGTGAAGCAGCTGCATCTTCATATTTAAATGATAAATAAATATAAACAGAACATCCCGGAGATACACAGTCTCAATCATTTTCCGCACTTAGTAAATCAGTCCAGTAGCCCATAAAGTTAAATCCAATATGTGATTGGTGGATCAAAGGTCAGCAAGAGATCTTCAGGCCTATGTAAACATCTCATCGGGCCGTTAACGCTGAATAAAGTTTCTCAAACAGAAAGCAGAACACACAGGTGAGAAGAAAAAAAACCTTTATTGCATCATGGTCTCAGTTTCTCCTTCACTTTGATAAGGAATGACGAGGCTGCCATACTTGGCTCTATGGAATGAGTCTTCACACGACCAGGTGACCATCACCTGTCATAATTCCCGCCCCCAATGCCCAGGTGACTGTCACTTGCCGTAAGCCCCGCCCCTCCCCCTGTCACATGAATCTGAGTTAAAACATGCGGATTAAAAGAAAGAAGATCTAACAAACACCTGAAGAACAGAAGAAGAGGATGATGGGAAATCAAGGTGAGCTCAGAGTCCATGACATCACTTCCTCCTACAGACACACAGGTATAATTTAAAAAAAAAAAAAAGAAGAAAAAAAAAAAAAAAAAAGAAACATGGAGCGATGACACGCTCCTCCTCCTCCTCCTCTTCCTCATCTGTACACGGTGACATCAGCGGCTGAAATCAGTCTGCTTTCTACTTCCTGTCAGGTGGTCTAACGCTTCGACAGCTCATTGGACAGCCAGTCCAGTCCCTCGTACAGACCTGTGCCCTGCGTCGCACAGGTGGCCTGCACGTGCCACTGAAACACACACAGATCAGCATCGGTGAGCAGGCAGGTACAGGGAGCACACACAAGTGAGTTTACCTGTCTAAACAGATTTAGCTCCATGAGTTTGTGACAGTGACATCAAGACCCCTGAGTGGATTTTCTAACAACCAATTAGGATGCAACTGTAAAATTAAAACCCAAGGGTTCCGCCCACTGGCACTGACATCACAGATTACCAACAGAGGGAGATATTTTATTTCAAGCCAACATGAAAATACTCGCGATTACAAAGACATTATCAACACTTTACATGTACATCCATATCAGCCACCTAACTTAATCGATTCTGATGATTAATGGAATTATTTTTGCTCACTACCCACATGGCTTTAAATATATAATTTCCCCCTGCTGGTAGTGCAGATTACTGCAGCTTCAACATGAAGCTTTGTCGCGATATGGGGTTGGCTGATGTGCTCAGAGCGCTACCACTAGAACAATGCTGCGGGCTCATTTGAGGTCACCCCACTGTCTCCCGTTTTGTATACTGATTGACTGATTATTGATTTCACAATTACAGAACTGAGCAAGAAAAAAAGCTGAGAACTTAGATCGTCAGTCAATAAACCATGGAGGGAAACATGAGAAACAGAACTGAGTCTGTAGTACTGATCAGTGCGGGTGGGTTATTGATCCTTACGGTTCTGCTGCGCAGGCTGTGCAGACCCAGCTTATCGGTGAGCTCGCTGACACCCATGGCGTTCGGGAGATCCTGTTTGTTGGCGAACACTAGAAGTACCGCGTCCTTCAGCTCGTCCTCCTGGACCTGCACAGAGTCATGTGACATACAGTCAGTGGTTTCCATGACAATCATGAGTCTAATGATGCGTAACTGTAAAGTGAACAAAGGGACTGACCATCTTAGAGAGCTCCTCCGCCGACTCGGCGACTCGCTCCCTGTCATTACTGTCCACCACGAAGATCAGACCCTGTGATCAATACATCAGTCATCGATACAATTAATACATCAATACAGTGACTAATGGATCCTGCCCAGTGAAAGTCTGTGCTGTGTTTATCGTGCTGCAGAGTCAGGGATCTAAAATAAGCTCCTCAGGTGTTTCTGAGGGGGAACGCAGCCGTGTTAGGATAACCTGCGCAGGTCTCATGTTTGACTTTGTAGACTGTTCAATAACTCATTTCTTTTATTAACATGCATATACACATAAATGTCACTTCTATTCGTACACATGTTTGACATTCTTCAATGTATTTTATACTTTTAGATTTATTTGTATAGAATTATTTCAATGGACAGCAAATCCACTGCAACTTCATTCAAATATGCACTCACTGTTCTGATAAATTATGCTATTCTATTCTATGTGACTTACTGCTAAAGAATGTATGGATATAAAGATATGATGAGATAGAGGATATAAATGAGGATTTTACTATAGATGAATATCTCACGACAGATCAGATCAGTGAGGGGTCACAGAAGAAAACCTCTCATGTATGTCCACGTAAACATAACTGAAGCAGATCAACCTGAACGTCTCGTTCCTCAGAGAGAGAAAAGCCCCACACCTGCCTGCACCTGAGAGTTCCGCGTCTGTACCTGTGTGTTCTGGAAGTAGTGTCGCCACAGAGGTCTGATCTTGTCCTGACCGCCAACATCCCAAACTGTGAAGCAGATGTTCTTGTATTCGACTGTCTCCACGTTAAAGCCTGAACACACAACCACACACACACACAGAGTTGTGAACAGGTGACTCTTTGTCAAATTATAAAGAAAAACTTTTAACGACCTTCAAACATTCCAAGTCACAGGAAATGGAATCACTGACAGGAAACTACACATCCCATCAGCCCGCTGAGAACCAACAGTAAATATCACAGTACAACAGTGACTGTAACAGTATATAATGTTAGAGTGAAGCAGTAGCACTGAAATACCTGCACAGAGGAGGTCTATAAAAGTTTGTTTCAGTTCTCCATGATTGTAGTTTTAATGGTTACATATCTACAGCTGTGTAAACGTTGGTGGTGTGTATAAGTTTAGTTTGTATTTACCTGCTTTAACCGTTTGTTTTCACCATCGTGTGTGTTTGTCTGCACTTTCATCATTTGTGTTTCTTGTTTTGGTACTTTATTTATTCAAACTAACAGGTGACTCTTATTCTAAAAGGTCACTTTTAATTTGAAATGAGAAGTTTAAAGGAAATTGTGCAAGTGCAAGCACACCTGGCGAATCCACACTGAAACCGATCAGATCTGATCAATATGTTTAAACCACCTGACTACACAGCCGGCTGATTATTGATCACATGACCTCATCTTGTCCCTGAGTCCTGATGACGTACCGATGGTGGGGATGGTGGTGACGATCTCTCCGAGCTTCAGTTTGTAGAGGATCGTAGTTTTTCCAGCAGCGTCCAAACCGACTGAAACACACATCAAAGATTAATCCCACATTAATTAAATGTTTCACAGTGGTTCAAGTTTAACCCGAGATTACTTAAACCTCATACAGTGAATAAAGACTAATCTGAGATTACTTAAACTTAGATCAGAGTCCAGCTGCTGGTTTAAAGCTCAGATCAAACCGGGTTTAATGTTTTTTATGGACTTAATAAAATGACACCGGTACAGTTTTAAGCTTAACCCCAGATTAAAACATTTTAACCCCAGTTTAACCCCCGTCTAGACCCCAATTTAACTAGGTTTAACGGACTGTTTTCAGCCTGCTTCCTTCCGTTAGCTCCGAGCTAACAGCCTCTTGCTTCTCCGAGCCGGACTTTTGCTTCTCCCTGCACGGGAAGATCGGGCCCGCGGTCCGCAGGACTCGGCGAGCGGGTTCCTGGTAAAAATGAGTCGGTGTGTGGTGCTGGTGAGCCCGCGGAGCCGCTTGCAGCCGCCCCGGAGCCCGGCCGGTTAGCTCGTTAGCCTAGCCCCCGCTTACCCATCAGGATCCTCATCTGTTTCTTCCCGAACAGTCTGGAGAACAGCGACGAGATTGTGAGGCCCATGGCTGCGGAGAGGAGGAGGTGGCAGGTCACACACTGACAGCGGGTAGAGCCGGAGATCCGGGAGCAGCAGCGGAATGGAGCCGAGAAGGCGCGGAGCAGAGCGAACTGAGGGCGCAGCTCCTCTCGGTGCCACGTCCAGGCCAACGCGGAACAAATGACGTCACTGCTGCGCTTAAAAAAAAAACTTTATTAACAGCATAGCAAACACCGCGGCGTTCACTGTTCGCTCAAACACCGTACATTCGAGCTCTGCGCATGAAGTGAAGTTCATGAGCTGCGAGGAACACTTTCGGCTCCGGGACAGCCATTTATATTAATACGTTTAATTTATATGTATATATGTCACTATGGTCACGTCATTATACAACAGAACATAACAAAGTGAAATACACACGTACTGATTGTGTGACAGTGCTAAAAACATATATGTGTGTAGAATAATAAAGCGTTTTCTATTGAAGAACGGAGGAGCAGAATTTAATACACAGAATCATGAAAATATTTTCAATCAATGATCAACCAACAAAGTTAAAATTAAGTTCTAATAAGATTATTTTTAATCTATTATTTTGTTTTTTTGTTAATCATAGTTCAACAAATTTCCCACGTGTGGGACTAATAAAGGTTATCTTATCTTCTAAAATTTGTACAAAATAAGAAAAAAAATGTTTTCTCCCAATAAACAATCAATTCAAAATACTGTATTGCTTTCAGAAATGTTAAACATATTAATGGTAAATATATATATCTGCTTTATTGGTTGTGTTTGGCTGTTTATTTAATTTAAATCAGTGAGTTTTTAATTTAAATCAGCTAAAAAAAAAAAAAAAATCATCCTATTTTGCATTTTCCTGACGTCCGTGAACAAAGTAGTAAACTCCCGCCTCCTCCGTCTCAGTCCCTTCCGGTTCGATCCAACATGGCGGCTGTTGACAGATGAAGCTTTGAGTCGGATTTTACTCATCGATTAGGTCGATTATTGACCAACTGTGACGGACCGGATCGAACCGGTTTGTCGGCGCAGTGTGAGGAGAGACGATCAAAGCGGCGGAAAAATCAATCAGAGGGAGAAACAAACACTGAGAAACAGAAAGAGGTGAGAAACTGTTTTCCTCCTCCTTCTTCTTTTGTGTTCCAGCACAAAGTTTCAGCTTCGCAGAAACCATCCATCGATAATTGATCGATGAGTGCTCTGAACAGCTGTTCTCCGTTTCCCCTCTAACAGGAAGTCAATGCTAAGGTTCTGTTCATGTTCTGGTGTCTGTGATCAGAGGCTCACCTGGACAGACCTGGTCAGACCTGGACGAGGTCATGGAGAAGTTCGGGATGAGCTTTGGTGGCGGTCCGAGCAGGAAGGAGCTGCTGGATACGGTGGAGTCCCAGAAGAAGCAGCTGATCCAGTACCAGACCCGCTTTAGGGATGTGGTCCGGGCCTACAAGAGCCTCCTGAAGGAGAAAGAGGCACTGGAGGCCAGCCTTAAGGTTCTAAGCGTGACCCAGGACCTGGACCTGACCCAGAAGGGTTCGACCATCGCAACACAGGAGCTTACCGAGGATGGCTGCTCGCTGCACAGCGAGGACAGCGTGGACACGGCGGCGTCTCTGGACATGGCCAGTGAGACTACGAGAGGCGACCAGAGCGAGGAGGACCAGGCAGAACTGGGAGGAAGGCTGGTGGTATGTTCCTTTGACAACTGAACTTAAATCACCAGAACACAGTTAGAACTTGATGACATCACCATCGCCATAACGCTCTGATGATGTCATGTCTTATTCTCTGACTCCATGTTTGTTCTGCAGGGATCTGAACCCGATGGCAGCTCTGAGAGTGGCAGCGTGGGGACAGAGCAGCAGCAGGCTACACCCCCTCCCAGCATGGAGGCAGACCGCAGAGTCGCCCAGTTGAAGAGCCAACTGAGCACGCTCACAAGCTCGCTGGCCACGGTGACACAGGAGAAGTCGCGAATGGAAGCAAGCTTCCAGGCTGACAAGCGGCAGCTGAAACAGGAAGTTGAAGAGCTGCAGGAACATCTGGTCTCCGTGACAACACAGCACGAGGCGGAACTGCACAACCTGCAGCAGCAGCTTGCTGAAAGTCGCGCTCGCATCATTACGCAGCAGCACGAGCGCGAGCAGGAGCAGGGGGACCACGCTCAGCAGCTCCGCGAGCTACAGAGGCTCCTGCAGGCCGAGCGAGACCTCCGGCAGGACGCTGAGCTCCACCTCCAGGATGCCAGCACCGCCCTGCTTGTAACATCACAGGCCGTGGACCGGGGGACGGAGTCCGAGGCTCTCCTGCACCAAGTCAAGGAAGAGAGAGACGAGCTGAGGCGGAGGCTGCAGGCTGTCGAGGAGGAGCAACGAATACCCGACCCCAGAGTGGACGAGCTGCAGCAAGAATTGAACAAGCTGAAGAACCAGGTCCAGGAGCAGGTCCAGCTCGAGACCCGCAAGGTGAGCCCAGAACCAGGTCCAAACAAAGTCCCAATCAAACAGGTCCCAGTGAACCTGGTTTAACCACATTAAACAGTTTAAGCTCTAACAGACCATGTAAACTAGAACAGGAAGTGAGGTCATGTCTGTGTTCGTGTTGCAGGTGTGCGATGCAGAAGAGCGCGCTCGTGAGCGTGCTCAGTCGGCAGAGGCTCGGGTGGCGGTCCTGGAGCAGCGTGTATCGGAGCTGTCGGAGCTGCTGGGCTCGTGTGAGAAGGCGAGGCAGCGTGACCAGCAGGCAGCGCAGAGACTCCGCGATCGTGTGCTGCAGCTTGACACGGAGAACAAAACACTCGCCATCGCCGCCTCGAGCAGGGTGACCTCTGACCTCGGGCCAGACGAGCAACTGGATGTGGGGGCGCTGCGGGAGAAGCTGCAGAAGGTGAAGAAGTTGCTGCTCCTTGCGGCTCAGAGGAACCCCGACCAGAACATCCAGGACCTGGAGGTGGAGCCGGGTGCAGATGCGGCGGCGGCGGCTCTCGCCTATCAGCAGGAGCTGCGGCAGCTCAGGGATGAGTTTGAGCGCTACAAGGTGCGAGCGCAAGTGGTTCTGAAGAACAAGAACGCCAAAGATGGCTGCCAGGCACGGGAGCTGGAGGAAGTGCGCGACCAGCTTGCTGAGCTGCGTGAGAAGTACATAAACCTCCGCATGCAGAGTGACGAGGCCGAGGTCTGCCACCGCCAGCAGCTTGATGAGCGCCAGCAGCAGGCGGTGTCGCTGCAGCAGGCACACCGGCAGGAGGCGGAGCGTCTGGAGGCACTCCACCGTGACGAACTGTTGCAACTGGAGGCGGAGCTTCACAAGCAGCGTGAGCGCACTATGGCGTTGCTGGATGAGAAGGACCGCGAGCTGGAGAGGCTGCGGGCCGCTGCCGCCACACTCAGCTGGTCCAATCGTGCTCATAACACACCCGCTGACCCTAAAGAGAATGGCCCTGACACAGAGACCGACGCGATCAGCCAGGCACTGCGGCAGGCCACACCCAATGAGTCAACACTGCTGCTGTATGCTGAGCAGCTCGCACGTAAGGAGGTGGAGGTGGGTGCACTGCGGCGGCAGAAGAACCAGCTGGAGGAGGACACGCGCCAGCTGCAGGCACAACTCATTACAAACGCCGAGCGCCATGATGAGGAGGTGGCAGCCCTGCGGGACCGCCTCGAAAAACTGATCCGGGACCAAAGCCGCGAGGGCGCCAACATGGAGTACCTGAAGAACATTGTGTACCGGTTTCTGACGCTGCAGGACGCCAACGGGCGCCAGCAGACGCTCACTGCCATCCTCACCATCCTGCATTTCAGCCCACAGGAGAAGCAGGATGTCACGAGGCTGCAGGGCAGCACCTGGTGGGTGGGACGCAGGTAGAGCACCTGAGGAAGAAAACACTCACCTGCAGGAAGAACACCTGGACATCTGAGCCATTGAAGGCATGGCTTTGTGCTGCGCTTGAGGGCATTGTGTTTTTCATCTTCCTGGTGTTTCTCTGACGGTTTGCTGCTCTCTGAGCGTCTTGTGACTTCAAACACTACAAACACGTTAACATGTGACCTTCGCTGGTCAATCAGCTGATGTATATTTTTGATTCAGATTAAAATATTTTTCCTGCTTCAATCTGTGTCTGAGCGTCAGTGAAGTGCCTTGATGATGACACAACTCTAAATACGATTTGCCTGGTCCAGCCTCTTCAGGTGAGATCACCTGTCTACAGCTGCAGTTCCTGCTTTTACCAGCCTCTGATTGGCTCTGGTCTGAAAAGGTGAAGCTAAATTCACTTAACAGGTAGAGTGCAAACTGTACACGATGGAAAAAGTTGATTTGTGAGGAACAGTGAACACACCTATGTCAGATTACAGGTAAAGGTGTTTTTGAAGCCTGAAGCTTTGTTTTATTTCATGTTTCTGACAGACATACACACGTCACACTGATCAAATACTTCACCACTGAGCTTCTCTAACATCTGTCCACATCTACAAACACTGCCTTCAGGTGCACAGAACAAAGACAGAAATGTTCATAAATGTGTTTGCACTGATCTTCACTCAGACGTTCAGATGTGGAGCCTTAATTATTTTTATATAAAATAAATAAGGAAAGAGAAAGAATCAGGAGGTTTCCTTCTCGAGGTCTGAAACTGAAGCATTAAAGAGCAGCAGCATGAAGATCAAAGGCTTATGATGACGCCGTCAGACCACAAGAAGTTACATTTCACCATGACATGAGAGGAAACTTAAAGCCTTTCTGTTCAGTCTGAATCCTGGAGGACATTAAAATAAAACAAACATGAATAAAAGTCAGAGGACAGGAAGTGCTCAGACTTTAATTTCAAAATAAAGGTTTACAAACAAACAGAAAGTGGAGCTTCATTCTTAGTGTTACATTCCGTTTGTGGAGATGATAGAAAAATACGACTTCTGTGAAACACGAACAGCCTGATTCCACCGTCAGAGAAACCAAAACACCAGAGCAGCAGCTCGATGGAGACAGGTAATAAAGTTTAAATAAAATTTTAATATTCCAAAAACTGAAGATTTGAGCCGATGTTGGTTTTTCTGTGGAGTGTGAAGATGCTGATGAACACAAGCGTGCGTCCTGGCTGTGGGGTTAGCTGTCGTCACGGTGACGCGCCTGTGCCGAGCACAATCTGCAGGTCGGCAGGCAGCGAGCTGATGATGGAGGAGATGAAAGAGTCGAGTTTGTCCATCACACCGTCTCTGAGCTGCAGCTGCTGACGTCGAGCTTTAATCTGAAAAGCCACACACACTTCCTGTCCTCAAAAACTAGACTTTTGACATGAAACCAACAAAGAAGAAGCAAACGATCCTAGTTGCAGGCCACCACCTCACTTTGGATTAAACCCAGATAAGGATCCTGAATTATTATCATAGCTTCATTTTCATAACAAAGTTTCATCTCTAAGCTTTAAAACAAGAAACCAGAAAATATTTTTCCCCCAGTCTCCTCTGTGGCCCAGGGCAGCATCATCTCCATCACAAATATGATGGATTTTACCCCAAACATGAACTTTTATTACAGGCAGACGTCCCAGCGTTAGTGAAGGCTTTAGCGTCCATGGTCAGTGAACGCATTGTCAAGTCCAGCTTCAAACTATCAAACCATCTCACTTTTGATTTAACTCTCAGGTAACTAAAATCTTTTTCACCTGCAGTTTTAAGTTTTACTTCTTCAAATTAATTTTTATCCTAAGCTTTTTATCGGTAACACAATTTTACATGACACTTTTTTCCTGTCTAACAAACTTCCTGTTGGAACTCACCAGCTTCTCTCTGAGCTTCAGAATCAGATCCACAACCTCCACCTCAGACTTGTCTTTGGTCCATCCCAGCAGGTCCTGCAGAGGACACACCTGGATTAGGGGCTGCACAGCTGGCTGATGGTCGAGCATTTTCGCTCAGATAACTTACCGCATCGCAGATGACCTCCAGGTGGAGACTCTCTAGCTTCTGTGTCATCTCTCGGTGGCGGTGACGGTACCAGCCGTCAAAGTTTGGAGACCTGAAGAACTTCCTGAGATGGAAACAGGAAGTAGAAACTTAAAGACAGGAAGACAGAAAACACCTGGATCACTCACACCCGTGAGGCTCACCTGTACAGTCCTATCCAATCACCTCTAAGCAGAGAGGTGAGCTGCGGGCCCGCATGGTCCAATGTGGACAGGAACTCGTCCTGACTGAAGGGGCGGATCTGAGGCGGAGTCTGAACGGAAACAGGAAATGTGTAACACAAGACAGCACTGTGACCTCATCACCACCACTCATTTCCTGTTTACCTTCCAGGGTGTAACGGATCTCTGCAGGGGCATCAGACTCGCCATGTAGCGTTCCTATTAGACAAAACACGCTGCTTACTGAGAACTGCTCTGTGATTGGACAAGTTATGCTTACATCATAAAGTACAGGCAATGCGAGCTGATTGCGCAACTACTTACCAGGGGGATAATGAAACTCTGCGTGAGCTCCAACAGGTGTCGCCTCAGGATGGCGCTCTGCACCTCCGACGGCCGCTTCCTTTGGATCCCCTGCAGGTAAACAGTCAGTCAGCGACACTCTGCATTACCTGTGTGTGCGGTGTGCTCAGGTGTGCTCACCTTCAGCAGCCTCTTGATCAGGATCTTGTCCTTGTGCAGAAACGTCTTGTAAGCCGTGTAGATTCCTGCCAAAACAAACCTTCAGCATGACAGACATCTACCTGAGCTCAGGTACAAACACGCCCCCACCGGCTTACCTGGTTTGGTGTCAAGCGTTTTCAGCTTAGAAAGTTTCTTCACCTTCACCTGCTTCGGTAAATCACCTGGAAGACATCAGAGACAGCACGCATACGTGATTAAAAAGGTCACAACAAGAACGGCGAAGACGATCTGAACAGCACACGCCTGACAGCCATGGCACTTCACAGAAACAGGAAGCTCACAGTGAACACGCAGGAAGAGGAGGAATACGGCGTACCTGCCATCTTGACCTCTCCCAGCCGGACGATGTGAGGCCAGCTCTGAAACGTCTTGATGAAGAACGGGTTGGTGACGCCCAGCACGACGCTTGGTCTGAACAAGAGAAGAAGAAACAGGTAATCACACGTGAGGCTGGAACATCTGTCGACCGCTTTCCTAAACTTAGGCTTTAAGTGTCCCAAGGGTGTGTTTACAGCACAGGTGTGTTCAGGCTCCAGGTGAGCATGACTCACGGCGCCTGCGTCCTGGTGGTGTACTCCCTGAACTCGCTGTCATGGATGGTGAAATAGGGTCGGAAGTCGCAGCAGAACTTCAGAGGGCTGATGGAGCTGTGGACACACATCGTTATCATGGTAACAACAGAAACACCATACTCTGATTGGATGCTGGGGGCTCGTTGTGACCCCTCAGTTACCTGATGAGAGCCAGGACTGTTTCCGAAGAAACGGTGGGAGATGGAGCCATAACGACAAGCGGCTCCCCGAGCAAGGTAAGTTCCCAGAGCATCTGCAGGTGGATTAGAATGGACTGGAAACACCTGAGCAGGACACAGGTGAGACTGAGATTAACCAATCAGAGAGCACACCTACACTTGAGAAACATAGAACACCTTAACGAGTACTGACTTAAACAGGTCCAGCTCGTGGATGGTGGGCAGAAGGGTCGGCACCGGCAGCAGGTTCTGAGCATGCATACAAAAAACTTTATTAACAACAACAACAACAACAAGAATAAACATTATTAACAAGATCAAAGCAACAAGACCTCACCTCTTTAGCCGTCTGTCGCACCGGACTTCCCCCAGGTTTGTCGAATTTAGAAGGAATCCTCACCTGAAACATGAGACACACAAACACCTGTAAACCACATCCCTTCTGTCACCTGTGAGCCAGGCCACTTCTCTCCTCACCTGTAAGATAACGCCCATTACGGGCAGGTTGAGGGTCTGCCCAGGTACAGGTGAAGGCCATTGGTCGATCTCGTTACAAACTACGGGGATGAGCAGAGGAAAAACACGTTAAGGGCCATTCTGAAACCTGATTGCCTCCCAGATATGATCCAAGCATGATGTGATTACCTGCTTCAAGGCAGGGCTCATGCTTCTCAAAGAACTCAGGTGCAATGGTCTGCATCAGCGAGTGGAACAGGTGAGTGTATGGCAACCTTGACACCAGCACCAGGGACTGAAACACAGAGTCAAATGACTATCACCATCATGACCACCTGTGAGCAGGTGAATACAGGTGAACACAGATGTGTTTGGTGACCTTCTGGAAGTAGCCCCTCTTCACAGAGACGTCCTTCACTTGTCTGAAGTAGACGTAACCGAAGAAATGCGCCGTTTCTCTCTGACAGACAGAACAGAAATGTTACGCACCTGTGAGGCTGAAGCAATCAGCCATTCAGGAACCAGGTGAGTCTCACCTGCAGTGTGACGGGAGCGTCACGGTTGTAAAGGTCGTCTCTGAGCCTTGATGTTCGGCGACCGACAGACTGACGGAAGCGGAAGCTAAACTGAGTGTCCCCAAGGCACCCTGGGAAATAACAGACAGCCCACGTGACCTCTGACCTCCAACCTCTGACACCTGCAGTATTAATTAGCATTACCTCAGCTTACCTGAGTACGAGTCGGGGAAGGACAGGTAGCAGATACTGGTTTTCTGTCAACACGAAACAGAATCAGTGAAAGTGTAATCAACAACACTTACAGGTGATCAGGAAGCTGAAGATATTTACCTCTTTCTCTGTCAGCTTCACATCTTGAGGATAAACCAGCTGAAAGTAAACACAGGGGAAAATATTTCAGAATCTGCAGAAAATTCTGACGTTTTTAAGTTTTTCCGATCTGAGATAGCAAGAGAGGATTAATTAAACTTGCATATCGCCCTTCGTTATCCACAATCTTCTGATAAGCAGTTGCACAAAAAGTATAGTCTATAATATTTGAAACACTTCAGGTAATCGATTGGTTCTATGATGAGCTCAAGAGCAGTCTGATATTGTTATTATTTGTATTATATTACAAAATCTATCAGAATAATAATGAGAAAACAATGCGTTTTTTAAAACACGGATTGGTGCTTCTAGGCCAACATAGCTGTCTTTAATCCACAGACACAACTCCTTGAGTCCCACCACCAAACCCAGAATCCTGCTGATTTTACTTCTGCTGCCTTCCACGGATCCTTAACTGTCTCCTCCATTCAGTGTCTCAGTCATTACCACCTGTCCTTTACAGAGTATTCACATTTTAACACAGCATTCATCTTTATTTACCTCCACCATAAACGGAGCAACACCAGGTACAGGCAGGACAAGGCGAACACCGAGCGGTCAGATTTTTACGCTGATTGTATGAAAGCTGCGAGACGAGAATGTTTTCAGCCTGGTGTTTACCTGTTCAGGTGCGTTTCTCCACAGGTCACATGTGAACAAAGAATTCGGGGGGTTTAAATGGAGTTTGGTACAGACAGAGGAGCGGCTGTTTTTCAACTGAAATTACTCATCAAACCTCCGATCATCAGTGATCATTCATCATATCGATCACTAGCTATGCTAGCGATGCCAGGCTAACGTACCTCAATTGCTTGTCCGAGCTCCAAGTCGAACGTAACGACGCACGCGCACTCCAACCAGGAGGAGAAGCGGGCCCACCGGCTGCGGCTTTCCGCGCGCCCCGCCTCCTCCTGCTCCTCGTGTCGGGGAGAACCGGGACCGTCAAATGGGTCCATCACGACCGGACCAAAACGGCAGCAGCTCTGCGCATCACCATCCGAGCCTCCATCACCATCAGCGGGCAGAAGCCGGAGAGAGCTCCCCCTGTTGGACAAGAGAGAATGAACCCACACACACCGCTGCTGGAGAAAATCAAAGGCTGCCGGCTTTTATTTATTTATTTTACTAGTTTCTACTGATTTTTACTGCCTGTTACCCCAACAAATACATCCACACAAGTTTGATCTCTTATTATGAACAAATCACTGCTTTCTGTAACTTATTACTTTTATTGTGAAAAGGCCGGATGCGTGCGCAGCGTGTTCCGGTAGATTACCGGCCGCGCTCAGCTCGGCTCTCCAGTCTCTCAGCTGTAACCGGACTGAACGTCATGTCTGACCCGTGCTCCTTTTCCTCGTTCACCAGGTGCGTCACCAAGCACCTGAACCTGCACCTGCACCTGGACTTCGACAGGCACGTAATCAGAGGGAGGGTGGCGCTGACTGTGGAGGCGCTGGAGGACCGATTCTCTACGCTGGTAACGTCAACGGGACGCGGGGGGTTAGCCTCGATCTAACTGAACCTTTAGTGCTCACCAGAGTCCAACTAAAATCCGCTGGATTTAAGGGGAGTGCGTGCTTAGAGGCGAGCACGAAGAAGTAACGAGCCGGGTCACACTGACGGTTCCTCGGGTGTTCCTCTGTGATCCGGCACCGTGCAAGCGTTAAGGTGTGCCTGATGATTAACTTTAACCTCGGGGAGTACCGGTACCTTAATTCCAGCTGTTTTTAAATGGAGTCTGGTGTTAAGGCGTTTTTACAGACTTATAAAAACAGTTTGTCACTCAGCTTTAATAAACTAACCGTACTGTTTTAAAGTTTTAAAACGTGATTTCACAAACTGAAGCTTCACATATTTACGATCTTTAAAACTCTAACTGTGATATAAATCATTTTTACTTACATTTTTACTTAATTATTGATCTTTATTCACGTCGCATTTAAATTGTGACGCTGTGTGACATCCTCGAGCTTCGGGACTGATCGGGTTTAATAACTGCTTTATTAAAACAAACTCGTTAACTTTAACCTGTTGTTTTGGAAAAACTGTGACAGGTGAGTATCTTTCAGATAGAACAGGTGTGTCCAGGCTAAGTTCTTTAAATTCCACAGAAGCCTGCACCCCTACTGGAAACTGTGGTTCAGTTCACTGTCTGTGGTTATTCTTGCGCTTTGTTACTTCACCATCGACTCTCACCCGTGAGTGTCAGATTTCAAATTTTGAATCAGTTCTGTAAATATATTCAGAGCATAAAAACTTAAAATGGCTCTTTTCTGGATGGAGTTTGGCGTGACACCAGTCAGCTGAAGCCGTAGACTGAAGTTTAGTAAAACAGGTGTGCAGGAGAGCAGACTTTTCACTTATTTGTTTTTAACAGTTTTCATAGCTCAGGTTTGATTCTGCAGCTGCAAGACGGTCGCCTGTAGAAAGGTAAATGTAACATTAAGCCCCCAGTGGTTTTCTGTCTTTCTACCTCCGTAATCCCCTCCCTTTTGCACCCATCTTTGGGTGCATGGTTGCTTAAGAGGTTAACCCTCACCTGTCCATAAGGCAGACAGATAGACACACAAGTAAAATAAGTTTTTCTTTGAATGGACTCTGGTGTGACGTGGCTCAACTTTAAGACAGAGTGTGTAAGGTGACCTTTGTGCAGGTAGGACAGGTGAATATTTATCAGCAGGTTCAGGTGCTGACACAGCAGCTCGGTAACTGGGGTTTTCTGTACCACAGACTTTGGACAGCAGTGACCTGAGCGTGGTGTCGGTGACGGCCAATGGGCAGCCGGCACGCTTCAGCCTAGGGCCCAAACACAGCTTCAAGGGGACCCCATTGGAGATCACGCTGCCCTTTGACCTCTCCAGGTGACTCCGCCCTCCACTCTCTCTGTCCTTATGGCCTGTCTTTTCTAATTAAATTCTAACGTCTGCTGTCCAATCAGAGGGCAACATGTGATCGTGGAGGTGACCTATGAGACGTCTCCATCAGCAACAGCACTGCAGTGGCTCACGCCTGAGCAAACTGCCGGGAAAAAGCACCCCTACCTGTTCAGCCAGTGCCAGGTGAGCCATTTACCCTCACCTGAGCTATATCCAATATAAATGATTAAAATTTTCATGTTTAAATTTGAATTCAGAGAAATTCTAGATTTTTTCTCTTTTGAAACCTTTTTTAAGTTATAAAAGGTTAAAATAAAAGTTTTAAACTGAAGTTTACTGTAAACATATTTTTGGTTGATTACACCTGAAACGCTGCATACGAAAACCTTCAACAGAAAGAAAAGTTCCACTTTTTGTGGTTTTTCTGTGAACTGTTGAAACTTTGTGAAACTGCAACCATTAACAAACTACTTCCCTGTTATTCTCGTTTTCTACCTTCTTCAAACTGATTTCACTGCTTTGTAAAGTTTAAAGCCTCAGTCTGCTGCAGAGCGTCCTCTGTACAGACCACCCCTGAACACAACATGTAGCTAATAGCCTTGGTGCCCTCTGTGCTGTCTTACAGGCTCATCACTGCAGGAGCATGATCCCCTGTCAGGACACCCCATCCATCAAGCACACCTACTATGCTCAGGTAAACAAACACCACTGACATATTATTGATTATTAAAATTATTAATAATTGTTAAAAAAAACACCTGAACAACATTCATAGCATCACCTCAGTGCCCAGAGCCTGATATTAGTCTCTCAGGTGTGTACTTGTGTGTGGGTACCTGTCCCTCAGGTGTCTGTCCCTAAGGACCTGGTGGCGGTGATGAGTGCAGTGAGAGATGGACAGGAAGTCGATCCTCAGGATAGTGGTCGGATCATCTACAGGTTCAGGCAGACGGTAGGGGGAGTCTCTTTCTTCTCTTCATCACCTGACATCATCATCACCAGGCCTCAGGCGTGACTGTCCTCTGTTTGACCTCTGATCTCAGGTGCCTATGCCTTCCTACCTGATAGCCATTGTGGCTGGAGCTCTGGAAAGCAGGTACAGATTGTCTTACCTCTTCTGATGTCACAGCATCAGCTTCAGCAGGTAAACTTAACTCTGTGCTCTGATTGGTTGGCAGGGAGATCGGGCCAAGGACCAGAGTCTGGTCGGAGAAAGAGTTTGTGGACAAAGCAGCGTTTGAGTTCTCCGAGGTGAGAACCACAGACACACTGAGGCCACGCAAACAATGGAAAGAAGACACAGAACATGAGAACATACAAACATGAAAATATGAGAACATGTAAAACATACAAACATGTACAACATGAGAACACAAAAAAATGTAGAACATGCAGGACATAGAGAAGCTGGAGTGATGTTCGGGTGTTCCTTGTCTTTCAGACCGAAGCCATGCTGAAGACAGCTGAGGAACTGGCTGGACCGTATGTTTGGGGTCAGTATGACGTCCTGGTTCTCCCTCCATCTTTCCCCTACGGCGGCATGGAGAACCCATGTCTGACCTTTGCCACGCCCACCTTGCTGGTACGTACAAACAGGGGGCCAATCAGGTTGTTCATGATGTGTCAGTGTCATGAGACTGTTAGTTCTGATCAGCTATTTCCTGTCTGTTTTCAGGCTGGAGACAAATCTCTGTCTGGTGTGAGTACAAGACTCTTCCCACCTCACCATGTGATCATGCATTATAATTAAATTACCTTCCATTCCTGTCTGTGACTGTGCATGTGTCCTACAGGTGATTGCCCACGAGATCTCTCACAGTTGGACTGGAAACCTGGTGACCAACAAGACCTGGGAGCATTTCTGGTAAACAAACAAACAGGTGGAGCTCAGCTCAAGGGTCTCAGGTGTTTGCAGAGACGTGTAGAGAACCCATGGACGCCTCAGAAGATAAAATCTTAAAACCAGTTTTGAGACATGCTCTAAGTCACAAAACCCGATGCAACAGAACAGGCCCACATTTGCTCAGGTGTCCAGGCACTGTGTAGGTTTTCAGAGTGAAGTCACAGCTTTGGGACAGACACTTTGTGGAACTTATGGGTTCTCTGAAATGGGATCAACTCATGGTGGGGTTGGTTTACCTGGAAAGATTCACTCTGAGGTTAGCTGAACGAAAATCATCCAGGGTTCGACTTCACAAAAGCAGAAATCATTAAGAAATACCAGCGTTTGAGGGTCAGGTGATGCAACGTATTGGCTGACCCGTCCCCACTGCTGACCCGATAGCTCGCTGAGACCGTCCTTTTGAAAATCTTTGATTTACTTTGGTTTTCACAAGGAAAAATTCAGACAACTGTTACAGCTGATTGACACACAAAGTGGTGGGAAGTACTGTAAAGGATTACCTAGGCAACCAGACATTGCATTTTCCACTGTCGGCTCCAACAAGATGCTTATTATTATGTCATTATTTGACGTCAGCATGTTTGTACCTTCAGGCTGAACGAGGGTCACACGGTCTACCTGGAGAGGATGATCGGCAGGTGTTTGGAGAGCGAACAGTTCAGGCAGTTCAAAGCCATCGGAGGCTGGAAGGACCTGCAGGACTCGGTGAGAACTCAAACATTATACACCTTCACCTGTGTCACATCCACAGTCTGACATGAGGCACGTTTTCCTTCCACTCACCTGTGCTCATCATATCTCAGGTGAACACCTTTGGAGCCAACAACCCTCTGACCAACCTGGTGCCCAGCCTGCAGGACGTCAGTCCTGACGATGCCTTCTCCTCCGTGCCGTACGAGAAGGGCTTTGCTCTGCTGTATTACCTGGAGGAGCAGCTGGGAGGGCCAGGTAACACCTGCACACTCCTGCACACTCACCTCTTTCCTGTTCAGTTGCTGACACACCTGTTGATCTGTTTTGCTCAGAGGTGTTCATGGGCTTTGTGAAGTCGTACATCCAGCGGTTTGCCTACAGCAGCGTCACCACAGAGGAGTGGAAAAACTACCTGTTTGCCTACTTCAAGGACAAGGTGAGGAACAACTGGACACTCAGGCAGAGTTACAGTGACTGGAGGGAAGGAACATCAGCTTGGCAGGTTTTGGTCAGAGGTCAGATTGTTACAAGAAAAGACAAATATTTACAGGGTGATCAGGCAGAAACTCCAGATGTGATAGATAGGTGGGTTCAAAGGTCAAGATGGAGCCTTGAGATGAGTTTTTGTGTCTCAGGTGGACATCCTGAACAAGGTGGACTGGAACGCCTGGATGTTCACACCTGGGATGCCTCCTGTTAAACCTCAGTAAGTACTCAGACTTCCATCTGGTCTCTGATTTCTAAAAACAATCTGATTCCTTTGTCCTGATTGGCTGTTGTTTCAGATACGATACCACGATGGCTGACGCCTGCAACGCTCTCAGTCAGAAGTGGCTCCAGGTGAGACCTGAATCTGGTGAGGACTCTTGAGTGATTTTATGTTCAGGCTCAAAGCTCCATCCTCTGTCCCCGTTCAGGCTAAAGACCAGGACCTGAACAGCTTCAAGCGGTCCGATGTGAAGACTCTGTCATCCCACCAGGTCATCGAGTTCCTGTCACTGCTACTGCAAGAGGTAACCACACTCCACATTAACTCCCTACAGTCCACTTCCGTTCACTCACCTGTTCCTTCCTTCAGGATCCGCTCCCTCTGACTCACGTGAAGAAGATGCAGGAGATTTACGATCTCAACGCCTATATGAATGCAGAGATCCGCTTCAGGTGAGTCTTTCAGCAGGTATAAATGGGACTTTCATTTTAAAACCTTCCCCTCCTTAAAGCCTCTTGGTGATTGGCTGTGCTCCCTCCAGGTGGCTGAGGCTGTGCGTCAGGTCCAGGTGGGAGGAAGCGGTTCCACTAGCGCTGAAGATGGCGACCGACCAGGGCAGGATGAAGTTTACACGACCACTCTTCAGGTCCTTACACT
The DNA here is from genome assembly GCF_057382275.1 of Copadichromis virginalis. Taxonomy (NCBI): domain Eukaryota; kingdom Metazoa; phylum Chordata; class Actinopteri; order Cichliformes; family Cichlidae; genus Copadichromis; species Copadichromis virginalis. Next base: position 16,991,930 of record NC_140634.1, read on the forward strand.
TCAACAGTAGTTTCACTAGAACAAAACTCCACATCACTGACCTTCATGTTTGTTTTTACCGTTTGTTCTATTGTTTCTTCTGTGTTTTTACTGTGCCTTTACCATTTTTACCCTTCCACTTTAAAGACTTATGAGGTATTATCGTCACCCTCCCGGGGACGTGGCATGAACACCTAAGTTTGTGAGTGTGATAACTCGAGAACAAGATGACATAAGAGTTTCAAATTGGTCCCATAGCTGTATCTACTAAAATTCTCAGACGAGATCAAGCTGACTGACCTTGGCCTTATTGCCAAGGTCAGAGGTCAAGTTTTCTAAAACTCTTGCAATGCAATAACTGAAGAAGGTTATCTAGGGTTTTCAAATTGGACCATAAGTTTCTACTAAAAATCTTGGATAAGTTTGAATCTGACTGACCTCAATCTCAAGGTCAGAGCAAGTTTTCTGAAAATCGTGTTAATCTGATAACTTGAGAACACGGTGATGTAGGGTTTTGAAATTGATACCCGAGGTGTGTCTGCTAGGAGGCAGCACTGGTTCTCTTACTGTGTTTCTGCTGTTTTAATCATTGTGGCTGTGCTTCATCTTCAGGGAGGTGTTTAACTTTGAGAAGTTTCGTGATGAAGCTCTTCGAGTGTTTCTGGCTCATCGAGCGGGGATGCACCCGGTCACCTCCGGACTCGTCTCGAAGGACCTGAAGGTGGACGTCAGCAACGCCGCCAGTCAGTAACAGCAGAAACGAGTCCAGAACCAGTCAGAGACCAGTACCGATCAACTTCAGCGCCAAAGCAATATTATATCACAGCTGTTATTTCTTGGCTGGTTCTCTCTGATGAAAGTTTAATTGAATCCTCTTTTTCCTTTTTATTCCTTTCAAATATTTCGTCTTCAGCAGAAAAACAAGACGATTTTATAAAGAAATAAACTGAGTAAACTTTGGATTCTTGTTGTTCATTCAGATCTCAGCTGGGGTCACACAGGTCATGTGTGATCGTGTGCTGTTTGTAGTTTCAGTGTTTACATTTTCACTTTATTCTAATTGCACAAGTAGAAAATCGCTGGGGTTTTTATTATTTTAGGCATAAAAGGTACAGAAATGTCTGAAATACTTAAAGCAACACTTAAGACCTGCTTTTAAGCATTCATAGAGGATGATTTGTGTTTCACACTGAGCTTAGCATCCCTCACACTGATATGTGTCAGGAAGTATTCACACTGATGCAAAAAGAAGACCTGCAGTAACTGGCCAGAGAACATACAGGAACAAAGAGCTAACAAATCAGTCATCTGGAATTATACTTTTAAGGTCACCTAATCTGGTGATCAGTGTATCTCAATATCATGAAAAATTACCTCAAATATTTGAATTAAATCTCTAAAAGGAAGTGTGCTGTTTCTGACCACTCCAAGCGTCAGGACATAGCTTGTTGACTTATTTAAATGTTCATTCAGATCCAAAAAGTCTCTGTTTACTCTCCTCTACCTGACATCCAGACTCACTTTGAGTATAAAAGCCACCTGTTCTGAACTCACAGTGATGGAAACCTTAAGATAAAGGAAACATAACCATCACAGTGCTGTGCTGTCTTCACTGCTTTTAATTCTTTTGGCACTGAAAAGTAATTACCTTCAGATGACGACTTTGATGTTTGTAAAGCTGCAGTGTCAGACCCGAACATGAAGAAGGTTCACGTGTTGCGATAGAAATCTCAGAGCTTACCTAACACCACTGAACAGACAGTTTGAGGAAGAAAACAAAAGAATGACAACATTCAGAGGTCAGAGCCTGTAATTCACTTCCTCTTTCAGTTGGAGCATTAACAGGACAAACGTTTCACCATCATGTGTTGGGAAATGTGAAGCCACAGAAATAGTTACACAAGCATGCTCGAGAGGAGGAAGGAGAGCCGGGGCACCGCTGAGAGACAAAATATTTTAAATCTTCTAAACTGAAACCTCTGACATCAGACTGACATCTGCAGAAACAGGATGCTGTCAGAGGGTTTTCAGGCTGTTCAGAAGAATTAAACATCTGGTCTTCAGTTTCTGTTGGAAACACAGAAACTGCCAGACTGGAAGTTCAAACTACTGGAACATCTGGTGATCCAAACAGCTGTTTGTTACTAGAGTACAGGCTCAGATGCTCTACATGTACAGCTTTGAGCTTGAGATCTGTGGACTCATTTGTCGCTTTTAAAAAACAGCTAAAAACTCATCTTTTTAAACTTTCTTTTGGTAAATTTTTTGTTTTTATGTTTAAGCTTCTGTGAAGCACTTTGTGATTTTTATCTTGAAAGGTGCTATACAAATAAAATTTTACTTACTTACAAACTGAGGCTTGCTGGAGGACAACCAGCATCACCTGCAGGCCAGGTGATTTATTTTTTACTCTTCTGTGACTGAAGCTTCCAGATCTTTCTCTCACTGTGCATTGAATACAAAGCTGTAGAGGAGTCACAACTTATGTTCAACAATCAAATGTTATAAGGGAGGAATGGTTCATCGATCTTCTCAAAAAAGCTTAATGTGTTTGTATTTAATCATAATAATAAAATGTAATTTCTGAGCAGAAATGAGCAGAAAATGAGCCAGAATGTCAGAAATGAGAGGTTTATTTCACAGCACAGAGTTACAGTTATAACCATCATCGCCGCATGAACACATGTTATTGATCAGGTGGCAGGTAAGGCACACAGGTGATCTGATGGCACAATCAATAATCAATTAGATAAAAATGTCATTGAGGCTGGGTCACATGGTTCATCGGATGTTTTAAAACATTTTTTTTATTAAATATTAAAGTTTGTGAAATGCTCAAACATCTTTAGTGAGTCTTAGCTTATTTTAAGAGTTCCTAAACTTTATAAAAGAGTTTTAAAAACAGTGATATGAGACCAGAGGGTTCGGCCTCAAAGGATTTAAATACACTGTTTTAAATGTTTTAATATCAGGTTTAATATCTAAAATATTAGGAATGGGTCCAGTTCCTGTAGACAACCAGTTTCTAGTAGAATTAATTTGATTTATTAGTCTGCCTGCCTATTGAGCCCACTTTTGAGTTCTTGAACTCTTGCTGTCTAGTTTTTATATTTTACTCCTGACTGCTGGGGTGGAGCCTCCACAATTTTGTTGTGCATGTACAATGACAGTAAAGGGCTATTCTATTCTACTGTATTCAAACATTTGACACACAGCATGTAATTAATTAACTAGCATCTGAGACTGTAAACTCCTCAGGAAAGAGTTTACTGAGCTCAGATCAGAGGAGTTTACCCCTGTTGTCAGTAGAAAGAATGGAGTTTTAAGATAGCTCAGCACTGAGAGCTGAAGTCCACCTTTGTGTTCTCTCTCGAGGAGTTAGAGATATTTAAACTCTGCACCAGGACAAGCTGCACAAACACATCTTCATTTAGATTAGCTTACTTTTACTCCAGGTAGCAACAGTGAGTTATGGTAGCTGGTTAGCAGTAGCAGTAGCAAGGTATTGGCTAGCAGCCATGTCAGTGTTCCATCACTATAGCTAATACAGGCTGTTAGCATTAGTACTAACTCCTGCAGTCAGAAAAGTGGAGGTTTTTTCCCCATCTTCTCTGGCGTGAATGACATCATCACACCTGATTGGATGGTTCAGTTCAGACCATCCTGTATCTGTTTGGGTTCTGCTGGATTTAATCCATCAAGCTGCTCTGATGACTAACTTCTAAGGAAACATTAGAGATCAGCTGATTTCAGACTAAGACATCCTGTTTCTGCTCGTGGGTAGTTTTTATGAATCAGTTTTAAAAAGTTAGTAAATGTAATTGTTTCTCTCCACCTGGACTGTTTACCTGCACTAAACCAGACTCTCCTCAGGTCAACTCGACAGTTTGCAGTTTTAAACATATCATCCCTGCCTGCGTCCAGGTGGGTTTAAAGACCTCTGACAGGTGAGACAGAAAGTCTGACCGCCTCAGGTCCAGGTGAGTCCCAGTCCTCCGGACACCATCAGCTGCTCCAGGTCCCTGTCTTCCTGTCGCTCCTGCAGTCTCTGCTCCTCCAGCAGGGACACCAGAGAGTCTCTCTGCTCAACCACCTCCAGCATCTCCTCCAGGATCAGACGCTCCTCAGCCAGCTGCTCCTCGTCCTTCAGGTGGTCTGCATGCGCGTGGGAACACACACACACACACACACACACACACACACACACACACACACACACACACACACACACACACACACACACACACACACACGTGATCATCACACAGAAACACACAGGTGAGCAGGTGAGCTTGAGCTCTGATCTTGTCTGTGTTACCGTCCACAGCCATCCTCTCTCGGAGCTCCTGCTGCAGGCGACTCTGCCGGTCCTCCAGCTCCAGCTCTCGGGCGCTGAAACACAGCCAGAACCATCACAACCCAGGAATCTGCCCAGGTGAGAGGTCAAAGGTCACATACTCACAAGATCATGAGCTCAGCTTCATATCGGACCAGAGCGTTCTTCTGCTGGACCAGCTGGAACCACTGCTGCATCAGCGGCGGATTATCCAGTTTCCCGAGCCCTACACAGAAAACCGGGTTCAGCGCCGCATAATACCTGCTGTATATGTACTCCACAGGTAACCGGATATGTGAACTGACCTCCCAGGTGAAGCTCCATGTCTGCGCTTTGGCTGGATTCTCCCCAGTAATCTAACAGAAACAAGCACAGGTGGATTAAAGTAGAAGCACACCTGAGTTCAGGTAGAACCAAGTAAGTTCAGGTATTCCTTTGGCCTGTATTTTCAGTACCTGCTTCTCCCCTCAGAGCTTTCTCCACCATCACTCCTCTCTCCTCCAGCTGCCTCTGTTTCTCTTCCACCTGCTGCAGCTGCCTCTGGATCATCTAAGACACAGAACGCATCATCAGGTAATCTCACCTGAACTCAGGTAACCTCAGCTGGACACAGGTAACCTCACCTGGGCCTTGTGGAGTCTTTTCAGTTCTTCCTGTTTGGCCTGTCTCCTTGCGGCTCTCTGAACCCGTCGCGTGATTCTGGTGTCCAGGTCATCGTCGTCATCCTCACGCTCCCTCTGGAACATGGTTTCCTTCACGCTCAAACTGGATGCCTCCTTCGGCTGGACCACGACCCCCACCACCTCCGTGGGGCAGGAAGACTGGCCGTCAGAGTCCTGTAGCGGGACTCTGTCTTTTAGGGGGCGTCTCTGAAACAGCAGTGCGTAAGCATCAGGACAGGAAGTGAAACTGCTGGACCACCACAACCCTCAGAGGATCAGGTGTGTGTACCTTGATGGCGTATGATCGTTTGAAAGCCAGAGCGTGAGGAACGTATGGCGGCTGATTGCAGGAAGAAGAAACACGGAGGACAGAAAACAGTCAAACTGATAGACGAGACGTGAATCTACGTCCATTTAAGTCTCGGGTAGTTTCAACAAGTCGGTATGTCGGTCGAGTTTAAAGTCAGTCTGGTCATTGTGTGTCAGGTGATACCTCCTGGTTCTTCTCCTCCTCCTCGATGGCAACCCTCTGAATTTCATTGGTCAGGTCAAGCAACTCCAAACGCAGCTGCAAAAGAAGACTTCAGGTGAGAGACCCAGTCTAGGTGTTAGTCTGACCCCTATCCTTATCCCTTAGTGAGTCTGGGTATGATTTAGGTCTCAGATTGGTTGGAATAATGCTGAACTCTGATTGGTCGGAGTGCTTACGTTGTTTTGGGGCTTCGGGGAACATCTCTGCAACACGGTGGATGAATCAAGATCTGACACCTCTGCTCTCACATCTGGACAAAGAAGGTACAGGTATTACATCATCACAGTGACATCACACTGACTAAAGGGGTTGTTATTATGGTCACCTGTGAATCTCTGACTGGCTGTTTTCTCCTTCGCCCTCTCTGCAGGTAAAGTCCCACCCCCCTTCTTCTTCTGCTCATTCTTGTTTCCAGAAAACACAGTCTTTAATAGATTTCTGGCTCCAACCCCTCCCAGCTCCATCTCCCCAGGGGGAGGAGCCTCTCTGAGCATCTTAAAGAGGAGAGCCCTGCCCCCAGGCTGCAGGGGGGGGAAGAGGAGTCTAGGGGGGAGGCTATGAGCTTCTCGCCGTCTCGTCGTCCTCCTCTTCCTCCTAAATGTCCCTGGGTCCTCCTCTGACCCCTCCCCTTTCTCTTGCAGGAGGAGGGGCCTATTTTGCGGCAGTTCAGGTGTGATGTTGTCAAATGAGCCCCGCCCACTGGCAGCAGGTGTCTCCATGACAATGGCAGGTTTGAGTGGCGCTCTGGCTCCATCCTCAATGTGAGGGGAGTCAGGTGTGGTGATGAAGGAGGCTGTGCTGGCGGTGGTGGCGACAGGGTGTGGAGTCACAGATGAGTTCATGGAAGAGGTGGAGTCAGGCTGAACAGGTGTGTCAGAGCTGTAAGGAGCAAGCTCCGCCTCTGAAGGGAGGAGATAGTGTATGAAATAATGTGTATATGCACTCTGTACACACACACACACACACACACACACACTTTACTATTAATGTTTATTGATGTGAATGAATGTGAGGCAGCGAGAGTAAAGATTAGAACGACGGCCTTTAGAAGCAGCAGCTGAGCTCACAACGAAAAGGAAGCTGACTTTGAACTTTGTGTCACACACTCATCAGGTCAGTGTTTGAGTTTTAATAACTTCCTGTCCCCGTCCTCTGATCCTCGCATGGAGCACTGCTGTCCTTTCATTCCATTTTTAATGAAATTAGAATTTAAATTTTGCTGTTGTTACACACACACACACACACGCACAGAGTTAAACATTCATGTTAAACACGGTGGTTATTCTAAAATCTGAGGTTTTATAAAAGGAGTTTGGTTAGCAGGTTCAGGTAGGTGCTACCTGTCTCCTCCTCTAACAGGAGCCATAAGCCCGAACGGCGCTCCATCTCCCAGGGGTCGTACTCCCCCTCTACCAGCAGGGGGAGACAGACAACAGCACATCTCAAACTCAAGACCCCTACTTCACACCCAAAAACTCACAAAGACTTTAACTCACCATCGCTGGACTCCATGCCACTGCCTTCCTCCTCCTCCTCCTCCTCCTCCTCCTGGACTTTCAGGTAAAGCTGCAGCGTTTCTCTCGATGAAGATCTCGTCTCGTCTGAGGTTACACAGCCTCCTCCCTCTGCCTCCTCCTCCATATCTGACTCTGAACTGAAAACAGGAAACATAAAACAGTTGGGATGGAGGACCAACACTGCCAACCAAACAAACTAAATTCACTTTAATTTGTTTGGTGAAGCACAGCCACAATGATTAAAAAAATTAGAGCCATAGCTAGATTGATTAAATATTTACAGATTAGACTAGAATTTTTTTTAAAAAAGGCAACATTTTAAATTCAAAAGTCAAAACAATTTAAAAAAAATCCTACAAACATTTAAAATTTTGTGGGGTCTAAATACACAAATATAACATAAATTTTTTAAAAACAACTTCCCTTTTATTGTAATCTTTATTTTGATGTAAACATTTAAGTTTCTTTATTAATTCGTACTTTTCACACCACAAAATATTTCATATTGAAGTTTTTACAGTAAAACGTGTGTGACCTCCAGCTCTTTACATCCAAGACATGTTTACTGACCCCCGTATGGAGCGGTGATTCCCAGCATTCAGCAGAAAGGCTGAAGCATTATTAAAGCCAAGGCTGTTTTTTTCTATTTCCTGAGGATACCGACCTTCTGGACCTGGACCCTGTCTGATTGTCGGTGCTCAGGTTGAATAGGTTCAGGACCTCCTCGGAAACCTCCTCCAGCTCCTCCTGTAGCTCCACCTCTGAGCACCGGTGCCAGATTTCCAGCTCGATCCTCTCCGGCGTCGCCGCCATTAGAGAAGCAGCTGCCAACACACCAACGCAGCCACACACACACACAGACACACACAGACACACAGACACACTAAAGCCCACATCGATTCCTGTTTAAGGAGCGCGCTCAGTGTGAACACGTATGGACACTGAAAGCACACACACAGGTGAAGCTAGCTCACCTGAGGATGGTCGGCGGCCTGCTGAGATCAGAGAGTCAGACAGAGATGGCGCTGAGCTCTGGGACCCCTTCAAAGACAAAGATATGCGTTTATTTATTAGTCCTGTAATTATTCCAACTCTAAAACTCAAAGTTTTCAGTAACTCTGATTCTAAATTAAATTTACAAAAATAGTTTTTTTCACATTCTTTTTCTAAAATGAGTTTAGCAGATGAACTTTATTAAATCATTATTAGAATCATTATCTTTATTTTTCAAAGGCGAAATATTTGCTATTTAGGATTTAAAGGTTGAAAAAAAACTTATACAGGTGATTGAAGAAAGGTCTAGTTTTCCTTTTGTCATTATTTCTTCTGTTAATGTGTGTTTTTATTATTTTTGAACTGAACATTTCTGGCATGATCGATCTTCCGTACTGACTCGCTAAACAGTGATGATCCTGAACAGCTTACCTGCCGTGAACAGAAACACCTGAACTGATCGGTTCCACAGGCAGGTAGCTGCTCCTGTCAGAACTCCATTCAAGGTCCAGCCACACAACACCACCACCACCACCCTGACCTCCAACTAAAATTACCACCTAAAGAGCATCTGATGACCTGTTCTACCTTCCAGGGCTTGAACTAATAAATTGCCCACACCTGCAGGTCAGGTGCACACAGATAATATCACAATGAAAGTAAAAGTGGTTCTTACGATTGACGTTCGGTGTGACGTAGCTCTGTCAGATGGCGTCGGCCTCTTCCTCACGGCTTGAGCACTTAGGTGACATTCGGAGCGTTGCATGCAGTAAAACCTCCCTGAGACACAGAGGACGACAGACAGGATGTCAGGACAGGTGTGTGTCTCACACACACAGGTATCTCACACAGAGAGATGTGGAGCGTATCTTGCAGCCCTCGTCTCTGAAGGCTTCCCAAAATTTATGTTTTTATAGCAACCTTCACACCGACTCCCGCCTCGACTTCAAACTCATCGGTCATGTGATCACTGTGCTCTCATTGGCTGCTGAGCTGCAGAATTCAGCTGTCAGACCCACAATAGACATTTTGTGTGGTTAAAAATGTGGTGTGGAAATGTGTGGCGGCGAGGCTCGGGGCTCCGATCACATGACACCACCACCTGACAGTAATCAGAGTACTGCAGTGATGGGCAGAAAAATCAGAGCGAGTCTGCAGGGCAGGTTGTGTGTTGCTGGGGTCAAACATTTTCTCCCCACTCATGAATCGGCAGATCTGAGACTCAGACACTAATCAGATTGTTTTTGATACACGATTATGAGTCTGCTAACGAGTTACAGAAGTACGGAGGTGAGGGCGGACCTATGTCTCTGAAGGTTTCTGTTGCTTTTTCATTTATGAAATCTATCTTGCAAATAAAATGACTTCAAACTACAGGTGGCCTGATGCACAGCAGGGGGTCTGGGCTTCATCAGCTGTTCATTACCCGGTCCACTCAGACACTCAGGGGGTCCTTCTTCCACCCACAGCCACGGGAGAACCACCTGTTACCCTTCCGTACACGTTTATGGACCGAGTCTCAGGTGAGTCTGGGTCCAAGTAGGTAGTCCACATGAAAACACATTCAGACTGTGAGAGCCAGGGGCGGAGCGTGGGGGTGGCTTACTGGGCTTAAGCCCGGGTTGTTTTTTCAGAAGCCCGGGGTCTTTTGGAGGGTAATTTTTTCATAGTTAGATGCCTGGCTGACAACTGTATAAAACAAAAAGTACACACAATATTCGAAGCACATAGTGCACACTGTGGGAATTTACGACTGTGCGTGAAACCCCCCTTATATTGGTATGATCCGAGCTCAGGCACTAAGCAACTGAGCGAGGGGGCGAGGTAGCTGCTGCCTGTGAGTGCGCTGTTGGAGAAACGGAGCCAGCCATACTAAGGAGAGCTTAAGTTTGACCAGGTACCAAAGCAAATCATTCGTACCGTACAAATAATGTAAATATGACGGTGCATCACGAAAGATTGATATCAAACTGATCACTTGACCCATATTAGTTACTTGCTCTTCAAGTCAATCAACAAATGGCGAAATGAAAAGCCGAACAACAACAATGCTGTTTCTTTAGAGAGTCTTAGCTTACGTGTGTGTTTATTTCATATTTTCTGTTCTTACCCTCCCCGACTAAATCGGTTTCAGTTATGTACTGAAATATAAGAATGGACATTAGAGGGTTCTTTCAAAGAAAAAACTCGGGTAAATGTTATTTTATATATCATGCTTACTATGTTGTTCAGTATATTTCTATGCAAAACAAGAGGGATTTCAGTACACAGCAGGATATTCACATTTGTAACCAGATATTTACACTTTAGGGAGAAAACATAAAACATTTTTACTGTACAACATCAATTTAGAGTAAAGCTTTGTTTTAGATAAATATTGAAATATATTTTGAATTAGTTAAATGTCAGAATAAAGAGAGACAGAGCTGTCTATTTTTATCACTTTGATCAAATTTAGGAGCACATGTACACTAAGTTTGTTAATTAATAAAAAAAACTCCAGACGATTCCATTGTGAGCTGAAGAAGCTTCTGATAGGTTAGTAGAGTCCATGTGAGTAAACTGGTGGCACAGCTGTGGATGCATATAAGGCAAAACACAGAGCCTGTTTCTTTGACATGGGAAAATCAAGAGATATCAACCAAAACACCAGGAAGAGAACTGTGGAGCTCCATAAGTGTGGCTCAGTTTTTCATACAATTTGGTGCCATTTACAATTAAGAAATACAGATAGTTTCTCTCTTTACTCTTAAAGTTAACAAATATGTTTTTTTATATTTATCAATCTAAAAAAATAAACATTTAGTCTGATTTGATGTTACAATTAAAAAAGTGTTTGTGTTTTGATCTGAAGAGTAAATATCTGGTTTCAACTGTATATTTGATGATTGTCAGCACAAAGAGGGAGAGAGAGGAGCAGAGAGGGAGAGAGAGGAGAATGAGGACAGAACAGAGATGAACAAGAGCAGGTGAGACACACATGTTAGTCAAATGGTTGTTTACCAAAAGTATCACCGTATCATAGGTACTCATGTATCTCGTACCTAGTGTTTCTTTTTAGGTTTGTTATTTTTCAAATTTTACATTTATTAAGTTGTGCAGGCTTGTTTGCACAACAAAGATAAATAATTATATAAACTTTTCTCAATCTAAATAGTTTACTTTGGTAGAATTAAAAAATAAGTGTAGTGCAGGTCTATGATGATTTTTAGTGCTACTATAGTTCTGATTCTGGTTCTGTCTTGGTTAAATCCCAAGTAGTCCTGATTTTGAACTGTTGTAGTCCTGTTTTAATTCTGGATCAGTTCTGGGTCTGGTTGAATTGGGGTTTAGTCCTCGTGTCTTGATACAGCCCTGACCTTGTTCTGCCTTGCTGCTTAATTAAAAAACTAGCTTAAGGTGTCCTGCATATGTGATATATATTTTTTTCCTATATGAAGTCATTCTTTTTTGAACAAAACTCAAAACAGAGCCTATTAATCTTTCAGTCATTTCTACCCCCCCCCCCCCAAAAAAAAAAATAAATCCCACATGCATACTACCCTCTTGGGCTAAGTCCCAGGTGTTTCAAATGTCTGGCTCCGCCTCTGGTGAGAGCAGAACTTGAGCTCATGGTACGGTTACAGATCTTCATCAGGAGGCCAGATCTGGCCCACAGGCCAATGTTTGAGTCTGCAGAGAACTGCTGACTGCTGAACAACGCAGCACTGTTCTCTGCATCAAGCTGCCCGTTTATAAGGCCGTTTCCATTTTTATCCCCAAAGATCCAAATATACCGCGGAGACTGACACAGGTTCCCCCCACACACATTAACGGTCTTCAAAAACAAACAAATTTATCTGCAAATGAGGCCGTTTTATCTTTTCTTCTCTGGTTTCTGATTGGATCTTTTTATTTGATGTCACACTGCTCCCTGTTTTTGTTGCTCATTGTCTAATGAAGCTACAGATTCGACTGTGAACTTTATTTATCTGTGTCCTGGACACAGAGAGGCTTTATCCTCCACTTAGTCATGAGTCTGATATCGTCTGATACCATGCCTCAGGAATGAGACCGATGAGTTCAGCTCTGTCACTCAGGTTTAATCTAACGTTCTGTCACTGCCACAACCCTGTTTGTGATGTCATCACCCTGACACCAGGGCCATCAATAGAAGTTTTTCAGTGTGTGGGTTGAGAAAGTCCATATCAACTCTGTCTCTTATGGTCTCATCTCAAAGTCAGACATCTGTTTTCTCTCCTGGAGGTCAGGGTCAAACTGGAGGTTTATTCTGAGGGTCAATGGCGATGATCTGCTCAGGGAGACTCTAAAAATGTGTTTCATGACTGTGAGGTCATTGTTTGTCCCCACAGAAGGAAAGTGAACACCTCTCTTTTTTCCTGCTAAACATGGAAACCTGTTAAAACCTAAACCCCAACAGCAGAGAAGGGTGGAGGAGGGGGGGTGTGAGTTTACTGACTGGTGTGCTGGTCATATGTGTACGAGGCCAGGCGGAGGGGACTGCTGCAGGAACCACACTGGAAGCAGCTGCGATGGAAGAACAAGCCCTCTGCACTGAGACGCTCCATCACATAAACCCTCTGCTTACAGAAGAAACAGACGTGACTGCAGCTGGCAGAGACCTGCGGGGACACACACAGCAACAGATGGAGGAAAGGTTAAAGGAAAGGAAGTGAAAGTGGAGGAAAGGAAACAAAGCTGGGATGGAAGGAAAGGTGACAGACTAAAAAGCTAAAAGAAAGGAGACATTAGGACATGAAGAATGAAAGAAATGAAGAAACCACAAGAAAAAAGAAACGAGGAAAAGAAGTCTCAGCAAACTGAATTCCATCATCAGTTGGGCAGAGTTATCAGCTGATTTATCACAACATCTTCTTCACTTCAGCTGATTGAAACAAAGTCAAAGAGCCGAAGGGAACAAGGCGCAGAATACTGAAGCAGTCTTACCCCACCACCGTCCTCCTGACTCTGCATACGACTGGTTATCTGCTCAGCCAGTGAGCTCACGCCACCCGTGTACATTTGAAGGCACTTTGATCAGACAGACAGACAGACAGACACAGACACATTACAGCCACAGACCATGGGCCTCATTTATGAACCATATCTTTTCATCTGCAGTTAACCTGTGCAGTGAGCTGAAAATGAACTCCATATATTCACTTTTAATATCCAGGAAAGACGGCGAGACCTGAACCCTGACATCATCTGCCTCAAAGGACATATGTTTGTACAGGATGATATTTAGCTCAAACTTGTAACATACACTTGGTAGCTGGTTCGGTTGTTTTGTTTTGCACTCAAGTGCAATTACTGTGTTCACACCTGCACAAACAAACCGTGCAGACAGGCTGAATAAACCAGAGGTTGATTTAAACTGACTAAACACTGCAGGTGTGAAAACAACCTTAGCTGACCATGACCCAAGGGTCAGGGTCGGGGTTAGGGTAAGGGAAGGAAATGTGAGGGTGAGACTGTTAAAGAAGGCAAGGAAGATGCTGGTGTGGAAGTAACTTCTGTTTCCAAAAGTTTGTTTTTTGATCCACACACCTGAGTGTGAAGAAACTAACACCAGTAGAGACCCCTTTAGATTTACACTATGCAGTTGTTATAAATGAGGCCCTTGATCCACCACTGAGAGTGATAGGATATCAAGTGCTTTTTACCAGCATCACGTTCAGCGTTATGGTGTTTAAGCAGGAATTTTCACATGTGACCTGATACCATCTCATCTGATTAGTTCTCCACGTCTCCAGGATTTATTTAGTGTCTTTGTGTTTGTACTCTTTGGAGTGAAATATTGGGGTTAGTTTTATATCAAAGCTGGCAGCAACATCTGAGGCATGACAGTAACTCCAGCTTCTTCACCCTGATCAGGGTTTATGGCCACGATACATCTGAGCTGTGGGACATCCTACCGTTCAGGACCAGGTGAATCTTCAAGGAGATCTAACTTGTTTTCAGCGATGGGGCAGCCAGAGGAGAGGAAAATAAACCCTGCTTGTGATGCTGGTTGAAAACACAGCGGCAGATGGAGGGAAAGTCCAGCCGCACAAAGTGCTCAGTCAGCAAACACATCAGAGCTGCAGGCTGATCTGAGAACAGCTCCTCTGCTCAATAGGAGCCATTCATGAGCCTCACTTTGTTATTGATCACATGAAGCAGGCGATCGGTACAGCCCTGCAGGACTCAACGATCCACTGAGGATGTTCAGGCTGACGAGCACGAGTGCAGCCGGGGGACATCGAGGCCCGAACAAACCAGAGCACTACGGGAGGAGGGGTATACGTTCAGCACACAAACACACCAAAACCCATCAGAGATACCTGTTCAGGTACTTGCTCAGGCACCTGTTCGTCCCCATCGAGAACTGCCTGAGCCTTGAGCTTCTGTTTGAATCGAAAACTCATCTGCTCCTGCTGAAGAGTTCGTTTTTTCTGGCAGAGACAGCAGACGTTATTCCATCTGCAGTCTGGACTCTGCAGAAACTGTGACGATGCAGGAGGCTAGAACCAAAACCTGAACCAATCGGTGATGTCTACCGCACACCATAGAGAAATCGTCTTTAAAGGGTCTCAATTCAAACCGAAAACTCAATTTGGTTCGTAGTTACATCGTAGTCCAGCACATGAATCCATGAGAAAGAAACTTCTCACAAACCAAACTAACATCTGTGTGATTCACATGAGGATCTCAGAAGTATCAACAAACAGCAAAAAGGGAAATTATCTATTTATTTTAACCATCCAGCCACCTGCATCCTCTTAAATGAGTCTTTAAAGTGAAAATGTAGTTTATCAGTACTCCAACATGTCTCATCTGTCTCTACTGGCTTCTACTGGTCTTTACCGGCCTCCATGATGACAAGTGAACTGGAGATGCAGTCGGCTGACTTTCTGCTGGTTGGGAGGCTGGAGGGAGGCTGGATAGCTCCCCCTGCTGGTTAACACAGGGTGTTTGCGTTTATAGAAACATTAATACTACACACATCATGTCCACAACCCCTATTTGACCATCAGAAATCAATATGATTGATCAGAAATCAGCACGCTCTCACTTGTCGACGGAAATCAGCAGCAGCAGAAGAAGATGTCCTGCAGGTAGATGAACTTTCATGCAGCTTTGCCTGTAGCTGATTGGCCATCAAACGAACTCTGGACCGACTGGCCCCACCCACAAACTCCTCCTCAAACGACTGGCTCTCAACATCACCATTCAGGTCACATGACTGCAAAACAAAATATCCATTAAAAAAAAATCAGGTCATAGTCATCAGAGGAAAGTCAGTTGCCAAACAGTAGTGAGTTTCCTGAGGTGGCTTCTCCCACAGACAGTGACATCAGCGGCTCCACCTTTGGCCCTGACACTGTGCTGGTGTCAGCTTTGTGGCATCCTCGCCGTCAGTGGTGTGGTGTGTAAATGAGCAAAGAGGCCGCATCCATCAGTCCAGACTGAAGAGAGAAAGAGTGGCCAGCTCAGGCCCTGGTGATGGAAGCTTCTCCACCTGAGTCACATGGCGTACAGAGACTGAAAAGGGTCATCAGAGTGAAAAAGAAGCTTTTGTCTTCAGTTGTGAGTCTTGATGAATTAAAGAAAAGTCTTCATCTGAACCCGACCCTGAACTACATAAGACGAAGAAAATGGCCGGACAGCCGGACTGCTCACCATCTCCAATCTGAATGTCTAACGCTCTCTGTCCTTCAATGTCTGGTTCTGGTTGAAGATCTGAATAATTTAACATGAGCTGAGTTTGAAGTGAAGTGTGGACACTGACCTCCTGCTGCTCTCGACTCCGCTGACTGGTCTTCCTCTTTTTACCCAATGCCCCCCCATGCTCCTGCAGATACCATAAATTATTACCATCTTTAATTTCACACAGATGACTGCAGGTATGAGGAGGTGGAACTACGCTACCTTTGGGTTTCTCTTCCTGGACAAACTGGTTCCCAGTCGGCTGAGGAGGGAGGCGGGAGCGATGAGAGCTGATCGCAGGTCAGTGATGTGCCTCAGGCAGCCTGAAACAAACATGTTGGATTACCACGTCTTTTTTATCAGCCCTTTTCCAGTAGAATGGCTGATCGGGAGCAGTTTGCAGCCTCACCCATAGGGGGCGGCGAGTCTTTGAGCAGTTGGTAAAACTGGCTCAGGTACATAACCATCGACAGAGAGTCCGGCTCTTCCACAGACGACATTTCCTCCACCGTCATCAATGGAGAAATCCCAAACTCTCGTTCAGCCACATCAAAGCCGAGTCGAGTGTTTTCTTCCACTGACGACTCGTCCAGAGAGTCAAAGTCTCTGAGGAGAGGCAGGAGTCAACTCAGACCTCAGAAGAAGCAAAACTCTCACCTTTAAAGGACCATTCCTCTCTAAACTCCATGAACAAATGTTTATGACCTTGCAGTTCTATCTTTTAAATTATTCATGTGTAAATGTGCATGAGTGAAGCACAGAAGGTTGATATACAGTGGGGCAAAAAAGTATTTAGTCAGCCACCGATTGTGCAAGTTCCCCCACCTAAAATGATGACAGAGGTCAGTAATTTGCACCAGAGGTACACTTCAACTGTGAGAGACAGAATGTGAAAAAAAAATCCATGAATCCACATGGTAGGATTTGTAAAGAATTTATTGGTAAATCAGGGTGGAAAATAAGTATTTGGTCAATAACAAAAATACAACTCAATACTTTGTAACATAACCTTTGTTGGCAATAACAGAGGTCAAACGTTTACTATAGGTCTTTACCAGGTTTGCACACACAGTAGCTGGTATTTTGGCCCATTCCTCCATGCAGATCTTCTCGAGAGCAGTGATGTTTTGGGGCTGTCGCCGAGCAACACGGACTTTCAACTCCCGCCACAGATTTTCTATGGGGTTGAGGTCTGGAGACTGGCTAGGCCACTCCAGGACTTTCAAATGCTTCTTATGGAGCCACTCCTTTGTTGCCCGGGCGGTGTGTTTTGGATCATTGTCATGTTGGAAGACCCAGCCTCGTTTCATCTTCAAAGTTCTCACTGATGGAAGGAGGTTTTGGCTCAAAATCTCACGATACATGGCCCCATTCATTCTGTCCTTAACACGGATCAGTCGTCCTGTCCCCTTGGCAGAAAAACAGCCCCATAGCATGATGTTTCCACCCCCATGCTTCACAGTAGGTATGGTGTTCTTGGGATGCAACTCAGTATTCTTCTTCCTCCAAACACGACGAGTTGAGTTTATACCAAAAAGTTCTACTTTGGTTTCATCTGACCACATGACATTCTCCCAATCCTCTGCTGTATCATCCATGTGCTCTCTGGCAAACTTCAGACGGGCCTGGACATGCACTGGCTTCAGCAGCGGAACACGTCTGGCACTGCGGGATTTGATTCCCTGCCGTTGTAGTGTGTTACTGATGGTGACCTTTGTTACTTTGGTCCCAGCTCTCTGCAGGTCATTCACCAGGTCCCCCCGTGTGGTTCTGGGATCTTTGCTCACCGTTCTCATGATCATTTTGACCCCACGGGATGAGATCTTGTGTGGAGCCCCAGATCGAGGGAGATTATCAGTGGTCTTGTATGTCTTCCATTTTCTGATGATTGCTCCCACAGTTGATTTTTTCACACCAAGCTGCTTGCCTATTGTAGATTCACTCTTCCCAGTCTGGTGCAGGTCTACAATACTTTTCCTGGTGTCCTTCGAAAGCTCTTTGGTCTTGGCCATGGCGGAGTTTGGAGTCTGACTGTTTGAGGCTGTGGACAGGTGTCTTTTATACAGATGATGAGTTCAAACAGGTGCCATTCATACAGGTAACGAGTGGGGGACAGAAAAGCTTCTTACAGAAGACGTTACAGGTCTGTGAGAGCCAGAGATTTTCCTTGTTTGAGGTGACCAAATACTTATTTTCCACCCTAATTTACGAATAAATTCTTTACAAATCCTACCATGTGAATTCATGGCTTTTTTTTCACATTCTGTCTCTCACAGTTGAAGTGTACCTCTGGTGCAAATTACTGACCTCTGTCATAATTTTAAGTGGGGGAACTTGCACAATCGGTGGCTGACTAAATACTTTTTTGCCCCACTGTAGTAAACTTTCTGTTATTTAGAAGTTGTTGACTTTTGCACCATATTCTTTCACTGCTCTTGAAGCTTGTTTTATTGATGATGAAGTTTTCTCACATAATGACACAGGAAGTTGTTTCTGACAGGACATGAATCTCTTTGTTCAGTCCGACAGGATGTCTCACAACATAGTTTGTCCCTCTGGATTCTGAGTACCGTATTTTTCGGACTATAAGGTGCACTGGATTATAAGGCGCATTATGCGAAAAAAAAAAGTCAGATAAGTCCAATTTTGATTCATTAATGTTGAATTCTCTCACAGCTGCTCTATTCCCGTGTTGTTGCAGTATATTAATGACTAACCTCGTATTGTGGATGGATTATCTCAGTTGTTCTCCTGACTGAACTTTGGTCCGTTTACAGCATCCTGCCATGCGATTGCATTTGTCCCTAACCATCGGGAACCCTCACGTTAACTTTTATTGAGTGGAAAAAAGTTAGCGTTCTTCCTCCAGCTTCACTGTGTTTATGTTATGTTAACATAGCTGTGTCGCTAGCGATCACGTAACACGTCATTATATACCAGCTAGTCCAACTTCAGTAACCCTACAAACGTCACTGCTGTGTAGTTTTCTGTCTTCATTTATGTTGGAAGTGGTAGCAGAGCTGTACCTTTTATTTTTTTCAGAAATCTCTCAGTCAGAACATGCTATATCATGTTTAGGTGGAAACTATCGAGCTAACTTCCTGTTAACTTCTAACTCTGTTAAATTTAATAAATTCTGTCTTCATGGATGCCTGGATGTTAAACTTAATTGTTACACCTGGTAAAGCAGCAATGCTGATCATTTTATTAAAGATGAAAGAATTTAGACAGTTTTTAACTCTCAGTGACGCCACAGTGTTCGTTTGACTTTGGGACCTGAAGTAGACGGAGTTTTGGACCCAGATTACTACGTGAGGCTCCTTACTACGGTAGCCCTAATGCCCTGGTGCGGCTTTGTAGCTTACCAAAGTGGTACTAAAACATTTTTTGACAAATTTTTGAGCGCCATGTACCACATATAATCGGTTCGAGGTTAGTAAGCACAACCAGAATTCATACATAAGGCACACCGGATTGTAAGGCGCACTGTTGATTTTTGTGAAAATTAAAGGATTTTAAGTGCGCCTTATAGTGCGGAAAATACGGTAGGTCTGAGTGAACTTTTCAAAAGTCATGTGACTAAAAGTCATGTGACTAAAAACCCAAACACAGAGTGATGGAAACTGTCCTCAGAGCAGTTTTAACTAAAAGTAATTACATCAGATCAGATCGGTATCGGTGGATAAGAGCACACAGGGCGAGGCCACTCCTCCAGGAAGTAGTCAGGTCAGTAACATTAACGCCATGGTAACCACAAGTCTGTTCCTGACACCAAGTCAGCAGCTGATTGGATCGAGAGAAGGATTCTGTGAGAAGAGACAGAAAGAGAGAGGGGACCAGTCAAATGAAATCCTCAGAGCATTTTTAAACAGGAAGTTGAATATCCTTCCTCAGCTGCTGCTCTTCAGCTGAAGGCTTAGGCTTTCCAAGGAGGTTTGTCAGATCTTCTATTTGTCAGATCTGTTCCTGAAAATGATGTAATGAAGTTCATCAAGGCTTTTATACACACACATAAAAGTTTTTATATATTATATAAAAATTTTATATATATATATATATATATATATATATATATATATATATATATATATATATATATATATATATATATATATGTATATATATATATATATATATATATATATATATATATATATATATATATATATATATATATATAAATTTTTTTTTAGAAGCTGAGAATCATGCACAGTGTTGGGACAGAGAGGCATCAGGTCAGACTGTGAACTAAAAAACTTCACTCTAACATTCATCAATCACACTGTAGTTAAAAAAACAAAACAAAAAAACATCTTCAGAGTAAAGTTATCCCACCCTGTCTGAGGTATCTGGGGGAGGGGAGCCGGATGATATCACTGCAGTCTGTGGTTAGCCCCACCTCTTCTCCTGTGTCAACCAGGTGCCTCACCTGAAGACAAAAAAAATATCCCTTCATGCAGGAGCAGCTCTTACTTGTTTATTGATTCAGCTTTAAATTCTTCAGTCCAACCAAACATCATCAACAGAGACAAAAAAGCCCTTCCCTCTCTGTGTTTACCTGGGCAGGTGTGATGGTCAAAAGGCTGGTGTTCATGTATCTTGTTGTTGGATCTACAGAGAACAGAGTGATGTTCTTTTGCATGTTCTCTGGAGTCGTCTGAGGGAGGAGACGGTACAAACTCTCTCTGTAGGAAAGACACACAAACAGACATAATGTGGCCAGGTGTGAGAGAACAGCAGATGTATCCTGTCCAGGTGTGTCTTCACCTCTCAGCCAGGACATCCAGTGGAGCTGCGCCCTGAGCCCAACTTCGTATCATCCAAGCCGAATCCAGAGCTGCCAGAAACCCTCGAGCGACTCCCGTCCCCATCGGCCAGAAGGGCTGCAAAAAGACAGGAAGACTCTGTAATTAATCAAGGTATCTCACTTCCAGCAGCCTGTTTACCTCCACCGGTCTCACCTCCAATAGGCTGTCTCCAACCAGTGTGACCAGCAGCTGGTGTCCGTGGCGTTGGCGAACCATAGCAGCGTTCTCTGATGCATACATGCAGGTGAAGTCGAACATGGCAACATCAGGCTGACCATAGTGATTCATGGCAAAGTCCAGAGTTGGCAGCTGGTGATTGGTGGAGAAGTCTGCAGCCTCACGGGCATATGCCTGCAATGCATTCTGGTCAACGTTCCCTCGAGAGAGGAGCAGCTCTGTGTCTGCAAAATCCTAAAGAAAAACAACAAAGGCATCTACTATTAATTCAGGCTTATGTGAGTTTGTTTGAGGAGTGTGACTTCACGCAGAATTACTCCACAACTGCCAGCCACCTCAATGTGGTGGAAAGGTTTGTATGTTCCCAGTGACCCTGAGAGCTATGAATACCTTGCCCTGAAATAAAAAACCAAAGCCCCCTTGATAGGTTTGTAGCTTGAACCCATCCGCTGGAACGTTGAAGACAATATAATTACACTGCAAAGCAAGACACGAGTAGGCAAGGTTCTTCATGTTTCTCGTGCACGGGAGAGAACCGGACAGGCGCCGTTCCTTCGCTTGACCCCAGTTCAGGGTAACTATCTTCAGAACTCTCTGGAAGGCTTCCAGACGTACCTGGTAAACCCAAACAGGTGGTGAAGGTGAATTGGAAATCCCATGTAAATGAGGGTTTTCACTCTCACCTCCAGGAGAATTTGTCATGTATCCTTGGATAAGGAGGGGGCAGTGAGCCATGTTCAAAAACCTTGCAGATGTGAACAGATGTGGGCCACAGCCATTCTTTCTAGTTGACCTCTGGGTCTGCTGAAAAGCAGATAGGTGCCAGGAAGCTAGAAAGAGCTGTGGTTTTGACAGTCAAAATCAAAACAGTGTGGAAGGAGTTTAGAGAGGCCACGGAGAAGGACTACTGACAAGAGTAAAGAAAGTCTGAAGACTCAGAAGAAGCATTTTCATTGGAGAGGCTACTGGGGTGGTTAAGAAGCTCCCAGAGAGCAAGATGCAAGTTTTGGATGAGATTCACCTCGAAATGCTAAAATTATTCAACAGCAATGGCGTGGGTTCATTACTCAGCTCATGGACGGAGGGATGGATAGAGAATGACTCCAGGTGTGTGTGTGTGTGTGTGTGTGTGTGTGTGTGTGTGTGTGTGTGTTACCTGCAGAATTACTCCTTTTTCCAATAGACTCTGTTTCTTTGCCGTCATCACAAAATAGTGTGTGTCGTCTTTGTAGTACACAATATTCTCCAAGTTAATCCCTAAAACAGGCAGACACAGGTGAACATCACACACACCTAGAGTCTCTGAATGCAGACTCCAGGTGTGTGTCAACTTTTAGGAACAAACCAGTTTCCTGCCGTAGTTCCTGGAAAAACCTTTGGTTAAAGATGAATGCCACACCGCTGATCTCCTCCACTTTGGCCTCAGCTGTGGTGTTTCTGTTCTTGAAGTTTGCTGTGATGGCGATGGCAAGCTTCCCCCTGAACTCTTTACGCCTGAAACCTGTTCACACACACGGATATAGGACAACCTGGTCAGGTACACAGTGTCCACATTTTAGAAAAGGGGTGTCGAACAGCACATAGTCCAGAGAAGTGTCATACCAGTCTGAAATGTTATAATGATGCTGTTTCTATATAGCAGTCAGGGTTCAGATTTACAGGTGGATTAACCTCCATCAGACTGTGAGAAAAAGGCTTACACTGCAGTACTGATTCAAAAGTAGGTTACAACTTTCAGATGGACTGGAAGACACAAAAACCCTTAGAAGAACTGAAGTTGTTGTACCTGATGATTTTGATGTGCCTGACAGTGTTGTTGTACCTGACTATGTTGATGTACCTGATGATCTTGTTGTACTTGCCTATGATGCCCGATGATGTTGATTTACCTGATGATGCTGATGTACATGACTACTTTTTTTTATACCTGTTAGTGTTATTGTACCTGGCAGCGTGTTCCTGCGTCCATCTGCTCCGATTATTACATCAAACTCCAGCTGACTCACAGGGTGATTCTTTGGACTCACCTCCATTCTCCAGCCCAGCTCTGGACAGGTACATAGATACACAGAAAGTTGAGGAATCTACATTTTAAGTGCTTTTAGGACTGAAAGATAATTTCATACGTACTGTCTGTTTTTCATTTCTTTCGCTCACATATTCTGCAGCTCAGTTTATGACCCTGATGATGGCTACTATTCACCTGCTTCTGTGTTTTCTAATGAACATCAACAAGGTTACACCAATGATTTCTTTCAACACTTTCACTCTAGGTAAAATGTTGTCTGACTTCAGGCCTTATACCCCCATTGTCGTCAAAGGAGCTTGCAAAGAAAAGCGTCTGGACTTCTTTAAGTTACTTGAAGACGTTTCACCTCTCATCCAAGAAGCTTCTTCAGTTCTATGGTCAAATGGTGGAGAGTCCCAGATATAAACCTAGTGGGAGTAACCCCCCACAGAGGGACAAAAGGACCCCCTGATGATCCTCTAATCGCCTGAGCCAAGGTGTGAAACTGGGTGTGGGTCCCAATCGCCAGAGTTTCGGGTGAGTTCATTGTGAAACCTGGCCCCACCTTATCATGCGAATTCCTGAGATCAGATGGCCCAGGATGTGAGTGGGCGTTAAGGCGTCTGGGAAGGGATCTCAAAACTGGATTATAGATGGCAGAGAGTTGGTGTCGTAAACCCCCACCTCTGTTCAAAGATGGTCGCTCACAGTGGACATAGATGGCTTCTTTCACTCCTCTTTCAAACCATCTGTCCTCTCTGTCCAAAATGTGAACATAGGCATCCTCGAAAGAGTGTCCTTTATCCTTAAGATGCAGATGGACTGCTGAGTCTTGTCCTGTGGAGGTGGCTCTTCTGTGTTGTGCCATGCGCTTGTGAAGTGGCTGTTTGGTCTCTCCAATGTAGAGGTCTGAGCATTCCTCGCTGCACTGTACAGCATACACCACATTGTTAAGTTTGTGTTTTGGCGTTTTGTCTTTCGGGTGAACCAGTTTTTGTCTGAGCATGTTGCTGGGTCTGAAATGCACTGGGATGTCATGCTTGGAGAAAACTCTCCTGAGTTTTTCTGATACACCGGCTACATAGGGGATGACAATGTTGTTGCGTCTGTCCTTCTTATCCTCCCTCGCTGGTGTCTGGTCTTCTTTTCTGTGCCTCTTTGCTGACTTTAAGAATGCCCATTTAGGATAGCCGCACGTTTTGAGTGCTTCCTTTACATGTGTGTGTTCCTTCTTTTTTCCTTCAGGCTTAGAGGGAACATGTTCTGCCCGGTGGTGTAGGGTCCTAATTACTCCAAGTTTGTGTTCCAAAGGGTGATGGGAGTCAAAGAGGAGGTACTGGTCTGTGTGTGTGGGCTTCTGGTAAACTTTGATGTTGAGGTTGCCGTTCTCTTCAATGTGCACAGCGCAGTCCAGGAAAGGCAAACAGTTGTCCTTTGTGTCTTCCCTGGTGAACTTGATGTTTTTATCCACAGAGTTAATGTGCGCAGTGAAGGATTCCACTTCCTGTGTCTTGATTTTGACCCAGGTGTCGTCTACATATCTGTATCAATGGCTGGGTACTCTTCCTTTGAAAGAGCCTTGGAGGACAGGACCAACTTCACACCTGATCAGATTTGCACACTGTTAGACCTCTGCCTCACCACTACATATTTCAAATACAACGAAGGCTTCTACAGACAAAAACATGGCTGTGCCATGGGCTCCCCCGTGTCACCTATTGTAGCCAACCTTTACATGGAGGAAGTGGAAAGGAAGGCTCTTGGCTCTTTCAAAGGAAGAGTACCCAGCCACTGGTACAGATATGTGGACGACACCTGGGTCAAAATCAAGACACAGGAAGTGGAATCCTTCACTGCGCACATTAACGCTGTGGATAAAAACATCAAGTTCACCAGGGAAGACACAAAGGACAACTGTTTGCCTTTCCTGGACTGCGCTGTGCACATTGAAGAGAACGGCAACCTCAACATCAAAGTTTACCAGAAGCCCACACACACGGACCAGTACCTCCTCTTTGACTCCCATCACCCTTTGGAACACAAACTTGGAGTAATCAGGACCCTACACCACCGGGCAGAACATGTTCCCTCTAAGCCTGAAGGAAAAAAGAAGGAACACACACATGTAAAGGAAGCACTCAAAACGTGCGGCTATCCTAAATGGGCATTCTTAAAGTCAGCAAAGAGGCACAGAAAAGAAGACCAGACACCAGCGAGGGAGGATAAGAAGGACAGACGCAACAACATTGTCATCCCCTATGTAGCCGGTGTATCAGAAAAACTCAGGAGAGTTTTCTCCAAGCATGACATCCCAGTGCATTTCAGACCCAGCAACATGCTCAGACAAAAACTGGTTCACCCGAAAGACAAAACGCCAAAACACAGACTTAACAATGTGGTGTATGCTGTACAGTGCAGCGAGGAATGCTCAGACCTCTACATTGGAGAGACCAAACAGCCACTTCACAAGCGCATGGCACAACACAGAAGAGCCACCTCCACAGGACAAGACTCAGCAGTCCATCTGCATCTTAAGGATAAAGGACACTCTTTCGAGGATGCCTATGTTCACATTTTGGACAGAGAGGACAGATGGTTTGAAAGAGGAGTGAAAGAAGCCATCTATGTCCACTGTGAGCGACCATCTTTGAACAGAGGTGGGGGTTTACGACACCAACTCTCTGCCATCTATAATCCAGTTTTGAGATCCCTTCCCAGACGCCTTAACGCCCACTCACATCCTGGGCCATCTGATCTCAGGAATTCGCATGATAAGGTGGGGCCAGGTTTCACAATGAACTCACCCGAAACTCTGGCGATTGGGACCCACACCCAGTTTCACACCTTGGCTCAGGCGATTAGAGGATCATCAGGGGGTCCTTTTGTCCCTCTGTGGGGGGTTACTCCCACTAGGTTTATATCTGGGACTCTCCACCATTTGACCTTAGAACTGAAGAAGCTTCTCGGATGAGAGGTGAAACGTCTTCAAGTAACTTAAAGAAGTCCAGACGCTTTTCTTTGCAAGCTCCTTTGACTACGATGACCTGGATGACTGAGAACCTTCACAGACATACCCCCATTGTCACTTTGGCTGACAGTTTAACTCAGTTCGCATGTAAAAATTGCAACTGTGAGCTGTGAACACACTTCCGTTTTCTTCTAGCAATACATACAGCATTGTCTGGCTTTAATTATTCATACAGCCGCCCCTTTGTTCAAACTGTTAGGCCGTACTGTGTCTGTGCTGGTCCTCTGCTGGCTCCACCAGCTTTTTAAACTCCACATTGACATGAACTTCGACCCCCAGGAGCAGGGCGACCTTCAGCAGGACAAGCTGCAGTTGGCGAATACCTGCAGAGAGGAAACGGGAAGTGCTGACTAGATGGTTTGGCTGCTCTGATCAGACAGAAGCAGAATGCTGACTCACTGATGTGGTCGATGGAGCCGGCACAAAACCTTCCATAGAACTTTTTGGCTCCAAGGCCCCGCAGGTCGTGGATGGTGAAGGGCCATAAGTGGAGCACATTGTTCCTGGAGAAGGAGTCCCTCTTCTCCAGCAGCACCACTCGAGCTCCCATGAAGCTCAGCTCCACTGCTGTCCGCAGACCGCAAGGCCCTGCACCAATGATAACACACTGGCCAGCGAGAGAGGAGATAACAGACGATCAGACACATTCATCCCTTCTTTTTTTTAAACCTTAAAGTAAAGCCTTATATCAACAGTTCAAGGTCATATTACTTTAAGACCAAAGACCAAAAACCAAAATCTGTAAATGCTGTTTTAATTTCTCTGCCATGAACAGTCAATCTATGAAGTAGTAAGGTGTTCCTAATAAAATGACTGAGTAACATGTCTTAGTATGTTTGAACCAAAGCTCCTGCTGTATTTTTTTAAACACGTACAGTCACATCGCTGCAGGCTCGTGCCCTCTGGTACTCCTCCTGCGCCCCCCTCCGGTCCAGCTTGGCCCACAGACCATTCGCCCTCCAGTAGTTAAGGCGGCGTTTAATCGGTCGGTACAGTGGCCTTTCGGCAGTGCTCGGGTCCAGCTGCAGATGTTCACAAAGCTGGCTGAAGGAGCGCAGCGCCGCCCTGCAGGTTGATGCTGATACAAACTCATCAAACAGCTCCTGAGCTTGGCATTCTGGGAAAGACTGGTCTTCCATGGTGACCTCTGAGGCTGCAGGGCACCATGGGAAGGATGTCACCTGCTGATGATGTCACCTGTGATCTCCAGCTCGCTCTCTGTCTGGTGAAAGGACAGGAAGTGGAATTACAGACTATGATGCCTAATTAAGGATAAAAGCTAAAAATTTGAGGCGCTGTTTGTGAGGTTTGTGTCTTCCTGTGGCTCACCCCCAATTACAAATACGGATACAGCCTGAGAAAAGTACTTACTGATTCATGGTGATACTTAAAGTGCAGGTACCGGAAAACAAAGGAAAAACACTTGGATGCTTTAAAGGAAAGCAGAACTCTCACAATTTTTAAGTCCTGAGTACCTTTTCGTTATTTTAGAGGTACTTTGGAGTACTTCAGAGGTAGGTGGGAAAAGTTTCTCCCTCTCAGATTGTAGTTAATGCTACCATTAGTGTTTATATGGTGTTTTCCACAGATACAATTCACAAGAGTCAATGCTTCATAGAAAACAAATTTAAGATAACAGAACATTTAAAAAGTAGATAAAAAGACATCAGTAGTGGGTGCTTTTGGACTCTGTTTTATCGAGTAAGGAGTGAACGACAGCATTTCGAATTACCTGCAGATTTACTGAGTAAAGAAAACAGGAGCACATGAAAGCACCCTAAGCTCCTCTTTAGAAGCTACAAAGCTCAACTTAATGATGTCTCTCAGGTGGAAAAACAGGATTTAGTGAGGTGTGGGTATCGAAGTAGTGATAAGTATTGGGGTGACATTAGGAAAAACAAATATTGTTTATCATTTTGAAAATAAAGTCTAAATGTTGAGAAAAGTTGTTTCAAGAAAAACTGCTACAGCTGCTTCCCCTCTTAAACATGCCTCGTGTAGATGAGTCACTGAAACCAACTGATCAGCCGTGCTGTGATACAACATCTATCCTGTATACTGCACGAGGCTGTGACCATCGATGATCTCACATCTGTTGGATTTTGTGTAAAGCTGACCAACTCTTCAGCGTCGTCATGCTGATCGTGTCCCAGAGCTGAAATTCAAATCATTTTCTTCCTTTAACTAAAACTGATCCTGAAGTACGACCTCACTACCTCAGAGGCTACAGCAGCCGTGGCGCTTTGTCCTGAAACAGCTGTAATCTATACATTTTTCTGCTTTTTTTTCTTCCTAAGAATAGAATTATGTCTTTAATCTCAAAACTGTCACCAATATTTTTTTTCTTAATGTGGTCTTAATACTCCTTTATACTTCTTTGTGTGAGACGCGATTTAAACCATTGTACCTGAAACGCTCACAGAGTCGGCTCAATCTGATGGTCAGCTGTGTCGCGTGCAGAGCTGAGGTCCAGTCGTGCATCCAACACGTTCTGAGCAAAGCGGTTTGGTGGAGTGCTTCCTGACAGTTAACAGTTAATTAAAGTTATTGTAAACGGGACATCAGCAACAGCGCTCTGGAATAAAGGAATCTGCTTCCGCTGCCGGGTGCACTCTGTAGTCGTGACAACCTGGACTTAAGGTGACAGAGCAGCTGAAGGGAAGGTGTGACGACCTGGATGGAGTCCAGACCCCCTGCTGATAAACTCCTGCTACACCGAGGCTGCGTTCACAGACACTCAGGCGACTGCTGAAAATAACACAGCAGCTCTACAGACATGGCACTGGAAATTAAAACTAGAAAACCCTTTTCCTTCAGCTCTGTTTGAATTTCAGAATAAAACATCAATAAATAATCCATAAACTATTTCAGCACATTAATCAATAAATATCTTTTAAAAGTGTTCACTGCAAAGACATCAAACCATTCAAACAGCAAAACCTCAGATCACTGGAACTGATCAGATTATTGATCATCATCTCAGAGTGAGTAAAATGATAATGATGTCTCTGTGCTGTAGTCACATGACCAGCCGTCAGCCTGAGTATGTGTTTGAAACAAAGAGGCTCACAGAGCATGGCTGTCAGTACCAAGCACCAACACGCACGTTTGTCTGCCTCTGTAAGGACCCTCAGTGACACGATGCTTTCATAACCTATACCGTCATGACCTCTGACCCCTGAGGTGAGAATAAACAACCTCACAAAGATAGAAAAACAGCAGCAGATCTGAGTGTGTTTCACTTTACTGGATTTAACACAGAGGAAAGTAATTGATTTATTTAGTCTATTGATTATCTGTGCTTCAGACGGACAGCTGAGGGTGAGACCACAGTTTGATGTAGATATTTCAAACTGACCAAAGAGACATCGAGCTGCTCGGTTTTCTTTCTCAAGATTCAGCACCGTCTTGTTCTTTATTCAGCTGAGTGTAAAACACGGTTACAGCAAACTCTGAATCTTTCTGCAGCCTTTTTATTTGCAGCTCAACTCTACAGCACTCAGAAAAACTCAATCCCACCACACACACACCTGTGACTCAAAAAATAAAAGTCTGCTTTTACTTCCTGTCTGCAGACTGAATGGAAACAGACAGAAATGTACTCACATGTCAGAGCTGCCAGCCGCCTGCTGCTCGCCTCCAACTGCTACTGCTCCCCAGCACACACTAATCCACTTTAATCACACAGACACAAGCCTGTCAGTGTGGTCAAATGTCCTCACAGTGTCTGAAACGTATAAAGCTGGTCAAACAGGCGCACTGACACACACAGTGTGTAGCTGAGGTCAGGGGGCGTTGTTAGATTGGGGCAAGCCCCGCCCCCTGACTGTCAGCCAGAGAGCGGATCCTGATGGTAATCTGTGAGTTAACAAGCTTAACTGTGACATTCATCACATCGCAAGGATCAAGCATGATTGGTCATGTGACCTCAGACTTCACAGGTGTAAATAACACCATCACTAATAATTAGCTCCACAGGTACAGAGACAGGAGCTCATGTGGGAACCTATCAGCAATCACGTGATCACTCAGACAAGGACTGCAGTGCAGAAACTGTCTTGACATCATCAGATCTGTGTGAAGAATCTTAAATAACCCCGTTTGTCACCAAGCAGCTCTCTGTGTGACATCCTACGTTAAAGGCCACGTGAACGTCACATATCAAACCATCTTTTACTCTTAGACTGCTTACCTGAGATTTGAAGCCAAACCTCCACCATCATCAGCTAAAAGGCTGTGTGGCTGTTGTGGTCCTGAGAGTGTCAGGTAGATGTGACTTCATAAGCCTATGCAAAGAGGACACTGGACTTGCTCTTACTCTGGGTTTTCTATTTATTCAGGTACAAAGACAACATCACACCTCATTATCAACAGTGTGTTACGCAACTGCAACATTCAGGCCTCAGGGTTGGGGTGACTCTACTTGTTTTTCTTAGTTAACAAAAGACTAATCTACATTCCTACAACACAATGCTGTCAAAGTCTTTCTTCAAAAGTTCAAACAGGTATGTGATCATACAGTGGCAGCATTATTTTTTTTCTTATGGTAACTAAGAAATAAGAGCTTTTATTTCTAACTTAAAAAACAACAACAATAACAATTAAAAAACATAATTTTTTCTCATATAATGTTGTTATACAAAAACCACAAGTTTCATGTTATACTATCAATCATGGGGTTGAAAAATGTTCCTAGCCTACTCACATCTATATAAACATCTGTATGCCTCTCCTAGGCTGCTCTTACATCTGTAGATCTGCTGTCAATTCATGAATATAAAGTCATTTCTCATTGCCAGAATTGCTTTGTGGGAAAAAGCTGTGCTTTTCAGTCGACTGCATGTTTTGTTATTGTTGTTTTCGGTTGTTTGTTGTTTTCCTTTTCTGTTGTAAAATATTTAAAACCTTTATTAAAAACGAAGTAATAAAAAAAAAGAAAAATGTTCCTAGGCTGTAAACAGCATGCAGCTAGTAAGAACCAACATGAGCAACATGAGTGAGGATGAGAACAGTTGAAGGACCTGCCTCAATATGCATACTTTTGCGTACTTGCAGTTTTAATTATGCAAGTACTCTTCCAGTTCAAAGTACAGTGGTCCCTTGCTATAACGCGGTTCACCTTTCGCAGCTTTTTAAAAAAATGCAATTTAGCATGCTTTTTTTAATAGCACAAGTGTTCTGCATCCTGATTGGATGCAGAACACTTGAATGCTGGCCTAATCTCTGCATTTCATTTGGAAATTTTCAGCTATCTCCAAAGGTTCTGATATAAATCAATTTGGTATTTTTAATAGCCATTTGTTCATTCAAATGTTATACTATCCTATATAATGTTTAAAAAACTTAAATTATTTTTACGTTTCTATGTACATTAATTTTTAATAAAGCACCTGATTGTTTTGCTGTCATTTTCCCCTCCTATAAAGGCTTTTCTTTGCTTGAATTATTATTATACTAATGCAATATTTAATGTTTTATATTTTAATCAAGGGACAAGTGAGAAAACCCTGGCTCTTGTTGAGTGGTGGGCGGAAAATGAGAGCCTTTTTACAGGAAGGAGAAATTCCTGCAAGACTTGATGGGAGCAAGTACTCATTTTGACTGGTTTTGCTGCTCCCCGTGTTCTAGGGAAGGATTAGAGGAACACATCTTACGATAACTAGCTATTGAAGTGACTGTGCCACATTCTTTTCTTTCAGGGACTTTGTTAGCTCTTCAGGCCTGGCCATAGCAGCCAAGCAAGCAAAAAAGAAGTGGAACAATCTGAAGACCAAATACAAGGTAATGTACCTGTTCCTATCTGATTCCTTAGAGTGGTTTAAAAAAAATACTTGTTTACCATTCCTTAAATGCAAGGCCCTGTTTTGTTTTGTTTTGTTTTTTAAATAAAATGTACTTTGCAATTTAGTAATACAGCCCACGTAACTGTGATAATATAGCAATTAATACATATTTTTAGGAGCTTAAAGACCCACCAACAGGCAAGGGTGTAGAGGACCACCTGGCAGTGGTACAAAATGATGGATGCTGTGCTCCAGGGGTAACACTCAATAAGTCCACCCCTGGTAGTTGCAGCAAACCTGACATCCACTACAGATGGTGCAGTCAGCACTCCGGTCTCATCCCCTTCTACAGAAGTGTCGAGGAAGAGCCAGAGGAAGCGGGCCGGGGACAGCCAGGCTATACTACAATTTTTAAAAGACCAGGCGGAAAGAGAGGAAAAAAGAGAGAGAGCGGCTCTGGCTAGGGAGAAAGAGAGGGAGAGGGCAGCTACTGAAAGGGCAGAGCGATATATGTCACTATTTGAAAAACTGAAAATGAAAAACTGAAAATTTTTAAATAAAGCACTTTACATGTCAAAAATTATTTATTTTTTTTGCTTCCTGTGTAACTGGGAAATCTCTTTAGTCAAAGTAAAACAAATCATTTAAACAAGTGTAACACTTACAATAACATTTAACATTGGATTCAACCTATATAACCGTGAACACACGGTTAACGGTTGAGGTTTATAAAAAATATACAAAAAAAGAACACTAATGCACACTACTTACAATTTGAACAAATAAAGATGGATTTTAACTAATTAACTTAATTTAACTAATAACTAACACTAATTAGTAAAAAAATATGATTTGAATTTAACTTTTTCTGATAAGGCATGACTACATCTTACAAATGAAACCTTTACCTAGATGTAGTTATGTTCAAACAGACATGCAGGCAGCTGTTCAGGAGCAGACAGTTGTGCAGCAAGCCTGGCTCGAATACAAGTTCCTGAAAGCTCCGTGTCTGCGCCTGTGCCTTCTGTTTTGGCTTCGGGTCCTGCTTGTGCCACCCCCTTCCTCCTCTCCTTCTTCATGGCAGACGTCATCTGTTGCCAAACAGATATTTTGGAGGATGCAGCAGGCCCCCACAACTTTGGGAGCAAACAGAGGCCGAATCTCAAGGGCTCGCAAGAAGATGGAGCGCCAGTATGTTTTGAGGATGTCTGGCCTTAGCATGGTACCGATTGAACTTTTCTACCTCTGAGTTTTAAAAGAAAAACAGTACGTACTTTTATTAAGTGCTTAGTAAACTTTCAATTAGTGTAATAGGTAGAATTATAATATTGCATTTGTTCTGTTAAAGCTCTGCGTGCTTCACAGTAACTGATGTAGCACTACTCTGTGTTTGTAGGTGTAATGAAAAGGGAATTATGTTCTTACTTGACACAGGCTGACGATATAGGCTCAATATTGCCACTGGGTGCTTAAGGCATGGGTATCCTCCATCTCCCAAGAGGAAGAAGCCTGCTGGTGGATAGATGGCCTGTTTGTAAATTGGGGATCTTCGCAGTACTAGTGCATCATGCACAGATCCGCAATTACCAATGTACACATCTAGGAATGTACCTTTGGAGTCACAGATGCCCTGCAGCACAAGAGAGGGGAACAGTTTCCTATTTATGTAGGACCTGATATGGTTCCCAAGGTGGACGAATCCGGATATGGCATCCATCAATTGTACCAGCTGTGCAACGGAATGCCTCTTTGCCGGGAAGGCAATAAGATGCCGTCACTCTGTATGAGGCTACACAGGCCAGCCAGTAAATGGTTACAAGCACCTCAATTTCGTGGTTCCAACCGTGTTGTTTTTCCCTGGGGAGCATTTGCACAAGCATGTTGATGCTGAGTCTGAAGGCTGGTTTGAGATCAGCTAAAGGATGGGGACACTGTTATTTATTTGTGTTTATATTTTTGCTGGGCTTTTTCCTGTTTTAAACAAGGAAAAAGACACTTAAAGTATGTAAACAGATATGGATTAGGTTTTTCTATATATATATACATATATTTATTGAACAGTACTGAATTATTTATTGTTATTTTTAGTATATGTCATGTGGAGAGTAAAGCTTGTTTCAGTACTGCTCAGTGATACATTCGTTAAACTGTATAGGCTTTATAGTATTGATCTACCACCGTAAGATATTATACACAGCAAATGCAACCTTTTCTCTAGATTTGGGAGTACATGCATAGAAACACCAGGCTATTAGTTTTTG
This sequence comes from Copadichromis virginalis, assembly GCF_057382275.1. Lineage (NCBI taxonomy): Eukaryota > Metazoa > Chordata > Actinopteri > Cichliformes > Cichlidae > Copadichromis > Copadichromis virginalis. The sequence goes on from NC_140634.1 coordinate 17,025,706, forward strand.
GGGGGTTTTATGACTCAAACTTTATTAGATTTTAATATTAAAAAACAAAAACAACAAAAAAAACCCAAACAAACCCAAAACAACAGAAGATAACAGAATGGACATTCCCAGTCACAACAACAAAACAAATTGAGAATCAATACATATTCTCATGCAAAAAAACAAAATCCAAAATAAAGTAAATACACAACGATGCCAATATTTCACATAGACCCAATTACGGCTATCATATTTAGTCCAACCTTAACTACTTTAGCCGGATACGTCACTGACCTGTATATGAAAGGTAGTTGGCCCATTTATCATTATAGTCGTCCAGTCTATTTAGCAGCCTATATGATAATCTTTCGCAAGCTGCCACTTGTCCCAGAGAAATATAGAATTGAGAGAAGGTAGGAGTCGATGAGGCCTTCCACTCTGTCACCAACAGCTTCCTCCCCAGTATAATAGCCATTTGTACCCAATGAGCAAGAGGAGTGGGTAAGTGACTCAAAGCTGAAGGGTCTCCTACTACATAAAGACTGTTCATAAATGGCACCCCTTGGCCTACAACCTTCTCTACTACAGTATGAATATGAATCCAAAAATCTTGGACTTTGGAGCATCCCCAAAGCAAATTGTAAACTCCAGACGTCTGCTTTATATTTTTATTTACAATTGAGTTCATGTTTGTTTTATAATTCATAGATTCATTACATAAGTCATCTTTTCAGGATTAATAAATGAGAAAATATATGTGTTTACATAAAGTAATTTTAAGTCACTGTTTTGGGATTGGAACCTAAAAGGGGGTACCTCTCACTTTAAGTATGTCAGTGCAATAGTAGCATGAAACCCTGTGTGAGAGGGAAGGGGAGGAGCATGAACAGAGAGGTTAGGAGTCTCACGGTTTTCTGACTGTGTGCACAGGTAGTTCTGGATAACTGCTATTTTTTGGAACTTTCATGCTAATTTAGGAAGGAGTTCATTGTTACATCTTCAGCTTGTAATAAATAAACAGTCTTCAAATCATAATGCAACTGGAAGCATTTCTTTTGGAAACCAGGAACATGCGTCAGCCATAGACTCCCCTTTTTGAACTTGGTTTATTGGAAATTACCCTACACAAATGTAAAAGTGTGCCACTATCCTGCTGGCACTTCCAACATGCATCGTCAGTCGCTAGACCCACCCTGTGCAACCGTGAGGGTGTCCAGTAAACTCTATTTAAAATCTTAAATTGAACCAATCTTGAACGCAGTTCACATGACATTTTTTTCAGATTCCTAAGAATGCCATTCCATTCCTCCACTGTAAAGCTGAGATTTAAGTCCATTTCCCTCGTTCTTTTGAGGGACAGTGTGTTAGGATCGGAAGCTAATAAAAGCATTTTGTAATAAGCTGATGCCTCTTGTCCACGCCCGAAGATTGTTTTGATTTCCTCCAAAAAGTTGCAGCTTAAAGGGAACTTTGCGGATGAGCCAAATGTATTAACTATCAAATGTCTTAGTTGCACGTATTTCCAAAATTTCTGCCAAGGTAAATCTGTCATGGTCCTGGGTCGTTGACCCAGCGTTTTGTGTTTATTCTGATTTGTATTAGTTTAGGGTTGAACCTGTAGTTTGGTGTATTGTCAGCCCTACCTGTGTCTGTCCTTGGTGCTCTGTTCATGTCCCCGTGTTGTGTTGTAAATCAGTCTGTGTTTCCTGTTTTACTTTGAAGGCTTGTGTTCTGGATTTCCTGTTCTGTTCTGAAGGTCTGTGTCTGTTGTCATGGTGTTCAGCTTGTCTCCTCCGGTCCTCATGTGTATTAGGTTCAGCTGTGCTTCCCTCCTGTGTGTGATTACCTGATTACCTTGTGTGTGTATATTTAGTGGGTGTCGGTCTGTGTTGGTTGTCGGCTCGTTTGCATTCATCCGTGTATTTCTGCGTATCTCTGCATTCATCTGCGTTCCATGGTGTCCTGTCTCTGCGTCCCGTCTCTGCGTCCCTCTGCCCCGCACCCCCTTTGTATGGTCTCAGGTTTGTCATTTAGTTTCTCCCAGTTTAGGTTTCCGTTTGTAAATTACTCATACCTCGTTGCCTGTTTTTGCCACCACCACCTTTGTAAATAAAACATCACTCGTATCATCAGTTTGCTGCATCTTGGGTCCTCCTTTTCCTCCACACCACACGGCTCCCTCCGCCAGCCGTGACAAAATAAAATTCTTCTGCAAGTTTTTCAAATGATTTAAATATACTGTTTTTGTAAAGATCCCCCAGCACTGTGTCAGGTTTATAATATTGGATTGTCATTTATGCTTAGAAATATTTACTCATATATGCTTAAAGTTTTATAATCAATTGCATGTTGATAGAGGTTTGATCCTTAGTAAAGACTCTGTGTGCCTTCTGGTATAGCAAACACATTTATATCTGTTTTAGTCTAAGTGCCTTTTGTTTAGATGAACTGCTGAACTTCCAGACAAGCAGGTTTAGGGAAGTCGTTTATGGGGTCACACTCTGAACACGCACAGGCAAGGTACTCTTTGTTTGTATGTATACGTCATATGTTAATGAACTTATGTATATTCATGTAACCTCAATAAAAGAGCAGTGTTACGAGGGAGTGTGGACGAGAGCGACTGGGGTCAAGCGAAGGAACGGCGCTTGTCATGGTTCTCTCCATCATATATGAGTGACACAAAGAACTTTGCCTACTCGTGTCTTGCTATTGCTGCGTAGTAGAATTGTCTTGAACGTTCCAGCGAATAGGTTTGTAGCATAAACCTATCAACTGTTATACCTCTCTGAAACCGGAGCTTCCAAAAGAAGGGTAATTTGGCAATAGAAAGTTTGGGATTATACCAAATACCAGCAGATTGGTTGAGATGTGGGTCAAATTTGAATAATTTGGACAATCTTTTCCATGCTTCTTTTAAATGAGAAAATACCGGATGTGATTGGATGTGGGGGGACAGATTAGTTGATAAGCTATATAATGGTGTAAATGGCGAGCATGCAGTACTTTCAATAGAGAACCAAGGAGGCGCTTTCTCAGGGGGTAAAAACCAATGTGCCAAATGCCAAAGAGAAAAAGCATAATGATATAAAAGTAGATTGGGCATCCCTAACCCACCTCTGTCTACTGGTTTCTGCAATTTTCTCAAATTCAGTCTAGGCTTTTTATTATTCCATATCAATGCTTTGCAAAGCTGGTCAAATTGTTTGATGTATTTCAAAGAAACATGAAATGGTAGAGCCTGCAACAAATAATTGAACTTAGGTGTACATACCATTTTAACTACATTTACCTTTCCCACATCGAGAGATACATCTGAGACCAACGATCAACATTAATTCTCATATCGCTGAGTAAAGGTTCAAAATTTATCTTAGGTCTGACAGATGAGGCGGGAAGGTAATGCCTAAATACTTAATGCCCTTCTGAGGCCAGGAAAACATACCGGTTTGAAAAAGTGACCTAGGTCAATAACTAGTTAATGGAAGGGCCTTCGATTTGGTCTAATTCACCTTGTAACCAGAAATAGCTGAGAACGTATTTATTATTACCTGCAAGGACTTTAAAGACTTTTCTGGGTCTGATATAAAAAGCAAAATGTCATCAGCATACAACAACAGTTTATGACAGTCTCTCCCTATACTGACACCTGGATAATTGGGCTCCCTATGAATAGCCTCTGCCAGCAGTTCAAGGGCCAGAGCAAAGAGGAGTGGGCAGAGGGGATCCCCCTGCCTGGTTCCTCTACCTAGTTCAAAAGAAAGCCCTATTATTCCATTTGTAAGTACTGATGCCTTGGGGTGTACATATATAAGATGAATCCAGTTAATAAAGCTTTTAGTAAAACCGAAACACTCCAAAGTGGCAAATAGATATCTCCACTCGACTCTGTCGAATGCCTTTTCGGCATCCAGCAAAATCGCAGCTATGGGAGAATGACTGTCCTGAACCGCCCATATAATGTCAATTAACCTCCAAATATTATCAGCTGAAGAGCGTGAGCTTATGAAACCAACTTGATCTACATGTACAAGAGAGGTTATTACCCAGTTTAATCGATTAGCCAGAATTTTAGATAAAATTTTACTATCATAGGAGGTCAGGCTTATCGGTCGGTAGCTTTTACAGTCAGTGGGGTCCTTGTCCTTCTTCAGGATAAGTGTAATAATGGCTTCAGATAGTGAAGGTGCGAGCCTACGCTCTTGAAAAGATTCATTATAAGTGTTTAAAAGCAGTGGCGCTAGATCTTCTGGAGAGGATTTATAAAATCCAGCCGTACAGCCATCCAGGCCTGGTGCTTTATCAGAGGGAAGGTGTTTAATAACTCCCACTATCTCTTTAACGGTAATGGGAGCGTCCAAATATTTCAGTTGATCCACTGTCACCAGTGTTGGGTAAGTTACTTTAAATTAGTAACTTAGTTACATTACTAGTTACTTCTATCAAAAGTAACTCAGTTACTTCAAGTTACTCGTTACTTTCAAAGTAACTAGTTACTAGGGCTGGGCTATATCATACTGTTCACGGTAATACCGGTGTAATGTTGGGCAACGATAGGAAAATGAAATATCGCGATAGAATATGGATAAAACGCGCATGTGCAGTGCCTTTGTTTTCATACGCACATGCCGGCGACGCAGAATGAGAAGGGCGAAAGCGGATCGTTGAATGAAATGGATGAACCAGAATTGGTTTGTAAAAATGCTGCAACTTCAGTGGTGTGGAACTGGTTTGGCTTTCATCCATCAGATACACAACAAAGCACTATTTTTGGTAGCGCATGCTAGCGGGCCGTCGTTATTACCGTGTTTTTTGGAAAATATGGCACACTTAAAATCAATCCTTTGATTTTTCTGAAAATCGACAGTGCCCCTTATAATCCCGTGTGCCTTATGTATGAATTCTGGTTGTGTTTACTGACCTCGAAACGATTTTATGTCGTACAAGGCGCTCGAAAATCTGTCAAATGTTTTAGTCCGACTTTGCTAAGCTACGAAGCCGTACCGCTTGATGGATTGTCGGAGCATTACGGCTACCGTAGGCAGGAGCCTCGCGGAGTGATACGTACTGTGCTTCAACATAATATTACCGTATTGTGTGTGTATAACCTCTTTTTAAGTTTTGTGCATATTATACATGGTTATGCTCAGGATATGTCGGCCAGTTTCCACTGGAAATGCCTTTTGGTTAAACTGTCAGCGAGAAATTTGCATTTGCACTGTTACATTTTTATATAACTTTAATGCACATAAAAAACAGCTGCTTGTTTAAGTGAAAATACATTTATGGGTTTTTTTTCACTAATAAAGTTGTGGAGTTGTAAAGTATTTTGTCTAGTGTCAATTATATCGTCAGTTATATCGTTATCGCAAATTTTCAAATGTATATCGTGATAAATATTTTTGGTCATATCGCCCTGCTTTACTAGTTACTAGGGAAAGTAACTTTGGTTTTACTGAGAATTCTCTTGTTAATGTGTAAATAAAAAAATAAAAAATCCCGCAATCGAATATACTGGATCTACAGTCTTATCTATAAAACATACATTCCAAACCAAACTTTGTTCTAGTTTAATGCTCATAATACAGTTTAACAAACAGAACATTGAGAATGGACACAGTACAATAGATCCACTAAGGGTATGAACTCACCGCTCCACCTTGTGTCCAATTCAGTTTAGAGAAGAGGTCTGAGTTAACCTCCAGAATTGTCCTTAATACGAAAATGAAGCGAGCACGTAATAATCATCATTTGTATCTCTCTCTAAACATAATAAAAACTCCATTAATAAGGTTTTATTAATGGAGTTTTGGAGCCACGACCTTTTCCAGTACTTTGGGGTCTAGGAAAAACAAAAACAAACAAACAAACAAACAAACAAACAACAAAAACAAAAACAAACAAACAAAGAACAAAAAACAAAACAGGAGAAAATTACTACCCAGAAAAATAAACAAAAGCGACAGATGAAGGGAAAAAAACCCCAACAAAAAAACGACAAAAACAAACAGGCAAACAAACCAGTTTTACACCATGGGGCGAATGAAAGTCATTGCTTTTTTATGGTCCTCGAAGCGACGGGATCCCTGAGGAGCTTTCACAACAAGCACTGCTGGGTAAATTAAGGAGAAACCAATACGTTTGTTGTGCAGAAGCTTCTTGCACTCATTAAACTTATTCCGCTTCTCACTCAGCAACTTTGAGTAGTCCGGGAAGATCATTATACGATGACCTTACCATACGACGTCCCCCAGGCGACAGGCAGCCTCGGCTATTAGTTATTTTTAAAAATGTACTGAGTGAAGAAGGCACGCCATCAAGGCACGTCTCCTCCCCCTCATCTTCATTCTGGCTCTTCTCTCCCGGATCTTCTCAGTTGCGCTGCTTCTTCTTCAGCCTTAAGGTACATAATGCCAGCAGCAACTGTGACAAGCACCCGATCCATTTTCCTTTTCTTATCTTTTTACTCAGCAGATGAACCACCGATACCACAAACTATTCCCGCGATTATTTCCTGCTGGTGGCTCTTTATATAGCCGCACATATTGCTATAGTGCAGGTAATTTATAAAATATTTTCATGTATTATTTTTCAATGAAAACACACACAGTAACGTTTAACGCGCAGCGCCGAACTTTTATCAACACATCACCTGCCCCACCAGGGGTGAAAGGACACTGGACCACTGCTACACTACGGTCAAGGACGGCTACAAGGCACAATCCCGCCCCCCGTTTGGCAAATCTGATCACGCCGCCATCTTCCTCATGCCAAAATACAAACAAAGGCTGAAACAGGAAGTTCCGGTTCAGAGGAAGGTCGCGCGCTGGACGGATCAATCGGTGGCCGCGTTACAGGACGCACTCAATGACGCAGACTGGGGCATGTTCAGAAACAGCTCCGACGATGACGTCAACGTGTTTACGGAAGCGGTTGTGGGATTCATCGGGAAACTAGCGGATGATGCCGTGGAGACAAAGACTATCACAACGTTTCCCAACCAGAAGCCGTGGGTGGATAAAACCATCCGCGACGCTCTGAGATCCCGCACCGCTGCCTACAACACGGGACTCATGACGGGGGACATGGACCCGTACAAAGCCGCGTCATATAACGTGCGGAGGGCGGTGAAAGAGGCGAAGCAGCGCTACGGGAGGAAACTAGAGTCACAACTCCAACAGAGTGACTCTAGGAGCCTGTGGCGGGGACTAAGGACAATAACGGACTATAAAGCACCAACAACCGGTATGACGAACGCGGCCGTGACTCTGGCAGACGAGCTGAACACTTTCTATGCTCGCTTCGAGGCTGCAGCTAAGGTCTCCAACAATGCTAGTGTTAGCGGCGCTAACGGCTGCAGACAGGAAGATACTGCCAGCACCGGAAACGTGCTCGTCATCTCCGAGCATGAAGTAAGGAGAGCCTTCAAGAGAGTGAACACCAGGAAAGCAGCAGGACCAGATGGCATCCCAGGTCGTATCCTAAGAGACTGCGCATACCAGCTAGCTCCTGTGTTCACTGAGATATTCAACATCTCTTTATCTCAGTGGGTGATCCCCACATGCTTCAAAGAGTCCATCATTGTTCCTGTCCCGAAGAAACCCCACCCTGCTTCTCTCAATGACTATCGCCCTGTAGCCCTCACCTCAGTAGTGATGAAGTGCTTTGAACGCCTGGTCAGAGACTTCATCATTTCTTCACTACCAGACACACTGGACCCACTACAGTTCGCTTACCGTCCAAATCGTTCCACAGACGATGCCATCTCTCATCTCCTCCACACATCACTCACTCACTTGGACACTAGAAGGGGGAATTATGTTAAAATGCTCTTCATAGACTACAGCTCTGCATTTAACACCATAATTCCCTCCACACTCACCACCAAGCTGGAGCATCTGGGACTCAGCTCATCTATGTGTCAGTGGATCTCCAACTTCCTAACTGGCAGACCACAGGCAGTAAGGATGGGCGGACATGTCTCAGCCTCCACCACTCTCAGCACTGGAGCCCCCCAGGGGTGTGTTCTGAGCCCCCTGCTGTACTCTTTGTACACATATGACTGTGTGGCCACTACCAGCTCCACCACCATCATCAAGTTCGCTGACGACACTGTCGTGGTGGGCCTGATCTCTGATAACAACGAGACGGCCTACCTGAAGGAGATTAGGAATCTGGAGAACTGGTGCCAGAGGAACAACCTCCTTCTAAACGTCAGTAAGACAAAGGAGCTGATAGTGGACTTCAGCACTAAGCAGGAGAGGAACTACCAGACCCCCGTCATCAACGAGTGCCCAGTGGAGAGAGTGGACAGCTTCAAATACCTCGGAGTTCACATCACGCAGGACCTGTCATGGTCCTGTCACATCAACACCGTGGTGAAAAAGGCCCGACAGCGTCTCTACCACCTCAGACGCTTGAGAGACTTCCAACTGCCCTCCAAGGTGCTCAGGAACTTTTACTCGTGCACCATAGAGAGCATCCTGGCGGGAAACATCTTAACCTGGTTCGGGAACAGCACCATGCAGGACAGACGAGCTCTACAGAGGGTTGTGCGGTCAGCTGAGCGCACCATCCGCTCCGAGCTCCCTGACCTGCACTCAATCTACAGCAGGCGGTGCTGGACCAAGGCCAGGAAGATCGTGAAGGACCTCAGCCATCCCAACAACAGACTGTTCTCTCTGTTGAGGTCAGGAAAGCGATTCCGCTCCCTGAAGACCAACACAGAGAGACTGAGGAGGAGCTTCTTCCCGCAGGCGATACGGTCTCTCAATCACACCACCACACAGTACTGACCCACACATACAGTTCTTACACACACACTGGACTTTCTGGACTTTGGTTTTGCACAACACTGGTCACTATATTCTTCATTTCCGGTTAATACTTGTACAGCTGCTGTTATTGTGTATATATTTATTTATATTTAGATTTCTTCATACATTCTTATATAGTTCTATATTGTGTATTGTGTATTTTGTTGTACAGTTATTTTATTTTCAACTTTAATTTATATATTTATCTTTATCTTATTCTTCCCAGTTAAATTTACCCTTCATTCTAATTTGTGTTGTACAGTTATTTCATTTTTAACCTTAATTTATATTTTATTCCTTCCTAGTAAAATTTACCCTTTTTAATTTTTCATATTTATTTCCCTTTTTAATTTTTCATATTTATTTCCTATCTTATTCATAGCCTTTTCCTTTTTTTGTTTTCTTTAGGTCACGAGCAGTTGTCCAAGCATTTCACTACATATCGTACTGTGTATGACTGTGTACGTGACAAATAAAATTTGAATTTGAATTTGATTTAGATATAATTTTATTGTATCCAGCCCGGTCATGTTAGCCTGACCTGTGATGTACTCCCGTACAAAACATGAGAGCCAGGAGCCAGCCAGTAAGCACCCAACTGGCTAACGAGTATTAGCTTAGCATGCTAACCATAAGTACTAATTGTAAATAAACTTACTATTAAGAGCTCCAAAAGAGCTCCACTATTAGAGCTGTAACTTTCAGGGTACATGCTAGAAGTGCTTATAACAAAAACACATACGAACTATTACTACTGTGAGAACATTTTCACTATTAAACATACAGAAACACCAATGCTGCTCACCTGCACCCGTCTCCATTTTGGGATCATTTTCCTTTGCTCTGGCATGTTGTGCAGCCACGAGGAACCTTAACAATGCAGTTGCGTTATTTGTCGACCAGGTGGCTCCAAGTTTAATATAGTTAGTTCAATATGGTAATCTTCATATGAATAATAATTGTGAATTTTCGAGAGTTATAGTAGTATTTGTCTTCATTCCCATTTACCTTAACCCAGCAAATTTACCATTAATATGGCTGTAGTCACTTGAAGGGTCATGCTCACTTTGCGATCATCACCTTTTTTAAAATTTTTAATCTGAACAGCATTTATTTGGCCGACAAGCATGAACTGCCTACAGTTTACCACAAAAGATTATTTATTTATTTATTTTTACATCAATTAATTATTTTTCTCCAATCACAAATTTCCATAATGAGACATCGAAATCTGGCACATGCTCCAACTATTAACATGTTATAAAGCTTCTTTTTTTTGACTCCGTTACAGCTGCACTTGAGAGGCTGCTCATATCACACCTGAGGCGTGAGCCTGTATCATTTGTCCTGAAGGTGGCGCCAGAGGAAGATCATTTACACTGCACTCACAGGATGTTCTCATTAAATTCAGTTTTATATGATCAAAGTAAAACATGACATCTGTAGCATGAAGGAAAAAAAACATCCACAGGTAGACTATCTCACACAAACACTTTGTTCAATAGTTGGAGTTTATTAATGAGCATACAGAATTACTGTTAGAGCCTACTGTACCTGTACCTGTACCTTCTGGATATGTTTATAAAATATACGGTAATTATTATTCTTTACATACAAAGAGCCAGAAATAATGTTACATTGTTATACTGTTGAATCTTTTAAGCATAAAGTAACAGCTGATTCATGTGAAGTGCAGGAGGAGGTGAAAGATAATCCTACAAAAACCAGAGAAACAGGGCTCACAACTGGCCTGACAACCTGAACAATGTAAGGTTTCCTTCACTGATGCTAACAAACATTCATTCCCTTTGAGCTGTTAATGAAGGCACAGCAACACCTGAGGTCAGTATCATATTTAAAGTCTTTACACATGTAACCAAAATGAAATAACAAAGAGCAGCAGTTTGTTCAGAGACACCATCAGGAGTTTTGCTGAAAAAATCCAAACAAACAAACATGTCAGACCACGGCATTTAGACATAAGAAAAACGAACAAAGCTCATACAAAATCACATTCTCACCAGCAGAGCTCGTCCTTTGGTTTCTATTGGCATCAGGAAGTTTCCTAGAGCGCAGAGCACACAGGCCACAGCGAACGGACAGAGAGCCAGAATCACCGACTGAGACATCAGCACCTGAAGTACACACAAAGCAATGATAGACTGGACCAAAAACCTGAAAACTCTGATCATTAAGCAGGACAGCCAACGCACCTGAGCAATGAACGGAGCGATCATTCCTCCGATGCGACTGAACGACGTACAGAAACCCATCCCCAGAGAGCGCGCCACCGTGGGGTACACCTGAGAAACCAAAACTCCTGTCACCTCAGACCCGGTCCTTAAAAAATGCACCGTTGAAGCCAGCAGACTGTGAACGTACCTCTGCTGTGTAGATGTAAACCACATTAAAGTTCATGGAGACCAGAGACCGCAGCAGAAACAGCAGCACCGTGAAGCCAAACCTGCACGACCAAAACAGACCAGATGACATCACAAACCTTGACTTGCTCTAATGAGATGACGTCATACACTTGGACCCGGTCAGGGGGGTCCAATCTGTGGGGCTCTTACATAGTGGAGCAAATGTTGAGTATCATAAAGAAAAAGGCTGCTAACAGCTGCAGCACGGTCAGAGTCATCTTGCGTCCAAACACGTTGAGCAGAGCGATGTTTGCTGGGACCACTGGGAGGATAGAAGAGAGGAGTCAGAGTAGACCTGATCCGGAAACAGCACAGCAGCAAACCTTCGCAGTACGTTTTAGGAATTATTCTGCAAGTGTGGCTGAAAAACTGATGAACTGAAAATTCTCTCAACGCATTTCGCTGACGATGACTCACATGCAACCTCTCCGAGGCAGCTGATAAGCAGAGTCTGGTAGTCACTGTAACCAAAGGGGATGCAGTAACACAGTCCGTCCTCATGGCGATGTTTGACCTGATGCTCTTTGTCAGCATCGATCACACACAACAGGTTCTTCTCCAACAGTTCCGAACTGCTCAGCACTGAGCCGTAGTATATAAACGATGCCACAAACCTGACAGTGAAACAAATGAAAGTTGGTCCTTAACAGGTCCAAGAAGGATTATACATATTGGGTATAACAACCACATTCAATGACTTCTACAAACCTCGGATGTGTCTATGGTTGGGAAAAAAACTGCTGGGAGCATTTTAAGTTGTCTACGAAATGTTTCCAGAAATGCTTGAAACACTTCATAGACAACTTTTGTCTGTATAAACTTAGTACTTTAAATCTCCCTATTTGGCATCCAATCAGAAGACATAATACAGTATTCTCCTCTATGCCTATGATACCTTACTATGTTTTAATATAAAGCACGCATACTTTCTGATTTGGTTTCCTTAAAGAAGGAAAGTTTTTCATGACTATTCCTGTCTATAATTGTAACCTGTGCAAACCTCCAGTTTGCTTTCACTGGATCTTTTGCTTTTATCTGATAATTTGCTCCTTTGATGCCCTTTTACTGTGACGGCTATGTAGCCTGCTTTTATTAAAACACTAAAAAATAAAATACCATTACCATGAGTACCAGAGCAGTACAGATGTCCTCCTGAATAATGGGCTGAGCAGAATTCTCCAGCTGCCTCTTTCGCTCTGAAACACACAGGAACATTCACACCGAATATCCTATGACTGAATCCAGTGATACCCTCAGATTCAACTCAATTCAACAGTTTTATTTATACGGCACCAAATCACAATGGCAATCACATCAAGTTGCTTTATATTATGAGCCACCATCAGGACATCCCTGTGAATTACACATACTGCCCTGTGTAGTGTTTTTCCAGTAGACTGTTATCACAAACTTTAAGATAAAACAATTTTGAAATATTTTTAATCATTTTGACAGCAAAACATTTTCAGGAGCTGAAAGATTCCTTCAGCAAACGACTTTCAGGAAGATCGGTACACTTATTTCAAGTCTTACTCACTGCACTTAACGCACCGTGACGGGCTCCACGAGTCGTCCTGGCGGAAGAGAAGCTCGGTTCATTTTAGCAATCCAGTGCAGCGTTTTCATGGCAGCCTCAGTCTTTCCTGCTGATACGTTGTAACGAGCCGACTCAGGAATAAACTGATTTGAATCAATACATACAGAAACAGCAGTCAGTCTGGGTTCACGAGCCTGAATACATCCAGCAATCAGAAACTCACATTAGCCTTGATGAGATTATTGTGGCAACTTAGTCTTCCCCAGCTTATGCTTTAAGTGGCACTTCATGTGATTTCTACTAGTTTAGTGCCTCCGCTTCTCTTTTTTGTTCACCCCTCTCCTTTTGGCACTTTTAGTTTAACAACCAACAACCTAAAACCTGACAAACTACTTCAGAACCTCCAAATCATCCCTCACTTCTTTTAGTAACTGTGAATTATTACAGTAAGACTTAAACATCTTTGAAAACCTCTTTAGGAATCTTTCATTCTTCGTTTAATTTGCCACACTGAATGTTCATATGTGCATTCATTTCTAATCTAATGATCACAGCACTGCTGCACAGGTTAGGGTGGACAGGTGAGGGGCATATCTCACCTTAAAGAGGAAGATGAGGATGATACTCGGCGTGACAGAGATCCGTATCATCCACCTCCAGCCCAAAGTTGGAACCACCAGCATACCCAGAATGATGATAAGCATGGAGCCCAGCATCCAGAATATCTGACACACAAACAGGGAGCATGCTGGGAGATCTGAACTGATGACATCACACCATACAGGTAACTAAGCTGAGTTTGAGGATGCCTTTGAAAACCCCATGGGAGAAAAACAAACAAACAACGTGACGTGAGCTGAAGCTGTTACCCATGGAGCTGTGCTCTCTCCATGACGCGTATTAAGCATTAAAATAAGGCTGGCAACAGACCATTATCTGTGATTTATGATACATGTACGTGTTTTAGAGACGGACTCTGAGCTTTGCTGCTGTCGCCTTGTGATGTTTTGTATTTGCTGGACATCTAAAACTTTATCTTTCTCACATCTCTTTAAAAACAGAATATTATCTCCACAAGACTGTGATTAATAACTGCGTGTATACACTGACACGTGTTTATTTGATTGTATTGCCTTAAAAAGATAATAGACCTACTCATCTTTTATGTTTTTATCTTTTATGCTGAGCATGTTGAGTTTTCCATGTAATAAAATCTGCGTCAAGCTGCTATTGCCCATGATTATTATGAAGGTCAAATAAAACACTGGATTTAACCCTGTAAGGTCCTCAGTAATGGGCACTAGAACCCTCTCAACTTCTGTGCTATCACAATATCTGATTTCCAAAACATGACCTTAGAAATGAGGATTAGAGCAGAGTAAGGAAGGAACTGCGAGCGAAATAACAGCTGGTGACAGGAAGTGGGTGATCCCTCAGTAAAACTTTTATCAACTTCCAGGTAAGCAATAAAGGCAACGACCAACGGAGTCACAAATACTGTTGACTGATATACAGCGGTGGGTTACCCAGGCAACCTCAGCCTGTAATGTTTGATAGCGACCAACTGTCAGTGATAAAGTGATGCTGATGATCGCTTCCTGTGTGGACACTCATTAGGACCTCTGTGATGTTTCGCTCTGTGAGGTCTCCCAGATGGAGCAGTACTTTGTGGTCAACATGATTCTGACTTCCTCGTCTTTATTTTTGTGGAAACCAGTGAAATTCAAAGAAAGGATGAACTCACGGTGGCCAGAGGCAGCAGGGTGGCTCGATGCTTTGCCGGGATGAACTCGGTCTTCAGCACAAACCTGAACAGAGACACTATCAATTAGAGCAGCCACTGAAGCTTACCACCATCCAGCCAATCAGACTGCAGGATGTTCAGCGTAATGTTTGTGTGTGTGAGCTGACCCCTGCGACACTCCTGCTACGCCGCAGCCCACCATGGCACGCAGGAAGATGAACCAACCGTACGACGGTGCGAATGACGTGAGCAGCGAGAAGTACGCACTCCACACGAAGCCACCGAACACGACCTGGATCACACACACACACACACCAGCAGTCAACCAATCAGTGCACAGACTCCAGCTGAGACCTTGCGTGTCGGTTGTTTCTGACCTTCCAGCGTCCGTATTGGTCGGCGATGTATCCTCCCAACACTCCACAAACCATGAAGCCCAGAAAAACCATCTGAGGACACAGAGAGAAGTGTTGCAGCACTTTCATATAGCCATCACGTTAATGAGCTCACACGCCTCTGATGTAATGAAACAAGAAGCTGCTCTGCTGACTGTGAACGTGATCGATCAGTGAGACCTGTTCAGAGCTGCTGACCATATAAAGTCAAGCCATGCTAAAGAAAGCCCTACTGAGGTCAGGGTTACCCTCTGAGAGTTCAGAGGTTTCAGCCTAACTGGTTGACGCAAATTAATTGATTAATCAATAAATTATCAGCAGATCAGTCTGTGTGCTGTGACTCACAGTGGAGACGAGTGCCACCTGCCAGTCATCCAGACGCCACTCACATCGAATCTCCGGAGAAACCACAGCTAACAACATGATCTCCATCGCCTCCACGATCTGCGCACAAACACGAGCACAACAGTGAGCACCCTGATTACTTTAAATACTCTGAGTATTTTGCTGCTGAGCATAAACATTACTCACGTTGGAGCTGCCCATGATGACAAACAGCAGAATGTGAAAACGCCCGAAGCCGATTTTCTCCACGGCATCCTCCACTGTAAACGTTTTATCTGCTGCAAGAATCAATCAATCAATACATCAACTAACATCACCACCTTCCTCTTGCTCAGAATGGCTGTGACAGACACCTTTAATTTCATAATGAGGGAAATGAGGTGGTGAGAACTAGTTCTTCTGTGGTGGACTGATATGATCCTAAAACAGTTGAGCTTTAACCTCCTTGCAGAGGACTTGAGTCCCAGCATGCTCCTGATCAGGACCGCCTGATCCTGGTTCTGTTGGAGGTTTCTTCCTGTTCAAAGGAAATTCTTTGAACAGGAATTCGAGTCTTTACCTTTCAGAATAAAGCATCGCACTTCTGCTGTTAAGTGCTTTAGGAATAAAACTGGACTGAAATAAAGTACAAAGAAGGTCTCTGTAGTGAAACTGACCGTTAAAACCTGCCCATGGCAGAAACCTACTGTGCTTCTCCTGATGTTTTTGCAGTTTTTGCAGATAGGTTCATTCACAATAACATCACAACCTTTTTAGGAAACGTTTCAAAGGGCCTCACAGGATTCTCCAATGTTTCCAAGGGCATCACATCATCTCCAGATGTTTGATTATTGATTATCAGACTCACCATTGTTGCTATTGTTGCTGTCCTGCTTGTCGTCGGCAGGTTTCTCCTGCAGTTCCACCTCCTGCAGATGGATGGAGCTCACCAGCTGAGTCTTCATAGAGTCACTCATCCTGAAATGAGAAGTCTTCCTTTCAGCCGTCTGAGGTTCAACCGTCTGCAGATACATGAGCCAGAACATTTGTGAGCAGAGTTTCAGCTTCATGCAGCGCCGCTGATTTTAATCCGGTTATTAGTAAACTGAGTCTTCATTTCATCGTTTATATTAAAATCATATCTGTGGCAATGTTGCAGGCTTCTTCAAACATTCACTCACGCTTAATTCAGTTCAGTTTATTCAATTCAGTTTTATTTATACAGTGCAAAATCAAATACAGTGAAAGACAGGACAAAAAACATGCTGTGGAAGAGAGTCAGAGAGCTCTATTAACACATAGTGAGCGAGAAAGGTGACTGAAGAAGAAAAACTCAATGCATCATGGGAATCCACCAGCAGCCTACACCTATTGCAGTATAACTAAGGGAGGATTCAGGGTCACCTGATCCATCCCTAACTATATGCTTTAGCAGAAAGGAAAGTTTGAAGCCTAATCTTAAAAGTAGAGATAGTGTCTGTCTCCTGAATCCAAACAGGAAGGTGGTTCCACAGAAGAGGGGCCTGAAAACTGAAGGCTCTGCCTCATTCTAGTTTTAAATACTCTAGGAACAACAAGTAAGCTTAATCCACAACTGTTTGGTTTTACCTTTCAGCGGGTCTACAGTCTACAGAGTAGAAAAACCGATGTTCATCCAATGACTTCAGGGTGGCGTTACAAACACCGCTGAGTCCTTCAAAAGTAAAAGTCCCAAAGTACTACTGATCACCTTCTCCATCAAACTGATCTATTGACTGATTAATCGCCTCCAGAAAAAGATGAGATTGAGCAGACTGATCAGTGAGCTGCTGCCAATCAGAGTTTCAAACGAGCAGTTGATTTATGGATTTGAAACCAGTTATTAGTAAACAAAAAGAACATATTATTGTCAGGCTTACTTTATTACATTCTCTGAAGCTTTTTTTAAAATCATTTTGCTCTCACAAACACAGATTGTGCTTTATTCACAAGGGAGGTGTGTTAGTTTCTCTGTGAAGCTGAGGTGGAGGAAACTGAAGTAGGTGTTGTAACGAAGTGATTTCCAATGTTTCAATGTTTGTTTGTTTTTTTATGTGTAATGTCTTTACTTATATTGGTAAACAGACTGTAGAGAACATGATTTAGAGATGAATTATATATTAAGTTATGTTGTAAGTATGAACCTGTGTTGTTGTACCTGCTTTATAACCAATCCAGTCCTTTTTGGCCACTTAAAATATCTTTATTGAACTACTTTGTTATATCTGCTGCCATCTTAACCAAGTGTCTCTTGAAAAAACACACTTTTAATGTCAAAGAGACTTATTAGCTGGATAAAACAAGAGTGTTGTTGGTGGCTCAAGACAACCTGAGATCATTTGAGGGACATATTTGACATATGTTTCATATATCATAGGCCAAAAATCATTTACACCAATACAAGCAGTCTTTTTTTGGCAAATAACATTGCTGCAGATTTCAGGCAGACAATGAGTTTTTTGAACTACACGTAAGAAATCCTCAAACCTTAAAGAAACAAGCATACAAACTCTGGATGAGGAGATATTTTAACAGATGTGTTAATCCTTCTTTAATGAACTGGACGGAATCGTTTTGAGCCCAGTCAAAGGTTAATGGTCCGGGAAGAACCGGCGCGATTAAAACTGAGTGCGGGATTTATTATGACTACAGCCACTTCAGCTTCACCTCTCACACAGGAACCAACAGCGGAATCGAACCCTTAACGTTCTCTCTCAAATAAAACCAGTACTCACACAGATGTTGAGTTTCAACTCTGAGGCCGCCGGTGAGGTCTATTTTCATCCTGTAGCAGGTCACAGCCCGACAGGTAGGTCAACACCGTAGCTGTTCACCTGTCCAGGTGATTCAGGAAGTGCTATCGTCACCAGAGAGCCAGCCCGGGGGGAGGGGTAGGGAGCTTTGTGTGCAGGGAGTGGTTCAGTTCCGCCCATCAGCAGCTGAGTGAAGAAAAACAAAACAAGAGCCTCTCCACAACATTTAACGTCACAATGAGAGACAGGAAGTCAGCAAATGAAACAATATGGTCAAAAACAAGATCAATAATTTAATCTCTGAGCAGTTCGACCTAATAGATCTCAACCCATCACACATACCTCTGGAATATTTTCACTTTATGAAAGTTAGAGCACAAATATTTAAACTTTAGTCCTGAAGCTCCCCCTGCTGGCACTGACAGTAATTACAGACAGATCCCTGCAGTTCGTCTGAGGTCCAGCAGTGGCAGCAGTGAGTCAGTGCCCGTAAACTCCCATGTTAAAACTTTGCAGCAGAAATAAACATGCTTAAAACCTGATACACAATCTCATCATGTCTTTATAGATAATTTCCTCCTTTTTAACAACTCCAAGGGGGAGGATGGTTCCTAAACTCACCTGTATAAATCAGGGGGCGTGGCCTCTTTGACTGGCAAGTGGATGATCACACAGGCTGGTGTAGTTGTTAGCTGTCTGCTAAATGGACCGCTGGACTGTGTTTGTGCTGTTGGAGCCTTTTGGAGCATTTTTAATGGCGTCATGTGACTACTGTGAGGTTACTGTATTAACAGACCATCCAGGAAGGATGTGTGTGTGTGAGTGAGAGAAAGAGACGCTCCCGTACAGTCTGTGGATGCAGGCGATAGCTATCCCTGCTGACACCAGATTTAAAATGTAAATAATGTTAATGATGTGTGCTTATGACTTTATTCTTAACAAATTGTTCCTAAACTTCAGATCTTTCTAGAAATGAGCTGTTTGTTTAGATTACAGTATTGCTATTAAACTTGGTGACTCTGTCCCATGAGTCAGTGTCATTGTGCCAGAAATGGGCCTCCATATGCAGAGCTGTGTGGTCTTGGAATGAGGCGTTGGCCGATTGGAGGGATCAGACAGATTAGATGCTGTGCAGCGCATCAGAGGAAAACTGAATCATCGAAGAATGAAGAAAAAGCCGTCAGCCTCTCTGAATCTGAACATGTCTCTTTAATGTTTTGAACACAGTCTGTCAGACTTGAAACACCACAGGGTGCAGCTCACACAGAGGCAGGGTAGAACAGATCCTATCAATGTGACCCGCACAGGTTAGCAGCACACTCATCTGGCCACTGTGGAACAGGTGAGGCTGCTGGCAGTGTTCCCAGCTCACTGACTCGACATTAAAAGAACTCCCCCAGGCTCTGTTTCCATGAAGCAGCATCACCAAGTTACCTGAACCACACCTGGGGCCTGCTCTCACCTGGTGTAAGTGTGTAAATCGGTGAGGCTGTGCGTGGAAACGGAGCCTGAAGAGGAACAACAGGAATGTGGTTCGACTCGGAGCAGCCGTACAGAAGTTCATTCATGACAAAACTACTGACAGAGGGGAAATCTGAAACCCTGGCGAAAGCAAAGCTCTCTGCAGGTCAATGGTCAACACCTGAAAACAGTTTCAATTGCTGGTGCAGATACAGCTACTGATTTTGGCAGGGGAAAGCTTGTCCAAGCTCTTATTTTAGCGGGCAGTTTGAGATAACAGGAAAAGCTGGAATAGTAGCTAAAACATAGAATCGGTTTAAAATTTTGAAACAAATAATTATCAGATCCTTTAAACTCTGTTCAAAAACAACAGAACAAAGTTGAAACTGATAAGTTTTAAAAATGTGCCAATGCAGCAGCAGGTTTGTTTTAAAAGCTTCTGAAGGAGATCCACCGACAGCTGCAGTCTGCGCAAGATCTGTTTGTCAAATGATCTGTCTCAAAGATCTGTTTTCAAAGTTCTCCCCACTAAAGCTAATGATCAGCTGACCACATGCTTCCTGTGCCGTGACTCCATCACCTCCACCTGCAGCTGCTGATCTGCTCTGCAGCAGTTTTTGCAGTTTTGTGGTGGCCCACCAGAGGGCTCCACTCACACCAAGGTCGGGAGGAGAGGTTCTGCTGGTTTTTGGCACAATGTGTTCAGTTGTTGTGTGGAGATGAATAAAGTCGGAATGGAAAGTTACAGCTCCTGTCTCGTCTGTACAATACCTCCACAGTTTCATATTTTTTGTCCACGACAGCAACTGGGCCGGCTCGGCCTGCAGGGAGGGGAGCAACCGTGATCCCCGCAAACTTCAGCAGGTCTCAGAGTGCTGATCAGTAGTTTTGTCATGAAAAATCATCCTCTGAGCGTCTGCTCATCTGCTGGACTCTTACTGAGGATCACAGGTCTAGAAAACAGAGTCTCTGGAAAACAGAAACATTCAGGAGAAGTTTATGAAGAGTTTGCTGAGAAGACTTTTCTTTGCTATTCGGACACCTGCAGGATTATTTTCCATTTTTGGGGTGATCTGATCGTTTCAGACACCTTGAGTCATTGAATTAGCACCATTTGATCCTGTAGGCATTGCTGAGTCCTACAGCGTGACTGACAGGTGCTAGGTCCAATCAGATCGTCTGTAGCAGGTAAAGAGTTCTGCGGTTGGTTTCTGGTTCATGACGAATGTGTTGTGTCTTTGAGTCTGTTCAGCAGAACAATCACAGATAAAATCTTTTCCGTATATAATAGGTTTCTATTCAACATCATATCCACTCCATCCATAAGCATCTTCATTCAGACTCAAAAATCTCCTAAAAAACAAAAACATGATGGTTCTCATGGTGTGTTTTTTCCGGCTGTGCTTGGATGAACGGTGCTTTCATGGCACTGTGACATGAATCACTCTTTGCTCACTCTTAACTGGATGTGGAACGATTCTTCACTTTTTTTTACATCTTTTGGCAGCATGCTAAACATTAACTGCAACACCACAAATAGCTAAAGCCTCAAACTTAGTTGAACATGCTGAAGAAGAGCAGAGAGCAGATGCAAACAAACCTTCACCATGAGTGACCGACCACCAACACACCACAGAGAGGACAGCCAATCAGCAAAGAGAGGAACCAGCCGCTCAGCTATGCAACCAGGACATGAAACTAAAGGTTGAAACAATAGATGCAGAGACAATATCAGAAGGTCCACATGGAGAGACATTTCTCTGGATCTACAATCATGTCTGCAAAGCGGTCTTCTACAAGCTTCCAGAACGTTCTGCAGACTTCACTCACTGGACAAGGTCAATAATAAAAATAAAAATATTCAATAGTATAAAAGGTCAGTAATGACAAACCTTATTTTTCTCCCCTGATGAAACAGTGCGAACCTTTTAGGGGAGTGTGAGGATTCAGCCACAGGCTGAAACAACGAAAAGTTATTTATGCTCTTAATCGCCCAATAGAGCTGCAGGTTAAACATTAACACCTTTACCTGCAATGTCCTGGCATGAAGTCTGTAGTTCATGTGAGAACAATGAAGCTAACATAATGGGAAATTTCCTGGGCAGATCCCTCACCTGAACCACACAGTGTACTCAGAGTATCACTGAAGAGTACAGCTGAAATAAGCACTTCCTGACGTGTTCTACATGTGAGACAAAAGATCAGCCTGGAGTCCTGGACATATAAACCTTATCACTATTTGCTTTTCCCTTCATCAGGATCATCAGGCAGTTCTGACGAGACATCTCTCAGTGAGTTTATGAAGCAGCTCTCGTCTGAGGAAGAACCACCTTGCGGCGGTGATGAACGACTAGTTCCCCTCTCTCACAAACACTTTTTACCCACTTGTCTACAGCGCTCTGCTCACAGACTGATGGATGCAACAAATCAGCGACAAAAAGCTCGATACCAAAGCAATGCATTAGCTGAATTTTTTTTCATTGCCACCGATACATGAACACGCGAGCGAGTGAGCGAGCGGCTACGCTAAGCAACGTTTCCACAGAGAAACAAATGTTAGCTCAAAATCTACAGCGAGCTTAAACACAAGAGGATTACAACCATAGAACAGTAGTTTGGTCTTTTTTTTGATCAAAATAAAGCATTTAAAGTATACTTTCATATATAAGCAATAAAAAATATGTAACATCTCAATACTCCAGTAATAACTCTTACATTAATATTGTGCTCATTGGGATTCTATCTCTTTACATATATTTATTCATTCTTATAGATAGCTATAAATATTATTTTTCTTGTTTTGCATCCCCGTGCAGCAGGAACTGTGCGGCACCTCCAGCTGTCGACAGTGCAAAGACCTCATTGATATGGTTTATGAACAGACACCTGACCACCGTGGCTGATGGGAGTGTGGAAGGCAATTAGTGGTTAATGACAAGATGGTATGAGGCTGACAGTTAGCACCACAGAAGGTCCAGAGAATCAATCCACTTCAGAACTTTAGGAGGAATTGGTCCAGAGGGAAATATCCACTCAAAAGGTCAAGAATAACCATCTACCCCAATAGGATGAACCACCAGAAGGCCATTAAGGACAGCACTTCGCAGAGGTTCCATCGGATAGATTCCCTGGAGATCCATTCACTCTAGAACTCCAGGAACGATCACGAAGTTCTGAAAGACTAGAAGAAGGAAGTTCTTCTCCAAAGGTTGGTTGCACTAACTTAAGAAGGTATTTATAACCTGATGAAGTATTGGTAGTTGCACCATTCAGCCTTAAGTCTTCTTGCAAATCTTGGCATGTTCTTCAAACCAGAAAATGAAATTGTTGAGAACTATACACTCTTTTAGCGGACTGATTTGAAACAAGATAAGCTACCTGACCTAGTACATTCATCAACACTGAGAAAACTCGAGCTCCCGGAGAAAACTTCACCAGCACAACAAAAACATACAACCACTGCATAGCTGGTCTGACCCAAGCTCAAAACCAGGACCCTCTGAGGCACGGAGCCACTGTGCATTTGTTTCTATGAGCAATAAATTAATTTTACAACAAGCAAGCTATGCAGACTGTTACAGATACAACAACGAGGAGTTGACTCTCTTGATCTGTTTGAACTGACTGGAGAGCCTTAAAGTTTGAGTTGGTTCATGACCGAGCATTTAGTGGTGCTGCACTTTATCACACTTGTGCTTCATGAGCATCAACAATTACATGACCATATCCTTGTTTTACCCAGGAGGTCTTCTGCCTATGCCCGGTCAATAAAATGACTTATTTAGGTCCTAATGCCATGCTTCTCATGTTCTATCACGCTAGACTGCTTGGCGATCAGTGTGTCCTTGAGATAACTAATGATGTTTCAATTTTCTTATTTGTAGTAATTTTTTTTAAAATTTACTTTCATCTAAATTAAAAAAGCTGTTTTTAGCTGCTCTCTTACCACAGGGGGTCACAACAGCTGTACAAGTTTGATGTGGTAGAGGTTTACAATGAAGGCCCTTCCTCAAGCAACTAGAATTAAACCAGTGACCTTTTATTTCCCAAGTAAATGTGTTAACCACTAAAACACCAAAAGTAAACAGTTAGCAAGAATGCTTGCTGTTACGCAACACCCATCTTCATGTGCATGTTCGAGTGAACGAGTTTGCTACCACCGGGCATAGTTAAGGCTGGCTGGTGCAGTCAACATAAAGTTCACTCTAGACTGGTCTCAAATACTGATCTTGCAGTTAGAACTGGGTTTAATAAAAGCAGCTGCTCCAACTGTCCCCCAATATTAGGCTGGACCAAACCCCTCAAAACCCTCATGAACTCGAGGAGGCCAGAATGAACTCTCCAATGACTAAACTCCAGAAGACCAAGAGGCCAATCGGGTTGAAGACCATCAAGGACCATCTACTCCACAAGTTCAGGAATGAATTGCTGCTCCAGCTGTCTAAAAAGTAACGACTGAATCAAGAGGTTCAGGAAGGATGATCATTAATGATGCTCTTTAGGAAGCACTTCAGTGGAAAATACAAGTCAAACTCATGTCTAATGAAACAGAGCTGAGAGTGACGGACAGACAGTTCAGGACCCTGTAAAGTACCGGAGGTCTCCAGGAGAGACGTCCAAGTTTTCAGACATGGATTGTGGTCCAGACTTGTTTTGGGTTTACCGGCACAGACGTACACTAGCTCAACAGAGCCCAGAGTGTAAATTGGTTAGTTTCATGGTTTCCCTTAGACCTTTCAGGTTCTATGTGGTTTAAAACTTTCAAAACCAGCTGAGTCCTGATCCAAAGAGGTCCAAACCAGTTTACGGGTAGCTGGTCACTGCCGCCTGTTTCTGTGCGAGACGTCGCAGCTCCTCCCTGATGGCCTTTATAAGAGAGGCGGAGGTGTGGGCGGATGGTGATGCATCCTCAGGCGGATATTCTGGAGTAGGTGAGGTCAGGAGGAGAGGTGGAGCTGACGGGTCCCGCAATGAGGAGCTGGGCATCTGGAAAACAGAGGAAGAGGAGAACTCAGGAAAGGACATCACCTGTGAAAAGAAAGGAGAAAAGGTGAGACATTTCAGCTCCACCTGTGCACCACCAAGCTATTTTCTTTACTGATTTCACCACTCACGCTCTCTCTGCTGGCTCCCGGCCTGGAAAGGTCCTGGTCTGAATGCTGCTGATTCCAGCTAGAGCCAGTGGGGCCCGACATGCTGCGACCCACCCCAGGGTATGCTCCAATCTGACTGGACAGACCCACCTGGGTCAGGTGATGGAGCTGTGCACCTGGAGGTCAGTGAAACCAGTCAGCAGATACAACATTAGTAAATCATCAGCCTGTGTGGAAACAAACTGAATACAGACAAAGTCATGTGAGGTTTGTTACCTTTGGCTTTATTGTCAGAGTCATGAGAAAAAAATGCCTCGTCCCACATTAACTAACCTAATCTACAGTCTCTGGGTATTCACACACAATATGATTCTTTTCAGAAATCTTGAGAGAATGATAATTCTTTCTTTCCTAAACTGTTAGAAATGCTGTATATTTGTTGTAGTGTATGGCACCACCAGAGGGCAGCCTCTACCGCATGACCAGTCAGCTGAATTATGCGTTACCTCTGCACATTTTGACTGTTTGAGACAAGTTCAGGATCTAAAACACGTCAGAAAGTGAAAATAAGAGGAGAATATTTTAGACTCAGATTTGATTCATTCATTTTACTTTAATCTGTATATTTCATGGCATAAAGTTACAGAACTGAATGTATTTATTGACTCACTGAGGCCATCCTCAGTGCTGTCGCTGCCCAGCAGGGGGCCGGTCATGTATATAGCTGCAGTGACTTCTATGAACCCCCCATCATGAAAAGTAGATACCTGCTGTCAGGTCATATAAACTGAACGCACGGTGAGCTGTTATTTGTTGATGGCTGTGACTGTACCTGTGCTCCCTCCTACAGGTCGAGGTCTAGAGGAGGAGGGTGGGTCCTCATACTGCCCCCTGTTGGAGTAAATGGACTCCTGCAGCTGATCTCCAGTAGACACATACCCTCCTGAGCTCAGCCCCTGCCTGTAGAAACACACAGAGAATGAGCTCTGGTTCTGACCTAGTACTCAGACTGGACCAAGTCTTCTGTATTCTGATACTAACCTCTGCAGGAGGCCCTGGACTGAGGTGGGGGACATCCCCAACTCTGCATATCTCTGCAGGAAGAAGAGAAAGAAGAGAATTAAACCAGAGCACGAGTTCCTGACAGAAGTATCTGCTTCATCTGCAGGTCCACACACTCACTGCAGAGAAGGGGCTGTGAGGGGGGGCTGCTGGGTAAGAGCCCCACTGCTGGTTTGGGGGCCAGCTCTGAGGGGAGGGGCTGGGCAGGGCAGAGCTTACCCCGGCGCTGCCCTGCGAGGACGGCGACACCAGGGCGAAGGCGTCATCCAGAAGAGAGTGCATCTGCTGCCGGGCCTCTTCAATGGAGGGCTGGGGGGGCATGTAGGGTGGCGGGGCTGGGGCAGGGTCAAAGACCTCGTCAGTGGGGGAGGGGCTGCCGTGGTCCGGGGGCAGGTCGGGGTCTGACTGTAGGAAATGAAGTAGAACATCAAGTCAGCGCTCTGCTGTCTTACAAAAAAAGTCCACAGGGCTCAAAAAGACTTCCTGTGTCACTCAGAGTTCAGTAACAGTGTACAGCTCTGTCCACGTCATGCTGACGACACCATCAGTAACAGATCAGATCAGCCGTGTACCTCCAAACACTCAAACATTATGTGTGTCTGTGAATGCTTAGAACAGGCAACATATCCAGCTCACACCTACCTTGCTTATTTGATGGTTAAATTTTGTTTGCCTCACCATGTAGGCCACGTTGTTGAGTCCGGGGTATTTCCTGTAGGTGGCGCTCTGATCGGTGAGCAGCCGGTCTCTGTCTGTGTCAGGAAGACTTCCAGGTCCTGGCTGAGCCCGCCGACTCCTAGGAGAGCGCCTCCCTCTGGCAAAAAAACACAAGAGTTTACAGTCAGGCTGGAAACAGATGGGACAATAATGAGCTTAGCTTTGGTGCTAACAGGGATGCGGTTGGTATGTCTTAAATATGATTTCTCTAGAGTTTGAGGTCTCCTGCAGGGCCTCCTCCCAACTGGGCATGTCTGGAGGTGCTCAGGAGGCACTGATCAGACTGAGAAGGAGCACGGCTCGATTCTGAGCTCCTCCTGTGTCAGGTTGAAACGGACATCTTCGAGCTAAGCTCTCTTTCTTAACCTCACAGCAGCAGTACGGTACAACTCCTGCATGGAGCACCAATCCACCAGTCCATCTCAAGCTCCACCTTCCCCTTTGTCCGCGAGCCCAAAGAGAAAAATCAGCTATTGTCCACACAGCCTCCAAGACCTACATCATTTGCAAAGAGCAGGGATAAAATGCTAAGATTCCCAAAATGCACACCTTCTTCACCCTGGCTACCCTTTGAGGTCATGTTCATGAATATTACCTACAGGATCAAAGACATGCACCAACCCTGAAGGACTGACAAGAGTATTGACTATGTGTCCTTCTGAGGACATCAGTCCCATTCATCTGGATGTAGTGTTTTCAGTTAGAGAAACATTTCATCATCATCCACTTCTTCTGTCTTTGCTGCCTGCAGGTTCCCCCAACCTTATAAACTGTACAATCAATTAAATCAGTGCTGCAAGTTTTGGTCATTATGCAAATGTAATGCTATGTCCAGATGAACAGAATCAACTTTCTGGGATTTCCTTACCTGTGTGACTGAGCATGCGTCAAGGAAGTCTGAGAACACGTTTGTCTTTGAGGGAACTGAGTCAGCTTTCGCTTTAGTCACACAGAAGCAGCTGTTCATGGAGAATGAAATATTCTTTTTTCACCTCAGGTAGGGTCTGACCTTTTCCTGGAGTCGGTGGGAGTTGGGGGTGAGGCAGCATCGGCCTGCAGGATGCAGTCCATGTGGTCGTGGGCAGAGCTGTAGAGTCGCTGTGCCACCTCACTCTGAACTGGACCATCTCCAAATGCGTCCATGATGTCATCCATGGAGGGAAACTCGCACTGGCCCCGCCTCTTAGCACGCTGTCGCAGTTTGTTCCGGTGATGCTCGATCTCTGACTTGTGCCGCAGCGCCACCTGCAGGAACAGAGACGGTTGACTACAGTTAATGATGATGACCTCATGGCAAGCTGTGACTGGATGTATTTTTGTTGTCAACTCACCTCTGTGTTGACCTTTTCAGTGAGGGAGGGGCTTGGCTGTGATGGGGCATGTGGCTGCGGTGGGCTCGGACGTGGCTGCATGGCGATGAGCTGCACCTTGTTGGCCTGACGACGGGTGCCGTCAGATGACCCGCGGGACAGGCGGTCCACATGGTCAAAGATGGAGGACGAGGACAGCAGTTCGTCCGGGCCGCTGCCTGATGGAGCACCTGTGGAAGGAGAGGTCAGAGGACAGAAAAAAGTGAAAGGAGACTTAAAGACCAACAGAGAAGTGAAAGCTCAGACTCCCAGGATGCATTTCACCAGTGACCATCTACTGAAAGCTTGCAGAGCGAGTAGGTCAGTCCCATAGACATCCATGTTAAAGCTTTACAGCAGAAATAAACGTGTTTATGTGTGCAGAGCTGCAGTTACTGCAGAAGGATAAAAAGTGACAAGCAACCAACAAGGAGATGAAGATGGCGATGATAAGGATAATGATGAAAAAGTGGGAGAAAAAAACTTTTTCCCAGAATAAGCAGCAGAAGAAACAAAGAGAGAATGAGGGAAATCCCTCAGACAGACCAAGACCCCCAGCACAGAGGTCAGAGGTCATATGCAGAGGACATCCAGGAGGCTGACAACTGCGGTCAGATCTTCAGCATTACTCAGGGTTGTGTTTGTTACTGTCAGAGAAATTATTTTACCAGAAATAACCTTCAAACTATAGAGAAGTCTGAATATAAACATTTAGACAACAAGCATGTATATTCCAAGTGTACAAGAATAATAAAAAAGAGAAGTTAATAAAGTAAGAGTGGAAAGTAAAATTCGCTCCATCATTTAGTGATGATCAGTATTCAGATTTAGCTTACTGCTGATGACTCGCCTCATAAACCAGGACCTGTTCTTCCCTTTATGAGTTAAGGTATTGTTGTCGCTGGTACTGTGATTACTGGAGACGGATCGATTTGACACAGTCACAGATTAATTATTATTATTGTTTAATCTGTGAATTTAAAGGTTGAGCTCTTGTCTCTGCAGCATCGCAATGCTTCACGTATTGATAGGAAATGTGGATTGGAGATCGGTGTGTGAGAAGGTGGTAATGTGTTGGCATGGTAACGTACCCATTTTGCTCCTCCCTTCAAGTAGGCAGTGCATTAAACAGAAAAGACAAAGTTTGAACAGAGCAGAGCCTCCATCCTTTGTTTACAGCCTATTCATTACAAATACTAAAGCTGATTATGTCACTGTGGCTCTCACCATTTTTGGGTGTCTTCCTGTGCTGTTTCCCCTCGCTGGGTGTGGCCACAGGTCGGGTGCTTTCTTCTGCTGACTCCCTGCCGCTCGATTGGTCGCTTCCTAACGAGTCGCCGTCTGATGGGCTGAGCCTGACAATGGACACAACAGGTAAATGGTAAATGGCCTGCATTTGTATAGCGCTTTTCTAGTCCCTAAGGACCCCAAAGCGCTTCACACTACATTCAGTCATTCACACACTGGCGATGGCAAGCTACATTGTAGCCACAGCTGCCGGATTAAGTAAAATTTTGAGATACTTCAGTAAAAATGTTCGATGTCGACGATTTCTCTGAATGAAAAATAATCGTGTCAACGAGCCAGTGAAGTTCATATTCTATATTTTTTAACAAGTTTGTTTAATAAGTCACAACATATTCCTAACCTCCCCCTGCGGCGGCTCAGCCGCGACACCTTGGTGGATGATCCTTTGGATTTGGGGGTGTTGAGGTCTCCGCCATCGGAGGGCGTGGCTTCCTTTACTGGTGCAGGAAGTGGACCGGACTCCTGGATCACCATGATGTCATCCTTACTGTGCTGACCCAGGTGAAGCTTTGCAAAGTCGAAGCCTTTAACGCTGGGAGCCTGAAGCTGACAGAGGATATGGATCAGGGGTCAGTAAGGTAACAAAAACATCATGTTGGTGGCTAAAATCCTAAGATTGCAAACACAGAGGACAGAAAAACACCAGGTGTCATCGCCTGTTAATTTTAAAGTGCCAGTCCTTTTTGTTGACCTCTGACCTTTTGCCTCTGCTGGATGGTGTTAATGGCGTCCGGCTGGAACTCAAGCTTCTCGGAACCGCAGAGCTTCCAGTACAGGATGATGATGATGAAGACGGCCAGTACAACCGGGACAACAACACCGACAATCAGCCAGATGCTGCTGCTCTGAGTCTCAGCTGGAGGGACAGAGATCGTCTCCACAGCTGGAAACAGAATCAAAAAGATCAAACTTTATCAATATGACACTTTCTGAACCAATCAGAAGCAGTTTGGACACACTCAGCATTGGACTCACGTTGGGCCAGCGGTCTCTGCACACGGTGTCCAAGGACAATGGCGGCCCTTTGAAGGTCCACACGGTTCAGAGTGGCGGCGGTCACCTCAGCAGGGACCCTCTCTCCACCGGGACCCTCCACAAAGTAAAAGACCTCCAGAGGGCGCTCTGCCCCTGACAGCCTGGAGACCCGCACCACCTGAGACACAACCGGTTCAGTGCACATTCACATTGTACAGGTACACACACCTCTGTCTGGTGGCATTACATCAGCCATCATTGCCTTGTGCGTGTACCTGTAGACTGTTGTTGCCCACTGCTGTGGCTCTCTTCCAGCGCCTCCTACTGGTTTCCTGCAGTCCCTCCTCCAACAGCAGAGCCAGGCGTCTCTCCAGACGAGCCTTAAAGCTTCTCTCAGCCACCAGCTGCTCCTGAACTCCCAGCAGGACTGATACCACACAAAGGGGAGTTCGTCAGAGCGAAGCTAACACATACCATCATCCACACAGTACAAAAACATCATACCAAAATGTAAAAAAAAGAGAGTGGGTTTCTTACCTGTACGGACCCAGGTGGAGCGCAGGTGGTGTGAAGTGTTGAGCTCAGGGTAGTGAAAGGCTGTTAACAGAAGTTTGATAAAAACGCTTTACATATTGTCGGTTTAATGTTTACTGTGACATGTGATGGGTTTGTGTATCGTCTCGTACGTTCAGCGATCTGCAGCGCAGGAAATCCCACGTAGAAGCTGAACTCCACCAGGCTGAGCTTCCTCAGGTGTTCACTGACCTCTGACCCCGGCAGGTAGCCCCGGCCATCCCGCACCGCAAACGTGATGTCGACGGGAACCTTCTGCTCCACCGCTGGCCGGGCCACGCTTATGGTGATGTTCAGCAACTGTGTGAAGAAGTAAAAGAAATTAGAAAAGCGAACGGCTTTAAATGGTGACCACACACGAGGCAGACTCACCTGTACGGTGGCGTTCCCTCCCTCATGTAATCTCTTCCGTGTCTCTGCGTACGCCATGGTGAGCCCTCTCTCCACCCGTTCACTGAAGTTGCAGACTCGGATGTCAACATGAGTGGGAACAAACTGCAGCACAGAGTGGAGCTGATACCTGAGGTCAGGTATGGTGTACAGTGGTGAAACTGTGGGAATGGGGCCGAAGCGTGGCGGCGGTCGGCGGAGGGCATTGATGACGGACATGGCAGTGAAGATCAGCGGTCCCGACACAACACGAAAGGCAAAACTGGATGGAGTTCTTAGGAACTGAAAAGGAAACAACCAGGGAAGAGTGGAAAGTTATTAACAATTTTTAAGTTTAGCTTAATATCTAATAAGGATTCAGTAAAGTAAATGAATAAATGAAAGAGAAGGCATTAAAAAAATAAAGAAAAGTATGCATCAGATGGCATATTTTCATGGATTAAATGGTTTTTATTGATTTTTGTGTAATTTAAAAGCTTGGACCTTCTCCTGCTGCCTCTAACAGTCTATGGACTGATTTCTATGTGAAAGACTAAAATCTAAAGGATGTCAGGTTTATACTCCGAGTGTCTCGATGCCTCTGCTCCCAGTAAACAACAAGCTAACATTAGCTTAGAAACAGAGTTCACTATTACAAAGTTAATAAATGACTGGCTCCCAGCACAACGCAAACTCCACATAAGCATGAACCAGAACGTCAGTGACACAGTAACACACAGAGATCAGTCTCTGGTCATTGGTTGGTTGCTTTGGACAAACTAATGAGGAAGAAAATCCAGTGAGAAAGACAAATATTAGCCGATCATTGTCTGTGTGTTTGACTAAATTCTGACCAGTACTGCAGATAGAGTAGTGATTCTTGTGACTGCAGCCGAATGAGCTAAAAACAAACACTTCAGAGCGAGAACATTAGAGGACGGGCTGGGATTAGCCTGTTTCATGTGAAGTCTGTGAAGCAGGAGCTTGACTGTGAGGGGAAACCACAGTCAGCATCAGCAGGACGGAATCATGCAGATCTGAGAAGCAGCGATTCTGTTTGTACCTGCAGCTCCACTGAGCGGTTGAAGTCTTTTTTCAGAAGATCTCGGACCTGACTGAAACCAGCAGACGAGCCTTTGGAGCTGACTGCAGGGCACACAAACATGGAAGACATCAGTGATTAGACAGAACATGTGCAGCACCTGGAGGTACGGTCACATGACCTTCTAAGACTCTTACCTACTCTGACCAGGTACATTTCTGGCTTGGTGACATTGCACAGGTATTGTCTGGTGGGTGGTGTCTGGGCCACTCTGGGTGTGGTGACTGGAGGGGCTCTGGTCAGGCTGATGGCTGTGATTTGGGTGGTGGTGATGATGGCGGTGGTTGTTGTCGTGGTAGCCTTAGTAGTGGTTGCGGCCTTGGTGGGAGGAGCCTTTGCTGGCACCTCAGTGACCACTGTGGGCCTCTCTGGCCTCTCAGGGCGGGTGGGGGGTCCCAGTGGTGGAGGGGGAGGCACCCAGCTGGTGGTGTTGGACGGGGGTCGGGAAGGGTGCCTGCTTGGGACCGAGACATAGTCTTTGTGTTTTGGAGCAAGAGCAGTAGGGGTGGAAGGGATCTTGGGGGTGGCTGATGGAGCAGGTGTCTTCTCCTCACCTGTGAGGATAGGTGTAAGGATGAGGGGAGGTGTGGGCTGTCTTGGGGGATGCTTAGGCTCCAATCCTAGAGGAGCAATGGGGCTCGAGGATGGGGTAGAAGGAGGATGGTGGGTGTGTGTTGCTGTAGGTGTAAGGACAGGTTTGGAGTCGTTCTCATTTACCTTTTCCCTCTCCTTCTCCTTCTCCCTCTCCCTCTCCTTCTCCCTCTCCCGAGCCAACAGGTTTGTGTAGTACTCCAGACTGTTCATGTCAGGCAGCAGCAACTCCGTCGGCTCCAGTGGGATCATGTCCTCCAAGTCATAGTCCTCATCCCAGGTGGGGAAGACATCTGGATGGGCAGGCTGAGTGTGAAGGGGAATGTTGGGGGTTGAGGAGGAGGGGGAGAGGGGAAGTTTGGATGACAGTGAGAGGGTGGGGCGAGCAGGAAAGGAGGTGTCATAAGAGACCCAGTCCCCCCCATTGTCCCCATCATAGGGGTGGCTGGGCAGTGGCGTGGCGAGGGCCATCTCGTCACCTTCAGGTACCATGAAGGACAGAGTCTCCAGGTAGTCCCCAGACCCCCAGGCCTCCTCCAGTGAGGGCCCCTGTTCCCAGGGGGGAGGAGGAGTGAGGGTGGGCTGGCTATGTGGGGGAAGTGGTGGAGGTAGACTGGGGGACAGGAGGTCTGGAGGTCTCAGGAGGAGGTGGATCCCCTGAGCACCAGAGTCTGGGTCCTCTGCTGAGCCTGCACCACCACCGTTACTGTGGTATCCAGAGTCTGAGGGGTGGCTGGGAGGTGAGGGTCTAGAAGAGGTGGAGGATGATGATGGTGATGACGGATGTGACGAAGAATCAGTCGTTCTGTTGAATTCCAGCACAACTGTGGGCCAGAAGGACAGAAGTCGTGAATTTAAAAGCTCAACATTATACCTCAAGAGTGAGCGTGTGCCATAACCAGATTGTTACCAAACACGAGGGAATAAACCTGAAGGACCCTGAAAGAAACTGATAAACATGAACAAATCTGAAGACCCTGAAGACCCGAATAAACCTGAGGACTGGTAAGAACCTAGGGACCCTGAATAAACCTAAGTAAAAAGTAAGAAAGTAAAAGCAGATCTATGGAGGACGTTTCTATTTTTGTGCAAATCTAACTGAACTTTGTGCTATATTAACATAAAGGTAAAATAGTATCTGTAGATGGGAACACAAACTTTATTCTGTTTTTTATTCTAATTGCAGTCAGCTTTAATCTGAACAAAAAGAAGGAAAATAAAAAATATATCTCCGTTTTCTGGTGCCTGCATTGTAGAGGGTGACTTTGCTCTAAACAGGAAATGACTACAGTCACGGGTTAAAGTGGATTCAGCAGGTGGGGGAACACTAAAAAATCAGTTTTAGTGGCTCAGTGTGAGGAAAAAAATCAAACTCACAATACTTTCTACTGAGAGCTCCAGTAGATTTTCTTAATGTACAGGCTGTGATCAGCTGACCTGCTGCTCTTTGCGGATTTACACACCTGAATTCAACCAGATGTGAGCAGATGTTTCATGAGTTGTTCTGGCTGATTTCCATACACTGACAGTACACTGTTTATGCTGTCTTTATATCGTTTATATCATTGTTTTCTACATTAAATCCATCACAGTTCAGCAAACTAACCTGCTTATCCTGCACTAACTTGCAGAGGATTTTCATGCAGCCTTTAAATAACTCAGTTAAGTCTACCTCAGTTTGTTTAGCAGCATGATTCGCAATATGAAGAAACATAATTTCACATGTGCAAACCCAATATCTGATGCAAAAACATGTAAGCTTTCTTTTCTCTCCCTGTGAAATACAGCAGCTCAAAGAAAGGGCTGTAAACCGAAACTAATGAGCCTGTTTTGAAAATGTAAGGAATAGAAATCTCAGATACTTATTTAAAATGTAGGGAGTAAAAGTAAAAAGTCGTCAGAAAAAAAAAAGTGCAGATACCTAAAATCTGTAAGTAAGTACAGTAATGAAGTATTTGCACTTCATTTCTTTTGACCTCTGCCAGTGGCACACTCGTTTTTACAAACATATTAGTATTTTTGAATTATGATTTGAAACTGATCACAGCACAAAATAAAGAATAAACTCTGAAATGACAAAGCGTCACAAACACAGATCACCTTAATGAGACTGAGCTGGTTCAGCTTCTTTACAGCATTCATTCACACAGCAGAAACACACTCCTCTTTTTCCTCCCTTGCAGTCTCTTTAAAACCATTTGTCTTTATGACGTACGCACGCACACACACACACACACACACACACACACACACACACACAGCCTTGACTGGGTCTCTTTCATCTGGTCTTGGCCTTGTTGCCGTGGTGACGCCGTGCTTTGCGGCAGCATCACATGCAGAACAGAGACGAGTCATTGGTATTCAGGAGACGACGCCCTCTC
Organism: Copadichromis virginalis; assembly: GCF_057382275.1. Taxonomy (NCBI): domain Eukaryota; kingdom Metazoa; phylum Chordata; class Actinopteri; order Cichliformes; family Cichlidae; genus Copadichromis; species Copadichromis virginalis. The sequence continues at coordinate 17,060,676 of NC_140634.1, forward strand.
ACACACAGACAGACAGACTGATCGATAGATGCAGAAAATATTTATCATTTTTTAATTATAAAGAATCTCTTCAGATTGATGCACTAGGCTAACTGCTAACCTGCATTTATCTGAGCTCCTGTATTTACTGCTCTCAGCTCTGAGAAACATCTCCTGTTATTCCTGACTCTGAGGTGCCCTCACAGAACAGCTGTGGCTGAGGTGTTTTATGGCAGCACATCTGCTTCTGTACTCCATCACATTTATTTTAAAGCGTTGGGTCCTTCTGATTTGCAGTCTAAAATATAAATCTACTCAAATATGACACGATAGTATTATAGATAATCTCCTCAGCAGTAAACCTTATTCTTCTTTCACCTGCTTCCATTAGGGGGTGCCAAAGTGGATCATCTGCCTCCATCTCCCAGCATCCTCCTCTCACACTGACAACTCAGCAGTCCTCCTTCACTACATCTATGAACCTCCTCTGAGGTGTTCCTTTTCTCCTCCATCTTCATCCTCTGCCCATGCTTAGACCATCTCAGGCTTCCCACTTCACTTTGTTTATTTACAGTTTTTTTATTCACTAAGCGTTCATTATGTGCTTGCTGAGCTCTCACATCTGTTTTATTTCACATCTGCGTAGCTCTGACGTCTCATGGCACAGGTGCTCTATAGAAGAGCAGGTGGAGAATAAAAAAATTAGCCCAGGGAATTGAGCTACATTTCATTGTGGATGTATGACCATGTGATGTTTGTGGTTTTTCTTTCAGTGCACTGAAACAAGTTTCTACGTCTTCATCAGGTTGGACAAACTCTTCTTCAGTCTGAATTAAAACACAGCCATGGGTTGAAATCTGACATCCATAATGCAACATGTGATCCACAGAGGGCGCTATAATAAACACACACTCCCCGAATCTGTCATCTCTAACACAAGTCCTGAAATGTCGAGTGACGTTTCAGGACTAAAAGTGACATCACACCAACACAGTCACAACCAGCTGACCTCTGAGAGCTGTTTGTGATGAAGCAGCTTCCTGCTGCCTACATCTGATCAGCTGATGTCAGTGTAAACCTCCACAGTCTGACATCAGCAGGTCATGTGACTCTGTGTGTGCGTGAGTCAGTAATGTGGGAGGATGACAATATGGAGCTAAAATGAGACTCAGAAGAAGATTCCTGCACTGCAGTCCTTTTGAGGAAGTCCATGTTCATTTCCTGCTGTGTACAGATGGCTCAGAGGTCAGAGGTCAACATTAACAGCTAACAGCACCTAGCAAGGTTACCTGCAGCAGGTGAACTTGAGGTCACCATGGAAACCAATGTGCCAGCCACCAGCAGGACCACACCTAGTGTTTGTCTGCAGGCCGAGGTTCTGCGTTCCATCCTGGTCCTGGTGCTGGAGCTGGGGCCTGGCGAGGTCACAGCGTCCATCGTCCTCAAAGGACCGGCGGTGCGGTCCCGCTACAAAGAGCCGAAGGCCCCTCAGGAGGACCTGAGTAGCATAGAACAGCAGTCAGAAAATGTGTGTCCTGCAGGGTTCTCACCGAGCACAGGAGAACATTCTCCTGCTGGATGATGACATCATCAAACGGATCAGGAAAGATTCAGCTAAAACTCTTTTTTACCTTCATCGTTAGTTACTTTAAAAATAAAGGCTGTAAAGTTGTGTGGAGTAGTGTGTGACCCTCTGATGGGAAGGTTCATAGTTGAAACAATTCATCAAAGTTTGAAATAACAAATCTAACTATCAGCCTGACGCATTAGCTTTTGTCTCCGAACTAAAGTCCCAGCAAGTTCTGATACCCTTCCATCCACCCTGACCTCCTCCCTGCTCCAACTCAGACTACAGCTGGCCTGCTGTGGATGTTTAGGTCTGATGCTGAAACCAGTGTTTATGGACTGACGCTGTCAGATAGGAGAGAGACCAATATTCTCGATGCACACCGTCTGTGAGAGCTTTGCTGCAAAGGTAACAGTGATGAAAGAAAAACACTAAAGTGCCTCATTACAGTCCAGCATGAAGCTGAGAAGACTCTGAAGCAGTGAAAAAGTAGGAACCCAGGGACAGGCGGTGCTGCAGAAGCATTCATTGTGAAGCAGACGTGCTGCTTTGAAAACAGACAAAGACTTGCAGCAAAGACTCAAAAGACTCCAAGTAGATGCACGTATGTCATAAACAAACTCCTACATCACCTCATTCTTGAGTTATTACATTTACAAACTTGGGTGTCCTCGCTGCCCCCCAGTGCCATGACGACATACCCCATCGGACTTTTACGGTTCAGGGGTAAAATCCCCCAAAATCCTCTGCTTAAAGGATCTGAAGGTTTTTACGTGCTGTAGACCCTGCAGCAAACATTTTACTGTGACTGTGCCCTCTAGTGGTGGAAGTGCTTGGTGCTTGGTGTCCTGATGTCCTGATGTCTTATTTTGGAGGACAGCATGAAAACGTCTAAAGCCACCCCATAACAAACCCACGACCTAAAGACTGTGGAACATGCTCATTCATTTGGTTTTAGGGTGTTCTGCTGAAGGCTGCAGGGAGGAGGTCGGGTGGATGGACGGGACAACAAAGACACAGAATGATGTTAGTCTAATATTTCAAACTGTACTCGTAAAGAATTGGGTACCTTAAACTGGGGCTGTTCAGCCTGGATAAAACCCCTCTGAAACTGAAACACGGAGCGCTAAAAATGCTCTGATGTTGCTTCGAGAGCAGCTCAGGTCTGAATGAAGATCACAGCTGACATTTCTGACAGCATGCAGAGCGGGGTCAGGATCAGGGCTGCCACACCATCAGAAGGTCAGTTAAACATGTACCTGCTGCTGGACCCTCACACCCGAATCACCTGATTTCAGCAGCTTCACATCCTTCATTCTGGAAGGGTGGAGGACATAAACCCAGAACATCTAGGCTTAGGCTACAGTCTAACTCTGAACCTGAAACACTTTCTCTGTGAAGATGATGAAGACCTGCTCCAACCTGCGGGTGGAGCATCTGGACCACTGACTTATTACTTCATTGTCCAGGTTTGTGATGAAGGCTAGCGGGGCTTTAATCTGCACATATTTCTGATCTCGTCTCAACTTTAACATCAGCACTTCCCTGTGAGTCAGCTCATCGTAACCAGGCTGAGCTGAGGACAGCTCTCAGGTAATATTAATAAAGAGATTACACGCAGTGTCACGTGATCCCTGCTGCTCCTCACAGCCCCTCAGTACCGAGCAAAAAGGGAGCTCTGCTTTCTCTGCAGAGCACGATTACAAATGGGTCACTGTCCCAGACCCCGGAGCCTACGAGGGTGTGCGGCTGAAGCAGGAGGCTTCAGGCTCGCCTCCACCTGCGGGGATTTTTCTGTTTGCGCAAAACATGAAAATGTCGGTTTGAAGGATTTGCATAAAGAACCTTCAAAAATGATCAATCAGTCAATAAATCAACCATCGATCAATAAGTGAAACCACAAAGACGTGACGGTGAATATTTAAAAGGTATCCAGCTGTTTGTCTGACCGGCTTTCACAACTGTGCCTAATAAAGTGACAGGTTGGTATATTCTCTGTCAGTCCGGGTTTTTGTGCTCTGCTCGGCTCCGTTTCCAGAACACTCACTCCTCTGCCGGTCTGGCCCGGCTCGGCCTCCTCTCAGATTGACCCCATTATCGGACAGATGCTAACTGCCTCCACCCGCCCGCCGAGTCCGCGAGGTGGAGGCTGCATCCGCCCCGCATGTTCGTGTCCGGGGCTGATATGCCCCCCTCCCCCTTCCCCCGGCACGCTCCGGTCCGGTCCGGCACGGCCCAGTTTACCGTGAGGACGACGCTGCCTCCGGTGCACGGCTGAAGGAGCCTCGCTTCTTATAGCGGCCGCGGACACACAGAGCCGCAGACCCGGGATCACATTCAGACTGCAAGCCGGGCCGGGCCGGGCCGAGCCGGGCTATTCTCACTGAGTCTCTGCCACGGCGGAGACCTACCTGCCATCCTGGAGATGCGGTTCGGGCGCGTCACGCCTCTCCAAGCCGCGCAGCGCGCTCCCTGCGTGGGGAAGAAGAAGGAGGCGGAGAGTCCCCGCAGAATCACACCTCCTCCTCTTCTCCTCCTCGGAAACAGCAGCAATCAGCCTCCACCGCCCGGTGGTGTCGGTGCTGTCCGAACCCGTCACATTCACAGCGCGTCCGGTTCCGGTACCAGTCCAGCCGGCCCCTCCCAGCATCATCTGACCCGACCTGCAAGTCAAAGCGCTTCTTCTCACACACGGACCGTTATTTGAACCGGCACCGGCACAGGGCCAGGACAGCCGGATCTGACCATGAAAATGAAACAGCAGAGAACTGCTCAGCTTTTATTTTATGAAGCCAACAAAAACACACACACACTCTCTCTCTCTCTCTCTCTCTCTCTCTCTCACGCACGCACACACTCTCTCTCTCTCTTTCTCTCTCGCACGCACACACACTCTCTCTCTCTCTCGCACGCACGCACACACACTCTCTCTCTCTCGCTCTCTCTCTCTCTCTCGCACGCACGCACACACACTCTCTCTCTCTCTCTCGCACACACACACACAAACGCACAGACTCTGCTCATGTTTTATGCTTCATGCAGACCTGGGCCACGGGCACAGCGGTACACTGGTTAGCAGGAAGGTTGTGGGTTTGAATCCCGTGGTCAGTTGGGCTCTGCGTGTGTGTTTGGTAACAGCTGACTTAATTCAGGTGTGTGAATGTGAGTAATAAAGTGCTCTGATTGGTCAGTTAGACTGGAAAAGATTAAGATACCAACCAGTTTATTTGAATGCTGCTGTTTCTGTTGAAGGTCACCCTCCGTATTTTCACCTTAAAGATGAACTGAGCACTCCTACAGAGAACAGCTGATACTCGACAACAGTGCAGCCATAATAGAGGAAGCCTGCTCTGAACGGACCGACGTCACGGGCGTTCCAGTCTGTGCTGAAGTTTGAGTCTGCAGTAACTGCAGTAATGTTTCATATTTAGTTCAGTTAACGATCGCGGCCGTTTCTTTGGGTCTGTGAGGGGTCACCAGGATTCTGTGATCACATGACTCAATTTTCAAACTGTTGGTTTAAGGAAATTATGGATGAGGACACCAAATAAAAAGAAAGGTAGACTCAGAGTCTCTGACACCAGATCGTCCTGCAGCTGAGAGAGCCACAGAGCTCAAACTAAAGACATTAATAAAAGGCTCCAATAAGAATCACTCCATTTTATTTACAGCACCAAATTAACAACAGTGACCTCAAGGTGCTTTATATTGCCTAAAGCCCATACAAAAATAGAAATACAGGTAGAATAAATTTCCCCCACACAGGCACATACACACAGAGAAGCAGAAAATAATAGAAGTGGTTAACATGCTCAGTGAATGCATCAGTAATCATTTACAGACGTCCAGGAAGTGATGAAATCTTGAGCAGCAGCACCTGCTACTGTGATAAGGCACCCAGCCTGGTCCAGTCAACATAATCGGGTCACATTTGACTTCCTAACACCGGCCTCTCCACCTCCTCCCGGGAGACGAAGCGAGGGCGACGGCGGACTTTCCTCTTGGTGTTGTGCTTGTGGTTCCTCTGGTACATGTCTGCAGAGAGAGAGAGAACATGCTTAGACACCATCAGGAAGCGGTAACAGAGGAACACACTGGGACCTGAAGCCTAAAGGCTGGGATGTGTCTATGTGCTGAATCAGGGCATGCCATTGTGTCTGGGACATTCCCAAAATTCATTCTGGGATTCTGGAAGTTTCTGTTGGAATCGTCACCTCTGACTTTCCTGCCCTGACTGTGGCACTCACTGTGGAACTGTGAGTCCCCACATGGAGGGATGCTGGACTTGTTCTGGGCCTAACCTGACCACTTCATTAACTCACAGTTACACCTGGGATGCAGGTGACAGGAAGTAGTACCTTTGAAGCTGATGATGTACTCTCTGTAGCCTTTCACCACTCTGACTTTAGCTCTTCTGTCAGACAGGTACTTCTTCTCCAGAGTGCAGGATGTCTCCGATGTGGAGCGCAGCTTCTCATCCTGAAGGACGTACGAGACAGACATCAGACCTGGAGCTAAATAAACATTTTCTGTATTCCTCTACAGCTCGCTCCCACACAGTGATCCTAAAGGTGCTCCAACTCACCAACTCTCCATATTCCACCCAGTTCCCATGGTCCCCCTTGTAGTACCACAGCCATTTGGTGGTCAGTGTGTAGTATAACGGCTTCTTCACGGAGGAAACTGTGGAGAGACGGCGAACAGGCTGCATCCCTCGAGTCATCGTGATGAAGTCGATGGTCTGAACACCAGCGCTGAAAAACATGGCAGCTGTGAGTGGCTGATGCATGAAAAACATCAACAACTTGCACTCATTGTGACCTCTGACCTCTCAGTCCTGGACGGGTCACAGAAGTCTCGCTCAATGTCCTCCATGTTCTGCAGCTCCGTCCAGGTGCTGCCATCTAGAACCTCCCACTTATACGGCAGGTGGAAGTGCACCTGCAGGCACGAGTCTGCAGAGAGACCGAAAGACTGAGGCGAGGCCAATGAGCACGAACACGCCCACAGAAAACTCAGCGCAACCAGCAGGAAATCATAAAAATCACACAATCATACAATCACAAAATAACAAAAATGATATTAATAATAAAATATTAATAATTAAAAATAAATAACAATCAAACAGGACTGTACAGATGAAAAATAAAGGAAATCAAAACAATGAGCACAAAATAATACATTTTTCCCCCACTGGCAGATTTGACAGAAAACGTTATCTAGGAAGACAAATTTGAATAAATTATAATTTATAAACTTCAACTCTTTTGAACATGATGTCATGTATATACATTAAATATTTGCACTGAAGAAGATTAAATAAAAGAAAATTTGATATTTTAAACTGTATGTTTCCAGAGAAACCAATCAGATGCCAGCAAGGCACGAAAAATATTTTAGGTTTTAGTGAGAAAACAAATAAATCTTTATTTATAAAGAGTGAGTCAGCTTCATGTTGGAGTCTGTACTTCTACCCTGTGCTGCCACCTACTGGATGCACACGACTAAGTGCACAGCGGGAGGCTGAAAGAGACTTCCTGTGTGCAGTTTCCTCTCAGCCAATCAGATCCTCGCATGAAGAAAGTAGGAAAACTCACCCTGAAACTTGCATCTGTTCCTGAAGAAGTGCAGGCAGATCTCCAGAGAGTGAGACGGCTCAGGAACAATGTCTGAAACATAAAGAGCCGAAGTCACGGTACAGAGCGCCTCCTTGTGTTCACGTCAGTAACATGTAATCAGGTAATAACACACACATAGACACTGAACGCCATGTATGAAATCTGAATCTTGTGTCATGTTTATGGATAACCTCCTCATATTTGTGTAGCATTATCAGATTATCACACTGAAACACCAGCTTCGTAACATTATTTATATTTTTGGCAATTATGACTTCAGTGAGGAGACATTGTTGTGTCTGTGAGGCAGTAGTCGCTTGTATAAAAGGCTTTTTTTCTTCCATATTTATGGAATCATTTTCTCCTCTTTATGGAGCAGATTTCTAATACTGATCTGACTTTTCCTGATCTGCAGGTTTCCTCCTCTATCCTCACAGTGATTAGACGGTCAAGGTTCTCAGGATCAGCAGGTTCTGTTTCAGGCTTCAGTCTCACCCATGGAGGTGGTGGAGGTGGAGGCCGCTCTGAGCTGGTGGATGTTGCTGTAGATGGAAGGCAGGTTGTGGATGATGTCACAGCTCAGTCCTCTCTCCTCCAGCATGTGGCGCCCGTGCTCGTCAACGGCATGCAACCGTTTGCACTTTTTTCCAAAGATGCAGTCACCCTGCACGAAGTGCTGACACAGGTGCACTTTGGTGCAGTCGCCCTGGAAACTACAGCAGCCGTGAGGCCCCAAGCCTTTGTTATAGTGCACACACACCTGAGCGAGCGAGCGAGCGAGAGCGAGAGAGAGAGAGAGAGAGAAAACATACAGAGCCTTCATGATTGGGTTAGAGAGAGTGTGTGTGATTTTTTTAAGGATCCAGCTGTCAATCACATTTTTACTGAAAGTCCCTTAAAAGCAGTGTTTGTCACAAACGTCACAAATGTTGAAGTGATGAAGTAAATGCAGACTCGGCTAAATCGGATACATAAATGATTAGAGTAAGGGTTGTCAAACTTACAGCCCGTGAGATACATTCATATGCCAGTCACAGCTGGACTGGCCATCGGGCATTCCATTTGCCCGATGGGTGGATGGTGATTTCTCGCTTTTAATGGGGCGATGTTTGTTTTGGGTTGTTTGTTTGTTTTGTAAACAATGGAAGGTGGTGGATTGGCCAATTGGTCATGATCTACTCTGGGCTGGACCAATTACAATACATCCGTATTGCGGTGAAAAGGAACGCGATTTGTCCCGTACTTCAGCTAGAATGAAAAAAGAGACAACGCTGGAGTTATACTGTGTCTTTACGCTGTCAGCTGCCTCTTCTTCTCTCATTCTCTCCCCTTCCCTCTCATGTTGCTACTTCAACCATGAAACTGATCAATGATCAGCTGATTGGCTTTTCTGTCTCAAGTCTCATCTCTCTTTGGCCCACCTGTTTGGCCTACTTTGCACCAGAAAGAGGAAACCACCAGATGTTGCGCTAAACAACAGCAGCACGTTTAAGCTTGATCAGCTGTTGTTAGAATTTATTTAATATTAATTTCTAGTATCAGCTGATGTTTGTTGGAGCCACAGCTGTAACAGCTGCTGGTTTGGATATGTGGTGAAGATGAAACCAGGAGATGTCCTTACTGAATCATCAGAGTTGAACAGGTGGTGGAGAAACAGGTTTACCTTTTAGGTGACAGGAATGATTTGAAGGGAAGTTATGAACTGTTTCTGAGAGACAAATAACACCAGGATCTTGTTCTACATAGCTGACAGCTGGTAACTGTTCAGGGGCGGGTCTAGCAAAGTTTTGCCAGGGGGCCAGGTAGGGCATTAACAGGGAAAGGCGGGTCAGTACGCGGGAGTCGGGTCTTCAGCCCTGCTGAGAACACTGACAAAAGTTTCACTGGTCCAACCCACTTAAAAGGTCAAAGTTCGCTTTATGTGGCCCGCTGTGTAAAATGACCCCCCTGCATTAGTTTCTGGTTACCTGAGGATCCTCGGTCATGTCCAACTTTTGATTTTCATTTTTGATTTTTGATTTTTGTTTTTTTTGTTTTACTTTCAGTTTCAGTTTCTTCTTCTGTGGATGTTACGTGACTAAAGAAGCTCTGTGTCCTCATGTGAGGCAAACAAATGGTGAGTCTGTTGCCATGGTGATCTCATACATGCTGCGTTTCATCACTTTCTTATTCACTTTTTTTTTTCTTCAGGAGCGTCCCACGAATCTGTGCACAGTTGCGTTTCTTGTGTAAAGGGCAGAGTCGTTTCATCTGCTAACACTGAGCACGTCTCCTGAGGAACAGCCTGTGACGTCAGGTGAGTGAGGTGTGGGCGTTACCTCGGGCAGCAGCGCCGGGTCGTTGAGCAGCAGCAGCAGGAAGAGCTCGTCCTCGTTTAGCTGCTGCAGCGAGCACTCTTTCAGCAGCCTGGAGTTATGATCAGACCGCAGGTCGTGGGATGATCGACATGGTTTCCTGTGAGGAGGTACATTTACCATCAGCTCCTCTCACCCCGCTGTCAATACCAGTCAATCAACCAATCAGTCCATCAGTCAATCAATCAGTCAGACAGATAGATAATGGATCAGTGGTGCATGCTGTAGCAGGTGAGTGTTTTCAGGACTGAAGCTGGTTTGTGATGATCGTCTGCAGAATCAGTTAGCATGGTGATGCAAACACGTAGGAAGTGAAACTTCCTAGTGGCAAGTGCTACCCTAAAAGAATCCCTTGCCACCCCAAGTGCCACCCCAGTTTTGCATATGACAGTGTTGTTTATTAAAATAAGATAGCATTAACAGTTTGAGCGTAGTTACAGTGAATATAAATGCTAAAACTGAATATATTGCATAGTGTTCTCCCCTCCACCATTAACAAATGGTTCAGCCATAGCGGGACCGGCTTTTTTCTTGTTTTCAGTAGCAAGCGATGGTTATGCTTGTGCCAGAGCACATTTTGAACAACACCATGGGAATTTCGCTTTTTACACAGGTGGTTGGATGTTACACTGTGGAAATGGAAGGCACAGACCTATGCCCTGATTAGGAACCTACTCAGTCCGGTCAAGCCAGGGGATCGTTCTTATGCTGAGTTGGTGGGATTATTGAACAATCATTTTCACCCTAAGCCGAGTGAAACTGTGCAGCGGTGGAAGTTTAACACACGGAATAGAAGGCCGGAGGAAAGTGTGGGCGATTATGTAGCGGAGCTAAGGAAGCTCGCACAGGACTAACTTTGGAGACTCCCTGACGGTGATGCTGCGGGATCGTTTAATATGTGGAATAAGCGACGACAGAATACAGCACAGATTGTTAGCAGAGGATTTGCTAACATTTGAAAAGGCGCTGAAGTTTGCTCAAGCAATGGAGGCTGCTAACAGAGACATTGTGGATTTGAAGAGCATGACGGAACAGTCGCGATTCACTAAAGGATTAGGAGCGGTGAACAAGATGGAGGACGGCGGCTCGACGTCACAACAGGTTGTCAGGAAGTGCTACAGATGTGGAGGGCTAAATCATGTGGCCAAGGACTGCAGGTTTGTTTCAGAAAAATGCCACAACTGTGGAAAGGTGGAACACATAAAAAGGGTCTGCCGAATGAAAATGGAACAAAAAGGAGGGCGTGGCAGACAAGGTAAACAAGCCCATTTCTTGGAAGAGGAGAATGTGGAGAGTGAGGAAGAAGGAGCTGAAATGCACCACATAAAGGCAAGTGTGACTATGTATAATGTGCATGAGGAGATTAGCATCCCAAGGGAAGAACCCATAAGACAGAAGCTAAAAGTAAATGGACAGAATGTGACATTTGAAGTAGACACAGGCTGTGGTTACACTATCATGTCGAAGGAGTCATTAAAAAAAACTTTTTGAAGGCAGTAATGCGCCCAAAGTAAGCAAGTGTGGAATCAAACTGAGAACGTATGGAGGCCACAAGGTACCCGTGTGGGGAGCAGCCCAAGTGCAGGTGGAATTCAGAGACAGTAAGAAAACACTGGATGTGGTGGTGGTTGAAGGGGCTGGAACTAGTTTGATGGGTCGGGGATGGATTAAGGCCCTCCAATTAGACTGGCAACCTGTACATAAGATAGAAGGCAGAGATGATGCCTTACAGCGGATACTGGCCAGACATGAAACAGTGTTTAAGGATGAGTTGGGAACGCTGAAGGGGTTTGCAGCAAAGATACATGTAGCCAGTGATGCCAAACCGTGCTTCTATAAGCCCCGATCAGTTCCGTTTGCTATGAAAAAGAAAGTGGAGCAGGAACTGGAGAGACTGTTGGAGGAGAAGATCATCCAACCAGTGAAATTCTCAGAGTGGGCCGCACCCATTGTACCCACACTAAAGCCAGACTCCAGCGCCAGAATTTGTGGTGACTACAAACTGACTGTTAACAAGGTGTCGCCTGTAGAACAATACCCCATTCCACGAATGGAGGACATGATAGCGGGGCTGGCGGGAGGAGAAAAATACACCAAGTTAGATATGAGTCACGCATACAACAGGTTGTACTTGATGAGGAATCTAGAAAGTATGTCACAGTGAACACACACAGGGGTTTGTTTACATACACCAGGTTGCCATTTGGTGTGAGTTCAAGTCCTGCCATTTTTAAGCGCACCATGGAGAGTGTGTTGCAAGTAGGGCTGGGCCATATTATACCGTTCACGGTAATACCGGTATAATGTTAGGCAACGATAGGAAAATGAAATATCGCGATAGAATGGGAGTAAAACGCGCATGCGCAGTGTCTTTGTTTACATACGCACATGGCCGATTGTTGAGTGAAACAGATGATCCAGAATTGGTTTGTAAAAATGGTGCAACTTCCGTGATGTGGAACTGGTTTGGTGTTTGTCCGTCAGATACACAACAAAGCACATTTTTTTGCAGAACATGCAAGCGGCCGTTGTTATTGTCGTATTTGTCGGACTAAGATGCTCTTAAATCTGGGAGTAATCTGGGTCCTAAACTCCGTATGCTTCAGGTCAAACAACACTGCAGCATCACTAAGAGTTAAAAACTGTCTAAATTCTTTCATCTTTAATAAAACGATCAGCATTGCTGCTTTACGAGGTGTAACTATAAAGTTTAACTTCCAGGCATCCATGAAAACAAAAGTTATTACATTTAACGGAGTTAGAAGTTAGCAGGAAGCTAGCGGAAGTTAGCTCGCTAGTTTCGCTAGTTACCTAAGCATGATATTGCATGTTCTGACTGAGAGATTTCTGAAAAAAATCAAACGTACACCTCTGCTATCACTTCCAACATAAATGAAGACAGGAAACTAAACAGCAGTGACGTTTGTAGGGTTACTGAAGTTGGGCTAGCTGGTATATAATGATGTGCTACGTGATCGCTAGCGACACAGCTATGTTAGCATAACATAAACAGTGAAGCTGGAGGACGAACACTAACACTTTTCCACTTATAAAAGTGAACGTGAAGGTTCTTCATGGTTAGAGACAAATGCAATCGCATGGCAGGATGCTGTAAACGGACCAAACTTCAGTCAGGAGAACAACTGAGATAATCCATCCACAATACGAGGTTAGTCATTAATATACTGCAACAACATGGGAATAGAGCAGCTGCCAGAGAATTCAACATTAAGGAATCAATGGTACAGAAATGGAGGAAGGAAGAAGAATGAGTTTAATAAAGTTTGATTTATCTGACTGCTTTGTTTCGCTTAATGTGCCTTATAATCCCGTGCACCTTATGGTCCAAAAAATGCGTACTGCACACTGCAGTTTAATGTTGCAAAGCACCTCTTTTTAACTTCAGTGGATATTATACATGGTTATGCTCAGGACATGTCAGCCCATTTCTAGTGGAAATGCCTTTTGGTTAAACTTTCAGCAAGCAATTTGCATTTGTACTGTTACATTTTTATAAAGCTTTAATGTACATAAAAACCAGCTTCTTGTTTAAGTGAATATAAATGGAAGGTTGTCTTTTTGCGCTAGTAATGTTGTGGAGTTGTATTTTGTCTTGCATCAATTATATCGTCGGTTATATCGTTATCGCAAATTTTCAAATATATATCGTGATAAATATTTTTGGCCATATCGCCCTGCTCTAGTTGCAAGGTCTGACCAATGTCGCAGTGTATCTGGATGACATCATCCTGACGGGAAAGAATGACAAAGAACATCTTCAAACACTGGATGGAGTGCTGCAGCAGTTGGAGGAGGCGGGCCTGCGCTTAAAAAGGAGCAAATGTCAATTCATGGAGAAGGAAGTGACATTTTTAGGACATCGGGTAGATAAGACCGGTTTACATCCAGTGCCAGCAAAAGTGAAAGCAGTGCAGGAGGCGCCACCCCCAAAATCAGTGACAGAGCTCAAAGCTTATTTGGGGTTGTTGAACTTCTATAATAAGTTCTTGCCAAACTTGTCCACACTGTTGGCCCCACTGCACAAGCTTCTGAGAAAGGGGGAACCATGGTGTTGGGGACCAACACAGGAGAAGGTTTTCTGCAAATCAAAGGAACTGTTGCAGTCAAGCAGTGTATTGGTACACTATGATGAGCAAAAGGATTTAATTCTTTCTTGCGATGCGTCCCCCTATGGAGTGGGAGCAGTACTAGCTCACCGCATGCCAGATGGTCAGGAAAAACCCATTGGGTTTGCATCGCGTACCCTGAATACAGCAGAAAAAAAACTACTCACAGCTGGATGAAGAAGGATTGGCTGTAATATTTGGTGTACAGTATTTTCATACGTACCTGTACGGCAGGAAGTTCATGATTATCACGGATCATAAGCCATTGATAAGTTTGTTCCATGAGTTGAAGGCCGTCCCTCAGATGGCATCACAGAGGATCATGCGATGGGCGGTGTTATTAAGAGCCTATGAGTATGTCATTAAATACAGAGAAGGCAAAAATAACAGTAATGCTGATGGTCTGAGTCGTCTCCCTCTTCCAGAGAACCTCCCTAAAGAGGTGGCAGCTGAGGACCAAGTGTTGATGGTAGATCAGGACCAGGAGGGCGTGATGACATCTGAGCAGCTGCAAAGATGGACAACCAAAGATCCCATACTCTCCAGAGTGCGTGAGTATGCTTTGAGAGGATGGCCCACTACGCAGCATCCTAATTTTCAGCCCTACAGACAGAGACAACAGGAGCTGAGTGTGCAGGATGGGTGTGTGCTGTGGGGGGCGAGGGTGGTGATACCAGAACGACGTCGACGCCCCCTTTTGGAACAGCTACATCAGTCACACCCAGGAATGAGCCGCATGAAGGGCCTGGCCAGAAGCTACATGTGGTGGCCGCATATGGAGAATGACATTGAAGACAAGGTGAGGTCCTGCAGTACATGTCAAGAACATAGACACAGGCCGCAAGAGGCACCGCTACACCCCTGGGAGTGGCCAGAAAAGCCCTGGAGAAGGATACATATCGATTATGCAGGCCCGTTTTTGGGTAAAATGTTCTTAGTAATAGTGGACGCCCACTCCAAATGGTTAGATGTGTATCCAGTTCCATCCGCTACAGCAGCTGCAACCATAGACTGCCTGAGAAACTGTTTCAGCACGCACGGCCTTCCTGAGATGGTGGTCTCAGATAATGCCCAGTATTTTGTAAGGGCACAAACTAAAGAGTTCATGGCAAAGAACGGAATCACTCACGTCACCTCTGCTCCATATCACCCAGCATCCAATGGGTTAGCAGAAAGAGCAGTGCAAACGTTCAAAGAACTCATGAAAAAGAGTACTGGAGACACACTGGCAACCAAGTTAAACAGGGCTCTGTTTAGTTACAGAATCACACCACAGTCCACAACAGGGAAGTCTCCCGCTGAGTTGATGATGGGCCGGAAGTTGAGGTGTACTCTTGATCTCATACACCCTGACTTGAAACAGAAAGTGACAGCAAAACAAGATAGCCAAAGACTGTATCATGATAGACATGCCAAGGAGCGCATGTTTGTTATTGGAGACACAGTATATACCAGAAACTATGGCAGAGGACCCAAATGGATACCAGGACTTATACAGGAGATGACGGGGCCTGTTTCCTACTTGGTGATGCTGGGCAATGGGACAGTGGTGAGGCGTCACGTCGATCAGCTGTTTGCCCGCCTGGAGCCGTGCCTGGCAGCAGGAATGCCTGAAGGCCACCCAGGCGAGCCCCCAAAGGCAGCCCCAAACATCAGCGCTGAGACAGGAGACGAGGATGAGAGACACATGGAGGTGCAAGTTACACCAGTGGTGAAGCCACATATGGAGAGTAGTGATTCACTGGAATCACCTGCCACTGGGTTACGGCGATCGCAAAGAACCAAGAGACCGCCGGAGCACCTGAGAGACTTTGTGCCGTGATTACGGTGAACTGTTATAGGTTAACCTAAGACTGTTGGACTAAAGGTTTTAAAGAAATTTAAATAAAGGCTGGGGACGGGGTTGTTGCATTTTTATAAAGGTGAAGTTTTTGTTTATGGGTATTTTCTGTAGTGATTAAAACTACAGAGTAGTTCCAGTTTAAGGGGGGAGGAATGTTATGTTGTGGCAGGGATTTGTCCACCAGGGGGCAACAGTTGTTGGAGAGCTTTCACTCTGTGGGGCGCATGTCCCGGTTCTCTTAATAAAGAAGTAACTGTGAGCTAAACATGGTCTCCGTGGTTCCTTAGTCTTAGGATATCACAAAAGCAAACCAACAAACACGAAAACACCAGACATTATGATACAGACTTATAATTTGCACCGATGTTTTTTCGAAATTCTATACATGAAAAGTGAGCGCGAGAGCCCTCGGTGCGCCTGCTCGCTGCTGAAGTCAAAGTAAACTTTATTGTCATCTCCGCTACATACAGGCCAGTATATAGAGAGACGATATAAGAAGAGTAAGAAAATAAATATACACTTTAGGACCAGGGGTAAAGGGATCAATAACAATTTAATATTTACAGTTTGATGATTTAAAGTCTCACACACAACCCGTCGAAAGGGGAGGAGAGCCTTGCTGCTTCCAAATAGAGCACATTTCATTCACAATGATGTAAATCCAAGCCCATTATGTATTCATGATTTGAATCCTGGGTTGTGTAAAATCTCAGAAATGCACCCTAGACAAAGTGAATCTGTGAACTAAGGTGTAGGTGTGTTAGATTATATTGTAGTGATCCTTTGGTTGAGGGATGGGTGCTCATACTGGAGTGCAAAATTAAAACCAACGTAAGATGGACAAGAAAAGTTCAAAGCCATCAGGTGCTCAGTTTAGAAAAAGAGAAAAGAAGAGGAGGAGAAACGAGCAAAAGATGCAGGTAAGCAGACGTGTCATTGGATAATGGCAGGTCATCCTGAAACAATCAGAATCAGAATACTTTATTAATCCCTAAGGAAATTATGTGCGTTACAGTTGCTCCAAGAAGAAATGGTAAAAATAGTAACAGTAACAGACTAAACTCCAAACAATACATTATGTTACAGATTTTAATATTAACTAGTCATTGTTAATTGTTGATTCGTCCTGTTCTCATTGTATGACGAATTATGATGGCTGTTTGGTAGCTGTTTGCATACTATGCATACTCTCTCTCTCTTCATATGTGTGTGTGTGTGTGTGTGTGTGTGTGTGTGTGTGTGTGTGTGTGTGTGTGTACAACAGTTTTATGTTAATGTACAATAAATGGTAAATGGCCTGTGTTTGTACAGCGCTTTACTAGTCCCTAAGGACCCCAAAGCGCTTTACACATCCAGTCATCCACCCATTCACACACACATTCACACACTGGTGATGACAAGCTACATTGTAGCCACAGCCACCCTGGGGCGCACTGACAGAGGCGAGGCTGTGAAGTTATTCTCTGAGCTAAGTTGTACACAAGTACAGGATGTCATTTGAGAGTTGTTTTTTTCAATACTTAATATGTTTTGTCTGTGTGTGTGTGTGTGTGTGTGTGTGTGGGGGGGGGGGGGGGGGGAGTGTCCGCCCAGGGCACCAAACAGGTCCGCCCCACTGCACATGACTGATGTAAGCTGACATAGCAACAAGCTGCAGCCACGCTCAGTCTCTATTTCAGCCCTCATTGAAAGTTCGGACTTCAAAGTTTTTACATTTTAATTACAGGCCAGTAAATCCAGAATTATGATAATATATATAAGCCACGCTTTTTTCTAAATACTGTCGTCACGTTTTTGTGTGTGTTTTAAGCGTTTTCTAAGGACAGCACGAAAACCGTAAAGAAAGAAATAAAGCCACATGTTTCCTATCGGTGGAAAAACGTACCATGTCGACCAATTTAAAAAAAAAAAAAAAAAAAAGTCAGCACGTGGGATTTGGTTGTGTTAAATTATAATATTATTTTATGCCATGTTATACCCCTAATTAAAGGCTGTGAATTATTATGTAGTCTTAGTTTGCATTATTCTCCTGAATTAGAAGAAACTGATAACTATTGCATTCGTTAAATTGATTTGCATTACATTAGACTGCTGATTTATTGTGGATGAATGATATTGTTTTATGATGTTATAAGAAATACTGTTCGCAGAAAGTCATCGCCTTATTTGTCTGATTAGAAGAGAACGGAACATGCTGGAGTTTTCTGCCCCATCTCAGCAGGAGCAGATAAACAGGGAGCCAAGGTCGTAGCTTAGGCGCCGTGTGAGAGAAAGCATGTGAATGTTTAGGCTTTTATGATAAGGTGGGGACACCAGAGGCTATAAGAGTTTGATCAATGCTCCACCATTTTGAGATCTGAGGCTGTCTGCATACAGTGTCCATCTCCCACGCGTGTGACTATTAAAATCATCGTTTGACTTAACCCGGCCGGACCAGTGTTGTTATTGTGGTTTTTCCTCTTGTCTCCATCCCCAATTTTGAACTCGTAACAGCTGTTTAGGAAGAGGGGAGAGTTTTGGGAGTGACGTAACGGCAGCGAGACAGAGCGAGAGAGAGCGAGCGAGAGAGTTTTAAGATGTGGGAGATTTGTGACATTTAGTGTGGAGTGTATTTTTTTTTTTTTTACTGGCACACATCTTATTGCAATACCTGATTGTTCTCTCATTTTAGTTTTAGTAATATTTTAAAATGGTTGTACAAAAATGAAAAAACAAAACGGCAGGTGTATTGTCTGCATTTTTATAATATAGTTTAATATAATTTTTATAGATAAATTGTTGTTTATGTTTACAAAATGTACATTTTATATTTGCATTTCAAGTTATAAAAATGTACTCAACATGTCTGTGTTTTTTTTACAGTAAAGAAATACTACTAGGATTTTAAGTTCTTTGTGTGATTTCAGATCAGTAATACTAATGCAGTATGTCAGTGGAAAAAAAACAAACAACTAAATTCAGTTGAGCTGAAAAGAATGATACCAAACAAGGCAAGGGGAAAAAAATAAAATGAAACAATCTGAGGGTGAAATACAAATGTAAACTCAAAAGGAGTCAAAAATGGCCGTTTGTATTTCAGACCTCAGTGGGTGAATCCAACAAATCATGAAAAATTAGGTTTAAATTTTCATGACAGTGCAGATTTCTGACATTGTGTAATTTAAGCATCTAACAATGTGATTGTTTTCTAACAAAAAACAGTGTGAAACTTAAGTTAGACTTGTGTTTGTAAATGAACCGCCCCATGTTGTGTAGCTTTCTGGATTTTATACTTATTGGGCTACATATTTATTTATTATACAGGCTATACAGCACATAACATCAAAACTCACATGTTTTATGTAACTAAAGTGTGTAATTATGTGGGCTACAGACAATAATTAAGTTATAGACTATATTTATATGAAAAACGTGTATACTTACTGCATTTGATTTTAACCATACGTAACCACCTGCATATGTGTTTGAGGAAAAAAAAAGAAAAAAAAAAAAAGGCTTTGATTTTGCCACCCCATTTGATTTCTTTGCCACCCTAAGAAAATTTCTCTAGATCCGCCCCTGTTCCTGTGGTCTCATTTCTCAGGAAAACAAAACTCATCTGACAATCAGCTGGTTGCTGACGTCACAGTGACGTCTGGCAGCAGGTGTCAGCTTGTTTCCTGTCAGCTTTAGAGACAACACCCACCACCGACAATAACAACAACAACAACAACAATAAGAATAATGATGAAGATGGTAATAAGGATGATGTGTGGATGATAAAGATGATGAAGATAAGGATGTCTCTGTTGCGGCGGAAACTTTTGTTTCTGTTTCATTTCCTTAACTTTCGTTCAGCCTCTGTGTGTGTGTGTGTGTGTGTGTGTGTGTGTGTGTGTGTGTGTGTGTGTGAGAGAGAGAAAGAGAGAGAGAGACACACACGCACGCACGCACGCACGCACACACACACACACACCTGCCCTTGCCGAACTTGCAGGTTCCGTAGATGTAGAATCTGCAAAGGTGCAGTTGGTCACAGTCTGCGCACGGCTCCCCGAGCCGGTGGCTCACGCACACGCGCAGTGACGTCTGCGCCAGCACCGTGCAGTCCTCGGGGCGTAGCCAGCCATCCGTCTCCGGCCCACGGACCAGCAGGAAGCGGGGATGCCCATAGACCAGCTTGCAGAGGAGCTCCTCGGAGACACGACAGAGTCGCCGCAGCTCCTCGTATAGCTGCGGGAGCCGCAGAGCTCCTCCGGCGGCGCACAGCAGCCTAGTGGCCTCAAAGATCACTCGGTCGCACCCAGACATGCTCTCTGCTCGGCGTCCAGACTCCGACTGAGGACGGGGGAGGCGGACCGACAAGCATGTGACAGCCGGGCTTCCGCTCTCAGTGACGTTTAATCGCGGAGCCTCATCAGTTTGTCACTGCCACAATAATAAATACAGGCGAGCACCATATAACACAACCGGAAATAAAGTAAAATACATGTCAGTCACATTAATAAACAAACTGCAAACCCAAGTGTCTGCCTCTCTCTCCGGAGCAGGTGAGTCCTGGTTCGAGCACAGCTCTGGTCCTTCATCACTGGATCATCACTTACATTTATGAGCGCCAGTAAACGCGTCACTCAGTGTTTCACTGAAAGAGTTCATAAAGCTTACATGCAGGATTTATTTCACCATGTCATCATCCAGTTGTCTGTGCAGCAGTGTACGGCGTGTCTGTGCAGACGTGTTTACACTGCTCGCTCCGTCAAAGGACCACCACGAGAGACGTCGTTACTTCAGTCTAAGCTCGTGGTTGTCGTGAACGTTTAGCTTTGTCTAATTTGTGTGCAAGCGCCATGAACCATAAATTGAAACTCTTCATAAAATGACTGTCACGGTCCATTTTACTGTGTTACCGGTGACAACACCTGGGCCCTATTTCAGGAAGCCGGTTTAGAAAACTCAGAGTTAAAAATGATACACGGGGTTGAGTAACCCCGAACTGTCCAACTCGGAATATTCGGTTTCAGAAAGGCTGATAACAATTAGTTCAGTCAACGCGGAGTTGCTTTAACCCCAAATTAAGCGCGCGCACGAGGATACATAAAGCCCTGATTAGTGGAGCGCAGATTAAGCGAGTCACCATGGAGACGGAGGGAAAGAAGGCGCGGTCAATGTATCTTACAGCGCTTGAGGCCGAAATTCTGATGGCAGTATATGCAGATAACATGCAAATTTTGCGGAAAAAAAGTAACACAGCCTCAGCTGCAAAAGAAAGAGAGCATGCATGGCAAAACATAGCCGACAGAGTGTGAGTGTTAATTTAAACATTGATCTAGGGATTTCCCACCCATTTAACACGTTATTTTATTTTATTATATTTTATTTTATTTTTTATTTCATACATTTTATTTTGTGATGTGATGTGAGCGCAGGTGCAACCCAACAGGCCCCAAACATTCCTGGCAGCAAGTAAAAATGAAATATAAAAATATAGTCCAAACAGGTAAGGTGTAATTGTATTATGAGCCATAGTGCTTGGTCTGTTTGTCCGATGTAAATCAATTGCAGTTAGAGGCTACATTAATTTTCTTTCTGTAAGCACTTATTGAAATTATCTGAGCACATTACAAGTACATATTTGCTTACTCTGTATGCTCATATGCGACCCGTTATAGCCACTAGAAAAAAAGTGGAGGCCCGAAAAACAGGTGGGGGTCCTCCACCACCACCACTCACAGAGGCTGAGCAGTTGGCTTCCACATTTGTGATAATGTTGGCAGCATCACATATGATCTTCACAGTGCAGAGAACACAAATTAGCATCCATTACTATAATGAAATAATTTGTTAGTTTGAAATGCTACAGGGAACTATGTACCTGTACATTAATGCTGTGGAAAGACTTCCTGTTCACATAGTCTCCTTCATTTACTGAAGGAGCAATGATTGGAATGTGAGTGCCATCTATACAGCCAATCACACCTGGGAACCGTGGGAATAAATGTAACATTTAAGTAGTAGTTCAAGTATCACCACATCATGAATTAAGTTTTGTTCATCCTGCTACCTGCAATTTTGTGGAATCCCTCTTTGATAAATCTTGTGGGTCTATGACCGGGGAACACCACAAACGAGTACAGGAGACGTTTCAGTGCAACTGTAACATTCCTGACTGCCCGACAGACGGTAGCCTTGGAAACGTGCTCAGCGTCACCAATATTATACAGAAAGCTCCCGTTTGCAAAAAACCGAAGTGCAATACAAATAATATGTACAGAACTGAGAGGATGTCCGCGATGTGTCACATGAGCAATATTAGTCCTGAGGATGTTATTCAAATAAATTATAGATTGTGCTGAAAAACGGTAACGTTCACACAGGAAATCATCAGGAAATGATAAAATGTCCAAACGCGCTCTAATCACTCTCTCCCGGCGGAGAGCTCTGCGGAGAATTTGGGCTTCAACATCTACTGGCTCTTCAAGGAAGGGACACGCCATGTCTGACACTTCCTACAGTCAGGTTTCCGACAAAGAGGCGGAGAAGGTCAGGGTTAGTTGAAGTAAACCTGCTAGGGGGCAGGTTAGCTTCACGGAGTGTGTCGTCATAGTAACTCACTCAGAATTAATCTAAACTCGCTTTGTGAAACCGAAAACCCAGAGTTTTCGTTAACTCAGGGTATACTTACTCAGAGTTTGCACTATACCGGCTTCCTGAAACAGGGCCCTGATGCTCCACTCAGACCTCGGACTTGATGTCATGCTATCGTTTCTGAATGGTGGGATATTCAGAGGCTTTTGTGTCAGTCAGCAGCGTCACGCACAAAAACCTGCTGTTTCAAACGGCCCCACGCCGTGATGTGGCTGCTGCAGCAACACACAAAAACAGCTGCGCACTCTACTCACCTCCAGCACCATCAGCGGGACTGCGCTCTCTTTGATTTTATGCCTGTTCCATCCAGTGACGCGTGCACACGCAAAGCCAGCTCCAGCTACAATTTCTGGTAGAAGCTCCTCCCACTGACGCTGACATCAGCAGTACCAGTCTTCTAATGCAAGTGGGTCCGAACTGAAATCCTCAGTGGAAAAGGGACAACACAGACACTGGAGGACTCACCTGTCTCCCACCTGTTGTCACACTGAATGCTGCAGATTGACAGTGGGGGGAGGGGTCTCGTACAGGTGTGTGCAATCACACAGGTCAGGCTGATGAAGGTGAAGCTCAGCAGCGTGAAGCCTGTAAGTCTTCTGAGGGTGAACGTGAGACAGACATGCTGCTGCTGGTCGTCTGTGTTCTGTCGGTCTACACAGGTGAGACAAGTCTCCCCCCCACCACACACACACACTGCTGGTTTGTGTTTGTGCAGCCTGATCAGTCACCTGCTAGTAGGACTATTTTTGGATGCAGAGTTTACAACTATTACACCTGAGGGTGTCCTCGAGTGTCCTGAAGACACAGCGACTCCAAAACCGTTTTAAATGGTTTTTATGTTTGCTGTGCGTTACAGCTGTTAATATTTTGTTTGCAGCTGGAGGTTCGACACAGATCCAGAATCAGCGGAACCCCACTGTAAATGGAACTGCGCAGGAAAGCTCGCTGTTCTCCGCACGCTTCGGCTTCACAGGTGATCCACGCGTTAACGAGTCCGAGGTTTTTACGTTACACGTGGGAACCCGGTGATTATGGAGTGCCAGGACTGCCATAATGAATTAATTAAATACACCATTAAATAATTAATTAAATGTGTGAATAATTAATTAAACTGTGAAATACATGAATATTTAATTAAATGTGTCAATAATTAATTAATTAAATGTGTCAATAATTAATGTGTCAATAATTAATAAATTAAACGTGTCAATAATTAATGTGTCAATAATTAATTAATTAAATATGTCAATAATTAATTAAATGTGTCAATGATTAATCAATTACATGTCATAACTATTTATTTAATTAATTAATTCCAATTTTAATTAATTATTGCCACATTTAATTATTTAATGGTGTATTTAATTAATTCATTATGGCAGTCCTGGCGCTCCATGGGTGATATGAAAGATGCTCAGTAAAATGAGAAATAAAATGACCTCATGAAAAGAAAAGAAAAAAAAAAAAAATATATATATATATATATATATATATATATATTAAAAAACAAGTTTCTTTTACAAATATTTTTATTTTCTTATCGTTATAGGCTTGTAATAGTATTAAAATGGAAATATTTTAGTTTTTGAAGAGGAAGAATCATACGCATATGATTTAAACATTTTTTTAAAATGCTTTTTTTAAAGATAATTTAGAAATGTTACTTTAAAGTATGTAAGTTTGTATTAAAACAGTAAAATCCTGTGAAACCCTGCCAGATCTTCACTGACAAATAAAAATGTTTCATGTTTTTAAATTGGTGCTGAAAATATTTTAACTCTTTATATGTTGTACCATGCTGCCTGTGCTTTTATTTTGAAGTTTCTCCTTAAACCCGTTGGCTTATTTATGTATTTATGGTCATTTTTCTGTAACATTGGCGGTTGAACAGTTTTTATCTGAAATAATTAGCTGAGCTCTCTTCTGACCTCTGCCCTCAGACCTCGCCGGGGTGCGCTCCTTCATGCTGGAGCAGGAGCTGGAAACCCGAATCATCGGGGGTCAGGAGGCCTGGGCTCACTCGTGGCCCTGGCAGGTTTCCCTGCAGCTCGCCTCCATGCCAGCCTGCGGGGGTGCTATCGTCAGCCCGCTGTGGGTCATCTCTGCTGCCCACTGCTTCGTAAGGTCAGAGGTCACGTTTGTTTTGTCGCAGCCTCTGCAGTTGGCTTTTTTTTTTCTTTTTTCTTTTTTTTTTTTTTTGTAAATAGTTTAGAATAGTTTGAGATGTTCAGAGAGGGTTCCAGTGTTAGACCTGGTCAGATGGTAGCAGTAGTACATGTAATACATTTAGAGCGTTTTTGGCTCAGAACAACCTTCTCTGACACCAGGACAGATCCAGGATCAGGTTTATCACCTCTGTGTTTGACGTGGTAATCTGCAGCACAGGGGTGCTACAGGGCACGGTTCTCTCACCCTTCCTGTTTAGCCTGTATACTTCGGACTTCTGTTATAATTTGGACCATTGCCACCAACAGAATTTCTCAGATGATACAGCCATCAACGGATGCATATCATACAGGAATGATCAGGAATAGATGAGGGTCATCACTGACTTTGTTGGCTGGTATGAGACCAACGCACTCCAAATCAATGCCAGCAAGACAAAGGAGATGGTCATAGACTTCAGGAGGAAGTAAACCCCTACAAACACTGGTTAACATCCAAGGAGAAGACACTGAGATTGTGGACTTTTACAAGTACCTGGTTGTTCACCTCAGCAATAAACTGGCCTGGACTAAAAATACAAATGTCCTGTATAAGCAGGGCCAGAGTCAACGCCACCTGCTGAGGAGACTGAGGTCCTTCGGAGTCTGCAGGACTCTGTTAAGGACATTCTATGACACTGTGGTAGCATCTGCCTTTTTCTATGCAGTGGCCTGCTGGGGAGCGGATGCATGGACAGGAGCAGGACTGACAAACTGGTGTGGAGGTCTTATTCTGTGCTGGGATGTCCTCTGGAGCCAGTGGGCAAGAGGAGGATCTTAGTAAAGCTGACATTCATCATGAACA
This sequence comes from Copadichromis virginalis, assembly GCF_057382275.1. Lineage (NCBI taxonomy): Eukaryota > Metazoa > Chordata > Actinopteri > Cichliformes > Cichlidae > Copadichromis > Copadichromis virginalis. Next base: position 17,085,797 of record NC_140634.1, read on the forward strand.
ACCAACATCTCCCTCTACATGAGTCTGTGAGTGTGCTGAGCAGCTCCTTTAGTCAGAGACTGAAACACCCTCGCTGCAGGAAGGAGCGCTTTCGCAGATCATTCATCCCAACAGCAGTTTGACTCTATAACTCCTCAATCACAATGTCATGAGTCACTGGACATTGTGGACATCTACGGTCACAACTCATGCATAATGTACCTTTATATGTATGGACATGTGCAGGTGTATGTGTATGTATACATATGTATATTTAGTGTGTACTTGTCTATACTCATAGATATCTATTACTTAGTAATAGATATGGTAGAATAGTGAAATTTGTGTCTTGCATATTTTCACAACCCTCTATCCATAATCACATACTGTGTGTGCCGTTATAGTGTATTATTTTACTTATTTTGTATTTATTGTGTTTTATTTGTATTTTTTGTGTTTTTCTTCTGATATCTGTACCTGAGCTGAGGAAATGCACAAATTTCCCTGCTGTGGGATCAATACAGTCTTATCTTATATCTTATCTTACTGAGTACACATCAAACTAAGTCAGCAACTTTATTTATATGGTATAATAGTAACAGTCACCCCGAGGTGTTTTATGTTGGAATGTAAAGACTGTACAATAATACATCAGTACTAAGTATTATGTCATGACTTGTGTTACAGGCATAATAAAGTATCCTTGTGGATGGTTCTTGCTGGAAAACATGACCTGGATAAAGCTGAGGAGCCTCAGGAGCAGGTCAGGCACTGAACTGTAAACTCTGTTTGTCATCAAAAACGTCAGCTGAAGGCTGATCAGTCGAGCAGCATTGCAGACAGCAGTGACTCTGTGTCCAGGGTTTAGAACAAAACTTAAAATGTGGGTCATACCATCATGTGCTAACACACTGCACAAGGATTTTTGTCACTTTGCAAAAACAGCAGTAATAACCTAAGACATTGACTGCATAGCTTATGATGTTTTAAGGAGGAATAATAATATGATTGCTTTTCATTGTCATTTATTGTTGGGTTGCTGAGGAGCCTCAGTCTGTGGATATCTGGGTGGGATCGGAGTTAGGCTCCAGGCTGTGTTCTCTTGGTTCTTTGGTTCCTTGGAGGTAGCACAGACAATCGTCCTGATGTGAAATGAGAAAATGTTCCCATCTCTCTGCTTAGCTGGTGGGAGTCTCCATGATCTTCATTCATCACAGCTACAACACTGAGTCTAAAGAGAGCGACATTGCTCTGGTGAAGCTGGAGAAACCACTGGAGTTCAACCACTTCGTCAGACCCATCGACATCTGGATGACGCCGCTGCCTCTGCTCATGAAATGCACCATCACTGGCTGGGGCTCCACCCGAGAGAGTGAGGAAATGTTTGCTGTACACAGGAAGCTGGGGTTCTTCAGGTGTGATCTGAGCCTTTGTGTTCTTTCTCCATCGCCAGATGGCCCTCGAGTCAACAGACTGCAGGAAGTGAATGTGACCATCCTGCCCTCGGATACCTGCAACCAGTACTACCTAGGCAGGATCAGGCCCTCCATGTTTTGTGCTGGGAAGGATGAAGGGGGACTGGATGCCTGTCAGGTACAAGCTGAACATCTGTGCAGCCTGAAAACAAGGAATGTTCATCATGTGGACCAGGAAACCTCAGTCAGCATGTATCTGGATAGTATTGAGAAACTCGTGTGGTGTCTGTGTTCCTGTATGTGTGTCAGGGGGACTCTGGAGGTCCTCTGTCCTGCTTCACAGGCACCAGGTATGAGCTGGCAGGTTTGGTGAGTTGGGGGGTGGGTTGTGGTCGTGCCAAAAGACCTGGAGTGTACACCAGAGTGCAGCAGCATGTTCAGTGGATGTCTGACACCATGGGTGAGTTTCAGAGTCCACGACCTTTCTACACCTGCAGCAGGTGGAGTCTGTTCTGAAGGACTTCTTCCATTTCCAGGTGATCAGGCTCAAGTGTCTGAAGATGACCTCATAGAGGAAGGTAAGCTTTTTCTTTTTTCTTTTTTTTAATCACACCATCTTTAAGCTGCAACAGAAGATCCACCAGTCAGTGTATCAACATGTAGTTCAGGTGTTTCTATTTTGTCCCTTCCTGCATGTGGGGGTAACAGAGGAGTGCGGTAAGCAGCAGAGCTCCGGCTGTGATCAGACTCCCGGCCTCGCCGAAATCTCGCTGTCCGTGGACGGCGTGTTGTCCGTGGTGAATGTGACTGAGTCCTGCCCCTTCCTCTGGCCCTGGCAGGTCAGCCTACAGTTTAATGGTCGCCACTACTGCAGCGGCGCTCTGATCCACCCCCACTGGGTTATCACCGCCAAACACTGCGGTGTCAGGTAGTCCTGCTACCATTAATACTGGCTCCAGTACTGCAGTGTAATCTGTCACGTGTCAGCTCTGCTAATGTTCCTACTGACGACGACGACGACTACTACTACTACTACTGCAGGGCTAAAGCGGATGTGGCAGTTTTGGGGCTTCATGACATCAAGTTCCTGCCAGTTCAAACCATCCTGGTGGACAAAGTCTTTAACCCGCCGCAGAAAACGGGCTTCCCCCCAAAGTCTAACCTGGCACTGCTTCACCTGAGCAGTGCTGCCAGACTTGGTGAGCCTGAACCTTCAGGAGATTTGACTCTGAGAAGTCTTCACTGTGTCTGAGAAATCTTCACTGTGCCCTGACTCTGTCTACAGGTTCTGAAGTGTCTCCAGTTTGTGTCCCTGATGAGGATGATGACCTGGATGACACCTGGTCTTGTATCACAGCTGGCTGGGGAGCAACTAAAGCGAAAGGTAACATCCTCATTCCTCCTGCATAGTGTACAGAACAGGAACAACCAGTAGTTTGGTGTGTGATCAGACTGAGTCATGTGACAGGACTTCAGACCTGTGTATCCTGATCGTACTTTACACTGACCCTTCTTAATTTGGTAGAGGGTGTTGATCCAGACCGGCTGCATCACGCTGGGCTCACACTCGTCAACGCAACCTCCTGCAGGCAGAAATGGGGAGGCTTCGTCACTGACTCTCACATCTGTTCACATCCTGCAGGCTCCACATCCTGTATGGTAACTAAACCCGACATCGGTTTGGTGTTCCTTTCAAAGCACAGCTGTCCGGCACAACTTCATCTACTGCACACAGCAGTGGATACCATTAATGTTCAGTGTTGGTGGGAGCTGTTTTGACCACCTGTAAAGCTATTAATACAGGATGGATATCCATCCATGTAATTTATCAGTGAAACATCCTCTTCCCTTAAAGATGCATCACTGAACACAAGCTTTGTGAAGAAAGAGAAATGACATCACTGAGGTGCTTTAGGTGATTTCAGGTTGTGGATTTTCCATTTTAAACATTTATCAGGGAGAATAAACAAATTTTTATTTTTTTAAATCCTAAAGCTATTTTGATGATCTGGACACTCCTCATTGTTAGGGACTGTGATCGACTCTAAACTCCACGATCTCATGTCCAGTCTGTGGTGCCTCTCTGTAATCATAAGCTGTTCTTTAACTCTTTACAAAAGTTGCTTGGGTTTTACCTTAATCAGTGTTTCTTCCAGAAGGAAATGTTCCAAGTCTGAGGTTCATGAGCCTGTAGCTCCAGCTGGGTCCATAAGTACTTGAACAATAGCATAAATATAAGAACAATTTCTCAAATTTATAAAAATCCCCGTTGACTACTTGCTGTGTTTCCTCCTCGTGATGCTGTGCAGGTCTTTACTTCAGCACTTTCAGATGCTTTCTGGCTCTCTGCCTTCAGTTTGGTATTTAATGCCCAACTGAGGGTCTAGTTTGCTGCTTCATTATCAATAAATGTTCATCATTCATATTTTGTGTCTTGGCTGTGAAGGTTAGGCCTGCTGAGTATAAAAATGTCTGTATTTCATAAACAGTTACTGTAATATTTTGTTAAACCTCTTGATTTAGAGCTAAAAGTCTTCACTTCATTGATTAACAAAAACATTGTCCAAATATTTATGGATCCAACATGGCTGACGTGGAAGACCTTCAGCCCTCATCTGGTGTGTGTGTGTGTGTGTGTGTGTGTGTGTGTGTGTGTGTGTGTGTGTGTGTGTGTGTGTGTGTGTGTGTGTGTGTGTGTGTGTGTGTGTGTGTGTGTGTGTGTGTGTGATGATAACCATCAGGAGAAACTCACTCTTTGTCTCTGCAGGGAGACGCTGGAGCACCACTCTTCTGTCAGAAATATGGCACCTACTTCCTGTTTGGTGTTGCCACATGGGGCAGCTGGCACTGCGACTCAGAGAAGCCAGCCATCTTCACCAGAGTGTCAGATTATCAGTCGTGGATCAGAAAGATGATTTTCAAATTCTGACTGAAAATAAACTCTTTAATCAAGCTGACTTTTACTCTTCATCACACATTCAGTCCAGATGTTCCAGTTTTACATCTGGTTGGTTGGTCAGCCATGGTTCCAAGTTTTAAATTAGATTTTTGTTTTTATTATAAATCTCTTCAATCTGTCAGTTTCCGTCTGTGGAAGCAGATCATTGATCCTTGCTATAAAAAGGATCAGAAACGTTTTCCTTGACACGTCTTTGTTTTTCTTAAATACAGTCGCGTCTTTGAGTCTGAATCTGGATTTGATTTTTTTTAAATGCTGATGCGTTGGACTCTGGAGCAGCTTCATAAACCAGGTTACAGATGCTGCATCATCCTCTTTTCATGCCAACCACAGGCACAGCAGGAAATGCCTTAAATAACACCCAAAACAAAAGCTGCAACTTTGTAGAAAAGACTTGGCTCAAACTCACCAATAAGTCCTTATTAAGTGTTTTAGGGTAATTATAGTAAATGCATGTCTATAAATCCATTATTTTCTGCTGCTTCTCCGGGTCCTTCCATAGTCCAAGCAGACTCCCAGACCTCTTTGTGCCAGCCGCCTCCTCCAACTCTTCTGATGCGAGTAAAATCACCTCATTGACAGGCAAAATAACTACTGAGGTAAAGTGGAGATGAAAAGGGGAAGAAACGGAGGTAGAACAAACTCTGACTTTGAGACGGGCAACTTTGAGTCTTCACTTCATCTGAAGCTATAACTTTATGATATCATATTTGCTTTTTTTTTAAACTGTGTAATTCAAGCTTTTTTCAGAGCTTCTTTTATATGTGTGTAACCAACAACATGAATCAACAGACCAACTCCTGACAGGTTATAATGGTCAAATTAATCAGTTACATCTAAACGTAAAAATAACACATCCACCTCTGAGGATTTAAAGTGAAGATTACCAGCAGTTCTCCATCACGCCACAGGGTGAAGCTGCAACACACTGATAATCATAGAATTTACACTTGATCATAGAAGCAGAGTATGCTGTTTATGTGACTGTAAAGCCAACTTAGCTTTATTTATAGAGCAACAAATCACAACAAGGGGCTTTCTAATGTAAAGACAACAGCTATTCCAGTCCAGAGGGATGCAATAAAATATGCATTTATAAATTAATTTTTAATTGTATTTATTTAATACAGTAATTTATTTAACAATTTAGTTTAAAATTAAAACACTTAAAATGAATGATTAATCCATTAATAAATACTTCAAATCCATGTTGGATTTCACAAAATATTATTAAACTCTCAAAAGTCTCATTTCAAAAAACAATTTTTAAATCCCAAATTAGCAAACAGATTTTTTTTAAATTCAATTTAAAAAGAGAAATAAAGATTTATTTAACATGGCAGTTCCACTCATTTTCAAATCCATTTCCCTTTCCTGTTAGCTCACAGACTAGCTATTATATTAAATGGATGGAAATGAAGTTTAGTTATTAATAAAATATATGTAATGAAAACCAAAGCTGAAGTTGATTCAGTTGAGTCTAAAACATGTGACGCTAGAGACACCAGCAACCAGAGTCAATCCAGGGGCCCCAGCAGGGAGCTGTGAGAAATTTCAAACTGCTGACTAAGGGTAAACATAAATTCAGTAAAAAATATAGTTCACGTCAGCAGTAATGATTATGTTGTGTCACTGAAATCAATATTTCTAGAAATTTGGCCAAATTTATTAAAACCTCCCAAACGTGACTATCTAGAGTTGCCCCTTAGAGCCTGCGTCTGCTCCCAGACCAACTAAAAGCAAGCTAGAAACCAGCAAAAATATCACAACTGTATTTCCTTTTTTTATGTTTATATTCTCATGTTTTTATTGCACATCTAGTTCTTCAAATTCAAATTCAAATTCAAATTTTATTTGTCACGTACACAGTCATACACAGTACGATATGCAGTGAAATGCTTGGACAACTGCTCGTGACCTAAAGAAAACAAAAAAAAAGGAAAAGGCTATGAATAAGATAGGAAATAAATATGAAAAATTAAAAAGGGAAATAAATATGAAAAATTAAAAAGGGTAAATTTTACTAGGAAGGAATAAAATATAAATTAAGGTTAAAAATGAAATAACTGTACAACACAAATTAGAATGAAGGGTAAATTTAACTGGGAAAGAATAAGATAAAATATATAAATTAAAGTTGAAAATAAAATAACTGTACAACAAAATACACAATATAGAACTATATAAGAATGTATGAAGAAATATAAATAAATATATACACAATAACAGCAGCTGTACAAGTATTAACTGGAAATGAAGAATATAATGTCCAGTGTTGTGCAATCCACATTATGTCTTCTGCAGTGCAAATATGCTTAAAGTGATTTAAGTGATGAAGTGAAAACAATGTCCAGAAAGTCCAGTGTGTGTGTAAGAACTGTATGTGTGGGTCAGGACTGTGTGGTGGTGTGATTGAGAGACCGTATCGCCTGCGGGAAGAAGCTCCTCCTCAGTCTCTCTGTGTTGGTCTTCAGGGAGCGGAATCGCTTTCCTGACCTCAACAGAGAGAACAGTCCGTTGTTGGGATGGCTGAGGTCCTTCACGATCTTCCTGGCCTTGGTCCAGCACCGCCTTGAGGTCAGGGAGCTCGGAGCGGATGGTGCGCTCAGCTGATCGCACAACCCTCTGTAGAGCTCGTCTGTCCTGCATGGTGCTGTTTCCGAACCAGGTTAAGATGTTTCCCACCAGGATGCTCTCTATGGTGCACGAGTAAAAGTTCCTGAGCACCTTGGAGGGCAGTTGGAAGTCTCTCAAGCGTCTGAGGTGGTAGAGACGCTGTCGGGCCTTTTTCACCACAGTGTTGATGTGACAGGACCATGACAGGTCCTGCGTGATGTGAACTCCGAGGTATTTGAAGCTGTCCACTCTCTCCACTGGGCACTCGTTGATGACAGGGGTCTGGTAGTTCCTCTCCTGCTTAGTGCTGAAGTCCACTATCAGCTCTTTTGTCTTACTGACGTTTAGAAGGAGGTTGTTCCTCTGGCACCAGTTCTCCAGATTCCTAATCTCCTTCAGGTAGGCCGTCTCGTTGTTATCAGAGATCAGGCCCACCACGACGGTGTCGTCAGCAAACTTGATGATGGTGGTGGAGCTGGTAGTGGCCACACAGTCATATGTGTACAAAGAGTACAGCAGGGGGCTCAGGACACACCCCTGGGGGGCTCCAGTGCTGAGAGTGGTGGAGGCTGAGACATGTCCGCCCATCCTTACTGCCTGTGGTCTGCCAGTTAGGAAGTTGGAGATCCACTGACACATAGATGAGCTGAGTCCCAGATGCTCCAGCTTGGTGGTGAGTGTGGAGGGAATTATGGTGTTAAATGCAGAGCTGTAGTCTATGAAGAGCATTTTAACATAATTCCCCCTTCTAGTGTCCAAGTGAGTGAGTGATGTGTGGAGGAGATGAGAGATGGCATCGTCTGTGGAACGATTTGGACGGTAAGCAAACTGTAGTGGGTCCAGTGTGTCTGGTAGTGAAGAAATGATGAAGTCTCTGACCAGGCGTTCAAAGCACTTCATCACTACTGAGGTGAGGGCTACAGGGCGATAGTCATTGAGAGAAGCAGGGTGGGGTTTCTTCGGGACAGGAACAATGATGGACTCTTTGAAGCATGTGGGGATCACCGACTGAGATAAAGAGATGTTGAATATCTCAGTGAACACAGGAGCTAGCTGGTATGCGCAGTCTCTTAGGATACGACCTGGGATGCCGTCTGGTCCTGCTGCTTTCCTGGTGTTCACTCTTTTGAAGGCTCTCCTTACTTCATGCTCGGAGATGACGAGCACATTTCCGGTGCTGGCAGTATCTTCCTGTCTGCAGCCGTTAGCGCCGCTAACACTAGCATTGTTGGAGACCTTAGCTGCAGCCTCGAAGCGAGCATAGAAAGTGTTCAGCTCGTCTGCCAGAGTCACGGCCGCGTTCGTCATACCGGTTGTTGGTGCTTTATAGTCCGTTATTGTCCTTAGTCCCCGCCACAGGCTCCTAGAGTCACTCTGTTGGAGTTGTGACTCTAGTTTCCTCCCGTAGCGCTGCTTCGCCTCTTTCACCGCCCTCCGCACGTTATATGACGCGGCTTTGTACGGGTCCATGTCCCCCGTCGTGAGTCCTGTGTTGTAGGCAGCGGTGCGGGATCTCAGAGCGTCGCGGATGGTTTTATCCACCCACGGCTTCTGGTTGGGAAACGTTGTGATAGTCTTTGTCTCCACGGTATCATCCGCTAGTTTCCCGATGAATCCCACAACCGCTTCCGTAAACACGTTGACATCATCATCGGAGCTGTTTCTGAACATGCCCCAGTCTGCGTCATAGAGTGCGTCCTGGAACGCGGCCACCGATTGATCAGTCCAGCGCGCGACCTTCCTCTGAACCGGAACTTCCTGTTTCAGCCTTTGTTTGTATTTTGGCATGAGGAAGATGGCGGCGTGATCAGATTTGCCAAACGGGGGGCGGGGTTGTGCCTTGTAACCGTCCTTGACCGTAGTGTAGCAGTGGTCCAGTGTCCTTTCACCTCTGGTGGGGCAGGTGATGTGTTGATAAAAGTTCGGCGCTGCGCGTTTGAGGTTGGCGCTATTAAAGTCCCCCGTCACAATAAGCGCAGCGTCCCGGTGTTGTGTCTGGTGCTGTGTGAGTGCCTCATGCAGCTCGCATAAGGCGGTGACCGTGTCCGCTTGTGGTGGAATATAAACGGCACTTATAATGACCGATGTAAATTCCCGAGGTAGATAAAAAGGACGACACATGATGGACAGTAGTTCCAGATTTGGTGTGCAGGAGCGTGTGAGAGGAACAACGTTCGCACTGTTGCACCAGTTGTTGTTCACCATTAAACACACGCCGCCTCCCCTTGACTTCCCCGAGTCCCGTGTCCTGTCCATGCGGTGAACCGAGAAGAACTCGGCCGGCTGGATGGCGTGGTCCGGCACCGCTGGGTTCAGCCATGTCTCGGTGAAGCAGAGGAGATTGCAGTCCCGAATGTCTCTCTGGAACTTTATCCTGGCCCTGAGGTCGTCAAGCTTGTTCTCCAGTGACTGGACGTTGGCGAGCAGGATGCTAGGCAGAGGTGTGCGGTGTGCACGAGCTCTCAGCCTGTTCCTGACGCCGGCTCGCTTCCCTCTAGGCCGCCGCCGCTTCCCTTTGTTCTCCCTCAAGATCTCACTCGGCCAGCTCGGATCCGGAGTTAAAAACTTCGAATTGTGAGTACATTGTAAACCAATAGAAACAAGAGTGTCACTGTCATACCTAATGTACCCAATGGTGATGATTTTGCCGATTTAGAAACGCTGAAAACTAACTTAAAAAACAAAGACAAAGAAAAAGTGGTCGGAGCAGTCGTGACGGCAGCCGACCTCACCGGCGCCATCTTGTTTTTTTCTTTTTGTGGTTATAGTTTTGTTCATATTCAATTCCTTTAGTTTCTGTTTATTGTGCCTCCCTTGTATTTCTGTGTCTTCATCTTCAGTCTCCATTATATTACTTACTGTTTTATTTTGGTAGGCTCCTTGTGTCTTGCATTTAGTTTTATTTCCTTTGTCTCTCTAATGATCCTCAATGATTTATAGCCTCAGACTTCGTTGCATCGTCCTCTTGTTTTTTACCTGTGTTTGCCATCATGTACAGATTTATGCTGTCATGGACTTATTGAACTTCACCCTCAACCAGTTACTGTGACAGATTCTCAGATTTTATCTGATTTAGTGCTCAGCTCAGATAAAATAATTATTGTGGGTGATTTTAACATCCATGTAGATTCTAAAAATGACAGCCTCAGCATTACGCTTAATATAATATTAAACTAAAACAAGGCAAAATGTGAAAGAGCCCACCCACCACTTTAATCACACTCCAGTTGTGACATGTGGCATAAAACGGAACATTTAAGTGTTTCCTGAAAACCACCTATAATATTTAAATTTACAGTTATGGATTACACAGGAGTAGAGATAGATTCTCCTATACTGGCTTCTCTTTATTGGCTCCCTGTTAAATCCACAATTTCAAATCCTTCTCCTCACAAGGTCTTGAATAATCAGGCCCCATCTTATCTTAATGACCTGATAGTACCGTAGCACCCAATTAGAGCACTTTGCTCTCAGTCTGCAGGTTTAATTGTAGTTCTTAGAGTATTTAAAAGTAGAATTGGAGACAGAGCCTTCAACTTTCAGGCCCCTCTTCTGTGGAAATAGCTTCCAGTTTGGATTTGGGAGACAGACACTATCTCTACTTTTAAGATTAGGCTTCAAACTTTCGTTTTTGCTAAAGCATACAGTTAGGGCTGGATCAGGTGACCCTCAATCCTCCCTTAGTTATGGTGCAATAGGTGTAAGCTGCCAGGGGATTCCCATGATGCAGTGTTTCTTCTTCACTCACTTCTCTGCATTTAATCATTAGTTATTGTTCATCTCTGGCTCTCTTCCACAGCACGTCTTTGTCCTGTCTTCTTTCTCTTACCAGTGTCTCAGATGGCAGCCCCTAGCTGAGCCTGGATCTGCTGGACATTTCTTCCTGTTAAATGGGAGTTGTCACCAAAGTGCATGCTCATGGGGGTTATGTGATTGTTGGGGTTCCTCTGTATTATATCAGTAATAAATACAACTGAAGTTCCTGTATTTACTTTTCATGTAAATCTCACAGTATGTCGCATGAAACTGACCATAGATCACTTTTATATAAATGTAATTGTTTTTCACTACATAAGTACACTATGATCAGCTCTCTGTTTATTGAGGTCATTTTTTTATTCACACAGATTAGTTTTGTAGCACTCACGTTTGTATGTTTTGAAAGCACAGCCTTCTGAATGTGTTTAATATTGTATCGTGTGGTTCTCAGATTTGTGACTGAGAAGCAGACTGTGATGGGTATGTGTTATTATCTGACACGTACCCATCTGAGTGGGTGAGTGAAAATATCAGTTTGTGCTGAAGAGGAGGTGGCAGCAGATACACCTGTCAAGCAAATGTAGGAGTGAAGTAAAAAGTACATTTCTTTGTGGTAAAAGAAGTTTGGTGCAGAATAATTAACAGAAACCACCAAGCAGACACTGTGGTCACACCCACATGGGCCCCACAGTGTCCAGCTCACTTAAACTGGTATGTTTCTGGTGTAGGTGCCATAGTCATGTGACTTATGAAATGCCCCTTGTAGATTAGTCAGATGGTGCCAACACCGCCCCTTTCACGTGCACATGCAGGGAAACTGGATTATAACCAGCTGCTCCTAGTCTGCCCGCTGTGCGTACGACCGACCGGGTAAAACATTACATTTCACATTAAGTGTGTAACGAGCTGTGGCCTGCAGGGGGCAATGGTCCGTCAGTGACCTCTGAATCCTGCAGTGTTCTGTTCAGTCCCACTATGAGTTCCTTCCCGGCTGTGTCAGTGAAGCCGGTTCACACCTGGTTGTTTTACCTGAACAGCAAACCCAGCCTAGTGTTTCTGGGACAATCACAGAAAAACTCAAGGAAATTAATCCATTCATCACAGATTCTCATATTTTACATTTCTGCCTATTGCACTTGTGTGTGTTTGTGCGTTTAGTGACATCACTACATCAAAGTATCCACATTCAGTGTATTTAGTCATGAGGACGACTCTCTGACAGGCAGATGGAGGCCATGAAACGACAGCATTCCCATTCAGCTCGGCTTTATTTGCAGTTTTTCATTTATATCTGTTAATTTAAACATATCTGCTGTAAAATATTTTTTATACAGGAATCATTTCAAAAATGAGAGACTGCAGAGAAAATGAAAAGCATCGTTGTGTTGTTTCCAACTCTGCTAGGCGAACTTTAAGTTTTGGGTGAAGCAGTCCTTCAGTTCACAGAGAGAAGCCTGAAACGGGACTGCACCGGCAGTGTCGGAGACCCAGCTGGCCACAGAGGTCCCAGTCCACCGAGGGGTAAAGACATCAGCCAAGGTTCCACTTCCCTCTCAGCTGATCTGCAGCAGGTCGTAACTTCCTGCGTTCTCCACCTCGTGTTTGTCGTCCACCTGCAAACACAGTGTAATCACCTGACTGCTCATTAAAGCGAATAAAATCCTCCTCTCAGTCGTCAGAGTGAGAGCCTGAAAGGTTTGAATGAAACAGAGTGTGCTGTAAACCGAGAGCAGACTGCAGTCTGGTCGTTGGTCACAGCTTTCATTCTGAGCTGCACAAACGTCCGCCGATGACTCACCGTGACCGCCGACGCACTGGACTCGCCAGCCGCTGGCGCCGCTTCATACACCGGGTTACAGATGTTGCGGCTGCTGTTTGTGGGCGGAGCTTCTTCCTCCCCGTCATCCTCCTGTCAGAGCAACCACAGGAGTAACTCGAGTTACACGAGTGAAGATCGATAGTGAAGCTGCGTCAAATAAAAATGTCATGATGAGGTGCGTCACACTGACAGCACTCCCCTGGAACCTTAGCCTCAGTGCAAAGTTCCAGTCTGACCTTGAAGTAGTGGAACTGGAAGGGTTTGGTGTTGTTACGGTAGAAGCGGTATCCCACAAAGATGGCTCCGCCCACCAACGCGATCAGCAGCACCACGCCGATGCCCATCCCAGCTTTGTGCGCCACATGCATCTGCAGAGCCAATCAGAGAATTCAGGGGGTCAGATAAGGAGTGTGCATTCTGATTATGGAGGCAGGTCGGACTCACCTGTGGGTGAGGGGCCGGGGCCTTTAGGGGTCCCTGAATGACGTGGATGATCCCGTTGGCAGCCATAATGTCAGAGTCGCTGACGAAGTGGTCGTTGATGTAACGAAACGACTGAGAGAACGAAACCAGATTAGAACTTCATACAAACAACTGAAACAACACACAAACACACACTCAGAGACACACACACACACTCAGACACATACACACAGAGACAGGACAGTTCTGTTTGCTCTCTCAGACACCTAAATGAGTTGGAAAGGCGGCGCTTTAGCAAAGGTAGCCCATAAACATGAGGGGGACACTCTGAGCACGTTTAGGTCAGATCACTGTGCTGCAGAAGACTTTTGGTCTCCTCTGATTCAGATTGACGCAGTGAGCAGGAGGAGAGAGGCGTGTTAGTGTAGCGGTGCATGACAATTGCATGAGCTTGTTTCTGACCAGAGCCGACGGGTCAAGCTGGTCGGCGACTCCGAGGACGGTCAGACTGCCGACTCGAGTTCTGATCCGGCTGCCGTTCTTCAGCTGGCTCAGAGGGAAAGCCTGACCCTCCGACAGGTGGAACTCGATGTCACGCAGAGACAGAGTCTGGAGGAACGCACAGGTGAGCACACCGATGTAACTGTATGTGTGACAAAATTAAAGGGCCCTGGTGAATGGCTCACCTGGTTGCTGGGCAGGCCGCGGTTGTCAGGTACGAACAGAGTGGACTGGACAGTCAGGTTACTGAGACGCTGCACGAGCTGCTTCCCCGACTCGGAAGCCTGGGAGCAGTTCAGGATTTGCTGCAGAAGGAGGGATAGGATTGTACACGTGCAGGCAATGATCAGTGGCATCTGAGCGATCTGACGTCACTTACGGTGAGGAAGTTTGAGAAGCTCGGCGTGGATCTCAGGACCTGCAGCAGATTTCCAGTACAGCTGAAACCGTCCCCAGTGTAACCTCGTTTGCACTCGCACTTCACCTCTGAAACAAAGATATACGGGCCGATCATCTGCACGTAACCATGGCACTGAGCACGCTTCAACTAACAAACCTAGTCTGTGCAGACTTCCAGCTACTGTGAAGGAACAAATGTGCCTTTTCCCTCACAGCCAAATTTTACTAAGTATTTACAAAGTTTAAATAAAGTGCACCTCACCTGCTCATATCTTAATAAACACACTGTCTGCATTATAGAAATCTGACAAACAGATTTACTTTCACTCGTGTTCACATGAAGCCAGACGTGTCATCATCTTCCTCCCTCACCTTGCATCCTGTAACAGAAGGTGTCCCAGGTCTCGCTCAGGTTTTTGCGGGTGCCGTAGTCCACGATGCCCACGTGTCCGAAGCCACACTTTGGGTTGGAGTAGGTGGTGGGGTACGCCACCCGGGCCTGGTCCAACCAGCCAGCAGCACACATGTTCAGCCCGCCCTGCAGAGCCACACACAGCCGACATGTTTCAGCAGGAGTGCCAGGGGCTGACGTCAATTGTCTGGGAGCTACTGTGATGTGTTCACTGACCTGCTGAGCGTAGGCCAGTTGAGTGTACGTGGCCAGGCGGCCTCCCTCTGCAGCGCAGGCCTGCTCAGCTGCCGTGTAGTTCAGTTTGTACTGACCTTTCTTGGAACGATAGTGGAACACACCGAGCATCGAATCTGCACAACACATAAATATCAGAATGTACGAAAAATAGTGAGGGAGAAGTTCAGCATGTCAAGGTTATCAGTGAAGGGAACACTCAGCTCCACCTACAGGGAAGAAAAAGGAACACAGATTAATGAATTCATCCATGTCTTCTTTTTCCATGAAGGTACAAAAAGTTATGATTCAAGTATAATTAGAGATATTCTGAGAGTTATTCATTCATTGATGATTCATTTGAAACAACAGTCAATTTCTTAAACACTCCATGTATGTTTTAGTAAATACCCGCTACTCTGTGCAGCAACACCCCTGGTGTGTAGCTGCTGCTGACACAAATGAGGCTCAGAGAAATTTGAATTGAAAGATTTGACGATCAGCAGGAAAATATTAATCTTTGTAAACACATCACAACAGACACAAACTTTCTGCTCCACTTCAAAAAAAGTCAGGGTTCGAGCTCCGAGGGTTAAATCGGCTGCTGTAAGCAAACGTCATGACCTCGCTCACAATAACAATATGCATTCACCCTGCAAGAAACACTCCTGCTCAATACTTCATCATCCAATGAGCTTCCACTTGAATGACGTTCACGTGTACCTTCAAAGTGGAGGTCGGTGCATTTGGCGTCGCGATGACACTGGCCGTTGTTTTGCAGACAGCGGCTGATAGGCAGCTGTCTGACCTCACAGGTCACTCCGTCTCCGATGTAGTTGTTCTTACACATGCACTTCCTCCTCCCCTGTGCACACGCACGCACGCACACACACACACACACACACACAGTTTACAGGTAAGTAGGACCTGATGGTGTAACCTTAGAAAACAAGTCCCATGTCGTCCTTACCGGAGCCGTCATGGTGCATACAGCGTGTTCATGGCAGCCTCCATTGTCTCCTAATGCACAGGGGTCGATGGGCTGACAGGTGAACCCGTCTCCAGTGTGATCTTTGGGACAGGTGCAGCTCACCTTACCTCCATTCTGTGAGCACTTGGCCCCCTTAGCACAGCCTCCATTCCAGATCTGACAGATGTCCACCACTGCAGGGAAAGATGTACACACTCAGCTACCGTCATTTAACCTCCAAGGACCTGGCATCCACATATGGGGACATCACATTTTGGGTTGTCTAGATCACAAAACTAAATTTTGCTCTTTCAAATGGCTTTTAAATGACCCATATTGCTCAAAGGAGCACAATTGTTGTTTCTCATTTTCTTTTTGTACTCGGAAAAATTCTGCTATATTCAGACATCAAATAAAGAGTTTTGCACATCATTACTCAACTGTGTATAGCAAATATAGCACAGAGAAATTAAAAATGCATGCCATGAAAGAGTTCGGGTTAAATGAGATTGAAAGAGGTTAAAAGAGAGATGGCACCTCATGCTGGTCCACTGTTACCTGTGCAAGTGAATCCGTCACCCTCATGAAAAGGCCGGCACTCACAGGTGTTGTTTGCCTTACAGACGGCTTTTGGAGAGCAGGCTGGAGAACATTGAAAGATCTCAGCTGGAGGAGACACAGAAACATGAGTGTGATTAAAGTGCACAAACATCTACTTTTCATACCTGAGTATTTTTATTCTTGGGTTTGGTCTGAACTGCGCTGAGAGCTGGCGAGTGTCTTTAGGACTGATCGGTTTTATCTAATTCAGTCTAAGCCAACGAAGGAAATGAACTCACTCTGCTGAACGTCACAGCGGTCTCCGGTCCATCCGGCCTCACAGAAACACAAACCCGTACCTTTCCACCCGTCGTCACATGACCCATGCTCTGAGCAGTTACAGGCTGAAAAACAAGCAAGTCAGGATAGTAAGAGTGTTACAATCTGACGCCGCAGAGAAAACCCCGTCTATTACTCACCTTTACAGGTGGGTCCATAGAATCCATCACTGCACAGCTCACAGGACGTGCCTCTGAAACCTGTGTCGCAGGTACAGGTACCGTTACCAAGCTGACCGTCATCACATTTCCCACGGTTATTGCAGGGAGATCTGAACCCCCCAGGACACCCTGCACAGAGAGCAGAGAAGGCAGTCCATCAGTAGCTGAATCAATCAAATCAATCAGTGACGTAACCTGCTCATTTATATGATGTCACTGAGATCATTTGCATTTTGAAATGCTCACTGAAGTACTGGTGAGAAGGGATGCACCGATACCGATATCTGGTATCGGCCTCGATACCACATTTTCTAAAGTACCAGTACTCGTTAAAAGTCCCCCGATACTGGGGACCGATACCACGGTCTGAGACCTGTCTATGTTTGAGCGGCATGTAAGGGGTTAATCACAGGCGCCGAGTGCCCGCCCCCAGGCCCCGGCTGCAGCTCAGAGCTGGGAGAAGGCGAGGCGAGACAAGTCAGCCGTGTGGAACTATTTCAAAGTGAACAAAGACGCGAAAACAAAGGCAAATTGTGCTCAGCGAAAGAGTTTACCCACGCTTATTTACCCACGCTTATTAGCACAGAGGAGCAAAGCTGATGCTATAGCAGTGGGACGGAAAATAGTTGGGCATTTTAAACATTCCGCCTTAACCTACTCCCGCCTCGATGACATTCAGGGACAGCTCAACCAGCCAATAAAGAGACTGCAGCAGGACGTACAGACGCGCTGGAACAGCACGTATTACATGCTCCAGTCCCTCATTGAGCAAAAGCGAGTGCTGGGGGTGTCCGAGCACGAACTCCCTGACTATCTCACCGCTCACCAATGGGCTCTTATGGAGAAGACTGTTGCCATCCTCGCCCCCTTTGAGGAACTAACTAAAAAAGTGAGCAGCTACGACGCACTAGCCTCTGATGTCATCCCAGCTGTGACTGTGCTAGTGAGACTTCTAAACAGAGAAACAGACTAGGACCACAGAGTCAAGGCAATGAAAGCAACCTTACTGGCAGCTGTCAAGAAGCGCTTCAGTGACGTCGAGACCAACCCACTGTACTTCATCTCCACCATACTTGACCCAAGGTAAAGTCTGTGTGCTATAGGTATTCAATGAGTATAGCTACAGTACTAAATGTAAGATTATTTTACATCTGAAATATTATATATTTGTAACTAAAATACACAAATACAAATGTATGCAATATATATAATATGAAATACATTTCCCTTATTATTACCAGAAAGTCAAATGGCTGGCATTTGTCACAGTGGTTTAGGGGAAACTAAAATCACTCCTATTTTTCCACATATTAATACATTTATGAATTTTGTGCAGGTATAAAGATCGCTTCTTCGCCAACAACACTGCTCCAGAGGCCAAGCTGCACCTGAAGCAGGAGCTGCAGATGATGTCCAGAGCTGAGGCAGAGGGGAGTCGGGCAGAAGCTGCAGAACCTCCTGCTAAACTGTTCCTCAAGGCCCAGGCCAGCACTAGCAGCAGTCTGGACACTGTATTTGACGAAATCGCTAAGGAGCAGCCCCAGGCAGCACAGCCGCTGGCAGCAGGTGCTGCCATTGAGCTCGACACATACCTCGGAGAGGCCCCAAGCCCTCGTGAAGACAGTCCTCTGAAGTACTGGGGTGTCAACAAAATCAGGTTCCCCACTTTGGCTAAAATAGCCCGTAAATACCTCTCAGCCCCATGTAGCAGTGTGGAAAGTGAAAGGCTTTTTAGCTCAGTGTCACACATTATAGATGAAAACAGAAACAGTCTGACTGCTGATAATGCAGAAAAGCTACTTTTCTTTAAAAAAAACCCTGCCACTCACTTTTTCTCTCCACTAAGTGAGTCATCTTAGACTTGATGTTAATACCTACCTCAGTTGCACTGACTGCCACAGTTCTATGTTGGTGGATGTTGTTAGTTTATTCAAATATTGTGCACTAAATAGCAAAGATGTTTATTAATGCCCCTTGTGTTGTCCAAAGTGGCAGAGTTTACAATAAACTGAAAAAAATACTTGAGTTGCACTGTCACTGTTTAAATTTTTTTTTTCATAATTATTTATTCTGTAATATGTTGCATACAACATGCTTTTCATTTTAAATAAATGTTCTTAATTCCAAACCATGCCTTGTTTGTTTTTTGTTAAATTATAGGACTAAAGCTGTTACCTGTAAATTTAAATCATGTTTTTATTAAGTACTCGGTATCGGTATCGGCGAGTACTGAAATGCAAGTACTCGTACTCGTTTCCAAAAAAGTGGTTTCGGTGCATCCCTACTGGTGACCTATCCAGGTGTACCCTACCTCTCACTGGGACAGACCCTCAAATCATTATCAGTGATAACCTCAGCACCAACCCTAACTCTAACCGCAGCCAATCAGGATATTTATTCTTTGGTTTTAATTAACGATATAAAAAGCTGAATATTCTGTCACACAACAAAAACTGTTCAATTTCACCTAAAAAAGTTTCAAAAAATTTAAGAAAGACTGAAGAAATGGTTTTAATATGAGGATGACGTTGTTATCTCACCCAGACAGTCTCGTCCGTAGTAACCACGACAACACTTTGGCTCCCACATGTTAAAGGTGCAGATGGGGCGACAGCCGGTGTTCTTAGCAAAGGAAAAGGTGGGCAGATCACACTTCTGAACCTCCTGAACACAAAAAACAGAGACGTTTCCTTCGAGGCTCAGCCTGACAGAGGCAGTGAGTTTGTTAAAGATGGGACTCAGACCTTACGAATGCCTCCTGCAGGACAGCGAGTGGAAGAAAAGCTGCATACTCCACAGCTTGTCTACCACAGAAGAAGAAAAGAAAAGATCAAATGAACCATCAGCTCACCTGCAAAAATCTTTTTATTTCTGCTGCTGTGGGAAATGTTTGACTGATTTTAGGACCATCTAGCTTTTTTAAACCCACACTAGTGTGGAGTTGTGGCACACTCCACTGCCAGGCTCTCGGTGCTCTAAATCATTTTTCAGACTGTTCACCGCTACAGGAAAAATAACCAGAAACTAAAACATGAACACAGCAGGCCTCTAAGACTGTAGATTAGGCCAGGCTCTCACCGTTACTTTCACTGTGTGAGTACACTTCAAGCCTACGAGTTACACACAACCCGTGCTCCAACACCATCAGCATTAACAGTTTACACAGTCAGAATCAGTATGTCTGGTTGTTCCAGGTAGCATTCAGATGCATCTCAGACAGTAAAGTGAGGATTCACCGGAAGGTCAAAGGTTCTTTGTTCATCACAGCGTCCTCCGAGGCTGGGAGGAGTTAGCAAGCAGTCGATCCCGTAGGCAATGCCCGCTTTAAAGATGAGGTGTCTCTGAACAATCCGACACTTCCTGTTGTTGATGAAGATTTCTCCCTGTTCAAAAAGACAGTTGGTTATTTGGAGTCCATGTTTGTCTTGTTTGTCTTCTCTGTAGATTTCTCTTACTGTAGTACTCACAATGTTGTCTGTCCCACCACAGGAGAAGGAGAGCGGCGAACCCTGCAAACTCCGAGCCGAGTCCAGGAAGATCAGTCCTTCAGCGTAAACCTGAGATTAAAGGCATTTTAAACTAAACCTGAGAAACCACCTGACCTGCTTCAGCGTTTTTACCTCCACAGCACCATGTTTGTTCTGCGATAACCTCCCTGAGGCACCCTCACATTTTATCCCAGTTATCAAATCTTTCAGAGCTGTTCTTCCAGCTGCCACGCTGTAAAGTGTCTAACGCTTCTCTAAAAGTACCCTCTAAAGAAGTTTTACCTTCTGGCTGTGCAGGATGTGGTATTTCAGGTACTCCATCAGCTGGGGTCGATTGTGTTGGTGGAACAGGAAGTCCTTCTGTTCCTGCGGCAGAGATGCCATGACACCGTCTGACGGCAGGAAGATTGTCACCGGCTGGTACATGATATCATTCACCAGGTCCATTACACCTGTGTCCTGAAAAACATGAGATTTCATGCGAATAAAACTGGCTAACAGGACACCAGCCCTTCTGCTAGTTCACTCCACAGTCCACTCCATCCATCTATGTGTGAGTATATTGGTGGCTTAAGATGCGGATCCACAGGGTGTTGGTGTGGCTCGTGCTCACCTGGGATTTTTTTTTATCCATCATTCATCACCCGGCGACAGCTCTTCTCCAGATCTGCTACAGATCTTTTGCGGCTTCGTTTTTGCCTGGCTGTCTCTCCACCTGTGGCTCTATACTTCTACCCGGACATCGCCTTCCAGCCCGCCGCAGGTATATCCACCGAGGGCTTCCGTGGAAGTTCAACATCAGTGACACTAACTCAATATTTTCCATCTGGTCAAAAACTCGTCGTCCTCCCTGCAAGACTGACCGGGCTGTTGACCACAGTGTGCTGGCCCACCTGGCTAAATCAACTAAGCCTACTGTCAGGCATGGCAACTCCAGCATCAAGTTTGGTCTATTAAACATCCGCTCTGTCACTGGTAAGGGACATCTCGTACATGATCTCCTCTGTGATCGTAAGTTGGACTTTCTTTGTTTGACTGAAACATGGCAACAGCCCAATGACTTTGTTTCTCTCAATGACTCCACTCCATCTGAGTTTGTTTACACCTGTCAACCTCGCATCTCGGGGAGGGGCGGAGATCTCGCAATAATTCACCGGAAGCACTGGAAAAGTACTCCCTGTCTCTGCCCTTAACTCCCATTCATTTGAATACATTGCACTACAGCTCCCTGGATCTACCCCCACCATCATATGTACTGTTTATCGGCCACCTAAGCCAAACAAGGAGTTTTTAAATGAATTTTCTGCTCTTCTCACTCATTTCTCTGTACTTTTTCCAAATCTGATCATTGCTGGTGACTTCAATATTCATATGGACAATGATAAAATCCCTCTTTCCAGAGATTTTACCTCCTGCCTGGAAAGTTTTGGGCTTCTACAGTACATAAAATTTCCTACCCACTCTAAAGGTCATATCCTGGATTTGGTCTGTTGTTCTGGCATTACCCCCACCCATTGTAAAGCCACATTGTTTCCCCAGTCTGATCATATGTTTATTTCTTTTGATGCAAACATAACCGCTTCCAAAAACTGTATCTCTCGTAATATCACTTTTAGGAAAATTAGTAATATTAACCCAGCTGTTTTTTCATCTGCCGCTCATGACCTTCCATCTATCCACTGCTCCTCAACCCCTCATGAACTCGTTTGTCATTATAATGTCAACCTTTATAACCTTCTTAACATATTTGCTCCCCTTAAACATCGAACAGTCTCATTTTCCCGTTCAGCTCCATGGTTTACCTCCGACCTGTGTCACCTTAAAGCTAAAGGATGCCAACTCGAACGTCTATTCAAGAAAACCAGACTTGCTGTACATAAAGAAATGCACAATGATCATATTTTGTTCTATAAGGACTGCATTGCCTCAGCCAAATCTGCTTACTACTCTGGTTTAATTAGTTCTAATGAAGGTAACTCCAGGTCCCTCTATTCATTGTTCAGTAAAATTACAAAACCTCCAGACACATTCCCCTCTCAGATGTATTCTGTTGATTTTAGCAACTCTCTTATCTCTTTTTTCACTTGTAAAATCTCAGACATTCACCATCAAGTTAAGTCTTTAGGAGCTCCTGACTCTGAAGTAGACTTCCTGGTTCCCCCACTGTCTTCCTGTCTGTTATTTTCAAGCTTTACTCTTCCCTCCATAACTGACGTATCTAATCTCATTAAAAAATCTAAGTCATCCGCCTGTCAACTTGACCCTCTCCCTACTGTGTTACAGGGAGTGCAGAATTATTAGGCAAGTTGTATTTTTGAGGAATAATTTTATTATTGAACAACAACCATGTTCTCAATGAACCCAAAAAACTCATTAATATCAAAGCTGAATGTTTTTGGAAGTAGTCTTTAGTTTGTTTTTAGTTTTAGCTATTTTAGGGGGATATCTGTGTGTGCAGGTGACTATTACTGTGCATAATTATTAGGCAATTTAACAAAAAATAAATATATACCCATTTCAATCATTTATTTTTACCAGTGAAACCAATATAACATCTCCACATTCACAAATATACATTTCTGACATTCAAAAACAAAACAAAAACCAATCAGCGACCAATATAGCCACCTTTCTTTGCAAGGACACTCAAAAGCCTGCCATCCATGGATTCTGTCAGTGTTTTGATCTGTTCACCATCAACATTGCGTGCAGCAGCAACCACAGCCTCCCAGACACTGTTCAGAGAGGTGTACTGTTTTCCCTCCTTGTAAATCTCACATTTGATGATGGACCACAGGTTCTCAATGGGGTTCAGATCAGGTGAACAAGGTGGCCATGTCATTAGTTTTTCTTCTTTTATACCCTTTCTTGCCAGCCACGCTGTGGAGTACTTGGACGCGTGTGATGGAGCATTGTCCTGCATGGAAATCATGTTTTTCTTGAAGGATGCAGACTTCTTCCTGTACCACTGCTTGAAGAAGGTGTCTTCCAGAAACTGGCAGTAGGACTGGGAGTTGAGCTTGACTCCATCCTCAACCCGAAAAGGCCCCACAAGCTCATCTTTGATGATACCAGCCCAAACCAGTACTCCACCTCCACCTTGCTGGCGTCTGAGTCGGACTGGAGCTCTCTGCCCTTTACCAATCCAGCCACGGGCCCATCCATCTGGCCCATCAAGACTCACTCTCATTTCATCAGTCCATAAAACCTTAGAAAAATCAGTCTTGAGATATTTCTTGGCCCAGTCTTGACGTTTCAGCTTGTGTGTCTTGTTCAGTGGTGGTCGTCTTTCAGCCTTTCTTACCTTGGCCATGTGTCTGAGTACTGCACACCTTGTGCTTTTGGGCACTCCAGTGATGTTGCAGCTCTGAAATATGGCCAAACTGGTGGCAAGTGGCATCTTGGCAGCTGCACGCTTGACTTTTCTCAGTTCATGGGCAGTTATTTTGCGCCTTGGTTTTTCCACACGCTTCTTGTGACCCTGTTGACTATTTTGAATGAAACGCTTGATTGTTCAATGATCACGCTTCAGAAGCTTTGCAATTTTGAGACTGCTGCATCCCTCTGCAAGATATCTCACTATTTTTGACTTTTCTGAGCCTGTCAAGTCCTTCTTTTGACCCATTTTGCCAAAGGAAAGGACGTTGCCTAATAATTATGCACACCTGATATAGGGTGTTGATGTCATTAGACCACACCCCTTCTCATTACAGAGATGCACTAATATGCTTGATTGGTAGTAGGCTTTCGAGCCTATACAGCTTGGAGTAAGACAACATGCATGAAGAGGTGATGTGGACAAAATACTCATTTGCCTAATAATTCTGCACTCCCTGTAGTTAAAGCCTGTCTTCCCTCGTTCGCACCTCTCATAACCAATATTATTCATTCCTCCCTGAACACTGGAATTGTTCCTGAAGCACTGAAAAAGGCTTCTGTTATCCCAATTCTTAAAAAGCCTGGTGCAGACCCCAATAACTTTGATAATCTTCGCCCTATATCAAATCTCCTCTTTATTTCAAAAATTCTTGAAAAAGTTGTCGCCGCCCAGCTTCATTTACATCTCAGTGACCATAATCTCCATGAACAATTTCAATCGGATTTCTGCCTCAATCATAGCACAGAAACTGCTCTGTTAAGAATTACCAATGACCTTCTGATGGCAGCTGATTCTGGTCTCCTATCCATCCTCATCCTTCTTGATCTTAGTGCGGCGTTTGATACCATTTCTCACAATATTCTCCTGAACCGGTTAGCTTCCATTGGTATTAGTCACACCCCCCTTGCCTGGTTCACCTCCTATCTCTCAGACCGCACTCAGTTTATCCAATTTAAATCCCATTCTTCAACTCTCTATCCTGTTTCTGCTGGTGTGCCCCAGGGTTCAGTATTGGGGCCTCTTTTATTCATTATTTATATGCTTCCTCTTGGTTATATATTCCGAAAATATAATATAAATTTTCACTGTTATGCCGATGACACCCAGCTCTACCTTTCTTCTAAACCCAATTCATCTCTCCCACCTACCTCCCTCTCAGACTGTCTTATTGAGATTAGATCCTGGTTCTCCTCCAATTTCCTCAAACTAAACAGTAATAAAACTGAAGTTTTACTTGTTGGTACACCATCTATCTTAACCAAATTCCACAGTTTTTCCATTAACATTGAAGATTCTCCTACCCTTCCCTCCCCTCAGGTTAAGAGTTTGGGTGTCATACTTGATAATACTCTTTCATTCCAGTCTCACATTAATTACATAACCCGGTCTGCTTACTTCCATTTACGTAATATTAACCGACTCTGTCCCTTCCTTACTCCTCATGCTGCTGCCATCCTTGTCCATAGTCTTATTACATCCCGTATTGATTACTGTAATTCCCTCCTATTTGGTCTCCCTAAAAGGTCCCTTCATAAACTCCAGCTCCTTCAAAATTCTGCAGCTCGGGTCATAACTTGCACTCCGTTAAGAGCTCGTATTACCCCAGTTCTTCAGCAGCTTCACTGGTTGCCCATAGAAATCTTACTCCTTACATACAAGTGTATCCATAAATCTGCGCCTTCATATTTGTGTGACCTGCTCCATATCACCACTGTTTCCCGCCCTCTCAGATCATCATCTGCTATTCATCTTACTGTTTCGTCCTCACACCTTATCACTATGGGGAACAGAGCTTTCAGTCGCTCTGCTCCTCAGCTCTGGAACTCTCTTCCTCCTGCACTAAGAAATATTGACTCCCTCTCCGTATTTAAGACACAGCTCAAAACACATCTGTTTAAACTGGCTTATTTGCTTTAATGCTGATTTTATCTGTTGTCAAGCTCTGTTTTGTAATTTTAACTTATTTTATGTATTTTATGACTGTTGTAGCCGTCGCATTGAAATGTAATTATTATGTGATTGCAATGTTCAAAATTTGGTGCTTAATCTGGATTCATGTTGTGTTGTCGCCACCTACTGGTGGGCCTGAGTGTGGCGCTTTGTGGTGCGCATGCTTTGGGGTGAGGCTCAATTAAGCGCACGTGTCACCAGAGACTGAAGGCTCGAGCCAGAAAGAGAATGCTAGCCTGTGCAAAGGGTGGAAATATAGACGATATGGACTACAATTGCTCATGAATGTTCAGTAGAAAGGCGCACACGGTATGTTGGTGCATTTACTTTGTGTGTATGTTTTATTTGAGTTGTAATTTTTGTTCTGCTGATGTAATATCCGTGTTTTTCATTGATCATTTCACCATAGTTTTTCACGGTGTTTGCTGGTGAAAAGAAGATTAAAATACTGGCTGAACATCAGTTGGAGCATGGCCCTTTATTCTACTTCGAACATGAAAAACCTTCAGGAGCAGTTACAACTGTTGTTCCTTTTATTAATTGTGTTCTTTGTAAGGTGACATTGGGTTTCTGAAAGGCGCCCTCAAATAAAATAAATTATTATTATTATTATTATTATTATTATTATTATTATTATTATTATATGTGTGTGAGTGTGTGAGGGAGTTTGCATGTGTGTCCTGATGTTGTAGTCTAGGTGTTCGTTTGTTACAAAACCCAGAGGAAGTGATGTCATTGTGCAGCTTGTCTAAATGTTGTGTTAATGCTGCTTGTTGTTGTGTAGTATCTCATTTTAACATGAGCTTTGCTGATATTAGTTATAGTATTGTTGTGCTCCACATGTTTGAGCAATGATCGGACAAAGTGAACAACAGTGACACACTTCTTTTGCCATCACCAGTGTGTGAATGTGTGTGTGAATGGGTGGATGACTGGATATGTAAAGCGCTTTGGGGTCCTTAGGGACTAGTAAGGCACTATATAAATACAGGCCATTTACCATTTCTTTTGCTCTGTTAACATTGATATATTGGTTTAAGCACTTTGGCTGTAATATATGTTATTGGTGCACCACTTCAGAACAACAGTCACCTTAAAGTGCAATATTAAAATACAATATTAGAGTAAAAACACACACAACCAGCTAATTCTCTATAAGCAGCTCTTGTTGTCAGTGAGAAGGAAGAAGGGGAAGTTGTAGCGTGTTACCTGTAGCAGTTTGTAGAAGGTTCGATAACCGTGACGTGCAGCCACATCGGTCAGGTTCAGCTGAGAGTCATCCTGCAGGAAACCATCAGAATGAAGGTGTGCATGAAACATTACAGAAAACATAACATCCAGAAAGTCTACAGTCAGACAGCTGCTCACAGTTTCAATGAGCTAGAAAAAAATGCTATTATACCAATAAATAGATTTTAGAATATATTTAGCCTATTACATGTTATTTAATAAACAGTAATTAAACAGGTCATGAAATAATAGACAGCTTATTAACTAACATGTCACTGTAACAGTAAAGCATTCAGTGATCATTTTATAATTCAGTAACAATGGTCATTGTTTTATATGATAATAAAGCTCTAACCAGTCGATCCATTCAGCATCAGCTTCCCTGATTCCTTATTCCAAAATGACCTGATGGATACTTACAGGGGCGAGCATAAAACTGTCTTTGTCCACATCTGGAGGATACAGAATCCTGTCAATTTCATGGATGATTCCATTCACACTGAGGTCATCGCTCTTTGTCACATTTGCCTGGTTGATGAAGACACTGCCCTGAAAAAAAAAGCCAAACACAAAGTGTCCCAATAACAGAAATAAAACTGAAGAATGCTTGTTTATAATAAAGCATCGATTCGGCCTTTGTTTATTGGCAGGATTCATAAATATAGATATAAATCTATTAAACCAGCTGAGGGCTGACCTGGGTGATGCTGGTGGTCAGCACGAGTCCAGACAGCGATGTCAGGTTTCGTGGTTGGCTCAGGTCAGCAGCCAGGAGAGTGTGACACATGACGATGTGGCTGCGCAGGACATTAGCGTACCGCTCTCTCTTCCGTCTCATCTAAAAGATAAAATTACAAACTTGTTAATTTCTGATTCATCCTGAGCTGACCAGACTCTGATGTAATTACAGTGTGTCTTCAAAGACACGCTGATGTTTGTCCAGCAGTAACCAAAGGTCTGACCTCGCGTGAAGTGTTTGTCCTGAAGGCCTCGGGGTCTGGAATGAAGACAGTGAATGGCCCTCGCCCTTGCAGGGAAATCTCCATTATCTGAAAACAGAGTTCTGTTAATGCAATTCCACCAGCAGGGGGCGACAGAGGGGAGCACTACTCACCATCAGACCAAAGTAAAAGTCCGTGTGACGACGTGTCTCTATTTCCTGTAACGAGACAACAGTTAGTGCAAAGCCCTGCGGCGCCGCTTTCATTGTATTTCAGCTGCTCACCCTCGCCACAGTGCCTTTGCAGGTCACACCGTCGCCAATGAAATTTTGCCTGCAGGTGCAGCTTTGAGTGCCTAGACCTGTCATGTTGCACCGGGCATTCCGATGACAGCCGCCATTGTTCTGGAACATCAGCATCAACACGTGAGAGGGTAACAGCTTGAATTGATGTGGTCTTTACAGCATAAAAGTAAGAAACCTTTGACAGAGACAGGAGCAGCATGAAAACCTAGAACTGTATGTGCAACGCTCAACCTCAGCTTCAGTGACCAGAAAAGGAAGCACATCAGCCTCAGACAGCTTTCAGGGTTGTTTTTGCTGTCTTGACAGGACAGCAGACAGGTGGCTGTATGCTGCTCTTCTGCAGCATACCTGGGTCACCAGCTCAGCCAGGTGAGCCTTACCAGAGCCAGAGCACTGACTGAAAACACGACTACCACAGTTCCTGTGCTAAAGGAGGCGAGGACATTATTATTGTCCTGGGAACACTGAATAGAGCAGCCTAACAAGCTTCCTCCTTCACAATAGGACTTATGGGTGTAACTCTTGCCTCGCAGTTGGTGTTTTCTTACAGGGAAAGTGCACCAAGATGAGTGCTGCTGTGATTTGGTGCTACTATGGGCTGTATGTGTGATTATTAGCTGAATGATGTAATCATCTGATTCTGAATCACTCATCTTTCCCACAGCTTGAAACCAGCCAGAGTGAAGACAAACTCACCTTTTGGCACAAGTCGATGATGTTGCAGTTCTTCCCGTCACCGGTGTAAAATTCCCTGCAGACACAGGAAGTCTGCCGAGGAAAACAAAGTCACATTTAGCGCCACTGTCAGCAGAGAGCTGTGCTTAAAGTCAGACTGTAGAGGTTAGCTAGTTTTACTTTGTTCGGTCCAACGTGAATGCAGTCTGCATTGGCATGGCAACCCCCGTTTCCTTTCAGGCAGGGATTTATCTCTGTGGAGAAACACAAAACTCCACCTGGTTATCTCGGATTCACGATGCGTTCAAGCTTTTTATCGTGTGTCTGATAACTTGAGCTGCTGCCAAGGATCGATGCTGAGCCAGAGCTTTTAAATTCCTCACAGCACAACAATACCACAAACCACGCAAATCAGCAGAGCTACTTAATTTCAGTCATTTTGCTGGCTCTGAAGGCTTTTCTGATTGTCTGGAATCCTTTTTTGCTGTGATGCTGGAAGAACTAATATCTGGAATATTTTGCATTGGTATTTTTGCTTTAACTTCGCAGAACTTTCACAAAATGCTTTTTAAGTTTTGCATTACTGCAGACTTTGTCCACCATAGTCAGACCATTACACTACAAAGCACATCCTTCTAGTATTACTGGATTTATTGTCAATGCTTTTGCTTTAACTTTCACGATTGTATTTTGCACTCTTTCATGTCCCCTGTAATCCTCAGTGTGATTGCCTCTTAGCTAATTTTTGCTTTTAAAAAAAATTTTTTTTATATAAACTGATCTGAACAAGTTAATGTTGACTCGGAATAATTAAATTTTCCTTTTTAAAAATCGTTTTGACTCCTTGTACCAACTATAACTAAGCCAGAGCAGCTGTGAGCAGGTGTGAGCAGTTGTGGCAAGTGAGTTTACCGACACACACAAGTCCGTCGCCCGCGTAGCCGGCATTACAGACACAGTCTCTTCGGCCGGGTCGAGTCCTCTTACAGAGAGCGTACAGACTGCAGCCGCCGTTATCCACCACGCACGGATCTATGGCTGCATGAGTCACAAAGTGTTCAGTAAACTTTGCGGTTCACAGGAATCCTCTTTAAAAAGCTCAGACCAAAGCCGCAGGTAAGTGACCTGCAGAGCTCATAACATGTGTTACCTTGACAGAAAGTCCCGTTTCCTTTGAAGCCGGCAGCACAGATACACTGAGGGCCGGACGAGCCGGTCACACAGCTATAAAACCAGATTAAAGTTTTAACAGGAAGCATAAATCCTCCAGCGTCCTGCACGCAGAGTAACGGTTAAACTTGTGCAGACTTACTTTGCACTGCCGTGGCATCTCACCGAGCCGCACTGCTCGTCAGCTTTGGCTTCGATCTCTGCAACGACACGGATGCAGCTCAGCACAAATGACAAAAACAGTATTTCTAAAAATGATCTCACAAATGAGATTTTGTTGTTCTAAATCACAGCGTTCACTTTTCTCTACATTCAGCCTTACTTTGGTCACAGTGGACTCCCCTCCAGTCCACGTCACATTCGCAGGTCCCATCACCCTTCAGTCCCTCGTTACACTGTCCGTTCTTGCATTCGCACTCTGAGCAGACAACACGTGACGATGAAGGTGAGGATGAAGATGACAGATCATGTGCTGACTAATGAAACGTACTGAACCTTGGTCACAGTGGACTCCGTATTTGCCGCTCTGGCAGGTTTCACAGGCGGTCCCGTTGAAGCCTTCGTTACACCGACACACTCCGGTCCCGTTTGTCCCGTCCACACACACTCCATTATCGAAGCAGGGCCGACCCTTTGGACCGGGGCATGCCTCGCAGTGCTCCCCGAAAAACCCTGCACAGCACCTCCGCTCCTGAAAGCACGGAAGAGTTCTAGTGTGCCACACTGCCGAGGATGCTTACCCTGAAATGAGCAGGAAACGTACGATCTTCTTCTGGAGGCAGGTGGCTCTGCAGCCGACTCTCGGGAGCCACTCGCCCTCAAACGTGCGGGTGAACATGCACTTTCTCGTCCTCCTCACCGATTTCTGCACAGAGCAAAACACCAACTTCTTACTTTGACTTTAGCTTCTCATGGACCAGGCTGTGCATCTGAGCTGAGTATTAATTTCAGCATTTTCTACAACGCATGTTTCAAGAAAATATTTACACAGTATAACCAGTTATCCGCGTGAAGCGATAGAGCAGTGAAAATAAAACTCTTCATTTCAGTTCACCTAACTTACAAAATGTAGTGAAGTAGATTCTGGGGTAGGATTTTACACGATGTCCACAAACGCACCACTAACATCCACACCTTCCCAGTTGACAATTAGCAGGCTTATAAGAAACAGCTGCGCTTCACTACCAGAAGGAGGCATTTGGCAGTCTTGTCCATCCAAGGTGGCTGAGAGCATTAGGCAGTTGAGCACTGCAGATCTCTCAAGGAAAGCCACTCAGTTTAGTATTGCCCTGTGGTAAGTGGGACTCTTGTGTTCATCATAACGTGGCATATAGTAGGGTGGACTTTGACAACTGTTTCCCTCTTTTGTTGCAGGTTTGCACTATACTGCTGCTGTCTTGTCATGCTGTTTTGTTTGTTATGTGATGCTTTTATAATGAACAGTACTTTGGGGTGTATTTGTTTTATGTAGATCTTTTATTAATGTGTGTTACGTTTTATGCTTTGTTTTATTGCTTTAGTAGAGGTGCGGCCGCTTGCTGAGGGGCTAGGCACGTGAGGTGGAATCCCCTTCCCGACGCATGCGAGTGTACACCGGGCATAGGTAGATTGCACCGTTTAGTGTGAGTGACAGTGAGGTCTGGAGTGAAGTTACACGGGTGAGTAATTGGTGGCACCCTTGGGCACTCCTCCCCGTAGGTTGCCTCAAGTGGCCGGTCGCCACTATTTTTAGTTATTCTTTTATCATGCTGTGATTGTTTTAGGGTAGCATCGTGGTAGGGAGTCTGGTCATTTTAATCATCGTTTGTTAAAGTGTTTCAATGAACTATTTTGCCGTCTCAACCCTGCTACCCTAGGTGCCTTCCTGATTTTATAGTTATGTTTTTAGTAGTTCCTCTTAATAAATTTTGATTTGTAAACTTCCTTTGTCTCACCTCTGCCGTTAATAACGAGTCTGTGGGCTTTGGTAGCCAGTGCAACACGTACATTGGCTAGAGAAATCTTTCCTGGGGTGTAACGCCCTCCCCCAGGTGGCGTTGTCAATATCTTAGTTACCGTCCCCGGTTATTCCTCTATCGCGACACCACAAAAAGAAAAACATTTTTACGCTCCATTGAATAAAACGCTGGTTTATTTTTGAAGATGTCAAATTCGATATGAAATACAACTAAATGATACCAGTTTTCCCACAGCTGTTAAAGAGCAATTTACTTTTCAGCACAATTATACTTAAAATACGTTTTGTTTTTTAATGTTACTTTAGTACTGTCACAGTAAACTGAAAGAAATTCAATCTGTAACTGGCACAAGAGCACAAACAGTAAAGTGGTCAGTGATCACTGGGAGGTCATGAAATTACTTTAGTGGAATACCATGAAGTCCTCTCTAGATCTTCTCCTACTTGTTAGTCTTGTAAAGTCGGACAAACTGAACGTAATTCTTTTGACTTTGGGGAGAATTTTCCATCTTTCATAACTTAAAATCGAATCATCTGCAAACAGATTTTCTGTAGTAGCTGCCTTTATCCGATTCTAGTTTGGTATAAAAGTTTGTTTAGAGAGCCTGGTGGTTTAAAAAGGTCTAAGCTTTGACAGATTAACGATGATCAGAAAAAGTCCGAAAACTTACATCTGGGATGGTGTCATTGGGGCAGATCTTGTTTTGGTGGAATAAGCAGTCGACACAGTTCCCCTTTGGAGCAGAAAGAAAACGTTGATATTTATCATGCGATTGTTTCTCCATTCATTCAACTGGATTGGAGGCGCTGAAGTATCTGCAGGACTTAACTGGTGGCTGAGGACCTTACCATGACTTTTGTGTACGTGAGATCATCGCAGCGATTTCTGTTGATCTGAAGAACAGCTGACAGACCGTGGATCACTCCTTTACCGCTCAGGATGTCAGAGGAGTTCATCTGAGCATCATTCACAAACAGCTGCATGAGGAAAACACAGGTCAGGTGGTTTGTATCGTGTTGTTTAGACTGTCATGCGATCAGATGCAACAGAATCAATATTTCATGATGAGACCTTTCCGTCTCGTGGGAAAATGCCGAGCTGGAAGGAAAACCCAAGCATCGTCTCTCTGTAACCTCCGAGCTGAAGGTCTGTTTTTAACAGACGCTGCGATGCCACCACGTGGTAACGAGTGGTCTTCACATCCTGTTCAGTGACAAAATAAAAGCACAACTAATTTGAAGGAAGTAAATAAATAAACCCGAGGACGAGGTCAAAGTCTTTAATTACAGAGTTTAGTTCTATATTTACCATCTGCTTTAAATGTCGAATGAAATAACAGAACTGAGTGTTGCCCACTTAATCCATTTTAAAATATGTAAAAATTTCAACAATGTCAGCAGTGAGTAAAAAGACTAATCGGGTCAAATACAAACTTTTTGATTCAGCTTCAAATGAAAACGCAGACAAACTGAAGCCTAAATTGTATACCAGGGCAGTGGCTGCCATTTTCTTCAGGTACTCAGTGACGGCGGCGTCTGTCGGAGCAAAGATGGTGAATTCGTCAGCCTGTTCGATATCATTGGTCAGGTTATAATCCTAAACAAAAAGCCAGAGAAAGCACAACATGTAAGGAAACATTGAACATTTAAGCATGGTGTGAGCGTGTTTGAGAGGTCGTACGATGAGATACGATCTGAAGAGTGAGAACTCCGGCCTGAGAGCGAGCGTGGCCAGCAGACCTTCACTCAGTGTTCTGTCGGGAACCAAAACCTTTATTTAAAAAAAAAAAAAAAAGGCTGAAATCGGTAATGGGTACAAAAAAACTTGCTGGGTGTTGTTTTTGTAGTATTTCTTTTTACCTTATCGATTAAATGGATCAGTCCGTTTGTAGCAGCAACGTTTGACGTGCCGATGAGAGCTCCACCAACAGAAGTGATCTGCACAAACACAACCATTTTATTTTTTAAGTAAAATTAGAGAAAAGCACCAAGTTTACAGCCATATACTGAAAGTGGACGAAAGTCCACATTTTTATTCTGGGACTCCACTCAAGTATGCTCACATGATTCAGTCCAAACTTTTTTTTTTTTTTTTTTTTTTTTTTTTTTTTTAGAGCAATATTTTGGCTCACAGATTATACATTTATGTGCCTGATACCAGATAAGGTTATTTTAACAACCTGTAACTTTATAAGCATTTGACAGAACATCAGAAAGATGAGAGCCAGCCAAAAGGCAGTTAGATCAGCCCGAGGATGAGCAGCGATGGCCGTGTGGAGTTTATGTGAAACACCTGAGCTGCACGGGCTCATTGAAAGATCAAAATTCTCTCTGTATGCAGAAATCCTCACACAGAAAGCGTTACCTCATCGTTTGTAGAAACACGAAGTGTTGTTCCCAGAAGGGACGTCACAGACGACATGTTCCAGAGGCTAGATAAGGGGTAGTCACCAGCGATCATGTGATTTCTGTCAGAAGGGGACAGATCGCAGCACAGCT
This sequence comes from Copadichromis virginalis, assembly GCF_057382275.1. Classification (NCBI taxonomy): domain Eukaryota; kingdom Metazoa; phylum Chordata; class Actinopteri; order Cichliformes; family Cichlidae; genus Copadichromis; species Copadichromis virginalis. The sequence continues at coordinate 17,119,896 of NC_140634.1, forward strand.
GTTACATATATTCATATAAAAGCCCCAAAATAAAATGATGTCACTTTAAATCCTGCGGAGCTGTAACCTGATGAGACTCGGCAGGTTTCCCCTCAACGTCCAGAAGTTTTTGTCTTCTGAGGACATTTTGCTGATGGCTGCTGAGGATGGAACCAGGAGGGTGAGGTTCTGATCCAACAGAGACGGAGACAGATCCGAATCCTAACAGAGCGTATGAACACAAACACAATCTTTGCTCAGGTTGGTATTAAAAATAGCTGCTGGTACATGAAAGACCACAGGGGAAGTCAGTCTTGTAAACTGCATGGTTATTAAAAAATGAAGCATGGTGGCACGAACCGATAACCCCCACAGTGTGAGCTTAACATTGCTAAGAGTATTCATAAATGTATAATTTTTCTGTACCCATATTTATGTGCTCTAATTGGGTTTTCATGTGGTATGAATGAATATCAGTGAATATGATACACTGTGTTTACAGTGGCATAATTACGGTGCCTAGTCTGCATGTGAAGCATGTGCTAAACGTGTGAGTTAGTTTGTGATATACTGCACGTTTCATTTATTGTATAATAATCAAAGTGATGACAATCTGCACATAATGCATCTGTAAAACGTGACATACTCACAGTCATCCATGTGAAGAAGTCTGAGGCCTCAGGCAGGATGCTGAGCTCCTGAAATCACCAGGAAACAAAGTCAGCTGGAAGCAAAGACACGATCCTGCCGACTGAACCTGGCCATCACTCACCTGTTCAACTGTACCGTAACACACGTGTCCATTTCCAACATATCCTTCATCGCAGACACACGTCCACTGAGAGGACAGCAGGAGACAGCTGGCCTGCACACACAAACAGTTAAACAGGGACACGGTCACCGAGGGCCTAGCTTCGGTCATTTTTATCAGTACAAGACAGACATCATGCACAAGACGTCTTTTACTTTGAAAAAATTAAAGGAATTCAGTGAAGCTCTGCAGAGCCTCTGATTGGCTCTGAGGAACGATGATTGGCTGGTTTAGTTACTAGGAGTGAATCTACAGACCAGTTTGACCAGGTATGGTCAAATTGAAGATATAGTTAAAGGAGTCAAATCTGGCTTTGACACCCTGATCACAGCGCTGCAGGCAAATGACATCAAAGCAAAAGACCTGTTTTATGTTGCTGTTGGTATGACCCATAATGATTTTAGCAGAAAAGATGCTTTCAGTGGATTTGCTTGGTTTTTGCTACTCACAAAGTAGTGACAGCCTCCGTCTGCAGTCACACACTGGTTCACAGGTTCACAGTCCTGCCCGCTGCCCTGGTAACCGGCCTTACAGGTGCAGTCACTCTGAACAGGAGCAGATAACAACAGGACATTACTGCTGCGGAGACAGCTTCACTCTTTGGTGCTGGTGGACCAGATCACAAATCACTTCTGATGATACTGCCTAAAGGCGGCATGTATAATGTAAACAGAATTGATCTTAGCACAGAGCCCTGTGGAACTTCATAATTAATCTTAGTGTGTGAAGAGGACTCTCCATTTACATGAACAAACTGGAGTCTATCAGAGAGGTATGATACGAACCACTGCAGCACCGTACCTGTAACACCTACAGCATGCTCTAGTCGCTCTAATAGAATATTATGATCAACAGTATTGAACACTCCATTGAGGTCTAGCAGGACAAAATTCCAGTCTGAAGTGGGCACCCCACTTTTTTCTGAGGAACCATGAACCATGGGCTCAGAATTAGAGGTGCCAGATCTTTACAGAAGATAAGATAAGATAAGATAACCTTTATTAGTCCCACACGTGGGAAATTTGTTTTGTCACAGCAGGAAGTGGACAGTGCAAAAGTTATGACGCAAAAATTAGAAGGCAAATAAAGCTGACAGAACCACATCATCTACAAAAGGAAGCAGCAAGATCCTGAGACTAACAAACTGCCACGTGGCAAACATTAACTGAATAAATAGTTCCATTTATTGAAACTGCAAAATTGGGTGCTTTTGACTGGGGGGTTCCCAAAAACAATGATGTGACATCATTAAGAACAAACTGACCGACAACGTGTTAAAAAACTGAGATAAAAGAAATATTCCCCCCGAGGTCCGCACGGCCCCAGTTTAAATAGGCCAGTGTAAGTTTGAATAATCAACCACATTTCAGGATTCACATTTTCTGGCCCTCTCATGTTTTAATAATACTGCACTCCTTACTGCCACCCTAAGGACGGACTGAAGTGGTGCATTCCCAGGGTAAGAGCACATTAATGAGATAAACCATCCGTCAGTGACATCTCCACATTCACGTCTCAGCTGATATCAGTGTCCTTACCTGTCCGGGTCCCACATAGACACAGGTGGCGTTGGGGTGGCAGCCGCCTCTGTCAGGACTGTTGCAGTTGTTGATTGGTTGACACTCATCCCCATCCTCCCTCCATCCAGTCAGACACTGACAGACGTGAGTCCCAGGGCCTGTCTTTATACATTTAGCCTGCAAGGGGCAGAATGCAGCACGGGCAGCAGTGAGGAAACAGACTGCGTTTTTTACAGTTACACTATAAAAACTGGAGACTTACGTTCAGGCTGCAGCCACCTCGGTGGGGTGGAGCACACGGGTCAGATGCCACACAGGTGATCCCATCACCTTGGAAACCAGTTTTACAAATACACCTAAAATAAGACACAGTACAGAATAATGTGTGGTACGAGATAACTGTTCACTACAGACGTCTGACTCAGGGTTAAAGCTCAGACTCCATCCAGGTAAACTCACTTGACTGTTCCCTGGCTGAAGTCACAGTCAGCATGTGCGTGGCAAAACTGAGCCTGAGCGCCGCAGGCGGCCGTCTGTCGATCACACAAAGGACCGGTGTAACCCTGCTGACACGAGTCCACTTTACACCGACCGTCTGAATCCGGACGGTTATCACACTGCCCGTGGATACAGGGGCAGGCTGAGGATAGACAAGTACATCATCTTTACATCATGTCTGCCTGTGTGACGTCACAAAGTATGAGTCAGACTTACTTCTGTCACAGTTTGGTCCATATTTGTTGGAGGAGGAACAGTACTGACAGCGTGAGCCGCTGAAGTTCGGTTCACAGCTGCATGTTCCATTTCTTGAAACCCCCTCCGAACACTGAAAAGCACAAAACACACTTTAGGTTCCTCCTCCATAAACCAAACACCTCACTTTCCCTGCAAACACTGAAACATTTCAGTTTTCTTCCGTCACCGCTGGACTGCAAACAGGAAAAAGTCTGTTCAAAGAACAGAAAGCACTAAAGCTTCTTCCAAATAAAGTAATTAAGGAATTATGGGAATGTCTGACCTGCCCGTGTCCAGAGCAGGGCGTCTGGTATCCACCTGGACATGGTCTGCAGTCTGGACCGTAGAAACCTTTACAGCACGCTGGAATCTGAACGGATATACACGAGGTTATTCTGACGGCCTCTACAAAGTTACATCTTCTAGGCTTCAGTGTCTTTCTGTTCCAACATGAAGTAAACTGCCCGATTTTACTAAAGTGTGTACCGTGACCGTTGAGTTGCAGTGTGCAGAGCAGCCTTTCACTGGGACTTTAACAGATGGGTTGCCCTTGGTGAAAATATAAGAACATCCAAATGTGGAAGAGCCCTGGATAAAGACAGCATAATCATATTTTAAATCAGCTCAAAGTAAGAAAGGGAAGTGAATAAATATCCAGATGCTTCACAGTGAGTTCAGTCTTACTGTAAAAACTCCAGAAGAGCATTGGGTCATTATTAGCTTTGAACACGCGACACATTCACCCTGAAAAACACATGAGTTGATCAAATATCTCAAACACACTCAAAGGGCTTCAGTGTTTTAGGGCGGGCTCAAAGGTGAAGGGGCAGAATCTCGCAGTGTCCTCGTGTTTCTGTTCCTGGGATAAAGTCACCTCACTGATCAAATACATTTACTCATCCAATGGAGGCAGAGTCCAACAGTGTAGCATGGTGTGATGATCCAACTATGTGAGCTCCATGAGCTCAGTGCCTTTTGTTTTCACACTGAGCCTCATACGCTGCACATATACATTTAGGGTCAATCGATCATGTCATTAGACGTTAAACTCACCATGATGATTTTAGTCTCTGTGATGTCACATCTACTGGGCAACACAGGTTCGATGGAGGGCGGAGTCAAAACTCCATCCATCACATAAAGACGTCCATTTTTTGCCTCCACAGCTGCCTCCAACACGGCTGCACCATTAACCAAGATCTGGCCCTGAAACAGTGAAACGACGACCGGACAGAAATCCTGAGCTCATGTTGAAAGTGTGGAAAACAGTCTTACTAAAATGCGGATAATAGGAGTGAATTCAACTTTTCTTTAGATGATGAAGGTTTGACACAGAAACCAGGAGCTGATGTTCAGTCAGCTTTAAGTCACACGGCTGTATTCCTTACAGGATCCATGGTGAATATTTACTGATTACACTCATTTCTCCAGAAAATGATTACAGAAATAAAAACGCTGCACTTTTAGGGATTTTTGTTATCTGGATTGTATTTTAAACTCTATTAATAATATTAATAAACTCTATTAATGTCAAGATTTCAAATGTTCAAGTTGAAAGTGAAATAAATTTCAGCAATATTTAAAAAGATCTGCAAGCTTATTAAAGAGACTAAATCTGCATGAACAGCACTAACACACACACACAGAAAGGATATTGGAACAATAATGTCAGTATTATAGCATACTTAGAACCAAACACTTTCCACCCTCCTTTGTTATTTTATAAGATTCATGATATTATTTAAGTATTCAACAGTGACTGTGACAGAGATTTGGGGTGATGTTGGGGGTTACAGATGGTGGAAATCCACACTTACATTTTCCATCACGGTGATTGTCAGAACCTGATTGGCCATTGTCACGTATCTTGGGGTTGACACAGCATTGTAGATCTCCAGCTGCATAACAGGGAGATAAAAAAAAACTGTCAGAGGGAACAAACGTGAATTATTAACGAGTCAGCGGACTGTCGCTCTCACCGCAGTGGCCGGAATAATGTGGTTCCTGAGAAACTCCAGCAGTTTGCTGTGACCCTGAGGATTCAGAACCAATCGTCTGGTGAATTATTCATGACAGACTACAAATTTGTCAGTTTTTGTGTTCATCCTTACGTCAGGGCTCATGAGATACTTCAGGTGTTCTTCTATCATTGCATCAAATGCTGCAGTGGTGGGTGCAAGCACAGTGATTGGTCCCGGCTGGTCCAGCAAAGATGCCAGAGGAGTTTTCTGCCGTGAGCACAAATTGTCCAGTTTGATCAATTTAGAAACTTAAGAACCAGGTCCTCATGCACCCGAATGTGTTACTAAGATAAATGCTCATGCACCGTGTTTGAGGTGGGATTCAGGCAACTCTCGGTCCTGACTCTGCTAATATTTACACATTTCTTCCTGCAGCATGAACATCAGAGACGTCTAATCCTGCAGGACCACAAATCAGTGCAATATTTCCTATTTAATCTGTGTTCAGAACCTAAAACTGATCATAGAAATATCACACTCCAAACATCTTCTGTGTCAGTGTTGACACAAAGCCCTGATCCAGTGTAATAATGTAATGATCCCATCCTCTGGTGGGCAGGAATGTGACTGGGACATTGGGACATGCAATAAAATGTCTTCCAGTGTTCAACTTGTTATTGACTCAATACAGGAAGTTACAGGATGTGATTAACTTCTAAACTGAGAATAAAAAAGTTGGCGTCTGCATGTATTCATGGCCTGATGTTCCTGCTATTGAAGAAAAGAAGTCTATACCTGTAATAAACTGGTGAAAGTCTGAAACTTGCCGTAGTCAGAAACGATCTTCATCAGGTTCTCCTGTGGAACAACAAAGTGTTCATGTAATGAGATGAATGGAGACATAATGAACAGGTTTATCTTTGCTGAGCACATTTACACCCAAACTAAAATCTTTCAGTCTTGCCACCTCAGTGTTGCTTTCTACGATGGGAGGCACGCTTTCCATCAGCCTATTGATGATATGGATGATCCCATTAGATGCAACAACATTAGACTGGATGATTACACCTTTCTTCCTGCCGCCATGGATACGGATTTTGGTTTGAGCGTCCTGGAATGAAACCAGAGGAAGATCTGACAATACAAAATTCTATCAAAGCCATTGGAGGCTTACCACTTTAACATTTGGAAGTGTGAAGACCGTAACAGTTTCACATGTTATCAAAAGTCTCTGAAGTACTTAAGACTGGACTTGGTGTCCACTGTGTGCATCACTTATTTGATTATAAATCTTAATTCATTCTTACAATAAACAGATGTAAGCCAAGTCTGTGAATGCTCTATTTATTGTCATCTTTATTGTGTTTCCAAGGGTTTAAAAACAGGATTCAGTCAAGTTATTTGTTTAATTGCTTAGGGAAAGGGTCTGAGTTTGGGTCTCGGTCAGGTTCTAGTTCGGGTTCTGGGTTAGCATTTTGCTTTGGGTTGGTTTGTTTCTTATGTGAAAAAACAAGTCATCACTCACTTTCCTCAAATTGTTTCAAATCTTTTTTATATTTCCTAATTTTTTTGCTTCGTGCCCTGACATGTTTACACTTCATGTTGTATCAATCTGCTGGTGATGAAGCCTCTCACCCCCTCTGATGTGTCCGTCTCTGCTGATTTTCCCGTCAGTGTGTAGAAGACATCAGTTTTCTTCAGTGTGTCAAACTGCATCATCCCAGCGACCAGATGCATCTTACACAGGTATGTAGCTTTGGACCTGTCCGCTATCAGAGTCCTCACCTAGTAAGAGGAGTAAAGGCAGATGTTTGAATCCTGACTGAACCCGTTTTGATTGAATTGTGTTTTTTCCTCTGGAGCTCAAAGAACGATGAGCTCCCAAAACAAAGCCAGGGTGTGAAAGAAACATAAAAGTGGCTCTAAAGTTAAAAGGAAGCTAAAACTAGCTGCTGATAAAAGTGGATCAGTTTATTTGAAGGGATTCGTACCGGCGTTCCCTTGAAGCCTTTATTTATCGGGATGAAAACGGTGAACGGACCCAAATTCTGCAGCGGCCACGACAAAGATCCTGCAAAACACACACAAACACAATCATCAACATTAGTTCTTTTCATGTGAGACGACTTCATTGACCATCTGTAAAATGTCTCACTACACAGATCGCATCTGAATACCTCCAAAAAACAAGTTGTGCATCAGCTGACGACTTGTCATTGCCAATAAAGCGGAGCAGTAATTGAGCATCGCTCCTATGTTTTACCATGGGATACGTCGGTTATGTCATGTGTTCTGGAGAATAAACAGAGCAGGATCGAACAGGAAGGCTACTTTAGGGGCGACCGTGCAGAACCCAGATTAAACATTTTAAAACTCACTTATAAAAAAAAGTCCTGGATGTGGTAAATAAAAGTGCTTAAAGGAGAAACTTGAAATAATTTTTCTGGATCAGTTTAATTTTTATGAATGCTAGTTTATTTACTGAGTTTTATTTAATATATCTGTCACTGGGCAGGTCACACCAGAACACCGTAGGCCAGAGGGAAAAGCTTACATGTGTCCCTGCACAGAGAGCTAAAGCTGAGGAAGTGAAAGTTTTCTGCTTTTTATGGACCAAATCACCTCAAACTGAATCCACATACCAAACAGAGTGATGGCATTGCTCAGCTGACCCGTCCACTGGCCTCCTGGTTCTGTGTTCAGGTCATTCAGACGCTCCATGATGTTCCCAATGCAGACTTTACCATTACCAATGTAGCCCTGGAGACAGGCGCACCTGAGGGACAGAGCAGCAAGTGACGGCTCAGTTCTGCAGCTCTGCTACTTGCTGCCTGCAGATTCAGGTATTGGTCCATGCAGACATTCAGTAAAGTAAAGTGACTGACTCAACTTGTCCAGGTCCCACGGTGCTGCAGTTGGCGTTCCGGTGGCAGGAATCAGGTGTGCAGGAGTTCTTTAGGCTGCAGCCACCGCCCGACAGAGTGTCAAACCCAGAGAGGCACTCACAGTGGGACTGAACAGAGCACAGAGCACAGCAGATTCAGAGGTCACTGACAAGGTCATCTGACAGCAAGCCGCTGCCCCCTGTGGGCCACAGCTCGTTACACACATGATGTGAAAGGTCAGCCAAAATGTTTTACCCTGCCCGGTCCATCGTACACACAGCGGGCAGACTCAGCGGCGCAGCCGCCACGATCGGTCTGACACGGGTCAATGGCCATGCAGACCCGCCCGTCCCCGCTGTAGCCCTCATTGCAGGTACACAGGTGCTGGTTTGGTCCAGTGTGGACACAGGAGGCCTGAGCGTGACACACCCGCTGCAGACACGGATTTATGGCTGAGAAAGACAAAGTGACAAAGTGAGAAAGACAAAGCTGGAGCACACAGAGACTCAAAGACTGTGACATTTACACTGACCACAGACGGGAGAGAGAACTAGAGGTGTGAGAGAGAGAGAGAGAGAGCACCAAGGGGGTACATATAAGCTCACATAAACACTTGGCTCCTGCTCTCTGGTAGCCGGGTAGACACTGGCACACTAACTGCCCCGTCAGAGCTTCTTCAATACAGCGAGAGTTCTGCTGACAGCTGAGAGCTGCACACTCTGGTAACTCTGAAACACAATACAGGTGTTAGCACAGGTGACAGGGTGCAGGCAAATGCAGAAACTGTATAGGTAACAGGAAACAGGAAAAGATAAGCTGACATGTTACCAAATCAGGAGAAGGACCAGACAACACAGCGGGACACCTGCTGCAGGTGGAGTTACCTGTGAATGTAAAGGTACCAGCAGGAGGACTGACCTTGGTCACAGTTGGGACCCGTGTATCCAGAGAAACAGGTGCATCGGCCGTCGCCCACTATTCCAGAAGCACAGAGGCCGTGGACACAGGAGCAGACTGCAAACAGTGTAAACAGAATTACGGTGGGTCAGAGGTTCCTGAGAACTCAGTGCATCTGTCACAGCTGGAGATGATGTTACCTGAGCTACAGGTGGGGCTGTACCGTCCAGGTGCACAGTCCTCACAGGCAGTTCCTGCAAAGCCCTCCTGGACACACACACACACACACACACACACACACACACACACACACACACACACACACAATTAAAAACAATGATAAACAGGATGTGACATCATGGGTAAACTTTAAGAGAGCCGTGGTTCTGGCCTGTAGAGAGACAGATTTGTAATGCAAACAGTTTGCTGCTGGGTCCTGTTACAGGAACCTGTATACCGATGTATTTTTCAAAGGTGGAGGGGTTCTGCTTTTACGGTCATTAATTATTTAAACCTTTCAGCCAACCACCGATGCAACACACACATTTATGGGGTTTGATTATTCACAGGGTTCTTGGGTTCCTGTAACAGTCTGAGATCTAAGGTTCTAAAGGGCTCTAGAATCTAGAAGCTCTGAGGTCATTTACTGTTGGTTCTGTGGACAGTGAGTGTTGTTCAAGGTTCTAATATTATGCCTTCTTTATGACAATAAACCCAGATATATGATTACGTCCTAAATATACATTTATATGGACACAAACTCACGCGAAGACTGCAGATTACAGTGATTGTGTCAGTCTGCTTTCACGTTATTGTAGTTTGTTTTATTTTTTGGTTTGTCTGTGTTCCAATCAGCTTTGCTTTCTCACTCCAATTTACCTGCAAATCAGCTGATTTTTGTCACCAGGTGTGTGACGTGATGTGAGAGCAGGTGTGTGAGGTGACACTGTCTTTCATTGTTCTTGTAACAGCGAAAATAAACATCTATTCTATGAGAGCAGGTGTGTGAGAGCAGGAGTGTGATGTACAGTTAGAGCAGGTGTGTAAGGTGAGAACAGGTGTGTGAGGTCACCTGGCAGCTGCAGGTCCCATTCCCTCCCAGTCCAGCGGAGCAGATGCCTCTGCCGCTGCAGGGTCTGGCGGCCTGGTCAGGACACTCTGAAAGAGAACGGGCACATGGTGTGAACAGGAAGCTGACGCTTCATGATTGTGGAGCGCTGCTGTTGTGTTTTCTATGAGGAAACAGACCCCCCCCCCACACACACACACACACACACACACACACACACTTCCTGCCATCCTCCTTCATGTCATCACATCACCATCATCTGTTTCCCTTCCCCTCTTCCGCTCACAGAACAAATAACCACCACAGCATCACAGGATAGCATCGCAGGAAGCACGGATACCAGGATCGTTCATTCCTGGGTGTTTTTTTTCCTCTTTGAAAGTTATGAAGAAATCCTTCTTATATTTTTAAGTATTTGAACATGTGCCTGTATTATTTTATTATTACTTTGATGCTAAGTCAGTTTATGGCAGCGTCACTTAGGACCGGAAGGTCGGAGCTGGACCAGAGAAATGATCAACAGTTCATAATGAAAATAACTTCTGTTTGATACCAAACATTTGAAAGTGAACATAGTTTTAAAAAAAAATCTGTTTTCACATGACTGCACAGCGATGACCATCAAATATATACTGGTTCTCATACTCAGGAGACATTTTACTTGTTATAATTAAGTATTTTTTATGATATTACTCATACTTTCACATGAGTATCAGGACTTTTACTTTTAAAGGTACTTTTACGTAACAACGACTTCCTCCACTTGTTGGAGGATTGCTTTGGGGTTTTCTGTGAAAACTTTGTAAGAGTTTCAGTGATTTTTTTTTCTTTTTTGCGTTTCTAGTGGCAGAGTCTTCAGTGAAGGTGGAGCTGGGGGTGGATGGAGGACAAGCAAAGTCCTAGAAGACCCCAGGTTCAGGTGTGTCAGCTCTCAGGAGCAGAAAAAACTGAGCATTACTTTTCTGCTTTGAACAGATAAAGCAGGCATGAGACGCATGGGGGGGGGGGGGGGGGGGGGTGTCCACTGAGTAAGCAGATTCCAGTCCTGCTGACAGCGTCTGACCAGAGGAAATGGGGAGGAAGTTTCTGGTTCCTGCAGGACGATCTGGTTCCTACAGAACTGAAAATGTGACACAAGTCACCTGGAAGCCAGAGCTCAGTTTCTTTAGACCACCGAGAAGTCTTGTAGTGAATTTCTGGACAGACCGAGTGTGCTGCTGCTAGCATGCTATGACCAATGAGTGAATACAAAAATTATCACAGTCACAAATTTACATTTTAAACTTCTTTAAATTTAAACGTATTGAATTAAATGTAGCACATGGACCAAAGCGCCCGTCCACCCTCACATCACCCTTACAGAAGCTGCTCGGCTGTGAAGTCTCTGTGCTGATGTTAACGCTGGAGGAGGTTTGAAGCTCAGCAGCTCCTGAGTCAGCAGGACTTTTACACTCACAACTTTTACGCACTCGATGGCACCGCTCTGTAACTTCGCATGCTCCTTTACTTCTTGTCTGAGCCGCTGAGGCGCCTGAAAGCTGAAGAAAGTTCACAGCCTGCCTCACAGCAACATCCACACCTGCTCTCTCTCACACATTTGTAAAGGCAGACTGCGTTGCGGTGCTGGACTTTACACACCTGTGGTAACAGGATCATTTTTCCATTCTTTAATACAATAGACTCCCCACTACAAATGTTAGGCCTGTTATTTTGCAGCCTTTTAACATTATATGTGGTAAACGGACTGATTCTTGTACAGCACCTTTCTACTATGAGCACTCAAATCACTTTATACAACATGCTTCTCACACATTCATACAGCCTCTTTTGAATATAACATAATGATTAAATAAAAGCTTTTTGGCTCTTTGAGGACGAGCTGGTGTGTCGGTACTGACCGATGCAGTCGGGGCCCCAGTAACCTGGACAGCAGCTCTTTATTTCCACCTCCTTGTAGCACTCGAAGGAGCAGCCACTGAGGGGCAGCTTCATGCTGGGAGTGTTGATGTAGTACCTGCAGAACAGACAGACAGACTGGAGGTAAAGTGGCTGCTGATGTTGGGATCCAGGACAGCAAGGCTCTCTCCTCTTAGAGGTGGAGGTGGGTGAGGGAGGGGAGGGGTCCTTATATAGCCTGATTCAGACGGAGAGGCTGCTCTGTGGCTCAGTGTGATACGCAGAAGGACTGTTTTGAACCCTGACTCGACAGCAGAACTGTTAACTGTAAATTCAATAGAAAATTATTAAAGAGGTGATGTGGAGATCTTTTAAAGTTTCTTGTGTGAGTTGTGATGTTTGATGTGAAATTGTGGAGGTATTTGAATTTGTGCAAAGAAGCTAATCACAGTTTATTGTTTCAACCATCAGTTGAACCACAATAAGGACTTTGAGTGGACCTGTGCTATGTGGTGCTCACTTGCAGTCCTGGGCGTTGGATCTGGGCGTGGGTTTGAATCCTGATGGGCATGGGATCAGCTGGCTGATGGTGCAGGAGTGGCACATCGTGCGAGTGCGGAGCACTGTCGAGTTGGAGCAAAAGTTCTGAAAAAAAAAGAAAAGAAAAGTGTCTTTCATCAATGTCTACGCTGTGTGAGTGAAACTGTGCTGGCAGTGTGTGGCTGCAGCTCTTAGCAGGACGATTTCCAACCAATCAGGAGCTCAGTGCTCCACACACTGTCAGCGTGCAGGTAAACTAGAAGGTAGCAGTGTGGAAAAGTTCAACTCATCACTTTGTAAAACTATTAAACCTCCTCCTCTGGACCTGAAAACCAAAGACTGCTGCTGGTGGCTCGACTGGAACAGGAAGTAAGTGTAATAACTGTAATAGCAGCTGTGGTTATCTGCTCCATCAGCTCCACCCAGGAAACGGTCAAAGGAGGCAAACAGGACACGGAGTTCCTGGGCCGATGATGACTTCCTGTTACAGCCTGCAGGTTCAGATGGGAATCAGCTGCTGACAGATAAACTGGTTCCTTTTTGCCTTTGCTCGGTGACAGTTGCTTGTCAGCGGGCTCTGGCTGTTGAGATAACCTCTGATGTGATTCCCGCTCAGTTTCCAGTATCAGCTTATCTAAACACGCGGCTTCCACTAATCGATCCGCTCTGTGTCATCTCTATAAGTCGCCAACTTCACTGAAGTTCAACAGTCATCGCATTGCTGCACAGCTATTCCTGTGTGGGCGGAGCTTTAGTCTTTGGCATGTGCGGCTTCTTCCTGCAGTCTCTGCTGTGTTTCTTTGTTTGCAGCTCTGCAGACCTGAGCAGGCTGCTGCAGGTACCTCATACTCCAGCTGTTGGCTGCACCAGCACATATCAGACTGAAGATCTGTTTATACAGAGCACATAATACTACACAGTACTGCCTGTAACCATGGCAACATTCTGCTTGAGTACCCCACACTAGTTATTTCTCACATTGTTTATGTGAATGTAAAGCTTCTTGAATGAGGGTTGGGGCTATTCCCACTGCGTCCACACTCTCAGGTGACTCCCCCTCCCCAGAAAGTGAACGTCAGAGCAAATGATGTGAGCAGTGCTTCAGTCTGCAGCTCATAATATTTCAGTCAGAGAACACATCGCTATGTAAGATATCAGAAAACCAGAAGTTATCACAGATGAAGCTTCAAACAGGACAGCACAACTAAAATAAATGGAGCTCTTTCTGAGCTGATGTGAGGAAGGGCTCTCAGATTCATCTACTCAAAGTTTCACAGAGACGCTGACGCACGACAACCAGTGTCCAAACTTTTACATCCTGAAGCTCATGTAGATTTTTACATCTGAACCGCCGAGTTCAGTTTTTGAGTTTGAAGCTGAACGAACTCCATGAATAAAAACAGGCGGACGAGCTTACCTGTGCAGCAGCTGACATCTTCAGCTCACTCATCATCATCATCATCAGAGAGACACACAGCAGCCGGACGCTCTGCAGGACCTCCATCTCTTCTGCCCTCCAACTTATCCCCGCCAACTCTTTTCAGCTCCTGCGCCTCTGAGCCGCCTCCTCCTCCTTTATCATCCCTCATGTGTTTCCTGAAAAACCAAACTCAAAGGAAACTGCCGAGTCCGAGGTACACACTGACCCATACATGCACACACACACACACACACACACACACACACACACACACACACACACACACACACACACACACACAAAATCAACACTCTGTGTGTCTGTGTTTCAGACCTTAAAAACAGAGACAGACACACACACACACACACACACACATACACAGAGACACACAGATACACTCCCACATACACAAACACATATACAGAAACACACTCACACACAAACACACCGGCGCACGCACACACACACACACATACACAGTTCAGTTGGTCTCAGGTTGCCATAATCGTCACTCCTGCGTTGACCTCACACCGACGGCAGTGCCGCGGTCGACATGCTCGCTATAAAGTTTCTGTGTGTATGAATGTGTGAATGTGAACACGCAGGAATGCAGATGTTTGATTTCTGAGGAGAAGCTGAGGGCAGCAGATGATCACACACAGGAGCCTGGGTGTGACCCCTGACCCTGTGGGCCCCTGGATCTGTGCCTGGCATACCCTGTTCAGTAATGTGCAGTAAGAATGGCAGGAAATCCTGGAGTGTAAATAAGAACATGTTTTCACTTTTTCCCCAAATCTTTCTGCCTCATCATCACACACTGCTGATAACACACACTCCTGTCTTTGTGAGGACCCTCTCTGACTCAGCAACATGCAACGAGACCGCGGCCTCAACCCAAACCTGAACCCTGCAACTATGCCTGAAGGTTTGAAGGCCTGAATATAAGAATAATGAATAAGTACAAAGTTTAAATAGTTTATCTGAGGTACACACGATCAGTCCTTGCTGTGCTACTCGAACAAAATGAACTCCATGTTGGATTCAGTCAGAACTGAAATTGGTCAGGAGAAAGTTCACTGAGCTCAGAGATCAGCTGAGCAGGACGATCATTTTTTTGATGTTACAGACGTTACACCCCTCATTTACACTCTGGGAATGCACAGATCCTAAAACTCAGGGCACTGTGGTGTCTGTCTGTTGCAGAGTCCAGCCTTACTGCATCCATGTGCTGATGATCAATGCACTGATTAACTGATCGTCATCGTCGGTCTGAGCTCCTCTACCAAAGGACACATTTTAGCAGTTTGAAGGTGTGGTCCATTCAGGCGTTTATGTTACAGTAAATTATTTACAGGGTTAGACTGATCAAAAAAATAAAAAACTACATTCCAAGAGCTACATCTCAGACTCTACAGGCTTCAGTTAGCAGGTTAAAGGTTAGAGTTCATGACAGCATGGTTAGAAAAAGGCAGAACAGGAATGGCTGTTCAGAGGGGCTGGAGGAGAAAGCCTCTTCTCAGTAAGAGGACATAACAGCAGGGATCGGGTTTGTAAAGCTGCATCTGAACAAAGACTTCAGGAACAACATCCTTTGACAGATGAGACCAAATGTAGATGTTTGTCCATCACGCACAGCAAACAGCTTGGATCAAGTGTCAGCACGGTGGAGAAGGGATGATGATCTAAGTGCACCTTGAACTTCTTTTGTGGTTCTTCAGTGTGAGGCCATCTGTCCCACAGATAAAGTTGGGACCAACCTGGGTCATCAGCAGGACAAAGATCCAAGCACAGCAGCAAATTTGCAACTGAACGGCTGAAACAGAAAAGAATCGAGCTGCTGCAGAGCTCAGAGAGCTGTGCACAGTTCAGATCAGTTTGAATGTTTCTCAAATTGTTTCTACGGTCTGATGTTTCATCAGCTGTTCTTTTGTTCCTGCTGTTTAAACTGTCAAATGAAAGAAGTGATGGATGCGTTCATCACCAACTGACAGACAGGATACTTTCTCCTAACTTTATTTAAACACATCCATGTGAACAAAGCTGTGCAGGCTTAATATGTTTTATATGCTTGTTATATTTACATCTTTCTGATGTCTTTAATCATTCTTTTATTCAAAAATCAAAAAGAAGACTCTTCTTGGGTGAGGTGGAGGCAGAATAGGCAGGGCCTTCTGTGATCAGATGTAATGAAGTACTTTTACTCTACATCATCAGCTGCCTGTACAGCTATACTGCTGTACTTCCAGCTGGAATGTAGTATTTCCTGTTTCTGGATTATTCACAAGGTTTCCTTCTTTCAGGATGCCTTTTTGGGAATGTTTCTGGAATATCTTGTGAGGAGTTTTATGGTTTGTTAAAGACAAACTGAACCAAATCTCCTCTAACATTTTCTCTACCAGGCATTTTATTTTTTATTAGTCAAAGTATAATAAACCGTATTTGTGTGGAACCTTTAAACAGACTCACAGCTTTTTGTTCTGTTGTTTTCATGTTTTTGTTAATAAAGTTTGCCAACAGAAATTGAACAAGGAACTCTTCACGTCCACATTTACGGGATCATTTCACCTTCTGATGTCAGTTTGATTCTTTTTGGACAGAAATTATAAAAATATGATTCCATACCAAATAATCAACTTTTAAAAATTATTTACACATAAATATCTTTATTTTAAAATATGAAATCAGTCTGTGGGCTGCAGAACTGGTGAGACTGATCAGGAGTCCATCTGGTGTGCTTCAGTCATTTAGATCTTCAGATTGAGTGTGCAGCAGCACTGATCCTCCTCCTGGTGGCACTCTGAATGCTTCAGAAACATCACGTTGGAGAAGTCTGTCCAGTCTGAAACATTTAAACGTTCAGGCAGTAAAGTCCTGTCCTGGGTCTGCTGCTCACAGGTGAACATGAAACAGCTCACACAGGAGGCATGCAGGAGGCTGTCACGTGGCTCACCTGGATCTTTCCACATGGAGCAGCAGCTCCGCTCTGAGCTCCTCACCACATCGACAGGTAAACTTAAGGCTTCACCTTCACTGCTCGGCCCTCAGGCAGCTGCTCACCCATTTCTTCTGTGACTCTTCTGCAGGTTTACTCTAATGGTGATGTTATCAAGAGAGAAGGTGAAGCTGTGCCATGTGCTGCTGTAAATGTACCAAGTACTGCTGACCTCAGATTGGTCCAAGGAGGATCTGTCTTCACCTGAGAGGTTCAGTCCTTCTTATGTTTACACTCTTTCAGATCCAGATGTCCAATTTGTCTCTTCCCACAAATCCTTCTTTTATTCCAGGTGTTCTTCTATTACCAGGTATCATGCTGAGGTGAATGAAGGTAAGCTACGTGTTCCACGTGTTTCTGTTTCCAGGTGTGTTACTTACAGGTGTGCATGTCGTTCATGCTCTCGCAGCGCCTGCAATGGACGTAGCAGCACCACACAAACTTGCACTCGCAGCGCTGGACGTGTCTGACCACGTGTGTGTTGTATCCTCTGCCGCAGCACAGCAGGTTACAGCTGTCCGGCCCCGTGGATGTCCGGTTGCACCGGCGCCCTCTGGTGCCCGCGATGCCCCGCCGCCTGTCCTCCAGACAGTAGTTTGGAGACTTGTTGAGGAAGATGAGCTGGTGTTTGTCCACATGGTCCTTCCACTTCATCTTCCTCTTGGATCGCTCCGTCACCTGCACGCTGTGCTCGTATCTGTCCTTCAGATACGTCCCGACCCGCTGAAACGGCGCCATCGTCCTCCAGCATGTCTTCACCGCGCAGGAGCCAGAAACACCGTGACAACGACAGTCTGTGGACATCGTCCTGTTGATCGCCTGCAGGATGCAAACAGGAAGTTAATCACACCTTGGACCTTTAGACTTTCAGCTTTAGTTTGAGTCGTCGACGTTCACCTGTCGCCCGGCCTCGCTGTTGTGCTGGTTCATGGTGCTCAGCGTGTAGCTGCTGCGGCTCGTCGACATGTTCTTCAAGGTGTGGTCCATGAACTTGCGACTGAACCACGTCCCGTACTGGATGTGATCTGAGCAGCCGCCCCAGTGCCAGCCCTCTGCTGCTGAGCCGCCGCCCCGCAGCCGAGCATCGCAGCCGCACTCCGTCATGTTGCCCTGGCTGCAGGAGCGCGTGATGGCATGGACGAGCCCTGCTGCCATCACCGCATAGATGAACGCTGTCTCTTTGGTTCCTGCAGTGACAGAATGGGCAGACATGACACTTATTTCAGGAGGTTTCATGAGGTATACTTTCATCGTCTCAGATGCTTCTTTGCTCATTGGTTAACTATCTTCACCTGATTCAGAGTACCCCTCAGAAATGAAGGCAGAACCACTCTGTACTGGTCACACTCCAGCTGCTTTTATCTTTCAGTCCAAAACTAAAAGCAGTCAGTGTTAGCACACAGGCAAAGTCCTGTCAGTTAAAATTCACTGGCTATCTAATAATTTAATATATAATTAATAGATTTTATATTTAAAAGTGTATTAAAATAAAATATTTAAAGTCTGTGTAAATGTTTTAATATTTATGCTTATTTTAATTTCATATCATCACTTCACATACATTTTCATCAGAAGAAGAAAATGGATGGATATATGGATGGAGGGTTTTTCAGACTGAGGTGCAGTCTCTGTGAGTTTCACAGTCTGTAGTCTCTGTAAAGTCTCATATTCAGACGCGCTGTCTGAAGTATTCTGGTCACATTGAGGAAGTGAAGAAATCATTTATTGCTAAGACTGGTATTGGTGCTAAAGGGAGCGCTGCCCTCTACAGGCAGAGACAGGAACTGCAGAAAAAGATTTAAACGATTTCTGAAACCTGAATTTTCTGCTTTGAAGTCTGAAAATTTAACTGAAGGAGAAAATTTCTCTCTTTGATGAATTTAATTTACAAGTCATTGAATGAAATGAGGTCATGTGACTACATTATGGGTTTATGTGCACTCTGACCATCACAGATATACATAAGTTTGTTAACCAGTGTTTTTCCTCAGACTGTAAAAGCTGATTTTACTCTCAGCGGCCTCTGACCTCTCACACTGTGACCCTTGATGGTGTTACTGAATGCCTTGTTGTTGTAAAAATTCCTACTCTATTTACCCTTTTCCTCACTCTGCCTCACCTAACCAGACTTATTTTGTTTCCTCTTTTACTGTCTCTCGACTGGTTGGCTCTGGAGTTTGTCCCCTAATTAAACTCACCTGGCGCACATTATACAAAAATCGAATCTATTCTCAGAGAAGCTGAGCTAACACACGCCTGAGTGGAAAAAAATACATGGTTTCAGTCAGATTCATTTCAGCCAATCAGAAGCAAGCTAAAACGGCCACTGTTCAGTAGGATTCTGTGGCTGCTTTTGGAGAGCTTTGGAACAAATAAAGTTTCAGTGAGCAGTGGTGGTCAAGTTACTTAAAAACAGTAATTAGTTACTTCTCCAAATCACTTTATTTCTCCGAATCCCTTTACTTTAGTGATTACTTATTTTCAAAAGTAATTAGTTACTTTATTACTTAGTTACTTTTTAAAAACATGATAAACAACCTGAATATGTAATAAAGCAATAGACCTTTCAGCCTAATTCTATTTTTTTCTGCATAATCCATCATATAATATTGAAAATTCTCTTTTTAAAACTTGTTTTATTAGTTTTAATCTTTTAACTTTATGCACATTTCATCAAGCAAAAACTAAATTATATTCAACTGTCTCTGACTAGAAGAATTTCTTTTTACATTTAAACCAGATTTGAAAACCAGATTTAAACCAATCTGCATATTCCAGCATATAAAATAAATTATTTTTTGTGTTTACAATCACTCTTTCAAATAAATGCAAGTTAAACACAGCAAAAAATGAATAAAATCGAAGATTCAGCATCACTTAGCCCTGTCGCTCTTAAATCTTATTTTCACCAGTTTCGCAGGAGTGGGGCCGTCGCAGGTTTTCCCAGTGCTGCAGCGGTCATGTCAATGGGGAGGATCTGGGGATTTCTCTGTGAATTTCACATTCCTGTGGCAGCGTGCTGGGTGCTTGCTATGATTTGTAGTTTAATTTTTTGCTGTAGAAAGAAGTTTTTTTCACACCCAGAGTGTACAGCAGACACTTCTTACAGAATCAAACTCAAAGTAAGGTAAGTACTTCCAAGCTTTAAACACCGCACGGTCGCACTCTCTCCCGCACTGTTGATCTGCACACGTCTGTTGCTGCCACGGACGTCGCATGCTATTACGTCACTGTCATAAGACACTGACAAACAAAATCAGGGTTTAGTAACCCAGTAATACAGCCAGTGGCGGTCCTAGCCTGTTTGGCGCCCCGGGCGAACACCCCCCCCCCCCCCCCCCCACACACACACACAAAACATATTAAGGATTGTACATTAACATAAAACTGTTGTCGGAACCACACTGAATTTCGCCATAGAAACACACACATGAAGAGAGAGAGAGTATGCATAGTATGCAAACAGCTACCAAGCAGCCATCATAATTCGTCATACAATGAGAACAGGATGAATCAACAACTGACAATGACTAATTAATATTAAAATCTGTAACATAATGTATTGTTTGGAGTTTAGTCTGTTACTGTTACTATTTTTACCATTTCTTCTTGGAGCAACTGTAACGCACATAATTTCCTTAGGGAGTAATAAAGTATTCTGATTCTGATTGTTTCAGGATGACCTGCCATATCCAATGACACGTCTGCTTACCTGCATCTTTTGCTCGTTTCTCCTCCTCTTCTTTTCTCTTTTTCTAAACTGAGCACCTGATGACTTTGAACTTTTCTTGTCCATCTTACGTTGGCTTTAATTTTGCACTCCAGTATGAACACAAATCCCCCAACTCGAGGATCACCACAACATGATCTAACACACCTACACCTTAGTTCACAGATTCACTTTGTCTAGGGTTTATTTCTGGGATTTCACACAACCCAGGATTCAAATCATGAATACATAATGGGCTTGGATTTACATCATTATGAATGAAATGTGCACTATTTGGAAGCAGCCGGCCCCTCCCTTTTCGACGGGTTGTGTGTGAGACTTTAAATCATCAAACTAATTTATAAATTTTAAATTGTTATTGATCCCTTTACCCCTGGTCCTAAAGTGTATATTTATTTTCTTACTCTTCTTATATTTATTGTTTGTTTACTTGCACTGCTGTAACTGGAGCCTCGTCGTCTCGTCTCTCTATATACTGGCCTGTATGTAGCGGAGATGACAATAAAGTTTACTTTGACTTCAGCAGCGAGCAGGCGCACCGAGGAAAAACATCGGTGCAAATTATAAGTCTGTATTATAATGTCTGGTGTTTTCGTGTTTGTTGGTTTGTTTTTGTTTTGTTTTATTCTGCGAGTTGGTTATTAGATGCTGCTCCAGCCAGTCAGTGAATCCCCCGCCGCCCCGCCCTCTCCTCCCTGTGCCGCAAGCAGCAGGCGCACCTCGCAAACGGAGGGCGCCCTTACTCCCAGCAAATGGGCGATAGAAAACCGATCGGTGCCTATGCCATTCCCAATATGCGCTGGCTGATGTGGGGGCAGCATGAGTACGAGCAATTTTTTATTTTTATTTTTTTGCCGATGCCCCTGATGCCGCCCCCCACCACGATGTCGCCCGTGTCGCCCGTATTAAAAACCGCTACTGAATACAGCGTTCTTACGGGAAAGTAACACTAATCTAATTGCATTTTTACAATAGTAATCCTTTACTATAATCATTACTTGAAAAAAGTAATCGGAACGCGCGTAACTGCCCATCTCTGTCGATGAGTGAAGCCTGTATTTGCTCCATGACGGTCCTGCTTCACCTGAGCAGTCACGCGTCCAGGTGAATCAGAGGGAGGAGTCCCCACCCCAGTTAAGTGATCTTACTCACCGCTCGTGAGCTCGTGCCCGAACACGGGCACCTTCTGATTGGTGGAACAGTTCCAGCGCTCCTGCCTGAACTGTCTCTGACACTCGGCCACCCCGAGGCGCGCGCCCTCCCGGACTCCCGGCAGCAGGATGGACTTCCTGCTGCACAGCTCGCGCTGCCGGGGGCTCAGAGACAGGTTGGAACACCCCAGCTTCTCCACCAACCCCGGTGACGTCACACCGAGCCACCTGTCGACAGAAATCAGCAAAACTTTATTTAAAATAAGGAAAAGTTCAGACAGCACACCTCTGATTTATTTATTTATTACCTGTCCATCCTGCACAGGTGTGAAGTGAAGCACTAACTCTGACGTCACGTTGTGCAGCGTTCCTGGCTGCGGGGTTGCTTATCATACAGCGTAACATCTAAATGAACGCTTGTATGTACCTGAGATGTTCCGTTATTCGGGCCGAAATCGATAAGAAACTTCGAGAGTGTGCTTATATGAAACGTGTAAATACTTGCTGTATTTATACTAAAATAAAACACATATTAGAGAAAGTGGTCGCTGTGTATGTGTGCCCCCCATCTGATTTCCGAGCCCAACCCCCCCGGCTCGGCGCTCATCTGCGCCTTTTATCAGGCTCTTGGCGTAGAGCAGGTCTCTTGCGCGCGTGCGCTGCTGCTGCGGATTAGAAACGGTCTGTGCACGCGCAAAATTCGGATTCTTGGACATTACCGTGGAAAATCCGCGCTTCATCTCCATAAACGTCTTCACGCATGACTCTGACGGCTCCGTGCCAGCGCGCGCTTTGGCACGAGACAGCTGAAGAAAACTTTTGGGCTTTTATTTAGCGTGTGTGTGTGTGTGTGTGTGTGTGTGTGTGTGTGTGTGTGTGTGTGTGTGTGTGTGTGTGTGTGTTTTGTAACATACTTACATCCAGCTGCCCCTGCAGCACAGCGGGCACACGCACACCAGCAGCAGACTCAGAGCGTTCATGTGTCGTACTCCGCAGTTCCGCGCCTCCATCCCTGCTCAGCTCCGCATGCTGACAGCGACCCGGCCCGGAGCAGGCTCCTGAATCCCGCTGAAGGAGTCCTTTCGCTACTGTGCTTTCCTCGATCTGCAGGAGAGGAGAAGCACCTTGGACCAGTCCCAGTCCCGGACGGTTCTCATTGGACCAACTCAGGACTCAGCAGCTGACGTCAGAGCTGGGCTATAACTGGCTGGATGGGTGAGAGGCTTCATGATAAAAAAAAACTTCGTGCTGACATCTGATCCCCGAAAAGCAAATAAACGACGGAACACAGTAGAAAAAAAAATCTAAAAGTGGCTGATTTTTGAATGAGGTTTGGTGAAAACATTTTAGTTATATAAAAATAAAACTTTAAAAGATTAAAACTGAAACGATTTTGTGAACTTAGAAAGCAAACCAAAATGCAAAAACGATACGGAGGAAATATGCTTTTAATATCTGAGATCAGATTTCATTACAACTGATGAGAAAACGTGTTTGCTGAGAGTCACTGCTTTCAGAAAGTTCAGAGTTTATATTGTAGTGCCTGTACTTAATAAAGATTAAAACTAACTAATAACACCGAAACTATTAAAAACGAAACATTTTTGAAATAATGAAAACTAAAGGAGTAAATTCTCCCTGGAAACTAAACTGAACTAAAACGAAAAAGTCTAAATGAAATAAAAAATAAACAATATTTAGGAAACAATAACTCTGTTGTTGGATTTTTTTTTGAAGAATGCTTGTCAAAAAAACGTAAAGAAAAATTTCTTAAAGCAACTTTTGTCAATATGACCAAAAAATGCAATAAATAAAAAACAATTTATTTCCTAATTCTGGAGCTTTCAGCCTCCTCTGTGGACCTCCAAAAGTTATTCAACAACCTAAAATCTGTCCTGATGAAGCTAGAGATGATAATAACAATAATAATAATAATAATAATAATAATAATAAAGAGAAAAAGATGAGTTTTGTCCACTGGTGTTTTATTAAATGTTATAAAGCCATAAGTGAGACGGTGTTTAAAAGACTGAGTGGTTGTGGTTGTGAATGTGTTCACAGTTCAGGATTAAAAACTTTTGTTTGACTTTTTGTTTTTTGTATGAAGAGCAGAATGAGCACAGTCATAAAAAATATTAATTTCTTCTGTTTTCAGCTTATAAAAAGACACATTATACATCTGTAGAAAAATATAGAAATATAAGCAGAGTCATAAAAGATGCTTCTGTCACGTGATGAAGAGCTTTCATCAAGTCTTTGGAGTTAAAACTGGTCTGACATACAGAATCGATCAATCAGTGAGGCCTGAGGCTAAGTCTGAATCAGGAAGCAGCTAATCCACGCTAACTCATATCACTGTCAAACACACGGGCCAGCGAGAAGCAGCTGGTGCAGTCAGCAGAATTATGGTAGAGGATTTTTCTGGTTCTGAAATGGAAAATCCCAGCAGAAGGTCAGAGATTAACAGTCCTGCTGCTGGGACTGAAATGCTGAAAACTTTAAACATCTGCGAGCAGCAGGAACCAGCTGAGCGATATCTCGAGTAACCTCTGCTTATTAGAAGCCAGCAGCTGAGTCTGAGACCCTCAGCGTCTCGTCGGATTGGTGCTCCTGAGCTGCACAGTGAGGCTTCTGTTCATTCTGAATAATCCACCTCCACCATTGAGTCCCCCACCCCTCTCTGAAGTCCACGTCCTGGAGGGGGACAGGTGACTCTCCCGAAGAATTCACCTGGCCCCTCCTAGGTGTTCAGTTTCGGGTAATGGGACACAGGCGGCTCAGAAGGATCTCAGAGTATACTTGGTTCACTGGTCCTCTAACACGATAGGTTGTGGGTTGAGACCCCGCCTCCTGCTCCGTGTCTGGCAGGGTTGATTGGCTGCCGAGTGTATGTACAGTTCTCTCTGTTCTGGTCGTGTTCGCGGTGGACGTTCTGTCACTGGAAAGTTTTGTGGACCAAAACTTCTCCACCTGAGAAAACAGAGCAGAACATCAGCTGTGAGGACTGCAGCCCTGACCACTGGAAGCACAAGTTGTGTTACCTCGTGAAAGTGACAGGCACAGCGTCCCTGCAGGAACTCTTTGTATCGACCCATCGTGATGCTGAACGTGTCAATCACTTCGTACCCATGATGCTTGGCGGTGGTGATGATGTCGTCATTCTCCCTGTACAGGTCCTGTATCGCTGTCTGAAATATTGATCAAAGAAAGCAGCTTTAATTCCCATAGAGGGGTATGAATGACAGCAGGAACAGAAACCTACCAGACTGAGAGACCTGATCCCGTCCACAGGCAGATGGAAGCCCATCCCTAAAGACTTCACCACCACCAGGATGTTACTGAGAGATTTACTGAGGAGGGACAGAAGTAACCTCACGTTACCATAGAAACCAGAGTCCTCAATAACATTGCTAATCCCGAACGCTAAACCCCGGGTTACTGTCTTTACTGAAAGGGTTTCTCATGTTACAGGAAATGCAGGACTGGAGTACAGGTGAACCTCAGGGATCAGCGTTAGGTCCTCTGTTCTTTAGATCAGTGTAAGCCCATATGGCGATAACACTGTGGTTTATACTGTATGTAGGTGGTGTTACACTGTGTCTCCTCACTTGTCCAGCACTTCACTGACTGTCCTCAGGTGATTGGTGTTGAGCCACTGGACTCCTCCCACAACCAGAACTGTTTGGTTAGAGTTCACCAGAGGCTGAGACCTTAACAGACAAGAACAAGAAAAGTCACCTGTTAAACATCTCACGGCTTCATGTAACATGCCTCAAAAGTGGATTGTTAGGACCTCACCTGTTGAGCAGCTGCTGCAGAGCCTCCCTGAACGTGGGTCGCTGCTTCTTCTCCAGCCAGAACTGAGGATAGTACGAGTAGCTGACCAGAGTCCGTCCTCTGTTCAGGTTCCTGTAGACCAGCGTGTTGTGAGCTTTGTCCCAGTCCTCCAGGGTGGAGTTCACCCTCTCCATCAGGAAGTACATCATCCCACGATTTGTTGAGTCCCCGATAAACAACAGCTGAGGAGCAATGAGAGAGCTGGTGATGTACCTCCATCAGGACGACTGCCACAAACTGAGACATCTGAGATGGACTGGTTCAAATCAGCTGATCAGGTGACCTTACCTTTCTGTCCTTCATACAGTCCTGCAGCAGTGGGTGGTCCACTATTGGGTGATAACAACCATCTGCCTGCCAGGAAACTTCCCTCCAGTCGCACGTCCTGTTGTCAGAACAACTGAGGCATGGAACAACCCAGCGTCCTGTCAGGCAGGTGAGACACACAGGTGAGGTGGCGAGAACAAAAAGTCACTTGACTTAAATTTGATGTATTATCTTAAGGAAGCAGTCCACCGGCAGGACCTCAGACCTGACACGTGTCCCGAGCTGCAGGCATTACGTTGACTCTGGGATTCGCTGTGGGGCTGAAGACCGCAGGAGCGATCTGGCTGGACCAGCAGACCGCAGTCCTGAACAACAGACATCAAACTGTGACAAATTTGCAATCAGCACTTCCAGGAAGTTCTGAACCTCCTGTGTGCGATTTCTGACTGCAGTACTCTGCAAATACTACAAACTGTAAATATAAAATGGCAAATGGACTGGGTCTTTTTTATACTTTATTTTATTGTTTTATATTGTTATTTGTTGTATTTTTATTCTTTTTAATTTTGTGAAAATTAAGCACTTTATGATTTTTATTTCACAGAATTTTATCTGTGAAAAGCGCTATATAGATACATTTTATTAACTTCTTATATAGCATTTTTCTTCTGTATCTGAGCACTCAAAGCATTTTACACAAATTGCCTTAATCACAAGCACTTTTTTCGATGCCCTTTCGTGTAAGTACTTTCTATCTAACATTCATACGCATTCAAACTCCGATGGATGCATCGAAGAGCACACAGACTAAAGCAGATGGGGATCAAACCACCTACTGATAAGTAGGTGATCTGCTCTACCACCTGAGCTACAGCCACCCCAAATAACACACTTTACCACCCAGAACAGTAATAGTGGAGGAATTGAGATGTTCTGGACACAGATGAAGAGGAAACAAAGGAACCCTCAGAGGAAGCGTCAGTCTGAAGTTTCCTTTAAAACCTGAAACTGAAACGAGTTTTTACTATTTTGTTTAATAAACACTTTACAGCTGGTTACATTGGTAAATCGAATAGATTCTGTTTTCTACTCATAGAAAATTACACATGAAAAACTTAAACACATGACTGCACCATCTTTAGTTTTAATCACTGAGTTTGATTCCCTGCAGGGTCAGAGGTCGCGTCCATCCCAGTGAGCTTTGGCCTCTGAAAGTAAATCTGCTGTTTGAGATCTGAAGCTTCTCGCTGTCAAACACCACGTCTTCTTCTTCATGTGCTCGCTGCTTCCTCCCTCAGAGCTTCTCTTTCATCCTCCTCTGTGGATCCGTCCCCGTCCTCCTCTGCTCAGAGGTCAGGAGTCAAGCAAAGCGATCCACGCTCACCTCAGAGTCCCCGTGGGAGCCTCCAGGTCTGGCGCAGACTTCACAGCCACCGCCATCACAAACGCTGGCTCTTCTTCTTCTGCTGCTGTTGCAGGTTTCGTCGTGGCGGCGTCACATTCCTCACGTCAGCGGCACAGCTCGCAACAAAGTGCGACAAGAAAACTTAACAGGGATTTTCTTGTTCGTACCTGTGCTCAGTGTACACGCTGCTCCGAGATCATCTCCAAACACACCGCCTCCAGCAGCAGCGGACCGTTTGAGGCCTCGCCGCCGCCACGTCGCCCCCAACTCTGACTTCATCGAGGCCGCGGCCACGCGCTCCTCTTCCTCACTCGGACTCAGAACAGCAACAAGAACTACAGCTTTTAAAACAGATGCTTCAAACTCTATCACAACGCGACGAGAGAGCACAAATGTCAGTTTAACCATGGCGTCAGCTTTTGTGTAAAAGCAGCTACTGAAGCCTGATGATGTCAGA
Organism: Copadichromis virginalis; assembly: GCF_057382275.1. Classification (NCBI taxonomy): domain Eukaryota; kingdom Metazoa; phylum Chordata; class Actinopteri; order Cichliformes; family Cichlidae; genus Copadichromis; species Copadichromis virginalis. Next base: position 17,147,448 of record NC_140634.1, read on the forward strand.
TATGATGTGCAGTAAAAAATGATTTTCTTTGTCAGAATCATTTTTATAACTTCAGAGGCAGGGCTTTTTGCTTTTTGCCTGGATGATAAAAGAAAACTGTATTTTATTTTTTTATTTATTATCAACTGGGAGTTTAAATATGCAAATATAATAAATCATTTTCAAATCTCGTGTCCACAGGATAGGACAGAGCTGATAGAGTGCCACAGAGCAAACGCCAGATCACAGGTCTGAAACACTCGTCAAACATTAAAAACTAAATGAATTTGTAAATGAATGTGTTTAATGTGTCAGAGTGCCGTAATTTCCTGCTGATAATGAATGTGACGTGCTGTTTCATGCTTAAACCTTATTATTATTCCTGAACAGGTTAATTTTTTGGATATTTCATCAGTTTGTAAACAATATTTTCCTTCATTTTGGAAATCAGTGCAGTTTTTATTTTTAGTAAATAAATATTTGATTTTTTAATGATCACACTATAGTTCATTTCACATACACTAGATGTTTATGATGTACATTATTTACTTTTAAATAATTTCTAATAAAACAAGAATAGAAACAGGGGAGACCAGGTGTGGTTATAACATGGGAAGAGTTGCAGCAGCAGGAGTTGCACCGATTAGGGATGAGACATCAGGGTTCACTCACTTCTATCCATAATTTTAATGGGGGTGTCACAGGCATATGCGGATATTACTGAGAAAACAAGAACAGGAAAATAATTTTTTCACACAGCTGAAGATTAAATATGATATGACTTAGAGTACATTAGTACTTAGTGAAGCACTTGCTAGTTTCAAACCACTATGCTAATACAATTAACTAAACAATGACTGACAGGGGTGGGGTGGATTGTAACATGGAAACATGGACCGAGAGGTGTACCTGCTGATATTTGACTGACTCACTCTTCAGTCAGATCAGTGATGAAGGAACACAATGAGCTGATACTGCAAATCATTGCAAACGCTGACACAACAGCGGCCCAACAATCTTCCCCGTACTGGTTACAGGAGCAGCAATAAAGTTTTCTGTGAAGCACAGGAGAACCAGCCAAGCAGCAGACCCGTGTCATGGACTGACTCCACGTCAGGCAAGATGACAAGGCAGAGAATACTAGCATAGCTGCCTCAGCAACAGAAAAGCTTTTTGTGTCAAGGTACATTAAGTGCTATTCTTTCTTTGTTTCAGGTTCAAAAGACAGACGAGGAAGGAGAAGCAAAAATGCAAGAAAGAATATGTCAGTGAGGAATGAAGGCAAAGAGAAGCAAAAGAAAAAAAAACCTGCCACAGAAGTGTCGAACTCTAACGCTGCTGAGACAACTTGTTATAACATGGCACCGATTTGCACTTCAGGACAACCAACATCCATTTATCATAACTGTGAAAGGGATTAAGAATGTACACACACACACTGGCACTGATTTTTATACACATAATAAAAAAGCTTTCAGACCTAAATGCTTTTCACACGGTAACTGTTCCTTAAGCATTCATACTGTCACGAAAGTTTGTTCTAGTACCGTACACTAATTTACACACAGCGGTGTGTTTGAGTCGTAGTTCAACACCATGTTCTCTGTTTTTGCTTCTTTTATTTAACAGCTAACGCTGGTAGTGTTGTAACAAAGGAATGCCGCGTATTAACCATGTGAGAATGTGTGTGTGTGAGTGTGAATAAATAAAAGAGAAAAAGACAAACTGCTGAACATGAAAAGAGGATTCTGAGTTTTTTCTCCGCCTGCAGGAATGAGGTGCGGGTGGGGTGGGCTGTTTGTGTGGTGTCAGCTGGAATCCATCATAGAGGAGCAGAAACACTCCGATAATCCTCCCATGTGATTGCAGAACTGATCTCAGGTCTGAGAATCTTGGTAAATCCGGATCAGCGCTCATTAGATCATCTGAGCCGCCGCCGCCTCCTGTGGGAAACTCAGACCTCCAAACGGAGCAGTGGGTGGAGATGGGAGAGGAGGAGGTCTGACCAAACCAATTGAGAAGAATCAAACACACACGCAGCAGTCCAAATACATTCAAAGAAACATCTGCAGCAACATCTGCCTGCTGATGGGGTTCATAACTGGAGAAGTGGAGGTGTGGAGGCATTCACACAAGATGCTTGGACTGAACCATTAGTGCACATGCAGTGGGGAGGCTCATGCAGGCCTGTAACCCAGAGCTGGAGCAGAGGTGGACATGAGTGGGTGGAGACAGCTGGACTCAGACCAGCGCTTCAAAAGCCTCATCAGCTCTGAGGCGGGTGGAGGGCGGAGGGCAATAGCAGAACACGGCATTGAGGAAGATCACGACAACGAGCAGTGGAAGATGCAGACTTTAAATACACAAGGCAAATGAGGGAACAGAGCACAGCTAAACATAGTCTAACTAATAAGACAGGGAAGCCAAACACAACATCCTGCACACAGGCCAGGAGACTATCAAAGTAAAAACCAAGGTAAGAGCGAGGGACAGAGAGAGAGAGCGAGGGATGGAGAGACAGTGTGAGGGGAGGAGAGAAAGACAAACATAAATTACCAGACATGTTGGGCTACACAGTGAAATAACAGGGAAACAGACAACTTAACATGGAGAAAAGACTGAGTTCAAAGAAGGACACTGGGACAGGAAACTAGACACAAGAGGACGGGGAATGAAAAAAGAAAACCTCCGATAACAAGCTGAGATCTGGGGATACAAACAGATATCAAAAGTATAACCAAAACAAGGACCTTCACCTCAGAATATTATATAAACCAAAATCAAAAATCCAAAAGAGAAAAAATCCAGGTACAAAACCCAGGATCATGACAGGTGAGGGCGGAGGGCAAGCGCGGAGCTGGGTGCAGCTCAGGGCTTGGGAGTGGCTTTGTGGTCGTTCTCTGAGCTCAGCATCATCTGAAAGTTGATAAATAAGCTGCTGCTCTGCATTTCCACAGAAACAAACAGGCCTAATGGGATCATGCTGCAGACACGAGGTCAAAGGTCAGAGAGTTGCAGCCAAAACATTTTGTTCTGTTTAGGTTACGAATGAAAAGCTGCTTCACGCTACCACTCCACATCCCACACAGTCCAGAGAGGGAGGAGGCAGAGCCTCCAGAGCATGATGTTTCTGATACTGATCCATCAGCTCTGGCTCACCCGCCTGCAGAGACAGGCCGGAGGTCTGAGACGTGCTGGTGTGCACAGGTGTTCTCAGAGAGATTCACAGGTGAGATGTCCTCACAGAGCTCCAGCATCACAAACACTGTATGTCTCTGAGCCGGCCAGTGTTCGTCTGTCTTTAGCTGACCAATCAGGACATGAACATCTGCAACAATGAAACATCTGGATGACACATCTGGACTGAGCTACTGCTCTCACAGAGGAGCTGAAGGAGTGGGTGGGTGGGGGGACCAGCTAGAAGTGATTTATTCAGACTCACAATGAGCTTCAAACAACAACTACAATCCTCACAATCAGCACACGTCTCTGGACTCTGATTGGCAGCAGCTTAGGATCCAGGGTCACATGTCTTCAGGTGAGCACAGACACAAAGATTAAGCTCAGCAGCTCCATCAGATAACCAATGAAGACATGATTGTAACATGATACACTCACACACACACATACGCAGGAGTGTTTATAGTGAGTCTTTGTCTTCACTCAGTTTAACCTGCAGAAACTCCCGAGGCCTCAAAACTCTTATTGTAATAAAAATAAAAATTATTATTAATTTTGTTATTTTTATTGTTGTTGTTTTTATGTTTTTGCTTTGATGCAGTGTTATCTTTAGTTCTCGTCAGCAGACTCGACGTTTTACTTTTAAATGTGAGTACAGGTTTGATTCCAGTGTGACTCTGCTCCCACCTGCTGGAGCTGCAGATTGTCTGCAGAGAGAAGCAGCCAACGCCCACTCCTGAGCACTCCACAGAGTCATCACACTTCAGTATTTCTCCCGTTATGTCTTCCTGTCTGAGTTTAGTTATTAGTCTTTGAGTGTGTGATGCATAGAAAACACATGCTAAACACAAGCTCACATTCATGCACATATCAGCAAACATCTACACTGACTCTGACTCTGACTACTGATCCTGGATAAGTTACTGGTGACCTGATGAGCCTGCTGGTTGAGCATCAATGAGCGCTGTGTTCTCAGGGGCCAACCAAGCCCGCTGAGGCTCACAGGTGGATCAAAGGTGGATGAGAGGGGGGCAGCTGGAGGGAGATGAAAACATGAATCTGAGAGGGATTGGGGCTACGTGGGGCCCCACACAGCTTTAACCTGCATCAGGTAAGATCACCTGTTCAGGACCTGAAACTGATCCAGATTAAAGCAGATTACCGTCTTCTTCCTGAACAGACTGAAAGCTGGGAGCTGTTTGCTCACTGGAGATTTAACTGTGACAGAAAAGACTTACAGGTTACCTGAAGAACATCATCTGAACGTTAGAGACAGAAAACCTGAATCCTCTACACCCTGAGCCGAACACCAGCAGCTCCTCACACACTTTGCTTCATTCTGCAGATGTTCTTGTGCAGTCCTGAGAAACATCCATCTGAGGTCACAGAGGAGAAGTTGATGGAAATGAGTGCAGATGTTGGAGAAGCATCAGCTTTGCGAATGCATGCTCACGCTTCGCCGCAGGCGTCGAGCTGTTAGCGCCGCAAAGGGATGTGAGAGGAATTTAAAGGCAGAAACAAACGGAGCCAACATTTCATTCTTCTCAGAGTGTCGAGGTCACGTCGAGATGGTTTACTGAGACCTGGAGCAAAGCCCAGAGCTTTTTTATCAGGCTGATCAGATTCAATCAGATTTACTGAAGCAGTAAAGTGTGAAGGAAACAGATGTCAAGACAGACAGAGTTTTCTGTGCCAGGCCTGCTCTGCTGTGTTGCTCTCTGACAATCATAGTTACAATAAATGACCAGCAGATCCTGCCAAACTCATCTCTTCACCTTATCTGTACCCTGACTTACTCTAAAAACCAGATAAAAGATAACAAAAAGAGCCAAAAAACAACCCAACAGAGCTCAGGCAGACACTCACCTGTCCTACCTTTGCAAACACTGGAAACTCAAAAAGGGCTCAAACATCCAGGCAACAACTCACTTTGTCTAACTGGAGTAAGCAGAAGGTTTGAAATCAGACGTAACACACAAAATACACCTGTTCCAACCTTGTTTTACAAAATCCCGGACAAACCCCCAAGTCATATAATTCTTATAATGGAGGGGTGAAGCATCAAGGAAGGCAGAATGAAATAAAATAATTATTATAAAAATAACAGTGAATTCTGTATGCCTGTGAAACTGATGTAATAATCAACACAAAATAATAAACAACAAATACATGTGCCCCTATCCTGGGTCATTTGACTCAGCATTTTGAGTTTTAATATATTTTGATGTTTATGGTTTATGTTTAAGTTCATTAGGTTATATAAGTTCATTTTTATTATGCCTAGGTGGCTGTTATTGTTCATTGTTTATTAGATTACCCTAGTGTCTTCACCTGGTGTGTTTACATTTCCCTCGCCCTTTGTGTTTCATGTCTGTGTGTCCAAGCTTGTGTTGTGTCTGTGTCTCATTATGTTTCCTGTTTTATTTCGAAGAGGTCTGGTGTCCCATGTTCATTGTGTTTAGTTTCACTTCCCCTGTGTTGTCATTAGGGATGGGTTTTATCTGATACCGGTGCCAAACCGGTACTTTTGAAACGGTGCCGGTGCTTAAACGGGCTGCTGCTGCCATCATCATCCGTCATCATTTCTGCTACACTGGCAGGGCTAGGGGCCAGGACTCTACTCTTCGGGTTCTTGGGGGATGTTGCTAACACCAGGTCCGATAACAAGCACCACACCCGCAGTAGACGTGCTCGGTGTGAGGTCTTGCAGCAAGCTATCAAATATGGTGCATTTCTCGGTTTTTAAAAAAAACGCTATGTCTTCTCAACACCATCTATTCTGACCATGGTAATTCAAGAGGAGCAGCAATTTTAGCTCTTGATGCATACAAAGCCTTTGATCAGGTTGAGTGGTTTTATATGTTCGAGTCATTACGGAAGTTTGGGTTTGGTGAAATATTTATATCTTGGGTAAAATTAGTATACGCAAATTCAATCTGTTCAGTTCTCACAAATGGAGAGAGGTCGGCGCCATTTCCTTTGCAGCGCTCTGTTCAGCAGGGCTACCCCCTGTCCCCTGCTCTATTTGCTCTGGCATTAGAGCCCCTTGCGATTAAGATAAGAGCACATCCAAAAATACAAGGGCTCTTGGTCGGAGGGGTTGAAACTGTTATTAGTTTGTACGCAGACGATGTACTATTATACCTGCGTAATGCAGAAGAATCTGTACCATCCCTTCTTAATCTGGTCACCTCATTTAGCAAAATTTCAGGATATACAATTAACTGGGTTAAAAGTGAACTTGTGCCTTTATCTAAAACCGGTTTGCCAAGTTTTCTTTGTAATGTTCCATTCAAAATAGTTAACGACCATCTCACATACCTTGGATTAACTGTTCCTAAAGATCCCAAATTAATTTTTAGCTTGAACTTTGCTGAATTCTTATCAACATTAAAGCATAACATCGAGTCATGGAAAATTCTTCCCCTATCTATGGTCGGTCGTATAAATTCCATAAAAATGGTCTCTCTTCCTAGATTTCTGTATCTTTGCCAAAATCTTCCTATTTATCTTACTTCCTCTTTCTTTAAGGAGTTGGACTCAATTATTACTTCTTACATATGAAACAACAAGAATCCTAGGATTTAAAAACTACATCTACAAAAATCCAAATTGGAGGGAGGTCTGAGTTTACCAATATTTAAACATTATTACTGGGCTGCAAATCTAAGAGCCTTGACCTTCTGGCAACAGACATCCCCAGTTCTTGGTGATTTCAACATCCCCTTTTGGGTTAAAATGGAGGCTGACATTGTAAGGGACTCCTCTCTAAAGGCCCTGCTTTTCTCAAAAGTAGGGAGGGCTGAGAGTCTTAAGAAACTGGGGTTTGTTCTGAAACAATCTGTGCAGATTTTAAACCAAATTAGAGGTTTTTTTGAACTGCCAAACTCCTCTGTGCAGGCACCAATATGTGATAACCATGCCTTTTTGCCTCCTTGGGATGATAAATCCTACTATGTTTGGAAGGAGAAGGGTTTAATCAAATTCAAAGATCTTTATATAGATGGAAAATTTGCATCATTTAATCAGTTTAAGCAAAAGTTCGATTTACCGCATTCACATTTTTACTGTTACCTACAAGTCATTTTATGCAATCCAATATGAAGAATTACCAAGATATTCCACACGAACATAACCTTTTTAAGGTGTACCTGAGCCCTCCTTACTCCAAACATTTGATTTCTACAATTGTACATTTGTTTGAAGTGCACTTCAATGCTCCAGCATTGAAGTGCAGACTACGAGGATAAGAGATGCTTGGAGGGAGGAATTGGGCATGGAAATATCAGAGTCAATATAGGACAAATGCCTATCAAAAATTCATTCCTGCTCTGTTAACAGCAGACATCAATTAATACAATTTAAAATTGTCCATCGGCTACATTATTCCAAGGTTCGGATACACAAAATTTATCCTTCAACTTCCCCCATATGTGACAGATGTAAAACATCAGAGAGCACATTGGCTCACGCTTTCTGGCATTGCCCCTCATTGATCAATTTTTGGTCCAAAATATTTAATTGGTACTCTAAAGCTTATGGGATTTCCATCTCACCCAATCCAGAAATTGCAGTTTTTGGCTGTGTACGTTCCAGAACTATCCCTGCGACTGTGCGGGTGCCAATCGACCTTGGAATGATGATTGCGAAAAGACTTTTTCTAAAGGAATGGAAGTCTGCTGCTCCTCCCTCCTTCAGTGTCTGGCTCAATGACATGTTATCAGTCATTCAGCTGGAAAAAGTTTGATACCTACAAACACCTGCAGCAAATGTTTTCTCAAAATCCTGGACTCCGTTTTGTACTCACCTTGAGAAAGCTCACGTTGTATAAACATGTACCATGGCACTGCAATTTCCCTGTTTATTACATATTCATGACATTTAATTCATTATGGATACTGGTAGTTTCTAATTTTAATGTTTTCTTTCTTTTTCTTTTGTCTTTCTCTATAGATTATTATTATTGTGCTATTTCTTGCCCTATCATCTCAGCGCCTGAGCTGTATTTGTTTGTTGATGGGGTTTTCTATGCTGAAAAAATTAAAATAAAATATTGGGAAAAAAAACGCTATGCTACGCCAGGTGTTTCATCAGATTCGAGGTGTTACCTCCTTTGCACAGTATCACCTTAAAGCACTTGTTGCAGGCTGCTGAGTTTGCATCTTTTGCTGTGAAGTACAGCCAGACTTTTGACTGCTTCGCCTTGAGCATGTTTAATCCGTAGCTCTGCTCTAAAAGAACGTACGTACCTGGGCCTGCCTACTATCCTGGGAAAGGTAAAATGATTGGCTAGAATCCAAAGTGTATGACATCTCAGGAAAAAAGCACCGAAATGTGCGCTGCTTTTCGGTCTGGTTACTACCGCTTATGTCAGAACATACTGGTACCCATCCCTAGTTGTCATTATGTTCATTCCAGTCAGCTGTTTCCCCATCTGTTTCCACTTCCCCTGATAACCTCCTGTGTGCATTTAGTGTGTGTGTTTTCATTCATTCCTCATCTGATCGTCTGCTGTCATGCCATGTTCCCAGGTCTACATGCCAAGTTGTTGCGTTTAAGGTTTTTCATATCAGGGTTTCCTGTTTATGTTCAGAGTTGTTTAATGTTTAGCCTTAGTTCACCCAGTTTAGGTTAGTGTTTAGTTTTGCCTTTGCCCCTTGTTTGGTATTTTTAAAACCAGCCTTTAACAAACGGCTCGTGTTCAGTAAATATCAAGTTTGTCTCCACGCTTTGTGTTCTCTGCACTTGGGTCCACCTCCTCACTCCACACAGTCTGCTTCAGCCAGACTGTGGCAAAACGTTGCTGTAATTGGACCAGAATTTGTGCATTTTGCTGTAAATGATGAACATCCTGATAACAAAGCTCTCTGAAATTTCCTGATTGGTTGTTTCCATTTCCATCAACGGCATCGAAGAGCTTGCTGCTGTGTTTCTCACCATTTAGCTTTCAGGGATTATTCAATCAAACTATCACAGAGTGGGAAGCCAGGTGGGAATTAGGCCTTATTGTTATCGTCTGGATTTTTCAGGGTAACGTAACATTTCGGGGCTCTTCCGGGATTCTGAAACAGGAAGTCCTCTGTGTCCTCTGTTAGCTTCATCTTTGGTGACTAACGTGACGAGAGCAGCTTCAGCAGACCTGATCAGACTGATGATATAACCAATGTTCCCTCTAATTTTTCATGTGTCTGAGCGAACACACAAACTCCCTGAGCGGTCCCTTGAAGCACTGTGAGCAACAGCAGGCGTGTGCACTGTGGTCACACCAGCATCGAATCCATCCAAGTTACATGGTTTATTAAAATAATCAAATTACAGCATTTACATTTATGTTAGACTACTTTTAATTAACTGCTTTAGCCCACTTACAATGAAAATATTACAAAAAATCTTGTTCATGACCTTTGTAGTATGTTAACACTATTGGAAGTAAGACAGAAAGAGTTGAGCGTGCATGGGCAGAAATGTTGAGAGCGCAAGCAACACATTGCTGACACATTGCGAGCGAGCACAAATGCAAAACCTGAGCGAGAGGGGCTGCTATTGTGTGTTTGTATGGATAATAGCAAACACTGAAATACATTTTTTGCACGCAGCAATGAAGTTTGTTCACTCAAATTTAGCTTTTCTTTACGGTGGCCGTGAGAGGCCAAACGGACTGCAACTTCAGAAAACACTTGCAAAAAGAAAAATGCTGCAAAAAGAAAAAAACACCTCCAAAAAGAAAAATGGTGCAAAAAGAAAAATGGTGCAAAAAGAAAAACGCTGCAAAAGCACACACAACACAACGGAAATGTTTCTGGGGACACAGTAAGCGGACGGACCAGTTGCACGAACCAAAACATGCTAACAAGTGCACTGGGACAGGGAGACACTTCAAAGAAGTGGAAGCGGAGCGGCCAAAGAGTAAACTTTCAAAAGTAAGTTCTGAATATTATGTCACTTATTTATGTGCAAATGTTTAATAATGAAGAACATTAAAACATTGCTGTTGGCCACATGCCGGCAAAGTTATGTGACATTAGCGATGTTTGTACTTTGGGTTAACTTTGTTTTAAAGCCTTTACTTTATATGCCGTTCAATAGTTGACCTTAATCCTACAGAGAATGTGATGATTCTATGGATAATTAAAGTCAGTCATATATCCACAAACACAACAGGCTGAAAGTCAGTGATGCTGCTCGGTTTGCAGTCCTGAATATCATGGCACAAGCAGGATTCACTGCACTGTTAATGTTAGCTATGTTATATTGCTGCCTCTGTTCGGTGGTGTCGAGCCAAACGGACTTTAACGTGTGTTTGAACGAGCTGACGGTTCACTCGTTAAGCTGGAAGAAAGATGCTTTAATCACAGGAGTCACACATGTGTCCACTGTACCATCTGGGAACTCTTCTTGTTTAGCACTTGTAATAACACAAACACTAAATCCTCCTGTTTGTAGCAGTGTATACACCTGAGACTGTCACCTGTCTGTCTGTCCTGCACTCTCTCTCTGTTTCTTTCTCTCTGATTGTGTAATAAAAGTATGAACATGTGTTTATAAGTTACACTTGTGTTTGAATCCTGCAGCTTATCACACATTTGATTTCCATGTGTGACAACTGCAAATGTCCAGAGTGAGGACAGACTGAGGGACCCACTGCTGCACATCATCTGTGAGGCTTTGCACCCCTGATGATCCACCAGGACAAACTCAGCAGTGTGTGAGGAAGAGGAGAAGGAAGAGCCAGCAGCAGCTGACAGATGGAGAGAATAGACAGACTGTTCCCTGTTTGTGAAGGACTGCTAGGAAAGTTTAAAATCACTAACTGTCTGTCCTGAATCAGTCTTATTAGGTAATGTTCAAATAATATTATCATTCCAGTGTTTTCAGTGTGGGAGAAAGTACTCAGGGCCTTCAAGTTACACACTATGAAAGGCAGCAACGACTTTAATGTTCAGAAACCTAAAGTATGTATCAGCAGCAGAATGGAACTAAAAATAAATGTTTGTTCCAGTTCTATGAAGCTTTGAGTATTTTGGATTAGTAGCACTGCAGTGTTTGTTGCATCATATTGCTGTAATTGTTTATATGCTTTATATATTCTGAGGTAAGTTGATCTATAGTGTTACACCATATTCTATAATGATGTTATGTGTTTGTAGACTTTCTGCCCAGTTTGACCCATTTAGCAGAAGCCAGCCTGTTTAAGGCTCTGATATCTATTCTGTATGACTTAAAGCAGTTATGACATGGTCTGATTTTCTCACCCAATAAAGGAATATTTCATATATCAGTCTACTCTTCATTTTATCAGAAACAGTTATCACAGCTTGTACATTTTCTTTTTACACATATATGTAAGCATTGAGCCAAATTTAGTAATGCCAACATATTAAAAGAACAATATTTGTCTCTTATATATAATACATCTATCCGGTTGTTCAGTGATGACGTGACGAATCCTACTTCCGGGTCTAAAGTAGTCTGCGTTTAATATGACTTTTGTGTTGTTAACATGTTTAATGTTATGTATTTTCTTCTATTTAATCTCAAAAAGCTCCTAAAACAGTCAGTGATCATTGTTGACCTCCCTCGGCTTTTATTACCGCTAATCATTTATTTAAGCTCAGTTTTTAAAACCTTACTATGTAACTACAGCCCAGCCCATGCAGCAGTATATGAATGACTAACCTCGTATTGTGGATGGATTATCTCAGTTGTTCTCCTGGCTGAAGTTTGGTCCTTTTACAGCATCCTGCCATGTGATTACATTTGTTCCTGACCACCGAGAACACTCACGTTAACTTTTATCGAGTGGAAAAAAAGTTAGCTTGTTTATATTATGCTAACATAGCTGTGTCGCTAGCGGTCACGTAGCACATCATTATATACCACCTAGCCAAACTTCAGTCACTGCTTTTTAGTTTTCTGTCTTCATTTATGCTGGAAGTGATAGCAGAGCTGTACGTTTTAATTTGTTTCCAAAACCCCGCAGTCAGGACATGCTATATTGTATTTAGATAGAAGCTAGCAAGCTAACTTCCTGCTAACTTCTAACTCCGTTAAATGTCCTAAATTCCGTTTTCATGGATGCCTGGATGTTAAACTCAATTGTTACACCTGGTAGAGCAGAACGCTGATCATTTTATTAAAGATGAAAGACTTTAGACAGTTTTTCAACTCTCAGTAATGCCATAGTGATCGTTTGATATATGGACCTGCAGCGGAGTTTAGGTCCAGACACGGCTAGTGACATCAGACTGAACAACCGGATAGATACACTGTCACAGATACTTGTCTTTAAGTGAAGATTTAAGGTGATAGGAAATATAAATAAATGCAACTTGAATCTTTACTGAAGCTCAGTGTTTGGCACAGAGTTCATGTTCACTGCTGTAATAACTAATAATGATTAATATAATATTGGCCATATTATATTTACATTACCAAAGTGAGATGACTTTAGTCTCATGAACAACATTAGCTAATTGTTATTTACTAGCTAATCTTAAATGACTGTTCAGTAGAGAAATGAAGCCCAAAAATCATGTTTTACAGTCCTGTGGTCTCAGCCTCAGATACTTATCAAATCACACAAAGCTCATGTAGAAACAGATGTACAAAATATGTTCTCCTTCATTTCTGTCAAACAAAGCTGTATGAAACATTTCCATGGAGAATTTTTCTTTTTGCAGCATTTTTCTTTTTGCAAGTGTTTTTCTTTTTGCAGCATTTTTCTTCTTGCAAGTGTTTTTCTTCTTGCAAGTGTTTTTCTTTTTGCAAGTGTTTTTCTTTTTGTAGCATTTTTCTTTTTGCAGCATTTTTCTTTTTGCAAGTGTTTTCTGAAGTTGCAGTCCGTTTGGCCTCTCAGGGCCACCGTATTTCTTCGCTGAAAAATAGATTTCTCCTCAAACACTTGCAACTGCAGTTTTTTTTTTACATGCAATTTTTTTTATGTCCGCTCAATTTTTTTTTAACGTGCGCTCAGAATAGTGGCACAAAAATAACGCCATACAAAACCACCGTCACTCCTAAAACTTCCTCCCGTTTCTTAACAACTAATTGCCATGTTTTGATTGGTTGACATGGTACATTTTTCGACCAATGGGAAAGGCTGGGGGGTGTTGGTTTCATTTTTGCTCACAGGCGGAGAGTGCTTTCGAGCGTTTTCCTTATAAAATGCCGTTTTTACCGTTCATTCCCACAGTAAATATAAACAACGATAGTATTCAGGAAGAAAAACAAACACTGCATATTTTTTTAATCACAACTCTGGTTTTACGTGGCCTATCAACACAATTTAAAAACTGGTATAAAGTCCACACTTTTTCCGTCAATTGTTCCGTCTGTCCTGCTCACATCTCCAATGGTTGTCCACGTTGTTAACGTGGCTTCACTCCACATCAGCCACGGCGCTTTGCCAGCTAAAACACCGGTGTCGGCACATAAGGACGCTGTCATAGCCTGTCAACGACGTTGATTAGCTGCGTATATACGTGAATGTGAATCGCGTGATTGGCTGGACTATGGGATAAGAGAATGGTTCTAATCCTATACGGGAGCAGCTAGTCACTTACTGACTAACACTGCAAAACAGAATTGTTAACGTATTTACATTAATTTCAATTCAGGTTAGAATTTCTTTTTTGTGCGCAACGCAGATTTTTCCTGCGCAGAGACCGTGCCAGCAGTGCGCAATTGCGCACGCGCGCAGCTTAGAGGGAACATTGGATATAACTGATGCCTTCAACCTCATTGAAACAGCAAAATACAAACTTAAAGGAGACTTTGTGTTTGAAGAAATGAATGTCACACATCCTGCAGTCCACCAGCTAACAGAAAAGCTCCTACCTGCACAAAGCTGCACATCACGTGATATCCAAACATGGGCAGGCTGGGCCGACTCTCCCTGTAAACGTGGACAGTGTAGATGGACATGATAACAGGCTCCGGGTGGCTGCCGTCCATCACCAGGATGCTGATCTTGCTGTTGCCGAGGCCAACCGGGTAGTTCGCCATCCTGAAGGAAGAAACTTCTTGTTAATCCTGCTGTTGTAAAAGTGGCTGCAAGGAGGTGCTCTAAGGTTATCCTCTGTGAAAAGGAGCAAATGGAGCTACAAAGCCAGATTCACATTTTATTTGAGTTTCATATATCCAGCATGGATCACAAATCTAAACTGAAATAAAACAACTCTTGTGTCCCTTCCTTTTTCCTTATAAAAGCCCAGCATAATGCTAATGCATGACAGGGAGTCCTCCCTTGATGGCACCTGTTTCCAAACCATGACTCCAGCAGACGTTAGCAGCATAGTTAAAGCCCAGAAGAGAAGTAGTAGTAGCTGGTTGCTGTCAGTAGGCTGCTGCTTGCTTCATGCCCCAAATCAAAATGGCGAATGCTATAAAGCAGTTCATGCTCTGATTTTACTTCAATAGAAATGTGTTAAAAGAATCTAATAAAGGAAGTACATCTGTTGTCTGCTTAAACATGCTGTCCAATCAAATGTCACATTTCGAGGTTCCTTTCATTCAGGACTATCTCGACTGCACCTTCTCTGCTGTAACCTGTTGGTTTTTACAGTCCTGGTCTCACCTGGGTCCTCGGTGTTCATCCAGGTGGATCCTGCAGGCCGAGCTGACAGGCTCCGGCCGGATCCGAACTGTCATGGTGTCAAAGGTCACCTCTGCGTGGTACTCCTTCACCAGGGGATGGAACGGGGGGTTCAGAATGAGGGGGGGGTCTGTGTAGATCTGTCGAAGGTGGGGGTCCACACAGAGACCTGAAACAGAAGAATCAGCATGACGTTCGATCTCGAGGTTCTACTTCACTTCACCCATGACACCCACCACTAATGAACAGAGCTTTCACAGTAGAGTACTGAGCAAGTCCCGCTAGGAAGCCCCTGAACCTGTTTGGGGGTAAAACCATCTCCTGTTTCCTCAGGTAGAAACCAAGCATCATCCTCTAAGGCTGAAGCTGGAACTCCGTTAAAGAAAAAAACTTTGCGGATGCTGTGATCACACTTTGGCTGCATGGATCAGAAAACCTCTGCAAACTGCATCCACTAACCACAGCTTCACTTCCACTTGTACGTTAAAGCAGATAACCGTCAGTGAGCTGATGCTTTTCCATCTGCAAACAAATGCCATTTGTCCTACCGCCACCAGGAGGCACAAGTGAGTCTGTCCATATCTACATTAGTGTGACAGATATGAGCAGTACCAGGACCAGCGATGAGCACATTCTTCCTGTGCTTCTCTCACAGGTGTAGGTGTGAATGGCTGTCTGTGTTAGCCCTGTGACAGACCGCGTACCTCTACAGGTGTAATTGCCTGTCGCCTTGTGACACCTAGAACAGGTTGTATAGATTGAGCAGCATCATGTGACCACATGTGTTTCCAGATGTCAGGACAGGTCTAAAATCCACATCTCACCTTCGTCCTGTGAGGAAGACAGAGCTGGTTGCTGACTGGGCGGTTCGTCTGTCCTGTGGGAACATCAGACATAACCCTTCAGTGAACATCTAAGTTCACACACAATGGATCATCTCACACCTGTGAGCCTCTTACCTGCAGCTCCTGTTTGTTTTCAGCTTGTAGAAACCTTCGATCTGGGTCAGGAGGTCAGAGAGGCCACGAGGCAAGGATGAGGAGGAGGAAACACTGGGATAGAGCTGTGGGGACAAACAAGGCAGACACACACAGTTAACACTGCTGAAGAAGAAGCTGATGAAGGAGGTGGGGCTTAACTAACCGGCTGAAACGCTGATGAGGTCTTCATCAGCAACTGAAAGTGCAGCAGAAGAAGAAACTCGTCTTCAGACAAACAGACGCCAAGTGTCCCTGTACAGCCACCGTACTGACACACACACACACACACAGAGTCAGGTGGGTGACATTTAATTTTTTCATTTATTAATAAAAACAAACAGAATCTTTTTTTTTTTTTATGAATCAAATAAATGTCTGTAGGATGTCCATCAGTTTTAATTCATTTTAAACTCAGTGTTTCTAATGCTTTTATTTATTTCATTTTATTTGTTTTGGTTAATTATTCAAAAAAATACGCTTTTTATTAGTTTATTAAAATATTTATTCTTTTTCTACACATTTTATTGAGAATCTATTGATTATTTATTGTTATCTTTTGCATTAAGTATTCATTAATTATTACTTATTCATTCATTTTTTTCCTGACATGGAAAACTCCTACTCCTTTAATGACAACACGCTACTCACCTGGCTCCCCTCCCTCTCCGAGGACAGGTGTGTGTGTGAGGACAGGTGTGAGAGTGGCGGCAGCAGGAAGTCCAGCGTGTCCTCCAGGATCAGGTCTTTGGTGATCTGTTGGTCGAAGGCATCGTTGCTCAGAGCTGACACGTTTAACTGTGTGTCCACCTGAAAAGGAGAGGCAGACCAATCATAGAGCAGCTGAGGTCAAGGCGCCCTCTGCTGGTTATTCACCTGAACACCTCAGGCTGGTTGTATGTTTGAGGTCCAGTAAAGTGTGGTTATTCTCAGGTCCAGTCAGAGACGGAAGCTCTGCTGGGTCATCATGTAACTCAAGGGTGGGCAACTCCAGGCCTTGAGGGCTGGTGTCCTGCAGCTTTTAGATATCACCCTTGATCAACACACCTGAATCAAATGATTAGTTCATTACCAGCCTCTGGAGAACTTCAAGACATGTTGAGGAGGTAATTTAGCCATTTAAATCAGCTGTGTTGGATCAAGGACACATCTAAAACCTGCAGGACACTGGCCCTCATGGCCTGGAGTTGCCCACCCTGATGTAACTCAACCTCCAGGTGTCTCAGCAGCTTGAAGCTTCTTCTCTTCTTCATGAGTTTGAGACCTTTCACCCAGAGGAGGCAGAACGTCTCTGAAGACCAGCTGGAAGGCTGAGCTGAACTTGAAAAGATAATGGTCAGACTCTTACCTGGACTACCACAGGTGTGACAGAGCCGCTGAAGAACAAAGTAAAGGTGAGCAGCTGGAAGCACAACAGACACCTGAAACACACAGTAGTGACAATATGAGCCACCACTGGGCGCAGACTGCACACACTCAGTAGACATGACAGATCCAGTCTGAGGCATTTTCAAGTTTTCAGCTGAAACCAAAACAGACACCCAGACACTGCACCATCCTTTCTACCCACCTTTCTTTCTTACTCGCTCCCTACTTTTCTACCTTCATTTCTTTCTACCTTCCTACTTTTAGCTGCAGTTTGAAGCAACTGCAGACAGACAGGTGTGTACTGAATCTGGATTGTGAAACAGGAAGTAAAGTTAAGAGTTTCAGCTCAGAATTCACCTGCTTATGGTTCGCTGCTTCTTATTGGTCGACGCTGCAGCCGCCTGCAGCACTTTACTTATCACCTGCTTCACCTGCCTCAAAGCCTGATGGGAGGCTGCTGGATCAAGGTGCTGCAGCAGGAAGTCCCTGAGCTGACAGGAAGAGGAGGAGCTAAAGGCTAACAGCAGTGGTCAATGATAATTTATCGTCCCCAATGGGAAACTGATTTGCAAGTGAAAGAGGATGTGCTAGCAGTGAAGTGTTAGCAAGTCCTACACAGGAACATGTTTTACCTTCACAGGTCGGCCCCTCGGATGCTGAATGGTCATTACCACGCTGATGTCATGCAGGAAAGAAGTCAGCGGGGTCACTGAGGTTACCAGGACATAAACATTCACCATGGCAACCAGAGCAGGAGGCGGGGCTTGGCTGTCAGGGAAACTTTAGAGAAACAAGAAACGTTACCTTACAGAACTCAGACAACTTCCTGTCAGCTGGTCACATACAAACCTGTCCAGAGGAATCTCCACCTTCTGATTGGTCGATCCACAGGCATGAGGGTTCATGGGTAAACTAGACTCTGAGAGAAACAGCAAGAGGTTAGCTGAGACCTTCAGATTAAAGCTCAGTTCCAGGCAGTGCTCTTATTTGGCAGTAATGTCTCATGTTGGATGAGCACAGATCATGCAACTTAGGCCACAATCAGCTGATCTATCACATTTAATCTAGATCAATAAGCTGATTTGATTTACCTGCTGCAGACTTACCTGTCAGCTGGAAGTGTGTATAGAAGTGACACAGACCTCCACCTATGTTTGAAAATGCCTCTATCAGCCCAGGCAGCAGGTTCACCTGAGCACACACACAGTTTAGCTGTTATGTCATCAAACATGCCGTCAGTTGACACAGACAGGACAGAAGGGGCTCACCGTCTGATGACGCTGCAGGTGAGAGAAGGAGATCCTCCTCAGACAGCTCTGCTCTGACGTGCTGAGGCACAGCAGGAGGCTCCACCCACCAATGCCTGTAACCATGGAGACACACAGAAGCCTCACCTGTAGTTTAGTGGAGCTTTATTCACAAAGCGACAAATCACGTCAGTCAGGTAGACTCAAATCAACGGCAGCCTGTGAGGGACATCGTCTTCGTCACACTTTCAGAGAGAATAAAAGAGCCACCTGCACGAGTCCCAGCTCGCCCCAAACTCCTTTAACTGTGAAAGACCACAGAATCCAAAACCACCGGAGGCCTTTTCTGCTTGTTTTACACAAAGAAAACGGGAACATGTGGAAGCGATTGTTGACAGGAAACGCTCTGCGGTGGGCTTTTTGCTGGAGCTGTTAGGTTTCAGCAGAAAGAGAACGAAGCAGGATGTTCAACACAGACAACTTTACTTCAACAGTGAGACCATGCTCATGCTGTGAACCAATAATACACAGATTTAAACCTGATGTCCATCCCTCCCTCTATCTGTCCTTCTGTCTATCCATCCATTTGTCCATCCATCTGTCTGTCCATCCATCCATCCCCCTACAGTGAAGACGAGTTGAGCTTCTGCTTAGTCTCTTTCTGTGTTGTTTTATGACCAAACATGAGCTAAAGGAACTTCCCGTTCCAGCTTCCTGTCGTCCTCGGTCTGCAGAAAGCTTCACTTCATGCTCTCAGGTTTCTCTCAGCTTCTCCTTAAACCTCAAGCTTTACTGTCTCACTGCTCCTCAAACATAGGGGGACACAGACAACACAATAATGTGCCTGCCTCTGATCACATAAGCCAGTCAGTGAAGTCTTTATTACGGTACTCTGATCTACAGGTTCAGGTAGAGGCTAGGTTATTGTGTAATTAATAAATAATAATACATGACTAAAGCCAACATGTTCTTACAGAGATGGTGTAAACAAGGCCTCTGGTGATACTGATATAATGTTTCTTAACACTGACCTAATGAAAGGAAACATGGTGATGAATCTTTGATGAAGGGTGTTAAGAAAATATCTGATAGAATCATCCAATCAGAGGTTCAGATCTCTTTGCCTCCACAGGATTCAGTTGATGTGGTAATGAACATGTGAATAAATCTGCATCATCATTGTTACCCTCACATCTCCCTGAATTGTTCATGATGTTCAGTGCTGTTGATAAATCATCTCTGAATTTGACATCAGCAGCTGGATGACCCTCTGGTCTGTTTTTTTTGAGGCAAAGTGGGTGGAGTTAAACCCAGAGTGACAGGAAGCATGGAAGCCCCTCTGTGGTAACAGGCCATTTTTCGGTCTTGTGCATGCTCATGTTTCTCTGCCGTGACATGCACTACTGAAGTGATTTTCCACAAACACTTGCTGAGGTCCATCTGCTTTCACAGGAAGTCTCCACCCTCCTCCACCCACAGGAAACCCTGACCTCTGCTCGCTCATGTCGCTGTTTAAAGCTCCAGCAGGGCGGGGCCGTCTGAGCGCGCTCACACTGTTTACATGCTTGATATACAGAGACTGTGTGTGTGTGTGTGTGTCTCTCTCTGTGTGTGTGTGTGTGTGTGTGTGTGTGTGTGTGTGTGTGTGTGTGTGTGTGTGTGTGTGTGTGCGCGCGCGCGCGTTTGTCTTTCTGACAGGTTGAAATGTTTAAAGAACGGTTCATTCAGGATCAGATTCAGAGTGTTTATATTCCCAGCAGCACCTGAAGCCAGCACAGCACCCCCTCAGATGTATATTTACCCTGCGTGCTCCTCAGGAAGCTGCTCGTCTCGGCGTATCTGGACAGGTGGACCTCGTAGTCCATCTGCTGCAGGACTCTCTGGTACAGCTGGACCTCGGTGTCTGAGGTCGGGTGTCGCCCCGTCAGAACCACGGCCCGGCGCCGGTGGGGGGTCCTCTGAGACGAGAGCTGCAACTGAGGGGGCGGCAGGAGTTCGTGTGAATCAGAATACGAATCAGAATACTTTATTAATCCCTAAGGAAATTATGTGGGTTACAGTTGCTCCAAGACAGTAATAGACTAAACTCTTTAAATAATACAATATGTTACAGAGTTTACAAAAGTACAAATTGGTGTGGAGAACATTTTTGTGATAGCTTTAAGAGAGTTTGACACAGCTGAATGACACCCGGCATGGTAGAGCTCCAGTTCATGAAGCACTCAGAGATGAACATTTAAACCATGAAGCTGTGTTAGCCCTCAGACTAAGGTCAGCTTGCCGCTCTGATGATGGCTGTCTGCACACAGCCTGTCAGGTGTTTCTTCTCACCAAAGAAGAAGAAATGCAGTCAGCTCAGGCCTGCAGCTCTGAGGCTGGGATGCTGTTTTCCTGTCGGGTCAGTGGCTGTGATGTCAGCCTCACACTGCTTCCTGTTATGCTTAATCTAACACCTTCAGCTTCCTGTCAGCTGACACAACAAGGCAGCAACGCTCCGCTGTCTGGACTCCAGACAGATCGATCACAGACAGTTCTTTATCAACTGGGATTTTTACAGAGAAAATTCCAGATTAACTCAGCAGGAGGAGCAATATCAGACCATCAAGCCCACATTCCAGACTGATGGACTGAGTCACATGACCCAAAACACCCTCATCTCACCCCCTCCCCGGTTTTAATGTCTCACTCAGTTTAACGTGATCTGTGATCCCAGCGTGTTCACTGCTACAGGATTAGAAATGAGAGAAATGATTTTACACATAAATACATTAGAATTATGTCATTATAGCAAATATTAAACCAAATGACAAACACACATTTTTAATTAACCTGTCCAAACAGCCAATCAGAGTCCAGCTGATGGATCAGACTGTTTCAATTACGTTAACCCGTTCAGGACCCACTGACCATCACCCATGGACTGGACAGTATTTTCTGGTTAGTCAGAGTCTTTTCAAACCTCTGAGAGCTCATGAGGTAACATGGTGTGCTTGTCATGGTCCTCTGCTCCTGTCAGACTGGATTAAAATAGATGTTGAGAATCTGCTCCCAGCAGTAAATCCTCACGTCTGACTGGAAGCTGTGGGGAGGAACCAGAGAAATGAACAGCTGATGGCCAACAGCTGAGAGTCAGCTGACACAAGAACAACATCGACCTTTGACCCTGAAGAATGGTCAAAGAAAAGCCCAGAAACTTCCCGAAAGACCTTAAAAGGTTTCATAACACATGAAGACACTAGGGACGGCCTCTCAAACATCAGACACACCAAAGAACCCTGAAGACACAAAGACAGAGCCTAGAATTTCCTAGAGGTGGAATAATCAGGCCCTGCATCACCCGGACACCAGTACATACCACAAAATACCTGTAGCATTCAGAAAAACCTGAAAGACTCAGGAAAGAACCCTCCTGAGAGACTGAGAAAGACCCCAAAATACTCTGAAAGAGAAGGAATCCTGCAAGAATACTCAGAAGTACCCTGAAGTCTGTGGAGACCATTGTGTTCAGGGTGACCTGCACGGTGAGCCCTCCTCTGCTGTCGCTTTAATTCTGCGGAGGTCGAACAACACACACAGCAGAAATACAACATTCAAACCTTTATTTAAAGGATTTTTTTTACGTCTTACACGCTAATGAAGACCGTTCAGATGTATTGATGAAGTTTGTTTGTCTTCATGCATAAAGACTCAATAATAAATTCCTTCTCAGATGTTCCCGTCCTGTGGGTCGGCAAAATGTTTTATCGATAAAGTTTTACTGAGCCACAGCATTACGAAGATGTTACAGCTCTTCTTGAGTGGTGTAAATCTAAACTCATTATCAAGTTTTCAGATGAAGATGGAGTGAAAGCTCATTAAAGCCTCAGCGTTACTCCAACTCTGACCTCTGAGCTCTGAACACGACACTCAGTAAAAGGTGAAGGATGAGCAGACAGGAGTTTACAGCCCTCATAAAACAAAACAAACACTGTGAGTGTGTGCGTGTGTGTGTGTATGCATGCGAGTGTGTGTGTATGTTTACACTCTTGTTATCTGTCAGAAACTGGATCCTCGTGGCAGAAATATTTCTATCGGGACACCAAGCACCAGGACACACTTAAAATACCCAGAACACATGCCAACTGGATTGGCTGGCTCTGATTGGTCCATGCAGCTGTCAGTCACCCCGTGGTAAAATAAAACCCTCGTGCTCACAGTCGTTCATCCGTCTGTGTCTAAAAATATAGCAACAATGAGACAGAAGGAGCCTCGGCCCAGCAGGAATCCTCCTCCAGTGGATGCATTCAGAAGTCCATTCAGATATCAAAACGTTTTAAGAAGAGTTCACTCCACTCTGATGTCTCAGGGTCGTTCACATGTATTTGAAGTGTTTTAGTTAAAACAGAGCTTTGGGGTCATTTTGGGTTCAATAATAAAGTTTATGTGGAACCAATGAGACAGTACAGTAATAAAGCGCCTTAGGAGAAATCTAAACACATTTGAGGAAGTTTTAAAACAATATGATTTTCACTAAACTCTGACACATGATAAAGTGGAGTACAGTTTGACAGAGTTTAACTGGAGTGAAAAATATAGTGTTTGAAAGGTGACGGTCATCTAAGACTCTGGAAATAATAAAAACAGCCTGACATTTGGTGATGGGATAGTGGGGCGGAGCCCTCAGGTGCCTGAATCTCACTGGCTCAGTGCAGATGCTCCTTAAATGTTTGCTTTTGTTTTAATTGAGTTTGGTGAGCAGCTTTACTAAACTGATGCTGGTGGGGGTCATTATGGGCCACTCAGAATGACGTCATGGTGTGACGCAGATATGCTCACCTGTGCGTGTCTCTGCAGAGCCTCCAGAGTGCACACAAACCTGCGGGTCAACATCTGGAGCGAGGGTACCTTGTAGCACACATCTGACCGCACCGGCTCGTCCCCCACCATCAGGTACACACAGAGTACGAGCAGGAGCGCGAGCAGCAGCAGGGGCGGGCCGGAGCGCCGGCGGAGCAGCGGGACGCACCGCATCACCGGAGGGCGAGCTTCACCGTACCTCCGTCACCTCCATCACCTCCGTCAGCTCAATCTGAGCCCACTTAGGTCAGCACAGAGCATGCGCAGTTTGAATCCTTCATTAGAAAATAAAGTCCTGCTCACCCGAAGACACGGGTGAGCGCGCAAGAGAGGCCGTGACTGCCGTGCTGCTGAGCCGTGCGCGGACCTGAGATCAGACGGAGGAGCCACGAACTCCGCAAACTCCGAGCTCACTCCTTTAAATGGACACTGTATGACTCCTCGAAGTCAAATCTGCGCCGTCCTCCCCTCATTATCTTCTCCTACTCCGTCTAAACTGCTTTACCTCCTGTGCTGGAGCCACGCATCAGGCTGGAGCTGCTGTGGAGTAGCGGGACACCATCTGGTTTGAGTTAAAGCCAGCAGCAGGAGGAGGAGGCTCCGTCGTCAGGTTTCAGGTCCTGGGTCCGTCCTCTCCTCCAACTTTTCTGCACACAAACAGGAGGAAGCTGCTTTTCCCCCTCTCTGCAAGGAGTCTGCAGGGGGTCAGCTCCTCCTAGTCCAGATATTTCAGGCGCGCGCACTCCACGTGCGTGAGATATATATATATATATGTATGTATGTGTGTGTGTGTGTGTGTGTGTGTGTGTGTGTGTGTGTGTGTGTGTGTGTGTGTGTGCGTGCGTGCGCGGATGTGTGACTATGTGAGTTAAAAAGCTCTCACTGTTTCTGCTGACCAACAACTTTCAAACTGCATCTTTCTACTCTAAAATCTGGAAGACTGGCTGGCCCAGAACTACAGCTGGCTAAACGTTCCTATTCCAACGGGACCCCCACACCCACCCACAGAGCTATTAAAGGGAAATTATCCACAGAAATGTAAACATATTTATCTGCTATTTTGACCCGAGAGTCTCCTGGCTGACCTCTGCCGGACGGTAGAGGAACTGCAGCTACATCAACTAATAAAAACAAACTATAAAGCAATGATGTGAACTGGCTCTGTGGTCTTCAGCAGAGGTGGGTAGTAATGAGTTACATTTACTCCGTTACATTTACCTGAGTAAGTTTTTGGGAAAATGTACTTTTAAAGTACCTTTTTTGCACAATACTTTTTACTTTTACTTGAGTACATTTGTGAAGAAGAAACTGTACTTTTACTCCGCTACATTTGCAAAATTCGACTTGTTACTTTTTAAAAAATAATGCCACCCAGGCAAAAGAAAAATAGAAAAGTATATTGTTCTAACAATATACCTTTCATGTTTGTACAATATACTATTATGTTAGTACAATATACCTTTCATGTTTGAACAATATAATATCACGTTATTACAATACACATAATTATCACGTTCGTACAATTTAAATATTATATAGGCTACATCGCAGCTCCAGTCACGGCTTCCATCACTGTCTTTTAGTGATGTGTAGGTCGCGAATGAAATGGCTCTTAGAGCCGGATCTTTGACGTGAACGACGCGAGCCGGCTCCTTATCGCGAGCCGTGGGTTGTTTTTTTTCTTTCTCTCACCCTCTCTCTCACACTTTTTTTTTAAATTATTTGCATATATATGAGTTCTTGTGTATAAATACCAGAGTTGGGACTAACGCGTTATTAAGTAATGCGTTACAGTAACTACGTTATTATTGTGGTAACGAGCACGATAACTAGTTATTATGCCAAAATCAGGAACGAGTTAGTCGTTACTGGGATTTAGATAGGCTTGTTATTCGTTACTTCGTGTGGTGGCTATCGCGGAGCTTCCACAGATTCAATAACATTAGCAAGTGGTGGAGGCCAGCAGGTGGATGAAGGAAAAGGGACGCAGAAGGAAAAGAGACCCGAGGCGGCCGCCGGTCCAAGTGTGAACTGAACTTCAGGTAAGAAGTTATGACCTGCAGTCTCTCTGGGTCAGATATGAACCAAGTTTAGGTGGAGTTTATTTTCCTCATTCTGACTTTTTCCGTACTGCGTGCTAGCTAGCATGACGGAGTTTCTATACAGCTGGGTGGTGCTATGAAGTTAATGATGTTGAACTTTATTTTGTTCATAAGTTATTAGAGTTGCCAACCTTCCCGTCTGCTATTCAGAGAAAATATTACACATTTCTTATTGAGGTGAAAAGGAACAGTTTGTGCCGTAATTCAGCTACAATGAAAAAGGCACAAAGCTGGAGTTATTCTGTGTCTTTGCTGCACAGCTGCCTCTTCTTCTTTCATCCTCTCCCCCCTCCCTCTCCCGTTTCTACTTCAATCATGAAAACTGATCAATGATCAGCTGATCGTCTCTCTTGTTTGTTTATCGCCCACTTTGCGCCAAAAGAGGAAACCAGCGGATGTCGAGCTAAACAACAGCAGCGCGTTTAACTTGATCAGCTGTTGTTAGAATTTATTTAATATTAATTTCTAGTATCAGCTGATGTTTGCAGGAGCCACAGCTGTAAAAGCTGCTGGTCATGATGTCGGTTTGGATATGTGGTGAGAGGGAAACATGAAGATGAAACCAGGAGATGTCCTTACTGAATCATCAGAGCTGAACAGGTGATGGAGAAACAGGTTTACCTTTTAGGTGACATGAATGAGTTGAAGGGAAGTTATGAACAGTTTCTGAGAGACTAATAACCCCAGGATCCTTTTCTAAGTAGCTGACAGCTGGTAACTGTGCAGGGGCGGGTCTAGCAAAGTGTTGCCAGGGGGGCATGTAGGGCATTAACAGGGAGAGGGGGGCACAAAGAAATACTTTTCTTTCTTATTCTCATTTAAAATGTCTAGCTTTTAAAAAATAATTATCTGAATCTTACAACAAACGATTGATAGATTGATGCATATATACCATCAAAACAGTGAACATCACTGTCACAACAGTGTTTGTTTTCATTCAAAGGCTTTATGATTTTTCCTATAATGGTGGGCCAGTCTCTAGTCAAAATGCCCGGGCCAATTTTCTGTCCCAGTCCAGCCCTGTATGCAGCTCATCTGCAGTCTGGTGTTACCTACATCTTCCTATTCAGAAGGCAGATTTTCCGAGTTCTGAGTACAATCGAAAGCACCACGACTGCAGTTTTTGTGTTGGATGTAAAAGGCGCACATGACTCTGTGACGTAGGCTAGAATCATGGCAGCAGTCAATGACGGTCCAGGCGTGGGATTTCTCTCGTGGAAATATGCACATTATCTTTTCCTTTCTATTGGTAGGTGGCACAGTGCACTTGTGGCAAGTAAGCAAGCTAGAAGACTGGCAAAGTAATGGAAGCAACACATTAACAAGAGAATTCTGAGTAAAACCAAAGTACTTTCCCTAGTAACTAGTTACTTTGAAAGTAACAAGTAACTTGAAGTAACGGAGTTACTTTTGAGAGAAGTAACTAGTAATGTAACTAAGTTACTATTTTAAAGTAACTTACCCAACACTGATAAATACACAAACAAAACACATATGCTTTCAATTGTGTAATTTAAGTGATCTAGGTAGCTCTGTTTTGGA
Organism: Copadichromis virginalis; assembly: GCF_057382275.1. NCBI lineage: Eukaryota > Metazoa > Chordata > Actinopteri > Cichliformes > Cichlidae > Copadichromis > Copadichromis virginalis. The sequence goes on from NC_140634.1 coordinate 17,174,272, forward strand.
AGTTCAGTTAATGCTAGAAATGTGTTTTGGAGTTTGTACGTGTTTTGTCTCTAGGGGCCACCGCATATATTTATATATAAACATATATAAATAAAACCACTTTTTTTTAACATTAGTAATTCCTTTTGTGCATAATTTTATATTATTGTTAATAATAAATTAATTAAAGCAACAAAACAACCTGAAGAGCCGGTTCAGAGCCAAAAGAGCCGGTTCTCTAAAAAGAGCCGGAAATCCCATCACTACTGTCTTTCTCGTCTTTTCCCAGAGTAACAGCCAAACATTGGCTAGCACTGCTTAGCCTTGCACGCATTCTTATTTTAAACTTAATCTGGAATTCATTGCAAACTGTTTGTGCGGGACATGAATGACAAGATTTTGTTTTTCTACAAGAGTTAGTAAAAACATCTCCAGTGTGATAAAATCTTCTTGCCAAACATCTGCAGCTTGGCAGTGTATACAGCACTATAATGACCAGACCTAATTCTTTTGAAAACCATACATCTTCCACAGGTCTCAACTTCATCAGACATCACCTAGACTCAGAGGCCAGCTGAATGAGGCCAGCACAAACAGCGGCCTAACTGGCTAAGATGATGGATCCATGGGGTCAGGAAAGCCAGAAGCAATGGAGCTGGAGAGGTACCTTTCATGTCCATTCACTGGAGGTGTGGATCTATTACATGGCGTTCCTCACATCAAGAAGCTGTCGATCAAAATCAGTACAGCTCTTCCTGCATCTGGAGCTTGTGAAGGACTTCTCAGTCATGCAGGACTCCTGTTCACTGCTGAACAGTTACAGCTTCACAGAAAGAACGTTGAGAGCAAACTGCTGCTGAAGCTTAACCATCACTTCACTGAGTGAAGAAATGGCACATTTTTGCTAAATATGCAGAAATAGATGCACACCCATACAATTTATGGTAAACTGAGCTCCCTTGTATGTACATATGTTGAAGATGCCTCGTTCTAATGTTTTCTCTGAGGCTGCTGTGGCATTTCGAGCAAAAATGAAAATAAAGTTGACAGCATATCGTGTCACTAGAAATTGTTTGCACTGTTTATATATTTATATTATTTACTGTAGGCATTGGTGAAAAAAGCTTTATGTTGTGAAAAACTGAAATCTGGAAATTAGAATTGTTGTGCCTTATTTTGTTGATCTTTGTACATATATTCCTGTTGAAAATACTAAAATCTGTATATTTATTTTTGTCTGATAGCATTTATTTAAAAAATAAATCAGACATTTCAAACAGTTACTCGCTACTTGAGTAGTCTTTTCACCAAGTACTTTTTTACTCTTGAGTAACTTTTTTGAAGACTACTTTTCACTTTTACTTGAGTAATAATATTTTATGGTCCAGTAATGCTACTCTTACTTGAGTACAATTTTTGGATACTCGACCCACCTCTGGTCTTCAGGCTTAGAAACTTGCGGATAATCTTTGTACACGGACTTCAGAGACACACAGATTTAATGAATAAACGGCACTACGTGGCAGCCTGAAGTTCTCACCCACCAGATGTTTACAGTTGTGACAGCCGCTCACAGCAAAAATGAAGGAAAACTGTTTCCATCAACGCTTCCTGTTGATCCCATTAGGTCAAATAACAACAACGCACCAGCTGATTTACCAAAACATCGCTTTATTGGACTCTTCATTTTAACATTTGTCACACACACGCAAACCAACACGGCACAAACCAACACACACACACACACACACACACACACAATACATTCTGGCTTACTATGGAGGTCAAATGAGACTCATCTAATTTGGCTCCAACAGGCATTCATAGTTGTAGTCCAACAACCCATCCTGTTTGTAGTTTTAAATGAGTGAGAGGGGAGCATGGCCTCATGGGAAATAATTTCAGCTCTGGGAAAAATCTGCATATAATGGAAGGAGACAAAAAGACCTGGTTTACAAACTTGGCTATTCCAAGTATAATCCCAGATTAACCAAATATAAAACCTGGGTTGTATCTGTGCTCTGACAGAAAGACTCATTAATTATTCTGACCAGTTTAAAATGTCAAGATTAACTTCACTGAATCTGAATAACAAAGACTAGTTTTGGCAGAGACTGTGGTTGTTTTTAGGCTTAGACTGAACCCAGATTTTATTTCTCTCAGAGCTGACATCACTTCCTCCACACGGCTTTAAATCCTCAGTGTCTGATGATGAGCAGTTTGCTGTTGGTGACCTCTGACCTCAGCCGCCTCTAATGAAGGTTACAAGGAGATGTGTCTATTTATGGCGGCTGCCCCTCCTCTTCATGGCCGCTGTGCACTGAGGGCAGTACCACTTCCCCTTCGGGGCCTCCGTCAGGCCAACACAGCCGTAGTGGAACCACTCGATCGGACACTGAGGACATACACAGACACGGTCAGCACATACACACAGACACCCGTTTCCACGGGTCAGAACCTGAAGGTAAAAGACTCACGTCTGTGTTGTCACAGCCGACCATCTCTCCATAAGAAACCTGAAACACAGAAGAGGAGTCACCATCATTCTATGAGGCCTCGTCAGTGATTGGTCCATCAGCAAACCTGATGTATGCGTGTATGTGTGTGTGTGTACCTGGTTACAGATGCAGTATCGGGGCTCGTTGGGGTCGTAGGTCCAGTCCACCTGACTGTTGGCCTCGGCTTCAGGCAGCACCGATGCCTGCTGGGAGAGCTCCTGAGCGAGCGCCGATGACGAAGAACAGGACGACAGTGAGGAGGAGGAGGACGACGAAGATGACTGATGGTTGGAAGACTTAATGCTGCTCCTGTAAAACAGAAGAAGAGTGAGTGTTTATCCATGCTGAGCGCTGGAGGCAAGAAGCCAAGATGGTGGTCTTACTTGGACTTGCGTCCTCGAGAGTCAGAGGTGGTGCTGGGGGTGAGGGTCTGAGTGAGGGTGGAGGCAAGAGCAGAGGAGGAGTATCCGGCAGTGCTTTCCCGGGACAGAGCGAAGTCCCTGCCCAGCTGGAAGTCGTTGTTTTTGATGGCCTCATAGCTCGCTTTGAGGCTGGACGTCCGCCGGCCCTCCTTCATCTGCTCACATGGATACATCAGCAGTAAAACGTTTAGGTCATGCATGCATGCATGTTATACTCTGTATGATACTGTATGTGACAAATAATAAAGCTTGTTTGTTTTGTTTGTTTGTCAGTAACACAGACAAGCACATCCCGTAGCCGGATGTCAGATTTTCTACCATCTTTCAGTCCTTGAACTAACAAAATGTGATTCAAGATGTCTGATTTAAAAATTCTTTGACCTGCTCATCTCAGACTGACAGTTACTTGAAATTTCAGGTTTGAGTTATACCGGAAACCCAACTAACACAGCAAAGCAGCAGAGCTGAGGCACTGATGATGATGAACAGGATGTCTGCAGATGACTTCAGAGGTGATGGAGACAGATCAGCTGCTCATGCGTTCTCTGTGGAACAAACGTTTCTGGAAGCTGTCGCTTTTTTCAAAGAACCTTTAAAAGATTTTAACTGATCCAAAACGACAAGTTTGGCCTGCAGGTGAAAACACCTGAGAAACTCCACCCCTTCTCTAACTGGATGTTCTCTCACCTGAGCTGTGGCCTGCACCGCCTGGGCAGCAGCCATGGTGATGGCACCGGCTCCAGCTCCAGCTCCGGGCCCTGAGGACAGCGAGCTCAGGTTGTAGGCCATAGGCTGGGAGGAGTTGACGCTGTACGCATTGTTGGTGGACGAGGATGTGCTGTTGGTACGGCAGCCTGCCGAGGACACACAGGTGAGGCAGGCAACACATGGCAGGCGGTCAGAGTGCTCTGGTGAGGGTCGTGGCTCTTACCTGGCGTGTTCTCTTTGGAGGCGTCTGACGTGAGCGTGGACAGCAGAGCTTCAGACTTGAACTTCTTCTCTGGGACGTGTTCTGTGGTGTGGTGGCTCGGAGCGCTATATTTTCTCTCTGAGAGCACACAAACATGCAGTTAGCTGACACTTCCTGTTTCAAACTGAAAACAACACAATACCATCATCATGTCCCGCCCCAAATTCATCTGAGGTTCACACTGCTTCAATCTGACACCATGTTTATGTTTGCTGCTGTTACCATGGTGAACCATGGTGTGGCCAAGAGTGGGTGATTTCAGTCGGTTAAATCAGTGTGGACAACTCAGAGAGGCTCACTGTGCTTATGTCACAGCTTCCGCATCAACTCAAATGATCCCGAATGACCTCAGCAGGTAAGGTCTAACGAGAACAAGTATCGTGACGCTAAACTTTTAAAAGTTGCTAACAACAGCACGAGGACGAAGCCAGAGAATGAGGTTAGTGTGGTCTAAAACCCAGGTTATCACTGCAGTTCAGGTTGATGCGTGATGTGTGACATCAGCAACTGGGAACACCTCCCACCTCGTTTACATCAGCATGACCGCTGCATGTTTCTGTATTCTAACATTTTAACAACTATTAATCATCCTCAAAAAAATATTTTTATTTCTCATTCTCAGATGAACGACTACACGCCTCTGAAGACGCTTTCAGGGATTCATATGCATGGATTAGGTGGTCAATCAGTATGGATCAGGAAAGATGCAGGCGATGATCCAGACAGCAGACAAAAAACAGATCTGGTGTTGCTGTGTACTCACTCTCTGTGGCGGCGTGTGAGTGAACGTGGTGGTTGTTGACAGGCTGAGACGGGCTGTCCATCTCCAACGATCCTGAGCAGATGTGTGACAGGAAGTCAGGCACACGTTACAGGAAGTCTAACATTCCCCTGCCGAATACAACCAAAGAGCTACTCACGTCTCTCAAGGATCTCAGTGATGCCAGCGTTGTCAGCCTCCAGCTCCATCTTGAACTTGGCCAGTTCCTGGTCCAGTTTACGCAGGTGTCGGTCCACCTGAGACACAGAGGATCAATGAGGTCAACAACGAAAACCAATTTTAAACCAATCAAGCAGCTTTTCTGTGACACATGAATAATCTTTAAGTGTTGGGCTGATGGATGTCTGGATGTGTTAATAATCACACAGATGCCCCCAAAAGTTGATTCTTTTCATCTGGACGTAGCATTTTCAATGGGAGAAATGTTTCGTCACTCATTCAAGTGACTTCTTCAGTCTCAGCTGACTGCAGGTTTCCCCAATCTCATAAACAGTACATTTGCATTATGACTGAAACTAACACCGCTGAAGGAACAATGGGCTGGAAGGTCAGTTCCTTGGCCATTAATATGCAAATTCTCATAACCCTTGATCAACATTGACTGATCAAATCTCACAGATGAGTGATCAATCTAACCAATCAGTGATTTATAACTGAAGGGTCTGAGTTTAGCTGGTATCTTTCAGTGATAGTGACCATGCTCTCAGACTGCAGGAAAAGTAACTCCTTGTGCTTTTTTAGTGGCTCTTCAAGGTTCTTTCTGCCCTCTAGTGGCGGCTGTGTGGAATAACAGGGTTCCTCTGAGATTTCTACACGTTAAAGCTGTTAAAGCCTAAATGTGCACCTTTGCCATTCTGTGATCACCTGAGTGACACCTGAAGGAAACCTTTACTCACCAGGTCATAGATCTGATTGGCCAGCTGGACTTTCTCATCTGCATCTTCCAGAGCTTTGTAGTAATCCTAAGAACACACACAGGTTTAACCCAAAAACCCAAGACACACACCACCCACCCACACCCACCCACCCACACACACACACACCCACACACACACAAGAAGAATCCGCCACCTCTGACCTTTTTAATGACCTCCATCTGCTCCTCTCTCCACTCTGGTTTGTTCTTCTTGGCGTTGACGAAGAACTCGATGACCTTCTGCTCCAGCTGATCCGTGGCATCTGAAGGAACAAACAGGAAAGGACGTGAGAAAACGCAGCACTCAGCATTTTACCATCACGTGTGCAAAGTCTGACTGCGGCCCTCCCTCAGGTGTTTCCTCTCTGTTGGTGAACTGCAGATTTATTCTGAGCCTGGGGATCACCTTTGGACTGTAGTTCTAATGAAATCAGAGCTGAGGACTCACCTGGTCCACACTAACCTGAGTGTGACTCCCTCAGGTGATTTGTTTTTGAGTGTTTCCTGCCAGCTGAAACCTGCAGCAGTGAGTGTGCCATGTGTGGATAATATTTGTTAGATTTTGTTGATTCGTGATTGGATACGCTCTGCAGTATAAATGTGCAGTATAAATAAAGTTTGATTAAAACTTTATTTCCCCAGCTCTCACTCAGTGAGTGCTCCTGTTATGTCACAGATCTGTGCCTCTGAACCAATGTGACTAAAGCTGAAGCAGTTTCATCATCTATTTGCAGCAACAAAAACATAGTATTCCAGAAACATGCTTTGCTAATTCCAATCAGCGCATCCAACATTACCTGCCCGAAACCGGAAGTGGCGTCATCTTCGCAGAAAATACGGTTTTTTCCTATAGAATACGCTGGTGGTTTTTAAACTTCATTTTTAAGTTTATGGCTTTCTGTACAGTTTCTGGGATGCTAAGAACTCAAATTACACTGCTGGAAATAGCTCATGCTGTTTTTTGCAAATTTGCATTACAATAATTATTTTCATTTTTCCTACAGTATATAAAAATCTGTGTATGTCAAAAATAAAACTATGAATACACTCAAAATAGATTTCCTGTGGTTGGAACCTATTTTGCGCAACTTTTTTGCATTTACAGTTTTGAGGGATATACCCCTGAAATTTCTCTAACTAGAAATATGTGTAAAAAACAAACAAGCAAAAAACAATGTTACATTTTTTTTGGTAGTTTTATTGCACTTTTTTGCAATTCATGTAGTTAATATAGCAAATTGAAATACTCCCAAAAAATATCACTACACCATCTAAAAATATATAGATAAGCTCTGGTGGACTTGGTTCTATGGTAGGTCTTAAAGGGTTAATATCCTGAGGTTTAAACAGATAGAAAAATGACAGCAAAGTGTCCAGCAATACTGGCCCTGTATTTATTTGGTATCAGATCAATACTTAAATCTGCAGTATCACACAGCACTAGCGCCCAGCACAGGCTCATTCAGAGTATCCCTAACACTCATTTATTATTACACCTTTCAGAGTCGCGTTTATACCATTGTTACAACATTGTTCTTTTTCTGGCTGCACACACAAGCGTTTAGAAAGTGGTTTAATTGATCTAACTCTGAGTCCAATTAAATTTGTGTCAGTGATTGAAACAAAATATTTTAGAGGAAATGATTACTATTTTAATAATCCTTCATTTTAAATTTCAGTTCAAAATTATTTAGTTTGTTCAGCAACTTCATAATTTATCAAAACATATTTTACTAAAACCTTTTTTTAATTTAAACTTAAAAAAAATAGATATTTACAGAAATCCTATTAAATAATCTCAGTTGAGACCAAAGAAAACTGATTATTTTTTATTTATAAAGTGCTAAAATAGTGATTAGGACCTCCTGTGAGCGTCTAACAGCGATAATCATTTTAAAGTTGCTTTATTAGCAACTTGACTTTTAATGTGCATGAATGTGAACTTTCGGATCGGCAGTAATAAAGGGGAGGGGGCCCTGTGGGTGGATGTGACCCTGCAGGTGGTTGCTGCGCTGCAGTATCGTGCTGGTATCTACTGGGTTTCAGCCCGTTAGCCGCCTCTGCTAACGTGTGCTAATTAAGTAAGCGCCATTGGGCGGTCATCAGCGCCGGGACGCGGCTCTGTTGCTTGGACAGTCCCAGCAGGGCTGCCGCTATGTGTGCATGCCGCAGCGCGCGTGTCCCCGGTGTGTGGCGCCGTTGGCGGCAGGGTTGTACGTACTCTGAACCTGCAGGTCCATCTCCCTCATTTCCGTAAACCTGTCGCGGAGATCCATGGGTAGCTGCTCGATCACTGCCAGGAGAAGAAAAGGCGGTTACCTGCTAGCACGGCTAGGCTAACTGCCGGAGCCGACCTGGCCGGAAAATAACACCCATTTAACGCGCAGCAGAGCCCTGTGACACCGCTGCCGCTTCGGTGCAGTCCCATACTCACTCTCCAGGTAGTCCTCCAGGTACAACATCGTGTTTAATTTAAGGTGTCAGTCGTTTTCGCCGACAATTCTCTGCTTTCAATATGGCGCCGCCTGCCAACGTCTGCTCAGAAAAAAATACCCAGAAAAAAGGAGGTCACAGATGCTGACGCAAGCGTCTGCCCGCGCTCTGATTGGTTCACATACAGGCAGGCGTTGACAGGACAGATGCATCATGGGAATTGTATTTATATTTACACTTCTTTACGTCTTTTATGCACTACTATAGTAATCCTTTATTTATTTATTTGAAAATAAAAAGCAAGAAGGGTGTTTTTCTCAAGCCTTGTAAACTATTTCATTTCGACTGCACATTTACACAAAGCTTTTGGACATTTTTTTTACCTGAAAAATTGCATTAATGACCAGCTGAAAATTATATTTACTTTTCTACAAGAATATGTGGACAGAAACAACTAAAGAGATTAAGAATAAATCCATCTCACCATTTCTGTTCAGATATGTTTGCTAATGTATTAAATATTAGATTTGTGCGTTGTGGTACTAATTTAACACATTTAAAGTATGTGGACAAACAATATAAGCTGTGTGGTAACTTCTGTCCACATACGCTTGTGTTTTCACACATGTTCAGCTGTTAATTAAACATATCCCACTTCATGCGACTATAATTATTCATGAACCGAGCAGTGATTCTATTTTAATGATCATATATTAATTATAAGTTCTTATCAGTGATTTTAATAACTGTAAAATGAGTGCACGTGTTAGCCTATATACTTTGGGGTATATATATTGTTTTAGATTAGTGTTATAAGAACCATCCATTTACCATTTAGACAGCCAGTCACATGCGTTCACATTATTTTGATTACAAGTGTGAGCAGAAAAACAAACAAGCAGCCTAAATGGCCAAAATTATGTAGACACAAACGACATGTCTTACTGTATTTCCGTGGAAGTTTATGTCCACATTCTTTTGTCATACATTTTTCTTTCTACGAGTTTATGTTCAGTTTCCGGCAGTGTGTAACATAATAATATATGTGCAAATAGTCAGAAAGTATGTGGAAAATAATTACAAGGTAGCCTAAAGTAAGTTTCCACATAATTTAGGGACAAAAAGTGCTACTGCAAAGAGTTTATGACCAGAACTATGTGGACAAACACTCCAAGCGCTGTGTGTGTTTCCTGCAGCTTCATCCTCTCAATCTCGGCCTGCTGACCCCACGGTTGTGCGGCTGGAGGCGGACACATTCCTCTGTCCTCCCCCCGGACACTGTGAGAGAGGAGGCGGAGCTGCTGCTGCTTTAATTAGTGAAGAAGGAGCAGCAGGAGGAGCAGAGGAGCGGACGGTTCGGATTGTTACGCAGCAGACTGACGGAGCTGTGTGTGCGTGTGTGTATTCGTGTATCCGGTGACAGTCTGGAGGTGTGCGGACAGCGGTGACCGGTTCGGAGCGTGCGCAGTGAGGACCACCTGCTGCTGGTCACCGAGCGGGCCAGGGCGCGCGGGGACGGAATGCGGGTTTCACGCACGGAGCACGCGCAGTTCCTGAGCGCTCCGTGCTGTGTGCGTGCAGCGAGCATGTTGCCATGGTGCCCCGGGCTCAGATGAGCGGCACGCGGAGGAGCTCCGGTCGGGATGGCTCGCGAGGACGCGGTGAGGTGTCTGCGCTGCCTGCTGTACGCGCTCAACCTGCTGTTCTGGGTGAGAGGAGCGGGCACGCGCACGACTACAAGAGTGTAATTGCCCTTTAATGATCAGCGTGTTTGAGTCATTATACTAAAGCAGTCAAACAATGCAGTATTTTACTGCAGTAACTGTAGGTACTATGTCTAGTGGTAGTTGTTTGTATGAAGTACTGTGTTTAGTGGTAGTTCTGTGTACAGAGTACTGCGATTAGTGGTAGTTCTGTGTACAGAGTACTGCGTTTAGTGGTAGTTCTGTGTACAGAGTACTGCTTTTAGTGGTAGTTCTGTGTACAGAGTACTGTGTTTAGTGGTAGTTCTGTGTACAGAATATTGTGTTTAGTGGTAGTTCTGTGTACAGGGACAGGCGGCGCTGGGGTGAAGCAGGCCGGGTGTTCCTCGCTGCCTGCTTCACATTCTCAGATGTTATTATAGGCAGCAGAAACATATCCATGTGTTTATTTCTGTGTGTCCAGCTGATGTCAGCATGTGTGCTGGGAGTGGCGGTGTGGATCCGTGACTCTCTCAACACCGTCCTCACCCTGACGGCCCACACCAGGTGAGTCTGACCTGGCTTGCAGCTCAGGTATCAGAGCCAACCAGGTGACAGCACCTGAAAGTTTTAATCATCTTTATCTGACACACCTTGTCTCTGATAGATGATCCAGATGTGAACTAAACAGCTGCTTTGTGAAGCTCGGAGCATGGAGGCTAATTCGTGTGTGTGTGTGTGTGTGTGTGTGTGTGTGTGTGTGTGTGTATGCAGGTTGGAGGAAGCTGCCGTCCTCACGTACTCTCCAGCTGTTCACCCCGTCATTGTTGCCGTGTGCTGCTTTCTCATCATCGTGGCAATGGTGGGGTACTGCGGCACGCTCAGGTGTGACCTGCTGCTGCTCTCCTGGGTACGAATGCTCACATCACACACTTCAGAAAGGATTTTTACTTTAACCAAAGGCGACATTTATCTCAGATTTTACAATCAGAAGCAGGAAGTCCATGTCCTGGATTCAGCTGACATTTAACAAGAAACAGTTTCTGAGTGCTCTGACACATTTGGAAAAGCACAGATGAAGTCTCTGTTTTGAATCAGCCAGCAGAGGAAACATTTTTAGCTGCTCTGACTGTTGGTCAGTGTGTTACCTGTATGTTAGCATGACTGTTGGTCAGTGTGTTACCTGTATGTTAGCATGACTGTTGGTCAGTGTGTGTTGGCGTGACTGTTGATCAGTGTGTTAGCTATGACAGGTCTACACTGAGACTGATATCATGACACAAGCACCCGCGGCTCCCACCTTCCTGTGGCGGGGTTAAGGTTCAGTGGCATTTTGCGTACACAGTGAAGTGGGAACATCAGAAACCTGGAGCTGATGTCTCTGAACCTGAAGCCCTATGAGCACTGAGGCAGACTCACCTGAGCTTCATCATAATGACACACTCCTCAGGTAGACTGATCTCTTATCAACTGGTTCTGCTGCAGCCTATCAGAGCATCATCTGCTCACCAGCTGCTAAACAAGGTGAAGAGGTCAGCCTCCACCTCCACACGCTCCACCCGCCTCACACACCTCCATATGGGAGGATTGAGCTCAGTCCAGAGTCCACCACTGTCAGCAGGTGTGCAGGTGTATGATGTCTCACACACACAGCCTACTCTGGACTCTCAGGTAGAGCCCACAGAGGTCACACTGTCCACCTAACTGTGTGTTTGAGCTACACCACCTGTTTTCTGTGCTCTGATTAGGCGGGACCAGGTGTTGGGTGCCCCATTGTTCCCAACAGGTGATAAGATTGTCTCCGAAAGATGAGCTGCTGAGAGGAGCTTCAGTCTGCTACAGGGACTGCCCCAGGGCATGATGGGAACCCGCTCAGCCAGTTCCAACACACACACACACCTCAGTTAGCTGTGAGATTACATAACAGTAGAAGTCTCTCATGTTTGTGAGTGAGTAGGTTATTCAGGTGGACAAGAAGATAAAACCAGCTTCAGACATCACACATTACTGTGCTGCTCAGGGTTAAGAGCTGCAGACACCTCGGGGCTGTCACTGAGGGAGAGGACGAGGTCAGCTTCATGCCTTTTTGACAGAAAGGTTTTAGGTTGATTATCAGACTAAACTCGTCTCCGCCTGTGTTTCAGTACTTCGGCAGTCTGTTGGTGATCTTCTGTGTGGAGCTGGCCAGTGCTGTGTGGACCTACGAGGAGGTGAGAACATTGAAGCTTTGAATCCCTGAACATGTCATGTAGTCAGACGTGAATGTGTTTAACCAACAAACCATCAGAGCAGGTAAAATTATAATCGTGATTCATAACTGAGCCTCTGTTCATGTGAAATTCTGCAGCTTTTTCTCACTGACTGATCGTGATAGTAACGAGTTTGTCAGTACGGAGTTACGGCGGTGTCGCACACATGCAAGTGTTTCCGTCCTAAACGGATCATTTCTCGCCTCATGCACCGGCTGGACTCCAGTCTCTAATAATAATCAGGAATCTCAGACTTGTCCGGCTCCTCTTTCAGCGCTGCCGCGACACGCCCGTCACCTCACACCCACCTGCAAAGTACTCAAATACATCTACTCCAGTACTGCAGGGTACATTACCTGCAGTAGTTTGTAGTTTCAGTGAGTGTCAGACTCACGCTAACAATAACAAAATAAATATTGGAGGCTTGCTCCTCTGGGAGAGCTCAGAGAGCCTCGAGTAGCGCTTTCTGACTCATTTCTTACAGCCTGAGCTTTTCCTGCTGATTTCTCAAAGTTCTCAAAGTTTCAGGTGATCTCCAAACATTTTCAAATGAGCCAATCAGATTTTAGGGGTGACAGAATATGTTCTTTCGTTTGTTGTTTATAAAGTTTCATTTTGAATGCTGTCTTTGAAGCACAGCAGTTTGAGCCTGGCTTTGAACTCTGACCTCAGGCTCAGTTTATCTCTGCATTAGCTGCCTGCAGGGGGTTGTGGGTATTGTAGTAGTGAAGGTTTTACTTTTTTCTTTATCAGTCGAGCAGACACTCACACATGGACCTCAGGTTGGTCCCTGTTTGGGGGGTTGCAGTAAAAACCTGAAGTCCTGAGTGTGTGAGGCCTGTGGGTTTGTCATGTGGAAAGTGGCTGGAATTTTTGCAGTACAGAGGAGGAGGAAGGTAAAATCAGAACGAAACAAAAGCCAAAACAGTGCAGAAGAACTGGACAAAGGACACGAGTAGACTGAGATGATAAATACCGGAGGTAATGAGGCCAGCAGAAGGAACAGCTGGCAGTAATCACAGGACGAGGCAGGGGAAGTAAATACAAAGCACAGCTGACAACAGACTACCAAAGATAAAATGAGTAAACAGGCGACAGACTCACACATTTCACAAAAGTGAAATAGCTCAGACAGCGGGGTACACATAGGAATAAACTACACAACAACCAGTGTTGGGAAGGTTACATGTAAAATCTATTCCAGTACAAATTACAGAATATAGGCCCAAAATGTAGCTTGTAACGTATTTTGTTAAGTTACTCAATTCTGAATGCCTTAGATTACTTGATATATTGTCATGCTTTTTAAAACTACATGAATGAAGGATACTTGCCACTGAGCTAACATTCTTAGCTGGCGTTAGCTGAGGTTCGTTCAGACTGTTAGACTTGATGGATAGCATTAGCAACCTGGTAGCTGCAAATAATCATGTGCAGCTCTGAAAGCAATACCAACTAGATTTTTAAATCTTAGTATAAAATGAGTAACAGTAGGGTGGAGATTAGATAAGGCTGCACTTTTTGCAGGGATCTTGTGTAGAAAACTATTTCTGTATGACTATGTTTTCTTTCTGTCTGCTTTCAGAACTGCACATGATTATTAGCATCTAGCAAGTTATAATGCAGCCTTCAGTAAATTAATAAATCACACAGCAATAGTGCATCAAAGATACTGAAGTGGCACATAACCCAGGTAGCTACCGCATCTAAAACAAGGTAGTTGCAGTAGGCTAAGGTTAGTTTTTAAAAAAGAACTTACTTCCGGATGTTTCTTTAGGTTGGAGGCGGAGTCTTTTCACACTGAGAGTAGCTTGGTTGGTGGCAAATAGAGTTTGCATTGCTCGGTCAGATTTCGCCCATCCCTTTCGTCTTTAAATGTGACGTGGTGTCGGAATTTCAAAGTAAGAAATGCATTTTGCCCATGCACTGCTGGCTGTGTTTGTGTAAGTGACACCACCAACATTAACAGGACGCTTACATTAGAGCCTCTTAGAGCCTCCTTTCCTGCAATGCGTTTAATTACCAAAATTAGAGAGTGGATAAAGAGGGGATAGCCTAACATATGAAACAACGTAACTGTATTCTAATCATTACCTATATAAACGGTAACTGTAATGGAATACAGTTACTCATATTTTGTATTTTGATATGTAACACCAGTACAGGCATTCCGATACACCCCAACACTGACAACAACCAAACTCTAGCTTGCTCAGCACAGCGGTGAACCACACTGATCCAACTGACAACCAACAGAACATTAAATACTGTTTCAAAGACCACCACAAAGCCTGGGTCCAAACCCAGAATGACCAGCTGACGTATGTTCATATGTTATGAAAGGAGCAGCTCTGTTTCCTTCATCCTGAACCTGAACTTCAGTTTCCTGTTTTTGACCAATCAGGAGCCACGGGTGTGTGACTCATGTTTCTCCATGGGGAACAAGCTGTAATGTTTCCAGCAGTGAGCTACACCCGTTTAAGATCTTATTTTTACTTTTGTTTCACTGTAATTGACATGGTGTGTGTGTATGCGTGTGTGTGTGCATGTGTGTGTGCGTAGCCCTCAGTGCAGCGCTCTGACATGATCAGCCTGAAGTCTCGAATGCCAAACTACGGTCTGCAGCGTTACCAGTGGCTCACACACACCTGGAACAGCTTTCAGACTGAGGTAACACACACACACACACACACACACACACACACACACACACACACACACACACACACACACACACGGTGTGGTCAGGTGACCTGTGTACTCACAGATGTTTCTTCACCTGGCCTCAGTTTAAATGCTGCGGTGTCATCTACTTCACTGATTGGCTGGAGATGACTGAGATGGAGTGGCCACCTGACTCCTGCTGTTCCAATCAGTATCCAGGCTGCGCTCGCCATGCCCACTACCACGACCTTAGCGACCTCCACCAAGAGGTGAGCCACAGCGGCTTCTCACTGGACAGAAACATCAGAGGACACGCCCTCTGATGACCCAGCTGCTCTTAAATCCTCCTCCTCTTACATGTGTGTTGTGTGTTTGTTTTAGGGCTGCGGTCCAAAGATCTACACCTTCATCCGTGGGACGAAGCAGTTGCAGGTGTTGCGTTTCCTGGGCGTGTCCATCGGTGTGGCTCAGATCATCGCCATGGCGCTCACTCTCACACTCCTCTGGGCGCTTTATTATGGACGGAAGTCTCCAGAGCCGGACATGCCCACACTGCCGCCACCGGATGACCCCGACCCTGACACAGCAGCACATGCAGCCTCGGCGGACGCTTTAAAGTCGGGCTGCAGCCGCTCAAATAAAGGCTGCACCAACATGGCTGCCACCACACCGAAACAGCAGTTTGAGATGGAGCGACTTCACGCTGCCGCCTAAAAAGCTTCGTCCGGCTTGTCCAACACCAGACAACCTTTACTCAGTGAGAACACGAGCACCGGCAGCTTCAGAGCAAAGCCACACCCCCCGATGACCTCCTGACATCGCTGCAGCTCCAATCATCACAGAACAAAATGCGTGTCAGCGCGTGCCTGTAGCTGATAGAGAGGACTCATCATCAGTTTTATGTTAAAATTTAAGTCCTGAAGTTAAACTCTGGACTTCCTGTTTAAATAAGGCAGGTCATGTGCTTTTTCTACAGGAAAACAGGAAAATAATCTTTTATTTTTACAGTCTTGCTCTATCACATCCTCTAAACCGCACCACTGGATTATTGTTGATATCAGATGTACATGTGTGCAGCCTCTCAGCTTCCAGTTGGTCAGAGTGAAGGCGTTCCCACTCTTACGGTCTGACAGCTGATCTGATGGTGATGGGTGTAGCTGCTGCTCTGTTCGTGCTTCTCTCTGTGAACTGTGAGTCATCTGAAGAACAGACTGTAAACTGAGGATGGACAGAATGGTGACTTACTGCAGGTCTGGAGGAGACAAGTGAGACAGGTGAGGAAGAGAGGAGGCTGTTCCTGTCAGACATCGTGAACTCTAAAGGAGCTGATTTTGTTCTTCGGGATGATGAAGTCAGAGAACATGTTAGAGAACAGACTTCCTCCTGTTTGGACTCCCCGCCTCTAATGAGACCAAACATATGGACACAGCCGGCTGGAGACGGACTCCAGATATTTTCCTGACAGCTGTGTCAGGAGCCACTGGAACATTAGATGACTTTTGAATTGGATTATTTATGGAGCTCTCTGAGAGACTGTACACCCACAGGAAGTGTGAGAGTCTGTGCATGCTGTTGGATATTTATTGTTTGTTATTACAGCGTTTTCACTGGAATAAAACGAAATATTAAAGCTGTTTGAGACGGACGGCTTCTCCTCTGCACTTTAATGGCTCCTTACTGTAACAGCTGGGACTAAAGTGACCTCCCTGCTTTGTTCTGATACTCATGTGAGAGCATCTGTGGACGACCCAACTCTCACAAACTGTTTGCTGTGATGATATTTCAGATTATTGAGATGGGGCGATGTGGGAGGAGCTTCTGGATTTGGAGTGAAACCTGTGACATTCCTGCAGCTGCTGGGAGAAAGCGGAGACGGTAACACGGATACAGGGCGTCAGCTGCTTGCAGTGAAAAGCTCTCCAAATCCAGCGAGCATGAAATCCTACCTCTACTACCACTGTACGCTTTATTAATAGGTCGCTGAGTCTCGGCGCTCCGGCCTCAACTCTCCAGCGCTGTTTCATTCAGGCTGCCAGCGTCTGTGAGGGCAGACCGGCTCACTTTACTCGCCACGTCTATTTTTATATCACACGGCTTATCGTACACTCATCTGATCATTGTGTAGTTTCACAGCATTTCACGTATTACACAGTCCTCTGAGACTCTCTCTGATCGAACACCGCTCTCAGATCAAAACCACGTCAAACTCGTGTTTCCTTGTGTTTGATGAGTCGTGTGATTCAGCGTGCGACAAACTGAACTTCATCTTTGTCTGAGCTTTTTACTCACAAACCTACGCACCTGAACCCAAGCCTGTCCCTTCAAACAGAGACAAGACCGGCTCATAAATCATTCTGTCTGTCCTGTGGCCCTGTGGGTTATATTCAGTGTGTTTCACAACCTGCTGTGAGGCTGTGGATAGGCTAGCATTTGTGTCAGTGTGGTCACATGACCAAGTGTGAAAGGCACATCTGGAGAGCTGTTCCTTTCACACTTAGTCATGTGACAACACTGACATGATGGCCATGACCATGGAGCTCTTCATATCTGGAGCTTGAGTCAGCACATTTATGGATATATGACAGCAGAAGCATCCCGACCCCACACAGGGGTTGCTCTGAGGGGCAGGCAGTACTATCAGCAGTGCAGTGTGAAGACTCAGAAATGTGTCAGTTCCTGTTTTAAACCGTACACGTGCACACACGCATCACTCAGTGTTTGTATAAAAGAACACGCTCACAGAGACGTCTGTCATCTTTTATCATTTTCTGTGTTTAGTCCTCAGTGAAGAGCTCCTCAAGGTGTTCAGGCCAAAAGAGTCTCCCAGCATCCCGAGTACGTTTTTAAAGGTTCCAGGGGCACCACGGGATGCATAGCAATATCTGCTCTTATTTTAGATTCTATGTTTAGTTTAATATGGGGCCATGTGCCACCTGTGCGTAAGAGAGTTTTGTGATTTTCAATATTACTGAATAAACAACTGGTTGGTCTGAACCTCAGGAAGCCTCCAGCTGCTGCTGGCCATCACAGTAACGACTGACTGTGAGTTCCAGGGGAACAGGATCTGCTGCGGTGGAGCAGCTGATGCTCATAGAGGAGCAGTTGTTCCAGTGGTGGCTGGTTTGCAGCTGCAGACAGTCTGAAGCTGGTATAAAAGTGATGTGGTGCTGAATCCAACCATCACCTGCTCTGTACCTGTCCATCGCACACCCACCTGTTTAACCTGCACTCATCTGCCTTGTATAGTCATGGTTACTTTGAATAACACTAAATTATATTTCATTTTTTTTAAGATGTTCCATATTAAGAATGGAACTCTGGCAGCACATAATTCACACCTGAATTATGTTTATTATTCAAACATAATTCAGGTGTGACGCAGTAACTCAGCTCAGCTTCAGATGTAGAACAGCAGCAGTGGAAACACTGGGACTCAGAGGCCAGGCCCTGAAGTCTAACACAGTGTGCGTGGTAGGATCGGATAGTTGCACTTCCAGCACTGATGTTACTGATATGGCAGAAACAGGATGTCACAGAAATGACCTTTCCCAGCTGTCCATGTTTGGGAGTCGTTCCCAGACCTCCCACAGCTGGACATATTCTGGATTCCTGCTCTCTGACTCTGCATGGGAGTATAGTGTCACATGATCTCTGGAGCCATGTGTTTACATACAGTCTGTATGCAGCGCTCACACTGTTAGTGTTCGTGCTTCATTTATGTATTTATTCAACCCCAGTTCCAAACAGCTGGGATGCTGTCTGTTTGTATTTCTGTCTAAATCATAAATACAAACAGAATGTGATGGTTTTCAAACCTCATGAGCTCATTTTATTCACAACACAGAAACATCACACGTTTAAACTGAGAAAAGGAACCATTTTAATTAAAATATTAGCTTGTGTAGAATCTCATGGCAGCGACATGGCAGTGAAGTAGGACGGGACTATGTTTCCTCTCTAACATCAGTCTGTGATGGTTTGTCAGCTGAGGATAGCACCTCTTCTGGTCTGATGGAGCCTTTCCAGATGTGCCAGCTGCCAGCCTCATAGGCACTGATGATGGAGCCATGATGGTGCACACATGAACCTGCATGTGTGGAAGGCACGGTGAACTGAGTTGCACAAGGAGATTTCTCCAGATGATCTGAATCTTGTGATGTTGTCATGTAGTGTTGTTGAGGATGTTCACAGTGAGAAACATTATTCTGAAAATGTTCCATAGATTTTTTTCGTACATGTGTGAACCTCTGCCTCTCCAAAACGCCCTTTAGACCGAGTCGTGTTACAGACCTGCTGCCAACTAACCTGATTAGTTACGCAATGTTCCTCCAGCATTTTTCAGTATCCACCTTTTTCAGTTTAAACGTTTATTTAATGTTTAAATATGTTTTCTATGTTCTGGAGTGAATACAAATTGAGTTTGAGATTTGCAAATAATTTTACGGTTTCTTTAGGTTCAGTTTGAAGCATCAACTCTAATTTGCACAGATAATAAGTTCATGTATGTGATGCTGATGGTTTCTGCAGACAGAAGCTGAGTGACTGATGATGTGCATGAGAGAACATAAAAGCTTTGCTCAGTAGAAGATGTGTTGTATGAATCTGATAATATTTATTCTTCAGAGATCTTCTGCAGGCTTCAGGCTGCAGACAGAAACATGATTCAGCTGCTTCTCTGTAACTTTCCAACATGGTGTTTCTCTCTGACTCCCAGTGGGGTAAACAAAGGTCTCCAGCACAACCAGAAAACTCATTTGTTGATGCTGGGAGGAAGTAAAGCCTGGACAGCTTCCTGCTCTCTGTGTCTTCCTCTCTTTTCTCCTGTGGGTTGTGCACAAACTCAGATTTCAAAATTAGAACAAACTACTGTCACCACACTGATGTGTGAGTGACCTTCTGCAGCAGCCGGCCCTCTTACTTCAGAAGTGCCCTGCTTCCTCTCAGAGATACTCTGGATTTCTCTCTGAACACTCACAGCTGTAAACACACCCACATCCACAGTTGCTCTCTGTAAACACCTCTGCAAATATGCAACGAATACGTTCACCACACGGTGGCAGCGTCTTACCAGAAAGGTTCAGTGTGATGACCAGCATTACATTCTGGTCTGTAGATCTGAAATGACTGCAGACTTCTAAAGTTTCTGTGTTAGTTTTTAAAGCTGCAGTCTGAGCGCTTTCAACTGCTAAAATTAATCAGGTATGTATTCCAGGAACATCATGTCTGTACAGATGTTCATCTAACACTAATATAACAATAATGTTAGCGTGCCTCAGGGCAGGCTGGAGGCTTCCAGAGTCACAGCACAGTCATGTGGTTAAGTGTGGGATTACATGAGTGCTGCCCACGCCTATTAACATACATAAAGTCAACCATTTCTTTACATTCTGTTAATTTTACAAAGTTTTAAACTCTTTAGAAAGTAAAAGTTCTTCATGAAAACACTGAAGTCCTCCATTTAAAACCCAGGTCACTGCTGTCCTCCAGCTACACTCTGAAGACGGTTTGTCTGTGGATGGATGGATAAAGTGCTCACCCTTTGTGGTCGTTTCTTCTCGGCTCGCTGGTTCTGGTGGTAGATTCGGCTAAATTTGACAGGGACCGGCGTGCCACTTAGAGAGCAGATGGAGCTGAAGATCTTCCCCATAATGGTCTTTGGTACCATGTCGCCATATCTGAGAGAGCAGAGAGCCAGAGGTCAGCCTGGCTGTGATATATGTGCTGATATAACATGGAGAAAAAAGAGCAGACAGAACAGTCTGCGATTCGTGTTCTTTAGTGAATCGTCCACACAGAGCTACAAAGTTTAGTTCGAGTGTGTTTCACTATCAAACATGTTACTTTATACCACACACACTAATGTTGGAGCATTTCTCATGTGGACCCACTTTATAAACAAGTTCGAATCCTTTGGTTCTGACTCTGGGTGGCGTGGTGGTGCAGCGGTAAGCACTGTCCCTTCACAGTAAGAAGGTCCTGGTTTGAATCCAACGGTTGGTTGGTTTTTGTCTCAAGTCTCTGTTGGTTCTCTCCAGCAAGCATTTATCATTTCTAGGCTGGACTACTGAAATTTGTTATTATCAGGATGTCCAAGTTAATCCAAAATACTGCAGCAAGAGTACTGACAGGTACTAGAAAAAGAGAGCATTCCTGTACAGAGGAACTATGATTAGTTAAACAACCAAGCAAAGACTAAAAACAAACAACAGGTGAGCTCATCACCTCCAGGTGTGTGAAACTGAAGGGAGGGAGCCAAGGATACGTCCTGCATGTGAAAGACAAGGCCAGGTTAATTCACACACACAAAACTCATTCACATGAGTGATAAGAATATACAGGATGATTGTATTGGAGGCTGAAAGATATTTCCTATCTTACCACTAGTGCCTAGCTGTAACCACCTCTTGTATAGGGCCTTTTTCTTTCCCTTTTCCTGTATTCACCACCCCAAGTAACATGCTGGTCTGCCAAGTGACACCACTGAGTCATATGAATCATCTGTGTAAATCTCATGTGCTTGCTAGAGATTGATACTAAAATCAAACAATGAAAGGAGTCACTCATGTTGAGGAAACTAAATGTAATTCTAATAATTATAGGAAAATTATAGAAAATGGTTTTATTGGCTAAAGAAATGTAATCAAATGGCCAGTGAAAGTGAACATGTGTGTAATGTGTGATAAACTGTTATCTACAGCAGTCTTGTTATTGGTAATAGCCACGGGGAGGCCACAAGCAAGTATACTCCTAGACACTGCTAAGCCCAGATAAACTGTGTTAAAAAAAATACATTAAGAAACAGATTATATCAGATTTATATTTCAAATATGACAAAAATGCTGATTTTACAGCAGCAAAATTATTGTATTTCTGCGGTTTAAACATTTAATAAGCTGTGGATAGTCAAATAAATTGAATCATCATAAATACATAAATACATTATTTTATATTTATTACTTAATTTTTTTTTATTCTTATTACTTTATATTTATAACACTCGGAATAAATAATAAGGGAAGGACACTGGATCAGCACCATGATGCAAACGTGCGACCGTAGTTTATACAGTATCTGGAGAAGGTATTAACATGTCACTGTACGTGCGCGGGCGTGTTTTAGGGCTAAGGGCCAAAGATCTACAGCTTCATCCGTGGGACGAAGCAGCTGCAAGTGTTGCGCTTCCTGGGTGTGTGCATCGGCGTGGCTCAGATCATTGCCATGGTGCTCTCTCTCACACTCCTCTGTGTTTGTTTGTTTTATGTGTATAGATTTTTTTACATTTTGTTACATTCTTACCCTACAATGACAAGCCCTTTCTTTTGCCCTACTAATATTCTGGTTTCAGTTTATTTCCCACAGTTTATTTTAAATCTGTTGCCTTATGGTTCCAAGAGCTGTCACTGCATTTTATTATTATCTCATAACAATTGTTTAATCAGCTGACATTTCTCCTATGGACTTTCTAATGTCTGCAGGAGCAGAAGCAGCAGGAACCCCTCAACAGCAATTTTGTGGATTTTTTATGACATATATACCTACACTGGACATATACTCATATATACTATGTAATCATATATACTCATATATGCACATTTGTACTGGAGTGTTTTATACATTGGAATAACATGTTAAGCATTTAACATAGATGTTCAAATCACAAGACCCATATATTTAGGTCAAATATTATCTACAATTATATTAATAAAGTTTGTGCCACTTGTTGTATGAGCACATGCGGACCAATCCTGTTTGAAAATCTAGTAATCAGGATTAATAAGTAACCTTTGATCGTGTTATGGCCAACGGTGAACTTTGGGTTAATTCAACTTGGCACTGCTAAGTATGCACCTGGGACTCTCTCTCTGCACGTCTCCTATAGCCGATATGGTGAACAAATCTGGCCCTGCTGAGGATTCACCTGGGATTCTGTTTTCTCGCTTCAGTTACCCAAAGTCTAGAAAAACCTTTTCTTATTAAATATAGTAGCCTACTTCTGGCAACAAAAGCCAACAAAACTGTCATGAAGGTTAACCTTTAACTGCAGTTTTGCAGACTTTTGGACCCACTTTGGCAATACAACTGTCAAAGGGACCCAACTGAAAATGATGGATGACAAGGTGTTCGAATAGAGCTTGGAAAGTTATGGCATAGTGCCAGAGAGTTTTGTAACACAAATGTTGGAGATTAAAAAAGGAACAAAGTGCAAGTAGGATTGGCAACAGATTGGAGAAAAGTATTGACAAACATATTATATTGATAACTGAGATAATATTGACATTTGTAGAGTTGAGAAAATACTTATTAGTAGAAAATTAAAAGTAAAAAGCAAGGAATGTAAAGTTACCCAGCAGCTGGAGGAGGGGTTGATATGCCCCAACTAGCTTTTTTTCCTCTCTGTCCATTTTGTGTGTTTCCGCTGGCTCTACACCCCAGAGTTCACTTCACTTTGCTTGCTATGTGTGTCTTGCTGTATTTGTACTGTTTTTGCTGTTCATATGACACTGTTAAATGAACTTTTCAAGATTATGTTTTTGAGTGATTTGATTTTAATTGCATCTGAAAAGCGGAACCTCCACAGCATTGGTGGGATAAGGTTATCATACTGGCTTAAGAATTTGCGACTCGACACAATATTGTACCCCATCAGGTAAAGGTAAAATTCAAGAAGCCTTTGGCCAGGCAGCAGACAAATACAGCATGGTTCTCTTTACTGGTGGGGATCAACTTGAGGACACGTCTATAGAGGATTTCTTGGGGGAAAACTTAGACCTGCAGGAACTCGTGGCCAGATGTAATGGCCAGTACCACGTCTTCAATAACAAGAAGAAGGACCAAGCTGAGGTCACCGAGCTGCTCATGAAGATCGGAAGTATAATTCAGAAGAACGGAGGAAGCCATTATACCAATGAGATGTTCCAAGAGGCTGAGAGAGAAATCGAGGAGGAAAAACAACGAGTCCTGAAAGAGAAAGAGGAGCAAATACGCAGAGAAAGAGACGAACTGGAGAAGAAAATCCAGGAAAAGTATGAGAAGGAGATGAAGAAAATCACTGAACAATTCCAGAATGAGATAGAGAGATCAAACATGATGAGAAGATTAGAGGAACAGCGTCAAAGAGAAGCTGCAGAGAGCCAACGAAGACTATTGGAAGACCAACTACAAAAGGCCAGACGGAGACCTGAACAGTCTCCTAAAGGACGGAGACGATGTTTAACAATGTGATTTATGCAGTGAAAGCCACTCTGTGGTCTTAGTGGAGGAAATAGTGTCAGTCAGTGTCATGACAACTAAATTCACACATTAGAAAACTCTAATCACTGTATTTGAGCCTCATGATATAAAATTAACACTTAACAGGTTCAGCTACTGAAAACTACATGGTTGTCTTTAAGCAGCATAACCACACTGCAAATATTCATACCTGTAGCAAAGTTTCCATTGACTTTTTATTTTTATTGAGGTGTTGGTTTGAAAAACACAAATAAACATAAAAAAAGAAAAGTTCAGTTTCACTTTGTTTAAGTATTTGATTTAACTGTTTCTGGTTTGACTTAGGCACTAAAACACCTGTCAGGTCATCACAGACCCATTTTACACCTATGTTCATTAAGGAATTTGAATAAGCTCATAACAGAGAGCTGCACAACCAACATGCATGTATGAAGCCAAATTAGACAGGCAACATCCTCTACATTTTCAACTGATAATTAGCAACACGTAATCCAGTGGTGTCCAACTCCAGTCCTCAGGGGCCGTTGTCCGGCAGGTTTTAGATATCACCCAGGGTCAACACACCTGAATCAAATGATTAGTTAATTGCCAGGTCTCTGGAGAACTTCAAGAGAAGTTGAGGTAATTTAGCCACTTAAATGAGTTGTGTTAGTTCAAGGACACCTCTAAAACCTGCAGGACACCTGGAGGACAGAATAAGTGATTTGAGCTTAATAAAAATAAAATAAAATAAAAGCTAGAAGTGCCACTGTTGGAGTCAAATTGTTAAATGTTGTCATTGTGTTACTTAAATTTATAAGTCTTAGTTCAAGCAGCATGATCAAAGACATTCCTTTGTCTCCAGCCAGTTTGTTGGTGGGGGAGGCTGAAGCGTTTTATTAGGGACATCCTATCTGAAAGTTCTGTTTTCTTGTGTAGTGAGCTTCTGTTACGGTTTGGAGCAGGACTCAAGCGCAGGACTCCGGTTCTGATGTTCACAAGAAGGGTTTATTTACAAGTCACCAGGTGTATATACAAGAACGTGCGGGGGGGGGGGGGGGGGGGGTGTTATATACAGCTGAGTGTGGGGAGAAGGGGTCTCCAGGGAAGTCCAAGGGAAAGCACGCGTTCTTCAGAATATCCACTCACACGATCACAGGCTCACACTCCGACACTGCCACACGGGAATCACACGGGGAAAAATCCAGGAAGCTCTGTAGACAGGGTTAAGAAAGACGCACAGAGGAAAACACTCTTAACTAAACTTGCTGTAGCTTGACTTCACTAACGCGTGGTAGACAACGATCCAGCGACGAACAGCAGTCACCTCCTCGCTTAAATGCTGCTCCCCTTAATGAGACCCAGGTGTCTCATCTCCCGAGGGCGTGGGCCGAGGGCGTGAACCCACAGTGAGTTCCGCCCCGGCGAGAGAGAAGAGGGAGAGAAACAGAGAGGGCTGATCAGCGTGCAGCTGATCCGCCTGGCCGTGACAGCTTCCTGCTTTTATGATCCGTTTGTGGGCAGGAGGTCACACAAACGCACCCCCAAACACACACACACGTGCTTACACGTGCTTACACGTGCACACACATACACACATAGTGCCTTGTCTTTTGTAACCATAGGGGGGGTTTAAAATGGGAGGTGCTTGTGTGTACTGTAACTGTTTTCAATAAAAAGGCGGCAAGCGGAGGTCTGAGTCGGGGTCATTTTGCGGTAGGATTCAGAGTGCTTTCTGAGACAGTGACCGGGGCCTCCCTTGTAAATAGATCGAGTAAAATAGATCGATAAAATAGATCGATCGCTCTGTGTGTTTGTTTGTTACAGATTTAGATTTTTTTGTTACATTCTTACCCTACAATGACAACCCCTTTCTGTTGCCCTACTAATATTCTGGTTTCAGAATACTTTAACAATTCTGTTTTGCAGTGTTGGTCAGTATCCAGCCAATAATGCCATTCACATTCGTATATAAGCAGCTAATCAACGTTGCTGACAGGCTATGACAGCATCCTTATGTGCCGACACCGGTGTTTTAGCTAGCAAAGGGGCGTGGCTGATGTGGAGAGAAGCCACGTTAATGACAATGTGGACAACCTTTGGAGATGTGAGCAGGACAGATGGAACAATTGGCGGGAAAAGTGTGGACTTTATACCAGTTTTTAAATTGTGTTGATAGGCCACGAAAACCAGAGTTATGATAAAAATATTTGCAATGTTTGGTTTTCTTCCTGAGCACTATTGTTGTTTATATTTACTGCGAAGAAATGGTAAAAACGGCGTTTTATAAGGAAAACGCTCGAAACCCCTCTCCGCCTGTGAGGAAAGATGAAACCAAAAGAACCCACCCTTTCCTATTGGTGGAAAAATGTACCATGTCGACCAATCAAAAATTGATATGGCAACATGGCATTTAGTTGTTTAGGGAGGGGGGAAGTTTTAGGAGTGACGGCAGTGTTTTGAGATGTGAGAGATTTGCAACGTTTAGCGCAAATCTTGTGTTAGTGTGTAGTGTAGTCAATAGTTTTGTTGTGTGTGTCAGAACAATGAGGCGACTACTGAATGTTACAGGTGTTACAGGAGTGATACATCTCCTGTTGTCAGGCCTGCAGGTATCAGGCTGTTCTCCTTTATCTCATAGTGGACAGAAATTATTTTTTGGAGTGGCACAAATAATTTCAAATTTGATGCAGAACAGCTGATTGTTCTGTAAATAGTTTGAAACGTTTATTTTAAAAAATGCCTTGGCTGCATTTTTAGGTAAACAGCTGCAAAAAACTTTGTTTGCATAACTCAGTTACTTTTTTGAAGAAGTAACTATATAATTATTGCCCAACATTGGTCATTATTTACTGTATTTTGCAGACAGAGAGTTACAGGACTCTCTCCCAGACCACAGACTCATAATACAAGTCAGAGCTTTATAAAAAAAAAAAGAAAAAAGAAAGTTGTGTTTTCAAAATTGGAGTTCAAGTTATTTTTACTTCCAATAGTGTTAACATACTACACAGGTCATGAACAAGATTTCTTTTACATTTTCATTGTAAGTGGGCTAAAGCAGTTAATTAAAAGTAGTGTAACATAAATGTAAATGCTGTAATTTGATTATTTTAATAAACCATGTAACTTGGATGGATTCGATGCTGGCGTGACCACAGTGCACACGTCTGATGTTGCTCACAGTGCTTCAAGGGACCGCTCAGGGAGTTTGTGTGTTCGCTCAGACACATGAAAAATTAGAGGGAACATTGCTTGTGTATAATATAAAAGAAGATTGATTTTATTCATCAGTAAGATACATAACAAATATTTTCTTTCAATGTTAGCAGCCAAGATAGAGACAGTGTTTGTTATTGCCATTATTGTGTCAACACTACTCTGATTCGTATAATCCAATTGCTACTAGGCCAACATCAGTTATCCTAATCAAAAATACATTCACTGTATTAAAACTGTCATATTAATGTTACTAATGTTTTGTTTGTTTGTTTTTATCTATGTGCAACATGATTTTTAGTCTTATTTCTATCACAATATGTAGGAAGTTGGGTAAAATTCTCAAAGGTCATAAAAGGTAAGAAAAAAGGGAAACACCAAAAACAAAAAATATAGAAATAAAACGTTAATCTGTAGAAGGATAAATCATGGAACATTTTTCATTTTAGGACATCAAATAAAAATGCTTTAAAAATAATTCAACTATTAAATAATAATTAAAAGTGTGATTTTTGGCTAAGTTACACATAACGTTAGATTCTGAGAAATTTCCCCTGATAGATTTTCTTGGTATTATTTACCTTCCGTACTTTCAGAAACCTTTTACATATTTCAGTACAAATAAGACCCAAACTCAAACTAAATATTTTAAAAACTTCATCAGCTGATTAATATTAATAATGATTAATATTGCCAAATACAAGAGCACATCAACATGTTTGATTATTAAATGTAAATGTTACTTACCAGGTCAAATCTGTTACTTTAATTCCAAATATTTTAAATTAAAGTAATAGTTAAAGCTTTTTCATTGGCCAATAATAACAAATAATGACTTTTATTAATTTTTTATTTGTATCTCACATAAATAAATAAATAATAAATATTTAAATTCTATTGTTGGCAGTAATTGGATACCATTTTAATTCATGAAACACCAGTTTGAAGCGTCTTCACCTGGTTACATGAACGAGTGTCTGAAATATTTTCTTACTACCATTTTTACTGTCTGTTATGATTATTCCTTCTCCTCTCTCATATTAGCACCATCGTTGGTTTCCCATAGCAACTGGCCTGTTGGTCTTCTCAGCACAGTGGTTGTCATGGTGATATGCTGCGCAAGCAACCCCCATCAGCATTGGACCAATAACCACAGATGGACGACATCATTTCCTTTTATAGAGCCAACATGTTGAAGGCCTGGGAGACAGAGATAGCGGGCTGACAGTGAGGACGGTCGATGGGAAACACCGAGGCTGCAGGACGCTGTAAACAACAACAAACAGCAAACACTGAACCAGCCCTGCCCTGTGTGAGCTCAGGCCCCCATCCCACCAGAAGGGGCGATTCATTGGCCAATTTGAGTCACTGACTGATTAAAAGGGACCAGAAGAAGGGGGTTAGGGTGTCAATGAATGAATGGGAAAGGGAAAGTTCGTCTTCATGATGCCTGATCATCTCTCAACATAAGGATCAGTGAATAGGCCTATCTATCTCTACCAGCAACTGTAACAGCCAATATATGAAAATGACAAAAGTAAAGAAGAGGTCAGAGCAACACCTTCCAGTCATGTTATGACAGTTAATGTTGCATTGTTTGTCCACCAGAGGGAACTCTGCAACTTACCTGTTGGCAACATTTTTGGAACAAACAGGCAGAACGTGAACAAATTTAAAAAATGAGTGCTTACTTTTTAAATATCTGTCTTAAAAAATAGGTCAAGCTCTAGTTGCTCATTTAAAATGTTTTAGTGGTCTTTAAAAACGTCTCACTTTCAGGCACTAAAGATGAATCTGTGAGACATGGATAACGATGGGGGTTTGGATTCAAATAAAAGTGTTGCAACTTCTTGGGACAGACATGAAAAATACTGAAATACATCAGCTTGTATCCATGAACATGAACTAATAAATGATACTTATATGATGTTTTTGTAGTGCAACCCAGTTGCAAACTCTGGAGCTGTGATGGACAGGTTGTTAGCCAGCGCCCTCGCTCATCCACACTGCTTTAAACCCCTACAAAACAAAACTTTTGGCTTTATTAGGACAAGAGTGAAAGACTCACACCCAAGGTAGCGGAGGGACGTCATACTTTGGATTATTTTATTTATATCATTTTAATCATAAAATTGTTTTTGTTAATGTCTATATTTTTGTCTCTCTTCCTTGAAGCCTGGGTCCTCTAACAGCCGTTCCTAGGACTGCACTCTTCTGGACAGAGATCTCCAGTGTTGTTTATGGGATCTGAGATTATACAGTCCATATCAAAAGTTGTGGACCATTTGAAAAATGGCGCAAAAAAAATCATATTTTGCATGTTTGGATCTTAACAAGGTTCCAAGTAGAGCTTCAACATGCAACAAATGAGAGGAAGACAAGACATATTTATTTGAGCATGCAATTTATTGAAAACAACACTTAAACTGAAATAGGCTGTTTTACAGCTGATCAAAAGTTTAGGACCACGTGCCTTTAAAAGGCCAAATCTGTGCAAAAATATGGATTCATTGTCATTTTCTGTCAGGTGCTCACACTGTCATCACCTTCTGATGGCAAAGGCAAAAAAACTTCCCTTTTTGAACGTTGTTGGGTTGTTGAACTGCATAAGCAGGGTTTCTTGCTGCACACCATCACTGCTGAGGTCGGACGCAGTAAGACAATCATTTGGAATTTCCTAAATGATCCTGTGGGTTATGGAACAAAAACATCAAGTGGAAAACCCCCCAAAATTTTTCAAGCACTGAGCCGGAGGAGCCAATTGGTGACAAGACACTGGACAATCCTCGATCCAAATTAAGGCCGTTACTGGTATAGACTGCAGCCCCATTAGGGTTAGGGTTTTTGCTTTTATTTTTTTGTTTTAGTCTTAAACGTTTGATCAGCTGTAAAAAAAAAAAAAAAAAAAAAAAGCCTGTTTCAGTTCAAATGTTGTTTTTAATAAATTGCATGTTCAAAAAAATGTTTTGTCTCACTCCCGTTTCTTCTTGTTGCATGTTGAAGCTCTACTTGGAACCAGTCTGCACTTCTGTTAAATTCATGTATTTTTTAAATTTATTATCAATTCAGTTTTTTATATAATTGGCATAAACAGTCTTCTGTACAGCAGTCTTCAGCTGAGGCTCATCATTCCCTCATGTAGCCTCGGTCCGCCCCTGCTGACAGAGAAGAAAACATCCACCCTCCTCTTCCTCAGCTGCAGCTTCATCCTCCAGCTGCCGTGATGTCTGCTGGCTGCTCGGACCTCCTCCTCCTGTGAATCAGACACCATCATGAAGCGTCTCTCCATCCTCTGAGCGCGTATCTGCCTCACCTGCGGACTCCGGGACACTTGATCACCTGCAGGTTTTGTCGGCCTCGTCCATCCTTCATCATCCTCCTCTTCATCAGCAGACATGTTGTTTAGGCAGGATCCGTGACGCCGCGCTGACTGCTGATGGATGGAAGGAGCCGGAGGAGCGGCTAGAATGACGTAAGATGGAGGCTTTTGTTTCCTTATCTTGGTTTTTAATCCGTATTTATTCAGAACATGGCCTGAGCCTGAGCTCGTTATTCAGAGGACATGACGTGCTGCACGCGGCGGACAGCTGCAGCAGGTGTGCCTGCTCGGTGTTTTTCCATGAGCGGTCAGGCTGGACTCTCAGCTGCTCAGCTCATCAAACTGTGCTGGTGTGAGCGGTGAGCAGGTAGACATGATGGGCTTCAGGCCGGAATCAGTCACAGCGGGGTTTACAGCACCATCATCAGCCTCCTCTGAGACACATTCGTATTTTAATGGAGGAGGTAATCATTTCAGTTAGAGAGCCTTCATCGAACTGTCCACAAACATTTGGCCATGTACAGCAGATCGGCATCTGCACAGATCTGTTTTAATCAGGACTTTGATGTAAAAAAAACAACAACAACAACCCCCAAACAAAACAAAAACAAACAAAACATAGCTGCTCATTTATTTCCATGCATCGATTAATCGATCACTTCTTTTTTGACTCTAATGTTCAGGGCAAACAGACACGTAACCGGCTGATTATCAGTTATTGGATAAAAACGTTACTGATTTTTTTTTTTAAATTACATTATGTATGAAAAGCAAATAAAGTAAATTAAATCTGGAGTTTTGTAATTCTCTAATAAACTCATGTAAATCAACATATCAGATTTTAGTTGCTGAACATTTTGAACAAAAACTGAGAAAGTTTCTGGCAGTGTGAGAGCATGATGATGAACATTTGTAATTTTATGACATTATAACAATAATTAATTAGTCATTCAGTAAAAAGTGCTTTGTGTTCATTATTAATTATTAGTATCCTGGTTATGGATGAAGTAAACTGTTCGCTTTGAGTCCTTTGTGTTTATATCAGAGTGGAATTAATCCAGATCAATAATTTAAATGTACATTTACATTTACACTTTTTGTTTTCAAATGTCTGCATGTGTTGTTTATAATATGAAAGATTTACAGCAGGGTTAAATTACAGCTGGAGACTTATTTAAGTAATTATTAAAGGTAACCTTATTCTGTTCATTTCCAGCTTCATACTCTTATTCCTGGACTCTTCTAGAGTAGCTTTGCATGATTGATAAGAGATAAGATAAGATAAGATAAAACTTTATTAATCCCTCGGGTGGGTTCCTCTGGGAAATTCGATTTCCAAAAAAAGCACAGCAACGACCGAAGTTACAGTTACAGAATTGTTATATATATATAAATATATATATACACACACACACACACACACACACACACACACACACACACACACACACACGCACACACACACACACACACACACACATATATAAATACAGAAACAAATATAAATAAAATATACAAAGGGGATAAATAGAATAAATAGGAATAAAAAATAAAAATACAAGTGAATTGCACATTTCAAGTATTGAGTCTATTGCACTGTTGACTATTTACAAAAGTATTGCACAAGGTATTGTACAGTGAGGTGAAGAGGCACTACAGCTTAGTTGTTCCCTCCTTTGTCCTCCTGTTTCCCCTCCCTCTCCCCTCCAGAGAGGAGTTAAACAGTCTGATGGCGTGTGGGACAAAGGAGTTTTTAAGTCTGTTAGTTCTTGTCTTGGGGAGAAGCAACCTGTCACTGAACAGACTCTTCTGGTTGTTAATGGCCGTGTGCAGAGGATGCCCAGCATTGTCCATAATGTCCATCAGTTTCTTTAGTGTCCTTTTCTCTGCCACTGTCACCAGAGTGTCCAGCTTCATGCCGACCACAGAGCTAGCCCTCCTGATCAGTTTCTCCAGCCTGGATGAGTCCTTCTTTGCTGTGCTGCTCCCCCAGCACACCACAGCATAGAAAAGTACTCCAGCAACCACCGACTGGTAAAACATCCTCAGGAGCTTCCTGCAGATGTTAAAAGACCTCAGCCTCCTGAGGAAGTACAGTCGGCTTTGGGCTTTTTTATACAGGTGCTCTGTGTTGCATGACCAGTCCAGTTTATTGTCCACCCACAGCCCGAGGTACTTGTACTTGTTGACCACCTCCACCTCCTCCCCCTCTATCTGAACCGGCAGTGGACCTTCTCTGGACCTCCCGAAGTCCACAACCAGTTCCTTAGTCTTTGAGGTGTTGAGTTGCAGGTGGTTTGTGTGACTCCATGCGACAAAGTTCCTCACCAGACTTCTGTACTCCTCTTCCTGATCATCCCAGATACACCCCATGATGGCCGTGTCATCTGCAAACTTCTGAATGTGGCATAATTCAGAGTTGTAGCAGAAGTCAGAGGTGTACAGGGTGAAGAGAAGAGGGGACAGCACAGTTCCCTGTGGTGCTCCTGTGCTGCTGACCACAGTGTCAGACGTGATGTCCTTCAGCCTGACGTACTGTGGTCTGTCGGTGAGGTAGTCGGAGATCCAAGCCACCAGGCAGGGGTCCACCTCCATCCTGTTCAGTTTTTCCTGAAGCATACAGGGCCGGATGGTATTAAAGGCACTGGAAAAGTCAAGAAACAGGATCCTGACCGTGCCTTTTCCCCCATCCAGGTGTGAGTGGGCTCTGTGTAGGAGGTACAGGATGGCATCCTCCACTCCGACACCCGCCTTGTATGCAAACTGTAGTGGGTCCTGGGCATGTTGTACCTGTGGTCGGAGGAAGTTGAGGAAGAGCCGCTCTAGAGTCTTCATAAGATGTGACGTCAGTGCCACCGGTCGGAAGTCATTCAGCTCATTGGGCCGGTTCTTTTTGGGGACCGGGACGATGCAGGATGTCTTCCATAGGGCGGGCACTCTCCCCAGTCGCAGACTGAGGTTGAAGACTCGTTGTAGCGGCTCCCCAAGACCAGCAGCACACGCCTTTAGCATCCTAGGACACACCTTGTCTGGGCCTGCTGCCTTTCTGGGGCGAAGCTTCCTCAGTTGCCTCCTGACCTGATCCACTGTGACACTGGGAGATGTTTGGGAGGAGGGGAGGGGGGGAGATGTCTTGCTGCTGAGAGAGGGATTGGAGGAGGGGGGTGTCATGGTGTCAGGAAGGGGGGGAAGCGAGGGAGGCAGGAGAGTGGGGAGAGGACTCTGTAGTGAAGGTGAGGGTGAGGGTGGGGGGGTTGTGGGCTGGTCAAACCTGTTGAAGAAGTTGTTGAGTTCGTTTGCCTTCTCCACAGTCCCCCCCCACTGTGCTTTTCTTGGTGTTGTGGCCTGTGATGGTTTTCACACCATTCCAGACCTCCCTCATATTGTTCCTCTCCAACTTCTGCTCCACCTTCCTCCTGTAGGTGTCCTTTGCTTCCCTCAGGCAGCGTTTCACCTCCCGCTGTGCTGCTTTCATCTCCTCCTTCACTTTGCTCCTGAAAGCCTTCTTCTTCATGTTGAGGACAGTTTTGACTTCCTGTGTTACCCACGGTTTGTTATTAGGATAACACCGTACCGTCTTAGCAGGGGCGACTGTGTCCACACAAAAGTTGAGGTAGTCTGTAAGACAGTGTGTCGCCCCCTCTATGTCCTCACCATGTGGGCTCAGGAGCACATCCCAGTCTGTGGTGTCATAGCAGTCTCTCAGAGCATCCTCCTTTTCTGGGCTCCATCTCCGGATGGAGCGTGTTGTGACAGGCTGCCTTTGGACGACGGGTGTGTATTGTGGCTGTAGGTAAACCAGGTTGTGGTCTGACTTCCCTAGTGGGGGGAGGGGGGTGGCTCTGTATGCATCTCTCACATTAGCATACAGTAGGTCAATTGTCCTGTTGCTCCTTGTGGAACAATTCACAAACTGGTGAAAAGCAGCCAGAGTAGAGTCCAGTGTGGCATGGTTAAAGTCTCCAGATATAATAATGAAAGCCTCGGGGTTTTGTGTCTGAAGTCTTGCTGTGACTGTGTGTATTTTCTCACAGATTGAGAGTTAAAAATAATATCTTTAGGAATATTTAGTGTGTGATGGTTAATAAGGAAAAGCACAGGTCTGCATTAATTATCAGTTACACCTTATACTAAATCATTTGGGGCGTGAAATGTCAGAAAGCTAAACACACCAAAAACCTAAATAATTCAGAGTGATTTATGTTTACTCTCTTTTGGTGACGCTTTAGTTTAAACTGCGTTGTCCTGCTTCCCTCGTTTACCTACCCACCATCAGTCAAGATGGATGTGGTTGCTAAGGTTAAATCCAGAAGAGTAAACACAACGGCAGCCATAAACAGAATCTCCTCTGAGAGCTTCTTCACATCCTTAAAGAGCGACCTCATAGGAGAGCCGGCTCTCTATGGAGGATTAATCAAATCAGCTGCAGCACTGACTGGGAATTAAGTTCTGAGGTGGAGATGAGGACGGTGATGATGAATAGTTCCATGTGGTGGAGTTTGTCTTGTACCTGAGAGGAAAACATGCAGCTGTGTTTCCATAAAACAGTCCTGAGCACTGCTGCCTCTGACATTTCCTGGATTTTAAGAAAACATAAACAGCTTCCTCACTTTTTTAATATCTGGAGATTCTACATTTCCCCAGACGTGACTTCTGAAGTAGAACTACGGCTTCATTAACGCTCCTGTCCATGATTTCAAGTCCCAAGTAGAATTCCTACTGAGCAAAGATCACCCTCTGTAAATGTTTTAATTAGAACTCAGAGATGAGCATGGCTGTGACATGAACAAACCATAATCACTTACTGTGTATGCTACCGTTGTATATAGTGTATTATCTTACGTATCTTTTTATTTGTTTGTATTTTATTTGTATTTTTTGTATTTTCCTTCTGACCTAAGTTGAGGTAACGCAAAAATTTCCTCGTTGTGGGATCAATAGTCTTATCTTATCTTATCTTATCTTATCTTATCTTATCTTATTTAAACTCACCAGTATGACTCTCAGCTAACTTACTTACTGCTAACTATCTGATATCCAAACAACAAACCAAACTTTCAAACTTCCTACCAACTTACCAACCGACCATATCCTTCACTCTTTATCTCAATGCCAATCTACAAACAAGCTTCTGGAGCTGTGTATCAATGACGCTAATTCTGACTAACCCTGCAATCTATTTAAGCTCCCTGTGCAACATCAACAAACTCTTATTAATGACTTCTTTGGCCTTTAACTGAACTACATTCAGAGTTTGAATGCAATGAAACTGCTAGTGTAGCTAAATTAAAGCTAGCTGGCTATCCACCCCTGCATCCTGGTAGTGCTCCAGAAAACAGTAATAAACATTTCATTGGTGAAGTAATTTGGTACTGAGATTGTATTTTACTAGCAATAATATTACAAGGTTATTTTGTCACATTAGTTGATGATGCTAAGTTAGCAACCCAACTGTGGCATTTGGGTAGTACGGCTGACCTTATCTATTCAGGACACATCGATAGCTAGTAATCTATCAACATTAGCATGCAAGTTAGCATTAACTAATATTAGGCACAGTCGATTTTGATTTTCAAATCTAAACGAAGAATGACTAGCCTGTCACTAATTTTCACCTGATGTTGGCTACAACATTGAGACAGGTGGGCCTCATGAGATAAAGCAGTTTCTATCTTTTGTTAGCACACCTGCCAACATACCACTCAGCCAACTATTAATCAATCAATTTTCCTAACCACTTGACTTGCCAATCTAATAACCTATGGTGCTTTCACAAACCAGCTATTCTACCCAATGACCTCATCTACCTACCAGAATACCAATCTACGTACCTGTCAACTAACTTGACTATCTGTTCACACACCAACGACCCATTCTCCTAACTACCTACCTTTGTATCTATCAAAAAATTTGCCATTAACCTACGTATCTCGCCAATAAAACAAATCTCATTACTTCTTGAGCCTCACACCTTTCTGAAAGATGACCAGCAGTAGTCTATCTAACCACCAAACAACCAACAAACCTTTTTATTTTGCATGTCTGAACTATTTATTGTTGAGTAATAACTTGGTGTAGGGATTGTGAGGAGCTGTCGATTGTATCTGGTAATCAGGAGTATTGTTGGGATAAATAAACAGTTTATGTTGAAAAATATTTCCCAAACATTAATTTGGTTGTGGTTTTTCTAATGCCAAATGTCTGTGTCTCCACAGCTGCTCTCTGACCCAGCAGTACAGCAATGGTGTATGCCCAGACATCAAACACAGTCGGTGTCAATCCCTCCATCTACTTGCCATCGTTCATGTATCAGATGTCATTTAACTACTCCAAGAGAGAAAACTCAACTGTCCTGGCAACCTTACCCACAACTCCCCTCTGCAGCCTCGAGGGCACGTCCACCGGCCAGTTGAATACTACCTCTGTCCCTGATGAGCTGACTTCAGGTGAGGTTGCCGTCCTAGGCTTGGTATTTGGGGTTCTATGGCTGGTCTCCATCTTGGGAAATGCCCTCGTATGCCTGGTCATCCACCGAAGCCGACGGACTCAGTCCACAACCAACTATTTTGTGGTGTCTATGGCCTGCGCGGACCTGCTCATGAGCCTCGGTTGTGCCCCATTCGTCCTCTTGCAGGTTGCCTCTGGACGTTGGCCAATGAGCACAGCAGCTTGCAAGGCTGTGCGCTATCTACAGCACCTTTGTCCAGGTGTGCAGGTCTACGTCCTGCTTTCGATCTCAATAGACCGCTTCTACACAATCGTCTATCCCCTCAGCTTCAAAGTGTCCAGAGAAAAGGCAAAGAAGATGATTCTGGCTTCGTGGTTATTTGATGCAGCCTTCGTCTCCCCCTGCCTCTTCTTCTATGGATCTACATCTACAGACAGTCATTGTGACTTTTTCCTTCCTGAGAGCTGGGGCAGCATAGTCTACGCAGCAGTTCACCTTCTCATTGGTTTTCTGGTCCCTGCTGGATTGATCATATCATTCTACCAGAGGGTGGTCAGGTACATCTGGAGGATCAGTGCTGATGGCCACACTGTGCGGCGGACAATGAACATTGTCCCGCGGACTAAAGTCAAGACCATCAAAATGTTCCTTATGCTTAATTCTGTTTTCTTCCTCACCTGGACACCCTTCTATCTTGCCCAACTGTGGCATCCGAGGGAGTCTGATGGGCCCAGCAGGCAGGGACTGCTTTTCTTCACAGCCATCTCCTGGATCTCCTTCAGCTCCACAGCATCCAAACCCACCCTGTATTCTGTCTACAATGCAAACTTCAGACGTGGCATGCGGGAGACATTCTGCATGTCATCCATGAAATGCTACCGCAGTAATGCCTACACCATCACCGCAAGCTCCCGCATGGCCAAAAAGAATTATGTTGGGGTGGTGGACATCCCAGTGCAAGCAAAGATGGTGACTAAAGACTCGGTCTACGATACATTTGACCGAGAAGCTAAAGAAAAGAAGGTAGCTTGGCCCACTAATGCGAACCCTCCAAATACCTTTGTGTGAATGAGCTTGGACAGCTTTAAAACTGAACTCACAAACATAAACTTGTCTAACATAGCAGTGCCAGTGGTGGCAGGTGAATTAGCTGGAGGCTAACATGCTAGCACTGTATTTAAGTAAAACGTTTACCGAATGTGTTCAGATTGTATAAAGGGCTTTTTGTGATGTGAGAAACCCTATAGCAGCCATATTGGTGATTTTTATACTTCAGATTTCAATCAGAATTTGTTTTCGTGCTGTGTTTTGATGGATCATTCTCCATGGATAAATTCCATTTTGTGTTTTGATGTCAACTTGTTAGCTAGCTAACTTTCTGTGTGGTCATCGATCATAAAAGTCTTGTAACTGCATCTGGTTTGCTACAGTAATGTACGTGGTAGATGCTAATGTTAGTAAAGGCTAAAATGTTAACACTGACATTATCTGCTTTGTCACAATGACTGAGTAACGGTGAGCTGGTTATATACCAAAGCCCGGGATCCAAGCTTGTTCAAATAAACTGGGCTGAATCATTGGAATACAATCAGGATCAATTATGACTTTAACAACCATGTCAGCAAGACCCATTCAGGTTCAAACTTAGCTGAGTGGTCATAGCTAAACATGACAACATGCAGACACTGTTTGATTCGGTTCACTTTCAGAATGGTGCTTAGTTCTTAAAAAGCATCAAGGCAGAACTCGTTTGGTGTGGATCGGTAGCTTAAATCTTAAAGTGCGATTGCAGAGGGACTTAAGTCCTGTAATTTCTGATTGAGATGGGTTCCTCAACATCATCCTCAGCACTGCTGTGTGGAAACGCTCGACAGGGATAGAACCTGAATATTTGTCCTCCTTCCAGTGTGCTGAAATATCCAGACTTGAGAT
Source organism: Copadichromis virginalis (assembly GCF_057382275.1). Classification (NCBI taxonomy): domain Eukaryota; kingdom Metazoa; phylum Chordata; class Actinopteri; order Cichliformes; family Cichlidae; genus Copadichromis; species Copadichromis virginalis. Next base: position 17,212,991 of record NC_140634.1, read on the forward strand.
CAAATGGATGTTTGTAGCTGTGATCAGTTCTCATGAAGTTTGATCAGTGTGATTAAAGATGATTTGTTATATGAAGGAAATTTATGAGTTTTTGTGGGAATATCCAGGAAAATGTTCCAGAAGACAAAAGACAGAGAAACAGAAGCAAGCTTTTAGAGAGTGAAATTTAATGAAGTCAGTAAAGTCATTGCTGCACATTCACCTCTTTCTGTTTTTAAGGCATTAGTACATCTGAGACTTGTGCACGCTAAAGTGTGGATATCTGAAGTCTGCATATACATTACAGATCAGGGGTGAGCTGCAACATTGCTGCAAGGTTACGAGCATTAGTTGGTCCTAACATTAGGTCAGTGCACCACATAATCCACTGCGTCATCGTGTATTTGACTAAAGCTCAAAAACACTGAGAAACTCTAGGATTTGGTTGGATCTCTTTCAGCAGCAGTGACCTGCATTGATCTACAGGTGTCGCTCACCTGTGTTACAGCAGCAGCTTGATAGAGGTGCTCTTGTTTGCTTATGGTCAGATAATCAAGTCCATTGATTAACTGATATGGATGCAGTAACAACGCACTGAGGTTTTCACACAGTGCCTCTGCAGACTGCTCAGTGTGTAATAAATGATGACACAATGGGAAACATCACATGCTTCTCTTAGTCTCAGGTTATGTTTACCTGATTCTGTGACTTGCTGAGCCTCACCTGAGTTTTTATTGTAGACCTTGTTTTTCATAGAAGGTAAATGTGTGTACCAACTTGCACTTTAAATGTTCCACAGTCTGCAGAATGAACACGGTGGCTCCGTCCGTGCAGTTGCTGCACTAACATCAGTGCAATCAGATCCCATAGTCTTGAGACTGTGTTTCATCCAAAGTCCCTCTCTTCCTTCCTGCAGACAGTCACAGCACTTCCTGTGAGTCTGCATTAATCTGTACATTGTTTACGGGACACTCATTACCTGCTGTAAGTACAAATGTTTGGGATCCATGCATGAATCTTAACTATCCCGTCCTCAGATTCATGCATGAACAGAAGATACTCTGAGCTTCACTGAGGATCAAACAGTTTATTTATTTATTTGCTCTTAGACATTTTAAACACACATTTTCTACAATCTTAAAACAAAGTGCTTCAGCTATGTTTACAAAGGTGCACAAAAAAAAAAGAGCTTACAAGCTGTTCAGAAACAAGATTTCAGATTTTAGTGCGTGAAAAGAAGCCGCGGGCACCGACCTGCTCGCTGCTGGTTTAGTCAGTCCTTCAGCTCACAAATGTTATCAGGATCAAACCAGAGGAAAGCCCGGCTTGACCCGATGACCAGACAACAATAACACAGCAGCTGTCCAACAGCTGCACACACACGTCACTATAAGAGTTTAGAAACAGGAGTAAGTCATGTGACCTGCAAACCACCACAGAAAGACATTGATCCTCAGTTCAGAGCATGTATTTGTGTTCTCAAGTTTAACATCTTTATTCACTGGAATGGTGATTAAGCTTCAGCTCCACAAACAACTTTCTGCTGCTTCTGTGTGAAGATGTCGGATCTGACCTGCAGCCAGGAGCTTTTGTACCCCCCCTGCTGGCTGTGAGGGTTACTACATGCACTGTACGAGGAGGTGAACCTCCGTGCTGAGAACAGAGGGAGGTTTATTCTCTGGAGGTTTAAAGGTCTCATGAGTCCTGTGTGAGTGATGAAATGCAGGAGAGGAGCAGGAGAAGGAGGTGGAAAAGCGTCTAACTCTGCCCATTGCTGCTACTGATGTTGTTCTTGCTGTTCTTGGACGTCTTGTTGCCACCGCTTGGAGGCATTTTCTGCTCGTCTCCGGTGAGCAGAGCTTTAATCTCTGATGGAATCTTGCCCTGATCCATGGCCGAACACCACTGCTTGTACTGCAGGAGGACGACAGGAGACAAGTGAACAGCAAGTTAACAGTCTATATACGATGAATATATATGACGAGCATTTGACCTGACCTTCATCGTGTTCTCATAACCACTGGAAACTAAAAGCACAGCTGAAGTTAAACTCCTGACTCATCGCCCAGAGAGCTGCAGTTGTACCTGTCCAGGTGACTGCGGTCGTGTTTTTACTCTCAACAGAAACTGGGTGAAGTGGGTGGCTGTAGCTCAGGTGGCAGAGCAGGTCAGTCACTAATCAGAAGGTCGGTGTTTCGATCCCAGGCTGCATTCTGGCTGCATGCCAAATATCCTTGGGCAAGATACTAACCCCATGTTTGCCTACTGGTGGTGGTCAGAGGGCCCGGTGGCGCCTGTATCCGGCAGCCTCGCCTCTGTCAGTGCGCCCCAGGGCAGCTGTGGCTACAATGTAGCTTGCCATCACCAGTGTGTGAATGTGTGTGTGAATGTAGTGTAAAGCGCTTTGGGGTCCTATGGACTAGAAAAGCACTATACAAATGCAGGCCATTTACATTTGTGTGCGCCCCATTTTCAAACTTTATTTAAATACCAGGAAACGGAGCGTAGAGAGACTTGTGTGTTTAAACTGGGAGTGTCTGACCTCTGTGGTCGGTGTTATGAAGCTTCTCTTTGGCACAGAGCTCAATCATGTGTTTGAAATCTGAGTTCATGTCTAACTGGTGTTGTCTCACCATCTCAAGCTCCTCCCGCAGGGCGCAGATGGCTCTCTCCTTACTGGAAACCAACTCCTCCAGGTACTGGTACCTTAGCTTCTTCCGGGCTCGGCACTCGCGGGCGCTCTGCCGGCTTCGCTCCAGTTTGGCCTTCAGGTCGATTTTGGCAGGTTTACGGCCGCGTTTTCCCGGCTTCTTCACTTTGCCCGCCATCTGATGACAAGCAGACACGAGCGATAAATTAGACACAGGACAGAGACACCACCAGCAGACACCACCAGGTCTGTTAATGTGCTTTGAGCAGAGAGGTGATACCTGTTATTTCTGACTGGATTGGTTGAGCCAGCTCACACACAGAACGCCTGGATGTGCTAAAGTTCATTTACAGTGAAAGCTCTCAAATTAGCTTCCAGACTAGACCTGAATGAGCAGAGTTGGCAAAAGTACACACATTCTCTACAATACTACTGTTAAAAAAATACTCCAGTAAAAGTTGAATTTTTATTCAAGTAAAAGTAAAAAAAAAGTACCAGCTCTGAAATGTACTCAGAGAAAGAAAAAGTAGCTCCTCAAAGAACATTTCCTCCACCTATTTTTATGCAGCATTGACTGAGCCTTGTGTTATATGAATGTCATGACATAACAATATTAGTCGATATGAATACAAACTTTATTTCAGTCTAAATTTTATTTCCAATAATTGTACTCAGCTTGAATCGGTTAAGTAGAACATGAACAGGAAGGAAAATAAAAACTCTTTTCTGGTGCCTGCATTGTAGAGGGTGACTTTACTTTTAAACAACAAAATGAATGCAGTCAGGGGCTAGAGTGGATTCAGCAGGTGGGTGAACACTAAAATCAGTTTTAATTGCTCAGTGTTGGGGAAAAAAATATCATAACTCACTATAATTTCTACTGAGAGCTCCAGTAAATTTTCTTAGTGTACAGGTTGTGATCAGCTGACCTGCTGCTCTTTGTGGATTTACACACCTGAATTCAACCAGATGTGAGCAGATGTTTCATGAGTTGTCCTGGCTGATTTCCATACACTCACAGTACACTGTTTATGCTGTCTTTATATTAGACACTATAAAGTTGGTATGAAGGTGGAATTCAGTGAATGAGTCTCAGCATCATAAGCTAAAATTCAAATGACTCTCTGCTACACTTCATGTAAAGTAAATCTGACCATGGAACCACAGCCACTGTGCACCAGTCACATACTGTTCTTTACTTTAAATCCATCACAGTACAGCAAACTAAGCTGTTTATCCTGCACTAACCTGCAGATGATTTTCATGCAGGCCTTAAATAACACAGTTAAGTCTACCTCAGTTTGTTTAGCATGTTTCACAATATGAAAAAACACAGTTGCACATGTACAGACCCAATATCTGATTGGATAACATACTTGATGAGGACTTACGAGTAAGCTTTAAATGAGCCGTCCTTTTAAATCTAAGCTCTCTTCTTCGTTTCCTGTCCTTTCTTATCTTTCTCCATCTCTGAGTGTAGTTACCCCTCTTTCTTTTCTCTCCCTGTGAAATACAGAAGCTGGACCTTTAGCTAGCAACTGTGTGACAAACTGCACACAAACAGTTCGTGTGTTTGCTGATGTTTGTTAAAGTGCTGCATTTCAAATTACCTAACACAAAATGTTACTCCCTTTATCCTCGCTCCTCTTCAGTAGCTAGCTAGATGCTGAAGTACTGTGAACACAACCTATGGACACCTGCAGTCGTTCTAGTGTTGTGTTAAAAAAATAAAAATTTAAAAACGTAATAAATGAATAAATAAATCAAAACTCCGGCCCACTGTAACCCCTGACTACATCTCTTTTTATGCCACATCGCCTGGTGATTAATAAACGAATGGGATTTCCTTTTATGTGTTTCTGTTTAGGCTCAGATTGGTTTTAAGTTTGGAGGCTCGCAGTGACTGAAATAATGACTCCCCTCAAATCAGTTAAAGGAAAAGTAACGAGCCTGTCTGAAACAGTGACGAGTAGAAAGTTAAGATATTTGTTTAAACATGCAGGGAGTAAAAGTTAAAAACTAGTCAGAAAAAAAACCTACTTAAGTAAACTACAGATACAGTAACAAAGTATTTCGTTACTGTATCATCCAACAAGTACGACTGACTTCTACTCACCAATCAGAACACTGGAAAACAGCGTCAGCAGTCCTGAAGTCCCTCAGACCTCGGTGTGAGGACAGCAGGAAGGTTTTTTTTAATAATATCTGACAGCTGATGAATATCAGCATTAAATAAATAAACTTCTTGTGAGCTGCAGACAGTTTACAGCAGGTTTGTTGTTCTATAAATAATAATTTCTTATCCTTCCTGAAATAAACATGTTTACGGCACGGGGAGCTAACGTAACCTCGGTTAGCACACAGGATACACAGCTGTAATCTAGCCCATTAAAGTGATTCCTTCTTTAACCTCCTAAGACCCGAACTCTTCCACTGCATGCATTTTTAATTTCTCTTTGATATTTGGGTATATTGGGGCCCGATGAATGTAAAAACAATTTTTGTTTTTAAGAAAAATGAGAGCCATATAAGAGCATAGTCGTTTAAAATTTTGATAGACCAGTAGCAGTATAATGTCCTTGTAAGTGGATATCAGGCCCTTGTAGAGCAAAATTCAGTATTTTGGTCTAAATAACCCAAAATGTGATGTTCACATATGTGGACGGCAGGTCATAGGAGGTTAACGACACTATCGACACTGACAAAGGTGAAGTGACCAGACGTTGACTAGTTAAAGCTACTAATTAGTACCCCGCAGTTTCCTTTAGCCGTTAGCAGTCCTTAGCTAGCTCACCTTGTTGTCTTCCATGATGCTAACGCGCAGGCTGCCGTTAGGTCCGCTCAGAGATCACACTGTGTTCCCGGAAGTCTGGACGGAACGAACCGGCTCGGTATCATCAGCGAGGGCTCCAGAAGCAGCTCATCAATCAGTCTGATCACCGATCAGTCTGACAGCTCCCTGCTTTGTTTACATCTGCTGACGTCTACGCGTTTACGTCACTTTTTTTTTTTACAACCAAAACTTTATTAAATAAAATAATGGAACAAAGACAGCTACCACTAAACCGGAAATAGTGAGATGGTAAAATAAATAAATAACGTCAAACCCGAGTAAATAGTCAGATAAAAACTAATTCTATTCTTAACAAGTATATTAAAATATATCTGACACACTCAAACGTTTAATGTTCAGAAGCCAAATATTAACAATTCGAAAATCTGTAAGTTAGCAGTAACAAATTATATTTATATGTAATAAATAAGCTCCAGCTTTAGTTTAATATATTGAATGTATTTATACCATTTTATATGTTTAATGTGCATAAACAGTATATCTACTTAAACCCTAGTGTAATCAAATAAGTTACCACGCCTTGTGATATCGCCTTTAAAAAGCTTGTTCATTTTACTCTGGTGAAGAAATGAATTGTTGTGATATCGTCTTCATGATTTGCAGTAGAGCACAGAGCAGGTCTTGAAAAGTGCGTTCTCTAACTACACGATAAAACTCTGGGTTTCCCAAAATGAGGGAACAATAAAACTTACAATAAAACCTGTTCCCTTTTCCTTTCCCAACCCTCCTCTGACCAGAAATTCTCACTTTTCACAATGACGGTCTGAATTTGGACGCTCAGTTAAAGTTTCAGTCTGAGATCACGCCATGTGAATGGGTGAAGTTGTTTTTTAGAATCTCATAATTTGGATCTTAAAAGTAAAACGCTTTAATGTCTCTCTGATGAGTTTTGCCTCTAAAATTTAAAAAGTCTCCTCAGTAAATTAAATATCAAACTTTAGAATCTGAGGCTGAAAGTTCACAGTTAAGAGGTGAAAGTTCACACTATTTACCCAAATGCTTTAAGAAGTTGATACTACAGATATATTTTTCAACCTTTGATGTTTTAAATAAAGTTTTTCACCTGCATTCTGCCGTCATCTGGTGTAAAGAAAACAGAATAATATGAAGAAGGTTTGTAAGGGTCGCTGTTGTCACAGAGAACAGACGGTCAGTGTGTGCAGGACAGAAACTGATGAAGAGTCTGAGCTCATCTTTACTGCTCAGTCTTCAGTATACACCAATTCACTGTTGGATATAAATGCACATATATTTTATTATTTTACTTAAAGTCTTTAAAGAGCCATAACTTATAACCATAACCACCTCTCCTCTTCCACAATCATCTCATCATCACATTCAGAGGGTTAGAATTCATTCATTCATTCATTCAATTATTTATATTAAGAAAACACATCCTGCTGTCCCTGAGAGTGGATTCTATGATGACATCTCCTCACAGGCCAAAGGGTCAAATGTATGTTAATCTACCCATGACCTGCTGACTAATCCTGTTACATCAGCTGCTGGAAATTTAGAGGAAATGAAGATTATGTTGTGGAAGAAGGTTATACAAATATCAGAGCTTCTGTTCTGAGTTTACTTCCTCAGGAAGCTTTAGTGGGATTAGCACAAAGAGACATGGAGAGCAATCATGGTGGATCCTGCTGAGACTGTTCAGGTGAAGTATGAAGTCATCAGGCTACTGTTACACACACTTTGTTCATTCCTCTGATGTCACTGACAGTAGATGTTATTTTAAAGATCATGCCCAGTTCTGTCATGATACGTGTGAACACGTGTGAAGAGAGCCAGAGATTAATAACTTAACAATAACTAATGATTAAATGCAGAGAGGTGTATAAGCACATAGTGTGTGAAGAAGAAACACTCAGTGAATCATAGTGTAGCACCCAACCCATGTAGCTAGTATTCAAATTAGATCAAAGGGGTGTTGTAGCACTGAGTAGGGCCGTGGGTTCTTTAATTTAGTGGCTTACCCTACTAACCTGTAATGCTGATGTACCAGATAACACTTCAGAAAGTGCAAACTGTCAGTAATGCCTGGGGTTGCTGTCGGTGAGGCAGCTCTCTATGCTCCTCCTGTAGGCCTCCTTGCCATGTTTGATGCCCCTGCTACGTTGGCTCATGCAGTGCTGTACAGGGAACTATATATTGTACATACTATTGTTTGAGTACTTACGATTGGTTTTTTTGTACTTTTTATATTTTACATTTATATTTATTATTGAAACTTGCACCAAGGGAGTGGCACTCCAATTTCGTTGTACTCTGTACAATGACAATAAAGGCTATTCTATTCTATTCTATTCTAACTATCCCTGTTCTGATTAGAGCCTGTACTCCACTTGTCAACCAAGGTTTTCCGTTAGGAACAACCCAGATGGTTTTAGTCACTGTCACAGTCTCTACGAAGCACTTAATGTAGAAAAGGACTGACTGATGATAAGCCAATATTGGAGAATTCTGCTCTCCCTTTCTAGTCCCTGTCAGTACTCTTGCTGCATTTTGTATTAACTGAAGGCTTTTCATCAAACTTTTAGGACATCCTGATAATAACGAATTACAGTAGTTCATCCTAGAAGTAATAAATGCATGAACTAGTTTTTTCAGCGTCACTCTGACACAGGATACAGTGGGGCAAAAAAGTATTTAGCCAGCCACCGATTGTGCAAGTTCCCCTACTTAAAATGATGACAGAGGTCAGTAATTTGCACCAGAGGTACACTTCAACTGTGAGAGACAGAATGTGAAAAAAAAATCCATGAATTCACATGGTAGGATTTGTAAAGAATTTATTCGTAAATTAGGGTGGAAAATAAGTATTTGGTCACCTCAAACAAGGAAAATCTCTGGCTCTCACAGACCTGTAATGTCTTCTGTAAGAAGCTTTTCTGTCCCCCACTCGTTACCTGTATGAATGGCACCTGTTTGAACTCATCATCTGTATAAAAGACACCTGTCCACAGCCTCAAACAGTCAGACTCCAAACTCCGCCATGGCCAAGACCAAAGAGCTTTCGAAGGACACCAGGAAAAGTATTGTAGACCTGCACCAGACTGGGAAGAGTGAATCTACAATAGGCAAGCAGCTTGGTGTGAAAAAATCAACTGTGGGAGCAATCATCAGAAAATGGAAGACATACAAGACCACTGATAATCTCCCTCGATCTGGGGCTCCACGCAAGATCTCATCCCGTGGGGTCAAAATGATCATGAGAACGGTGAGCAAAGATCCCAGAACCACACGGGGGGACCTGGTGAATGACCTGCAGAGAGCTGGGACCAAAGTAACAAAGGTCACCATCAGTAACACACTACAACGGCAGGGAATCAAATCCCGCAGTGACAGATGTGTTCCGCTGCTGAAGCCAGTGCATGTCCAGGCCCGTCTGAAGTTTGCCAGAGAGCACATGGATGATACAGCAGAGGATTGGGAGAATGTCATGTGGTCAGATGAAACCAAAGTAGAACTTTTTGGTATAAACTCAACTCGTCGTGTTTGGAGGAAGAAGAATACTGAGTTGCATCCCAAGAACACCATACCTACTGTGAAGCATGGGGGTGGAAACATCATGCTATGGGGCTGTTTTTCTGCCAAGGGGACAGGACGACTGATCCGTGTTAAGGACAGAATGAATGGGGCCATGTATCGTGAGATTTTGAGCCAAAACCTCCTTCCATCAGTGAGAACTTTGAAGATGAAACGAGGCTGGGTCTTCCAACATGACAATGATCCAAAACACACCGCCCGGGCAACAAAGGAGTGGCTCCGTAAGAAGCATTTGAAAGTCCTGGAGTGGCCTAGCCAGTCTCCAGACCTCAACCCCATAGAAAATCTGTGGCGGGAGTTGAAAGTCCGTGTTGCTCGGCGACAGCCCCAAAACATCACTGCTCTCGAGAAGATCTGCATGGAGGAATGGGCCAAAATACCAGCTACTGTGTGTGCAAACCTGGTAAAGACCTATAGTAAACGTTTGACCTCTGTTATTGCCAACAAAGGTTATGTTGCAAAGTATTGAGTTGTATTTTTGTTATTGACCAAATACTTATTTTCCACCCTGATTTACGAATAAATTCTTTACAAATCCTACCATGTGGATTCATGGATTTTTTTTTTTCACATTCTGTCTCTCACAGTTGAAGTGTACCTCTGGTGCAAATTACTGACCTCTGTCATCATTTTAGGTGGGGCAACTTGCACAATCGGTGGCTGACTAAATACTTTTTTGCCCCACTGTATTTCTAATTTTAGAGATATTTCAGAAATGGAAGACACAAAACAAGACACAAGAAGACACAGGCTTACATATTTGTTTAATTAGTGCATTAAAGGACATATCCTGGTCAAAAATGATTCCAAGATTCAAATGTCCAGCTGGGATAACCACATTTACTCAGAGCCTTCTTGATATGTTCTTCTGCTTCCCTGGGCCCTGTGTAGGGATGCTGTTCACTCTGTGTTGTAGTGTCCTAATGACACCCAGTTTGTGCTCCAGTGGATAATGAGAGTCAAACCTTAAATACTGATCTGATTTACGGTATACATCGACTTTTAAATGTCCCCCATTATTGATGGAAATCTCACAGTCTAAGAAGGCTAACCTGCTACTTTTCATATTCTCCCCAGTGAATTTGATGTCTTGGTCCATTGAGTTAATGTGACCACTGAATCGTGGTATGTCCTGAGATTTAATTTTCACCCAGGTTTCAGCCACATACCTGAACTAATGACTTGGGGGTGTTCCAGGGTAGCATAACAGAGCCATCTTTTCCACTTCTTCCATGCACAAGTTGGCCACAATGGGTGAAACTGAGGAACCTCAGTTAGCACTGGAACCCTAGGTAGTACTGACCCTTGTATGTGAAATAGGTGGAATGAAGACAGTTCCAAAAGCAAACACACTTGGTCTATGCTGAAGAGTGGTCCTGTTGCTGAGGTTGGGGTCATCCTGTAATCTCTTACGAACTACCTTCAATGCTTCCGTGACTGGGATGCAAGTGAAGAGAGATGTAACATCGTACGAGACCATGGTTTCATCTGCCTCCATAATGACGTCTCTCACCTTCTCAACAAAATCTAAGGTGTTCTGGATGTGGTGTTCAGAGCTGCCTACCAACAGGTTGAGCATCAAAGCCAGAAACTTTGAGATGTTATAGGTGACCGAGTTGATCATACAGACAAGTGATCTTAAAGGTACACCCCTAGAAATAGCCTGTGGTATGCGGTCCGGTCAGTAGCGTTATCTTGTTCTACCTGCTCCAGAAAATCTATCACCCTGTTCCTGTAGTCACTTCCTGGGTCTTGTTTCTGGGCTCATGAGTATTTTTGTCACTGAACAAATTTTCTCATGATAGTCTATATGGTTTAGCAAAACTGTGCACCTACCCTTGTCTGGCAGAAGGATGATAATGTTGTCATTACTAACTGATGTAAGTGCCTTCCTCCTTCATGCTGATGTTGGATGCTGGGGGCTTTGCATTGCTGAGACATGCAGAAACTTTTGTCTGCAGCTGCTCTGCTTCTATGTCTGCAATGTTGTTGTTTCAAATTTCTCTTTCTGTGGCTGTGATCAGTTCAACTAGTGGGATTTGCTTCGAGAAGCTGGTCAGGGACTTCGTTTGCTCTTCACTACCCGACTCACTGGACCCTCTACAATTTGCATACTGCCACAACAGGTCCACTGATGACGCCATAGCCCTGACACTACACACTGCCCTGTCACACCTGGAGAAGAGAGACACGTATGTGAGAATGCTGTTTGTAGATTACAGCTCAGCATTCAACACCATCGTTCCCTCGAAGCTGGACAGGAAACTGCAGGATCTAGGACTGAGTAGCTCCCTCTGCAGCTGAATCCTTAGCTTCCTGTCTGACAGACGCCAAGTGGTCAGACTGGGCAGCATCACCTCATCCTAATGAACACTGGTGCTCCACAGGGGTGTGTACTGAGCCCTCTCCTGTACTCACTCTACATCGACTGCACGGCCACTAACAACTCCAACGTCATTGTGAAGTTTGTGGACGACACTACAGTGGTGGGTTTTATCACCAACGGTGATGAGACGGCCTACAGGGAGGAGGTCAGCGCCCTGACCTACTGGTGTTAAGACAACCATCTCACCCTCAACGTCGCAAAGACAAAGGAGCTGATAGTGGACTTCCAGAGGTGCAGAGAAGTACACACCCCCCAGCACCATCAACGGCGCTGCTGTGGAGAGAGTGAGCAGCTTCCGGTTCCTTGGTGTACATCTAGCTGAGGATCTTACGTGGTCAGGACACATAAACAAAACAGTGAAGAAGGTGCAGCAGCGCCTCTTCTTTCTCAGGAGACTGGAAAGATTTGGCATGCATCCTCAGGACCTTCTACCGCTGTGCCATTGAGAGTATCCTCACTGGATGCATCACCACCTGGTATAGCAACAGCACCGCTTACAACCGCAAAGCTCTCCAGAGAGTAGTGCAATGTTCTGAACGGATAATTGGAGGTGAGCTTCCCTCCCTCCAGGACATCTACAGGAAGCGGTGCCTGAGGAAAGCGGGGAGGATCATCAAGGACTCCAGTCACCCCAGCCATAAACTGTTCAGACTACTTCCATCAGGAAGGAGGTTCTGCAGCATCCGGTCCCGTACCAGCAGACTGAGAGACAGCTTCTTCCACCAGGCCATCAGACTGCTGAACACTTCATAGACACCTCAGCTTCACTACTGGAACTTCAACATTATGCACTCCACACTGTATATAAATGCCACTGTTTTGCACATGTCCAACTACCAACCTCTGTATATTTTATTTTATTGTTTACTCTATTTAATTTGTAAAATATGTATACACACACACACACACACACGTAGAAAAACATATTTAGTATACACATCCAGTAATGCATACATTCTTATATTGTACATATATTTATTACTCTCAGATTTAGCCATTCTTATATTTTGCTTGTTTTATGTTATTGTATTGTTGCACAACTCTGTTGCTTGTGAAACTCGCACACAAGAATTTCATTCGCATGTACTGTACCAGTGTACCTGCACTTGTGACGTGACAATAAAAGTGATTTGATTCGATTTGTCTCTGCATCACAGATACCACCATGACTGTCACATTCACTTGCCGTTCCTCCTCAGGTGTGGCTGTTATCTTGACTGTACCTGTACTACATTAGAGCTACGATCAAACCTCTTCATGCAGTGTGATTCTAACTGGTTGCTATGGTTATACCTCTGACCTCTGTACCTCCTGCGGTACCATTAGAGAAAGTGATGTAGTGAAACACTGTGTCAGAATAAAAGACATAACACTGATATTATTTTTCAGGCTTACCGTTTAGAGCAGCTGCGAGGCAGAACATGTGAGCCCATCACTACTCTCTGTGCTCGTTGATCAGATCCTAATCTCTGGTCTGCTTCAGCAATCAGCTTCTCTCTGAATCGAACTGAGCTGCCAATCTTCTCACAGCTTGTTCACGCGTGTTTTAGCGTTCGTTACTTTAGATTTATGGTCTGCATCATAACTACAATGTAGCCACAAACTCCCCTAATTCCACACTCTAACCTAACCTGCACCTCTAAAAAAGTACCTGTACGTCAGGTTGATGCAGCTGCTGTGATTGGTCTGTTGAACACCGTTGATTCTTCCTGTGCATTTCCAGCTACTTTTTCAGCAGCCAGAAATTCTTTTAATTATTTATATTTTAAACCTGTTGGCGTGAGATGAACCAAAGATGAAAGTCTTTACTGTGAGAAGAAACAAGCGTGCTCAGAGCATCTGAAAGCAGGCATGAGATGACAACCGTCTGTCTGATGCCTTCATCAGTGAGAGTTAGCCATGCGTCCTAATTGCTCCAGTATGAGAGAGCTTTCAGTTTATTTCTGCTTGTGTCGCTTACATTGTCATCTCTGTGCTCGGCATCCCAAGACAACTAGCTGATTCAGAAACATTACACAATCAGCAAGGTTACACAAACACACAAAAATATCCCATCCACCACAATCTGACATTTTACCAGCATGCTGGTAGTATTTTCAGTGCTCCAAGTACACAGGTTCCAGATTAATGCTTTCACTGTTTTTCCAACACTTTGAGTGCAGCAGAGCACATGAAAGTCTCAAGCCTGAAAAACACTATCAGGCTCCGTTAGATCAGGTTTACACTGCATTCGTCACGAGAGCAGGACTTATATTCTGTGAGTAGCACCTGTGTGATTGATCAAAGTCTGAATAAACTGTTTCTGTGACGGAGAGGAGCAAAACTGCGTCCGTGTTTGATCTGTGTTCCTCACAAAGTGCATTCTGGGTAAACTTTCAGGCTCATATGAGTGAGTAGGGACTCATATGAGTGAGTCTACTCACTCATATGAGTGAGTAGACACCTATAGCCTACTCAGTAGGCTATAGGTGTCTGCGGGGAACAGGTGAGAACAGATGGAAGGTCTTCTTTCATCTGAAACCAGGATCATCTTCTGCTGTGACTTACACTTTGCAGTATATTGTACAGTGAACTTGTCTGTCTATTTCACAGTATAATTTGCAGTATATACAGCATATTTCGCAGTATATACAGTATATTTCGCAATATATTGTACAGTATATCTTGCAATATATTTGGCAGTATAATTTACAGTATAACTTGCAGTATATTTCGCAATATAATTTGCAGTATATACACTATATTTTGCAGGACACAGCACTCTCGGGCTTTTCCAGAGGCAGTACTTTGCGCGTGCGCACTGCATCGCTGCCTGCGCCTTTAAGAGCCCGTTGCGCCGAGCCGAGCAGCTCTGACGATGACGCCATGCTGTTATTTTTATCGCGGTGACCTCATCGTTCTATGGCAGCACCAGGACTTCACCGAGTCCCTCCGCCGCTTCTGCTCTCCTCTGCGACCCGTCCTCTCCGGTACACCAGGCGGACTCCCCCGGTTTGTCCAGCCGGGTCGGAGGAGCTGCTGTCCGGACTCTGACGTCGAGTTTTCAGACGGTGAGTTCACCAAAATTTCTGGTTCAAGAGTGACCGAGCGGCGGCTGAAGTTCCGTTACCGGGCCTAAAGTTAAAGTTCGCTCCGTGTGTCAGCCCGGGCTAACCCCGCGTCTGAGGGGAACTTAGCGGGAAAACGTCGCTGTTCGTCGGTTTCTTTTTAGGTGAGCCGGAGTGGCGGTCAGAACGCGGAGACACACCGATAAAATGTGAGAGAGCAGCGGGCTGAGAGAGTTATAAAACGGCCAACGTAACATCCGAAATGTCGCCCACACCGCCCGAAGCTCCCAGAACCAGCGAGGAGCCTCCAACAGCAGCCAGGCCTCCCTTAAATCAAACTCACACTACAACAGCACAGGTTAGCTCGTATTAGACCGTCTGTGACTGCGCTAAAATATACCGAAACTGCCTTAAAATAAAGACAGAACAATATTTGTGGGTAGTAATGTCCTTTTAAATAATAGTAAATTTACTTATTTGTTTAAATTACCCTTAAACTCTGCTGACACCACTCATATTAGCTCATATTACAGTTCCAGTGCCTGTAAGTTCCCTTAAATATGCCAGGACTTCCTTAAAATGAAAACTAGCGTTATGTATGTGTATTAACATCCTTATAAATAATAACTAACTCAGTCTATGCAGGCAGATATCCATTTATTACCGCAGAAACTCTTTATCTGCTCATCTCAATTTCATTTTGACCAGTCTTCCTTAAACATGGTGAAACTTCCTCAAAGGTAAAGTATGAGCATTAATCTCCTCGTGATTCACTCAGATAACCCTGAACACCACCGATGACAGAGCTGTAAACATTAAGCTCTCCTTAAATCTGCCCAAACCCCCTAAAATAAAAGATAAAGCCTATTTGTTTATATTAATGTCTGATAAATGAAGCACCCTTCAGACTCTCAGATAACCTTTAAACTGCTGAGCATGCTTTTAACAGCACACACTAGACTTCCCTTACTAAATGTCTTTAAAGTTAAAGGTACATTTATTTTAAATATAAATAATATATTTAATGGAAATGTTCCATTATTTTTTTTAAGTGAAATAAACATCCAAATGTAAATAAGTTATTACAAAGTTAACAGGTGACCATTAGGTGTGTGAATCAGGTAAGCTGAGTAAATGAAGCTCACACTTCTCTGAGTGATCTGACCTCAGAGTCACGTTTCAGACTTCAGAAGAAGGTTTGACATTTAAATTTGAGAACCGTCTCTGTTGCATCATCTCTGCACACTGTCAGTACAAACGCAGGCAGCAAATAAGCATGATCAACATACTGAAGGATAATATGAGCATCAGAGGGTCCACACAGCCTGTACAATAATAAAACTTTGGATTGAAATACTGCAGGGTTAGATCAACCTAGCCGGCTGCTGTAGGTGTGTACTGTACAGCTATACCGGTCCAGACAGTCCCCTGAGAGTCTGTGTTCTTACAGATATCCAGACTGTGATGGAACAGAGTTAATGAAATAAAACAATTGTGGTTCATCTCAGTGGTAATAACAGTCTAAAGGAACTGAAAACTGATGGTTTAAGCTGCCAATAATCAATCTGTCAGTAATCAATACTCACCTGTGAGGGTGGACCTTTATCAGCCTAACCTGTGTTAGATTATTTCATAAGCACTGTCAGGTAAATGAAACCCAGCTAACTCACTTATTATCTGTGTGTTTCCTTCAGGAGAGGAAAACCTCGCCGTTTTCAGTGGTTTGTTTTTAAACGTTTGCACTGATGCTGAGAGGTGTCAGTTTAGAGCCGGTGAGTCACATGACCAGAGCAGTGAATAATTTTTATTTATGCGTTTACGTTTAGTGAGTGTGCTCAGTGAGGAAATTTAAGTGTCATGCAGGTCAGTAGGATGGTGGTGAAGCCTGATCAGTGTCCTTGAGGGAACCGGAAGTGATGTCAGGGTGACGGCCAGCTGCTGACAGCGTTTCCACCAATTACAATTAAACGCTCAATCATGGCGTTGTTTATAGCCATCACAGCACTGGTTTACTTCCTCTTCAGCACAATGAGCTGATCATGTGTTGGGGCTGAACCACAAGTTCCTCTCTGTAGTGGCTTTGGAAGCCTCATTTTAAATTTTTTTATTATAATTAATAGTTAAAACAATCTGCTGCAGCATGCCCCACCCACCTTTTTACCAGCTTCTTATTTTGAATGCTTGCCTCCGGGTGATTGGTCGACACTCCAGCGTCATTTTCAGAGTGTTGGCTCAGGTGAGCACAGCGGGAGTCTAACCTGTCTTTGTGTGATGTCAGCACAGGGCTAAAGTCCTGTGATTGGCTGCTTTTAACCTCAGGTCATTCACCTTTGACCGGTCTCCACTGTCAGCTCAAGCTCTGAGCGCACCTGTCACATGTAGAGGCGCAGAGGAGCAGGAAGTGGCAGCGCTCTTTATCTGATGGTGTTTGAAGATGAGGGCTCTCTGTGTCTCAGAGGCCCGACTTCACCGCTCTGTTACACCTGATAACAGCCTCTACCTGGACTCTTACCTGTGGTGTAGAGCTGAGGACGAGGCCGGCGCTCGCCCTCAGACTAAAATCATCATGACTCAGAGCTCGAGCCTCCAGAGAAAACCAAACTCTGACAGGAGGTCAGTACTCAGTGAGCGCCCACCACTCAGATTATTTTTGTTTTTCTGCTTTAGTGACAGTGACATCGGCTTAATAACACTCCAGGGCTATTTTTAGGTTTTTGAGTCAGAAGGACGACCAAGCAGCCTGTTTGTCTCTCTGAATCTAAATGCAGTAGTGATGTTATACAAGGCGCCTGGTCACCTCACTTCCTGTCACAGATCTCCTGCCGCAGGGGTTCATGTTTAACATGAAAGTTTTATAGGTGGGTTCCAATTAAGATTAATGGTCATGGCGACGGTGGGTCACGTGACTCCGGCATGCCGCCTGAGCTCAGTGTGTGATGTTGCAGGAGGCTGGCAGGTGATTTGAGTCGAGGCATTTCTGCAGACCGGTGCCCGTGATGCCATCTGTTCCTGTGGCTCGTAGCCGGTAATTTGACAGATCGGGTGTCAGAGCAGGAATGTCCTGGCTTGGAAAAACATCAGCGGGATCCGAATTATTGGATTGAAGTGGAACCTGATGTTGGAGACACAGCCAGAAGCTCCAGCTCCAGAAAACACAATCGTCCTCTTTCTTCCTGGTTCATGGCTCCAGGCTGGTCTCCTCTTGATTTTACATTCCTCCTTGCAGGCGCTAATTCAGTTCCTCCACATAAACCATCCGTTCTGTCGGGGGGGAATGTAGGTCAGTGCTCTTTGGAGGGATGGCTGTAGTTTACACAATCGTTTTAATGTGGACGTGATGCTAACACACCTGAAGGTTGATGTTGGAGCTGCAGTCTTGTGTGTGCAGCTCACTGTGGACATGTTAACTCTTTAAACACCATCACAGCTCTGCAACCACTGTCCACACTCCTTCAATCATTGGTTTCATTTAACCATCACAGGTACCACTTTCATCAGTCTCATCTCCACCTCATCCTCTTTCTCTTCAAGCTTCTCCTGAGTGAAGTCTAACACATGAAAACAAAGATAAACGTGCTCATATATTCTCGTCGTTGTCAGCTGCTCAGACATGTGACCCTCACGTCTCCCCACAGCTGACAGCGACCCAGCTAAACAGCAGCAGCTGGTTATAAGCTAAAATTGTGCAGCTGATGTCAGGCTCGAGTGTCTAAAGCAAGGGTCTCAAACTTAAATGACCTGAAGCTCACTTTAGTGTTTTCAAGTAGTACTAAAAAACAAACAAACAGGAAAACACCCACAAATATTTCCAAAAATGTAGTGTCTTTTGTTTGTTTGTTTGTTTTTTAGATTTCAAATATTGTATAAAAAGACAAAACTGAAAACGTGAACACAATTGTTTTCCCCCTCACTCTTAACTAACTGAAGCCTTACAATGAACTACCAAATAAATAAATTGTTACTCTCTTTCTGGCCAAACACATGGCAGCACATCTCCTATAATTTTGTTCGTATTTAACAAAATAAGACAGACATTAGTTTTTACACTTTACACATTAGTTTTTGACTGCTGGTGTTTTCTTTACAAATAACGTTCTTACTAACACAGTCAATCCTTAAACATGTTTGTACTCTCTGCTCATATTGCCTTCATATTAAATTTTTTTTTGCTTTTTAAAGAACTTATTTTAACATTAAATTCAACAACACGTGGGCTGCAAGGGGACCCAGGGCTGCGAGTTTGACACCCCTGGTCTAAAGTCACACTTTCCCTCTGATAAAGTGTCTTAATTACATCTCACATAAATTTATTCATCAACAGTCCAGCAAAGTTCGAGCCATTCCAGAGATGCTGGTGAGTCTGTGGAGCTACAGCGTTGCCTCCGTCTCGTTAACATGTTTTAAATGTGGTGCCGCCGACAGAAGGAAATAAAATGTGGGGACTTTTTCTGGGTCTCCTGGCTGTATACGGGTCAGTCCTGCTTACAGTTACCTGTGAAGGTGATTTGGGATTCCTGCTCTCCGCTGTGTTATCTGCAGCTGTAGAGACCTGGGACCACTCCATCTATCCCAGGTGGATGGTTTCACTTTCCTTTGGCTGGGACCGCGAGTTTAACGGTTGACCACTTGTGCGCTGAACCTCGATGACATCACTAAAATGAAGCAGCAGGACCCTTTACAGATGTGCCAAGCAACTAAGTCCCACTCTGAGGAGAAGGTGCAACAAGTTTGGGGATTTTTCGGCTCTAACTTTTACAGCATGAGGGAGTGTCCTGGTGCAGAGCTGTGAGTCATCCTGAGACCAGCTTCTGTCATACCTGCACAGCTGGATCAAGTTGTCAAGTGGCTTTATTGTCACTTCAACCATGTGCAATGGTACAGTACACAGTAAAGCGAGACAGTGTTCCTCCAAGACCATGGTGCTACATATAACAGACAATCAACACAGGACTACATAAAGTGCAAGTGTGCAAAAATTGCAAAAAACAAAACAAACACAGTGCAACACCAGACAGAATAGAACGATACAGACACAAGACAGTGCAATTGAAAGGTGCAACAATGACAGTGGGTTGTGCAAAAAACTGAACACTGTGCAAAAAGTAATTTGATGTGTGTGTGTGTGTGTGTGTGTGTGTGTGTGTGTGTGTGTGTGTGTGTGTGTGTGTGTGTGAGATTGTGCAGATAAGTGCTTCAACACCTGAGCTCAAAGAAGCAGCTCAATCATTCGTCACACTTTTACGAGCTCGAGCACAGAAACCACTGCATCGCTGATTTCTTACACAGCTCAGTATGAGGGTGTTATTTGATAATTATTTTCAGCTGGAAGGTGAGATCACCTGCATGTAGTGTACCTCCTCCCAACAAACAACTGATTTAAATCTTTATTACTGACTGTAAGGCCCACTCCAAAATAGGGCTGCTCAATTAATCGAATTTTAATCACGATTACGATCTGGGATTTCAACGATCATTAAAAATGACTGAGCCGATTATTAGCCCCTCCCTCGTGCTTTACTCTCGCGCTGCTCCGTGTGGCAAATCAAGCGCACCTCTCTGCATTTCGAACACACGTCACAACAATTAAGAGGACCCAAGGGAAGCTCGGAAAGCTAAGCAGAAGTTATTTGGAGAGGAGAGTGACTGCCATTGGTTGAAAAGAGAGGTAAAAAAAAAAACTTCAGTGGTGTGGAAACATTATGGGTTTGCGGAGTCAGACGTGGATCAAGTAGACATAGTGTGTAAACTTTGCTACGGTGTCGTAGCTGCACCACAGAGCAACACTGCAAAGTTCACTAAATATAGATGTTTACATTTTTCATTTATTTTTTATATTGCAAACATTTGCACTGTTATCAGTATTTGCACACTATTTTATATTATTTTTTTAAAGTCATTATTCAATACATTGTTATTGTTAACCCTTTAAATCCCTGTAGAACAGGAACCGCGTAAGCTAGCGCAATAATTTGTTTTGCATAATGAGTTGTACTTACATCTTATGCCATCAGCTTGTCCTCGGTCACGGTTTCCTTCCACATATAGCTTTGCAAAAATTGCATAAAAAGCGCTTGCAGGAACAAAAACATAATATTCCAGAAACACGCTTTGCCGATCCGATCAGCTGTTCGTAACACTTCCAACAATGAAAATGAAGTCAACGTGAACTATCTCATGCCCGCCATTTCCTGTCCGAAACCGGAAGTGACGTCATTTTCGCGGAAAATGTAGTTTTTTTACTTGTAGGCCTTAAAAGCCTATACTGGTGTTTTTATAAGTCATGTTTGACTATATACTTTTCTGAATAGTTTCTGGGATGCTTAGAACTCAAATTGCACTGCTGGAAATAGTTTATTTTGATGCACATGCTGTTTTCTTTGCAAATTTGCATCATAGGATTGTTTTTTGTTTTTCCTGCATTATATAAAAATTGCTGTATCTCCAAAATAAAACTATGAAGACACTCAAAATAAATTTCCTGTGGTGGGAAACTATTTTTTGCAACTTTTTTGTATTTAAAGTTTTGAGGGATAAGCCTCTTAAATTTCCCCAAGTAGAAATATATGTAAAAAAACAAAAACGATTTTCAATTTTTTTGTAGTTTATTGCACTTTTTTGTAATTAATGTAATTACCATGGACTTAATGCATACATATTATTAAAATATGGGCTATAACAGTTGTATTGCTGTATAGCAACTTGAAATGCTCCCAAAAATGGCACTACAGCATGTAAAAAAACAAAAACAAATAAATAAATAAATAATATAAGCTCTGGCGGACTTGGTTCTATGGTAGGTCTTAAAGGGTTAAATAAATATTGTCAAATAACCGAGATCTCAATTTCAGTGAAAATAATCGTGATTATCATTTTTGCCATAATCGCGCAGCCCTACTCCAAAACGCACGTCTCTTTTTCACGGTTTTCAGGAAAGCAATGAGAACAGCGCCGTAACTCTCCAGCTCCTTCCTCTGCTCATGTTTCAGGCTCTCTATAAAGTTTAGTGAAATTGGGCGCGATGTGTTTTGTGTCATCCTGATGTGCCGGACAACCTGACCCACCTGTCTCACGGTCATGGTTTTCTGTGTGAATAAGGTTTGTCCTGATTTGGCGTGGCGTCGTTGAATGTTTCTGAAGCGACTGTGATGCAGACTCACTCTGACTCTGTTTGTGTTTCAGATTTTAAAACTCAGAGTGATGTCATCAGGAGAAAAGACGGCTGTTGGAGTGAATGAAAGCCCCTCCCCCTCGCTGCAAACACACACACTGATGGACTGAACACACACACACACTCTGAACCACCATCTCACACACAGTTGGGATTGGCTCTCTCTCTCTCCCTCTCTCTCTCTCTCTCTCTCTCTCTCTCTGGGGCTGCCATCGGGATGACATCATACCCGGCCGACACAATGGAGCTCTTCATCCTCTGAGGTTCTTGGCCAGACTGCATCACTGTGCTGGACTGCCGGCCGGGACGCCCACAAGGAGGGGGGGAGGAGGAGGATTACTACCAGGGAGGGGGGTGGGGGGGTGGTAGGGAAGTGAGAGGAGGCAGCTCACATGTGTGAGCGTGTGGGGTCGCGGACTGGACTGGGTATGGCAAGGCCCGGGATTGTGCGCCCTATCGGGCCAGAAGCTCTGGTAGCGCTGCTGGAGGGGGCGCTGGACCGGGTGGTGCTGATTGACAGCCGGCCCTTCGTTGACTACAATACCTCCCACATCCTGGAGGCCGTAAACGTGAATTGCTCCAAGCTGATGAAGAGGAGGCTGCAGCAGGACAAGGTGCAGATTGCCGAGCTGCTGCAGCATTCAGCCAAAAAGAAGGTGAGTAGTGGTGGTGGTGGTGGGAGGGTGGGGGCTGCTCCGGTGTGGTTAGAATACGGCTCAGATTCAGAACGATGCGTTAGGTTAAAGTACGGAGCAGGCCAGGGGACAAATGACTGGTCACTGTGTCACAAACTGTATATAAAAGATGGACACAGCTGTCGCTTTAAGTGCTGTTGCAATGTTTTCAGAGTCAGACGTGACCGTGCCTGATGTGGTGAGTGGAGTTGTTGGGTGATGCTGACATGATTTGCCATTCATCTGCACATGCTCACTGAGGCATTGTTTCTAGTTTCAAGTTGATGGGAATTTTTTATTTATTTTTTTTACAAGCTCAATATCCTTTATTATTATGTGCAGATTTATTTTCTCTTTTCCTGATCCTGGATGTACCTGTGTATCTGTGTTGCAGTTGGAACTGCAGGCCGATCAGGAGGTGGTGGTGTACGATCAGAGCTCTGCCGACCCAGCCGCTCTGAGCTCCGAGTCCTTTATCAGTGTCCTGCTGGTTAAACTGGAGAGGAGCTTCCCCTCCGTACACCTGCTCTCAGGTGAGCCTCCCTGCACCCGCGTCGCTCTGCCATAACTAAAGTTCAGAGTGTGGCCTGTAGGGAACGTTTAACTGTGGGGGGTGAGCAGTTCACCGGGTTCACCGAGTCATGACGATGAATCTTGAGCCTCTGACTCTGGCATGCAGCTGTAATCTAAGTTTAAACAGGAAACCTCTGAAAGCGAGCGGCTGCTTCCTGCTGGACGTCTCTGCGACGCCATTAAACCTCATTTACACTCGTTAAAGGTGATTAAAGTGAGATGGCAGCAGCTAATGGGAAGGAACCGATCAGATTATTGATTTCTGATCGGCTCTAGCTCTGAGCGAGCATGCTGCAGCTGCCTGCAGCTATTTCTACTGAGTGTGGCGTTATGTAACGATGATGTAATGCTGCACGGTGGCTCCACCCTCACATCAGAAAAACCAAACAAAGTGCTAGCTCTGAGGTTTCAGTTACACAACAGCCACTTCCACTGGGAGACCAGAGTCACAAAACACGCCCGCCAGCGAACTGAGTCAGACAGGCATGTGAGCAGGAAGTGCTCATATGCTATGTTTAAATCCATAAACAGACAAGCTGTTAAAATTAGCTACAAAAACACAGAATATTTAATTTTTTTAAATTAAAATAAGAATGTAAAAGAAATGCTTAAAAATAAAAGAAAAAACACAAATCATAAAAAATTGAAAAAAGTTTTAAAAAAAGTCAAAAATCAGTCAGTAAACTTAAAAAAATTGTAACAGAATTTAATTTATTAAATGTATTTATTTATTTTTTTAAAAGTACCAGGACATTTAAACCAGGAGTGTTTGGGCCTCAGTTAAAAACTGTGTGAACATCTTTCAGGTTCTGTCTTTGGATTGTGTACAATCATGATCACAGGTGTAGTTATAGATCAGAACGTTTTCTTTACATGATCAATAGCTGGACTCACCTGGCACTTTCTGCTGGAAATAAATCGGTTTCCAAAGGAGGCTGCAGAACATCGATGCTCTGGCTTGTTGCCTGGCAACAGGTGATGAGGATGTTTGAGTCGAGCAGAGACAAAGATTCAGTCTGATTCCTGCCGGAAGGAAGCACAGCTGTTGACCTCATTATTTCACTGTCAGCTGACTCTGTGTGTGTGTGTGTGTGTGTGTGTGTGTGTGGTCTCAGGTGGGTTCTCCGAGTTCTCTCACCTTTTTCCTGGTCTCTGTGAGGGGAAGTCCACCCTGGTTCCTTCCTGCATCTCTCAACCCTGCCTGCCCGTCACCAACATCGGGCCGACCCGTATTCTGCCTCACCTGTACCTGGGCTGCCAGAGGGATGTCCTCAACAAGGTGACACAGCACCACCCCCACATCACAGCCCTGCCCCCGAACGCTTTTTTAAAAAAAATGTATTTTATTTTTTTTAATTCTCTCTTCTTGGGGTCCAGCCTCTCTGGTCCGGCTCTGATCCAAACCTGTGTTTGTTTTCCAGGACCTGATACAACAGAACGACATTGCCTACGTCCTGAACGCCAGCAATACCTGCCCCAAACCAGACTTCATCCCAGACTCCCACTTCCTCCGAGTCCCCGTCAACGATTCGTTCTGTGAGAAGATCCTGCCGTGGCTGGATCGCTCGGTGGAGTTCATAGGTCAGCATCACTTGCCCACCTCTCTTGTGTGACTGAATAAACCAGACCCTACTGCTCTCTGCTCAGTCTGAACTTTGTTGTGTTTCAGAGAAGGCCAAAGCCTCCAACGCCCGAGTCCTGGTCCACTGCCTGGCTGGAATCTCCCGCTCGGCCACCATCGCCATCGCCTACATCATGAAGAGGATGGACATGTCACTGGACGAGGCATACAGGTGAGAAGTCAGGACTTCTGAATCTGACCTGGGACCAAGTCTGTTTGTTAGTTTAAAATGTTTGAATGCTCAGTTTTCTGAGTTCTTCCCCCTGTGATGTCATCAGAGGTCACTGAACTCTGAACATAACCAGGTTGTAGTCATCAGTCAGCCGTTGACAAGGCTTCTGAAGCCCCAACAAGCAACCAGAGACAAGTTTAGACATTTATTTTACATCCACGTAATGTTTGCATAGAATCTGGAGCTCAGACACTCTGTTAGTACACGAGCCTCACAGCAGCTATATAGTTGGGCGGATTAGTCAGACGCCACCAGATGGAGCATTGTTGGTGAGAAACACCATCCAAGCTTATCCTTTTTCAGGGTTGCGGGGGGCCCAGATCGCCAGTCTGTCACAGGGCTAACGCACAGGGACAGACAACCATTCTCGCTCACATTCACTCCCGCATTCACACCTATGGGCAATTTGGATTAACCAGTTAACCTATCCCCACTAACTGCATGTCTTTGGACAGTGGGAGGAAGCTGGAGTACCCAGAGGGAACCCACGCAAACACAGGGAGAACATGCAAACTCCACACTGAAAGGCCTGATGGTGTAATTGAACTCAGGACCTTCTTGCTGTGCGGCAACAGTGCTACCGACCGTGCCACCGTGCTGCCCGAGAAACACCATGTATCAGTTAATCTCGGCATGATGTTTGTTAACACTGTAGTTAGTTCTTTTAAAGGTGAAAGAACTAGATTGAAGGCACAAGTGGCAGAAATTAGCTTTCCCCTAGGAGTGGATGGACTCTGCCTTGTGATAGTGTGAGGAGTTCAGTCATTCATTCAGTCTAAGCTGGAGGAGGTGGTGAGAGGGAGGTCTGGGCTCCCCTGACAACTCCAGATAAGCAGAAGAAAATGGCTGATTTTTGTGCGCAGTTTAGTTTTCAGATGATAATTTGTCATTAAGCGGCATTTGTTTTTATTGAATATTTACTTTTAGACGAGTCGGTTCATCTTGTTTTTTTCTCAACTAAGAAACAGTCACTAGGACGATCCCTAACAAACACGGCTAGCAGCTACAGCTGCATGTGTCAGCCTCCACCTGTCAGTCAGAAGCCACGCCCCTAATAATGCAAACTTTAAATGTGCGCATGTTTGGTATTGAATGATGCTGACAGCCGTAAGTGTTTGATCCTCATTAACCTGTCGTGTTGCTTCCTGTCCATAGTCATGCTCCTGTTTCTCTTCCTCATTCAGGTTTGTGAAGGAAAAGCGGCCGACTATCTCGCCCAACTTTAACTTCCTGGGTCAGCTGCTGGACTTTGAGAAGAAGATAAAAAGTCCTCCTGGTACGGACGCCAAACCCAAGTGTCTCCATCCTCCGGAGCCCAGCAGCGAGGCCTGCGCTCAGCCTGAGGATGCGGTCCCAACGCCCGGCGTGACACTGCTGGAACCTTTGACCCTGCCGTGCGTTTTAGCCAATGCCCCCGAGGAGCGCCTGCTGGCTCAGGCTCTGAGTGGCCTGCAGCTCGCCGACGGCTCAGAAGACAGTGCCCGGTTGAAACGCTCCTTCTCTTTGGACATCAAGTCATATGGCGAGCCTGGCGGGGGCGGCACCCATCGAGTTTTCGCGCCTCACAGCGGGTCGGGGGACAGCAATGACTTCTACAAGCCGCCATCCTTCAAAGAGACAACGAGTAAACCCTGCCAGTTCTCGCCAGTGGAGGAGGTTTCAGAGCAGTCCACGCCGGAGCAGAGCCCTGATAAGGAGGAGGCAGGCAGCCCGCAGCCAGCGGTGTCATCGGCCTCCAGCGGCTTTGCTAAGCCACCCACCGCTCCAACCAACTGCTCCCACCACTTGCACCGGAGCGGGAGCATGGAGGAGAACGCCACCAGCTTCCTGTTCGGCCTCTCACGGAGCCAGCAGCACCTCGCCAAACCAGGAGGTGGCAGCGCCCTGAAGGGCTGGCACTCGGACATCCTACTGGGCCCTGTCACCGTCTCCACCTCCTCTTTGGCCAGTGGATGGTACCTCTCCTCAGAGTCCACGCGCTTCTACTCTACATCGGCTATCCTGAGCGGCGGCGGCTTCACGGCGTACAGCTGCAATCACGGCTTGGAGGCGGTACGGCGGCGGCAGCGGACACATGACCGCGGTGACTCGAGGAGGAGCTGGCACGAAGAGAGCAGCTTTGAGAAGCAGCTGAAGCGGCGCAGCTGCCAGATGGAGTTTGGAGATGGGATGGCGGACAGCCGCTCCCGCGAGGAAATGGGCACGGCGGGGAGTCAATCAAGCTTCTCGGGCAGTATGGAGGTCATCGAGGTGTCGTGAGTTCACACACGCAACACAAACCAACGATTCCGTGTTGTGTCAGGGCCGACCCTGACAGTGGAGGACAAGGAGGGGACGAAGCCAGCAGTTGAATGGTTTTTAAATGCAGGTAAAAGTCGAATAAATCAAACCAGCTATGACTCGATCGGGTCTGATTCACGGTGATGGAACTTCCTGTGTGAGCGGCATTCAGGGGCATACAGGTAGTGTAGCAGCTCTTAATCGATGACAGCTGAGTCTAATGGCAGGTTTCTGCTGGGGTAACAACTTTTCATGAAGGTCAGACCATCTGAGTGGTCTCACAGCTCGGCAGCCATCTTGGTAACGCCTCTGAGCGGTTGGCTTTAATCTAATTTGTCACAGTAATGATCGTCTTTCTGCTTTCCACAACGATCCACTCAGTGTGATCGGAGATTGGCCTTCCAATCACATATTTGACATCATCTGTACAGCGTAATCTGTCAGGTCAAATAAATCTGACCCCTGACCTGACTCTACCTCTGACCAGTCTGATTGTTCCCTGACCTTCATGTTCCACAGTAACTGCCTAATAAGTGCCTTTATGCGTTTCAAGATGGCTGCCGAGTGGTGAAGGAGTTTGTGATGAAGCTCATCTGTGTTTATCTATCTGGTGGCAGGGGCTTGAGAGAGTACTGCAGCTTTACATGGGCATATCCATAGGGTGGGTTAGAACCATAGGTTGGCGTGACCTCTGAGCTAATATCAGGATATGAGGTCTGGAAGAAGCACTTTGGGAACTGGTTAACATGTCCGTGCTGCTGTGGTAACTCGTTAAAGGGCCAAAATGTCACTCCAACAGTTTAAAAACAGGAAATGCTGAAATGCGTCGAATCAGAGAGCTGCTGTGACTGAACACTCACCGCTGCTTTAACATGTCGTGTGCAGACCTGTCTGAGGGACTCGCACTTTAAACTTTTTTTTTCACTTCTAATCAATTCGTGATTGAAAATTGTGGCTGTAGTAATCAGTACCTCCACCGGAGGCAGTACTCACTGCAGCCTGTCAGCTTTGGAACAATTTTTTCTGTTTTCTGACATTAGTACATTGGGAATAGTTGGTTAATGGGACGTTAAATCAATACACTGATGTCAGACATCGCCTATGTGTTTTGCCGTGGTGGCTATTCCTGCCACACTTGGACCTTGTGATTGACGACAGGAAGTGAAACAAAGACTGCCAAGACTCTCTGGGGGGGGGGGGGTCAAAGGAGCTAGTTGGCAGGTTAACTCTCAGGTGTCCTCTGAGGCAATCAGAGGGGATCTCTGGCCTCACCTGGATGGACAGCAGGTCATGTGATCAGACGTATTCACAGGTAATCTTGCACTACTGTGGTATAGAGGTTGGTTTGATTCAGAGTGTTTAAAAAGAATAAAAAATATGACTTTTCAGATGTGTAAGTTTGTCTGCTTCATCTTTAAACTTCTAATCTCACACTGTATGGAAGACCAACACTGCCAAAAAATACAAAATACATGCTCTGACGTGTAATTAAAGTGGACGTGAAACTACACATACAAAGGCTAATTTACACCTCTGAGCCCTGCTCTCAGACACTGACATAGATGTAACTCTATCTGTGAAGCTTGGTTTTTAGAAATAAATTCTTAAAGTTTTAAAAACATGTTTAGCACAATGTTCTGTCAGTACGGAACACGACATTTTTTTTCCCATATTCATTTTCCTTTGGATTTATTGACCATAAAAATAAAGTGGACAAATTATTGATTATAAAATAATCAGCTAATTTCACCTTGTAGAATAAAATTAATTGAGTGTAAAAAAAAAAAAAAAGTAATTTCTGTAATTGTTTTTCCCATATTTATCAATAAATGAGAAATATGAATAGATCTAATGTAGTCAAACAGTTTGAAATTTTAACAAATGTTTATACACTATCAAAAATGATACATTAATTAAACAGATACTCCTGTTTTATTTCCTTATGTGTTTCCTGTATGGGAGTCTGAAAAGTACAAAACATAAAAGAAAAAGTATAAATAAATCAGAATATATGATTCAGTTTTTTTTCATGCAGTTTTCATCTGTATGAAACGTTGCTTCATCATCCTCGTACTGTAAGTCAGGTTTAATGTAGTTTTTGTATTTTACATGTAAATATTTTCCTCCTGCAGATTTGTAAGTAAACAACGTCGATGATGCTGTTTTATTCCAGAGCAGTTTAAAGAGTTAAAGCGACCGGTAATGTTGCTGATGGACCAATCAGAAGGCTCCAGTCAATGACTCTGGATGCTGAGGCTGTGGTGACCCACGCTTCAGTAACAAACAGGAAACTGTGTTTAAAGGTTACCCTCCACTGAAGCTTTCACCAGCAGGGGTCAGCATTGGCTGCATTACCTGCATGTCCTCAGCAGGCTTCCCTGTTTCCAGCCAGCCAGGAACAGGCTGTTAATGACTCACCTGGTAAATGAAGGCCACACTGACTCGTTTAAACAGGATTCAGATGTGCACTGTGATTGGTCCAAACCTGACCACAGTCATTAGGGTCAGCTATTTATGAAGCTCTAAGAATGGGGTGCGGGCCAAGTATCTGCATGATGGCCATAATCTGAGCTGTTCCAGTTCTCCAAAACACTAAGGAAAGGAGGGTCAGTGCTTCTTGTATTGTTTCCTTTAGCAGAGGAGATGCTGGCTGGACCATCCTTTATGAAAGGGGAGGAGAAGACACCACCCTATAATTCATAGTGACTGAGCATCTCACCCTTTATGACAACGACAATACAGAGCAGAAATGAGCATATAAATGTTCAACATAACAGTATTTTCCATTTCACCCATAACCTTCTGACATATTCAGTTTTTATCAGCAGCTGTTAAAATGACATACTACATTTAAACGTTGCACCAGTGGAAGAAAAACTGCTTTCTGTTGACCTGCTGCTGCGTGTAGAACGTTGTATGAGCTCAACATTATGATCTATAACAACTGATCAGAGTGTGTTTAAGGTTCTGTGTGGTCACTGTTCAACCCATCAGGGGAGAAAAGGAATTATACACAGCAGGTAAACATAAGAAAATAAGACAAGTTTTACTTTACGGACTACTGGACAGATTTACTAAGTGGGGCAAATTATTGTGATGTCACAACTGAAGATGATCTGACAATGTGCTTTAAAGTTTCACACAAGTGTTTCTCTTTGAAAACAGGCAGGATTTTTCAGATTTTGTGCAGTTTGCAATTGTGTGTCAGACTTTTAATTCACATTTGCCATATTTGTGTGACTCATTAAGATATTCTCCTCCTGAAGGTGAAACTCTTACAAACACGTGTGCATAAGGCTAGCCGCAGTTACGAACTCTGAGTCTTTTCACAAAAGGTTTTACAGAAATTCCAGTCACATGACCTCCTGTTTTCATTGTCGTCACCATGACAATTGACTGATTTTTGGATTATTTTCATTACATTATTTCATCATTCACAGCTCTTCTCCCTGAGGATTCTGGCTAAGAAACTGATCTCTGGGTTCAGGCCACGTGGAAGAGTCCTGACTATACTCGGATACTTTTAGTGAGTACTAGTACCATGGTGTTTTACTGCAGGCAGAGGTTCTGCCTCTCTGTTGCTGAGTGTGTCCTGTCCCAGCAGGGGGGGCCCTCGCTGCCTTATCACTGCGAGGGCCCCCTTCTTCCCTGAGTGTAGGCTGGAAGGCAGCTTTAGGTGACCTGATCAGCACTGTCTCAATAAATTGAAGATTATTGGTTAATTGAGACATTTATAGATAAAAAATCAATATGTCCCTCATTTTGGAATATTTTTAAAATATTTATAGCTTTCAGTGGCGAGCACTGAACTGGTGCACTAATAACATTCAATCCACAATAATGTAAAATCCATCTAATATAAAAACAGGTTAATTACGTTTTTACACTGTGTTATAGACAGGGCTAACAGATGCTAACAGAAGCTAATGGATGTTAGTAGCAGCTAGCGTAGCCCAGCAGTGGAACAAACAGCAGTGTTACGGCAGAAAAGTTCAGCATATCCTCAGCAGCTCACCTATAGTTTTTATCAGTGGGATCTGAGCTTAATAACTGAGTCATCGACTCATGTCAGTGCGCCCCAGGGCAGCTGTGGCTACAATGTAGCTTGCCATTGCCAGTGTGTGAATGTGTGTGTGAATGGGTGAATGACTGAATGTAGTGTAAAGCGCTTTGGGGTCCTTAGGGACTAGTAAAGCGCTATACAAATGCAGGCCATTTACCATTTATTTATGTCTGAGTCCTTTCATGAAGTTTTGCAGCCTCCTCCAGAGTAAACAGATACACACTGCCAGCCTTTGCAAGAGGGAAAACTCCGAGCCAGATCTGAACCTGCAACTTTGCAGATGAACAGTAGCCCACATTTTTGAGGAGAACCCAAAATATCTAATTGACACATTTCTGGGTTTTATTCCAGATTTATTGGTAAGTATTGATATTATTCAAATGTGTTTATAATGTATTTTTTAAAAAGTAGTAGAAATATGCCAGTTGTTATGAGGTAAAATCTAGATTCAGTGTCTTTGATCTCTCTTGGCTGATTAAAACATTTTTGTCCTACAGCAGCCACCGTAGCTAGGATTATGCTCTTGATTTGGGAGGGTTAAGAAAACAAAACTCAGCAGACTCCAGCTACTGACATCTGTTAGTGAAAAATTGACACACTGTAACTTCAATAAAAAAATATTGATAATAAAATGTTTCCAGTTATTTTTGTTTTTTATTTCTCTGTATTACCAATATCATAACTATTTCATTAGTTCATATTATCCGATTGTTCAGTCTGACGTCACTAGCCGTGTCTGGGCCTAAACTCTGCTGCAGGTCCATATATCAAATGATTACTCAGCATTACTGAGAGTTGAAACACTGTCTAAAGTCTTTCATCTTTAATAAAATGATCAGCGTTCTGCTCTACCAGGTGTAACAATTGAATTTAACATCCAGGCATCCATGAAAACGGAATTTATGACATTTAACGGAGTTAGAAGTTAGCAGGAAGTTAGCTCGCTAGCTTCTATCTAAATACAATATAGCATGTCCTGACTGCGGGGTTTTGGAAACAAATTCAAACGTACAGCTCTGTTATCACGTCCAAAACCCCGCAGTCAGGACATGCTATATTGTATTTAGATAGAAGCTAGCGAGCTAACTTCCTGCTAACTTCTAACTCCGTTAAATGTCATAAATTCCGTTTTCATGGATGCCTGGATGTTAAATTCAATTGTTACACCTGGTAGAGCAGAACGCTGATCATTTTATTAAAGATGAAAGACTTTAGACAGTGTTTCAACTCTCAGTAATGCTGAGTAATCATTTGATATATGGACCTGCAGCAGAGTTTAGGCCCAGACACGGCTAGTGACGTCAGACTTAACGACCTGATTGGCGTGAAGGAGGCGTGGTCAAGTAGGCAGACTGTCCTGTCAGTCCTCACTCAGGGCACACACCGCCCTCTACTGCGGTCCGTTGCTTTAAAGCTGATCCAGAGTCAGCCGCAGATTAATCTCCGCTAGGAGCTCCCGCAGCCGAACAGGAGTGCAGTTATTCAGACACAGAGTGCAGGCAGGAGCCGGTGAAGCGCCCGGAGCTCTCAGCGCGGACTGTGCCATGTCTCTGTGACCTCGGGATTTTTGAAGCCGCACCTGCAGGTGAGTCTCCTGATCCGCCGCGGAGGGGGGGCGTTGAGGTCCGGGTTAGTCCGGCGGCTCTGAGCCGTGGGTGGTGGTCTGTGAGCGGCTTCGAGCCTCTGACCTTAGTGGAACTGCGGACCGGAGCAGCTGAGCTGCCCTCTGCTCTGTGGCAGCAGCCCTGCGGTCACGGGCTCCCACACCAGATTCCGCCGGAAAGATCACACACAGTGAAGCTGTGACCGCGCGCGCGCACACACATACCCGAGTCCTCTTTACCTGAAGCTCCAGTGTCTCGGCCTCAGTTCGGCTTCACTCAAAAACACAGACAGGGCTCAAGTGAGTGTAAATTAAACTTTTATGGCCGCGCTCTCTGTTGCTGTTGGTGTGTCTCAAAGAGTCTTAGTGGATGGGTGACTGGAGCTAAAGACCAACTTTAATGCCAGTTTATTCCGGATAGAGGTGCTAGGAGCGGGCAGTGTGTGCGCCGGAATGGCTGGAAGCTTCCATTTCAGCTCCCAGCTTCTCATTTACAGCCCACACCTTCATTTATTCTGGCTGGAGTCCAGTTCTTCCTAAATCAACAGAATCTTAAATGGAGTTTGGCACACTGTGTGTTCATAATAGTAAATGAAGGTGAAGGGCAGCTCCTCCCTGCGCTAGGGTGCTCGCTCTCTCCGGAATAAAAACACCTGCCTGCTTTTGATGGCGGATCCGAGCAGTCAGCGGGCAGGTGTGTGAGGCGGCCCAGGCAGCAGGCGACCCTCCCCGGCTATATGCACAGGGCTGCCCGGTGCTCCACTTGTTCGGCTCGGCCTGGAAGCTCTCTGCTCCTCCCGGTGGTACCGGCTAACACCTGGATTCATGTGGTGCACTGAACCTCGTGCCATCACTGCCGAGAGCAGAGCAGCTAGGTGAGTGACCTGACCGGGTCACAGTCACCTGATGTTTATCAGAAAGCTCCTTCCCCCATACACCATAATGAGCCTCTCTGAGGTCACGTCTAGGTCACTGTTACTTCACTGAAGTGGTTCTGACAGAAGGTGTGATCAGACCTGCTTCAGCTGTGTGTAGGGTTGCCAACCGTCCCTTAAAAAACGGAATCGTCCCGTATTTAGAAACAAAAGTACACGTCCCGTATTGAGCTAATAAGGGACGCACTTTGTCCCGTAATACAGTGAGAATCAAAAGTAGTCTATAAATGTTTATGGAATTAACACTTTGTTTGAAAACATAATTCCCAGCCCCTCTCCTGCTTTGTGACCAATGAGCTGACACCACACTTATGACAATTCGAGTATAACAATTCAGATTACCGCTCATCTCATTGGTCGAGGAAAGGTCGCTTACAGAGAAAATACCGGAAGACAACAGATGACCACAACAAGAAACATGGCCAACAGGCAATGGCGTGTCCAGCGGGGTGGCCTGGGGGGGCACAGGCCACCCCCCAAACCAGACTGGCCACCCCAGGTGCCACCCCAAAGGCAAAACAATAAAATTCAATCAAATATCAAATGTCCGATTATGTTTTCACGGTGACGCTCAGATATCCGAGTGTAAGTGAATGCAGCATCGCTTCTGCGCTATGCGCATCACGTTAGCAAAGGTAGGAGAGCCAAGCGCGAAAGATGGCACTGCAGGAAACAATTTTTCGGTGAAAGAAAATGAGGACAGAATAAATGTCCCGGTAAGTAATATCAAGTTTGTTGAGTTTAGTAAACTTCGGTGAAATTAGAATACCAAGGAAAAAAATAACACTTAAAGAATTATTGCAGCTGTGGAATATTTCAGACAGTATGCTACTGAGGGCAGCTAACATAAGAGTTATGCGTTATAAGATATAATCTAAGTCGTAACATTGCTGTATGGAGCTGCAGATTTGGTTGCAGGTTAACATAGCTGGACTGGCCATCGGGCATACCGGGCATATCCCCAGTGACTTATTTTTTATTTTTTTTTGTAATGGCATGAACAATGAGAGGTGGTGGATTGGCCAGATGCAGGTCGATGTGTAAAAATAACTCCGTTGTTTGGTGGTGACTATGACGGGGCTTCCACAGAGGCAACAGGTGGATGAGGGAAGGGGAGGCAGGAGGAGAGACCCGAAGCAGCCACCAGTCCGAGTGTCAGGTGAACTGAACTTCAGGTAAGAAGTTATGACCTGCAGTCTATCTGGGTCAGATATAAACCAAGTTTAGGTGGAGTTTATTTTCATGTTGCTGACTTTTTACTGTCAGTTGCAATAACTCATACTGCGTTCTAGCCAGTTTGACGGAGTTTTTATACAGCTGGGTGGGTGCTATGATGTTACTGATAGTGAACTTTATTTTATTCATAAGGTTAGTAGAGTTGCCAACGGCTCCTTAAAAAAATGGAATGGTCCCTCATTCAGAGAAAATATTACGCGTTTCGTATTGAGCTGAGAAGAGACGCAGTTTGTCCCGGACTTTAGCTAGAATGGAAAAAAAGACACAAAGCTGGATTTATTCTGTCTTTATGCTGCACAGCTGCCTCTTCTTCTCTCATTCTCTCCCCCTCCCTCTCCTGTTGCTACTTCAATCATGAAACTGATCAATGATCAGCTGATCGGCTTTTCTCTCTTGTTTATCGCCCACTTTGCGCCAGAAAGAGGAAACCAGCAGATGTTGCGCTAAACAACAGCAGCACGTTTAAGCTTGATCAGCTGTTGTTAGAATGTATTTAATATTAATTTCCAGTATCAGCTGATGTTTGCTGGAGCCACAGCTGTAAAGCTGCTGGTCATGATGTCTGTTTAGATATGTGGTGAGAGGGAAACATGAAGATGAAACCAGGAGATGTCCTTACTGAACCATCAGAGCTGAACAGGTGATGGAGAAACAGGTTTACCTTTTAGGTGACATGAATGAGTTGAAGGGAAGTTATGAACTGTTTCTGAGAGACAAATAACACCAGGATCCTTTTTTATGTAGCTGACAGCTGGTAACTGTGCAGGGGCGGGTCTAGCAAAGTTTTGCCAGGGGGCCAGGTAGGGCATTAACAGGGAAAGGTGGGCACAAAGAAATACTTTTCTTTCTTATTCTCATTTAAAATACCTAGTTTTTATTAAATAATTATCTAAATCTTACAACCAAAGTTTTTATCTGACGTAAAATGTATAGAAATCATACATATACCAACAAGACTGTACATCACTGTCACAACAGGGTTTGTTTTCAGTCAAAGTCTTTATGGCTTTACTACCTGGTGGGTCGGTCTGTAGTAAAAATGCCCAATTTTTTTGTCCCAGTCCAGCCCTGCAGGTTAATACTGGCAGTGTCACCATGCCAGCTGACTGTATTTCATCATCAGCCAGTGTTGTTCTTTATCAATATTACCAAAGTTTACGATAAGGCAGCATAGAAAGTATTTACTTGCTTTCAGGTTTTATTCAAATGTTAGTCTTTTCAGTTGTTTCCCCACTTTTTTCCTGTTTCAAAATCAAACACCAGTTTGTGAGAAGATTATCTTCTTTTTTTAACAGGCAGATAAAGTTTTGCATTGGCATTGGCTAATTTGTCAATTGTTTGTTACAAATGTTCGTATTTTAATTTTCAAAAATGTTTTTGCCCAAAACATATGTGCACTATATGTCAGTAAAAATACTATGCAAATATTGCTGTCCTTGACTGCTGAGTAAACACTGACAAAGCACTGATTGTATCTCTTGTACTTTATCAACGCAGTATCTAAAAACTTTGCACCGTAGTGGTTAAAATCTCATTCTAATAAGAGTTAAAAGTGCATTTGGTTATTAGGTTTATAGGATTATTGAATTATGGTTAAGGGTTGGTAGAATTTTTTTTTAAAACATTATCTGCCAATTAAATCTGCCACCCTTCTCCAAATCTGTGCCCCTACCTGGCCCCCCCAACAAAAATTTTCTAGACACGCCACTGCCAACAGGGAAACAAACGCCGACACTGCGGTGCAAGTCTCGGATGACAGTACACCTAAAGCTGGGCAAACACTGTGCGATTTTTTTCAGTCGCGTTATTCAGCTCCTGCTCAAACTGCACAATTGACTCGCAGGGGTTAGAAGTTGGTAGGTCACGATGCAGAGTCTCACACTATACCGCCCGATGCTCTGATGCGACCTGAGTGCTCACACTGTGCCTCCATAAAATGAAGGTTATAACAGAAAATCTGTCGCTCGCTCTCTCTGTCTTTCACTCACACAGACACGCACACCACCACCATCAACTTTGCTAAATTGCTAATGAAAAACATGATCAGGCAGCTGTGACTGAGCAGCAGTGTCGATCCAACTATTTTCACGGTTGTTGTGGTCGTGATCATTTTGTGATGCCACATCGAAAAGGCTCGGATGAGCTTTCCAAAGTTCTCCAAGTTGTGCCTCCGTCGCTTGTGTCCAGATCACACGCTGCACTGCCGTGCTGCTCCATCTTTTACACCAACGTTTACGTGTTTGCGCGTGAGCAGTGTGAGCCCCTGTGGTGACACCCTCACGAGCGATTGATGATCGGGAGCTGGTCGTGAGGTGTTAATCACTTCTCGTTACCCCACGTATACTACACGATGCACGATGAAGGCCAAAATCGGTCCGATCACTCAAAAATCGTCTCAAAATGGGCCTAAAACCGCACAGTGTGAGCCCAGCGTTAGAGCAGCAATGTTTGTTCCCCTCAGAGAAAGGGAAGAATGGGGAAAAGGAAAACACCTGGCTGGAAAAAGTTAATATGGGCATGTGCAGTGAATATCAGCGCTATGTGGCCAGAAGTGTGATAATATAATTTATTTTGTGTAATAAACAACTGCAAGGATAGATGATTACAACAAATTGATGACTAATACATAAAAGTAATACATAGATGAATAATGATGATGAGTTAAGATGCGTAATCATGGGAACAAGCGGGTTTACAAACAGGAGCAGCTGATTAGCATTAGAAAAGCTGAAATAATACCTCAACTGAAGCCAATTGTACTAAATGCACTAAATGTGCACTGTTACAAGAATATTTTTCTTTCTATTGTTTTCTATTATTTTAAGTTAAGCAGGACAGAGTGCTTTTAAAGAAAGATTTACTTATATTCTCAAAAGTTAAGCATGACAGGCTTCTGTTTAAGAAAGAGACCTGTTTTATTGTGTTAATGTTGTCATTTTGAGCTAAAAATAAATGGCTAAATGATCATTTGTTTCACATGTGTTCATATCACAAAGAATAGAATATGCATCTACTTAAATCAAATTCAAGTCAAATGGTTAAAAAAATAATTTCACACACAAAAAAAGAGCTAGAAAATTCACCACACTGGGAAGGGTGAAGACAACTGGGTCGCCCGGCCCTGACCACGAGGTGTCCCTTATTTATTTTTCAGGGAGTTGGCAACCCTAGCTGTGTGTGTGTTTACTGCTGGAAGATGGGGTTGTTTTTCCTGCAGGTCAAAGGTCAGCGGGCTCTGAAGCTGAACAGTTGGAGGACCTTTGAGCTGGTTGTGTAATCGAGTGTTTGTATGTGGGCTTCCTGTCAGGCTGCTGCAGGCCACAGCTGGTCTTGGATCAGTGCTCTTCATGGGAACCATCGTCAGCCTGCCATCCTCCTGAGAGCCTCGCAGGATATTTCTGGATGTTTCCATGCCTGTGCTGCTCCACTCCACCTCTGATTGTGTTCAGCTTGGTGGTTGGAGGGTTTTGTCCATGGTGAGCGGGTCTTAACTGTGCTGTACTGTGCACCATAACTGACTCCAGGGTCAGTGGACGTGTTGTCATGAGGGTCTGTGTGTGATGTCAACAGCAGGTACAAATGGAGTGGAAACACGCATTATGATGATATCACTTATAAACTTTTCCCATGAACTCTGAGATCAAAGTGAAAAACGTCTGTCCCATCTTCTGGGCGTCTCCCTGGAGCTCTCCCTGTTTGGCTGTGTTGTGGTTGCTGTGACGACAGTGTGATGTAACCGTACCTGCCAGGTGTTGCTACAGGATTATGGCTTTGAAATGGGAAACTGGGGCCGGTTGGGAGTCGGGTTTCGGACTGAGCCAGCGGTCTGATTTTTAGCAGAACAAAGAGGAGGCAAGGGCGTCGGCACACCTGTTTCACCTGCGACTCACCTGTCTCACCTAACACCAGGTATCACACGCTGTCGTAAGGAGCAAAGACAGGAAGTAAAGGAGCTCAGGACCTCCTGAGGGACTGACTCTTCATTTACTGATCAAACTTCTGATCCAGTCCAGATGACCTGTGAGCAATAACTGATCAATAACTGAAGATCTGTCTGCACTCTGAGCTTCAGGAGAAGCTTTGAGTCTGAATCAGAGGCTCTGTTGATCAGCTGCTGAAGATCAATAAGTAATCGTGACACTGAAGTGTGATGTCATCAGGCAGCAGCTGTGTGAAACAAATAACATTTTATTTTTAAAGCGGGTCAGCACCACAGATGAATCAGGACCCATTATCGCTGCAGGTTAGATTAAACTTTATTGATCTCCATGGGTGCGGTGGGCGTGGCCTGCTGATAAGATGCGTTTCCCTCACAATGAGTCATTTATTCTAAAAGAAAACAAAAATAAACCGCACATTTCCTTAGCGACCAGTTTTGATAACAGTATTGGGTGTTGCATGACTCTTCTGCACAGAGTAAACTGAGAGTTTTAAGCCCACTCGGTGTTTCCACTGCCACCTGTCAGTTGGAAGCCCCGCCCCTTCCCTATCCCCCACCTGTCCGTCATTAGTGATTAGTCAGGCTTAAAGCAGAGGATCCTGGACGCCAACTCGCTGCTGCAGCGAATCCCGGTGCTGCACCAAGCCCTGGATCCTCGCTAATCCACCACATGATGCTTGGAGTCAGAGAAGCTTTATTTGAGCCGTCTGCGGCATCGACCTCACACTCCGCTCACCTGTGGACGACTTGGACAGGTAGGTGCTCGCTTGGTTTGTTACCGAGGCTTTGTGGTCTGAGAAGACGCCGTCTGTGGGTTTGTCTGCTGCAAGGATTCCGCGGTTCAATTTCTGGATTCAGAATAATCCGCTCTCCAAGTTCTAACTCCTCCCTTTCAAAGCTGCTTCCTGTGATTGGCTGTCTCTCACAAACTGGTGGTCTCAGGTCACAACGATCTTAGTTTATCATGAATCACAGCATCTGCAGCCAGATGTTTTGAGTCCCGAGGAGATCTTTGTTAAACCCAAACCTCAGTCAGACAAGTGACTGATACTCCCTCCAATGGAAGCGAAGAGAACTGCTGATGTGAGTGGGCGGGGTTTATCCTAACCTGAACAGAATTTAGGACCAATAAACAGGGACTGAATGTCTGTGAATGATCCACGTGGCACAAAACATTGTATCAGAGCTCCTGAGGAGACAACAGGAAGTTGCTTTTATGCTGCGATTTTTGGATCCGCTGCAGTCGTCACTCTGAGGCTGCAGTTTGGCAGTTTGAGCCGGTTCAGCTCACGGTGCCAAAGGTTTCCTGTCTGTCCTCAGGGTGTAAATCAAGGGTGCCCAGTCCCGGTCCTCGAGAGCTACCGTCCTGCAGCTTTTAGATGCATCCTTGTTCCCACACACCCGAATCAAATGAATGGCTTGTTATCAGGCCTTTGCCAAACACGATGGCATGCTGAAGAGGTAATCAAACCATTTGATTCATTCAGCTGGCGTGGACGCCTCTTTATTCTTTTCCGCTTTTGTCTCAAATACCTGCTGACGAGGTGGATTGACCAATCAGCAGGCCCACGGGGCGTGTTTGTGTTTGGCGGCAGGTGTAATCAGAGCTCAGAACTTCTTTGAGATCAGTTCAGTTCTGTGGCTCTGACTGGAGGAAGTTTCTGCTGAAACTGTTTGAAGCGCCCTTCAGTGTGACCTCCATGATGTCAGCAGGTCATGGTTGTGACTGCTGCCGTGCCTGCCACAATCTGTGTCAGTCAATGATGCTCGGTGTGTTTGTAGATGCACTTGTTCACTGAAACTCACTCTCACAGAGACGAGCCACTCTCCACTCACTCTGTGCAGTGTGCTCCTCGGTACTCCCTTGCTGTGAGCCGGTGTAACGAGGCCGCCTGTAATGGGCACCGTGACCCTCTGAGCAGGAATGAAGACTTCAGCACTTTCAGGATTACTCAGGATTATTTTTAGCCTCCTTTACTGCGCCGGCCCTCGCGGACCTGCTCTTGAACAAACTGCAGGTGGAAAGGTGCCTCCAGCTGTGGGTCTGAAAGCGGGTCAGCTGGCGAACACGTGCTGCAGTGTCCAATGTCAGCACCACACGGTCACTGCTGATGAGTATGGATCTTTTCCGGAGGTGATGGAGCTGTGAGCGAATTGGTGTCAGTGACCCGATCACTGAGGCAATTTTTGTTTTACCTTTTTATTTAATAAAGTGTTTCTTCAACATACAGTTCACATTCAAATCTGCAACAATCTTTAAAAACTGATTAAAAATAACACTATAAAATAAAAAAATGAAGAAATAAATGAATGAAATTATGTTTTTAAAGGTACTTGCTAGAAAAAGAAACCAGGGAAATCTAAAGAGACATGATTAAATAAAATTGGAAATGAGACAAAACACTGCAAATAATTGAAGTTACAAGAAAGTCATGAAAACTGATTTAAAAAAAAAAAAATACACCACCTAAGAAAAATTCTCACAAATGTAAATAAAATAATAAAGAAAAGAGTTAAAGAAGTCAAAATAATTTACAGAAAAATATAAAACTAGAGAACATGAAAATAAACGTGTCATAAAAGATTTGAAAGTGAACTTTGAGGCATCAAACTGTTCCTCCTGCTGAAGCTGCAGAACACGCTCAGTATTTGGGTTACAGACCAATCGGAGGACGTTAATCAATGTCTCCTCACTGTGAAGCCAGTCACATGACTCATGACCGCCATCTGAGATCAGGGACTGGAAAACTGAAAATTGGAGGGGCACGGTGATGAAGTTGTGATTGAGCGGATGAGACATGGCGGCGATGGCTCTCCTGTGTCAGCTGATGGTTTGTGAGGCAGCGGCAGACACCAGAAGCAGTTTCCATGGTAACAGAGCTGTTTCACAAGCAGTTTAATATCTGAGAGATGAGCAGAGTTCGTTCACCATCTGCACTGAGAAACATCAGTGAGGAAATGGGAAAAACTCTGAGATTTAAACTAAAAGGAGGAGTTGTAGAAAATGTCTTCTCTCTGAAACATGGATGCAGTGTGAGCGGAGCACTGGATTGAGGGTGTGTGTTCTTCTCCACCTTCACTTGTATTAGAGTTTGATCCTGAATTTGTTTCAGTGGAACGCTGTGAGGTGGATGTTTGTTGTCGGAGTAAAGATGGAGGGAAGCCGACGGTGCTGCGGTGACCTTCTGAACCCTGACATCAGTGTCATCTCTTTTATGTGGGTGGAGTCTCACGGTTCTTGCTTCATGTCAGACCTTTCCAGGTCTAGAGGCCCAGAGCGTGTGGCGGCTCGAGCAGGGTGTTTTTCCAGTGTCGGCGTGGAAACGCCTCCCAGATCAAACACACAGTTAATGAGTGACCGACAAGGACGTTCTTATCAGCCTGGTGACTCCCCGCTTCATCTCTTTTCTTTAACATGTCACTCTCCTCTCCTCCCGCCGCTCACCTCAACACATTTATTATTCACAGCTGGAGTTCCTTTGAAAGCCGACCTGTCCTCACATCCATATTTTTGTGACATCACAGCGTCCTATATTCATAATGTACACTCATAATAAACATGGCATTTTATTTTTTGTAGCCTGATACGACTGTGGGTAACTGAGGGGGCTTTTAGGTGTGACTCACAGCGAGAATCAAAGTGAACTTTTTCTTTTCCTGACACAAACCAGTAGTGCTGGGCGATATGGAAAAAATATTTATCACGATATGAATTATTTTATATCACGATATACCACAATATTGCCACGTTTCCAGTTATTCTCTGAAAAGTTTCTTTTCTCCAACTTTATTTTGAAGAGACATTTAACGGAACTGTCACAAAAATGACAAACATACATTTTAGTGCAGCAATATAAATGTATCAAATGAAAACAGCTGTGGCCTTCACTTTTAATTTTTTTGTTTTGTTTTGTTTTTCAAAAATTATAACCAAATGCCAGATTCGGTAAAAGTGCTTCTTCTTGAGCTGCCTGTGTAGCCGTCCTGTTGCATGTCCGGGCATGAAACTGCAACCTGTCGCGCATCCATCGTTTTGAGTTACTGTAAAGCATGTTGCAAATCTGGGTGCACGTAAAGCAGCACCATGTCGCAAAACAACAAGACGGAGTTTCTTTGTGAAAAACCTTCCCTTTTTTTTTTTTTTTTTTTTTTTTTTTTTTTTTTTAAATTTACGCAAGAGAAAATAGAGTATGTATAGTGAGAAGACAACGCTGATATATTTGCCCCAGGCTATTTAATTATATATTTTATGTAATAAATTATAAAATTAGGTTAGAAACGACAGAAGACAAACGGCACGATAGCCATTTTTCTATCGTTCACACGATATATATCGTCATATCGCCCAGCACTACAAACCAGTTTAAATCTGTGTGCTTTTACTTTGAAATCCACATGGCATTTAAAGGATTAAAGTGTGTGTCACAGGATCGGTAAGGAGCTTTAACTCTACACACACCTAATCCCCACCTTCCTCCTGCTGAGTGAAGGATACCGGGAAACGTTCAGGAAACTCTATTTAAACAATCATGCTGTAAACGCCTCGTTATCGTAAAGCTTGCTGACCTCACAGCGCCATTGATGCCCCGCCTAAGATAAGTGAGAAAAGAAGAAGTGGCTCTCGCCGTGGTGACCGCATCTCCTCCCAGAGCAAATAGAGATGACAAAACTGAGCCTAACCAGCGTGATCTTTGACCCCTTCAGCTTCCTGGGGTGTCAGGAGGAGGTGGTGGAAAATTAACTTCATATCCATCAGAGTGGGCGGGGCTTTGTGGGAGTAATGATGAGGATTTAAAGCCACTGGGGCTGCACAGGTGGGTGGACGTGCTCAGGTGAGCAAGTTAAAGTCAGGATGACAAATTTGGAATCAGTGTAGAATCAAGCCAGATGCTGATGGTGGAGTAAAACGTAAATGATCATTCAAATTTCGAAACACTCAAACGATCCTGCAGTAGCGTCACCGCCCACCAGAGACATCACAGCCTTCAGACATGAACATTTAGAGCTGAACTGGATTTTCAAAAAAATTTATTTTCTGAACGTCATTAATCAGTGGCGGTGTTCCTGCGTTTGGATTGTATTGGTTTAGTGGAGAAGCACACAGCGGATTATGTGGTTGGTTCTTCTTCATTGCTTTCTGTATCTGCTGTCTTTGTACCTTTTGAAAACATTGACGTATATTGGGCTTATTTGGGGTTGTGATGGCTTCCTGTCACGCTGGAGGCAGGGTCTCGATGAGGTCACAGATCCGGCCTTGGCCCTAGTCTCAGTTGGTTTGGGTTGTAATGCCTGTACCTTGACTCTTCCTCACCTTTGTGTCCTCATGTTTCTGCTGCTGTCACCCGCGAGGGCTCATGATCGGAGGAGCTAACCAGCCAGTGTATTTTGAGATGGTGTTTTGGTATTTTCACTCTGCTGTCGTTACATCACTTCCTGCTGTGGACTCATCTCTCCCTGATTGCGGTCTCACAGGTTTTCCTCCTCTGCAGCACAAACAGTATGGCTGCAGCCTGGTTACCATGGCTATGAGTCCCAGCTGAATGGCGCTGTGGGAAAAGTAATCACGCGTGGCTGCACTGTACATACTGTGTCATTAACTACCATAAATATGCTCGGGCCCCCTTTGTGTGCCACGCAGTTTTAATTTCCCTGCCGCTCCGTGGGGAACGCCCAACGAGCCATTAATGAGATGAACTCTCTGAGGGCGACTCGCCACTCAGCACTCAGAAACATCCAGATTAAACCCTCGCGTTTCAGCAGCCATCCTGGATGCTCTGGCAGTACTCGCAGCAGCCATGTTGGCGGTCAGGTGGTTGCTCTGTCATCGTAGCGTCCATACCTTACAGGTTGAACCACTGCTGCCTCTGCTGGATGTCAGAGGAACGGCAGCGTGGCAGCTTCATTTTCAGCTTCATTTTCAGCTTTTAGGAGTTATAGAGTTTTAGGGGACCCACAGGCCTCTGAAGAGCTGCTGTTTGGCCTTTTTTGTGCCGTTTCCACTAATTTAGTTTTAGTAAAATGATGAGTTTTGACGCC
Source organism: Copadichromis virginalis (assembly GCF_057382275.1). Taxonomy (NCBI): domain Eukaryota; kingdom Metazoa; phylum Chordata; class Actinopteri; order Cichliformes; family Cichlidae; genus Copadichromis; species Copadichromis virginalis. Next base: position 17,257,820 of record NC_140634.1, read on the forward strand.
TCAGCATATATCAATAAAATTGTGGTTTTACGGCACCAGTGCATTCCAGTAGTTTCAGGAGGTATGAGCTTTGTGCAGATGTTTGGTCACAGCAGATAAATGTATTACATTTACCCGGAGCTAGCCTTTGACCCAGCAGTGTGGTCATGTGACTCATGGTGCGTCTGCGTCTCTTCCAGCTGATGGTCCACCGTGAAGCAGCATGAACGGATACGAATCTCCAGCTCTCGCCTCGGGCGTCTTCGGCTCCTACAGCTCGCCCATCAAGTGAGTTTCCCAGCAGCCTTTTCTGCTATTGGCCATGTTAGCCACGTTAGCTCACATGGTCACTTTTTGAATGTGAAACACTGTTAATAATGCTTACTCTGATATGAGGCATAACCTGTGCTGTTTCTGTGACACTGATTGTTTCTGAAATAAGAGAATCTCTTCAGGTTTTTAAAGTTTTATTTTAATACTGAGCTTTTACTGGACTCTGGTAAATTTCGTTCATCAATTCTTTAAGTAAATAACTGAGGTTAATGTATAAAACATTTTATTTTGAACAGTTTCAATTTTCGTTGTGTGTATATTTTGTGGCTATTTTTAAAATAGTTTAAACAATTTGGTAAGTATTAGTTTTAAATATTCAACAGATTTCAAAATAAGATTACAAAACTACAACTTTTCTTTTTAAAAATACCATAAAATACAACCATAAATTTGTGATGTAAATGAACTGAGTAAATTTAAGTTTAACTGCAGATTAATTGTAACGACTGAAATCTTTCATTAGTAAGTCTTGTATTATGAATTATTATAAAATAGTAATTATTATTTAAAACATACTTTTGTATAGTCTTTGGTAAAGCTTAAAAAATATTTACAATTTCAATTTTAAATGTATTTGAAGTGTGCATGACAATGTTCAGTTTTGTTAATAATTCCAGTTATTACTGAGTAGTGCCCATTAAACAATTTTAATGGTTAAGTCAGAACTTTTGTTGTTTGTTTGTAAAATGACAGTTTTTGGAGGATTTTTGTGGCCAACTGAAAGCGTCTCTGAGTTTCTTATCCGTGCTGACGCTTCTCGTCTCGCAGCAGTAGAAGTTAAATATTACTGCAGCTCAGCTTCTCTCTGAGAAAACCTCAGATTAAAAATTAATGAAAACTCAAACCGGACACGCTTCAGGAGCTTTACTGGTCTCTGTTACGTCTATACCGAGGCATCTGCTTCTGTGACGGTGTTATTAAGAAATAAACTGAGATGTGGACAGGAAGCAGCTGTCTGACCTCTGGAGGAGCAGAGACCGGATCTCATGGTTTCTGGTTCTGAAGCAGGACCGTTCTGTTTTTCCTGGTTCGTGTGTTTATTCACTGTCCCCAGCCCTAAAAACATCAGCGTGTCCCTGCCCACATAAGAGGATAATCTGGGATAGACCAGCTAATTTCTCTGGCTTGGAGTCATATATGGAGACTGGATATTGATCTGAAATCAATGATTATTGATTTTATTTATTTATAAAGTCAATAATCATTTAAAGAGGGTCTCGCGTATAACTTCATAAGAATAACTTCCTGTGAGTTCCTGGCACAGATTCATTTGTGTGGCAATCATCAGCGGTGTGTCACATGACCAGCTGCTGTGCTGCGCTTCCTGTAAGGTGTCAGGTTTTGTGCCGGCGTGGCTCTGATGTAGTCTGTAATCGCGCTCATTCATTATAAACGTCTTCATGTGGCGAATTAAAGTGTGAACGTGCAAAAGTATCGAGTGACACAGGCGGGATGCCGGTTTGAGATCAGCACAGGAGGGGAGGCAGGAAGTGACATCATAAATAAAACTGTAACAGAAGCCAAACTCGGACACCTCAGAGATGAAGTGAAATAAAATCAAACACTCACGCAGTATCCCTGTCAGGTAAAATCACCTGGCGTCCAATCAGAAGCTGCTGTTGGTTGCATCATCAGCTGATCTCAGATCTGACCTTTGACTTCCTAACTCTGTTCTGCTTTCTGTCCCAGCGGCCATGATGCTCCATCTCCAGAGCCTGCAACGCACAAAGCCAAGACCAGTGCCAAAGCTCTTTACGGTGAGGACCCTCCTTCCTCCCTTCTCCCTCCTCCTCCTGGGAAATGGTGAGGCTGTCCTGGATCATTCTGGACCTCATTTATAATAAAGCTTGGTTCAGAGATGACATCCGTGATCGGGGTGGTACAATGGGTAGCTGACTGTAAGGTGTCTGCAGGTGGGAATGTTACCTGTGAGAGGAGCTGATGTTAGAAATGGTTTAAGGTCATGACGTCAGTGAGGACTAAACAACATGCACAGATTTCTCTGAACACCACATGCTGTAGTCTTCATTACTTCAGATTTAGGTGCTTTTATTCTTGAAACAAACTGAGACTTGGAGTTGAGTTTGAGACTCCAGGTGAGTTAGGTGAACTGAACCTGAGCAGGTTCCGTTCACCTGTGAATCTTTGTTTGATTTATTGGGTTTCAGAGAAATTAGACATGATCCATGACCTCATTATCTGCTTTATCTTTGTTCACAGGATCTGACGAAATCTATTTTCTTCGTTCGTCTGCCAAACACAAAAAGAAAAGTCACAGTGAGACGTGTGTGTGTGTGTGTGTGTGTGTGTGTGTGTGTGTGTGTGTGTGTGTGTGTGTGTGTGTGCCACGTTTACATATCTTTGTGAGGACCAAAACTTGGAATTTTACTATTTTTGGGGGGGCCAACAGTCCGTTATGGCAACAAAAGGCTGTCCCCATGAGATTGAAGGCATTTTGAGACTCAAAATGTGGTTTTAGTGTGAAAGTTACAGTTAGGCTATGGTTAGGATTAGGCATTCATTTTTGATGGTTAGGGTAAGTCAATTAGATGTTCCCACCAAGATATGAAAGTGTGTGTGTGTGTGTGTCGTGTTTTGCCTCGTTTGGGCGTTACGTGTTTGCAGAGTCGATGTTTCTTGTGAAGCATCGATTATCTTCAGACAGAGGTTTGAAGTCCAAACTCGGGGGTACGACTCGTGTTGTCAAACATCTGTAATGGGACAGATGTTTGATTCGTGTGAGCTAGCCCTCAGGTCTTACTGTGAACACGTGTGCAGTAGCTCCTGGTCTCTATCTCCTATGATCTCCGTCACAGTGAACTTTACCTCAGTGAACATGTGACTGAAGTTCAGACCTCCAGCTTTAGACTCTTCAGCCATTGACTGAGGCCTCCTCAGTTCATCAGCAGGAAATCAAATTTTATGCTCACATTGACATTTACCACAGCTGTCCAGCGGGCCTACTGTTGATATAAACTTCAGTTGGAGGCGCTGAGTTAAGGCTGAGTGTGAGGTAAATGTGATGTGATCAGGAGCTGCAGGATTATGGAGCTGCTGTGTGTGTGAATGTTCTCACTGCAGGAACGATTCCTGCTGAAACTTTCTGCCGTGTCTGAGGCAGAAGGAAGATCTGCAGTGTCCAGAGACTCCAACCAGGATTTGGACGGCTGAGGGTTAACCTCGTCAGAGGCTCAGTGTTTCCTCTGAGACATGTTTTCAGTGATGTAGGATCTGGTTACTCTGGCTGCTCGGGTCATTCGTGGGATAAAAGTCGGCTGCTGTTCTCCAAACTTTTGAACTTTCAGCTCTGCTCAGGATTTCATTGCCAGGTTTATTTTGCTAATTCGCTCTGATCCCTGTCAGTCGCCCAGGGGCTGTTTGGAGTTGCTGCCCATGTCCGAGGAGGCTTCAGGTCACCAAAGAGACGTCAGCACTGTGTTTGATCATGTAACCAAGATTAAACAACGGTTTTGATCACATAGGTCACTTTAACATTTCCTGGGACCAATGACGGAATGGCGTCCCTCACAGTCTCAACAAACCCAGTTAGCCCCGCCCTCTAACCTGCAGGAAGTCCAAAACGCGCAAACACACAGCTGGACTTTAAGGCAAAACTTTCATGTGATCCCTCCTCCGTGTGTGAACAGGAAATTTATTCAAGTGAAGAAGAAGCTCCAGCCTGAGCTCAGGTCGTTCCTCTGTGATGAGAGCTGAAGGATTCAATGCTGTTTTTGTTTTCACACAAATAAAAGCCAAACGTCCTGGCGCTTGGTGGAGAGGAGCATCATGGGTAATCTGTGAAACCATTACCTGTTGGTGCACATGTGAATGAGTTTGTTTAAAAACTGAAACGACACATGGACTCTAGCAAGGACGTCGCTGTTGGCTGTTGTTCTGCTGCTTTGCCGCTGATTTGTGAGCAGCTGTGTGCCGGTCCTGCTGCCAGGTGGAGATAATGGTGACGATGCAGATTTGGCTCTTATCTGCGGCTCTCAGCGGCCTCTTTGTTCCCATCACAGCTGATAACATCTGTCACCTCCTTCCGGAGGGGCTCTGAAGCAGCTGAATTACTGACGTCCTCCTGCAAACACCACCTTTAATCCATCACATGTCCAGGTTCACTCTTCTTCTCTGCTTAATTCAGAGCATCGTCATGTGTGTTGCTTTAGTGTCACTTATAGGTCATTGGAGCAGCATAAAACCATCTTCTCATTACAGTTTCCTCAAGCCTTCTCTGAGTCCATAAAATCAAAGCTGAATGCTAATTTCCAGCTTCAGTCATGAAATATGAACACAGTCAGGTTCCCAGGGGGACTTTAGGGAGACATAAACATGATATTCACAGTCCAGAATAAGAGTTTTTCTCTGTTCTTTTTAACAGAACAAAGGAAACATTACACCAAAACCAGCATCAACAGCCTGACAGACACATCGCAGTATCATGTGGAGGTTGGTGCTCACGCCTGCTCCTCTTGCCTTGCATTTTATCAAACCAAACGTGTTCAAATTTAAGGTTTTCACATACAAAGTGACCAAAAATCACCACTTAAATTATAAAAAACATAAGCTGTTTTGTTTGTGACTGTGATCGCTTGAAGCTCCTGTTGTCCTGCTGATGTTCAGTTTCCTGCCGTTACTCTAAATCTGTCTGTTCAGCACCTGACCACGTTTGTGCTGGACCGCAAAGACGGGATGATCACGGTGGATGACGGCATCAGACGCCTCCGTCTGCTCGATGCTAAAGGGAAAGTGTGGACACAGGAGATGCTGCTGCAGGTGGAGGAGAAGATGGTGAGCCTCATCGACTTAGGAACAAAGGTGAGGCTAAAAACAAGGATTTATTTTTGGTTTTGTTTTTTGTGGGGGGGGTTGTTTGTTTGTTTGTTTGTTTTAATTACAAAAGGCAAAAAAAGAACACTGATTCTCAGTGTGTCCTCAGCTTTAAGCTCAGTGTGACCCACTCCGACTTTGACTTGTGGGTTTTTCTCCTTCAGAACGAGCTGGAGAACTTCCAGATTGGCTCGATCCAGCACTGCCAGGCCGTGATGAACGCCTGCAGCTACGACTCCATCCTGGCTCTGATCTGCAAAGAGCCGGGTCAGGTCAAACCCGACCTCCACCTGTTCCAGTGTGACGAAATCAAAGTAAACAGCCTCTGATTGGGCAAGACACTAAGCTAGCCCTGAGGGCCAAAAGTCCTAAAACACTTTAAAGTTGACTTTACTGTGTGATGAAGGAGTTTGCTGTGAAACCTGTTTGCTGCTAGTAAATGAAAACTTTGATTAAAATTCAGCTTTGATGTAAACGGCAAAGGACCGAGGGCAGAGCCCTGTGGGACTCCAACAATACCGGCCTGTTTGGACAGAGTCAGATGTCACGTTATAAATGTGTTTCATCCTGATGAACAACTTAATGATCTATGTTCTTTCTCTGATAGGCAAATCTGATCCAAGCGGACGTAGAAAGTGCCATGATGGATGCCAAAGGAAGCAAAGTGAAAAAACGGCCGGAGACCCTGAAGTAAGAGCTGAGACACTCTGAGGGTTACTAAGCCCAGTTTCTCATCCTAGAAGCTGATTGGCTGATCTGTCTGTCTGCAGGATGATCCTGAAGAGCGATGGCATTATCCCCCCTCCCCCTTCCGCTCCTGCCCCCCAGCCGCCACCGTCACCTGATCTGGTGGACGTAAAGAGTCGTGCAGCAGCCTGGTCGGCATGGACCAATGAGCAGTACGAGGGTGAGTTATGTCACTTGCTAGAAGCCCCAGTCACCTGCGGTTCAAACCTTCTGGTTGTGAGGGACAGCCAGTCAGAAGAAATTTGGGTTAAAGTGGGAGGAGTTTAAGCGGCTTGTTTCGCAGAGTATTTGGGATTATCTCTGACCAGCTGCTTCAAGCTCACATGGGTTTTGTTTTTGTTTTGTTCTTTTGTTTTCTTTTTGACAGTGAAAGCAACAAATACTGAGTTTTGTTTTGTTTTTTTAATACAAAGGCTGCAGGTAAAGTTTATTCAGATGAATCATTCTGCTTTTTATTTCTTTGAGGATTTACTGTGATGTGACTCTGTGTGGAACTGATATGGGTGATAGGACGTAGTAATAAAAATGTCTGTGTTGGTTTTCAGTCACACTTTAATGTTTTCTCATGAATCGGGTGTTACGTTTTCCTCACACATGCGCTTTCTCCCTTCTGCAGCAGACGATAGACGGCTGTCGCAGGACAATGGGCCGGTGGAGATGACGGCAGCTCGCGTAGATCGCGATGTGGTGAGTGTCCCATGTGTGGGTGGGGTTTCAAGGCTGATCTGAGAGCAGCTGGAGGAGCTAAACTTGAATCTGAGGTCGGCCCGGGGTTGTGGCACAATAGAAGATTTAAGCCGATTGAAGAAGGCTGCTTCATTCAAGCATAATCAGAGTTTGGAAGCTTTGGAGAGCAAATCTGCTTACATAAGGGAGCTGAGAGCGCTTAACGCTGCGCTGTTGTTCAGGTTTAATCATTAAATAACGCATACAGGAAACCTGCAAGCCACCGTGAAGGTGAATCAAACATTAAAAGATCCTGAGCACAGCTTCTCCTTTTCGCAGCAAATCCTGAACCACATCCTGGATGACATTGAGTTTTTCGTCACCAAACTTCAGAAGGCTGCCGAGGCCTTCGGTGAGCTCTCCAAGAGGAAGAAGAACAAGAAGGGCAAGAAGAAAAGCCCCGGAGGTGAGAAGGCAGCAGAGCCACACCAATCAAAATATGCAGTAAAAGTGCTGATACTACAATACAGTACTGTCCACATAGACAGATCCTGCTGAAACCAGAGTGAGGGATGTGCTGATCAGAGATCAGCTCGCTGGCAGCTGTTTCCCATTAGGCTGCTTCAGATTTCTGAATCACTGCGTTCCTCAACAATACATTTATTGATTTATTTCCAAACTGTTTTAATAAATTAGTGTGAGTGACAGGAACACCTATCATTCCTCCCTCCTCTGAGTCATGTGACCTGTGACTGACCTCAGTTAAACAAACTGACCTCTGTCACATTCTGTGTCCACCAGAGGGCGTCCTGACGCTGCGCTCCAAACCTCCGAGCGAAGACGAGTTTGTCGACTGTCTGCAGAAGTTCAAGCATGCCTTCAACCAGCTGGTACCTCCTACCTCCTCTTTCTCTTCCTCCTCCTCCCCTTCCCTCCTCCTTCCTCCCTCCTCTCACAGTTTATTTGCTGATATAAAACTCGCTGATCATAAATGAATCTTTTGTCCGTGTTTTCTCTTGCGCAGGTTAAATGTATTGATTATTTATTGTCAGACTGACTGAATAGTTTCGTTGGTGATGAACCTGCTTCTTGCCTCATGAGCTCTCTGTGCTCCGTCTGCAGGGGAAGCTGAAGGACCACATCCAAAACCCGAGTGCCGTGGAGCTGGTCCACTTCCTGTTCACACCACTAAAGATGGTAAGTCAGCGTTAGCGCCTCACACAGCTACTTCCTGTATGTGCTCTGACTTCAGGCATGGAGCTGGAATAAATCCTTAAGAACTAAAGAAAGATAGAGGCTCCACCTATCATCCATCCATCCATCCTTTAGCTGAGAGGCAGAATCTCTCCTCCCATCAAACCCCTGACATGGAGGAGGAGCATGAGGGACTCGAGACCTAAGATCAGTGTGATGGCTGGTCCACAAACACCGTCACATATCACAACTGCTGCTCCAACCTTGAATCTCAGGTTCCAGTCTCAGTTCCACCCTCAGACCTTCAGGTGGAACACCAGAGCAGCTACACCTAAGACAACCCCAAACAGTGTTGTAAATGTAAGTAAAAAGTTTTTATTGTCACACCCTCCTCCTCCTTCCGCTCAGGTGATCCAGGCTTCGGGCAGCGTTGATCTGGCTCGTAGCGTTGTCATTCCTCTGCTGACCAGAGACGCCATCGACTTCCTTCACGCCTCGGGGACGGCGGAGGAGAGACACTTGTGGGTTGCCCTGGGAGACGGATGGACAAAGAGCAGGTCAGACAGGAAGTAACCGATGGATCAGTCGACTGATTTAATTGGTTGACTGATCAACATCTTGGTCTCCTAAAGGCTGGAGTGGCCGAAGGACCACTACTTCCCGCCGTGTGTTCTGAGGTTTCGTGATGGTTGGGAACCACCTGCGTTGCCGGCGACAACCCCGAGTCGTGAGCAGGAGCTCGCTCAGCTTGCTGAAAGCCTCGCCAACGCCAACCTGCAGAGACCGGAGGACCCAAGGCCGTGGGTGGCTCAGGAGGTAAGGGGCGGGATGTGAAAGTGGCTCTGAGTTAAGCTTTTCTCTCGCTGACGTGGTACTCACTCGTGGTATGATTTCTGTTTCTGCTGCAGGTGGCGCTGCAGAGGTTCTCCCCTGCTGACGGGTATGCCTTCACCAACACCTCCTACAAACGCATGCAGATCCTGGATCAGGACACGGCCGTGGCTGCTTTCAAACACGCCGCCAGCCGCCGTGTAGACCGGTAACTGCAGGTCACATGACGCCCTGGAGAACTGATCCCACTGCTGTGCTTGCTCTGCTCTACGGAGGCCTGGGAGGGGCAAAATCAATACAGCAGAATAAAGAAAAATCACACAACAATCAACAATGATTAGATGAACTAAAAACAAAATTTCTAAAAAATTAACTAAAGAAAAGAGGAAGTTCAAACATGAGCGAATAAAGAAAACAGTAAATAGAAATTCATTATAAAAATTCAAATGAAGATATTTCAAAAGTAATAAATGGTTAAACAACTACGTATGTAAACAAAGAAAATATAACAAACCAGAATTAAGAAAGAATTCAATCTAATTTTCCTTTTTTTCTTCTTCATCAACATCATAACAATAATAATTATTATTCAAATATTTATGCATGCTCAAATAGAATAATTAATAAGATTTCATAATAAATATAAATATACTAGCACTGTCAGCGTTAATCTCGTTACAGTTAATGCCATAACCGCATTAACGCAGCAAATCTCCGTTAGCGAGTTAACACGGATCGCCCCGTGCAAGGGGCTTCACGGCGCTAATGCGTTAACGAGCGACCCGCCTTAACGAACTAACCGCACTAACGCATTGATTCTATGCAGCCCTCACACGGGGCGATCCGCGTTAATGAGCAAACGTAGATTTGCCGCATTAATGCAGTTATGGCGTTAACGTTGAGTAAATGTTTTGAAAATAATACATGCATTAATGAAGTGTTACTGAATGTGACTCAGTTTAATTATCAACGTCAGAACATTTCATTTATATTTGAATATAAAACAGAGGTGAGGAAATATAATCATTGATCAGTAAACTTTAATCAGCTAAAATATTGATAAATCTTCTGTCACTTCCTGTTTGTCCTCCTGCTGCTGATTGGTTTTTTTTGTTGCTGGTTTTCTTCTTCGCTCGCTATGATCTTTGTCTTCTTCTGGCTGACGCTCCTCTGATCTGTCGGTGGGACATTTCTCCACGGCTGCAGCCGTTTAGTTTATGTCATCGCATTTTTACGATGTTCAGCAGCGTCATGGCGTCAGATCCAAACCGATCAGACTTAAAGTGAGAAGAGGTTTTTGTTTGACCTGATGTTCCTCCTCGGAGACTGATCTACCTTTAAAGTTCGGTGTTTGGCCCTGTGGAGCTGCTGTGCTGCTTCGGGTCCTCTTTCTTTTTTGGACTGAAGTCTTCCTTGTTGGTGTGTTTCAGAGGCTTCGACGCTGATGGCAGAGGGCAGCCCAAAATGTTTGCCAAATCGAAGTACGACTTTGTGGGGAGGAACAACACAGAGCTGTCGGTGCTTAAAGACGAGGTGGTTGAGGTAATCATATTAGTTTTCTTCTGCTCGTGGTTTATTCCTGGACTCTGAGTAGCTTTGCATGATTCACAGTTCAGAATAATCCTCATGTAGCTGATACTAGACCTTAGTGTGGCCCCTCCTCTCTGAAAGTGCCTTCCCCTAAAAACAGGTCTCTTCTGATTGGCTGGAGAAGGTTTTAAAAGCTGGTAGGTGGGGCTTCTGTGTCTAAGATGACATCAAAGCGATCCAAGAGTATAAAAAACTGAGATAAACTGAGTGTTCAGAGCTTTAATGTGTAGACATTGACTTCATGTCATATTAAACATGCCCATCTCTATGGGAACAGAAAATACGCAGCAGGAAGTGAGGAGGAGGGGGAGACTGAGTGAAGTAATCCCTGACTCTTGCCTGGCAGGTGCTGGACGACAGGAAGCAGTGGTGGAAGGTTCGTAACGGCTGCGGTGCAACAGGCTACGTGCCAAACAACATCCTGGAGATCACCAAAGCGGTGGACATGACCAGCCGAGGAGAGCCCATCTACAGCCACACCGTCCAGGTAACGCACGCTCTGACGCTCACCGCAGCGGCTCACTTCCTGTCCCATCTCAGTCACCTCAATTCATGTTCTGTCTTTATGATCAATCATCAGCTTATGATGCCAAGGAGGGAGTTTGAGTTGTTCAAGGTAGGACGAGCTGGGTGTGTGTTTCTAGCTCGCTGTAGTTTCCACTTCCTGCGTTTGATTTGCTGTGATCTTAAAGGGACAGTGTCACATTTGAGCGAATCTGGTTACCTTTAAATTATGAAATGACTCTCAGCTGAGAGACAGATTAAAGCTGTTTTTCCTCTCAGTCCTGTGGACTGGACCAGGAGGACCCAGAGCTCCGTCATAGCTCCAAGGACATTTTACTTATTGTTCTAATATCTACTACTACTTGTTGTTGTTATTGTTGTTATTGTTATTATTATTATTATTATTACTTTCTAAAAATGACCCGTGATGGGTGAAATCCATGAAGTAGCCAACTTTATTTTTTACAATTATTATAGATGTTTTAAGGCTGTAAAACCCCTCACTACACACTTTTCTCAGACAGGCATGAACATTTTCACACTTTTCTCTCTTGTTTAAACACTCTTCAAACCTTCGTAGAAAAATAAGTCCAATATTATAGAATGAAACCAAAGGCACCCATGGTTGCCTCTGACGGTACAAAATGTTTTGTTGACATTGTTGTGTTTGTTGGGGAGAAAACATACAATACAGCACTCCAGATCACACTGCTAGCAATCGAAGATTTGAAAATTTGTAATTTGTAAATTTGACATGCTGAACGCATTCTGCATTGTACAGGAGACACGGCACGAGATTGATTGGTCTACAGCCAATCATTGTCAATCAGGATGTAGAACACAATGCGCTGTTAAAAAAAAAAAGAAAAAAGAATGCAAAATTGCACAAAATGCTGTTTTGTATTTGAACTCCATTATAGTGAGGGACCACTGTAGTATTATTATTATTTATAGTATAATATGAAATGTTGATAATACATTTTTAAACCTTAGTTTATTTCAGTTTATTTTTACTTATATTCTAAAAGGGTAAACGTGCTGATCTTTAAAGGTGGAATTTCTGTGGTTTAACGGATTACAATTGTGATGGATTATCTTTAATACTTTACTTCCTGTGGAGGTTTTCAGTGTAAAATGCAAAAGCCGACAGAAACTCAGTGACGTTTCTCTTGGGTTCTTCGTGGCGCTGCTGTAGATCGCTGAATAAACATTTACTGTTGGTGCCGCTGTTGTCTGAGCAAGGCTAAAATAAAGCAGTGGGCTGTCCCTTTAAGAGGTTTTCTAGGATCAGGTCAGTGACCAGTAGTGGCTCCTCACAGACCCTGGTTCAGTTTGCAGTGAGTTACACATGTTGATTCATCGTCTCATCGCCATCATCTGTCTCATTTCTTGTTGGCAGCAATTACTGGGAGAGCTTAACGAGGTAAACACCACTGAGACTCTGATTGTTGCTGTTTCGAGGGAAGCACTCTGCTCGCCTCCAGCTCTGAACAGACTCCACCGCTTTAGATATTTCAAAGATCAAAACAGTTTTTCTTTGTTCACAGAGGTGTCTCGTCATTAGTCCAGGTCCTTTTTTTTTAAATTTTTTTACACCACCTGAAGTTCCAGCAGAGGGTCGGAAAACCCTGACTGCAGGAAGCCTAAACCCTGACCCTGAAAAATCTGACTGATGAGAAAGTAGAGGCTGTGCTTTAAAATGTTTTAAAAGCTGCTGCAGATACTGGTGGCTTAAAATTACCTGAAGGGCTTGACCAATCAGGAATATTCAGCGCTGCAAGCCCCGCCCCCAAAGTTGACCTGATGGCATGTGGAAAATGATTCATTGCGAGCTCAATTTAAAGTTCCTGAGGTAGAAATCCAATTTATTTTATACAGACAGCTGAAAACAATATGTGCCGCCCCTCTGCAGGCTTCCAGGAGTCAGCCAATAAGAAGAAAGCAGGCTTTTAGGGAGCAGCTGCAGCTAATGCGCTGAATAAGATAAATGAGGATTATTTTGAACTGTGAATCATGCAAAGCTGCTCTTGAGGAGTCATGAGTAAAACATGGAGCTGGAGATGAACAGACATGCTCACCTGTACACTTAACTGTACACTGAAAAACTCATCTGTATCCTGCAGAAACAGACCACAAGGACAGAGTTTGTCCCCAGCCAACCCGTTGCCACGCCAATGCCCCCAGCCCCCGCACCGGTTCCTCCTGCTCCAGCCCCCGCCAGGGTCCCCACGCCGCCACTGCCTCCTCCGGCCGCCGAGCCCACAAAGCTGGCCGCCGGCAGCAGCACAGTCAGCCGACAGAACAGCAACGCGTCCAGCGACATGGGCAGTGTCGCCATGAGGGAGCAAAACAGCCAGAAACCTGCTGTTGCCGCTGGCAGCCGTAAGTCCAGAAACACCTGCTGATCCAGCTGTTCAGCCCCAACACCTGTTTTAGACTAAAAACACAAACAATCCCATCTTTTTTAAATAAAGTTCAGAAAATCAAACCGTGATCAGTTTGAATACTTTTAATATTCAGACTTGCTGAATAAATGTTTCTACTTAAAGAATCCAGACCATCAGAGGCAGGTGACATGGTACAGGTAACCCTGTTTGTGTTTCTGTCCATAGGAAGGAAGTCGAACATGGAGGAGGTCCAGGACGAGCTGATGCACAGGCTGACGCTCGGTCGCAGCGCCCAGAAGAAGTTTCAGGGTCCCGCCCGCAGTGGCAGCACGCCGTCGGTCAGCATCACGTATGACTCGACACCAGAAGAGGTCAAAGCATGGTTGGAGGCCAAAGGCTTCAGCCCCGTGTAAGTCTGCTGCTTTAACCCGCACTGACCCACACGCTCAGTTGATCCTAAAGTTTAAACCTGTGTTTAGAGTAGGAAGGAAACCAGAAAAACACAAACTGGACTCAAGTCTGAGAGTCAAGTCTGAATGTGACCAATCAGGCATGTTCCTGACAGTCATGTGACTAAAACGTTTGGATTTATGACCAAGAACAGGAAACGTTCACTTCTGGAAGCTTTAATGACAGTTTTTCAAAGTAAAATAATCCACAGTGTGACTTTCATGCTTCAAAGCGGGTCATATAAATAAAATGATGTCACTTTCTTTACCCGTCATCATTTTTAACCATCTCATGATTGTAGTGTGTAACCACAAACTGTAAAAGGAAAGGGGGACATAATTGGAGAGGCTATAATGGAGTGTGTGTGTGTGTGTGTGTGTGTGTGTGTGTGTGTGTGCGCAGCACCATCACCAGCCTCGGCGTGCTCACTGGCGCTCAGCTCTTCTCGCTCAACAAGGAGGAGCTGAGGACGGTTTGTCCTGACGACGGCGCCCGAGTCTTCAGTCAGGTCACCGTGCAGAAGGCGGCGCTCGAGGTGGGTGTCACTGCTCAGACCCGACGTCACCATCAGATTTATTCCTATTCATTATAATCAGTCTGATTTTAAGTAAAGGAAGCAGAAATGTCAGTAACTGCAGGAAAGCAACAGAGACAGGAAGTCACTCTGAGGAAATGTGTGCAGTATTTCAAAATAAAGGTTTGGTTTGATTAAAGCTGGAATATTTTAGAAATAAAACTACAGTAATCAAACCTCATACTTCAAATCTTCAAGAACAGCAAAAACATTTTAATTAAATACAAACGTATTTAAAATATATTTTCAGAGTAAAGTTTGTGTATTTAGAGAATGAGGCAGTCATAATGTAGGATATATTCTTATAAAACAGGAAGCATAATTTAAACGCTGAAGTTAAAATGGTCTTAGGTTTCATAATCTTTATATTTCACTAATGAGTTCATACTTATTTGAACAGTAATATTTTACACCCAATAAAATGAAAAGTTAGCCTGTTCTAATATCCTGAAAATATAGTCACGTTCATTATTATTTTATTTTATTTTAATTAATTGATGTATTTATTTTAATTTCATGTTCAGGACAAGATTTTTTTTTTTTTTTTTTTATCAAAAACAAAACCGACTTTTGACTATTTAAAAAGTCTGGGTAATTTTTTTTTTTTTTTTTTTTTTTTTTTTTTATATTTCAGCTTTTTGAAGAATAATAATTAGACTTTACACATTTTATTAAAAGGATTTAACTTTTTCTTTAAGGACTAAAGGAGATGAACTGCAAATAGCTTAAGATTGCATTACAATAATAACTGTATTATACATCCATAATACTTTACAGAAGCGTCAGTCCCATGCATCCCATGAATCTAATGGTGGAGCCACAATATTTAACGAATAAAGTTTGAATATTAAAAGAATAAAACTGACAAACTGCAACTTTAAGTTTCAAATAATCTAAAAATGAATTTTGACCTGTACTTCCTGCCTTTATTGAGTTTAAACAGCTTCCTTAGAGACATCCTCATCATGATTATGTTCTTAGATTAAAGGATCATTGACACAAACGTTCTGTATTAGGACAGATTCGTTTTCACAAATGAATCTTTGATGGTGAAATCGTGTTATTGTTCACTTTAGTGTCTGTCAGTGTGGTTTTATTACTGCATTTTATCAGATCGTGTTGTTAGTTGAGGCCAAGCTTCCTGACAGCTGATTGGTTCATCAGACAAACGCGTGCAGCAGGAAACGGAGACAAAACAATCTGAGTATCTGACATGTCAGCGCCGATTTAACTGATTACTGAAGTTAGTGAAAATGAAAGAGGGCTAAGTCGCTGAGTTTGACCACCAGAGGGAGCCAACAGGCTGTTGGTGTTAACAGACACCTCAATGCTGAGGATTATTATTATTATTATTATTATTATTATTATTATTATTATTATTATTATTATTATTATTATTATTAAAACGTTTTGTGCTGGAATACAAATCGGATCACTTCCTGTAATAAAATCTAAACTTCTTTAAAGGGAAGCGTTTTATTTGTAGACAACAGCAGCACTTATGATCCTGATCTTGACGTTGTCAGATAATCTGAGGGGTCAGAGATTGTAATCTCTGTAATCTGTTCGCTGCCATGTGTTTGTGTCTGGAAGCTGGAGGCCTCTTCACGATCTTTTCTGTCTTTAAGCTTTCTGTCGCCAAACTCTGGCAAGGTCTGGTGTTCTGGTGTCTGTTTCCCACCTGCAGGTTTTCTTCTGAGCCTCCTTTGATCTTCTGATTCTGTTACCACACTCATTAAAGGTATCGTGTTCATGTAAATGCAGCTTCATTCTGTTGGCCAGATTTAAGGAAACTGCATGAGATGGAGGACTCATGGGGTTTTACATGCTGTGGTATTCAACAGGAGGTCCTCCATGACTCATGACAAAATTAAGATACTTAATGCGATTCAAGTAAACCCTTAATTTTATTTCCTCTTTGGGTACCAACATGTTCCAGTATCTGTTAGTACTAATTTTTTTTTTATTTTTTTTAAACTTGGTCAGAAGATGTCAGGCGAACGCGAGACTTGTTCATCCTGGCGTGAGGCGCATGTTTGAGGGGTCTTAACTGGGACTTACCTGTCTTACTTTTGGATTGTTGGCCCTTTTTTGGGTTAGGGATCATGGTCAATAAACCACTTTAAGTTCAACAACAAAAATTGAATCAACATTTACCATTATTGTGTCTTGCTCTTCTTCTTGACTTGGCCTTGCTGGTCTTGATGTGGCCATAGGTTTGGGACTGTTGGCGAGTTTGGAAGGTTTTGAATTTAGATTGTTGGACTCCTGTTTCTCTTAATTAGTGACATGACTTAGAAGCCAAAAAGGCCCAAGATGCTGCAGCAACTGCTGCTTCTTTCGGACTTGTTGTTCTCAACTTAGGAAAAGTATTCCAAGCTTAGGACTAGTTGGTCTTGATTTTGGGGGGAACAAGTCTTAAATGAGTCTTAGTGCGTTAAACTTTTTTGAATTTGGATTGTTGATATTGGGGAGTTTTTCATCTAACAGAACTTTCCCGTCAGCTCTCTTTACCTGGCCCTTTTGGATTTATAGTCTATAATTAGCCCACAGATGAAGACCAACATTGACCGGTTGCACCGGAGGATTTGTTCGTATCGACACAGGACTCCAGACTAGTTTCTTTTCTCAGAATTCCTGAATCTGGCCATCAGAACGAGGCTCCAGATGTTTCATGTGTAGCAGCATTTTTAAGGTAGTCAGCATTAGGCTTCCTGCTGTGGCTGTGCACAAAGTCCTTCTTAATCTCCCTGAATGAAGCAGCTCCCAAACAATGCCCTTCCTGTTGACCTCTGACCCTCACCTGTTGCTAACTCACAGCCCCACCCTCCCATAGAAACCTGGATGTGTAGTAATTTTCACCTTCTTTTGGTAAAATGTGCAAACACATTTTCCATGTACGGATCTGGGTTTCAGGACTTTCTCCAACACATCAATTGTTAGTTTTAGCTCATATTTTTATTTTTTAAACACACTTAATTTAGATTTAATATCTACTGTTGTTAGTTTGTCCTTTATAAAGAAACGAACACTGAAAACATCCAGATTCAGATCAGCTGCTGAACCCACAATCTAGACATGGACCATGCTGAATGGTTTGAAATACCATCTTAGATAAGTAAAGTGGCGACATACCTGTGAAAGCACCTGTAATACTGAAGCGTCTGGTAAGTATAAATTAGCTGTCTGTGGTCCTGGATCAGTTTTTAAAACAGTTTTTTAAATAAAGTGACCAAAAAGTTTCAGATGTCAACCAAACACTTGCCTAAA
This sequence comes from Copadichromis virginalis, assembly GCF_057382275.1. Classification (NCBI taxonomy): domain Eukaryota; kingdom Metazoa; phylum Chordata; class Actinopteri; order Cichliformes; family Cichlidae; genus Copadichromis; species Copadichromis virginalis. The sequence continues at coordinate 17,275,175 of NC_140634.1, forward strand.
ATTGTTCAATCTGCCTGTAAGATCTTCTTCTGCACCTCTGGACCTTTTGCAAGCTCATTAAAGTAAAACTACATGTGAAAAAAACATTTTAGTTCACTAAATATGAAAATAGAATTTTGAAATATAACAAAAAGGGAAAATAGTTTGAACTCATTAAACTAAAGTAAAAATGCAATTTTGCTAATTTAGTATAATTTAGTACTAATTTAGTATAACTGTTGTTACATGAGATGTGAATGTGACATTTGAGCTCTGAGGAGGACTCACAGGTCACAACAGGAAACATCTGGAAGAGGTCCAGAGGTGCACATGAGACGACGCTGAAGAGCAAACTGATTAAATTTCAGTGGCATGAGGGTTTTTCCTGTAATTGGCTGCTTCCTGTAATCTTTTTGATCACTTCTCGTACCTGAACACCTCAAGCTTCTTTCCACCTGCAGCTGGTTGCACAAATATCGGCACTTCGGCCTCAAACGCTATATTTTCTCCCTGCGGTGAACGAACTGCTCCAGATCATCTCGTCTCTGGGAACACACAGACTCTGGTGTAGCAGGTGTTTGTGCCACCAGTTTCAGAAAATCCCGTTACCCAGCATGCTTCCTGACACCACACCGTAGACACATTCATCCACATGCTGTTTGCAGCTTGGCAGTCGCCAAAGGCTTCCCGAGGCTGAGTTTACACCAAACTGCAGCCAGCTGGCGCCGCTAGGCTCTGACCGACAGAAGATTTCACCTCAACGCGCCGAAAAAATCTTCTAAAGTGACGGCACTGACGCTCAGTAGATTTTACATTTATTGCTTGAAAAGCTCAGAGGTCGAGGTGAGACTTTCGGGGGCGCTCTAACGGGCTGAGGTGGTCTGGGAAAGCAGGAGCTTGTAGTTTGTCCAAGGTAACAGACCGATGTAAATAAAAGCTGTGGATAATTACCAAAATTCAAACTTAAGATCAGCTTGAAGAAAAAAAGTTTATAATTACATCGTAGTTTCTGACGTTTCAAGTTCATGGAGAATTTTTTTTTTTCTCTTAAATTTCCCTTTACCCTTGGATGGCCACCTGTAATCTGTGGAGAGGAACACTCTGTTTCAGTAAAGCTCAGCAAAAACAAAGTGGTTTTAGTGCGTGATTATTGGTGGAAAACTAAACTGCAGTGAGTCAGGCAGGCTGTCTAAATGGGCTCGTCTCACGAGGCGGCGCTCGAGAGTTTCCCGAGATCAAATGTGCGTTTGTGTCCTGATGAGTGTTTGTTCATGTCTCTGTTTCGTCTGCGTCTCCAGAAGAGTGCAGGCTCCGAGCTGCAGGAGATCATGAGGAGGCGGCAGGAGAAACTGGCAGCCAGCACCTGTGATTCAGGGGTGGAGTCTTTCGATGAAGGCGGCGCCCACTGAGCTCCACCCAGCTCCTCTCCTTCCTTCCTCCCTTCCTCTTCCCTCCCTCTGCTGTACCTTATCCTTTTTTTCAAACCGCAGCCTGCTGCTCTCTCAATCCTCAGGCAGCGGCCGACCGCGCGGCGTTCGTGGAGATCATGCGGCGTAGACAGGAACTCCTCAGCTCATCTCCATAGAAACAAACCGACCGCCCACCGGACTGCCACACACACAATATTCTGCCATGTTTGCCTGGAGTTCACATGAACACTTTGGGGACTCGTTTAGTTGGTGAAAAGCTGTTTGCTCACCGTTTCCAAAGCAAAGCCTCGCAGTATTAACATCAGTGCCGCGCCCAGTCCTCTCCGCTCCATCACTGCGGTCAGGTCACACATAGGAGCGTTTCATGATGTAATGATGTAAACACACTGCACTCTAAGAAGACTCGTGGAGCCGAGACATTCAGGATTTATGTCTTTTGAGTTAAGATTGTGGAAAAGGCTAAAAGCAAACAGGAAGTGCTGATCCTGTGTTTTTATTTCCAAAGAGGGATTGACCCTGCACACGTGGATTATTCCCTCTGTGCCTGGGCACAGTGAGATCACGGAGAGGCTAAAACTGAGCCTGGTACTTTAGACATGCCTGACTGCTTGTTACAAAAATGAAATTCACTAAATGAATATTATTCTATCATCTATGCTAACAGACTGATAAATATACATTTAAATGTTTTTGAGAGTTATTTGATGGGATTTCATTTTCTCGGATTATTTTAAAACTAGAAGCAAAATGAAATGCACATAACTTTATAGAAATAACTTATGAAGAACATCTGTCACAGAGTGAGTGATCAGATTTCTTACAAGGAAATGATATTTGGTAATCAGCATTTTTGCACATGAATAAAAATGCTGTTGTTTTTCAGGCAGAGGTAACAACCAATGAAACAAGCCGAAGCAGCTGAGGTGTTTGTAATGGCTCAGATCTGAAAGTCTTTCTTTGACTTTGTTCTGAGGGTAAAAACACAAAATGAATGTAGCTGAACTCATCACGCCCCGTCCAAAGCAACAGGTAGCCTCATGTTTCTGTCTCATTGGTCATCTTACCTGTTCGAGCTGCAGGTGATGTGATGCCAGCGATTGCTGACTATATTCAGGTTTAGTAATTGCCATTACTATCAGCCTCCTCGTGAAAAAATGGGGGGGGGGGGGGGGGAATCTACAAATTGAACTCTGTATACTCTATCGAAAACCTGATGGAAAAGAAAAAATTTTACCCCAGAAAAATCAGCATTTTTGTTCTTCAGCTCCACAGAGTTGCATTCTGTTTGGATGAGCTCGAGTGCGCCCCCCTGTGGGACAGGAAGTTCACAGGTTTAAGTTCACATTTTAAAGGTTACACGCACACATTCACATGGACTTGATTTTGAACTGGATCACAATAACGACTCACACTAAGGAGTCCAGACCTTTCACATTAAAAGTTGAAAAGGGTGTAATCTGTTTTCTTAAAAGGCTTTTAATGTGAAAAATCTGTCCTTTTTGATCACTCTGAAAACCACCCAACCCAATCAGTGAGGTGACCACTGGGACTGAAGCGATGATGTGCTCTAACAGTCACGGGTGTGATGGTTCCCGCTGTGACTGGATTGGTTCGTGCTGGTCACGAGCACGCTCAGACATGATTTGAACACTGGCTATTGTTTGAGAATTTACCGCCAAAAATCAACAACAGAAGATGTTCAGATCAGTGAGCAGTAAATAAAGTAAAAACATGCAGCCTGAAAACACTGTAAATGAAAGATGTAAATGCTCATAGAAAAGGAAATGTACAGAAATGAGCCTGTACTCACTGTGGCATTGATTGTATTGATTTTGTTTCCACTTATGCACTTAATCTTCTGAAGGAAAGTTTTGTCTTTGTCTGAACTGTAGCACAGCACTGTAATACAAATAATGATTAAAGCAGAGTAGTTCAGTTTATGGAGAATTGCTTGTTGCTAATGAGAGAACAGTAAAAGTGTACGTAGTGTAGTTTTACCCAAACAGATGTATAGAGGCCAATCAGGAGGAAAGGTTAGAGTTCATTTGTACGTGTATAGTTTTCTTCGTGCCTTTTCCATGTAAATCTGCTCATTCTGCAATAAAACATTTACTAAAAGCATTTTTTTTTTTAATGTCATCATGGAGCCTTTTTTTTTTTTTTTTTTTTTTTTTTTTTTCCCTGTAATCTTCACGTCTGCTTCTGAGCCATCGTTCTTTCAGAGATTCATTTCACAGCAAAGTTCAAATTTTAAATTCATTCTTTATTTAAATACTGTATTTTTCAGACCATTAGGCGCACTGGATTAAGCGAAACAAAACAGTCAAACTTTCAAACTTTCAAAAAAGTCAAACTTTACTCAACTAATTCTTCTTGCTTCCTCCACTTCCGTTCCATTGATTCATTAATGATGAATTCTCTCGCAGCTGCTCTATTCCCGTGTTGTTGCAGTATATTAATGACTAACCTCGTATTGTGGATGGATTATCTCAGTTCTTCTCCTGACTGAAGTTTGGTCCATTTACAGCATCCTCCAATGCGATTGCATTTGTCCCCAACCATCAGGAACCCTCACGTTAAGTTTTATCGAGTGGAAAAAAGTTAGCGTTCATTCTCCAGCCAGAGATGGGCAGTAACGTGTTACAAGTAACGTAACTGTAATCCGATTACTTTTTCAAGTAATGAGTAAAGTAAGGGATTGTATTGCAAAAAAGGTAATTAGATTACTGTTACTTTCCTGTAAGCACGCTGCGTTACTAAAGCCATGATTTATTTATTTTTTTGCAAGAGTGTCTCATGAGAATGACGTAAACGAGTGCGACATTCGTGGCAACAGCTGTGTGCAGATCAACAATGGATAATATGACAAGTGCGGGAGAGAGTATGACCGTGCAGCGTTTAAAGCGTGGAAGTACTGACCTTACTTTGAGTTTGATTCCGTAAAAAGTGACAAAAACATTAGCGTCCGCTGTTCACTGCATGTGAAGAAAACTTTTTACAGCGAAAAACACCCTAAACTTCAGAGCAAGCACAGAGTACGCTGCCACAGAATGGGAAACTCCCGGATCCTTCCACTGACCGTTGCGACACACCTGCACCAGGGCAAACCTCTGCCTGCCTCACTCCTGCTATACTGGTGAAAATAGAGCAACAGGACCGCTGAGTCTTTGACTTTCTTTATTTTCTGCTGTGTTTTACTCGCATCTATTTGAAAGAGTGAGTGTAAACACAAAAAACTATTTTATTTTATATGCTGGAATGTGCAAAAAGGTTTAAATGTTCAACAAATTTCTTCCAGTCAGAGAATGTTGCATATAATTAAATTTTTGCTTGATGCATAAAGTTAAAAGATTAAAACTAATAAAACAAGTTTTAAAAACAGACTTTTTCATTTTACATTACATTTTATATGATGGATTATGTAAAAAAACGTACAGGTACTTACGTTTTTTAAGTACCTGTACTTAAAAATGGTGTGCTTGGTTTAACAGGGTTAGACCCTGTTAAACCAAGCACACCATTGTTTTTCTTGTCATTACCAATAACTTTGATGTGCCACATGGCCCTCTTCCTACTGGGAAAAAAAACAAAAGTTGTATCCAAGATGGCCGACTTCTAAATGGCCACCATGGTCACCACCCATCTTGAGGAGTTTGCCACAAACAGGACTTTAATATCGCCAACCATTCCCATTTTATTACGGTGTATCCCTATAAATGGCCCACCGTGTAGAATTGGGCTGAAAGATCTATTGCTTTATTACCTATTCAGGTTGTAAATCATGTTTTTAAAAAGTAACTAAGTAACTAATTATTTTTGTAATCAGTAAAGTAATGGGATTACTTTTTGCGGGAAGTAATCAGTAATTAGTTACTGATTACTTTTTTAAAGTAACTCGACCAACACTGCCTCCAGCTTCACTGTGTTTATGCTAACATAGCCGTGTCGCTACCAGGTACATCACGTAGCACATCATTATATACCAGCTAGTCCAACTTCAGTAACCCTACAAACGTCACTGCTTTTTAGTTTTCTGTCTTTGTTTATGTTGGAAGTGATTGCAGAGCTGTACGTTTTAATTTTTTCAGAAATCTCTCAGTCAGAACATGCTATATCATGTTTAGGTGGAAACTAGCGAGCTAACTTCCTGCTAACTTCTAACTGTTAAATTTAATAAATTCTGTTTTCATGGATGCCTGGATGTCAAACTTAATTGTTACACCTGGTAAAGCAGCAACGCTGATCATTTTATTAAAGATTTAGACGGTTTTTAACTCTCAGTGATGCCACAGTGTTTATTTGACTTTGGGACCTGAAGGGACGGAGTTTTGGACCCAGATACTCAGAGTCCTCGAGGCTCCTGACTACGGTAGCCGTAATGTTTCGACAATCCATCAAGCGGTCCGGTTTCGTAGCTTACCAAAGTCGTACTAAAACATTTTTGAGTGCCGTGTACCACATAAAATTGTTTCGAGGTCAGTAAGCACAAACACAATTCATGCATAAGGTGCACTGTTGATTTTTGAGAAAGTTAAAGGATTTTAAGTGCGTCTTATAGTGCGGAAAATACGGTACAGTGAGATGGTCAGAAAAGCTAGAATCATATATTGTGGCACATTGTACTCCATAAAGTTGACGTTTCAGTTGGCGACCTTCTGATTTTAATTTTCCCTTAAGTAGTACTCAGGACCTTGTTGTTCAAAAGAGCTACTGTTTTATATTCATGGTGCTATGTAAATCTATGTATTCATAACCATTGTATTTAAAAATTATATCGCCATTATGCCAACACACATGATGGTATCCTAAATTATTATGTAAGATCATACAGTTATACTTAGCACACACTGTTTTTACTGCAACATTTTTATTTTGTTCCAACACACACAGTAAAACTCTGTGACGGTGACCCAAGCTCGGGATCATCCTTCAAACTGTAAGTGACACAATGCACAATAATGGCACCAATGACGTACGAGTTCGACTGGACACACACTAAGCAAGAAAGAACTGTAGAAGAGTTTCAGTGCTGAGCTTCACAAAACTGTCTGCAAGTTCTGTCAGTTTTTAAAAATCTTTTTTTGACAGTCATACCAAAGTGCATTTCTCAGACCCCAGATGCATCCTCCACGTCCACGTCACGCTTCTAAACGCTGAGGCTTAAGAAACGGCGCCGGCGAGAATTCAGCTCTGAGCTCAGAGAAAGATGATTCACATTTACAACAACTTTTAAAAAACAAACTTCTAAAGCAACATCTCCACAAGAATAACTTTGCAATGACGAGTAGAAACAGAATAGTTAAGCAGTAGTAGTAGTATGTACAGTACATCTGATATCTAAGAGTGACATGGAAACTATCGAGCGGCGACTGAACCGAAGTACCCAACCGTTGAGGATCTGAGACGGCTGACAGGCAAAGACTTCAGGTGTGGTAAGCACAAGGCCACAAAGATGAATCATTTCACAAGTGGCCAGTGGCCTTTTTAAACATTCATTAATTACTGAAATATTTGCACAAACTTAATGCAAGGTGTCGTCAAAATAAAAATCTGTACTTCAGCATTAAGTGAGAGTTACCTGGTTTAGTATTCATTATGGGAATAACTAGCAAAGCAATTTAAAAGCTTTGCTCGATGTGCCAAAATGTAATTATTATGGGAAAAAAAACTACAATTCAGTTTGGTATGAAATCAAATTGAATTTTGATTTCAGTCATCTGAAATGCGCTCCACCTTTCCCACCATGTATGTTGCAGTACACTTTCTAAAATAACAATAAATTTTGATTGTAGACTGTAGGAAGTGCAGAGTTTGTGTTATACATTTTATAAGCTTGATGAAATTTTTTAGCATTTTACCAAATCTTTTATTTGGATTGTTCAACCAGCTTTTGTGATTCATTCCAAAGTCATAGCTATCCCAAATGATTATACTCCCGTCCCCCAGAGTTGAGCTCTTATTTTGACGACACCCTGTATGTCCTGAATCGAGTGTAAAACTTTGGGTTCATTGAAGTCGACCACTCATCTGCTCAGTAGACATTCTCTACAATCATTGAGGAATGATGGAAATGTGAATATTCTTCTGCCCTTCATGTGAAATACTCAGTAGAAAGATGAACAATGAAAACTAAATCGCTGAATAGAATCTGATCTAACTAGCAGACACTGATGCTTCAATACTTTTCTGTACAGATCGAATTTGATGAGTCGGTCTCAGCCATTCGCAAACCGACACCAGGGGCCCAAAACCAGCAAAAACCTGAACTGTGGTGTTTTTTATTAAATGTCCGTGCTCACTGGTTTTCTTATAATGCCCGAAAAATCCTTTCAAAATGTTAAACTGTGGCAAAAACAAAACCCAACAAAATGCATTTTAGTGAAATGCACATGTTTAAAATACTTTTAGTCTAATACATACTAGACTGTAGTATGTGACATGGTAAAAAGGTAGGAAATACTACATAAAATGTTAATGATTAAATTTTGGGTGTTTTACTCATTGAAAATACTACAAAAAAATCTGTAATTAAATAGAAAAGCTTAGAGTTCAAAATGAACGAGAAAACAAACCGTTGTGAAGGAAGTTTCTTTTAAACTGTCAAAGATACTTACAGGATGCGTACATTCTGTTTTGTTGCACTACAAACGCTGGATCACACGTGATGTCCAGTGAAATGTACGCTAAACGTTTATCGGTGTAGTACTTCTTTATAGGAAGTCACTGTGGGCATGTATAAGAAAACCACTGACTGCATCGGGACATTGAAATGCAGATATTTTTGTAACTTATGTATTTATACTTTCTAGTCCAGATTCAAAGGTATAATTTGTAGTTGTGCAATAACTGACTGCACTTCTAGACGGTGAAAAATCAATTTATGTGGGACCCAGATGAGCTCTGCTGATATGCTGAGCAGATATGTTTCTGTGACTTCGGGCCAGTAACGGGGAAACTTGAGAGATTCTGTCTCCGATGTCCATGCTGTCGGATACGGTCCTTTTCCTCTGCCAGCCCGATCGGACAGTCCAAAGCTCTACAGTAGTCCTAACGTTAATCTACAGCTCCAAGCATGGTGACTGCGTGCTGGTCGCCCACGGTGGGAAGCAGCAGCAAAATGCTTCCCTTCTTGTTCAGCAGCTCAGAGGCCTCAGTGCAAATACAAACTACAGCTCTACAACCACAGTCTCTAGCTTCTAAACTGGCCTCAAACACGCCGAGCGGCGACGGATGGCAGCGTGGGTACGGCGTTCCCCTCGACTCGTTTGTGCCCTCTTGTTGTACAGACCTAGCAAACATTCACACCGCTAGGGTTGATCATGATAAAGTTCGGATAGTGTTATGATGATGATATTTTTCTGCCGTAATTTGGAGCAGAAATCTGAAAAGTTCCTCATTTTTCACTTCTGAAGTTTGGCATATGCAGCCATGATGGAAAGATGACGTAAGTGTCTCCAAACATCCGATTTGTGCTCATCTTGGGTTCGCTCTTTAGTGAATGTTTGCTGGGTTCTTCCTGTGCAGCAGTCCTGGCAGTTAATCAGCGAGCTCGAGCCATTGGGGTTTTTAATTATCGACGTGTGCGGTAGGTGTGGCAGTGCGTAACGATGAAATCTACTGCCGCCGACTCCTACGCCCCAAAAAGCCAGGAAAGCTGCACCGTGCAAGACGACGGGCAAAGCAAAACCTGAACCTAAAACAAAGGTTTGAAGGGGAGGCCAGTGTGCTTGCTGGTTTTACAGCGACTCCTGAGATTAAAAACATAAATAAAAATGAAAAACCACTGACTCCGTTCCACCGACTCGTTGCCTCAACAACTGCTGCTTGTCAACGCTCCTCCGAGCCCACGTTGGTGTGAGTCAGTCCAGTTCAGAGGGCAGGGCTGTGGTTGAACATGTTGGTCAGTCAGTGAAGGCTCCTTAAGGCAAAACTCCATCCCATGCTTTAACACCAATTCAAAGAAAGAGACTGATAATAGTTTTCTCTCGCCCAGATGTTCTATGTTGTTTTTTTTTGTTTTTGATACTGATGATGAAGCGAGTCTTCTTCTGCAGAGAATGGATGCCTGAAGCACAGGAGGTTGGGGTGTGTTCACAGCCTGCAAAACAAGCAGAAGGGTTTAAGCACAAAGGGAGGATTTAGTCTAAAACACAAAGACATTCGTTTGGATCAACAAGAAGATGATGGATGCAGAGATAAATTCAATTTAAATTTAAGGTCAAACTTTTTTATCACAGATTAGTTTCTGAGGTAGACAGCTATCAGACCATGGCATTTATATTTATACACTTAAAAAAAACTTTTCTTCATAACAGAGTTTAGGGTTGGCTTGACTCAGACCTGACAGGGTTCACTGAAATTAGTCCAAGACATTTAACCACTTCCTCTAGAAAGTTGTTGCTAATCATCATTGGTAGCAATGAAGATTAGCAGGGTTCTCTCCGGGTACTCCAGCTTCCACCCACAGTCCAAAGACATGTGACCTGACCAGGGTAAACCCCGCCTCTCGCCCTAGAATAGCTGGAAAAGGGTGTAGCCCCCGCGACAAAGATGAGGATGGATGGATGCTCTAAATCATTTTCTATACCGTGAATAACCATAAAGCATGTCGCGAATCGGGATGAGCCCTGATACTTCGGGTTGGACTCACGTCTGGAGGTGTCCTCATTATGTCTTGCTGGCATTCTCGTAGATGACGTCCGAGGTGATGGACTGCTGCTTTTTCTTCTGCCACATTAGCATGACGCACTGATGGATGAACACGTACTGCTCCTGCAGACAACAAACACGTTTGAACTAATCGTCCACCCTTTGATACTCACAATCACAAATTCAGGTCATTGAGGACACATTGGCGCAATCCAGTTGACGGTTTCTAAAGTGTGGACACTTAATGACTTCTTCAAGTAACTGTCTTATTTACACATGTATGTGTTGGTGTGATGTGCCAGTGTCTGACCTCAGTCTGAACCATCGACAGGCGATGCGATCGCATTTCCGACACCATGCCCAGGATGTCCACGTACTCATGCTCTCTGATGTGCTGCATCAGGCGATCCAGAGCGATGAAGGTCCCAGTCCTGCCGACTCCAGCACTGTCACACACAGGCGGCATCATTAGAAACCAAATCGCTGCTGTCGCTAGTCCACTAATGGACATCATAATGGCCATTACATCATCTCTCTAATTGCATTTTTATGGCTCAGACTGTCAGGAAACGAGTCGCCTTCCTGCTCTGAGAAAATCAAACCTGCAGAAATCAAACTTGGATAAATAAATTCACTCCGAGAAAGAATGAGGACATTACCCAACCGCTCATAAAACCTGAACGCAAACTGGGACTTTAATGGCAGGTGGGTCAGTTTCCACTAACGGAGAACTGACTCAGTTCTGGTTCTAATACAGAAGCAATATGAAAAAACATGGACCTCATTGGCTACCAGAAAACACCAAGAGGAGGACTTTTTATGTCTCAGTTACAATAGAAAACCATTAAACATCTGTCGAGCACATACCCATCTGTCAGAGTCTACATGGTTCCAAGTATTTCTACCAAAGAAACGCTCCACGGCTCTAAAAGTTTTAAGTGACATCTAAGGAAGTTGGTGGATTGAGGGTTTTAGGAAAAGCCATGAAATACAAGATGATGGGGTTTGAATGTGACAGATTTACACGATTTTTAAAATACCTAAATGATAAGTCTAAATGATCCAGTCCGTGGTTCTAGTGTTAAGATGGCTACACAGCTCCACAGATTACTGGTCCTGAAGTTAGAAACACTGAGATCAGGGAAGGGCTACAGAAAGAACCTCTTCAATGATTCACACATTCCCACAAACCACCATTTCTTCCTTTTAAATAACCCCAATTTTTTGCCACATCACTAATTCTTGGGACCTGGGTTCGGTTTTTTACTTGATCCAATTCCATCGAGGATCCTAGAATCTTTGCAACCATCCAGAAAATCCAGCCCATGTTTGTAGAACCATTAATAGTGGCATATATTGTGCACTAATGTTTTATTTTGAAGACATTTGCGCACTGCTTCTCTGTTTAAATAATCAGACTGCACCACCACTGGGTACGCCGTTTCATTTTATTTCATTTAATGAGCAGGAATGACAAAAAGTTTCAATAATGGTGATTTATTTTAGATTTTCCATGTATCCACCAGAGGACGCTAACAGATGAGTCACAGCAAGATAAAATATCTGCAGATGTTTTTAAGGAGTGGCCTTACCTGCAGTGGACGATGATGGGGTCTTTGGTCCTGTTGGCCTGCTGGCGGACGATATGGACGAACTGCAGGATGCTCTCGATGGCATTTACCGTGGGGACGCCATGATCCGGCCACGAGGTGTAGTTCAGGTGGAGGACGTCCTGACTCTCATCAGCCTGCAGGTGGCAGTAACAGTTCACGTTCGATAAATGCACTAACTGGAAGCTTTTGTCAGTAGCCGTTTGGAAGTCAAAGAAACTCACATATCCAAGTCTGAACTTCCTGATGATCCACTCTGGAGACTCGCTTTCAGATAGCAACTCTACACTGACCTCACCGTACATCACAGGGTCCTCATTGAAGGGCCAGTAATGATCACACTTCACCTGAAAACATGAAGAAAATTACAGCCACAGTTAAAAATGACCACCAGGGGGCAGAATTGTGCAACTTCTGTCATTTTACTTTATTTTTTTTAAAGAAATTTTCGTCTTCAGATCCCCCCCCCAAACACAAAATATTTGTGTGTATGTATTTTCCCCTTATTTATACTAATTTAGAAATATGACATTAATAATTTCATTATGCAAATAAAAAACACAACATCCTATTTGTTTTTATTCTTCTAATTAAACAAGAATCATTTTCTGATCTGATAAAAGGTGAAGATGGTGATTCTGTGCTGAGCCATAGGTGGATATGTGTAATGTGACTGTCTGTTGATTGTGTTAATCACATTACTTGTGCTCAGTCTGAATAAAACACCAATAAATAAACACCAAAAAATCAGAATCCTTCGAAAACCATTTTTAGCAAGTATTTGCTACTACAATTTTTCTTCAAAACATTATTTATTAATCAGTCTTTTAATACTTATTCTAATGAGTCATCTTTACGTGTCTGTCTATTTTTACGTATCTGTTATTTTTTTGATTTAAGTATAAAATTTAAAGCGGCTTGAAACCTCCAGATTTTCCACTTACAAAGAGTTAAACTGATTAAACATAAAGTCTCACCCGGCGCCGTTCACTGCACTGTGTGAGCATGACGATGATCGGGGATTTTTGCTGCAAAACCATCTTCCAGAAGTCATTGCGGGTCTCAGGCAGCGGACCCTGCGTGGCGATGTACTCTTTATTGTGTCTGTAGCCCTGGAATCCAAACACAAGCACAGAAGAAAAAAGTAATTCATGCAAAACACGGACTATAAAAGAGATGAAAAACAAATGGATGCTAATTCCTCACATTTGTGTTGTGGATGTACTCACGGGTATGTAATTGGCGTTGATGTAGTCTGAACCTTCGTCATTGTGCATCGAGATCAGCTTCACCCGACTGAAGTCATCTTAGAGCAGATTTTCTCTCGTTAGTCCCAAGATAAACTACAGGTCGTCACCAAACAGTAAAACTTGTCCTCGTACTCCGAGGAACACAAACGCTCACGTGACTTTAGAATCAGAAAAAATGAAAGCTCTCCATTTCTATAAAGGCACTTAATAATGGCATCTTCACTGTAGTTAGTGGTGTGCGCTGGTTTCAGAATACAACTCTGACGAGCTGGATTTTTAAGTCAGAGAAAAAGCACCGCGAGGCTCCATTTTACACATTTATTACAGACCGTCTAATGAAAGTAAATTTTCTCTGGGCAATAAATCAGTAAAAGTGGAGGCTCACGGTTGATTTTATGGTTTCCCCATGATCAGCGGGTTGCTTTCAGTCCGGCCCCGCCTTCCTCTTTGTTCTGATGATCTTGTGTATTTTTTTATCTAGATATTTAAATCTAGATATATACATGTTAGTGCAGACTCACAGGGGAGGATGTTGGTGTATCTGTTCTTGGGCCTGTTGATGGGAAGGTCAGCAGCATCATGGGAAAGATCCAAACCGATGCTCTTTAGATCCTGGAAAAAAAAACATCAGTACTAAAATTAAGGATGAGGATCATTTAAATCTGAGTCAGATTTTCAAATTAAAATGCTCTTAAAAAGCTCCGAGGTTATGTGAGATGTAAAATGGACCCAGGGGTCTTCTCCTCATTTCCTGTTCCTGTGCTGGATGTTCATATTAAAAATGTCCAGAGTGTCTAATAATCAGCTCAGTGCATGTACACAAATCCCTGCAGCCTGTTCTAACTGTTATCACAGTTTTTCCTACTCTTGGAACTGTATGATGTAAGAGAGGGTAGACAGAAGCCCCACCCACCTCCTGTTCAAGTTCAAAACAAGTGATTTGACATGTTTCTGTTTGTGAGTGTTAGAAGAAAGCTGGTTTAAATGAAGAGGAGCTAAAACGGGTTGTTTCAAAGAGCGACTGAACTGAATCTTGGCATCAGATAAAGAAGGATTATTCTGAAGTGTGAATCATGCATAGCTGCTTGAACAGTCAACAGTAAAAAATGCAGGTGGAAATAAGGGGAATGGATCCACTTTGAATAAATGTATAATACTGGGTGTATCAAAAGTTAATCAGATTTTAAAACGCTGTATTTTTTAAGGAATTCAAAAATTTTAAATACCTGGATGAATATAAAGTTTTACATAGAAAACTTTATATAATGTCTGCATGTGTCTCCCTTCAAATGAGTGGCACGTGTCCATACGACAGGAAAACCCATCCCATGCTCTTGCGAGCACGTCTGCAGCCACCACTGTTGCCATGCTACCTACCAGCACGAATCTGCTCTAACAGGACATGTTTTGATTGTTACTTGTGAACGGCTGTGGAATAAAGCACCCTAAAATCAGATGACACACCCACTATGCAGAAAAAGGTTTAAGCCTCACTGCAGTTTGAGCGCTAGAGGAACATTTTTAAAAATTTGATTTCATTTTCAGTTTTAGTTTTTTGTGCTTCAGTTTAGACCGTATTTATTTACGTAAAGAAAAACACAAAATCAGGCGCCACATGATAATTAAGCATCTCGCTGTTTTCCCAAGTAAGGGGAAGTGTCGCCCAACACCCTTGAAAGGCACACCCATGCATCTGAATAAATATATAACTAAAAGACATATTTCATTTAAATTGTAAACATTTAAATATTATGTGTGAACTGATGAAATATGTAAGATCCTGCTCACTTGCTAACGTCAGGCGATGTATTAGAGCAGCATTCACTCCTGCTGATCTAAATCAGACTTTATTTGCAGACTTTATTTCATCACTCACTAGCCTAGAAGCTTATCAAGGTCATTTTGGGACATTTATTCACTTCCTCTTTTGGTTTTTCCTACAGAAACGTCACCAGAACCAAAGTTAAATGATATAAAAAACACAGAGGGTTTCAGATGCTTCCCTCTGCTTCTCAGAACAAACGTCAGGCCTGTTGGTCTCAGAAGACGTGATTTAAGTTGTACCTCGAACTGCAAGGAGAACTTGTAGGCAGAGTCCTTGCTCATGTCTTTGAAGAAGGCCTCAAAGTCGTCCAGCTGCACAGGGCTGAAAGCACAAAAAAAACACTATCAAATGGCTGACACCCACCACCGTCTTTACATTTCGCTTTTAATCTCACCGATAACGAAAGCTCCAAGTCCTATACGGGCAGATGTTTGCTGCACAAAACCTTTAATGAGCTCTAATGTTGGACCTGAAGATCTCTTCACCCCAAACAACCTGCAGTTGGTTCTATGAAACCCTCAGGCTTGTATATTCAGTTCACCTCAGCAACATTTCTTTAGCTCACACTGCAGCAGTGTAGAAGCCTTGATGCTGTCAGCTCATTTATCCATGCGCCTCACTGGCCAGCTTGCCCTGTGCAAGTCATATTTTCAGCTATCACAAGAGAATAACCAGCGCCTGATTCAGAGTAGCTAAGCTACAGCTAGCTTGCTAATGTCAGTTTTTTAAACTGGAAAATTTTAAATTAAGTAAGTTTAAATAAATTAGTCAAGAAAAATAAAGAACAAACTGCTGTAATACAATCCAATTGCCCTGAATGATAGATGGGCCTATGTCTATACAGCACCAGCTCACAGGTAGGCAGGTAAGTAGGTAGAAAGAAAGAGAAATAGGTAGGAACATAAATAGGTAGGCAGGTAGAAAGTAGGAAGGACATAGCCAAGAGGACAGTTAGGCAAGATGGGACGGAAGAAGGCAGGTAGGTAGATAGGAAGATGAGAAGAAACGTAGAGAGGTATACGTGGAGGTAGGAAGGAAAGGTAGAAAGATAATGAAGATAAAAGGGAGGTAGGCAGGCAGATAGATGTAATTAAGGAGAGAGTTAGGTAGGCAGTAAGGGAATAACAGGGATTTGGGGAGGGAAAGGGTAACATAGGTAGGTAGAAAGGAAGGGAGTCAGGAAGGTAGGCATATAGTAAGGCAGGAAGACAGGTAGGGAGGTAATTAGGTAGGTAGGTAGATAGGTACTAGGAAGGTGGTTAAGAAGATAGGTGGATAGATGGCAGTTTGAAGAAAGTTGGACAGTATCAGAAACGTTAGGCTTCAGACTTCTTTTACATTTGTTGATCACCAAAAACTTTGCATTGGTTCTTAAAACACTGTTACAGGTAACCAGCATAAACAGGTAATTAACACATAGGTACTACAATGCACAGGGAACACTTACTCCATAGTAATAATAAGATGGAGCAAAAATGTATCTGTTGCCACCTAAAGGTCGAAGTTCTTGCAATGCATTAATGAGTTCATCACTAAGGTAAAGCATGAGCAATTTCATGCACCTGAAATAATTTATTAACAAACCTTTCAACACCCACAAAAGTCAGAAATCCCTCTGAGTACACAGTTAATGTTGGTTCAATTTCTCAGGAGACTGCTGGATAAAACTGTTTTCTGGCTGAAGGATGGTATTAGTGGTGAACACACGCACACACACACACAGAAAGATGAAGCCCACAGGCTGAAAGCTGCATGCAGTCGTCGTTACCTTGTTAGCTTCCGTTTCTTTAAAGCAGTCTTGCTCCTATAAAATACAAACATGTCAAGTCCTTGTGATGATTTCTGACCCCTCCTTCATTCACATCATTAGCTCATGTTGGGCTTTGACCGATGCAGGTTTTTACCCCTTAATGTAGCATCTCCCCCTGCTGTGTGGTTTGTTTTCAGTTCGTTTGTAAATTGCTCATTAAACCCAAAAAGCTCCAGCAGAACAGACACGATCCAGAGGTTCAGTTCAAGGACTCCAATTAGCTGAGATGAAGCCTAGCAGACAGCTAGCTGCTACACCTTCCTGTGTTTCCATATACCTGACAATCAAAGAGGCCACACCCCTAATAATAGAAATTTTAAGCCATATTACAATTTAAACATGGGGGTTATAACAACATATAAAATTTCACCCCTAACAGTTTCATATTTGTCTCTGACTCCTGATATGTGCCCCACTTAAACTGCTAAAATCTTCTTCAATATGTAATAAGTATGTAATAAGTTGTTTTTTTTTTGTTTTTTTTGTAATAAGTTTAATACAGTTGTTATGAAGGGGAAATCACCTATAGAGATGAAAACAGTTTGTGTATAAGGCTGTAAGCATGTTTGTTTCTGCTGTAAAGTTTTAACACGGGAGTCTAAAAAGTTGATTCTGCTCATGTGGATGTAGCGTAGTTTCTTGATGATAAATATCCAAATTGTCATGACCATTGATCAACAACCACTGATCAAAGACCTTTGATCAATGACAACTGATCAATGGCCATCAGTAACAATCACAGTATTGTAAGATGGTGACAGATGTACCCTTAGGCCCCGTCTTCAATTCAGAGATGGTCTTTCCCTTTTCATGTAAATGGCCTCCTTGACTCCGCGCTCACACCAGCGTTCCTCCCTGTCCAGGATGTGTACATCCTCATCATTGAAACAGTGTCCACTGGCCTGTAGGCGTAAACAGACTGTGAAGTCCTGCTTGATGAGGTAGCTCTTCTGTGTCGCGCCATCCACTTCACCAGAGGTTGTTTGTTTCCCTCAAGTATAAATCACAGCAATCCTCCTGGGACTTAACAGGGTACACTATATTACACTGTTTGTGCCAGGGGACCTAATTTTTGGCGCAGTGTGTTCAGAGTAAAATGCGTGTCGACTGTTCCAATACTCCTGACACATAAGGGATCGCTAAGGGTTTTTGACTAGGCAGCAGTTGTTCTTCTCTCCTGGATCGCCTGGAGCTTTCGCTCACCATGTTAGAATACTGTGATTGCAGCCTCTGCTAGAGATGAGAGGAACTGGAGGTTTTCAGTGTTTGTGCCTATTTTCGCCCCAGAGGCTGAAGGTTCAGACTTTAGTTCCACAGTTAAGAGTCATGGGCAGGTAGAATATTCTATTTAAAGCATTTCCTGTATACATTTCTTGAACTATGGTTCTGTGGTTATTAATAAATAAATAAATAAATGGTCTATTTTAGATCAAATTTGTGAACTGCCACAATGCTTAAAATATTAAGACATTTGATACTGTAAAACACCAAATATCTTTCTTAAAAAGTATTTAAATGTTATCAATAATCACTTCATTTTTACTGACAAAAATTAGAAATATTATTTCTTTTTTGGGCCTTTTTTGATAGAAGCAGTGAAGAGTGACAGGAAAGCGGCAGGAGAGAGAGAGGGGAACACATGCAGCAAAGGGCCACAGGTTGGATTCTATTTTATTCTAGACTAGATCTCACATTTCATTTTTTGGCATGAACAAAATTTCCAGGTTATGATGAATGAGCAAATATAATTGCCTCTTTCAGTATTAGTTTTTTTTTTATGATGCACCATGGCAACAATAAAATATTTCACTAGCTGGGCCCACGTCCTCATTTTAGATTTGACAGTGTTTTAGTGGGTAAAAATGAATGCTTTGGCATGAATTGAGCTGCGGTTTGGGGAAAGCCTCGAAGGGGACTGGCGATGGCTCCCAGGCCTGGCAGATCCCCATGTACTAAATAGAAATGAAGAAGTTAAAGAACTGAGAACAAGAAGGGAGGGAGGGTGGGGCACGTAAACCAGAATGAACAGCTTGCAGAACTGGGGGAACCTATATAGATGACAACCGGAAGGAGCATGTTTGGAGGCGTGGTCCTGGTCCTGAAATTCCGATAGATAATTTCCAACTAAACTGTACATTAATTATTCCAGTCACTTACTGAATTGCATAAAAGCACCAAGTCATTTTGTTTTGGATTTAGTCCCAGATAAAAGATGGGTTGTAGTTTTTAGACATTTTTGCCTAACTGAAATCTTATTGAGGTTCCTATTCTGTCATATATCTACGCAATAATAAAAGGGCTAGGGTTATGGTCTATCTTCAGTAAGATAGATTCACACAAATCACTTTTGCATATAACGCCAGTACCGAACCCAAGCATCGGTCCAACCCAACAAAGCAGAACTTCAAAATAAGTCGACCCATCAAAGCAAGACAATGTCATGCTCACAAGTATCGTCTTCATCTAGATCTGCTACCTGCTTAATGCTACAGTCACACTAAGGAAAACAAACCATGGCACAACCTTAATTACTGCAAAAGTGTGCAATGAACTTGCCTTGCCTCTGAAATAATTTTTGAATTTGCTTTGGAAATTTGCTTTGGAAAAAAGGGACCAGGTCTGCAACCATTCAGTCAGTTGCTGGCTTCAAAGTGTCAACACAGCATTAAAACAACAAAAAGATGGAGTCAGTCTGCTACCAGTTTACAATTACATTGGGTCAAGTTGGCAATAACATGCAATCTGTCTGTGATAATACGGCAATTAACTGGGATACATTTGCTTAAATTACAAATCTGTTGCAATCAACAAACACAGAAAGTAAAACAAACACATTCATCTCATAGATTTAAAAATAACACAAATAACACAGCAGTTTACCTGTACACACAAGCTTGCTTTTCTGTAGGAATATAATCAGATTATAATCAGCTGGCAACCAATTGAGTTGAGGTCCTTATTACAAAGTGATGGATTGTAGACGAATTGCAATTATCAGTGCAGACTGACTCAGACTTCAGTATATTGGCAATCTGTCTGCATTTATACATTATCAAGATCTTATTTGTCAATCTTCTCCAATTTTTTTGAGAGTGATTGCAGTCAGTCCGAGTTGGAATACGACCGTTTCAAGACAGGTTGCTTCCTACCAGGCGACCTGTACAGTCATCTTGTGATTGCCCAGATTAAAGGTGTTACACAGTTAACCTCTGGATTACCCAGGAGGTCAAGGAGGTTGCCATCCTATTTTCACCCTAGTGTGACTGAGCCATTAAGTTTCTCCACAATCATGCATCTTCTGTAATTTTTGCTCTTCATACTTCTGTATCTACATTCAACCATTTAACACAAATTGTGTTAAATTGGGCCAAATTTCCCCCTGAATCACTCATGATGTCCTGAAAGTTCCTTGGTTTACAACCAAGTTTTCAAACATCAAGTGGGAGGAAATCTGGAGACGCTAAAACACAATCCGCTAGTTCATCTTGATCCATCAACATGCACATCACATCTACAATCTATGAGAGAACAGAAATCACAACTGAGTAACAAAGAGACTTCTAAAGAGAAAGTCCACAAAGAGAGAGACAGGGAGCATGCAGACACCAAAGCCGGAGTTAGCATCGAGAGTTCACTTCATGCTGAAGTACATCCAACATGTTAGTAGAAATACACTCAATGTGACTTTGAAGGTGTAACCACAGACACAGCATTGCAAGACAAAGTTTAACATGTCAGAAATTACATCTGACTACCTATTTATGTCGGGAGTTCCCTGTAGTTTCAAAATGAAGTGTCAAAATGCTAAAGAAAAGTCTGGTGATGTTTTATATATTAAGTTTGATATATTTTGGTTCTTGTCAACAAACAGTCACATGTCCAATCCAACACTGAGTTTTGTCTCCTGCTAGCAACTAACACTAAAGAAAACATTACAAATAAAAATAATTTATAACACAAAAAAACCTAAAGGGTTCCAAAATGGATCCCTGAGGAACACCAGATTTCATATTCACAGAAGCAGAATTGCAAGTGATCTATTTATACATCTAAAGATAATATTTTGTTCTTGTTTTTTTTTCTTTTATTTGACTGTTTTATTTGATATTTATCTACATATAAACATGAATTAGTAAACATGAATAGTAAGAAATCCCAGCTGATTATACTAGATAACTTAAAAATGATCACATTTGTTTTTTGGTTTAGTCCCAAATAAATTGATGAGTTAGAATTTTTGTGTGCATTAAGTGTAACATAATGCTATAAACACACACCCAAAATCGTATTCAAATTTGAGGACTAAAGGCCATGCATAAATAAAACAGTAAATCCCTGGTGACAGAAAAATAGATCTTGGGTGCATTTGTAACATAAACTATGTATTGTGCTGAATTGAGGTAGCGGTTCTTACACAATAAGTACCAAACTGAATATCCTGAAGCTTGGTGGCGACGTGGAGCATGGATTATTGAAGAAACCTGTTACATTTTGGTTTTAATTCACTTTAAACTTGCAAAAGAAGACAATGGCTTTGCAATTAGGCTACTTCATTCAGTCATATTAAATGAGTGTGTCCTGGAAAAACAACACAGGCCTTGAAATGAACCCTTGTGAAAAACTAGATTCACTATCTAATCTAAGTAAATTTGCTAGAATTAGAGAACCATCACAGGACATTTTCAGCCACACCATCCCTATGCAGGCGTGGTATGCAATGAAGGCACTAGTTTCTTAAAAGATAAATGAGTGTATTTTGGCTATAGAAGCATGGATAAAACTCAGGGAGGAGCTCAAGGTGGTTGGATAGGTCTATTAATGTTGTACTTTTAAACAGGACATGGCTATTTGTTTTCTACCAACCACCAAAACAGTCACTGCACTACTTTAACTCTGTGGTTATTATTTTAAACTTGATGAAGTGGTTATTTTAACCCAAACCACAATGTTTCCCTATTGAAATGCACCAAAACACCTATAGCCAATCAGAAGTTATTTCACTGCTACAAAGAAGGATCAAAGCTTTTGACCCAGTAATCTCTCACTTCTCTTGTTTTATGTGGACCATTGTTGACGAATGAAAAGGACTGTTTTGTTGGCAATAGTTTGGTTTTCTTTGTAATTGATATTAAAAAAAAATATTGACCTAAAAATAGAAAATATGAATGATGTAAACCCTGAGGTACATCACACTGACAAATGGATTGTTGTTTTACTCCATACAAAACACCACCAGACTTATTTGTGAACTCTGGATCCAGACGTGATCCGTGACTCCTCACTTTGGTTAATTTTGAGAGTAAAACAGTGTCTCTGATCAATACTGTCGGCTGTGGCTCTGCTTAGACATGCCCCTGAAGTGCAGTGTTTTTGGCCAGCAAGTGCTTACTTACCAAGGATTAATATAAAAAGCCAAAAGATAGTCAGTCCAAAGGCAGGATGGCAGTAGGGTAAGGAAGGCAAAGAGACTTCTTCGCCTGAAGGGGGTTCAAATAAAAACAAGAATAAAAAATAAAAAAAATAAAAAATGAAAAAAAAAAACAGACACGAGGGGGGTGATAGGTTGGGGACAGAACATGGTGCTCCATTAGTAAAGAGGCACAGAGCGTCAAGAGCTTCACATTAGTGCTGAACACAGAGTTAATGCATCATGCAGCCGCTCAGAGAGTGTCCTGTTGTGTCTCTGGAGGACAACAGGAGTCTGTATGCTGCTGGACGTCAATGGTCACTCTGTTTCTTTTACACAACCCCCCAGCCTGAGTTTGTGACATCACTGCGTCCTCCCTGCCATCCCACAATGCAACCCTCAGCCAGGACCGACACCATGTATAAACAGTTCTCAGTTTGTCACTTGGCAGTGACAGCCACCTTTATGAACCTGATGATCTCATTTACATTTGTGGTGCCTGGGTAATGACCCCACTGATGCCGATACATTTATGAACTCCTCTTTGTCCGTCTGGGTTTTCCTGAGTTTTCTTGATGAAGCTCGGGAGCACAAACATTAAAATTTAAGTCATGTCAAACTTCTACATTTTATTGCCACAGACTTAAATGTCTCTGTAGTATCAAGTAATAAAACTAAGTCTAAAACTAATACTAAAACAACTTACTGGATGAATTATCTTGCTGACTTGTTCATAAAAATGAGAAAACATTTAGCCGGCTAGATACACTGGATAATACACTGTTAGTTTCATTCCAATTTTTATCATTGAAAAATATTTGCATCACCTTCTTGCTAATAAAATTATCTAACCTATGTCATAAAAGTGTAAAACTGTGAGTTTAAAAAATGAATATCCCAGGAAGTGAGCTTTGAGGTACACCATACTGGTTTTACACTGGTTGCTTTGGACTTTTTTCAGGATTTGTTGAAAGCAATCAAAGAATTCACATAAAAATCAGGTTAATTAGAAGGTAAATTACATTAATTACATTAAGACTTATCTTCCTTAAGTTTTTCCCCCCACAAACATGACATTTGACGACCTCCCCTGAGGTGTAGCAAGTTTCTACACTTCAGTGTATATTAATGAAGAGGTGGTTTGATGACAATTACAGTCATTTTTGGGTTTCTCCAAGAGTAGGTCCACTGGAAGAGACCACCTTTGCTAAATTCTGATGCGCAATAAGCAGCCTGACATATGACAGAAACTGCTCAGTTCATATAAGAACTCCTATTAGGCTTTCAAGGCATAAAGAGTTCAATCAGAATTAAACATAACATTGTACAAAACATATGGAGAATTGTTCATCATGATGTGTTTCTTGCTTATACCTTTCATATTTTACAACTATAAATAACCTAACTGTACATCATATTTATATTGTTTTGCTCTATTTTTTATGCTGTTTGTGGTTTTTGTTTTTCTTTAAGTGGTTCCATTGTTATATAACATAAAAAGGGATCATTTAGTTCTTTAAAACTTGATATATTCAGATAAATGCTCTTGAAAGAATTTCCTTTTGGAGCATCAGTGGGGGCATCGCGTTTTCATCACATCCACACTGCTGTGACATCACACAGTGAGTCTGTCCACATGCACATTAAAAGCAAACTGCACCATCACATCAAGAAGAAGAAGACACTCTGATGGAAATGTGCATTTAGTGATGGAAGGTCAAATACAACAGCAGATGGAAGCCAAGGTTCTGCCTTAACTGACCGTCTTTCAGCTGTTATATTAATCACAAATCTCCAAATGTTTGTCAGAAATAACATGTGAGACTGAATCTGATCCATCAGCCACTTCACAGTTTAAAAACAGGCACTTTTTGCCTCTTCTGCTTGATTTTAAAGGAGAAATAAAATTGAATTATCTTTTCTTGTTTTGAACAAATTAACACGACTGACTCAAAAAGCAACATTTTGTCCTTTTAATCTGAGATTAGGGGAAATTCAAAGCTTTCATCATCATCAAACACCCCATTTCAGCTGGTCCAAACAAAGCAGGCAAGGGTGCTGAGCTCTTTGTCGTCGTCATCATCATCATCATGGTCATCGTCACCTCAAGCTGTATAAAGCACCACAGATGAGCTATAATCTGTGCCTATATGTTCAAATCCCTAATCTGCCTCTTCAATCCCCCTTCCGGGCTGCTAATCTGCCTCTGATTGGGTCTTTCGTGGGTGTTTGCACATCCAAACCGAGGTTGTGTGATTACTCAAAATCCAAGCTAAAACAACATCCACCCGTGCGTGAACGCTTAATTTGTGATCTGAAGATGAACAAACACATGACGAAGCTCGTACCAGTTATATGGAAGCTTTCCGTCTCTCTCAAACGAGGCGAAGTTGACAAAGGTCTCCGCGCCACACTCTCTGAAACAGAAATTAAAAAGCACATGTGGTGAGAACAGCTCAGTTTGAGGAACTCAGAAATTATAGATGACTTATAAGGAAATGGAGGAAGCTGTGAAGTGAGTATGAAAAGAAAATTTACAGTGAAGTAAAGAATTTATCAAGCCATCGGAAAATAACGACTTTCTTTGCTCAAACATTTTAGAAACATTTTAAAAAATAAAAATTCAAAAAGGTGAAAAATAAAAATGAAAAAGATAGAATAACTGGAGAGATGATGCAGGGTAAAGTTACGATCATAAGGTAATCGTAACTTTGTAACACAGTTTAAACATTTTAACCTCTGCATGTGATTCACTAGTAAAAGTCTGCATGCCGCATTCTGATTGGCTCATGTGAAAAATTTGAAATAATTCTGCTTACTGATGTTTATTAATGCTTTACATTACATTTTTTAACGACTTTGGCCACATAAAATTAAATGTAGAACTATTAATTTATAATTTTATAATGTTAACTTTTGCATTCAATTATTTTGACACATTTAAAAAACACTACTCAATGTTAAAAAGGTTCTAGTGCGTCTGTAGTCTGACCTACATTAAAAAACCTGAATTATAACGTAAGTGTAACGAAAACTGTTGAGTAAAAATTATATGATTTAATTTTAAATTAACGTCAACATTTTTAAATGCACCATTTTAATGTCACAGCATTTATATCCTGCATAAATATGATACAAAAACTCCTGAATTGAATGTGCAAAGTAGAAACTGATTTAAAATGTATTCATTCTAACTTTTGTATTAAATTGATTTTTTTTCATAATTTTTATGTTAAAAAAGTAAATCTTTTATTTTTGTCATACAAGTATTTTTTATTTTCCACATTATATTTGAGATGTAGCATTAAGATACATTCAAAAAAATCAGTATTTTATTTTAGTACAAAAGAGAATACCATTATTCTATAAATCTGTAAAACACACATATTACAGTACACACAGTGTAATACTGTGTAAATATTGCTTCCTCAATAACGTGTAGGTCTATAAAGTGCCTCGTAAACACCGCCCATGCCGCTCAGCCTCCTGACAAGAGGAAGTAGTTTGCGTCCTAACTCGTGCGTGTCATGACTCTAAGAAAAAAAGGTGTTGTGAATTATGAATGCCAGTTAGCTGGGCATTAACGGCTGACCACAGCAGACCACAGCTTGACCGCTTTACAGATTAGTGTACAGCATGCAGACACCCTCTCAGTTATTTCCTCAGAAATTCAGCTGTGAATCACTCTGAAGCTCCAAGATTATTCATGCTCATAAACTCCAATAACTGTGATCCAAATTCCATCATTTCTATTCTAAATGAAGGACTTTACTTTTCTTAAAACTAGAATAAAGTCCATAAACTGATCTCAATGGGCATTTCAAAAACAAGACATTCAGGACGCATGCTTGTTTTGTTTTTTTTGCAGGATCTGCTGCAGAAATGCACACAGAAACTAACCTCATACACTACAACTCATGCACAATAAACTCATACACTGTATCTCAAACACTGTAACTGTCACACAGAGTGAAGCTGTTAAGGCCAAATGAACAACAGATGACTGCGTGACAGCAGAGGGCACTGCTGCTGTGCTGACTTTGAGTTACCTGGTCATCTGCAGGTGTTTCTTGCGCAGCACAAGCAGGAACAGAACGAGCAGGCTGATGAGCAGGATGCTGAGGACAGCCAGAGCCGAGATGGCAGCAACGCTTGGATTCATCTCTTTGGCTGCAGATATACAGACAGACGCACAGACAGACGTTGTTACCTCTCAGCACAGTCCTCTCCGATTTCATCAGTTTTCTCAACACAGAACCCTTCCTGTATGGTACTTTCACATTAAAGTTCTTTTATCAAGCGGGTGGCCTCCAACTGTACTTTGCTACAAAGATATACTATAAAAGATCGACATAGAAATTGTGAGCTTCTTGTTGTGTTGAAAGAGGGGTGGATCTCACAATCCTTACTCACTGGTTAACACCTGTTATGACAAGGTGCTAACCAATGAGCTTGCTGCTCCTCTGTGACTAACGGCACCAAAACGTTTCACTGAGTCGCTGCAAGCAGCTGGAAAGAGTTCACTGAGCTCAGCTCCACAGCACAAATCTTCTTCATGTCACACTCACCCTCAGTGGCTGCAGTTCACTTTACTGCCTGCAGGAGTGACTAAAAACATTTTAAATCTTCAAATTAAAGAGCTGCACTTAGTTCAGTTTTCACTTTTAAGATGTTTCAGGGCTCAAATAAAGACAGTCACTGCCCTCCTACGGTGCAGGTAAATGGTGCCACCTACCAACGGTGCTGACGCTGATGTGTGTGGGTTTGCTGGGCGTGCTGTAGCTGAAGCTGGTAACGGTGCAGTTGTAGCTGGACGATGGTATCAAACCAGAAATGGTGACCACGTGGGAGGTGGAGGTCTGCGGCTCAAGGGCCTGAGGAAGAGGAAGAAGAGGTCAGATTTGTAGTCCAGATAAAGACAAAGGGCTGAGCGGCTGCTGACCCCAGCCTGGTGCTGAGCAGTAAGACTGAATCACTAAAACTGTATTTTTGTTTATGACCACATATTTCACATTTTCCAAAACTCTTTGGTGTTTTGTTGTTGTTACTACTATAACCCTGGTTCCAGTATGTGCTTCACTGCTAAATCTGTCAAGACGTTTAAAAAGAAGAAGCTAAAGAAAATTGTACTGTCTTAATTTTCCCAAATATTTCCATGGTTACGTGGAACTTCCTGTTTCTGCAACTCTAATTTTAAATTTGGTCAAACGAGAGACTTCTCACTGGACAGAAACCACCGAGCAGTGCACTCAAGTTTGAATCATTAACAACAGCCTGAAGCTTTCCTTGCCATTCTACGATCAGACATCTTATTGACCTGCATCTCTGCACACGTGTTGCCAAATTACCCTTGGCAGCACTAGGCCTATCTAAATCCTTTTTGTTAGTCTGCTTTTATCGCCTACCTCTTCATATGGAACCATGGATGTGACCAAGTTTCTGTTCTCAAGGTCCAGACCTCCAACACCAGTTCCTGCTAACCTCCCTGCAGTCATTCGCCTTTATTTTACCTGAAAGCTGGACTCATATCAAAAATGTTCTCTTAGCGAGTCAGCTGCTGTACAAACTCACAGCATCCCACAGATACCACGCAGCACATATATGTGATCCACAGCCATCCACAACGAAAACACGCCTCCTTCACCATGTTCTTCATCATCTGCAGAAAAAACCTGTCTGATGACTCCAAAAGCAGCTGTTTTGGAGCACAGCTGGAAACAGCTGTAAGTTTCCTGCTGTCAGAGGCTTTGGGTTCTAACGTGCAGATGACCCGAGAGGTTGTGGTCAAATCATCCAAATGCATCACAGGCAGAAAAATTTTTTCTCTCTTTTTAAAAGTAAAGTAGGATTTATTTCCAAAATAAAAGATTTATTTCACTTTTAAGCTTTCTAATGAGATTAGCTGCAACTGATCCACATAAACACCAACTCGCACCAGCAAACACAGGTGCTGAGCGGCTCTTTGGGACATCATTTTGCTTTCATGATAAAAAAAACTTCCGCCTGCAGACGGTAAACCAGCCATTACACTGAAAGGACGTTAAAAAACAACAAAACACAGTCAGGGATGAAAGCTCGATACGGGAAGAAAACCATGTTTTCTAAACTCTTCTCCTATAGACTTTAAGACTGACAGACGCTCAAAAAATCTGATCAGAAATCAGCTGATTTTTTTCCTTTCAGATGCGAAACAACAGATTTCCCAATTGTTTGCCATTTGTCATTATTTAACTGCTTAAAGGGATATACGCCAGCTGTATAAAAATAATCTTGTTTTACTGTCCCAACAATATCAGGCCGATCGTGCTCTCTCCACCTCAGCTGGTGTGGGTCACATGCAACCAATCACATCAGAGTCCTCACAGATCTGAGTTTGGTCTCAGACTGAAAGTGAAAAGTTTCAACTGGTTTATGGTGCTGAAGAGCTCGAGTTTTGGACCTCCTATAATTTGACGCTGACTCATCCTTTTATATATAATCTGATTCATTTCGAGACACCATGAAAGCTTTTCAACTCGCTGCAGGACACCCCGACCACAAGACCCAGGCATTTCATGACATGTCATCATGTTTTACTGCAGACTTCAGGCTTTGTGTGAGTTTGTTTTGAGTCAGTCTACTCTCAAGTTTTAAACAGCTAAAATAAAAGAAGGAAACAATCAACCATCTCCCTTAGATGTGAACTCACTCTATTCTGCTTTCAGCTTTGATCACACTTTCAGTTCTTTAATTAAAGCCGGCATCCAGCTCGTTAGCTTGGGAACAAACTAAATTTCAAGCCTGCAGGTAAAAACACGTGTTCAGCATCAGCAGCTCGTTATCTCTGCAAACCTGGTCCCCTGTGTCTGTGTCCGGGTTCATTACTGTGTTCAGGGAGCTTCAGTTTGGGATTATTGATTACTGCATTTTATTATTCTTTGGGTCACATGATCAGAAAACTGTTAATACAGATCCCATGTGGCCAATATGAAACAAATTCACCAGCCTGAGAGAGCCTCAATGAATTTATTCACGCTGATGCTCGAAGAAAACGTCTGCGACTTCTGTCATTCCTCCTCTTTGTTTCTACAGCAATTAAAATCTGATTTGCAAAAATCGAACTTTTTAGTTGTAGCAGCTAAAATGAGGCTTGGAGTTCCCCAGGGATCGATCCTCGGTCCTCACTCGATCTGTCTGGTTTATTTCTCATCAGCATGTCATCTCATCTCATGTTTAACAACTTCCACATTTCTGCGGGATTATCTCAGAAACTTTCAGATCAGCAAAACACAAAAGTAGTTCCTTTATTATTGATTTATCTGCGCATCACATTTTTATTTTCACAATTAACAAAAGTTTGGTTGACTTAATGTCTGAACAACATAGAAAAATCTTTGAAATGAATGAATTTGTATGAGTTAAAACAGAAAACACTTGCAGAGCTGAAACTAACTTGTAATCTCGCTCTTTTGTAATCCTTTCCTAATCGTCTCAGACCTGCAGCTGAGGCAATGAAAGCTGATATAGAGCATGGCTGAAGCACTTTTACCTTGAGCTGCTCCTTGCTGGCTTTGCTGGGTCTGCAGAGGACCTGGTAATAGTCGACCACTCCCTCCTCGGTCCACAGCAGAGTCACGGACGAGTGAGTGGCGTTGACGGCATACAGCGATCTGGGAGGAGCCGGCTCTGCAGGAAACAGCAGTGAAAACCCTTCACGAGAGCTTACAGTACAGGACGAACTGCAGTGGTGAACTGCAGGGCCGAGCCGAGCCGAAGCTTGCTAAAGACCCCGCACTTCCTCTGAGGAGGACTGAAATAGTCTGATACGCTCAGAAGGGGAAGTGGAGAAAATGAAGTTTCATGTTCACTCTGTGAGTCTGACCTCAGACCCACAGCACAGATTAACAAGCAGAGAGGCTGCCGCGCGGCGATCAGCACCGAGACGTCTTTCCCACTTACATCCTTCACGTTTTAAAACTCCTGCAGCCCAGTGTTTCATTTTCTCAATTATCTCTCTACAAACTGACAGAAACAGCAAACACGTTTTATACGTCATCCTATCACAAGGACAGAATTTTTACCCCCATGAAAAAGAAGTGCTGCACAGCTCTTCCAAACATCCTGGTTTTATTTTGGATGCTTACATTGTTGTAATTTGCACACAGGAACTAAAGTATTCCAAAAAAAAAAAAAAGCCTGCTCAGTGTCTCACACTCATCTCCTAAATGATCCCAGCCCGTTCTGCTTTGGAGAACCTCTCAGGTTCCTCCAGATCTGCCCCCAGATCGTCCTCAACATACTTCAGTCTGACACGAAGGTGTCTCTTCTGCAGAAGTGGAATTGTTCTCAGTCTGCAGCCTCATTACTCAACATTATAACTTGATAATTTTCTAAATCCACCTCCTGCTTTATGAGCATAACTGATTCTTTTTCTCAGGTCTAAAGTGATTTCTTTGGTTTAATGCGTGATGCTTTCTCAGCAACAGCTCAAACTTTTACTGGAGTTTAATACTGAGTGTAATCCAGAAGCTAACCCTCCCTTTAACTCAATTTTACAGCTCTGAGAATTACAGAGTTAAAGGTCGGCCTTTCAGTGGGGTGAAAATATTGTTCAGTTATAGTGTACTAATATAAATCATTTATGCTTTCTCAAGAAAACTGGGATGATTCTTTTGAAAAAGCACTCTGGGAACTTTGGGGGAGTTAGTCTGTTAGCAGTGAATACCTTTGTATTCTTTGTTTTTCTTAGAGTTATTATATCTTTGTTAATTGCAGTGAATACTCGCTGACCCAGTTTGATGATGTTTGGCGTGGACGTGTTCCTGCTGCGCTCTGTGCATGCCGTCACCGTCAGGTTGTAGATGTCTCCAGGAGGCAGAGGGAGGCTTGCCCGCATCACATTCCGAGTCACCTGACACAGCACCACATGTAAACAACACGTAAACCACATGTAAATAACACTTGAACAGCGTGCACACAGTCAGTCCTGAGTGCCCCCTTCCTCCATCTGATAGGGTCATATTCTGCTCTGCCTCTGTCCCACGCGGAGCTGCTGAAAGATTAACAGTGCAGGTATTTTCCTAAAATATCTTTTTAATCTGCCCTGAATAAAACTAAAAATATCCCTGCAGTAAATCCTCACAGCTGTCTGTGTCTCCGTTTAGTCACTGTGACCGTCTGCTTCCACCACGAACTAACGATTAAATATAAATGATCAGCTCTGAGTGTGGAAGCTTCATTAAACTTCTGCAGACCTGCTGACTCAGTCTTTGTACTCTTATATCTAATTATAATTTTAAATTACATTCAACCTCAAAGACCGAACAGACTGTATATAAAAGATGGACATCACCAATGTGACATTAGCCATTGCTTTGCAAAGCCATGTCCTCTAACCTCCAGCAGAGGCCCCAGCAGTGATGGAGTCCGCAGAAACTCTCAGGTTACATCATTAGGGGTGTGGCCTCTTTGACTGACAGGTGGCTGTAGCTGCCAGCTGTCAGTTAGGCTTACATTTAGCAAACTGGACCTCTGGACTGTGTTTGTGTTGTTGGAGTCTTTTGGAGCATTTTTAATGACATTATCTGACCAATAATAAAGCTGCTGTGAGGTTATTATAGAGACAAACTTTGCTAAACAATGCTAACCAAGTTAGCTAGCATTAGATGATAACTTAGCATTCCACCCTCTTATCCAAACAAAACAAACATTTTAAGAAACAAGAAAACAACGAGCTGGCGCCCAGAATGCTAACAAAACTAATGAATGATGTCATGGTGGCTATGCTCATCTTTTATATACACATTTGACCACATTTGGAAAAGGAAGTGTAATTTTTGGTTTCAGTCCCCGAGGTCAATGCTCATTACTGAGATTTCTATTTCACATAAATTCTTCAAAATAAAGTTACATTTCTCTTGTTTGTTGTGTTTTTGTAAGCTGGTTTAATTGTTTACACATTTATCAGAACTATTAGTAGCAATCTAGTAGAAATGAAGACTGCTTAACATCCTGAATATAGTTGACATCTACACGCCATTTGTATACACTCTCAATTAAACCTCCAACATGGCTTGGGACCCTCAGACACTTGATCACAGAAGCGAGCTCAGGCTACGGTGGTAATTGGACTCGTAGAGCAGCAACGTCTGCAGGTCATTCTCCTGCTGCTAATCAGACCATCGAACCAACCCGAAGGAGAGAGTCAATAACAGCTCCGCTCGACCCTGAAATAATGAGCTGCTGCTGGAGACACACTCATCACCACACAAACGCACAAATACACCTAAAACAGCGAGAACGTGTCTCAGAGTGTCGTGAACACCTAGACAGATGTGTCTGGACTCACGTCAACGGAGTACGTCTTCTCCGGTCCCTTCTTCCCGACAGCGACCACTTGCCAGTGCAGCATCCTTGAGTGCGACAGGTCAATGAAGAGCTCGCCGTATGTCCAGCGGACGTACAGAACGCCATGAGAGTAATCCACAGAGGAGATGTGAGGCGCCTCGGGAGCTGAGAGGAGGAAGAGGAAGGAGACCTGCATCATACGTTTGCAGACACATTAAAGATGTGCCGTCTGGATCTTCACAAGAAATATCAGCAAATAAAAGCCAAAATTTAAAAAAAAAAAACGTAAGAAACAATAAAAATTTATGCGTTTTGTTCTTCATCTGTGAGCTGCATTATCAGTAAACCCAGAAAAAGATATAAAATAAAAACAAAATGAATTAGATCATTAAAAATATACATTTATTTTATTTATTTCTATTTTTATGCATAAATTTTAAATTGTATATTTATTGTATTATTTCAGGGAGTGACCAAATTGAGTAATATTTAAACAAAATTTTAAAAAAAATTTAAAATGTTGAACACTAAAATGTGTTTTAATTTTGAATGTTTTTATTTCTTAATTTATTTTTTATTTATTTTTAGAGCTGATGGATGAATACAGAAGAATAAAAAATATTCATGAAGAAAAAATGGCTTGAAATTATGTGTCTAAATGTCTCTTTATATAAAAACTAAATAAATCAGTAAAAACAAATTTAAAAGTCTATTTATTCTATTTTTAAGTCTAAGTGTGTTTGCTGGATCCTGGCCCAGCCTCCCTCGCAGCGTCCTTGCAGCGGTGAGGCATTACCTGTGACGAAGCTCACGGTGGAGCTTTCGCAGCAGCTGAGCGGTGGGTCACCCCACGTCACCATGGAAACACGGAAATTATAATACCAGGCAGGCAGCAAGTCAGTCACCCTCTGAGAGGAAATAGAGACAAATACGGTGAGGTGGACGTGGCATGGTGCCATGAAATGTTTCCTGTGACGGAGACAGACTGGTTACCACTGAGGCGATGACGGAGGCGGTGGCGGCGATCTCGTAGTAGGTGGTCCACTCAGAGGCAAGCGTGACGGGGTTGAAGAAGAAGGTCTGCAACACGTATTTCCTGAAGGCAACATGGTATGGACGCTGCCAGCTGAGGATCACCGCCGTTGGACTCAGGGGGTAAACGGTGAGCTCGCGCACGCCGGTGGGCTCTGACACAGCACACCGACACAGGCGGGATTTAAGAGTGGAACAGGAAGAACAGGAGCAGTGAACAGGAAGTGGGACTGAAAAAGACGCATAAAGTGATAAAGTGACGCTCACCGATATCGATGATGACGGGCTCCGACGGCGGGCTGATCAGGGGTCCATTGGTGTGATAGACGACCACCCGGTATTGAGCACCCGGCGTCAGGTTGGTGATGATGTCACTCGTCGAGTTTTCCTGTGATTATATAGTTAAACACATATATATGTATTAAATTTTTTTTTTTATTATTTATTCAAAAGACCCCCCCCCTGTGTGAGCTTCAATCTGCGGTGCGCGGCCAGTGATGAGTGCCGTGCCATACCTCGCTGCAGTAGGTGTTCTCCATCCTCTGGCTCAGGCTGGGCTTCAGGCAGGTGGTGGAAACCACTGACACCAGGCTCCCATTGTGGTTCTGCGACGATGGCGCCCAGGAGATGGCAGCGGTGCTCGAGTCCAGCAGCCTGACGCTAACGGCTTGAGGACGCTCTCGCAGGTCCTCCAGCAGCTCGCCGCTGGGACCTGTAACCATTAATAAACCAGCGAAGGAGCAGGTCAACAGGAAGTGGATTACCTTAACAATGACAACACTAGAACAAAGATGCATTTGATTGAATCCATCCTTTATTGCCACACGCTGCTGCATGCGCCATAATCACTTCCTGTACACTTACTGAGGTAGAAGGTGAAGGCAGTGTCGCCACTGCTCTCTCGGGACTCGCAGTCTCCAGACGAGCTCAGTGTGGTCACTTGCACACGGTATATTCCCGGCTCCGTTAACTCTGTAAAGAACTCGTGAGTGCTTTCATCCACCGTCGCTGTTTCTGTCGAGTTACCTGAGGAGCAGAGCGAGAGGTTCAGATGTCAACACGGGAACATCTGAGATGTTCTTTATTCAGCTGCTTCCTGCTTACCATCTCTGTAGATGTAGACGTTGAAACCGTCGTAGCTGGTGGGTGGGCGCGGTGGCAGCCAGCGCAGTTCCAAAAGGATTGGCGGAAGCCTGGTGGGCAGGACAGAAGGCTCGGCAGGGAGTGCCATGGCTGAGCCCGGCTCGTTGGAGTCTTCGTACTCGGGCAGCACGCCATTAACGAACTCCTCATCCTTGTCGGCAGGAGATGGCTCCGTCGGATCCAGCCAGTAGCTCGAAGGCTCTGCCTCCTCCGTGCGGCTGTTGTTCACATCAATGGGGGCGCTCACCGTCAACACTTTTGTGGAGTTGAAGGGGGCGTAAGTGACTCCTATTACCTCATCTGAGGTATTCTCCTCAGCCTGGGTCTCCTCCTCCTCCCGCTCCTCCATCAGTGGGACGTCCCGGGCCTGGCGGGGGGATCGCTGCCCACTATCATGTGGGAGCATGTCGGGGAGCTGACCTGGAGCTGCCCTCTGGCTCAAATGGATGATCTTATAGGAGATGTTGAGGGGAGGGTGGGGCACTGGGGGGAGAGAGGGGAGTGAATTATTCTGAGCAGGAAATGGCTAGTCAGCTCGCCAGACGAAGCTCCTCCCGTCTCATCATACATCACTGTTTAAAAAAATGAGGCAGCAGGTCCTCGCTGGAGGCCTCTGAACCGGGCCGCCATGTTCTCCAGACCTGATCACTGTATTTACTAAGGCAACGATTCCTGAAAGTAGAACTTAGAGCTTCATGCAGGAAGGTCTGCCTCAGAGCCAATCTAATCTACTCAGTACAGAGCAAGCACTGGACTCTCACAGTGGGAGGGGCCTCACCTGTCCGATGATGCAGCGGTGTGTGAGTGATGTCACTGTGGGTCACCAGTGCAGTTTGGTACACGGTGGCCTCTGAGATCAGCTGGAAGGTGATGTTTCGGTAACACATCCCCGGTAACCAGTGCTTAAACACTGTCTTCCCCCTGTAGAAATCTACAAACAACAAGCAGAAAGAAACTGTTAGCACAAAAACACTCTCTTTATTCCTGGAGCTGTGTTAACATCTGTCAGCAGTCAGGACATGAACACCAAAGCACTGAGCGACTATGAGTCTGGAGCAGCTGAAATCAGGTCTGGTCTTTCTCACTCACTATGTGTTAATAGACCCCTCAGCACTGAATCATACTTGTTATTAATCTCTGGCTCTCTTCCACAGCATGTCTTTTACACTGTCTTCCTTCTCACTCCCCCAACCGGTCGCAGCTCCCTGAGCCTGGTTCTGTCAGAGGTTTCTTCCTGTTAAAATGGAGTTTTTCCTTCCCACTGTCGCCAAAGTGCTTGCTCATAGGGGGTCATATGATTGCTAGGTTTTTCTCTGTGTGTATTATTGTAGGGTCTACCTTACAATATGAAGCGCCTTGAGGCGACTGTTGTTGTGATTCGGTGCTTTATAAATAAATTGAATTGAATTGAAATGGAGTTCCTCGGGGGTCAATCCTGGGTCCTCTTTCCTTTATATTTGCCTCCACTGAGGTGTGTGCAGGTAAACTTGAAATAACTTGGTTCAGCTCAATTTAGTTTTATTTATATATAACACCAAATCACAACATCAGTTGTCTCAAGCCGCTTTAAGTGGAATAACGTGCTTTCAGAAATGCTTTCCATTAGAGAAAGGCAAGGGCGCACCAGAGTTCCCCGGAGGATTTCTACCCAATCAGAATCTTCAGTTTGGAAGGGGCCGGGCATTTATTCAGACAGACACATTCTTCTATCGCTACTCACGTGCCTTCACCTCCCAGTGAGACTGTGAACTACAATAACTGTCCTCACATTCAGGCAGAAGGCTCATATTGGTTTACAAAACACTAAATTACACTAAATAGCACCCACTCATACAAACAGAATGAAATGTTCTACCTTTATAGAGCATCGATCGGCGCTCCTGTCCTTCAGCGTAGCTGATGTTGACTCTGCTGAAGACGTTTCTGGTCGGAGGATCGATTTCAAACACCACGCCAGTCTCTGGAGCCTCCTTATAGTCCAATATCTGAGCGCTGCGGACAGGAAGCGGCTCTGAGGAGACAAACGAAACTGAGTCGAACATCACGATCACAGAACTACAGAACAGAGATGTAAGCCCTTTATTTGAACTACATGTCTAATATGCAAAATTTAAAAAATAATAACATTTTCCTAATCCTTGCAACAACAGGTTTTTTTAAGGAGAATTATCCTCATGTTGAGGATAATTCTCCTTCATATACAGGGAGTGCAGAATTATTAGGCAAGTTGTATTTTTGAGGAATAATTTTATTATTGAACAACAACCATGTTCTCAATGAACCCAAAAAACTCATTAATATCAAAGCTGAATGTTTTTGGAAGTAGTTTGTAGTTTGTTTTTAGTTTTAGCTATTTTAGGGGGATATCTGTGTGTGCAGGTGACGATTACTGTGCAGAATTATTAGGCAACTTAACAAAAAACAAATATATACCCATTTCAATTTATTTTTACCAGTGAAACCAATATAACATCTCCACATTCACAAATATACATTTCTGACATTCAAAAACAAAACAAAAACAAATCAGCGACCAATATAGCCACCTTTCTTTGCAAGGACACTCAAAAGCCTGCCATCCATGGATTCTGTCAGTGTTTTGATCTGTTCACCATCAACATTGCGTGCAGCAGCAACCACAGCCTCCCAGACACTGTTCAGAGAGGTGTACTGTTTTCCCTCCTTGTAAATCTCACATTTGATGATGGACCACAGGTTCTCAATGGGGTTCAGATCAGGTGAACAAGGTGGCCATGTCATTAGTTTTTCTTCTTTTATACCCTTTCTTTCCAGCCACGCTGTGGAGTACTTGGACGCGTGTGATGGAGCATTGTCCTGCATGAAAATCATGTTTTTCTTGAAGGATGCAGACTTCTTCCTGTACCACTGCTTGAAGAAGGTGTCTTCCAGAAACTGGCAGTAGGACTGGGAGTTGAGCTTGACTCCATCCTCAACCCGAAAAGGCCCCACAAGCTCATCTTTGATGATACCAGCCCAAACCAGTACTCCACCTCCACCTTGCTGGCGTCTGAGTCGGACTGGAGCTCTCTGCCCTTTACCAATCCAGCCACGGGCCCATCCATCTGGCCCATCAAGACTCACTCTCATTTCATCAGTCCATAAAACCTTAGAAAAATCAGTCTTGAGATATTTCTTGGCCCAGTCTTGACGTTTCAGCTTGTGTGTCTTGTTCAGTGGTGGTCGTCTTTCAGCCTTTCTTACCTTGGCCATGTCTCTGAGTATTGCACACCTTGTGCTTTTGGGCACTCCAGTGATGTTGCAGCTCTGAAATATGGCCAAACTGGTGGCAAGTGGCATCTTGGCAGCTGCACGCTTGACTTTTCTCAGTTCATGGGCAGTTATTTTGCGCCTTGGTTTTTCCACACGCTTCGTGCGACCCTGTTGACTATTTTGAATGAAACGCTTGATTGTTCAATGATCACGCTTCAGAAGCTTTGCAATTTTGAGACTGCTGCATCCCTCTGCAAGATATCTCACTATTTTTGACTTTTCTGAGCCTGTCAAGTCCTTCTTTTGACCCATTTTGCCAAAGGAAAGGACGTTGCCTAATAATTATGCACACCTGATATAGGGTGTTGATGTCATTAGACCACACCCCTTCTCATTACAGAGATGCACATCACCTAATATGCTTAATTGGTAGTAGGCTTTCGAGCCTATACAGCTTGGAGTAAGACAACATGCATGAAGAGGATGATGTGGACAAAATACTCATTTGCCTAATAATTCTGCACTCCCTGTATGCTCCTGTATTACACATAATCAATTAAAC
This sequence comes from Copadichromis virginalis, assembly GCF_057382275.1. Lineage (NCBI taxonomy): Eukaryota > Metazoa > Chordata > Actinopteri > Cichliformes > Cichlidae > Copadichromis > Copadichromis virginalis. The sequence goes on from NC_140634.1 coordinate 17,313,429, forward strand.
AAACCTCAACCACTTTTAAAGCTTAAATCTACAGAATAATCCAGATAAATCAGACTTTTACAGCATTGACTTCTGCAGTCACCGATGATGATCAAGCTAAGAGAATTTGAAGGTAAAAACAGTCTGCTGATTATTTCAGTTGATCGTTTAACTGGTTTTAAAAACATCAGAAAACATCAGAAATGTCCAAAATGACGTTCCAGGTTATTAAAAATGGAAAGCAGTGACTCTCAGGTTTATTTCCTGTAAAGGCCAGCAGCTAAACATGGTGCGATCCTGTAATATCAGAATCAGTGATTTTGAACCCCCAACCCCGTGATTGGAGAGGTTCTTACTCGTGAGCACGGCAACTGTCTTCATGGGGCGGGACCAAGCCTGTCCCCGTCTGAGCAGCAGCCCCACCGTGTAGCAGAGGCCGTGGAAGGAGGCGTTGTACAGCAGAGGCTCGCTGGTGTTTACGAACTGGATCAGGATGGTTCGAGGTTCTCCAGAGATCTGCACCGCATACGCCGTGACGTTCTCCTGCAGGTCTGAGCTATCCAAAGTCGCCACAATCAAACCTTCGTCGTTTACGGTCGCCTGGAACGCCGTCATGCTCTGAAAAAGAAAAATGTGAGCAAACAAAGAGGTTAAAGTTTATTTCAGCTTAGATGAAGCAGCTCCTTTCACTCTGGTGAGGCCCAAACGCACTGGATCCTGCCCCTCAACAGGATTCCCAGAATAGGCCAATCAGAAGAAAGTGGGCTCTCGGATAGGGGTTATTAAAGAGACAGCTTTGTTTAGATAAAGAAGGATTATTATTAACTGTGAATAATGCAGAGCAGCTCTGGTGGAGTCCAGGAAGAAACATGGAACAGAACATGATTTATTTCTGAAAGTTAAGAAATCAAAAGTGAAAACAGCTCAAAAGCTGCACAGCCTCTCACACTTGCCAACAGCCAGCCGTCAGTTTTACCCCCTGCAGTCTCAGTGTCCATGAATATGATTTCCCATCATGCTTTGGCCCCAGAGCTCTAAGAATCAGGCCAAAGAGAAAGAGAAGACACAACACTGAGGATGCAGAGAGGGCTCCCATTGGCTGGTGATCAATTAATGACCAATATTAAACACGTTTGACTGGGTGAAGAGGAGCCTCAGACTGAGCATCGGAGTTCCCGTAATCTCGGCCTGTTTTATTCTATTCTCTTCTTTCTGAGCACAAAGATGATTTGTGTTCTTGTCTCTCCTGTCCTGAGCTGAGCAGGCTGGTCTGCCTTCGTTAAATCTGACATCAGGAGGTCGACTCCCCGCCAAGCACCATCCGTGTGCATAAAGGTCACGCTGCTGATTGAATCACATGATCACAGCACCACACATTTCATTCAGTTACAACCCACTATTTGATACTGGTCACTGATTGGTTCCTGGTCTGAAACAGGAGATGTCAGCTGATTCCACCTTAAAGGAGTTTTTTTTTTCTTCCTGATGATAAAACCATACAGAAGTGTCAAACTAATTCTTGGATTCGTGTGTTTTGGTTCTGTGTATTTATTGTGCCGTCAGTTTCCATGTATCTTATCTAAGAGCGGCTGCGCTCCGGCTGAGGTCGGATCGGTCGGTTAGAGCCTGTGTTTCCTGTTTGTGGATCAGCAGCAGCTCAGTGACACGATTGCCTACAGCAGCTTCATGAAAGCACTGCGACCTGCTGTGACTGCGGAGCAGCAGATTATCCATCCGCACAGAACCTGACCCACATTTCAAACAGTCACGAACGTGTGCTGCACCGAGGCATGATGGAATCTACCCTGACACCGTGACGACGTTAAATATTCAGCGACAAACAGAGAAAGCGAAGCGGGTTAAATGTTAGTAAATGTAAAGTGTAGCAGGAGCTGACCTACATCCAGGAAGGAAACATTTCTGAACCTTTCAGCTGAGAACAACCATTATCCCAACTCCTCCATGCAGGACACAGGCTCTGGTTTTACTGTCTTTTTAGCGCTGTGCTTAATAAGAATACAGTGTAACCTCAATCTAGACTTTACAGACATTTGGATCGCTGAAAAAAAAAACAAACCCTCAGGTTGAAAACATCAATTGAATTCTATTTAAAGAACACAAAAACACACTGTGTAAATACAGTATATATGATCTAAAAATGATAAAACTGTTATCATTCAGTGTTTCACACAAATTCTCTCAAAAAGCCATTAAAGAGATGAGGGAAATGTTCTGTATGATGTATGCAGAATCAAATAAAACTATCAGTTTTATCAAAGAGCCATCTTTGTAATTGCTGTGCCTGATATAAAACTTTTGTATTTTCCTTCAACTGCTGTTAAAACTCTCTGTGAACGACCTCCGCCTACGAAGCTTCACCTCCTCTAACAGCACGCCTCCACATTAGACTGTAGAAGATAAATCTCTCTCTCTCTCTCTATAGAAAGGAGGCAAATAAAAGCTCAGCCTACTCTGGTTTGGCCTTTTAAAATGCCAGGCCGGCACTCTGGCTTAATGACTGCTGTGGTACGGTATTTGGACAGAGCAGGTCCATAAAGATGGGAAGGGAGGTGGGGGAGGAGGTGCTGAGGTCTATTTGTGGAGTTAGATAAAGAAAAAGGAAGAACATAGGTTTGTTTGTGGAAAGGAAACTGACTGTGTGGTGCACCTCATGGCTCGATCCTGGGTCCTCCTCTTTTCTGTACTTACATCAACAGTACATCTAACTGAGCTTTTTCCTGTATGCAGGTGATACTCAACTGTACCTCTTTACTTTCCTGAAGCTGGAAGTCAGGGTATTTGGAGGAAGTTGGATGTTGGATCAAAATGAAATTGTTCTTCTGTCTGTCTAGGTTTTCTGTCATTAAGGTCACGATAATCTAAGGAGCTTGGAAAGCAAGCAGGTGGCAGGTGGACTTCTTTAAATTTCTTGAAGGCATTTCACCTCTTATTCAAGAGGTTTCTTCAGTTCTTAAAATGTGGAAAGTCTTAGCTATCTACAACCTTGTGGAGGTTGCCCTTATTTTGAAAAACAAAACTTTTTTTTTTAGAATTAATTCATGATTATGTCATTTTGTTTTGATTTGATTCATATGTGGAGCATGGCTCTCATTGTTTAGAGCTTAATCAATAACCTGATGGAGGTGGTAGATGAGCTGATCCTAATGGGAACACGAACCTCCAGAACATATTTAATCACAATCCACAAGCCGCTTTCTACTTTCTAAATTAAAGGGTACCTATTCTTTATTTTCTTATTATCTGTCGTGGATATATTGTTTCACTGTAGTACACCTCATAACCTCTGGGTGCTGCCCCTCTGCATGCCTGTCAAGTTAGTCAATCAGAAGATAGTGTGCTTTCAGGGAGAAGCTAAAACAGCTTGTTTCAGAGGACCAATTAAGGGGCTGCACCAATATCCAGTTCAAATTCCAAGAGTAAAAATAAGTTTCAAAATGAGCTGAATGTATATGTCAGCTTCACACAATCAAGTTTTGAAAACTTATTTTAGATGGCAAAAATTGATACTCAGATATTAATCAATACTTAAATTACAATCTGATCAGACAGCTATTCTGAGTTGAAAGAACCCCTCCCATCACTAACACTAGGCACAGCTTCAGGAGGAAGTTCAGAGGTCAGTGGACAGACCGGTTTGTCTTTATGACCGAAGCAGAAAAGTCGACCAGAAGCTGCACAGAAACAACCTTAAAGTACCAGTCACATAGTTACTGTTGTTACTTCTGTTGTTGTTTGTATTGTTCCAGTCTCTATTTAAAAGAAAAACACTAAAGCCTCTAATTTTTCCTGTGGTACTGCAGTATTCCCATATATGCAATACTCTCTTGGGGATCAGTGATGAGTTAGAAATTCAAGTATCGTGACAACCCGAGCTGTCGCCACATTGCAACCATCGACATCAGCCTGAGTGAGAGTGGAAGAGAAAATCCACACTGACTCATTCAAGGCTCCACTGCTCTGCTGTCGCCATGGCAACAGTGATGAAAGGAGCACCACGTTTAGGGTGGGTGGCGGCGCAGCAGGATTACCACGGAGACGCTGCAGAGCATGGGGGCTCAATGCTACTAATGTACCCCCAGCCCCCACATCGGGCCAGAATCACATGACCCCAGCTGTTTCACTGATCAGCGAGTTTGGTCAATAAGAAGATCCTCTGAGAGCCTGAACATCAAAACCTGCAACACATTTCCTCAGGTTATCTTTAGTTTCACCCACTGTTCACTCATTAACTGTCCAACTAATCCTACAGCTCCAAGACCTACACACTCAGCACCGCTTACACTTTTCCAAAGAGAAAGGTTTTCGATTTCTCTGCAGATCACAGACTTTCTGAGGGTCAAGCACTGCCGTACATACTCAGACAGGAACAAAACAACATCAATGGTCTGTCAGCACTGATCAGTTTTCTTTCAATCAATGTCTGTAACGACACACTGTAAATAAAAGATGGAAGCAGTCACTGGTTTTTGGACTCATCTTAGAAAAAACTGTATGGGAACAACATACAGACGCTGATGCCTGCTAATTGGTAACATCCAAATAAATTCCTAAAACTGGTGCTCAGACTTCCTGGATAGCCTGTTAGTACAGTAATCTCACAGCAGCCATATTATTGGTCTGATAAAGTAATTAAAAATGCTCCCAAAGGCTCCAACAGCACAAATATGGTCCAGAGGTCCAGTTAAGAGACTCAAATTAGTTGACATAAGGCAGGTTGCAGGTAGAGGCCACGCTTCTAATAATGCAAACTTTAAGCTCTAATGCAAGTTAATAAGGTGACTTACAATAATATTCTCCTCTTGTGCAGTTGTTTGTGTCTCTAACTCCTGATATAAACCCCAGATAAACTGTTAGTCTCCTTCTTCTCCTGTATATAGAACTGTGTCATCTGCGTATAGAGACGCTTTTCTTCTCATTCCTCTCTTTTACTTACTCTTATCTTTATTCCTTAACAAAAGTTTGGTACAGTTGTAATGAAGGGGGAAATTATCTATAGAGACCACAACACTTCTGTATCAGGCTGTAAACATGTTTATTTCTGCTGTAAAGTTTTTAACATTACAGTCTATGGAGACTGACTCACTGCTTTGGCCTCTGCTGGGTGCTAGAGGAACTGCAGGTTTTGGCTTCTATTAAACCAGGGGTGTCCAACTCCAGGCCTCAAAGGCCGGTGTCCAGCAGGTTTTAGATATCACCCTGGGTCAACACACCTGAATCAAATGATTAGTTCATTACCAGGCCTGTGGAGAACTTCAAGACATGTTGAGGAGGTAATTTAGTCATTTAAATCAGCTGTGTTGCATCAAAGACACATCTAAAGTCTGTAGGACACCAGCCCTTGAGGCCTGGAGTTGGACACCCCTGTATTAAACTGTGTTAATGATCAGGTCCTGATGAGTGTTTCTATTGTAAAACTTGTTCTGAACTTCTTACAACTGTAGGCTGATCATAAAAAAGATCAAAATTAAAGTAACACTAAAATTTCTAAATAATACAAATGAACTGAAAGAAGCAAACAGAGTGTAGAAACTAAAACTAAAAACACTGAATCCTCAGAGTTGTGTCAGGACACCAGCTCATCCTTTCATGAGGGGAAAGTGATTCTGAGTAAGTGAATGAATGTGACCCTGTGAATGGCTGCAGACGGACAGCCAACAGGGGGTGGAGCCAGGGGTCGGGAGGCTTCACCCTCAGGCAGCTGCCAGCATTATCATGCAAACCTGCAAAGCTGTGTGGAGGCAGGTGGGGAAGACGGGGGGTGTGTGTGTGTTCTGGATGGGCTTTTTTCAGACTTTTATGGCTCACCTCAGACTTTTTGGCTTGATTAGAGCAGAGTAAATCTTCCCTTTTTTGAATGTAGTCTGGTGAGGGTAAATTTCATAACTCTAAAAACAACCTGAGCCTCACAACTTCTGCAGATTCCTCTTGACTCTATTTTTCCTGCGTGGAAAAGTTCAGCTTGGTGTTTTTTTCTGATGAAATCCAATCTGAGGCCTTTCCTTCATCATGTTTCTGGCCTCTCTCTTACAAGAGTGTTACACTAAAATCTCCACTTTTCTTTATGTAGCCTGGTGAGGCTCAGAGGTCTTTTCATGCGGTGCTTCCTTTCACCGGAATAACAAAAGATGGCTGACAGCTCTCTGCCTCATTCACAGAACAATGAGAACCTTTCCAACGAGCTCTCCAAAGCAGGTTCCCACAGAAGAAGCTGCTGCAACAACCAAACCGAATGAAGCGGAACGCAGAGGTACAAACATCGGGCATCAAACGCCGGGAAGCGAGTTTACGGCTCTCAAGATCTGTAAAAAAACAGAAAGAGACTGAAAATGTTTTTCCCACACTTAAGAAGCTGGAACAGGGACTTGATTGGTTGATTATTTCAAGTACTATAACAAGCCTAATGAGGTAATGTGACCACAATAAGGTAAAATGTCCGACATTTAGGGCTGGGGCTCATTGCTGTAATCAAAAAATGGAGAAGAAACTTCTTATAAGTAAGTATCAACTCCAAAAGCTGCAGTTCCTCTAATGTCCATTAGGGAAGTTTGTCTTAACTCATGTGAAGACGCTCTGGTAAAGAACACGAGGAAGGAAACTAAAAGTTAACTTCTGGAATTAAATTCAACACGTTACTGTAAGTGATGTTTTTCTTGACCTTAAATGTGGACTGAGGGGTTCAGTGAACCTCATTTTCATCGCCTGTCACTAGAAAAGATCCAGAAGGATCTGCAGCTCCATATATATTTTAGATTCAACCAATCAGATGGCCCCATGTGAAACTGTGGACCAATCAATGACAATGCGTCCCTCCGTGGAGGCTTTCTGTTCTCACCGTCTGGATTCTGAAATGACACAGAGCTTCAGGGTGAAGTTGATCATTTTCAGTCCTTCATCAAAAGTGGCGAATCACCTTCTCTTCATCAGCTCACCATAACCATCATCATGTGACTAACAACATGTAAAAGGTCCATCAGCTGATTACTCAATCAAAGCCAACAGGAAGCCTATCTTATTTATAAGACCTTTCAAAGTAAACGTTCCCATTAGTAGGGAGATAAAAACCCAAAGTCGAGCTGTGATAACTGTTATTCTGAAAGAGGGCTGAAGCAGGAAGAACCTTCCATGTTCTACAGAGAGGATGAGGAAGGATGAAGACTGGTCGTGTGTGGTGATTGGCTCTGGATCATTCTGGCACTTGCTCTTTATAAACCTTTGACCTAAAGAAGCCCGTCCAGCCTCTGTTCTGGGTGTCTGAGGTTGTACTCGTTGTTATTCCACTCGGCTGCAGCTGAATCGCATGGGCGACATGGCGGCTCAAAGAAGAAGCTCAGTGTTTGCTCTGCAGATCTAACTCTGATTAAATTCTAATCGGGCCTCTGTTAACCCTCCGCCGCTCTGATTATGCCCTCACATTATTGCCCTCTGTCACATACAGGGATAAACCCTCCAACGTAATCCAAGACGCACATTAAAGTCACGAATGTGTGAATATTCAGAGACCGTGTGGAGCGCCGACTTAAACAGATCTCTGAGTCACAGCCGGCGCCACATGGTTACTGTGGGCTTACAGTCCAGAAGTGACCCCAGAACCATGATGCAGATCTGAGGACGTGATGGCTCACGCATCACCCATAAATCTCACTGATGATGTCACAGCCACAATAATGAGAACAGCTGATTGACATTAAACAATTTCCTAAAAATACAAAAAACCGCTGTTGTTATCTGACCTCTGAACTCCAAGCTCATCCAAACACTAATAGGACCCACAACACGCCCCCTATTCCCACCTCTACACCCGCATGTACAAAAGTCATCCATCCATCCATCCATTCTCTGCCGCTTATCCTTTTCAGGATTGCAGGGGCGCTGGAGCAACAACTCCACCTCATTGTTTTAAAAAACTCTGTGCTTTTCCGCGACATTTCAAAGAGCCGAAAAGTAAATAAACGGCAGACAGAAATCAGGCAGGTCGAATTGTCTTGCTTGAACGCAATACGTGTTTCCTGTATTGCGTTTCAATGTGGATGAACAACTCTGTGAAAACAAATGAAAACAATAGTGTGGACGCGGAGTGTTTTCAGATGTATACACCGTTTTCCATTTTATCCGGGCTAGTGTAGACGTAACCTAACTGCATGTCTTTGGACTGTGGTAGGAAGCCAGAATACATAAGTAACAGCTAAACAGGAAGTTCTCTGAAGTTTTCAGGTGCCAAACTCAACATTTCATCAGGTCGCCTTCATTTTTGGTCAGCTTCATCTGAAGGACCTCTGAGACATAGGTTTCACTGGGGGGCGTGGCCACAGTAGTACAGTGAATTTCAATGTGCCACCTCATGGCTCTTAGCTAACTTAGCTGTTAAAGTTCCTGTCCAGACCTGAAATTACACCTGCACTGAGGAGATTCAGGCTTGTCTCATTCTACAACATGAACAGTGGATGGGTGCAGTGGAGAGATGAACAGTCTTTGTTCATCACGGGCCACATAAAACCTTCCCAAGGCCTTCAGCCCACTGCCACAGTTGATGGCACTGATTTTAAATATGTTTTACTAACAGCTGCAACATATCAGTGATTTCAGCGTCTTCCTTAGGATTGTGGGCAATGTAGTACGCTGCTGTTAAACCTGAAATTTTAGAGACAAAGCAGGAGATTTGGATAAAAACAAATCTGGATTTGGATAAAACATTTATTCTTCAAAGTAAAAGTTCCTCACACGGTTACATTTGTTAAAATGTGCGTCATATTATGTCCAAATAAAAGTCCAAAACTTAAGATGCTGATGTCAGTGAAACAGGAAATGCTTCATAAATTCTTCTTCTTCATACTCTTTACATTCAGCGCCTCGAATCAGAGCAGCTGTCAGAAGACAGGAAATTGGAAGCTTGGAGCATCAGATAGCGCTCAGAGCAGGATATTAACGCCGCATGCGGATAGCGAGGATAACGAGGTGGAGGGGAACCCGTTACACTGTAAACCCACCACGTTACTTCACAACTATCTCGACACTGAACAGGAAATAAAAGTCTGCAGCTTCCAGATGATTTTACAGGGACAGGAAACAGAAACTCGCAGACAGGAAGTCGTCCAGCATCAGCGCAACACTCGCTGGTCCTTCACAACAGGCTGACTTTAACCGTGAAACCGACGGGTGCTTTATAAGTGTCCACAGGTGGCATGTCACAGGGCCATTATCATCTTGCCATCTTCACCCCGGTGAATAGCACTGCATGACAAAAGTGACATCATCATCACTGGTCAGGCACCTCTCTGTTTTTGTAACCTCACTTGTGTTACTGTGCCCACAAAAACGACACACAGCAAGCACAAATGGACGAGTCTGTGTGATGATGTCAACAGCTGATGGACTACACCCACAGGGGGTGCTATAGTAACCTCTGGCTTCAGCAGAAACATCAGGAACATCTGGCTTCACACATGACCACTCAGTCTCTTTACAAAGAACAGACTGAGCATGTGCAGGAGTGCAGTAATAAAGGCATTGCTCCTAATACCTGTAAGTGTAAAGTAGATTTACCCAGATGCACCAGCTAAGAGTGAGTCTGTGTGTGTGTGTGTGTGTGTGTGTGTGTGTGTGTGTGTGTGTGTGTGTGTGTGTGTGATGTGTGCGAGACTGTGTATGTGTCTTTGTGTGAGTCTGTATTTGCGCATGTGTGTCCAGTGTGCCTGTGAGACTGAATGTGATAGTCTGTGTGTATGGGTGTGTGTGTGTGTGAGTCCGTCTGTATTTGTGTGGCGTGCGTGTGAGACTGAGTGTGTGAGTCTGAGTCTATGTGTGTGTGTGATGCTGCAGCCGACTGACCCACTTTCCGCAGACACATCGAGCTGCTGGCTGTCGCGTGTCCGCCGCGCGCGCGCGCGCACACACACACACACACACACACCTCCCTCCTTCCCTTCCCCGGTTCCTGCGGTCGAACAAAGCCGCTGCGGCCGGAAGTGCGGCTCCTTACCTGGGTGAAGCAGAGCAGGTGGAGCGCGAGGAACAACGGGTGCAGCATGGTGCGCGTGTCCCGGTCAGCGCGCGCGATCCCTGGCCTTCTTCCTCTCAATCTGCTGCGCATCCAAACAATGGCGCCTCCTCCTCCTCCTCCCGCTGCTGCATCGGAGCGCGAGCCGCGCCACGCGCACAGGTCTGTGTCCGCTCCGCTTCTCTGAGCGCGCACCGCCTTCACCATCAGAACCGCGGGAAGCAGCACCGGACCGGCCCACACTCACAGACAGGCCGGGCAGCGGGGTCCATGCCGCAGCCCGCAGACGCCAGCAGGTCGGTGACGGTGTCGGTGATGGAGCTGCTGCTGCTGCTGCGCGCCGACGCCCCGCCCTGCGCCCCGCAGCCGCTCCTCCTCCTCTTCATCAGCTCCCTCTGAGAGGCGCTCAGACTGAAATTACTCACGACATCCTGTCTCCAAACTTTATTTCACCGCAAACATAAAAAACACAAGGAAGAAAACACAACCGTCACGTGACGTCACATCACACATTAAAATCACATCGCTCTGCTGCTCACTGACGCAGTGATCACTCTTCACTGCATCAGAGCTCAGAGTAACTGTAACTCAGAGTAACAATAACTCACAGTAAGTAACTGTAACTGAGATTAAGCAACTGTAACTCAAGAGTAACTGTAACTTAAAGTAAAGAGCCAGCATGTCTGGCTGTCTCTGTACTCAACAATGAGATCTCAGTAAAAATAATGATTCCAAAACAGATTTGTTTTTCTGTTTTTAAATGGAGACAGAAATGAACAGCCCCTGAACAGGAAGCGGTCTCCACATGGAAGCCAGGCGTCCTCACACAAACCACTGTGCAAGCACAGAGACAAAAACATGTCTGCCATTAGAAGCTGGAGAACATCTCTCACGCATGACCCCATGCCCGTTTTTAACGACCAATGTTCCCTCTAATTTTTCATGTGTCTGAGCGAACACACAAACTCCCTGAGCGGTCCCTTGAAGCACTGTGAGCAACATCAGACGTGTGCACTGTGGTCACGCCAGCATCGAATCCATCCAAGTTACATGGTTTATTAAAATAATCAAATTACAGCGTTTACATTTATGTTAGACTACTTTTAATTAACTGCTTTAGCCCACTTACAATAAAAATGTAAAAGAAATCTTGTTCATGACCTGTGTAGTATGTTAACACTATTGGAAGTAAAAATAACTTTAACTCCAATTTTGAAAACACAACTTTCTTTTTTTTATATATATATAAAGCTCTGACTTGTATTATGAGTCTGTGGTCTGGGAGAGAGTCCTGTAACTCTCTGTCTGCGAAATACAGTAAATAATGACCAATGTTGGGCAATTAATTATATAGTTACTTCTTCAAAAAAGTAACTTAGTTATGCAAACAACAACGTTTGTTGCAGCTGTTTACCTAAAAATGCAGCTAAGGCGTTTTTTTAAATAAACATTTCAAACTATTTACAGAAAAATCAGCTGTTCTGCATCAAATTTGATGTCACACAAATTATTTGTGCCACTCCAAAAAGTAATTTCTGTCCACTATGAGATAAAGGAGAACAGCCTGATACCTGCAGGCCTGACAACAGGAGATGTATCACTCCTGTAACACCTGTAACATTCAGTAGTCGCCTCATTGTTCTGACACACACAACAAAACTATTGACTACACTACACACTAACACAAGATTTGCGCTAAACGTAGCAAATCTCTCACATCTCAAAACACTGCCTTCACTCCTAAAACTTCCCCCCTCCCTAAACAACTAAATGCCATGTTGCCATCTCATTCTTTGATTGGTTGACATGGTACATTTTTCCACCAATAGGAAAGGGTGGGGTTTTTTTGGTTTCATCTTTCCTCACAGGCGGAGAGGGCTTTCGAGCGTTTTCCTTATAAAACGCCGTTTTTACCATTTCTTCGCAGTAAATATAAACAACAATAGTGCTCAGGAAGAAAACCAAACATTGCAAATATTTTTATCATAACTCTGGTTTTCGTGGCCTATCAACACAATTTAAAAACTGGTATAAAGTCCACACTTTTTCCGCCAATTGTTCCATCTGTCCTGGTCACATCTCCAATGGTTGTCCACGTTGTCATTAAGGCGGTTTCACTCCACATCAGCCACACTGCTTTTCTAGCTAAAACACCGGTGTTGGCACATAAGGATGCTGTCATAGCCTGTCAACAATGTTGATTAGCTGCGCATATACAAATGTGAATCGCATTATTGGCTGGACTATTGGATAAGGTGGCATCGTTCTAATCCCATATGGGAGCAGCCAGTCACTTACTGACTAACACTGCAAATCAGAATTGTTAAAGTTTTAATTTTAATTTCAATTCAGGTTTGATTTTTTTTTCTGTGCGCAGAGACCGTGCCAGCAGTGCGCAATTGCACACGCGCGCAGCTTAGAGGGAACATAACGACCAACACTGTGAGAGCTTCCAATATAAACACAAGATCATGATGAAAAATAACTGTTACCTACCAAAGACCCATCACAAAATACGTCCTCCCCTCAATGGCGTGTCCAGCGGGGTGGCCTGGGGGGGCACAGGCCACCCCCCAAACCAGACTGGCCACCCCAGGTGCCACCCCAAAGGCAAAACAATAAAATTCAATCAAATATCAAATGTCCGATTATGTTTTCACGGTGACGCTCAGATATCCGAGTGTAAGTGAATGCAGCATCGCTTCTGCGCTATGCGCATCACGTTAGCAAAGGTAGGAGAGCCAAGCGTGAAAGATGGCGCTGCAGGAAACAATTTTTCGGTGAAAGAAAATGAGGACAGAATAAATGTCCCGGTAAGTAATATCAAGTTTGTTGAGTTTAGTAAACTTCGGTGAAATTAGAATACCAAGGAAAAAAATAACACTTAAAGAATTATTGCAGCTGTGGAATATTTCAGACAGTATGCTACTGAGGGCAGCTAACATAAGAGTTATGCGTTATAAGATATAATCTAAGTCGTAACATTGCTGTATGGAGCTGCAGATTTGGTTGCAGGTTAACATAGCTGGACTGGCCATCGGGCATACCGGGCATATCCCCAGTGACTTATTTTTTTTGTAATGGCATGAACAATGAGAGGTGGTGGATTGGCCAGATGCAGGTCGATGTGTAGAAATAACTCCGTTGTTTGGTGGTGGCTATGACGGGGCTTCCACAGAGGCAACAGGTGGATGAGGGAAGGGGAGGCAGGAGGAGAGACCCGAAGCAGCCACCAGTCCGAGTGTCAGGTGAACTGAACTTCAGGTAAGAAGTTATGACCTGCAGTCTATCTGGGTCAGATATAAACCAAGTTTAGGTGGAGTTTATTTTCATGTTGCTGACTTTTTACTGTCAGTTGCAATAACTCATACTGCGTTCTAGCCAGTTTGACGGAGTTTTTATACAGCTGGGTGGGTGCTATGATGTTACTGATAGTGAACTTTATTTTATTCATAAGGTTAGTAGAGTTGCCAACGGCTCCTTAAAAAAATGGAATGGTCCCTCATTCAGAGAAAATATTACACGTTTCGTATTGAGCTGAGAAGAGACGCAGTTTGTCCCGGACTTTAGCTAGAATGGAAAAAAGACACAAAGCTGGATTTATTCTGTCTTTATGCTGTCAGCTGCCTCTTCTCTCATTCTCTCCCCCTCCCTCTCCTGTTGCTACTTCAATCATGAAACTGATCAATGATCAGCTGATCGGCTTTTCTCTCTTGTTTATCGCCCACTTTGCGCCAGAAAGAGGAAACCAGCAGATGTTGCGCTAAACAACAGCAGCACGTTTAAGCTTGATCGGCTGTTGTTAGAATGTATTTAATATTAATTTCTAGTATCAGCTGATGTTTGCTGGAGCCACAGCTGTAAAGCTGCTGGTCATGATGTCGGTTTAGATATGTGGTGAGAGGGAAACATGAAGATGAAACCAGGAGATGTCCTTACTGAACCATCAGAGCTGAACAGGTGATGGAGAAACAGGTTTACCTTTTAGGTGACATGAATGAGTTGAAGGGAAGTTATGAACTGTTTCTGAGAGACAAATAACACCAGGATCCTTTTTTATGTAGCAGACAGCTGGTAACTGTGCAGGGGCGGGTCTAGCAAAGTTTTGCCAGGGGGCCAGGTAGGGCATTAACAGGGAAAGGTGGGCACAAAGAAATACTTTTCTTTCTTATTCTCATTTAAAATACCTAGTTTTTATTAAATAATTATCTAAATCTTACAACCAAAGTTTTTATCTGACGTAAAATGTATAGAAATCATACATATACCAACAAGACTGTACATCACTGTCACAACAGGGTTTGTTTTCAGTCAAAGTCTTTATGGCTTTACTACCTGGTGGGTCGGTCTGTAGTAAAAATGCCCAATTTTTTTGTCCCAGTCCAGCCCTGCAGGTTAATACTGGCAGTGTCACCATGCCAGCTGACTGTATTTTATCATCAGCCAGTGTTGTTCTTTATCAATATTACCAAAGTTTACCATAAGGCAGCATAGAAAGTATTTACTTGCTTTCAGGTTTCATTCAAATGTTAGTCTTTTCAGTTGTTTCCCCACTTTTTTCCTGTTTCAAAATCAAACACCAGTTTGTGAGAAGATTATCTTCTTTTTTTAACAGGCAGATAAAGTTTTGCATTGGCATTGGCTAATTTGTCAATTGTTTGTTACAAATGTTCGTATTTTAATTTTCAAAAATGTTTTTGCCCAAAACATATGTGCACTATATGTCAGTAAAAATACTATGCAAATATTGCTGACCTTGACTGCTGAGTAAACACTGACAAAGCACTGATTGTATCTCTTGTACTTTATCAACGCAGTATCTAAAAACTTTGCACCGTAGTGGTTAAAATCTCATTCTAATAAGAGTTAAAAGTGCATTTGGTTATTAGGTTTATAGGATTATTGAATTATGGTTAAGGGTTGGTAGAATTTTTTTTTAAAACATTATCTGCCAATTAAATCTGCCACCCTTCTCCAAATCTGTGCCCCTACCTGGCCCCCCCAACAAAAATTTTCTAGACACGCCACTGCCTCCCCTAAGAGTTCTGTGGATGTCCACAAACTGACCACACTGTCAGGTGAAACGTGTGATACCAGAGGAGCTCCACAGCGCCCTCTTGTGTGGCAGTAACAAACAACGTGACAACCAGCCGTGGTGTACACTAATAAAGCCTAGCTGGATAAATGCTTTAAGGGCAGCGTCCTTAGAACCAGAGACAGCGAAGACTGATGAGAAATCCAGGTTATGACAGCAACTGTGGGGGAAAGTTCAGCTGATCACGTGTGTCCTGTTCCTGAGGAGGCTGCAGACCAAGCCAAACACTGTGTTTATCACACAGTCTCATTTGGGATCTCGGTGACGTCATAGAGGCTGCCGAGGCGCCATTTTAGTAGGCCAAACAAAGGGCAAAAGGAGCGAAAGCATGAGTAATGGTTCATCCTTGCTGTGTTGTCAGTTGTAATGTTAGATCGCACGATCGGGAAGGGAATAAGCTGGAAAATGGGCTCTATTTTTATTCTTTCCCCATCTGGAAGCAATGTGAGGGAGCTCATGTATCGGACGTTACCAAAAGAAGGCGTCTAGCCTGGATAGCAGCTGTGAGACAAGCTGCTATCCAGTTCTCTACCATCCACAGATATCTGTTGGTGCTCCAGACATTTTCATTCGGGTAAGTTCTACATAATTTCATATCACTCTTTCTAGCCTATTAGTTTTATTTTCAATGCGCTCTGAGGTCATAGCAAATTAGAACAAACATCCTAATGAGTGATTTTGTAGATTTACGTTCTATTTATAGAGTTGCTAATTTTTTTTTCATTATGCAGGCAAACCAGCCGAAGGAATGAATGAAACAAATCCTGATGGGTTCCAACGCTACACATGGGGCACTACGAAATCCCTGCTTCAAACTACATGCTGCATCAACACGCCTCGGGAGTGAGAACGGCCTGGCTACACACCACCCTGCCAATCAGATAACTTCTTCCATGTGTGGGTGAAGAGCCGACCCTCCTGGATAAGATGGTGAAGGTTTGCTGCATTTTGGTGAACATGTGCCCCAGTGTGTTAGTAAAACCAGGGAAAATGCTCTTGTTAAATACTCTTAAAAGTCTTGTGCTGTTTATGTAGTGATAAGTTTTCAAAAGAGACAGTAAATTACAGAATGCTAGTAGTGGGTGATATTATTTAAATGCTGTCATGATTTTATGTAAACATTTTGTCATTTGTAAACTATACATGACATTGATTCTACTGATGTGATGTTCTACAAAGTGGTTTTAATTTAAAATAAAAGAGGCAAACATTAGTTTGTTTCTTTATTCAACTTTTGAACAGAGGTACTTAGTAAGAACATGTTCAGTAAATGCAAGTTATTTACATGGCAGTGCACTTCAGGCATAAATGTAGACCCCCTAAATACAACATGATGGGTTATTCAGAACAGAACTATGCTTGGAGAAATATTTTCCCATCAGTTCAGACAACTCCTCCACGGTAGCAGGTGGAACTTCTTTTACCTGTCACTACGGATGGTTTGTTTATGTTTTGATCAAGAGCCTTTTTTGGGGCAGCTGAAGAGGAGAAGTCTATCTTATGTCCAACCACTGGCTGTATCTTGGTCATATTACCCAGCAAAACCCAGTATGCAGGTTCATCTGTAACAGTCCTTGTGCCACGGATCTGCACTGTTGCTTCTACATTAAACAGAAGAGCAGCGACATGGCTGCAGGTCTCTGCGACTCCGGCCATACAGGTGCAGTGGGCGGCTTCAACCTTCCCTGTGATGCTCACAGTGACCCATGGCTGCAATGCTGGATCATTCAGTCTTTGAGAGTGCAGTACCTGAAACACACACAGGCAAAGTTAATTTAAAGACAAGAACTATGAGCCAAGGCCGACATAAATGTGTTTAATCTACTTTATCATAAATGTAAAAGTGTTTAGAAAGTTGGCACATACATGTAATTTTTTATCTTTTTATGCATCCATCTAAAGAACGCTGCATGTTATATTCTAAATCTGCCTGGGTTTTTTTTGTTTTGTTTTTTTAATCTGCCAGCAAAAAATTTACCTAAAGTATGTAATGCAAGGATGTAAACACTTTCAAGAGGGAGAAAGCATAAAGTTCGATTTTAAGTGACAATTATGAATCACCTAACATGATAAGGAGATTCTGCAGGTCATGAATCAATGTATAAAACTAAAATAGAATGCGTAGAAGATGTGTAATAAGGATTATTTATAATAAATATGAATTAATTAGTGCAATTTCTTTAACCATAGAGAATGACTAAATCCTTCAGGACAATGTCACATCAATGCACTGAACTCACTATGTTATCCCTCTAACAGCCTCCACATGTTCTCACTGTAATTCTCCCTCATGAATGAATTTATGCTGCACTAATCTGAATGTTCGGGAGGAAATCAAACGCATTTTACTCGCAGCACTCAAGCTGACTTACCTTTGTTTGAATGATGACGTATTCACGACGTGCAGGCTTAAAAATAGTCAAATCTTGTACCCAACCGTTGGTGAATTGGATGTGCGCTTCCAGACATTTATAATTGCGAAATTGGTTCGCTGTGTACGCGCTGACTCCACAGGTACGAAAATATATCAGGCTACGTCAAAAGCGGTTGGTCTTCAGGGTTTCTACTCCACTGCCGTTATTTCATACGGGTCCACATTTCCAATGCACGCTATTTTTTGCAAGTACCGTCTCTTTGCATCCGGACCCAGTCTGTCTCTATACCGTTATTTTTCTTTTGACCTGCTTTTAGGTATGGTTCATAGCAATCTTTCTTCCAACACAGGCTGTATCCCAATTCAGAGTCTGCAGCCTTAAAGTACGCAGCCTCAACGATCTTCGAGGGCCGCGTACTTAAAGACCGCTAAGGCCGGAAGTGTGAGGCTTGTGAAATGGGACGGTCTAGCCTCAGTTGCGCTGCCCAGGTTGCCTAGCAACCATGATACTAACAGCTGGAAACGTTTCATATAGCTTTGTTTGACAGAAATGAAGTAGAAAATCTTTTGTTCATTTGTTTGTTTGTTTCTACATGAGCTTTGATCATTCTCTGTAAGATTAAGGTCAGCTATTGAACGGTGTATATTTTAAAGTAAAAGCTTTAAAACCAAGTTAGTACAAACATCACTAATGTCACATAACTTTGCCGACATGTGGCCAACAGTAATGTTTTAATGTTCTTCGTTATTAAACATTTGCACATAAATAAGTGACATGGTAAATGGCCTGTATTTATATAGCGCTTTACTAGTCCCCAAGGACCCCAAAGTGCTTTAAATATCCAGTCATCCACACATTCACACACTGGTGATGGCAACCTACAGTGTAGCCACAGCCACCCTGGGGCGCACTGACAGAGGCGAGGCTGCCGGACACTGGCGCCACCGGGCCCCTCTGACCACCACCAGTAGGCAACGGGTGAAGTGTCTTGCCCAAGGACACAACGACCGAGACTGTCCAAGCCGGGGCTCGAACCGGCAACCTTCCGATTACAAGGCGAACTCCCAACTCTTGAGCCACGATCTCCCCTCCTAATATTCAGTACTTAAAGTTTACTCTTCTTGTTTTTCGGCAAAATTATCCACACCCACCTCCGCGCTATGCATTGTGGGATATGTTGGGCCACGAAGTCTACACCGCCACATCCTTAAAATTCAGGGAAATGAAGGTCGCATTTGAGGGCCGCATTTCGAGCAGCCTTTGAATTGGGACAGCCTTCGTCGCATCGCTGTGACGTAATCGGCCTTAAAATGCGGCCTGTCACTACCCGATCCGTACCGGAAACCCGATCGGTATCCCGCATGCGCAAATCTTACGTCACTTCCTCTCTTTGCCAACATTGCGACATTCAATATATTTGAATGATACGGTTAGCGCCCAGTTAGCTCCTAGCATTTCTCAACAGCTCTGCCTCCTTTTCGACTGCCCGGGACATTTAAACAATGGATAATCCGTATACAAAGAAATTCATGCTTTTCTCCTCAACAGAGAGCGTCCCCCGATTGAGCAACAGCGCCGTAAAATAAGAAGAATGGCGCCTAATTACAGAGTTAATAATGCAGACTTTGTAATATCTCACGTGTAGATTCATCAGCCAGATTAAGTGTTTACTGACGATTGACAGTGATAGCGCACATCATCATCACTATTCCAACAATCCTCTCCTCACAGACAAGCATAAACACACTCGACTATCGCTAAATCAGATTTAACACACGTTTGTAATGACGATAATTCAGTTTATAATAGGGTTTATTCGCTCGGTCAGCAGGTGGCGGTATCCTCGTACACTGGGGAGTAAACTGCCATCAAATGAACTGAAGAAGAAGAAAACATCTGCACATGCGCGGTACGGATCGGGTAGACCCGATTTTTTTTTTTTTTTTTTTTTTTTTAAATACTTTAATTAAATTTATGCACATATTACAATCTCTCGTTGGGAGACAACATTTGTGCAACAACATCTTGAAAAGGTTGAATAAGAAATCAAACAAAAAAAACAAAACAAACAAAAAAAACAAAACAAAAAAAAAACACATATATACATATACATAAATATATGAAGGCCATTTTTATGACATATAACAGTTTCCTTTCTGCGGGTAGACCCGATTTGTACGTCAGACTTTACACATGCGCAGTAAGGATCGGAGAGTCCTGATCCGTAACTTTCTTTTTATTTTTCGTTTTTGTCTACATTGTACTGAAATGCTTCATTATTGCAAACATTTTAAGATATACTTGTTATTCTTAACATCTTAACAGATACTCTGACCCATAACTATCGTAAAACGCTACGACCGGAAGTAGAAACCTTTCGCGCATGCGGGGTACCGATCGGGTTTCCGGTACGGATCGGGTAGTGACACGGCCTTTAAGGCTGCAGACCCTGAATTGGGATACAGCCACAGTGTTTTGATTCGTGACCTGCTAAAATGGTGGCGTGCTCCCACAATGCATTGCGGCGTGATGCCAACTCCAAAGCCCTATATGTGAGGGAAAGTTAAAAAAAACAACAAATTATGTTTTATGTTACATAAAATTGATTAGTGGATCACTTAACAAAAAGGCTATGAAAACTATTACTATTTGTAGTAATTACAAATTATTTGAATGTTTGTAATTCTTTGTATTACACCCCCTGGCATATGTTAATTTTGTTCTGGTTGTATACATGTTCTGTTTTCTGTTTCTTAATAAAGTTTAATATTTTAAAAAAAAGGAAAGTAAAAAAAACAGCTCTTACTTTCAGATCAACTGGACTTTGATCAGCTGTTTGTGTCACTGCTGTTTCCTTCTCCATGCCGCTGAAGCGACTGAAAATAATTTTTATTTTGAAAGGGAGAACTTCTTTTTCCAAAAGTTGCAAACAGTCATTATGATCCTGAAACAGCAACGGGAACTGGAAGCTTTGTCTGCTTCAGGTGAAAGTCTGCCTTCACGACCTGAAGATGCATCATGAGCCTGCTCCACCCCCTGCTGGTGGAAACCACACATTACCAGACTGCTGCTTCATCTGCTGTCACCACATCCGATAAACATCTAGAAAACATCCAACAAACATTCAGCAAACATCCAGAAAACATGACCACAGCCTCAATGACTACAGACCTCACATATGTAGTCCTGCAGTGTTTCGTGCAGATAGTGTCTCAGCACATCAGAGACTGCCTACCTCCTCCATTGACCCCCACCAGTTTGCATCAAGAGCAAATCAGTCCACAGCAGAAGCCATCACCATCACCCTTCACAGAGCGCTGAGCCATCTGGAGACTAAGAAGAGCTAGTGAGGATGCTCTTGGTGGACCACAGCTCAGTGTTCAATACCATAATCCCAGACATCCTCACCTTCAGATCCCCTGTGCCATCTACTCCTGGATTAAAGACTTCCTACCAAACCAGCCTTAATCAGTCTGACTCAGCCCCCACCTCACCCTCCAACTCAGCACCGCACCCCTACTGTACACCCTGTACACCTATGACTAAACACAACCCACCCAACCAATGTCACCGTCAAGAATGCCAATGACACCACCGTGGTTGGGCTCATCTCTGGAGGAGATGAGACAGCATACAGTATAAATACAGTGAAGCTGAACATCTTTAAAACAAAAGAACTCATAATGGACTTCAGGAGGCACAGACAGGTGCCTTCTCAATATAAATGGAGAAGGGTGGACTCTGTCTCCACCTTTAGGTTTCTGGGCACTCACATCACCTGGACCCACAACACCATTGCCCTGGTAAAGAAGGCCCGGCTGTGTCTGCACTTTCTCTGTTCTGAGGAAGAATAACCAGGACCAGAAGCTGCTGCTGGCCTTCTACTGCTCCTCAGTGGAGAGTGTGCCCTCCTCCTGCCTGGGTGTTCGGTACCCAGGAGCCACTACTGAGAACAGGAAGGCTGCACAGAGGGTTATTAACACCGTTCAAAAAATCATTGGCTGCCCTCTGCCACCCCTGCAGGCCATCGCCAGATCCTCCTGTCTCAGGTAAACCAGGGCCGTCACAGGTGTCTCTTCACACCCTGCCGGTTTCACGCTGCCCTCTGTTCACAGGTTCCCCATCAGATTCACTAACAGCTTCTTCCCCTTGGCCATTCAGATGGTTAGCAAACACTATCCCCCCACACCCCACCCACAAATATGAACCATGGTCTGAGTAACCCCCATCACTCAGGTCACTCACACACAGGCTCTATTCAGACAAAGTTTTTTGCACTACTTTCAAGCACTTTGTTCTCTAATGTGTGCCTTTCTATTGTTCTGTAAATATTCCTCATGTCCACTATTTCTATTTTATTCCCGCACAGTTGGTGTGGAGCACCCATAATTTCGTTATACATGTACAATGATAATAAATAATAATAATAATAATACATTTTATTTATAGGCGCCTTTCAGACCCTCAAGGTCACCTTACAAGAACACGTGAACAATAGCATAAAAAACATTTTAAAAAAAATTATGTATATATATTAAACATGGTAAAATAAAATTTAGACATAAACAGTCATAAAAGTATAAAGACAAGTATAAAAACTGAGCAAGGTAAAAATGGACTAAGACAGATCAGGTGTATGCAATTCTAAATAGATGAGTTTTGATACGTGATTTAAAAGTGAGACAGTGTGTGGTCCGGAGAACAAGTGGAAGTGCATTCCAAAGTCTCGGGGCAGAACAACTAAAGGCTCTGAGTCCAATGTTAGTCAGGCGAGCAGGTGGAAGAGACAGAAGGGAAGCTGAAGAAGAGCGGAGTGTACAAAGGGATAAGTATGTATGGAGAAGATCGGATAGATATGGAGGAGCAAAGTTATGAAGCGCTTTGAAAGTGAGAAGCAGGATCTTGAAATTGACCCAGAGGTGAACTGGAAGCCAATGGAGCTGTTTAAGAACAGGTGTTATATGTTCAGTGGATCTAGTTCTGGAAATAATACGAGCAGCTGTATTTTGAACTAACTACAATTTATGGAGGGATTTGTGAGGTAGACCATAGAGAAGAGAATTACAGTAATCTAAACGAGATGTGACAAGAGCATTGACAAGCATGGCGGTACTGTTTGGAGTGAGTGAGGGAGGAAGACGGTTAATATTACGGAGATGAAAGTAGGAAGACTGAGTGATATTATTTATATGTGCTGTGAAGGACAGAGTGCTATCGAGGATGACACCAAAACTCTTAACCTGAGGGGAGGGTGTGACATCAGAGTTATCAATGGATACCGAAAGACTGGTTGGAACTGTAGTCAGTTTTGATCTGGTGCCTATTAAAATGAATTCTGTTTTATTGCCATTAAGTTTAAGAAAGTTGTGAGTAAACCAGACCTTGATTTCACTTAAACAGTCAGAAATGGATGTGGGTGGGCGCGTAGCTGTGGGTTTGGAGGATAGGTAGAGCTGGGTGTCATCTGTGTAGCAGTGAGACTGGATGTTATGCTTCCTAAAAATATTACCTAGAGGTAGGAGATAGATGATAAAAAGTAAAGGACCCAGGACAGAGCCTTGGGGTACACCGGAATTAACTGGAGTAGATACTGATCTGTGAGGGAGTAATTGAACAAACTGTGAGCGGCCAGAGAGATAAGAGGTAAACCAGGCAAGTACTGTACCACTGATGCCAACAGATGCTAATCTGTGAAGGAGGATGCGGTGGGAGATAGTATCAAAAGCTGCTATGAGGTCAAGGAGAATGAGGATGGAGATAAGTCCTGAGTCAGCTGCAAGCAGAAGATCATTGGTGATTTTTACTAGAGCTGTTTCTGTACTGTGACATGAACGGAAGCCGGACTGAAACTGTTCGTACAAGTTATTTTCAGTGAGATGACAATGAACCTGTGCAGCCACTATCTAGAATAAAGGGCTATTCTATTCTATTCTATTCTATTCTATTCAGACACCTAGAATTCTGACTTTATTTCCTAGATTTCTTATGTATTTTTCTGAAAATCCTACAAATATATGATTTTGTTGTGAGATGTTTAACTATTAACTCTCACACGCATTTGAAACATTTTAACTTTAATTAAAGTTTTCAATCTGAAAATTTCCACTGCTTGGTGAAAATACTGAGCTTAAACCCATGTAAACATTCCTCAGAACCACCAGTTCAAAGGTTAAAGGTTAACCCGGGATCTGGTTTCACTTTTTAAAGTCTTTTAAAAACTGTTAGAAAAAGCAAATTCAGTAACTGAAGAAATGTGAACTTTTCGTGGTTTCAACCACTTTTTTCAGACGGTCACTGTGGAAACAAAGTTCAACTCTTCAGTCCACCTTAAAAACTCAGAAAGCCGTCCCTCTGCAGGCTGTTGAGGAATTAATGAACAGCTTCCTGTGTGTGTCACAATGTTTTATTACACGCCTTTTAGAGTGTATTACTGTGTTAGTGTGTGTGGCTGAGTCACACTGTTTTATTACATGTGTGTATTAAAGAGTGTGTTACTGTGTGTGTGTGCACGCGCCTGTGTTTGGAGGCACAAAGGGCTCTCTGAAGGTTTTCCTCGGACTAAAATATTTGGTTTTCTTGAAACAAATCTGGGTCGTCTTCCAGGAAGGAGGTGGTGGTGGAGGAAGAAACACAAACACTGCACACACAGTTTTTACAGGAAACATTTGATTTAATTTCTCAGGAAAAAGTTCAGTCCAACTTTATTTGATCAGGATTTAAAGGGATAGTGCATTGCTTCATCACAGTAACTTATTCTGTTCACTTCCAGCTGACAGACCAGCTCAGCATGACTCACATTTCACAGTAATCCTTCTGTCTCTGATCCTGGGCCTCAGTAACAATGAGTGAAGCATGAAGCAGAGCAGGTGAGGATGCTCCTGTATGCTGATGATTCAGCTCCATGAAGAAACGTCATCCTGTCACTTTACACACTTCAGAACAAACTCAGGATTTAAATCTCTTTACATTTCTGCTCTTTCTGTCAGACTTTCTGCTTCAACATTTGAAATGAAGTCTCTCAGAATCCAGACTTTTTATCTTCAAACATAATCTAATCTCAGACTGAACTTTAATCCCAAACCTTCGACAGGTTATGTTGCTTCAACAGGATTTTACTGTCATGAGTTGATATTTATGCCACAAATTTACTCTTTTTGTTTCATATTGTTGACTTTCTACAAAGCATTCATCTAAAGATGTGTTCTCTGGATATAAAGTTTAATAAAAGGATTCTAGCATCACACATCAGTTTTATGTAAAAAGTTTAAAACCCCACAGACACAAGCAATAAAGGCACATTTTAGTCTTTGGCTGCTTCAGTTTGTTCTAAATTTGATTTTTCTGATTTATATCCTGAAAACACTTCAAAACTTGAACATAAGTGTAAAAATGTATATTTTTCCCTAATATTATATTTCAGATTTCAGTCTTTTTCTTCATTTGAAATGCGTCTCTCTGCATTACGAAGAAACGTTCAGAACGTCCTCCAGGACCGCTGAATGGATGCCAGCGCTCTGCAGACTCTGCAGTAGCCTCTCCACTGTCGCTCGCTTCCCTTCAGCCCGCCTCCACCGCACCAGCCCAGCGAGCGCCGCCGCCTGAGAACTGAGGCTGTGATCGGACCGGCATCGAAACAACACCTCTGCCGACAGACCCAGATCCAATAGCACCGATTCCCACTCGGCACCGAGCTGCAACGCCAGCTGGGACAACTCTCGATCTGAGGGAACCCGCTGTAGAACCGATTCTTGGAGCCGACAGGCGTCTGCAGACAGACGGAGAACAGGAAGGTCAAAGGAAATAAACTTTCACCTATATAAAAAAAAAATCATTGTTTACCTTTTTTTATTATCATAATGTCATTATCATCTTAGAACTAGAACCTCAGTTCTAATTTCAGATTCTGGATTTAATCCTGACTTTTATTTCTATTTCACAGTTTTTGTCATTTTTATTTCAAAATGTGGATTTTAATCAACTTTGAGTTCAAATTTCTAACAATAACATGAACAATAACACTTCTTTGAAAAAAAGTTTCTTTGACATTCAGTTTAAAACTTTTTTTAGACTTCTCCCGAAAACCAAAACTGTCACAAAAAAAAAAAAAAAAAAAAAAAAATCATGTTTAACCTCAGAATATGTACTGACAAAAAACAAAAAACACTTTTCAATGTAATCTTAATTCGTTGATTTTGGACTTAATGACTTATTTTCGATATAATTATTTCTTGTACACATCAACATATATATTCAGTTTTGTTGTTTTATAGGGAAAATTCAGATGTATCAAAAACTCAAAACTGTAAATGAACTAATACAATGAATTTATTTTCTAAATAACACAAAATATGACTTATTTTTATTTGCTTAGACAAAGACTTTATTCAGGTTTAACTGAAGATTTTTTTTAAAGTAGAATTTCTAATAATTACTTTTCAATTTATTCTTAGACTACATGTTTATTTTAATTTTAAAATTCTGAAATTCTCTTTAAACTAATTATTGAATTTGGAGTTTGTCATTCTGAAATATCACAAATTCAGACTTATTTCAAATCTGGACTAAATTTTCACATTTCAAAAAGAAAAAAAAGCAGACTTTGATCGACTGATTTATATTTGCCCTCTTCAGGTTTATTTCATAATATCAAATTCATCTAACAGATTTCCAGTTTAAATTGTTTTAAATCTGAACATTGCTTTGGTTTGTAAACATCTTATTTTAAATGTTATCTCCAAATGTTTGAATGTTTGGTTTGTATTGTCAGGATTGTGATGTTTTCAACTTAACACCCTCATAAGGACAAACAGACGTGAATGGCTGTTTGGATTGGGCAACTCCGAGCCCGTTGGTGCTCTGCAGGGTGCCGTTTGTTTGTAACCTCAGCTGGTTGAGCAATTCGAACTTTCCGGGGGTTGAACAAACAGTGAAGCGTGGTTACTGTGACCTCACAGGAAAACATGACGCCAACAGCTCATAGTATTTTTTCTGTTGTTGTTGATGCTGCCGTCCAATGAATGAAGACCAAACGGCACAGCCCTCCCACCACCGCCTGCCTACGTTAAAATACTGAGAACTGAAGTTACAGCAAAAACCAGTGACAGCAGAACAAATAAAGTTTATTCAAACGGCCAGAACACAAACAAGTGTAGAATGTTTTTGCCTTTTTCTGCTTCAAATGCTGACATCACTGAATCCATGCACGGCAGGCGTGAGCCCACCAAAATTTATTTTTAAAAAAACTGTAATTTACATGACCTTTAAAATCCAAGCTTGTTTGCTGCTGCTGTAACCTCCTAGGACCTGGCGTCCACATATGTGGACATCACATTTTGGGTTGTCTAGACCAAAATACAAAGTTTTGCTCTACAAGGGCCTGATATCCACTTACGAGGACATTATACTGCCTCTGTTCTATCGAAAATCTAAACGAATACCCTCATATGTGGCTCTAATTTTTCTCAGAAACAAAAATTAGGTAAAAAAAAAAAAAAAAAAAAAAAAATCAAAAATCTGGTAATTCTTTGTTTTTACATTCATCGGGTCCCGATCAGCCCAAGCATCAAAGAGAAATTAAAAATGCATGCCATGGAAGAGTGCTCTGCAGGTGTGAGAGGGCTTCTCTGCTGCCGCTGATCAGACCAACCCCACACCAGGTAACTAGTGATGGCCAAACTCTGACCGTCTGAGGGGTAGTGAGACGACTCAGACGCCTACAGATCAAAAATAGAACATCTGCTGGCATCCGTCTGTCCGTCTGATCACTTCATTAATCACTGAAAGAGCTTCATTTTGTCCAAAACACAGTTTACCGTCAGCTGTGACAATGATGGAGTATCAAATCCACAAACGTTGGGTTAGGTGGATAACTGTTGATCACATTATTGTATTAATAAATGACTGCTGTTGATTTTTACTCAGCATCTGATGGAAGCTGCAGATTATTTGTTTCATTAACTTTAAACTGAAAGCATCCACAGTCCCGTGATGAAGATGTGCTTCAGGTTAGACTGAAGGAAGAGGACAGTCTTCCTCTCGGGCTTTAATCAAAGTCAGGAGACTCGTTAAGACCAATGCTCCGTGTTCAGACTTCCAGCTCACAGGATGACTTCAACCTACAGGAAGTCCTGCACGATTCATTTGGATTCATTTTATAAATAAAAATCCACATTTTCAAATTAAAGTCAAAACAAATTTAAAATTCCAACCTTGTGTGTCTGAAGTTTACAATTTCTGGATTAAAAGTGACAAAGTTGTGAATTTTATGAATCCAAGTTATGAGATGAGTGTGAACTATACAAATCTAAGATTTGGATTTGAGGATTGAGCAAACAGAGAGAAAGTTACATTTAACACTAAAAAGTCTGAGTCTTTACATTTTAGTTCAGATTAGGACAGAGATGACAGGATTAGACGGTCAGGATTCTGCATCAATACTTTGTCAGCACGACGTGGGACTTTCCTGGAAAAAACAATCAAAATCAGGGACTCCGAGAACGGCTGCAGCAGGAAAATTCTGGGAAACTAAACTCAGACAAAAATAAAACGAGGGGATTTTGAGAGGCTGAAAACCCACCACTCAGAGGAGGAGGAAGAGTTTGTTTTCCTGCCCAGGCCTCCCTCGTCCACCTCCTCCTTTTATTACCTCCCTCTTGGTTTCCAGGAACCTGGCAGCAGCTTCCCAGCCAGATGTTTGGGATCACATTCACATGATGCTGATTCTGCATAATCCCAAACCTCCTTGGAGCAGATCAGTCTCCTCCCATTTTTCTAAGTGGGGAATTTGTTCTGCCGAACACTTCTGATTTTGATAAATGTTAAATAGTGTATTATATTTCTACATACATTTTTTGTGGGGTTTTTAGGCTTGTAAATGGTAAATGGCCTGTATTTGTATAGGGCCCTAAGGGCCCCAAAGCGCTTTACATATCCAGTCATCCACCCATTCACACACACATTCACACACTGGTGATGGCAAGCTACAGTGTAGCCACAGCCAACCTGGGGCACACTGACAGAGGCGAGGCTGCCGAACACTGGTGCCACCGTGCCCTCTGACCACCACCAGTAGGCAACGGGTGAAGTGTCTTGCCCAAGGACACAACGACCGAGACTATCCAAGCCGGGGCTCGAACCGGCAACCTTCCGATTACAAGACGAACTCCCAACTCTTGAGCCACGATCGCCCCAGTAAATCATCAGTGTGATTTCCCCCCTAAAAATAAATGGCACTATCCATTTTTAAGCAATTAAAAAAGCCAAATGCAGCAAATGTGATACAAATTAAAAGTCATATAAGAAAACTGAAATGTAATTTATGTTTTAAATAAATTTGTCACATGGTTCAATAAACTGTCGATTTTCAAAAATTAGAATTTTCTGGAAATTATTTCATGGTTCAGTCCTCAAATCAGACAATACTTCCATGAGGTTTGGTTGAACTAAATGTGACCCACTCACAGTGGTCAGAGTCTTTGATGTAGTCCACGTTACAGAGGTCCAAGAGAAGTGGTCTTACATTTGGACCTGGTCACACTGGATGTAGTCTCCTCAGACAAACATCAGTGACCTCTGACCCTCATCTGATCCTAAAACAAAGGACCCAGAGGCTGATCTGTGTCCTGGATCTGGTCTGGCTAAAGTACCTGTGCCTCATGTTTCTGCCAACAAGACTTCCGGGTTTATGTAGAGAGGTATGATTCCCCCGCACCCTGATTGGTTTTACCTTTGGGTCCGGGTTCAGGTGGGGTCTGGAGCTCCTGCAGCAGTCGGTCCCGGACCCAACTGAAATCCTGCAGGGACCGCAGGAAGGATTGGAAGGCCCGGGGCCCGCGGCTCGGCAGGAGGTCCAGGAGCCGGAGGGTCTTCTGTCTCTCCGTGGATCGGGACTCGATGTCCTCCACCTGCGCGTCCGTTAAAATCTCCTCCTGGTACAGAAACGGAACGATGGTTTCGCTGACCAGAAGCTGGCCGGACAGCTCCAGCCGGTGTTTTCGGAGGACGGCTCTGTGCACCGGGTCCATTTCACCGAAGCTCATAAAAATAAGCAGTTCCACATCATTAAACTAGTCCTTTGTGTCAGCTGTACAACTACCTTTCAACTGCTCTGTTTTTGTGCTCGGGTGGAAACAAGCAGGCGGAACCAAAGTCTTTGCTAATCACGTTGCGTTCACATTTTTTTATGGTAATACAATCTAAAATTTGCTTAGATTGGTGGTTAATATGGGATCTATTTGCGTGGAAGGATTGGTTAGTCGTTGATCTTAAATTCGGCGTGCGTTTATACCCCGGATAAAATTAACTTTGAGGGAAAACAGATTTTATGCAGATTGGTTCTGATAAGATGATTTCTGGTGACGTAAATGTACGCCGAAGTTCGGTAAGAAGCCTCGCAGAGCGTTCCACTTTACTGATAAATATTCTTCATTAATAAATCCACGAGGAAACCTCAAAAACAAAGTATTGAATTAGGTTCAGCGTACCATAGCATCGAGCAACGTTACCTAACACACAGCATTAGCTAAAAACCAAGGGTAATTTTATAGATACAAGATATATTTTATTAATAAAAAAAGAAAATAACGTTTATAAAATATCTGCCGAATTCATTAAAAAGCCACAATCTGACCAAAGAAGTTAATATATTTGTTATATATCAGATACTTACATTTAGGAATTCAAAATAAAATTCCCCAAACTGAAAGATTTTCCATGGAGTTCACAAAACCTCGTGTCACATTGTCCTTTATTACAAGATTTTATTTTCAAAGACCAATTTACAGTTAACTGAATCTGTTTTTGACATTGTTATTGATAATATGTGATTCATATGTTTATTTGTGAGAAAAATAATTTATACATAGCCACCAAATGAAAAACAGTACACTGAGACAAATTCATAAAGCTGACTACTGCACAATGTTCTCATTTGCACATTTAAAAATGTGGGGAAAAGAATCTAAATTTTTACATCTTTAATTTAAAGCACCAGGAAGTTTAATCATGAACATTTGTTATTTCTACAAATCTAGAAAATGAATGGAATAACTTGCAGCAGTTCTTGCTAGAAGAACTTAAACAACAAATATGACCAGTCTATAAACACGTTTCAGGTTTCCTGGCACACTCAGGCTTCTATAAAGAATGGGCCTTCATAAACTAACCAGAGAAACAAAATTTAACAGAGAGATTTTATTAGCATCATTTGTTTCTTTGTATTATGTTTTTATTTAAAAAAAAAATCTGATTATTAATGAAGATATTCAGCTTTTTCCTTTCAATAAATGATAAAAAAAAACCCAACCATTTATTACACACATACCTGGGCTTCCATAGTTTTGTCCTGTGGGTGTGAATCAATAACAGCATGAAGTATAAGCAGCAGTGAGACATTATTGATGAGGCACCATATAAAATTTATTGATCTCCTGGTAGGAGCTGATCAGTTCATCGTTTACATGCTTCAGAAACATACCAGAAATACAGACACGATTAATTATATACTTCATCAGATCACAGGGGCTGCGATATGTACAAGAACGCGCACACGCCCTGCCTGCTTGGTGCATCCATGCTTAATTCAGCTGCTCTTTGTCATCTTCATCATGGAACTGGTCAGATATCAAGGCTGAAGCACAAACAAACACCCTGATTGGCCCTCCTTATACACACATCACAGGACACACCCTGTTTACCTGAGCAGCTACATGACCAATCAGCTCTGCCCCTTCTTCTTGGCCGATGCTGAGCTGTGATTGGATGTTTGAAAATGATTTTAAAGAAAGGTGACAGAGCGTGAGCATGCAGCGTCGACGCCCTGTACCCGATCAGGGACAACTTGACAAAAACATAACATGGTCACTTGTGTAACCTTCATTTCTACGGTAACAAACAGGTTGAATCCATGACTAAATGTTTTTTTTTCCATTAAATTAAGTGCTTGCATGTCTGTTGGATTAATGAGGCAACCACAAGATTCCACAGGCCCCTCCAAAAAACATGCAATTTTTGAATGAAGTTTGGTTAAATGTGCTCCAGAGACTCAGCATTAACCATCAACACTGGTGGGTGAATATGAATCCTAAAAACAAAAGCTTTTTAATGAGGCTTGGTCAGGGTTTGTTAAACATGTTTGTGAAATGTGGTGGTTCAGCGGGTTTTGTTTTGTTTGGAGACATATTTGAGACTAAGACCATTTAATCCAAATCACACCCACTTGCACCACATTTCTGGGGATTTTTCTTTTACATTGGGGGTAAAACAAGAACTTTTTGTAAGCAGGAAAAACCCTGATGATTATGATGACGACAACAACAACAAAGATGGTGCTGAATTTATCGGGACTAATTACTAACACCAGCAGGATGTATTTAGATTTTTGAATTGAGTTTGGCTGAATTGTAGTTAAAGGTTCCTTCCTGAGTAAGGGCTCGAAGCTAGAGATATGGTGTCAGTGAGACTTCCTGGTAAAATAAAATAAAGATATAAACATATTTTTTTACCAGGTCTCAGTGTCTGTGCTGAATTTAGGAGACCATGATACTGGTAATAAAAACGTAGGATATTTAAATTGAGTTTGGTTGGAAGGTCTTCACACAGCCTGAAGCTGGTTCATTGGTGCAGACTGAGGTTATTTGATGAATTGAGCTTTGAAAGTGTGCCTTTCCGTCTCCTTGCTACAGAAATAACAGGTCCTGCACCTTTACAGCTCTGAGCCAATCACAGTTTAAGAAAACTGAGTATTTACTACATGCAGGTACAAAGTCTGAGGAGCTTGTTTTGATTCTGAACGTCCACGAGGACACCTCGACTCTCCGCCTCACCAGCGTTCACTGTCACAGGCTGTCTGTCGGCCAATCAGAAGGCTCTGTTTACTTGTGTTTACAGGTGGGACTGACAAGCTCTGACTGGTGGAGAAAAATGGAAAATTATTCTATTTCCTGATTTTTGTTTTCCTTCTGTTAATTATTTCCACAGAAATCCTCGCAGAAACTTTCCAACATGAAGAGGCCGAATAATCAATCAAAAGATCAATTAGAAAATCAATCTGGAACCGCTATTTGGTCTAAACATATTTTTTTCTTTTTTTCACTGATCAAATAATCAATAACTTAATGGGAACAATAATTACTAACTTGATCAATAATAAACATTTAAAAATGTGAAAAAAAGGTTAATCAATAATCGATTAATATTCATGTTTCAACACTTAAATTACTGTGACCAGGTTGAAAGAGGTTACATATGGAGGACCAACATGGCCAAAACTCTGCACGAAATTATTAAAAACACACAAAATAATGAAGTTATAAGATGGGACATATTTCAGTATTTGTATTAACACCTCTATTAGTTTTATTTACAATTTTTGAATTTATTTAAAAATATTTTAAATAAAAATATTTATATTTTAGTTTTGTTTCTGTTCTTTTTTGCTTTTGTATTTCCCTCCATATTTTCAAAGCTTATTTACTTTAAGTAAAGTCATACAAATAAAAAAAGCAAAGAAAACATTAAAGAAATAAAAACAAATATTAAAAGTTTAAAGTTATTTATTTTGTTTAGTGAAGTCATTTCAGTCCTCGTCTTTTAAAAGCATACTTTCTGATTGGCCAGCTTCTGGACACCCACTGTTTACTTTAGATTTGAAATAAAGAGAAAAGCTAGTAACCCATGAACCCACAATTTGCTGTTTACGTTCTTCTGACACCAAACTCCATTCAAAAAAAGTCATTTTAAGTAGGCCTGCTGCTACAATTTGTTGTTATAATTGATCATGTTGACTAAGATGCATCCTATAGAAAAACCACATGAATGCACTTTTGTAATAGCAATACACTACAGGAAGCTAAGGGGGCAGCATCGCCTCTATCACCTGGCAAGACTGCACTCACTACTAACGAAGAAGAACATTGTGTGAACGGCAAAAGTGGATGACAGAAGTAAACTGAAAGGGAGATTAAATTTAAAAAAAAAAAAAAAAAAAAAAAAAAAAAAGAGAAAGTATTTTACAAAAATTAAACAGTTAAACCAGACCGTGCTAAACGGAGCTTTCCTTCCACGACTGCAGTGCATGAGCATTTCAAACGCTGTCACCCTAGAGCTGTTACATCAGCTCTGATGAGTCCGTTATTGAGAGCTGAGTCAGTGCGTCACATTGATACCTTGTTCATGTTCGTACAGTAATGTTTATTTTAGCTTACCTGTTAGAAACCTCTCAGGATGCTTGCTAAGCATTTCAGTTTTGCTAGCCAATGACTGAAATCCAATAGCAAACCAGTACATTTCTGAAAAGAGGCTGATGCACCTCTCAAATTGCTGAAATCATGACAGAGAGCATCTTCAGCATGTTTATCAGCAGCTGGGAACATCTCAAAGACAAGTGTGAGCTTTCCTCCAGAGCATGTCTACTGCAGTTGTGAATTCATGAACTGAATCATCTGTAAACTTCGGAAACTTGTTATTTTGAACCTGAACAAAAAAATAATTTTTTTTTAAATTCAAAGCTTTATTCGAGTTTATGGACACTTTTCTGTTTAAAGTAGCATTTTAATTTATGTTCCTTGATATTTTATTGACTTACTTTTATTCTGACCGTGCTATTGAGTAATGCTAGAGATACATTTGATTATTTTCAAATTCACACGTTTCCTGGGTAATTATTTGAATTTGCTGTGGAATGAGACAACAGGGTGACAGTCACAGGTGGGCAGACCAGAGAAGGTGAGGTCCTGGAGCCTAGAACAGGAAGTTTGCCCACAGGGACAAGAGTTACTGAAATAATCGTTGACTAATTGAAGAAAAATTGACAGATTAGTCAACTACCAATCTTTAGTTGCAGCTGTAATTTAAAGGGAATGTTTTCCAAACCTGTGCAAATCTGTGATTCATCAGCAGAGCAAACCTGAAAACTAAAAGAAATATTTTTATTGTTTTCATGAAGGTAAATACAATATTCTGGTTTTTATTTATAAAATTAACTTGGGGGCAGCCCGATAGCACCACTTTCCCCCTCTGCATCACTCAAAGTGTCAACAAGCAAAATTAATAACAAAGCTTTTTAAATAATGGTATTTGTAATATGACGTTTCATAGAACCATGGTAACATCAGTGACCACATCAGTAACCACTGTAAACATTAATACCTTAAGATACTTCAGATTTATCTGGTCCATTTTAAAAATCAGCATATGGATTCAGGGGAAAATGGATGTTCTGAAAAGTGATGATCTGGTAAAGGTGAGGGGACGACGAGGTGTCAAGTCACCACAGAGCAGAGAGGTAGCTGTGGTCAGGAGGGGTCATGTGACACGGCGTTTCCATCAGACCTTTCCCCTCTGACTCCAGCGTGATTGGCTGCAGACTCCGAGCACATCGACACTGCAGCTTATTGCGTGACCCTGTAGAGCAGCACACGATGGGATCAGTCAGTGGTAAGATGACATCAGTCCTTACACATTGTAGGCGTATTCCGTCAGGTAGTCCTTTAGTCTGTTGGGCAGCGGCAAATCCTGAACCTGCCGTGTCCTTTGGTTGATGGTGATGCGACAGAGGTGCTGCAGGGATGGCGTGGAGGTGTACACGGGTTTGGTGAGTAGCAGCTGCACTGTGCCATTAGGCGGCACCGGAGAGACCCGAGAATTTGACGCCGACGCCGCCTTGTCGCTGCTCCTGGACAGCTGGACGTAGTACTCGACCAGGTGGACCACACTCTTGAACTGCTTCAGCTTGGGCTTCACCAGGACCACCGAGTCCAGCTTGAACTTGCCGTGTTTGAACTCGATCCGCAGGTTGGTGGGACCTGCTGACGTCATGGCGGAGATGGTGAAGAGGTAATCTCTCTGAGAGCTGTCCCGCAGCAGGAAGGTGCCTTCGGAGGTGTCCTGCAGGATCTCTTTGGCTTCATTAGCCGTCAGACTGCCCCAGTACCAACCTGACAGTAAGCAAAAGATGAACTTCAGAATAACCCTTTATCCCAGCTCATCCTCTCTCTGAAACCACCCGTTTTAACCCGTCTCATTAAAAGCTCAGTTTGTTCTGATTAGCCAACTTTTGGAAGCCTGCTCAGGGGCAGCACCCAGTGACCGAGCTGTCTGTATGTGTCAGTGTTTGGAGATCACCAACCCCTCCCACTGTCCTGCTGAGACCATATCTTAATCTGAAACCACGCCCCCAGTCTCCCTTGCTGTTCCAACAATAAATAATTACTCAAAGTCTTGGTTGGAAACAGGACTTCAGAAACCAACATGTGACGTCACTGTTGCTCACCGCACCTTTATACTAGCTATTAATGGGAACTTAACAGGTTAAAACCACAAAATGACCAAACTAACCAACCAATCAGGATGGCTGCAAAAGAGCAGCTCCCGTTTGTTTCACAGTAAAATGTTTTTGTGAATCTGCCTGGTGGAAAGTAATGGCGCCACCTAGACACACACTGATTCTTTCAGGTGTGTGAAACAACATACAGTGCACACCTTTCACTGTTCCCCTGTCTGTCACTGAATGCAGCAGCTGTGGTGCGAAACGGCCCAAACCAGCCAAGGAGACCTTTAGAGACGGCAGTGCTGCTCATGTTATGAGCTGAGAATGAAATCAATCAGCTGATTTGTGGCGGCTGGGTACCTGAAGACTCGCTGCAACGTCTCTGGAGCTGTTAACCATCATGCTTTAAAGAAAAATCTGCTGTGTTTGTGATTTTTCAGCCTCCTGAACAGGACTATTTGATGCACTAAGGTGAGCCTTTTTAGTTTTGGATGTGCCCCCCCCTAAATCTGCCAAAATAAAAAAATAAAAAACAAGAGGATGGAAACTCCACCTGCTGGGCTTTGGTTTCCAGCTGTTCTCCTCTGGATGGAGACTGTGGAGGCGTAAATCTTTCCTACCCGTGTTTCTGAGCTCCTTCATGGCAGCGGCAATGCGGCTCTCGTCAGATTCCACAGCGGCGGTATTGTTGTCGGCTCGTCTGTCACTCTCGATGGTTTCCGTGGACTCTGAGGACTGGCAAGTCATTGGATAAATCCGACCTTCAGGCCCGCAGCTGAGACATGGACAAAGTCTACAGGGCGCAACTGCTCACACCACAGTGTCAAAGTCCTGGAAGTTCAGGAGAAAAACCAGTGAAGAAGAAAAATCTGACATGAGGCTTGCACACCAGGCTCCACTCAAAAAAAGTTGATCCAAAAATACTTTAGAGCCTGAATGAAGTCTGAAAACATTTTTAACCAGAAAC
Source organism: Copadichromis virginalis (assembly GCF_057382275.1). Lineage (NCBI taxonomy): Eukaryota > Metazoa > Chordata > Actinopteri > Cichliformes > Cichlidae > Copadichromis > Copadichromis virginalis. The sequence goes on from NC_140634.1 coordinate 17,350,125, forward strand.
TCAACAAGAGAAAGTTTTATTTCTCAACATTTCAGCGTTTTTTACGTTCAAGTGAGCCGGTAAATAAAGGAGCTTTATCTTTAAGACATTACTCATAAAGACAGATCAGACAGAGGCAGATTTATGTTTCACTAAATCAATCAGCTGACTGTAAAACACGAGATTGACTCATCACCTCTAAATAAATAAATTCAGCACTAAAACAAACAGGTATACTGTCTCTCTCATACCAAACCCCAGTCAAAAAAAGTGCAGATTTAAGACCAAACTGATTGAAAGTTTAAAACTGTTGGGTGTCAGATTTGTAGATTTTTGGGGGGAGGAGGCTGAATGTTTTTGAACAAACCTGACATCTGAACTCTGCAGAGGCATTTTTGTCCAAACTGAGAAATTAGTAAAAAAAAAAAAAAAAAAAAAAAAAAAAAAAAAAAAAAGAAAAAAGCCAAAATCACATTTTCCTGGATCTTTGTTATTATTTAAAAAAAAAATTTAAGTTCATATGAGACAATAAGAAAGGAATTTCAACTTTAAACCTTAACCATAATCACAAACACACATCAGCTAAAAACAAAAAGCGAAGAAACTTTAAGGTCAAAAATGCCAAAAGACTGATGATGTGAAACAAAAAAAAAAAAAAAAAAAGGTACATAGTGTCTATCAAAGAGTATTGTTTATTTCTTCACTACAGGAAGATTTTCAATGGCTTTAACTGAGCAGTATTTTTTCCCTCTTACCAAATTCCAGTCAAAAAAGTCCACATTTATGACCACTGGTTAAAACTGCTTTGTGTGGCCTTTAAAAACAAAAAACCAAAAAAAAAACCAACCAATATTCACCATAACTATCATTAAAGTGTTTTAAAGACTGGGGAGAAATAAAGCAATAATAAAAAGTTAAAACATTTTAGACTGGCACTCTGCCGAAGTCCCTTTAATGCTTTTATATTTGAGTAAATAGTGGAAATCATTCAGATGAGAAATGTGTTGAAGGGCTCGGTGTGTTACTCCTGTCCTCTGTTAGGTTAACTCTGTTATCTCACATTCCTGAGTGCTTATGCAACTTATCTCTGCAAAGACAAACCTCCAAACATCTTTCAGAGACCAGCTTCTTTATTCTGTGCAGCAGATATAGTGGCAGTTTTAAATTAACTCAGGTGGAAGGTGAAATCTTATTAACTAAACTAATAGAGTAAAGAGACACCTTAAGTTCCTCGTCTGTCCATCATGAAACAAATGCTGTTTGACTGCTTTGTGTTTAAACAAAGAAAGTATGTGAATGTTTCAGCACATAACAGCAGACTGAAGTTAGATTAATTCATTTTTCCACCTTAAAAAGCAGTCAGGTGAGGTGGTTCTTGTTCAAAGTGGACTTTGGGGGACAGGCCACATGTTTACATTCCAGGCAGCCTTAAAGCAGCTGAATTTCTCACAGAATTTGGTGAGAGATCTCCATTTCCCCCCGTGGAATAACCTGCTTAGTATTCAGGCCAGCAGGGCAAACACAAGAAGAAACGGAATAAATACAGGCTGCTTGTTCCTGTGTGCACAAATCAGTACTGCACTCTGATGTCTTGTTGTCTACAACAGTGGCTTCCGTGAAGAATGAGAATTACAAGAATTTTAACTGAATTTGGAAAAACTGGGCTATTTGGAAAAAGCAAACTAAGCATACAGTTTAAAACCTGCTGTGAGGTTTTATGTCTGACTGCAGAGGACAAAGGACGCAAAAATCACTGTTTTTATAAGCGACTTTGCACTCTGACCTCGGAAACAAATTAAGGCGATTTTACAATAGAATTTGTTAAAAAAAAAAAAATTCTGCACGTATAGCTGCTAATAATAATAATAAAAAAATATTTGGTGTAACCGAGGAACAGGCTGTCAGGAAAGAATATTCTGGGTTTTTTTTTTTTTTTTTTTTTTTTACGCCGAGGTCATGAAGAAATATTACAGTGGCTTCGAGTTTAAATTCTATTTGGCGAAACAGCAGTGAGTAGTGCAAAATTAATTTTATTACAATTAAAATTGAACGCTGATGTAACTTTGTGGACGGAATAGAAAGGAGAGCTGTGTAAAGCAGGACACATAAATCCGCTTGTTTTTATTCAAATCTACACAGCTTTGGGCACGGGGATAAATTTGGAAGAATTTTAGTATTTAGTATTTATTTATTGTCATTGTCAAGAACAATGAAATTGCGTTTGGGGCTTCCATACAACCCAAAAAAAAGAAAATAATAAATACCCCTTAAATAATAAATACCCCTTAAATAATAAATACCCCTTAATTTTTTTTTTTTTTTTTTGAGTAGAATTTGGTATAACATGAACAGTTCTTCAACGATGATTTAAAAAAAAGCCCTTCCTAAAGCAAAACCTGGACGGGGAGTTATTGTGTGCCGAACTGAAGAATGGGCTGTAAAAATAGCGGGAAAATTAGATTATTACGTTTTAATCAGATGAGAACACCGAGAAGCTTATTCTAAATGTGAACGCAATTCGACAGGCAGTAGAAGGGCTCCCATTATTCTGGGTAAAATAATCGAACTTGGGAGCACAGGTCAGTGCAGAAGGCTCTGTGCAGTCTGGAGCGTATTATCGGCGTGTTACTTGTCTATTTGGGTGCGTGTTTACCCACCTGGTTTGAGTTTTGGTGACATGTTGGTGATAAAAACAAGCACACGCACCTGACTGCTTTACGTCCTGCTAGCTGCTGTCTAGCTAAAAGTCACGGCGGGCTCAGCAGCGCTGCCGCCGATGTGTCCTCGGGGGGGGCCCGACATGTCCCCAGTAACACTTCTAGTCCAAATCCCGAGAAACGCTCCGCTGCTGGAGGTTTTCCTTCTTTCTTGTCTTTCCCGATTTACAAATGGCGGGTTACAGTGCAGATAAACGGAGGTCCCTGCCGTCTCTCTGACACCCAGTCCCACCCGGGGAGCAACCGCGCACCGGCAGCTACCGGAGAGACCGAAAAGTACCGAGCGGGTAATAGAGCGTCCGAACGTCCGTCAGAGAGCTGGACACAACCGAGTCCAGCAGCTGCCTAAGAACCAATGTCACCATAAACACAAAGGCAGCATTTCCAGGAACTTTCCAGGAACACGGTCACGTGGTGCCACGATTTAAGGTGGACTGACGTATGTGGCTGTTGGTCCTCCTGTCTCTGTAAGGACCCACCTGGAGTCACTCCCAGGCTCTCTCTCATTAAACTCAAACCAGGTGTTAATGCCCACACAGAAAACAAAGTGAAGATCACCCATGTTGCAGTGATGCATCTCTTAGTCTCAACTAGCGCCTCCTATGTCACTGTATATAACACTGTTTAATAAATGATAGTTACCAATAGTGATGTGCGGATCGATCCTGAAATATCGATTCCTCCGATACCAATCATTTATGTTCTAGAATCGATTCTCACATTAAAATATCGATATTTGAGTAATTTAGAGTAAATTTGTAGTTCATAACAGGAACACAGTGGGAAGAAACTATAACATTCGGATTGTCTACATTCAGAAGAACTACTTCCTCTTCCGCCTTTCATAGTCATGTGTGAAATACGGCTGTATAAATGTCTGGCAGCCCCTTGGTGTGCGCACTCACAACAATGGCTGAGCCTAATTGTGCAGAAGTATTTTACCTCCACAAACAGCTGAGACGTGGTTTGCCATACATGTGGCAAAAAAAGTGCTCCAAGAGTGAGGTGTTGTGGCCATACTAGGGAGACATTCAAAGGGCTGCTGGGGGGGGGGGGGGGGGGAGAATACATTTTACATGGTTTATTTATCGGATAAAATACTTTAAATCTCACAGCTATTATTGGCCAGCCGGGAAACAGCCGGGTGTCTGTTTTGGAGGAAGGAAGTTTCAGGGTTTAAGTAGTCATCATCATGGACTCATCCGATTAGAATGAGAATAAGCAGTCATCAATCATTTGCAGGTTTTGTCTTTTTAATTAGATAACGGGTAAAGGAAAGACACATGGACTGCTATCACTAAAAGGGACAAAGTATGATTTAAGTAGTGATGGGACGTTCTGTATCGAGGCTTCGGAGCGTGTGTCGAGTAATGGAGGGGGCGTTTCCGCGAAGCGCGTATCGAGGCTTGCTTCAGGAGGAGCTGAAAATGATGACGTCCGAAGCCTCGCTGCCCGGCTGTACCACGTGACTGGTTCATGAAGTGGTTCGAACTTTGCCGCGAGATATGACAGCGATATAAACCCCTCAGACTTCATTCAAAAATGTGGGTGTTTGATGGAGAGTTGCGGTTAGAGAGAGTTTGGAGACCGTTTGGAGGTTTATGAGAGTGAGGAGAGAAAGTCAGGAGAGAATGGAGCCAGCTAAGAAGAGGAGGATGTCCTGCCCTGTGTGGGAACATTTTGATCTTATTCCTCCCAACAAGGTATTTCTACAGAAGATGTATTTTCATGATACTGATGGTGCAATACAATTTATGTTGAGCTGTCTTGACTTTTGTACAAGGTGAAGTGTTTGCTATGTGCCAGGGAGCTGGGATATAACAACAACACCTCATCCATGCTTAGGCACTACAGAGCTTTGCATGAGAATAAGGGGGACACCGATCGTGGAGCAAGACCAGGTGAGCCATCAAATGCAATGATAATATAGCATGCAGTAATGTTACTAAATGATATAACAATATTATACAACTGTTATAAGTTACGTGTGTGATATTTATATTTGTGCTTTATCTTTATTGTCTTTCCTCAGGAGAACAATCTCAAATAGATGAAGACCTGGTCAGCATGGTGATTGAGGACTCACAGCCATTTAGCATCGTGGAGGACAAAGGATTCAAAAGATTTGTTAAATCATTAAATCCTAGCTATGTTCTCCCCACTAAAATGTCATAAAAGCAGTGAAAATTTAGTTTTTACAGAATAAAATGTGAACAGGCAGGACTGAGGCTCAAAGCCTCAGTGTGTAGCTGTCCATACCTCAACGTTACAAAAGCACAACCACTGTCCACACCCCAACCACACCTCACCTCACAGTAAATGATCATTTCCATTTCAAGCATTTCCAAATAATCATTTCCCATACTGCCACTATAAATATACACAGTATACTGCCATCACTACAATATACATGTTTTACACACTCCTTTTGTTGTTGACATTTACAGGCTGTGTGCAAAATGCCACACTCTTCAAATTCATGCCAGCTATTATTTTTACGTCCAGTAGGTGTCCTGCTAGAGCAAATGAAGCTTCATGAAGCTTCGCGTTGGGGTGAACCAATTGGATGAAAAGCTTCAGTGCTTCATGGGGCTTCATCTGCCCATCACTAGATTTAAGTAACTCAAAATGATACATGAACTCAGGAGACTCAAAGAGAAACTCACCTCAGCTGCCGCCCGTGTGGGAGTGAAGAAAGAGTGAGGGGGTAGGTGAGTGCAGTTCTTATATAACGAGTGACAGGTGAGTGCAATTAAGGCCAAGCACCACCCCCAATCAAAGGTGAGGACAAGAAGTGCATCTGCCAGTAGGTGGCGGTAATGCACCTTTCAATTGTTTGCCAACCGCCAATATAACTGTAAGAAAGAAGAAGAAGAAGAAAGTGCATCTGATGAAGTGAATGTGCTGAAAGGTGAGCCTTTACAACAGTGTCCAAATTCAGAGGCTGCTTCCACCTGAGGACCCGGTCTAAAGAAAGCCGGGTAGTACGTCACGAGCTGGAGTGAAACTGCCGTCTGCTCCTTGCTATCTAATACATAACCGGGCGCTGACGTAAACGCTTCTGTTTAATTATTTTCTGTTTGACGTTTATTCAGCTGTGTGAAAACCCCGGAGGAACCCTCCTGAGGGATTAATAAAGTTACATTTAATTTAATCTAATCTAATAACTTTAATCTCAGCCAAACCGATTTAGTCACGAACAAATAAAACACTGAAAAAGCCGAACAATAACATTTTTAAGTTATCAAAGTGACTATATCATGTTTAACCCGAGTAGCAAAAGACCGCGGGGGTTTGAAAACGATGTTTGGATCGGCTCAGATATTTGAAGTTTACACAGCTACATTCTCACATGAAAATATGTTAAAAGTTTTTTTGCGACCCAGAAAGCGAAATAAGAGTAATATTAAATCTAAGCAGCTGCCGCCATTGTTGGAAACTGGAATAAGCTGGGCCGCGCTATGAATTCTGCGATATGGTTTTTCAATTTTGTTGTCCGGCTGGAAAATCGGGAAAAATTCGGGAGAATGGTGGCTCCGGGAGATTTTCGGGAGGGGCACTGAAATTCGGGATTCTCCCGGAAAAATTGGGAGGGTTGGCATGTATGGTTGTGGCAACATCACTAACCTTGTCAAACACCTCAGAGTAAATCATATCACAGAATATGACGAGTGTATGTTGAGGTTGTTGTGATATTTTGATACCATGGTAGCATTTACAGGATATTGTTTTATAGTGATATTATACAGGAAAACTGTTACTCAATAAGGCCCATTTACTAGTTGTTTTTCTCTTTCTCTGTGACCCAAGAATTAATGTGTAAGAATCACAGGCTGGTACCAAGGTCGAAAATACCACAGAGATCACTTCCTTACTCCCATCCTCCCTTCTTTATCTCCTAGAAAAGAGCTTGTTAAAGGCCAGGTGGTTTGTTTCAGAATTCACTAATGAAAGAACTCTATATTCTATGTCTAGGAGTGTATTTTGCTGGGATAATCATAAATTGTAGCTGAACTGATAAACTATACAAAGGATACTTCTCTGCTCACAAGGCAGGAAGACGTTTCCTTATTTGGTCTGTACCGGTTTGAACTGAGAATCTGCTGACACACGAACCTTTTTCCTCTATATAAACTGTTGTCTGATGAATAAACCTTTGAGTTGATTTTGGGAAAGCAACCTGAAGCAGTCTGTGTTTCCTTGTTCTCCCAAGCTACTCCCGGCGCTGTAACTAACCCGCTGAACGGCATACCTGAGTGTTACTTTGAATAATTTTGAATCTTATAGGGTAAAGACAAAACTCTGCTTATAGGTGCCCACGCCTCGGAGGAAACCTGATCCACGGAGAAACCGGGGACCGAGATTTCCTTCAGAGGTGAACTGAAGAGGAGAGGGACAGGTGCTGCTAGGGCGAGACAGATGTCTCTCACGGAGTCCTTTAGTGCTGCAGGCAGGCAAGGTGTTCAAATAGCACAACTTCAGTTTTGTTATTTCTATATGATGAACTCTGCATTATTAAGTGATAAGAACAAGTAATCTGATGTCCTGTAATTATTATGACACTATAATTTGAGATACAATAAATAAAAATAAGTTTTTGTACAAAGTATCGGTATCGGATCAGTATTGTCGATACCACCCTGAATATTGCTTGGTATCGGATTGGAAAGAAAATCAGTGGTATCACACATCACTAGTTACCAAACCCGACATCCTCATTTTGAAGCTTAGCTCCCTTTACCTACTACTATAGTCTTTTTTTTATTTCCAGAAGCGAAACAAGTGCTATGTCATAATGCTAACTAACTTGGTAATCAGTCTGTATCCACAGATTATATGAGCCACATGTGAAATAAGCCTCAGTCCAATTTGAACAGTGAGATATAAAAATGCTGTAAGCATGTTTATTTCTGCTGTAATTTTGAGCATTTTAGCATGAGACTGATTCACTGCTGGCGCCCCTGCTGGACATCAAAGGAACTGCAGGCTTTAGTTCTTCAGCGTCTCGCATACGAAGTACCTTCGCTGCACAGTTTCCCGCTAAGTTGACGGTAGCCCCTGGCAGGTTCATTTGAACTTTGACCTCGGTGAGGTATGACGTCTATATCTCAGATTGACAGGTGCAAAACTTGTCGTAGTACAAGCAGAGCGCTGCAGCAAGTTCAACACAAACGTTGGGCTGTTCGCTCAACCAGCACTCGCCACTTCCTGTGTGATCAGCCTTCAGAAGTTGAGTAGCTGGGCAGCCCGATTAAGATAATGGAAGAACTATTGTCTGTTCTTGTTGTTGTTTTTTTTTCTTGTTAAAGCAGAAACAAGAAGACAGACATCCATTAAGCAGATTAAGAGAAGTTCAGCCTTTCCAGGAGGAATTTCAAAGTGGGAAACTTCACAGAGAGTGATATGAACACCTTCTCTTCTCTGTTGGCCAGGCGGATCTTTTTAAATAGGACTCTTTCCCCCCAAGATTTGGCCACTGGATAAGAGAAGTCATGGGTCACGTTCATCTTGAAGATATCAGCTACACCATAACAGGATCTATTGGAAAATCCCGTGCTACCTGATAACATTCATATCCTTTGCTGAAAGCATGGCGGCTGGTATTATTAAAACATACTGTGATGCTATTATTGACCTATGTGACATAATTATAATTTATTTTTAAATATTACTGAGAAAACATGTTGATAATTCCTAACTATCTTTGCATGCTTAATAATCTGGTATTGTATTTATTTTGGTTCATATAGTCTGTATTGTGTTTTTTTTCTCAAAACAAAATACAATAAAGACTTTGTTTGAAAACAAAGACTGTTTCTCGGGTTCTATTTGCCGTTTTTACTGGTTTCTGCTTCCACCTGCTGGTCCTTTGCAGCACCACAGTCACACAGATGCCCTCAGATCACATTCAGCAGCTTCTGTGCTTAAACCCTGAACATGATATTCACACTGCTCATCTTCCAGCCATTTAAATAACAATGTCTAATATGACTAGAAATCGTCTCCAAGCAACTTCAAATACATTGCCCCAGTTTATTTAATCAGAGTATTGGACCCGTCCTTACCATTTTTGTCTTTGGTGTTTCATAAAATTGGAACAAATTAGATTTTTTTTTTTTTATGAATTTCTTTTCATCTGCTTCCATTTGAAGGAGCTGTAACCCGAGTCTCAGATAATGGGCCTGTATCTGTCTTTCTGTCCGAAACAAGCTGTTTCACTCCTCCCCCAGGAGGACAACTTTTGTTCTGGTTGGCTACCCCTCACAATCAGAAGGTTTGAACAGCAGGTGGGTGGACTTCTGTCTGACACGATCATAATAGAATACACCCTCTGCATGACATTATATACCAAGAGTTTATGAAAATGAGATCAGACAGCAGTCTATTGTACAACACAGGAAAGAGGAAAAGCACAGTAGATTGTTCTCCATCATGAAAATGAGATGAGAGATTTCACAGATAAACTTTTATTATGCCTGCACAGTGTCGCAATACAGAAGGTTAACATATCAAACACTTAAACTTTGCTTCACTCATACATATAAAATCACTATAAAATGTCACTCTAATATCTGCTACTGTTTTTCCAACATTCACAAAGGAAACGCCACTTCACTTCCTTCCTGTGGTTTAAAAAAAAAAAAAAATCCATCATCACCTGCTTCTCTCAACAGTAAGACCATTTTCTGTCAAAGAAAATCAAAGGAGAGAAAAATGCTGCAGGATAAATAAAAACAGAAGAGTTTGTTAACGTCACAGCCCAGCTCATCTTGATCATTCCACATCCCACAACTGGGCCTACGCCACATGAGCGATCTGGCACAAACCCTGACATACAGAGACCTGCTGAGTGCATCTGATTCAACATGGAGGGAAGATAGTCTCTCGCTCACCTGAAACTGAATGCTGAGGAAGGGGAGACTTTGCCTGCTGAGGCTAACTAAACACCATTTTTCACTCAGAATATCTTCGAAAGACATTAAACTCATCCATGAGAAAACATGAATGCTTTTAGGGATCTGTAGTTATCAAGCTAACTTTGGGTTTAACTCTGTCTTTTCAGGGTTATAAAGGTGGTATGTCACCATGGTAACTGATGCTACAGACCAAAGTTGCTCCAGGTTTTGTTGCAGGTAAGCGTTCACCATCTACTGACCAATCAGATTTTTGGACGATAGTCACCATGGCTGGAGTGCAGACAGTCCAAGGGTCTGAAGTGTTCGTGGTTATCGGATGAGCATCAGTAAGAAATAAGGATTCTTAGAGAAAGTTTATAGTTTCCTGTTTTTACAGATGGAGATAAGAAATAAAGGACTCGGAAGCACTTTTCCCCCCTCACTGACGTTAAAACTGTTTCTTCTGTTTAAGCTAACTTCTGAATTGTTTGGTTTGTGGGAGCAAAAGAGCAACTTGCAGCTTGAATTTTTCACTAAATATGAGGTGTGATGAAAAAGTTCAGAGAAGTGGACACACAAAAAAAGATGGAAATGTATGCAGTCTCCCCTTCATGGTGACCTCAGACACCTCTGGACCTCTGAGTGCTGCATATCTTCAGAAATACTAACAGAAAATCTGTCATCAAGAAAATAAACTAGTCCAGATAATGCAGATCACATTTTAATCCAGTCTTGGACAGTGAAGAGTTCAGTTTTAAGGGACTGTGACATGAAACGGACTGCCGGGGACGTTCTCGTCTCCCCACTTCACAATGAGGATGTAGCTGCCCTGCTCTTTAACAGTATACGTGACATTGTACATCCTGTTGCCCATGTGTTTGACGTACACTTCCTCGCAGGGTGTCTTCGGCCCGTGGACACCGACCATCAACATGTTTGTGCCTGCAAGGAAAAAAACGGAAATATCGTGAGTGGTGAAGAAAAATCTCAGATTTGACTTTCACGAAAGACAGGAGGGACGAAATGGTCACCTGCTTTACTGCAGTCGACTGTGAAGGTGTTCTTCTGACCAATGAAGGCCTTTGAAAGGCCGGCACCTCTGGAGATGACTTTACTGGCATCTGAGGAAAATTTAGGCAGAGAGGCAAAAGGGCTGCCCATCGCTACTGACTTGCTGACGGTCTCCACAAGAACAGACGACGTCTCATGCAAACTGTGGCCACCTGACAGACGAGGTCCTGGAAGAAGAAGAGTTAGAGTCAGCTTTCTCCAACAGTATGTGGACATCCCTTCAGGTTTACTGAAAAGGAGGAAAAGGAGTCATATGGTCAGTATCACCAGCTATGTAGAGCTTGGTGTCCTACAAGTGCATAAAAACAATTGGTTCCAAACAAGCTTTATTTAGAACTGAATGTGCTCTTTATCTCTGGAGGAATCAGTGGAAAGTGATGAATCATGCTTTATTTCCAGGAATCACTACGCCTGAAGGCAGCATGCAGACTGTACACAACAAGACCGAATCACTTTCATCCTCATTTCCAAGGAAACCCCAGGAAACTATACCCGTGAGTATCAGGAAAACTCACGGACTGACCTCAGTAAAAGGTCAATGGTCATTGACCCACCTGATACTTTGGCCTTGAAGGGGCTGCCTACAATGTGCTGGGGTCCTCCATACTTGATGGAGATCAGGTAGCTTCCAGGAGCCATAGGTGTGTAGGAAACCTTATACCCCTCAGGAGACTCCTGACAATCCATCTTAACCTTTGATGGGCCATCAATTGTCACGGACAGTGCTCCTGAGCCGGCGTTACAAGTATTGACAATAAACTCTGATGCCATGCCTAAATAAAGTGAGAACGCTCATTAAAACTCTCTTTCATCAAATGGCTTCAAAGTTAAAGACTTTGTTTTTTGTATATACCTGTGGTTCCTCCCTCCAGACCTGACCCAAACGCAGACACCATTCCTGGATCTCCGACCTGACCCGGTTCTCCTACTCTGATCTTGAAGGGACTGCCGGGGACATGGCTGCCATTAAAACGAACGTCTATAGAATGAACTCCATTCTCCTTTGGGATGAACCTGATAGCATGCTGATCTGTAGAAACAGGAAATCATTGATTTACAAACAGTTCTATAACCACCGTAAATACAGACTTTGAGAAAGAGGTTTCTTATACGAATGACTCTATAATCCTGTATTTAATATGAAGATTAAATACAAGAAAGATTTAAACTTCCAAACACTCTGAAAAATTACAAATTAAAATTAATAGTTAAGCAGTAAATAACAGTCTTGTATTTATAGCAAATAAGTGATCTGAACCTGAAAAACTAAAAGGTCGTGGGCCCAGACTTGAACCTTGTGGAACTCCAAATGTAATTTTGACTGGGTTAGGAAATCGTGGTGGATCCATGTTTGGTTTTTAATTGTACTCAAAAGTCCTAAAGATCACTTCACTAACAGCTATAATGGGGTCTTACCGCTGTCCAGCTCAGTGATGTAACACTCTTCGGTGGCTCCTGATGGCGTGTGGATCTTGGCATCAATTAGCCCTCTTGCTCCATTGAGCTGCACTGCAAAGGAGGCCTCCTGACCCACCTTCAGACCCATCTCCTGGTAAAGAAAAGGGATTCAGTGCTTTGGACCATGGAGATTAAAAGTGTTCAACAAGCAGTTCTCGGTTATTTTAAACAAATGGAATATGCTTCCTCAGTACTGCAGATACTCATTTAAGTGTTTTTACAAGATTTCTTTGGTGGTCTGATTAATAAAGTTTGTAGTGCCTGTTTTTATATTTATGCCTATGTTTTAAAGATTTGGCTTTAACTATAAATTGTTTAATCAAAACTATTTAGTTTTTTTATTTTTAAAATAGAAATGTGTCAGTTTAGTTTTATTTCTGTCTTTTTTTGTGAGATCCTCCATAGCCTTTTTTCTGTTAATGTTACCAGCATAATTTTTTTTTTAATTTCACAATTTAACATATTGTGACTTTGTTTTTTTTCCCTACTTGTACACACATTTGTTATATCTCAAGAATAAATGTGTTGCATACAAAGAAAGAGGGCAGCGATTAAATATTCAGAGATAAATATACACACCTATGAACACAAATACAATCCTCAACACAGCACAGTTATTGAGACTCTAAAAATAAATCTGTCCACAGTAAATATAATTCTCAAAGGGTTTCATTTCTGTAAGTTCAGCTGGTAGATTTAGATCTTTCCTCACCTGCAGGCTGGTGATGGTGAGGCGGCGAGCGTCATCTGACAGCGAGGCGATGGGGACGGTAAAGGGGGAGTCTGGGATATGTTCATCATTGAATTTGATGGAGACCTCATAATCACCTGAACAAAAGAAATATATTATTGTTGGAAGGATATGCACTTTCTCCTTTAATACTTTAACGATCACAACAATTTGCAGATCCAATGATAAAAAAAAACAAAAACAATATAACATTATAACAAGGAACTTCAAAAACATTTAGGCTACGTTCACACTGCAGGTCTTGATGCTCAATTCCGATTTTTTGATCAAATCCGATTTTTTTGTCTGCTCGTTCACACTACAAATAAAATGCGACAGCAAACGCGCTCTAGTGTGAACGCTCAAAGCGGCCCACATGCGCAAAAGAAGACGTCATACACAACGCGCTCTGTTTAGACCCAGAGCAAACAGTATTGTTTGACTGATAGCCCTTAATATAAAGACTTCGGACTTCACGTTTCCCAATTTTTGCTTTAAGTTATTTTGTTATTTACATAATAATGTAAATAACCTAATAATTATCATTATTGCTGTTTTAGAGGAGCGGTGCTTCAAAGGATAGTTGCAGATTTCTGTCAGAATCTGCAGATTATACAGTATAAATAAAATGTTCACGTTTCTCCAACGTTGTCTTCCCAGCAGTTTCACTGGATGGCCAGGAAGCGTTCGCGATGTCTTATCGGGCGCTTCTCCGGCGCTGATAATTGGCGTCTGTCTTGTGTCAGTGACGTAAAAGACGGATTTAATGCGACTTGACCGTTCAAACAGCAGTCGCTTTCTGAAACATCGGATATGTATCGGATTCAGTACCACATACGAAAGTGACACAGATCGGATTTGTGCCATTCACACTGTCATACCATGATTGGGTATGGGTCGCATAGGGTCAAAAAAAAAAAGTCGGATTTGATGCGCTTTCGCCTGCAGTGTGAACGTAGCCTTATACTGTTTTTAAGTTCTAATTTTATTTCTGTTAATCTGCAAGTTTGTTTTTCAAAAGTTGCCCATTTACCATGAGTTCTAACTTTAATCTGTTTTTTTCTTAATTTATTTTTATATATCGTTCCAGAGGCAGAGCACGCTTACACTTTTACAATTACAATAATTATACTGTGACATGGATGGATTTGAACTAAACTGGTCCTGGGCGAATATTTGAAATGATAAAATTCAAGTAGTGATTCCAGGCTTGTGCCTTTGTTGCTATGTAGGTAGAAACCTTGTGGAATATAAGTTTGTATGCAGATCAAACCCTTTACCATCAGATACAGAATCCTAATGATGTTTATTGTCAAATTTTCACACAAATAAGGAATTTGTCTTGCTGTTATGGTGAAAAGAGTGATACAATTAATCAGAGGAATAAAAACAAAACAAAAAACAAATAAACACCACAATAATCTGTCAGAGAGTATTATAACTATCAGAGAGTATTAAAAGTATTAAAATTAAAATGATAACATCTCACAGAAAAAGGTTAGGCTTCTTTCATTGGCTGAAATAAATCTGAGCGGCTTAAGCCAAATATCTCTTGAGACTTACCAGGTTCCTGCACTACGTAAATAACTCCACAGGATCCATCTTTCCTGTCTTCAAATGTTATCTCAGCCTTGCTGGGTCCTTCTACAGCAATAGAGAGACCTCCAGCACCAGCCTCTCTGGTCCAGATACTGAACTCCGCTACAAAACAACACAAACTGTGAGAGCTGCAGTTCCTATGGTGGCCACTAGAGGAGCTTTTTGTAAAGAAAATTTTTCAAATTGAACTGAAATAGCAGACATATCATCAGTGAAACAAAATTAGGAACATGGGTGTTTCAAGAGTTCATTTGACACATCACAGATGGATGTTTTGTTTCCTGTGACCAAACCTTGCTGACATGTAGGAGCATGTCAGCATGCTTCTTCATCCAAAGATTCAAATGAAATCAAAGTTGTTACAGAAGAAGCAAAAAGAAACCGGTTCATAAGGACAGAAGAAGAGATAAGGAACAAATGTAAATCCTACAGCCCACCTGGGATTCCTGCCACTCCGCGGTCCAGTCCAGTGCCTCCTGCTCTGACCTTGTGGGCCCCTCCCTCTCCCAGGGGCCCCACAGTGAACTGGAAGGGGCTCCCAGGGACGTGCTGGCCCCGGTATTTGACGTTGACAGTGTGAGGTCCCATCTCCTGAGGGATGAAGCGGACGCTGTAGGTGCTCTCCTCTCCTTTAATGATCTCTGCGTCCTCTGTCTTTCCTCCAGGACTCGTCACCTGAGCCGTCATCTCCTGGTTAGCTGCCTCACCTGACAGGATTAGGAGAATGTTACTGAGGATCAGATGATTCATCCAGCAAATGTTTCATAGTCAGTTTTTACATAGCATGCACCAAAAAAAAAAATATCTTGCATCATGCACTGGTTAATATGTCACGGATTTAGATTTTGTAGGTTTTTGGTCTATAGCATGTTTATTTTGTAATTTTTAGTAGCTAAAATTAGGTGTGGAGCTCCTCAGAAATCAATCCAAGGTCCTCTTTTCTTTTTTCAATTGTTAGTTCAGTTTGAACAAATCATCTCATTCAATAGTAACATTTAAGTGAAAATACATTTTTATGAAGAATTTGATAAGAAATAGTGATGATACTGTAAATACTTGAACTGCAATCTTTTAATAATTTTACAAATTTAAAATGTTTCCTTGAGAGTGCGTATTACTAATATGCTTAATGGATGTTTGTCTTTGTCTTTCTGCTTTAAAATAGTCTTAAAGATGAACAGAAATCAGTTCTTCCACGTCTCAGTCAACAAAAACAACAGCAACCATTAACCTATAAAAAAAACCTGCTTTTCCTCAAAAGTCCACTAGAGGCTCCAACAGTACAAACATGGCCCAGAAGTCTCTGAACTGGACTTCTGGGCTGTATTTGTATTGTTGGAGCCTTTTTAAGGTTTTTTTAATTTTTATTTTTTATCTGACCAATGATATGACTGCTGAACCTGTAAGCAGCTCCTTCCTTCTACTGCAACTATAAACCCAACACATTTCTTTATTGCTGTATCTGAGATTAGGCACAGTGCCCACATCAGGCCAGACTGAATAACAATACTACCTTAATCCAGACATTTTGACAGCAGAATGCAGACAAAGAGAAGTGAGAGAGCTGGAAGAATCAGAGCAGGTTAGAGGGTTAGCATGGGAGGCCATTACAGCACAACACTCTGTTAAATCAGCCACTCTCACTTACCACACACACACACACACACACACACACACACACACACACACACACCGTTCTGCAGCGGCTGTCGGCTGCCGGTCGGCATCCCGCTGAAGCCACTAAGACTCTCTCGCCCTAGAAAATCTCCAAATACGTCTCTAAAGGGATCGCCTCCGACCTGCGTGCTCTCCTCCACCCGCACCTCCCTCTTGGTCTCTCCGGCTCGGGTTTTGCTGATCTCCGTCCGCTCGGTCCGGGTGTAGGTGTGGCTGCTGCGGGTGAACGTCCGGGTCAAACGGTCCTGAGCCGAAACCATCTGAAACCAGTTTCCTGGGACCCAGAGGAGAAGCAGGAAGGAGGAGGAGGAGGAAATAGTGGACAAAGACGAGGAGGTGAAGAGAAGGAAGCAGGGAGGGCAGGAGCCGACAGAAGGAGGATGAGGAGGAGGCAGATATCACAGCTCACCTGGTATTTTGAGGTTGAGGTCACACGTGCTGCCCACGGTGGCAATGGAGGGTGCCTGACGTTTCCGGGTGATGCTCTCTTTCATCCGACCTTCACCAAACACCTTCACCGTGAACGGACTTCCTGTTCACACAAACATCACATCACAACTGAAAGCCGAAACTCTTAGACCCTCATGCTTTGTCCAGAGCATCAGATCAACACCTAGCTCATCAGATCTGAACCAATGATCTATCTAACTCTTTATGGTAGTTACAGGAAAATGTTTTGTACTTGTGAAGAACTACTTCAGGCATCTGCATTCATCTTTTATACCATCTGCAGTGGTACGTTCTCTTTCTACAAACTAATTTGCCTCAAATCAAACTTGGAATAATTTTTCGTACCTGGCACATGCTGGTCGGCGAACTTGATGTTGATGATGTAGTTTCCTGGTTCTGTGGGACAGTAGGTGACCTTACATGTCCCGTCCTCCACGTCCTCACAGTTGATGTCCACCTTACTGGGACCCTCGATGGACAGACCCAGACCTCCATAACCTGCCACAAACACAGACATTGAGGGTTAGAATCTGAAATCCTGAGCTTCAGCGCTCTGATTGTGTGGATGAAGGTTGAATCCTCGCCTGCATTCCTTGTGTCCACAATGAACTCGGCCACCTCGAACACGTGTCCCTCCACCAGCCCCTGACCGTAAACCTTCACCTTGCTGGCATCTCCGATCTCCGACTGACCCACCATGATCTTAAACGGACTATTGGTCACATGTTTCCCGTTCTTCTTCACACTGACCACGTGTTCACCAACTTCCTTTGGTGTGAAGGATATTCCTGCAGGAAAGAGACATGTCATCAGAAACGTGGAGTCTCTTGTACAGCTGTGCGAATTCTTTTTACTGTATAAAATCACATGTCCGTGTAGGAATGGGAATTGAGATCCGAGTA
Organism: Copadichromis virginalis; assembly: GCF_057382275.1. Classification (NCBI taxonomy): domain Eukaryota; kingdom Metazoa; phylum Chordata; class Actinopteri; order Cichliformes; family Cichlidae; genus Copadichromis; species Copadichromis virginalis. The sequence goes on from NC_140634.1 coordinate 17,367,604, forward strand.
GTTCAGTTCTTTTGAATCGTCTGCCTACCTATCTGTCCCACTTATCGGTTTTTGCACGCTACAATCTGCTGATTTCAGTTTGTGTGTCAGAGGAGGAAAATAGTTGGGCAGTTTCCAGTGTGGATGTGGACTTTTATTTTTATTGCACAAAAGGACGAGAACGCGATGGTAAAGTGCAAACTGCATCCAGGATAGACACAACTGCATCATATGCTGATAACACAAATTCACCTCTTTTCTAACATCTGCACAGCCAACACTAAGCTAGTATTCAACCCAGAAAAATGTAAAAACTGAGTGTCTGCTGACATAGCTGGACTGGCCATCGGGTATACCGGGCATTTGCCCGGTGGGCCGCTGGCGATTTTTTGTTTTTATGGGCCGATGGATTTTTTTTTTTAGGAAGGGTATATATAATGAAAGGTGTTGGATTGGCCATTTGGTCATGATCGACTCTGGGCTGGACCAATTACAGCCGAGGAGGCTGGATGCACCCTCCCCCTTGTTTAGCAATCACGTGATTTTCGCGCATTGCATGCCGGGAACTCGTGGCAAAACAATCCAAGTACCGCATCAAATGCAAGCATTTGCAGCACCGCAAAACGTTCATTCTCCGGTTCCAATACCTTCCTGTTTTTTCTTTGCCGCACAAAAAAGGAATGTACAAAACAAAAGGAGAACAATGTCGGTCCGTACAAAGACAGACTCGACGAAAAGACAAAGAAAAGATACGAGGAAAAAAATCAAAGGAGTGAAAGGGCCAGACCCTTAGGAGCACCCAGAGTGGACAAAGGACGTCAGCGTGCTGCCCAACTTTCACCACGCTCAGATTCATAATTATACGGTTCTTGGAGTGAGTGCATACACTCATGAAGTTTAGTAACTTCAGGTCACTGCAACAAGCCCAGGTACAGTTTACCGACGGATGGGTACAGGACCTTGAAATGCACCGTGTAGAACGAAAGACCATCGTACAAACAAAGGTAAGTTTACCAGTCTCACAAATCATCGTCATAAATACACATTCGTTAACCGTTTATTAATATAACCTTTGAGCTCAACGGTAATTAATTAGTAGTGGAAATAATTTCTGGTAGCATCACAGAAATGTAGCAGTGACAATAATATTGTATGCTGTAATCGCACTGGACAATTAGTGATACAAAACAACTGTTTTATCCTGTGAATAAAAGTATATGGTTTTGTCAATGTACCATAATAACAGAAGCGAAACGCAATATTGTGTCAGGACAATTCACTATTTATGCACAATAAACACAATAAATAAAGGAGCATAGCGCAACAATTTCTGTTCAGCGCCAGACTTGCTTGTAACCTATATCACCAGTTATGTTAAGAAAAATGACGCATTAACTACTACAAAACTCTGACCTTTGTGGGAATGCTTGGAGCAGACTAACATGTGAGCTGAAGTGTTCTGAGACGTTATATTTGGTATATCCAGACCATCCGTCGGCTCTTACTTCGGAAACATGGCTTAAAAATTTCTCTTCAACGACGTAATCCGATAAAAAAAAAAAAGATCTCTTTACCCGTCGGCTTCCCGTGGCTGTCATGCGACCGGCTATTGCAGTTAATAATACAACAGCTTCTTGCCATTTTTTGGGTTTCTTTTTATCGCTGTGTAACTGAGTTCAATTGAAAGCCTGCGTGCGCTAGTACCTCTTGCCACAAGTTCCCAGAATCCTTTGCGGTTTTACCCCTGAATGACGTCACATTTATCCTGGTGGGCCGGTCTCTAGTCAAAATGCCCGGGCCGATTTTTTGTCCCAGTCCAGCCTTGTCTGCTGACTGTGACGATATTCTGATCCTCACACCTGTGTCACCTCCAAAAACATGAACAATAGTCTTAGATCTGGCCTGCTTCAGACCTTCAGCACCTGAAGGTTTTCCCTTTCAAGTCCTAATAAAGACATTATTATTTAGGGACAATAAGGTAATTTTATCACCGATGAATTAGTGATGGACAGCTAGCTTTGTTGACTGGGTAATAATTTGAAGAATGTAATATTTAGAAAACCAAATATTTGATGAAATCTGGATAATAATAAAGATTCTATGTTGTTTGGTTTTGGTCCACGTTTTGCCAAAGGGTGACTGAGAAGCATTGAAGCATAGAAACTGACCGATATGTCTGTTGGGCAGCCTCTTCAGCAGGCAGGGCTCCTCGTTTCCTGACGGAGCTCTGATCGTCGCGGTCAGGCTGCTCAGGTCCGTCTCCATAATTTTTAAGGAAACATCTGTTGCCGTGCCAACGTTAAGCTGGGATGTTCTCATAGAGTCGTCACCTGGAGATCAAATGTGAGACGACAAAGTAATAGTGAAAACCAGCTTAGTTCAATCAGCCAAACTTTACTCATACTGCAGCTTTTAATGCAGGTTACAGCACCCACAGACAAGCCAGCACCGACACAAATGAAACAACGTGCAATGACATAAACAAACTAAAACAAACTAAACTGGCATCAATTTGAAAACAGAAATTAAGCTAATGATTGGCCATGTGATGGACGTACCGTGGGTAACAGGTGCTGCTTACTGAACAACTATCATGACTAATTTTAAAAAAACTACACTGAAAGGTGGAGCATGATGAGAAGGAGCTTGGGAACTTTAAAAGGTGAGGGGGGTGTCTCGGCAGGGGAATGTGCTCTCCAAATGCAGACTAAATCAACATTCACAGCTCGATGCCAGAGTTTGGACCACCTAAGCAGAAAATCTTTTAATCTTTTGATTATGATGATGATGAGCTTTTATGTCTGACATAAAACAAAAACCATATACAAACATACACATATACACTGATACCTGCATACACACACATATGCACACAAAAAAATACAATAAATAAAGAAAATCTCAGTGACATGAAATAAACCACTTAATCATCAAGTCCAAAATGGAGCAGGAAGAAGTATGTACACGCTGATTAATCCCTACCCTATGCTCAGCACTCTACTGATTCATGATATTCATCATTACCCCCACTTTGCCTCAGCACTTGTATACACGTACCACACAAAAAAGAAGAAAGACAGGAATAATCTATGTGTAAATATAGATGTAATTCATATATAGATACTTTTTCTTTTCTTTGATGGCCAAGACTTGGAGGAACAATTAAAAACCGAGACTGTCACTGTCCTGGGTCTGTGACCCAGTGTTTTGTTTCTGTATTACTATTGAACTTTGATTTTGTCATTGTTTATCTTTTCTAGTCTTTTGGTTTCTGTGTTCCATGGTTGCTGTCTCACCTAGTTAAGTCCGTGTCTGTTATGTTTCTTGTTTTACTTTGAAAGTCTGCGTCCTATGTCAATGTATTGAGTTTTGCTTCCCCTTGGTCATGTCTGATTACTCCCAGCTGTGTTCTCCTGTGTCTCATTCCCTCGTTATCCGTCTGTCTATTTAAGCCTTGTGTTTCCCTCTGTTAGTTACTGGTTCGTCTGCGTGTCTGTATTTCTCCAGGTGTCTCTCCATGTTTTCAGGTTTGTAGTCACAGGTTTTTATTTCTTGTATTATTATTTCGTAGCTCTTCCCAGTTTAGGTTTTGTTAGCGTAGTTCCCTGCGATACCCTGCTTTGGTTTGTATTTTCCCCTTTCATTATTAATAAACTTTCTCACAGCTACGCCGTTGTCAGTGCTTGCGTTTGGGTCCACATCCTGCATCTCCTGATGATCTGCCCCCCAGATCGTGACATAGACAGGTTAACAATGAGCCAGTGAAGGTCAGGAGGTTAAATAATGTAATTAGGAAATATTATAATGACAAGGAAGGATAATTACAAGAAGTTAGACAACCAAAAGAAGAACACATGCCACGTCATGGTTTGACAAAACAAAGAAACTTTCCAGAACACTTTAAAGCTGTTAGAGTTAAAGTGAAACCTTTTACAGGACTAAATGACTGAATAACTGAAGATAAAAATGCTGGATAATTTATTTTCTGAATTTAGCTGAAAAAAAATCTGATCATTTATATCTGCTTTGATTGGAAAGGGTTTTGTATATTTGGTGTCCCACAGGAAGATAGAGCAGAGTGTTGTCTGCGTACAGAGATAGAAATCAACTAAAGGCAATCCACATGTGACCAAGTACACAGTTAATATCTATCTTTTTCTGCACGTGCTTCATAATTAATGTGTTTTGAAGGTACTGAAAGGTATTGATTGTGAAGATATTCAAGCTAAGCATGTTAGTTTTCTTAAAAGAAGATTTTCTACATTTTTGGAGGTAGTTCTGAAAAATTACACATTAAATTCAAATTACATCTTTTGTTAAAATCATAAAAATGTACAACGTCATAGGTGCTGCAGCTGCTTTTTGATGAACAATCATTTAAAAAGTGTTGCTTAAAACTGAGCTGTCTGGACAAAAGCCCGACTTTCCCGAGGAGAGAGAATTTTTTACCAGTAATCTTGGCGGTGAAGGGGCTGCCAGGGATGTGTTTGTCATCAAACTTGACGATGATGTTGTAGTCTCCAGGTGCGGTGGGCAGGTAGGACACTGTGCATGTCCCGTCCTTGTTGTCTTTACAGCTGATCTCTGCTTTGGATGGACCTTCAACTGCCAGAGACAAACCTCCTGTAGAAAGAGTGGGAACACTTACTGCCTTTCTTATCTTCAGTTTCACATGGTGTCTTCTTCTGATTAAATACACATTTCATATTTCAGATAAAAGATACAGTCATAAACACCGTCTACGTGCCCGAGAAGAACTGGGCTCAGGCTTTAAACAGCTCTTATATCTACTAGTGTACATATGAGGGATACCTTCTCCAGCATCTTCTGTAACTATAGTGAAAGTAGCTGGTCGGTTCATGGTGCCGTGGCTCAGGCCGGGACCGTATGCTGTCACATGACCACTGTTAATAGCATCAACATAGAACTGGAGTGGACTTCCTGTAACAGAGAGAGCACACAGAGAACCTGTGTGTTAATGTGATGTTTAATGATTTTCACATTAAAGGTTGAAAGTCAGTCTGTCTGCTGATAACACTGCTGAAGACGAAAGAATGTGCGCCTCAGAAACAGAACACATATTCACTGAGGAGGGATCACCTGGGATGTGGTTGCCATCGTATTTGATGTCCATCTCATGGAGGCCTCGTTCAGTTGGCGAGTACTTCACAGTAACTGTCCCGTCCTTGTTGTCGGTGATGTGAGGTCGGGCCGTTCGGCCAGAAGGCATGCGGACTTCGCCTGGAGGATAAAACACACACAAGTTCAGTTATTCTGACTAATTTCATGTTTAGACTGAAACCATTCTAATCACAATAACCAAAAGGTTAAATTTCATTAGAGTTTTTAAATTAGATTCAAATACTATGCAAGTTATCAGCCTCTAGTAATGCTTCAAGTGCATCCTTTGATGCAAAGTCACCTGGTTAGGAATGATATGTCAAAGCTAAGAAACAGCATTTACTGGGGTGCCAACTGAGCATGAGCAGGCGACCATGACCACACAGAAGAGAGCAGATTCAAGTCTGACCCGCTTTCCTGTCTGTCTACACCAGGGGTCGGCAACCTGCAGCTCTTTAGTCCTTATAGTGCGGCTCTGCGTGGTTTGGGAAAATATATATATATATTTTTTAAATATTTTGCTGAAGTGCATTTTATTTATGTTTATTTATGTTCTTTTTAACTTTTAGTCCTAAATTGGAAGAGTATTGTGATATTGAAATATAAAATTATATTATATTTTTCATGGCTGAAAATAAGCGTCACACTCACTGAAGCCGGCATACCCGCCGAAACACCTTGCATTTATCGAGACTTTCAACCCCAGGTAGGCAAATTATGGATCTTTGGATCCACATTATGTCAACAGCTATTCTCCACCGCGAACTATGCTAAAAACAAACACTGCTCACGCCTCACAGATGATAGCTTACAGTCCTGCGTAAAGATGAAAGTGACTTCTTATTAGTGATGTGCGGATCGATCCTGAAATATCGATTCCTCCGATACCAATCATTTATGTTCTAGAATCGATTCTCACATTAAAATATCGATATTTGAGTAATTTAGAGTAAATTTGTAGTTTATCATTAACAGGAACACAGTGGGAAGAAACTATAACATTCGGATTGTCTACATTCAGAAGAACTACTACCTCTTCCGCCTTTCATAGTCATGTGTGAAATACGGCTGTATAAATGTCTGGCAGCCCCTTGGCGTCCGCGCTCGCAACAATGGAGGAGGAGGAACACGTCTGAAGGTTAAAGGCATGTTCACAGCCACTCTCAGCAAGAACAACCACAAAACCAAAGAAGACATTTATGTCGTACAGGGTTTATGCACACCGCTGCTGAGCGGGCATGCTGCAGTGGCACTACAGCTGGTTGCTAGAGTGAATCATATTAGCTTAGACTCTATTGACGCTGTCAAACAAGAATTCCCCAAGCTTTTCAGCGGCTTAGGCAAAATGGAGGGGGAGTACAATATTGTTCTGAAACCAGAGGCACAGCCGTTTTCCCTCTCGACCCCTAGGCAAATCTCCCTTCCACTCTTACCAAAGGTTAAAGAAGAGCTGAACAGGATGGAGCAGCAGGGTGTCATTTCCAAGGTGGAGGAGCCCACTGATTGGTGCGCGCCTATGGTGGTGGTTCCTAAGCGCACAGGCATAGTGAGAATATGCAGCGATCTCACTGAACTAAACAAATATGTCATGAGAGAGAAGCATCCACTCCCTTCAGTAGAACACACACTAGGACAGCTTGCAGGAGCAAAAGTGTTTTCAAAGCTGGATGCCAATGCAGGATTTTGGCAGATTCCATTATCCAGGGACTCTTCTTTGCTCACGACCTTTATTACACCTTTTGGTCGGTATTGTTACAATCGTCTGTGCTTTGGAATCTCATCAGCCCCAGAACACTTCCAGAAACGGATGGCACGCATTCTTGAGGGCTTAGAAGGAGTCCTCTGCCAGATGGATGATGTGCTCATCTGGGGGACGTCACAAGCAGAGCATGATGAGAGACTTCGAAAAGCACTGGTTCGACTGCAGGAGGCTGGAGTAACATTGAACGACAAGTGTGAGTTCTCCAAGAACAGGATAAAGTTCCTGGGGCAGGTCATTGAGGCATCGGGGGTTAGCGCAGATCCTGACAAGGTGCATGCCGTGAGTTCCATGGATGAGCCCAGCAACATAAGTGAGGTGAGACGCTTCCTGGGCATGGTGAATCACCTAGGAAAGTTTCTTCCTCACCTGGCGGAAAAAACGCGCCCCCTAAGAGATCTACTGAAGAAGTCCAACCTGTGGTCATGGGGGCCACAGCAGCAGCAGGCTTTCGACGGCATCAAAAAAGAACTGACAACACCCCCAGGGCTCGCTCTGTATGATCCAAATGCTGAAACGTGCGTATCAGCTGATTCATCTTCGTATGGCTTGGGAGCAGTGCTTCTCCAGCGGCACGCCGATCTAGGGTGGAAACCAGTAGCATACACTTCAAAAGCTCTCAGCGCAATATGCTCAAATTGAGAAGGAGGCCCTCGCTTCAACATGGGCCTGTGAGAGGTTTGCAGAGTTCCTAATTGGGAAAACATTCCACATTGAAACAGACCACAAACCTCTGGTCTCGTTGCTTGGCTCCAAGGGCCTGGACGAGCTTCCACCTCGTATACAACGTCTACGCATGCGATTGATGAGGTTCTCTTATACCATATCTCATGTTCCTGGTAAATGGTAAATGGCCTGTATTTATATAGCGCTTTACTCGTCCCTAAGGACCCCAAAGCACTTTACACATCCAGTCATCCACCCACTCACACACACACTGGTGATGGCAGCTACATTGCAACAGCAGATGTACTGTCCAGAGCTCCTGTATGTGACACAACTGAAGGTTTGCCGGAGGAAGAAATCAACTTGTATGTGGAGTCCGTCATAGCAAGCCTGCCAGCCACAGAGCCACGACTCAGAGAAATCCAGACACATCAGGACAATGACAGCATTCTAAGCCAGCTGAAGAAGTTCTGTGTGGAAGGATGGCCAGATAAGTACTGCATCGAAAGGGTTTTCCAGCCTTATCTGCCATTTTCAGGTGACCTCACAGTCCACAATGGTTTGCTTCTTTATGGGAGCAGAATAGTGATTCCCACATCACTCAGAGCAGACATTCTGTCTAAACTACATGAGAGACACCTGGGAATAACGAAATGCAGAGAGAGAGCTAAACAATCTGTTTGGTGGCCAGGCCTGAGCAGTGAGCTGATAAAAGTGATTGGGACCTGTGACACTTGCTGCCGTGAGCGGACTAACCACAAAGAAATCATGCTACCTACCGAGTTCCCACAAAGACCGTGGGCCATGGTTGGAACTGATCTGTTCCAGATAGAGAATAAACAGTACCTGGTCATTGTGGATTACTTTTCCAGATTCTTCGAAGTTGCCAAACTGACATCTACAACATCAGAGGCAGTGATCGAGCACTGTAAATCAATCTTTGCACGTCATGGCATACCAGAGCGGGTTCGCTCTGATAATGGACCTCAGTTCTCGTCTGATTCCTTCAAAAGATTTGCACAAGAATGGGGTTTTAGCCATGAGACATCCAGTCCCCACTTCCCTCAGAGCAATGGGGAGGCCGAGAGGGCAGTCAGGACCATCAAAAGTCTTCTTAAAAAGTCTGGCGATCCCTATCTCGCCCTTATGGCATACCGGGCCACTCCATTGGCAAATGGCTACAGCCCAACAGAGCTTCTCATGGGTAGAAGGATAAGGACAACTATTCCTGTCATCCCATCACAGCTAAATCCAAGAGGTACGGACACAGACAAGCTCAAAGCTATAGAACAATCGTACAGACAAAAACAAAGACAAAACTACAACCGCAGACACAGAGCACATGATATGCTACAGCTCAATCCTGGAGACAAAGTGTGGGTCTCAGACATGGATACTAGAGGGACAGTCGTGTCCATGGCAGGCTCACTGAGGTCCTACATCATCGAGACAGCAAAGGGCACGCTGAGAAGAAACCGTTACCATCTTACATGGACACCTGGGGCACCGGAGATTTCTGGCGATCCACCAGAGGCTTCACCTGAGAACTCTGTTCCAGCTGCACAGATTGTGTCGGTTCCAGACACTATCTCACAGGGGGCCAGCCAGCAGACTCCTGAAGCTGGGAGCCAAATCCAACCCAGGTCTAGGAGGCCTCCAGCATACCTAAAAGACTATGTTTGCTCATAGGGCTTGGAACTGAGTGAGCAATGGGGCAGAATAATCCCCACACTCAGGCTGAGGGCTGGGTAGTCTACCCCATCCCTCATAGAGACAATGAGAAATAAAGCAAATGGTTGCACTGTTTAAACATGTTGTTTGTAGCTGCACTGAATAGTTCAGAAATGTGCACTTATGCTTAGTGTTCAGAGTTGTATACTTTGAGAGTTTATTTTTGGACATTCTGAGTAGTCTGGTTTGAAACCAAGCGAGTTCAGTAAACAAGCTGTTACCAGATAAAGCACAAGGACATAGTAATAGTATACTTTAAAGCGTGCAGGTCTAATCTGTTTTCTTGGTTGTATTCCAGCATCACATCCTATTTAGTAGGGGGGATGTAGTATCAGGTAAATGTTAAGTGGTAGGAACGTTTCTGCTGGGTTGTTGTTGTAGGGGGGGATGAAAAATAATAAAGGACACTCATTGGAGTAATGGCGCGTCTCTTGTGTCTGTGAGTTATGCCTCCAGTCAAATAACATCCATAACCTCAAATAACGTAACAGTGCGCAGAGGTTCAGGAGCAGAAGTTCCATTGTAAACATACCACGGCAGACCAACGATGTTTCCATGAACATGCTTTTCAGCATCTACCACTTTTCACACACGGTTGCTGTACGCATACAGCCGGCTGTAGCTTTTCAGTTCACAGCCCGACACACACCAACACAACAGCATAGATAGCACAGACGTTAAGGCGGCGAGGCGTGATTGCGGGTGCCGCTCAGGTGCGTCCGCCTCCCCTGCAGCGGCGCTGCAGACCACGCCCCGCCACACACATTAACCAGGTAAAATACATATTTAGGCAGAATTTTGCAAATATCTAGTTTTCATTTTTTTTTAGCAGCATAGTGCTTTTTTTCCAATTACTTTTTAAAAGTCAGGTCAAGGCTCCAAAAGCCCAAAGGCGATATAAGGGTGGCGGCTCACAACAGTTTTTGTTTGCTAAATGTAATTGTAATTTTGAAATTGAAATGTAATTTTCTCTGTAGCACTTCATGGATTTCACAAGCAATAGACCTTAGTTGTTCACACAAAGCATAAAGGTAAAAAACAATATATACAGTGTAATCTTCATTTTAGATGTCAAAAAGTATTTGCGGCTCCCAGTGTTTTCTTTTGCGTGGAAATCGCGTCCTAATGGCTCTTTGGGTGTTTAAGGTTGCTGACCCCTGGTCTACACCGCCTCTGTCCAATAATGGCTAAAATGCCCACAAAACAAAACAAAATTAACACAAACTGCATAAACACTACCATTAGAAATAAAGATGCCCTACCTGTGATCTCTCCTTTCTGCACCGTAAAGGGAATGACCAGACTGAAGGGACGCAGCATCGGCTCCAGCCCATCCACAGGGCTGACGGGATCATCGGTAGCCTGAACCAGAGCAAGAGGGGAGGGGCGTTAGTGGCATCATACTAGGAACTCTGGGATTTCATCCAGAGAGAGGAGAGAGGCAGAGGAAGCACAGCAGGGCTGCAGAGAGGCTGACAGAGACATCTGACTGGTCCAGTTTAGGTAACACTGGTTTAAGAGCGGGGAAAGGAAGGGAGCTTCTAACGATCAGAACTGAACTGGAACAAATGACTGCTGCACAGTCTCTGAGATAATAAGAAAATAATATTATATAGGTTAATATAAGAAATATTAACCTATCTAAGCATTTTGATATAAAGAAGCAAAATGAAATAGAGACAACAGCTCTGAAAACTATAACGAAACCATAAAATTACCAAAAAATTATAATTAAATACATTTAATGAAAAATAGAGTAAAGCAATAAAACAAAATTTAAAATTTAAAATAATGTCATACTAAAAATAATATGAAAAAATTATAAAAGTATAAAAATAAAATAAATTATAATTTTAAGAAAATACACAATTCTCTGAAATAATACAAAACAAATCAAATCTGTCTTGAAACTATTTCTCTAAAATCATCACATTGTCAGAACATCTGGATCAGCTGCTCTCCAGATGTTGAAGAAAAGTTGACATGCTGAATTGTCTCTGATATCAGCCAGTCAGAGGGTAAAAATCAGAGGGTAGTGTTAATAAGAGTAGCCCCCAGCTGCCCTCCCAGCAGGAGATGATGATCATGCAGATTAAACATGCAGCCTCATGCTGAGCCAGAGATCAATCAATAAGTGAATGTGGGTCGGTATCGACTGTGGGACAGGAAACGCTGCAGTGATGGAGGGCAAAGCGAGGAACAGATGACAGTTTTTATGAAGAGGAGACGCAGCGGCAGATAAACAGCAGGTGTGGAGGTAATGATGATACCCATTGAGGGGAGAAGGCCGCATAGGGAGAGTAGGGCTGCTGTAACTGAAGCTTGTCACATGGTTCCTCTATTATTGGGATGGTATCACTTGCCTGACGAGGAACAAGGTGCAGCCATTACAAACACAAGCAAACCAGAAACAAACACACCGAAAAGCGCAGCAATTTTCCACAGTTTCAGGAAATAAATCTGAAACATAATTAAAATATGGAACAATACAATAAATAAACAAAAATAAAACAAATAGTCAAAGAAAAATTAAGGATAAAATAGACTGCAACTTAAAATCAAATCAAAAATGAGACATAAAACAAATACATACATAAGATACAAAAAAATACAAAAACAGCCACAAAAATAAAAGAAAACAAAAAGATGAACAAAATAATAAATAATAATACATTTATTTTCCTTAAACTGGAGATTTCTCCATCGTGTCAATGCTGTGAAGAATTCACAGTTTCACAGTTTTATTCAAAGAGTTTGTTTTGTTTGGGGGTCAACTAAATAATTTAAATATTTGTTTTTTCATAGTGACAACTAATATTCATGAAAAAAAAAATCCCAAGATCAGTTGTGAAAGACATGCAGTTATACAGAGTGTTAAATAAATGAGCCATTAGCTAATCGATCTCCAGTGGCTCCAAATCTGATAGATTCAGATGGGTTGAGATAGTTGGAGGCGTAAAACTACTTTGGTATTTACATGAAGAAGCCTTGGAAGGACTGACCTTCAAACCAAACAAAACCCAATCCAAAAACCCCAACTTAAACTATCCCAAAACCAACCCCAACAAACACCAAACTGCCCCAAACCAGTTCAAACCATCCCAAATCAAACCTAACTATGTAACCCTAAACAAAAACCAGACCAAAGCCAAACCAAACTCATGCCAACAAATCCCAAACAAAACCACTCTGAACCAAGAAAAAAAAAAATCCTAACCCAACCTAAACTAACCTCAACCTAAACTATCCCAAATCCATCCCCATAAAACCAACAATAACAGGCCAGAAAGTCAAAGCAAAACAAAGCTAACCTGACCACTTGACTCCAACTCAGTCCCAAACTGAAATCAGCTAAGCCCAAATCATGGTGTTTTCAGGGTGGTGACTCACCACGACATGGAAGGGGCTGTTAGGAATGTGTTCCCCTCCGAAGCGGATGGTGATGACGTACTTCCCTGGCTCTGGAGCCGTGTAATAAATATCAAACGTCCCATCTGCGTTCTCCACTACATCCACATCCAACTCCGCTCCGTCCGGCGTTGACACCTTACAGGTGACTTTACCTTTCCCTGCAGCCTTTGCATCCACGGTGATGACTGTTTCCTCTCCGATCTGGATGGTTGGTCCAATTCCTGAACCTGACAAGACATTTGTGGAACCAACAGAGTCAAAGCAGTGATTTCTGAAGTGATTAATGTTAATGAAAGAAAGCACACACTAATACCAGGGAGGTTAAATGTTTAGATTGATGCTGAGTTGATTAGGGGAAGCTTTAAGAGTGATCGTGAGCAGTGATTATAAGAAAAAGGTTCTGATAACGGTGGTGTACCCAGCCTCAGAGTGAGTGCTGCTCAATGAGCTGTTAGAGTGGGTTGTTAATCTCTATTGTGTTTATTATCAATATGTTTATTGCACAATAGAAACCCTTAAATAAAACAATAAATTAAAGTCTTTGTCATTTATTTCAGTTTGCACTGAGTGTGTTTGAATTTGTTTGGGTGGGTTTAAAGTGCAAAACATACTTATAATAAATCTTGGATTTCCTTCTGTTTTCCAGACAGACTGACTGGACAAATACAGTGACAGTAATTGTGGGTAGTTACACATATGTCAAATATAGATGACAGGAAATGAGTGCAGAAATGCCACAGATAGTTTCGGTCTCATCTGGAGTCCACTGGAGTTTATCCAGTGACCTCCAAGCATTTTTAATTCTCCACCCTACACACCAAAACATCTTTAAGTAGCTTCAAGCTGCACTGACAGATGTCCAGTTCCCAGCGCGTACTGGGATTTAGTTTAGCCATTGCTTAGCGAATGACATTTCCCATCACTCATTCTGAAAGCTCAGAGAAACTCCCAGCCCATCTTCTGGCCTCTGAGAACAGAAATCACTGCATATTTAGCATCTTATTTTATTCAGTTCCTTCCATATATAACAGCTTCCAGCTAATTTTATATTCTTATTATTAATAATAATAATAATAACTTCTGAGGTGACCTTTACTACTAGGAATGGTATCCTACCTTTTAAAGCAAACTACCCCCCCCCCCCCCCCCCCCCCACACACACACAGAGCTGGATTCCAGTCACAATGCAGAACCAAAATTTGAGAAAACATTAAACTCAATGAATCAGTGTCCATTTTAAATATCCACCGTTCAGTATATATGTGTAGTTGCTGGTTGGTTAGTTAAGCAGCTGCTTTTTTATGCAAAACTGTAATGCTGTTTATCTGTTGGCGTTCAGTGAGTCTAAGAAAGTTGAGGCCACTCACCGAGTCCGTGTCCTCCAATCGACACTGTAGGAAAACAACTACAATCAGTGATGCTGCTAAGCTTCCAATGATAAAGTTTAAGTTTCAGTGCTGATGGGTGGAGCCTAACCTGTGACCAGACACTTGCTGGCGTCTCCGGTGGGCAGGGCGTGGATCCGGTAAGGTGAGTACGGGATCTCATCTCCTCCGTATTTGATGGTGATGGTGTAGCGGCCCGCCATGTCCGGCACGTAGGACACTGTGTAAGTCCCATCTCTGTTGTCTCGAATGGTTGCCTTCTTGGGTTTTCCCTCTGGATCCTGGAAGCGTACAGACAAGAAGTTAGTCATGTTTGGGGTACAGAAAACATAAATAGGTCCCATTGCCCATCACTGGTCTCCTACCATCTGCCATCGATAGTAAGAAAAGGGAAAAGTAATATGAAGTCAAATTAATTTTATTTTACGGAGATCAGAGATCTTCTTGGTCACCAGACTGAGGCTCATTTCTTCATGTGTGGACACAAACAAACTGAACTGCTGGGTGGAAGCTACAAACCTGCAGTTCCTCTGATGTCCAGCAGAGGCTTCAGCAGTGCATCAGTTAAAACCTTACATTAGAAATAAACATCTTTACAACCTGATACAGAAACTGTTTTGGTCTCTAATGATAATTTCCAACTTCTTTTGATGATTTTTAGGAATCTTTGTGATACATAAATGCAATCAATGGATTGTTTGGTCGGAGACATTCACACCAGTAGCCTGCTGCAGGTCATTCTGTAGGGCTCTGGCACTGCTCATCCTGCCCCTGCTTTTGTACAAAGTAGAATATACTTCTCATTGCAGTATTGGTAATACCCGGTTTCTGTATCTTGCACAGAAGAAGAGGACAAAACAGATTTTCTGGATAAACAAATATGTTAGAGATCAAACAACCAACATGAAATTCAGACTTCTGGATCTAAAACTTTTCACTGTGTCAGTGATGAGCAGTTGAATGTAAAAACAGGCGTAAAAAAAATAAAAAAAAATAAAAAAATCTGATTTAACCTCCCTGTGCAGCAGCGCCCCCTGGTGTGTGGAAGCAGGCATCTACAGCTTATATCCATGTGAAAAACTAAAGTGTGTATCAGAAAGATTAACAGCTACCGCATTATGAACACTATCGTAGACCTGATGGCCGCTGATGGTTTGAGAGCAGTGGGCTTGTCACGTCCACAAGTGTTCTCACAGGATCTAACTATTCACTGCAGCAATGACAGGTCAGACAAGTGGATGGATGGATCATTGAATGGAAGCAGGTTTACCAAAAACTCTGGTTAGTTAACAACTCAAAATCAAATATGTCTGTTAACTCGTTACACAAACTGAATGGAGTCAGTGCACGTGCAGACCACAGAGGGGTGGAAGCCAAGCAAAGTGCTGCCAATGAAAATTTGCTTCTAACGTTCCAGCAGATAATCTTTTTGAATCTGTTGTTGATTTGATGAACATTGAAAGTGATATTTCAAGTACTTGGACTCTAACACAGGAAACTATGAGCTTCATTTAAAAGGCTTTAACTAAGAGCATTTACCTAACATCCTACCATCTGCCAGGTCAGATGTGAACTGCTAAGGGAAAGGGCTGAAATTTGTTCTCTCACTCTTATTTTATCCTTACAGTTCTTCCATTATAAGATTTCCATTTAAGTGTAACTAACAGATAAGATTCCATATTAAGGAGTTGATTATAAGAGCTTAACCACGTGCAGCTATTCTTTCTTTGAGTCTCCGTTTTTAATAACATCCATGAAACTAATAATGAGTTTCATGGATGTTATTAGCGTCACAGGAATATTCACACTTTAGATCTTATGCAGAATATAAGAGCGGTGAAAACAGCCAAAGGCTACACAATGAGGAGGCAGTCAGCGGGGGAGAACAGGTGGGTTGGGCGGGGGGACAAGAGACAGGTAAAGGGGGAAGGAGGTGAAGGGAGAGAGTGCAGGGCTTACAGAGCCTCTCCTAAGAATACTGAAGGGGATGGTTTTCTTTACTATGTGAGTCTCCCACACCCTCCTGCCCCAGTCTTCCACAAACAATGAAGCCTCGCGACTGCAGCCGTCTGGACCCTGCAGTGACAGCAACAAGCCCGCCGGTCTGCGTTTGAATCGGGGTGAGTCAGAAACAGGTCACAGAAGAGCAACAAGACACGACAGACACCTCCCTGCCAAACACTGACTGGGCAGCACAATGATGATTTCAGGACAGGAGACTCACCAGAATCTGGACGGTGAGCAGTCCTTCTCCAGCATCTCTGGCATCAATGGTGAACTCCACTGGCAAGCTGGCTGGAACCCCAGATGCATTCAGACCGGGACCACTGGCTCGAACTTTGCTAGCATCATGAGCCGGTAACGTCTTGATTTTAAAAGGACTGAAGAGACAGTTAGAAAGGTTAAATCTGAACCTGAAGGACCAGAACTGTCTTGTACACACTTCTCTTCAATACCAACCTCCGGGGCACTTCCTGGTCGGCATACTTTACGCACACCGTATATGGGCCATCGTTGGCAGGAGTATAGTTGACCGTGTGAGTGCCATCACCATTATCTGTGATGTTGAGTGGCTCAGCTACACCTGAAGACAAACCAGAGCACAGGGCAAGGCCACAATGAGGTGATATCAGGTGATTAAAGCTAATGGGAGAGTTTCATGACAATACTACTAAAGAAAGATTTAACTCCAGCTTGATAATGAGTTGGTCTGACTGGAAGTCCCACGGGTATAAGGTAAGGCAGGTGCAGCTTTTTTGGAACAGCTTTCCTGGTTAACAATGGCCTGGGCAATGTTATGAGGTTAATAAGTCTTTGTAATCTTACCTGTTGGTCCATATAGCTGAACTGACAGGGGAGCCACCCCTGCCTTGCTGCTGTCTACAGTAAAAGTCTGAGGAACATGAGCCCGGACTCCACTTCCAAGGCCAGGACCTGAACACCTCACCATACTGGGATCAACCAGCTCTCGCACTGGGACCCGGAATGGACTCCCTGAAAGACAAGTGACGTAATAGACGCTCTTGATTGCAGATATCTTTACCTTAGAAAAGCGCAGAGTCAGTTATATCCAAACCACACCCTACAGGGTTAAGTGACCTTCACCTGGGATCGGTAAGCCTCCAAAGGTGATATTGACGTCATATTCTCCAGGTGTGAAGGGGATATACTCCACACTGCAGCTGCCATCTTTGTTGTCCTTACATGACATTTTTGCCTCTGATGGACCCTCAATGGCCAGGCCAAGTCCCCCAGTGCCAGCACCTCTGAGGCACGCATGAAACAAAAAGGAAGTTTAGGATGTTTAAACAGAGATCTATGGATGCTACAAAATCTATTCTGGATTTAAAAACAGAGTGACGATACCTGGTCTCAACAGTGAATCGGTTTGGTTTGTTCACCAGTCCTTCCTCCAAACCTGGACCGTAGGCTCGGACTCGACTGGGATCACAACCCTCGCTCACGGACACCCTGAACGGACTCTTTGGCACCGAGATGTCATCCAAAAGAACTTCAATCAGATGTAAACCTTCAGCAAACAAGAGTCCAGTAAAAGTGAGTATTTTAATGGATAGAGTCAAGATAATGTGGGTGAAACCATTCTGCAGTGATCCGGTGTGTAGATGTCACTGAGTAACCTCCTCATTGCTCTGTAATTTGTTTGTTCTCTTAAACTTGTATACGAAGAAATACAAATTAAATGCTTTACACATTTATTTATTTATCCGTCTTCAGCTGTTGAGTGTGTTGTTTCAAAGTAACCCAAACATTTAATGGTCACTCATTTTTTTACCCCACGGTTCAGTTTTTAACCAGCAACCTCTCAGGCAGAGTGGGAGTAAACCAGACAAAGAATCACCTTCCATTAAAATTCCAGTCTGACTGAGTATTTCTTTCCCACAATGCAATGGACTCTAACACGTCACACTTCACTATCAGTGGAAAACCATCTGCTGAGCGCCGACAGACTGCAGCTATAAATACCCTTGGTCCAAACCCGCTCCTCACTGAGAGGTTAAAGGACCAGAATCCAATCATTGTAACTGATGTTCAGTACATTACTATAACTGACTATAACAGTAGCACATGCAGGGTTAAGCTTTGAGCAGCAGATATTTGTCTGAGCTTCAGGCACTTAAATATTAAATCAGATATATTTGCTCTGGAATGGTAATTATGCCCTGGATGTTGATTGCTGCTAACCCCTCTGTACACAGACTGACCGCAGTTCAGCCAACAGTCCTTCATGGCTGGCGAGGGAAAACAAGCCTTATGAAAGCCAAATGGAATTTTATTTCACAATTAGGAGGTGTTGCAGTGGAAAAACACCCACAAACCAGCAGCAAACCGTCGTCTTGCCCGTCCTCTGTCTTTGCTGACGATCTGCAGCCAGGCTCACAAACAACACACAGGTCTCAGGCTTACCGTCCTCATACGGTGTGTACTCGACTTTGTATGTCCCATCTCCCTTGTCGGTGACGTAGGCGTCTGTGTTGGCGCCTGACGGATTTGAGATCGAGGTTTTGATATGGCTGCCACCGCTCTTGTAGTGAGCTCGAGCGTCCACGATGAAATGAGTGGTTACTTCCCTCAGGATGCCTGCGGAGAGGAAAGCAGCACGAAGGCAAAAAAGTAGAGAAGAAAGTTAGTCAATGTCTCCATGAAATATAACATCCCATTTTTTACCAAGATGCAGAGAAGGACTCATCACTTTTAATCATATCCAAAGACAGTAAAATATTTGAAATATTTCACGGAATACAGTCATACTGAACAGATTATTTAAAGTGCTACAGAATTCATGTTCAGTTTACAAACAATCAGCCATATTAATCACTTAATTTATGTTTTTGGTTCCAGTCACATAAATGAAAAAAACCCCCAAACATGATAGAAAACGTGTATCATTAACACAGATCATAGTTATTACAAAAGATGGACTTTAGCTTCTAGTGCTGCATTTTCTGTCATTTCCAGCAGGGGGCGACTCCAGTGAAGTCTGATTGGATAAAAGTCTCTGAGCTCAGCAAACTCTTTCTCAGTCGCTGCTTTCAGGTCTGATTGAATAGAACAACAAGTTCATTTTGGATGCCGTGGCTCTGTTAGAGGTATGACGTTCTATCACTTTCCAGCCTCATATTTTAACTTTCACAGCATGACTTAGATCAGGACCAAAGGTTGTTTCAGGATAAATCCATCAGAGTAATGCAACAAGCACTCATTTCTTCTTTGCTCTTTGTTTATTGATTAAATTAGTAACGTGAGCATTCAGCAACTTCTCCCATTTGTTCTCATTATAAGACTTTATGACTTCAGTGCTCTTTTATTGGTTTTACTTTAATCTCAATTTAATAAAGACTGCAATCGAAATACGGAAAGAAAAACGTAATAATTAAAAAAAGAACATACAAACTAAATGTGCTGTTGGGAGTTTATTAACTGTGATAATGGAGTCTGGTGGCGTCCAGGAGGCCAATGAACCAACCACAGAGAGCTGAGCCTAAACCAGATCACACTGGAAATAGTCCTGTCGTCGTAAAAACAGACCTCAGAACAGCAGAGAGTTTGGAAACTCTAATCACTGAGACGGATAGGCTAATTAGGGCTGAAAACAAGTTAAAGGCTCCCCTATGGTTTATTAAGGAAAATAGAAGGTAATGTGTACCCCATAACATAGAGGAGCCAAAACCCCTGCATCTTTAGTGGCAGACGTCCTGTTAGGGTCAGGGGCGTTTCTGGACATGTTTTTATATCAGGTGCATGTATCATATTTTATACACATACATGGCAGTGGCATTACGTCACTAAAATTTTGCAGGGGGTTTTGTGGAAGCATTTTGCACCCCTGCATGTTTACAGCTAATAAAAATCAGTACATTTTCACAGCTTCTCACATGTGTGCAAAATCTACTGAGTTTTCTGTCGTGTTTAGAGCACAAAATCGATGAGCAAATTTGATGACCAGATATTGTTTTACATTTGTGTTTGATTAAAGTATACAAACCTCAGACATCCTTCTTTTAACTGGGCATTAAAACATCTTTAAGTGCTCACCTCTGGGTTCCACTCCTGGTCCATAGACCTTCACTCCGCTGGTGTCAACAGCTGGGTCCACCTGCAAGCGAATGGGGAACTTTGGCACCATGTGTCCTCCATATTTAATGGTGATGGTGTACATGCCGTGGCACTGGGGTATATATGTGATGGAGTAGGTCCCATCACTGTTGTTCTGAATGTGAACTTCAGCTTTGGCCCCAGAGTCAGAGATGATCTCGATGGTGAGCTCATCCTCTCCGGCTTTGGAGCAGTCCACCGTGAAGGTTCCAGCCTCGTTGACCTTGCCTTGCTCCAGCCCGGGGCCGCTGGCTGTCACCTTGCTGGGGTCAAACACTGACTGGACCACAGCCTTGAAGGGGGAACCGGGGATGTGCTGGTCTGCAAACAGGATGTTGATGGCGTATTCACCAGGCTCAGTCGGCAGGTAGGACACAGAGCAGGATCCATCACCATTGTCCTGGCATTCAATCTTGGCCTCACACGGCCCCTCCACTGTCAGACCCAGACCACCAGTACCAGCACCCTTTGTGTCAATGGCAAAGGGGGCTGGTTTGCCTACCACACCACCCTGAAGGCCTGGACCGTAGGCTCGCACCTGGAAAGTAAATGAAAAAAACCAGAAGAGACACAAGGAATACTTATTAATGCTGGTTAGCAGAAGACATTAGCTTTAAGTCTGAGGTTTGCACCAGAATCAGCACAGATGATTGACTGAACATCCATGGATTACTAAACTGGTAGGCCTGAAAAACATTCACACAAGTAAAGATTTACACAAGGATTTCTCAACTAAGTACTAAGTACCTTTCTGATCCTTCCTAGTTGGTGTCTGATACTTTTTTCTGTGCATCTTTGCTGACTCGATGAAAGCCCAATTAGGATAACCACATGTCTTTACTTATTCTGACAAATATTAAAATTCTATCAGTGTGGGTTGTTGTGATCTTAACTCACCTTTGAAGGATCAGGGGGCATGATGCCCTCCACAGTGAATGGACTTCCTGGGACAGGGTTCCCATCGTAGCTGATGTCCACTCTGTATGGTCCTTCCTCAGGAGGAATGTACTTCACTGTATGAACCTCATTGGCTGTGCCCGACTCTACCTTGCAGGGGATTGGTCGACGAGAAGGGGAGGTGATCTTCACGTCTAGTTTGCCCTGACCTCCAGCACCTTGAGTACAGATGGAGAACTCCTGATCCTTCCCAACGTCTACTTCTGATTAGTGCACAGAAACAGCAGGATGGTCAGCAGGAACAGGGGTTTGGGGTTTAGGATGTTGATAACAGTGAAGTCTGAACATCTTTTTAAGCTGTACCCACACAGAGGACAATTCACTCACCGTGCATCGCTTTCAACCTGATGGTTGGTCGCTACCAGGCTCCAGTTACCTAGGTAACATTCTAATGTATTTACTAGCCAGTCATATGTCATTCACCAGTATCCTGAGCTAAGTAGCAATCACTTTAATTGCTCTCCTTAAAGTTGAGAAACGTTTATGTCACGCGTGACATCATTGAATGTCATTGATTTTCCTGTCACCATGTGAATTTTTTCCTGTGTGGACGCAGCTTTAGACATAAAGATGAAAAGCTATTATTTTTGGAAATGCTGGCGTGTGTTCGGCTGCACATTAAGGGATATTTCTGTTGGAATCCTTTGATACCGATTATAAATGAAATGGAAAAGTGGTCTAAGCAGTTCAAGCTTGTTTTATGTTAAATGATTCAGAAAGAAGAGAAATTTCCACTGCAGATCAGAATTACACATCAGTTAGATTAAATTTAATGAAACAGAGCTTGAATGAACAGCAGCTCAGAGTCATTAAGGATCCCCATGAAGGGGTTGTGATTGTCTTTCAGAGGAACTCCTGGATTCTTTTGTTTACTCATCTAATCCATCATTTACTCTCCACCTCACTTATTATAATTAGTACCAAACTGTGCAGGACTCTCTATGGAAACATCCTGTAATCTAAAGCTAAACAGCAGCTTGTATTTAGGAATTTGTGATGAATAATTCCAGGAATTTAGCTGGAAACACGCATTCTCTGCTTCATCTGCTGCGTCATGAAACCCGATCAGGGCTCCGTATGGAAGCACTTTGCTTCTGTATGATAAATGTTCCATTTTTTCCCTCACAGACTTACTGTTGTTCAGTCCCTGAACTTTGACCTTGTTGAGGTCCAGTGGGGGGGCCACAATGATGGTAAATGGACTCTTTGGGATGGGGTCTCCTCCATGACACACAATGATGGACATGCTCCCCTGAGAGAAACACAAGCAGTGCTTAACTTATGTCCATCAGTCACCTCACAGGTAATCCATCACACATGTGAAGTTGGTGTGTTACCTGCTGCACCGCCGTGTAGCGGACAGTGTATGAGTAGTCATGGTTGTCGATGATCTCAAAGTCTCGGACGGCATCACCTTTAGTTGCTCCGGTGAAGTGGACCTCAGGTTTGGCTTTACCAGCTCCCTTTGTATAAATGGTGAAGTGGGTGGGCTTACCCACCTCCACCCCTGCAAAGTTCAGACAGAAACTTTATTAATAAGGTTCTTCTATGTGCAGCACTTTGTGATTCTCTGTCTAGAAAGGTGCTATATAAATAAAATTTTACTTTATCTAATTTAATACAGATAACAAGCTAAAACCTGCTGTCCCCCTGATGGGAACAGGGGCTCCAGCAGTGAGCCAGTCCTAACAGACTAATTAAAGATTAAAATGTCCAACTTTACAACAGATATAGATGTTTATAGTCTGATACAGTCTTTTTAGATTATTTAAAGTTTGTATTATTAGAAGAATAGAATAGAATAACCCTTTATTGTCATTGTACATATAAATCAAAACTGTGGGTGCTCCACCCTAGTTGTGCCAGAATAAATTATAAATAGTAGGCAGCTGGAATCAATAGAAAACATCCATCCATCCATCCATCCATTCGCGTCCGCTTATCCTGTTCAGGGTCGCGGGGGGCGCTGGAGCCTATCCCAGCTGTCATAGGGCGAGAGGCGGGGTACACCCTGGACAGGTCGCCAGTCTGTCGCAGGGCCAACACACAGAGACAGACAACCATTCGCACTCACATTCACTCACACATTCACACCTATGGGCAATTTGGATTAACCAATTAACCTATCCCCACTAAGTGCATGTCTTTGGACGGTGGGAGGAAGCCGGAGTACCCGGAGAGAACCCACGCTGATTTTTGTGTTGTATTGATCGCAAATGTGATAAAACCCAGCTCACCTGTCCTGTTGAGTCCAGGTCCCTCTGCCCTGACTTTGGCTGCATCATGGGAAGGATCCACCTTTATTCTGAAGGGGCTAATAGGGATTTCCTGTTTTACACAATAAGTGTGAGATGTTTTTTAAATTCAGTTTTAACATAGATGTGCATTTAAGATTTGATCCAACTGTTGACCCCTCATTTACCTGATCAGCGAACAGCACCATGATGGTGTACTGTCCGGGACCCGGAGGCATGTACTTCACTGTGAATGTGTCGTTGTCGTTCTTGATGATGTCAAAGTCGATGTCAGCCTCGGCAGGTCCGACTACACCTGGAGCGCACTTGATGCCAATGCTGACATCACCTGCAGGGAAATAATAATTAACTCTATTACAGAGATTCAAGGTTATTTCTGCAGTAATATTCAAACATCATGTAGCAGTATTCCTGTACTATTTAATTTCTTTCTAATTAAACTCATAAAAACAAAACTTGGCATTACAGCATGTTTGTGTGCTGCACAGCTGGTCTGAATCTGAGTTAAAGTCATTCATTGGAGATCAAGCTCAACGATCAGAAAGACAAAACAATCTCCTATGTGTCGTGCATTGTGGTGGCGGGACATGAAAAGAGGACATTAGACATGAAACAGGTCTCACCCTGTCCGGCTTCACTGCAGTCCACAGTGAAGTAAGTCGGCTCGTTGGCCTTCAGTCCTGTCTTCTCCACACCTGGACCGTAAACTTTCACATTCTCTGGATGGCTGCCCTCTCCGATAGTCACCTTATTCACAACATTACCATCATTGTTGGCAACAATAAACCTGGCTTCTATCTAGACTCTAACAAATAAATGCAAAAGCTGAAATATGGAAGAAATCATGGAATATAAACATCCATGCTTTTAAGGAAAATTTTAAACTCATCTTTTTCTGCTAAGAAACATTTGAGGTGATACACTGAGCTCTCGACACACTATTATTAAAACACTGCAGCCACCGGAATACCTCAAGGCTCTATTATGGGTCCCCTAAAGTTCTGTATTTACATGACAGCATTTTGTCCTTCAACGAATAGAAATCGTGTTTAGCAGACATCTGCTTAAATTAAAGGTTAATTTAGTTTTTTCCATTTAATGTTTTACTGATTACTAACAAAAAACAAACCTGAAACTAATCTCACATAGTGTCTGTTGTAAGTTGGTAATAATTCAAAGAACAAGGTATTTGTATGTTCGTGTTAATGATTGACCAGTTTACACTGCAACAAACTGCAGACATTGTCAGTGGGATTAACAGATTTAAAGGATATACTTCAGTGACTTTAATGTAAGACTATATTTGGTGTTGGTTTTATACCCTGAATGGGCTGTTGGGGACGTTGACTTCACCCCAGGTGACGATAATGGTGTGTTTGATGGGTTTTGTGGGAATGTAAACACAGAAGTAGGTGCTGTCTCCATTATCTGTGATCTGGACGTCAATGGGGAAACCATCTGAATCCTACAACACAAACAGATTTACACTGGTGTGACTTTGAAAAGATGTTAATGTGTTATTAAAACATTACGGAGAGGCTGCCTCTGAATCCTCACCTGAGCATAGAGCTTCAGCTCTCCTCTGCCAGCTCCATGGGTATCAATGGTGAAATCAGCAGGTTTGTTAACAATGCAGCCCAAAGGCTCCAGACCTGGACCGTAACATTTCACCTGAGGAAGTAAACACATCACATGTTTAAAAATTAAACATGCAGGAAAATGTTTGAAACTCAACAAGGCTCTGATCTGACCTTCTCAGGGAAGATGACACTGGCAGCAGGGAGGATGTGGGCCATGAAGGGACTGTCCTTGATGTCCTCGTCATCACAAATAACATGGACGGCATAGTCGCCTGGTTCAGTCGGCCAGTATCGAACATCACACGATCCATCGCCTTTATCATCACACTCAATCTTAGCCTGGGAGGGCCCCTCGATAGAGAAACCTACACATAGACGCTGTTATTTAAACACTGCCTATCATTGATGAATGTGAAAACAATGGGATCTGCCCATGGAGTTCAATACTTTACATGACACACAAATATTCACAGAAATAGCAGGATATACCATCAGATCCAGAGGCTTTTGGACAGTGGCAAACATCTTACACACAATGCCCTGTTTTCAGATGCTCAAAAGTAACCAGACTGTTGATAAGGAGTAGGTCTGCAGGTTGTTATTCCATGACCACTTAAGCAAATAAAAGATGTGGAGTTCTGTTTGGTAGCTGTTTACTGAAACATATGAGGTGTTAGATTTCCTTGGTCTCGTTTCGTTTGATAGATGCAGCAGAAATGTTACATCCTTATTAAATTTAAAAATATTTTTTCAACAAGATGTTGAAGTACTGTGGATTGCTTTTGACCATAAGTCAGCACCTTAAGCTCTTAACGTTTTCCTGAGTCCCATCTTTATGTTATTGTAACTAACCGAGAGTTCCCACTTCAGTTCCAATGGCCTCCACCACAAAGTCAGCACTCTTCCCCACCATACCGGTCTCCAGACCTGGACCCCAGGCTCTCACTTTCTGAAGCCCTGCCTCCTCACTGACATAAACTTCAAATGGGCTGGAAAAACAGAACGAATTGATTAGTTTTTATCTTTATTTCAGATAAAAAAAAAAGTTTACATTTATGCACACAAGTCACTGGAGTACCTCAGGGTTCAATCTTGGATCCTCAATATCTTTAGTTTTATATGGCATCACATGGCCAAATGATTAAAATGCATGCATTTGTTACTATATGTGACATAATGCACAGCTGTAATAAACACTGTTAACTCCCCAAAATGTAATAGTATGTATAATCACTCCATCAACCTCACCTGCGAGGGATGCTGTGTCCGCCCCAAGTGACGGTTACGATGTACTTTCCTGCCATGACGGGGTAATAATTACACTCATACAGGCCATTTTCCATCTCAAGCACATTCACAGACTCCTCCAGGCCCTCTATATTAAAAATAAACATAATCCACAATCAGCCCACCTTTACTGAGCTAAATTTCAAATGAAAATAAAGCCAATTACCAAAAATAAAAACATTTTGTAAAACACACTCACAAATGTACATACACAGGAGAAACCTCTTTTTGGATATTCTGGAAAGGCCATACTGTGCTGAATCCATCATTAAAAATCTCACAAATATCAGCTATAGTCAGTGTTCTGTACTAAAAATAACAGGGGTTCTCTTCAGTTTTGTGTTTAAATGTGTTTCCTTAAAGGGATTTTAGCTCCAGTTGGTGAATCTCGTGGGTTGGTGAGTCTTGCTGTCTTACTTGGTCCTTTTACGGTGATTTTGAGCTCCCCGCTGCCGGCTCCTTTGGTGTAAACTCTGAAATCTGCCAATTCTTTCACTCTCAGACCCTTCGGCTGCAGACCTCTGCCAGATGCTCTGCAGGCGTTTGGGTTACAGGCTGCAAGGATCAGTCAGATGGAGGTTAAGACTGGGAAACGATGCTCAAATGATAATGAAACTCACACAAACACACAGAGCCTGTTTCATACTTCCTATGTAATCCTACACTGAATCGCCTGGAGAATCATCAGAATCTGTCTTATCTGTCCAACTGCCTCCTCCAGCTGAAGCCATAAAGTCGGCTGCTATCATGGAGGAGCTATGAAGCTTGAAATGGAGGGCTGAGTTGGAGTTAATTTGGTCTCAGAAATTAATAGTTAATCTCACAGGTTACTCATTTACTCTCTCAGACTGATCAGTGCACAGCTGATTGAACTCAAATGATTACTGTGTGTACAACAGTACACAGTGATTCTAACTAAAATATACTAACAACACACACACAGAGCAGCACGAGTTTCTCATTAGTCAGCTGATCAGCGCCATAAAATGCAGTTTGCTGAGGCTGAAAGGGAAAAGCAGCAAAGAGGAAGACGTGATGAAATCAGAATTCAGAGCTGAAGATTCAAGAAAAATACAAAATACACACAAACTTAATAGCAAACAGAAGGAAAAACTTGCTATAGATTGATATGTTCTTTAAACTTAAACTTAAGTTTGAAGCATCAGATTTGAGAACACGATGCACTCAGAGGATAGAGCGTCGGTTAGCTGCAGAAGGAAGAGTTACTGGAGGCGACGTGAGGAAGAACAGGCAGGGTTGATGATGATGTTGGGGAGGAGCAAGTAGAAGATCACTCTGGCATTTAAGCCTCTTCTTTGATTATATATAATTATGTGAAGTCACTTGCTAACCACTTTATTTTAAAGTGGTTAATTTTGTTGTTTTGCTAAGATGTTATTAACACTTCTTATTCTGTTTAGTTGTTATTCAAATTACAGATTCAAACCAATAAAACAACCCAGAATCTTCTTCATAACACACTTTTTCTTAATACCTCCTTATATAGTTGAACCCTGTTCAATTCTACAAAATTTCTTAAAATTAAAAGTGATACCAAGAAAATCTGAGCTGTTCTTGGGCTACTTTGTCAGTGTCGTTTTCCAGCCCTCAACGGTTCTTGTAGATTTTTTGTTAACCATCTAAATCAAACAAAAGTCTCCAAATGTTTACAAGACGTGACCCACCACACATACTAACCCACTCAGGAGAATATTCTGGATTTTTGCTGACACAAAAGTTGAATCTGTGGGCAATGGAGCTAAAAAAACAAAACAAAAACAAAAAACTGAGCAGTAAATAGCTTGAGTTACTTGGAATTGCTTTCTTTGCTGCTTTTATCAACCTACTGACCTAACAACATGTTCTCAGGATAGATAGTTTTGACAAAATGCATCCCAGAACACCACAACCAACCCAAATGTAAATTATTAAGCTTGAATTTCTACAGAACTAAAGTGTAATAAAATAATAATGATAAAATAATGATGAACTTAAATAATTCCTAATTATTTCTGATGCCATTCAAAAAGGGCTTTAGACTACCACATTCAGTTTCTGAGATGTAGAAAAAGAACAAGCTGCTCAGGATGAAGCAGTGCCAGGACATGCTGTAAGGCAGGGAACCCCCATCCATATGGGGCCAAAGTGAAGACAGTTTGAGTCGAAAAGACCAGGCTAGCGCAGGCAGGCTCCAGTTGCATCCTGTCAATGGCCTGTACTAACTTGGTCGCCTGGGTTTGGGTGGTGTTGGAGGAGGAGCTCTCCTGGTCTTGTCAGCAGGTGGGGTGCGTATGGACTGAGGTACAATCTGCACTGGAGACCCAGGAGGAGGGACACTCTGTGAAACTGAAGGAGGGAATAACAGTATGATGCATTTGTACATCGGCACAAGGAGGACAGAACCCAGATCGGTTAAAGGGCAGCGTCACCAAAGCAAGACGAACTCTCCAAATTCAACCAAATCAACCCAACCCAAACCAAACGAAAACTAAGCAAACCCAAAATAACCCAACCCAAATGCACTAAAATAAAGCAAACGAGCCAAATCAATCCAAACAAAACTAAAACAAATCAAACACAACCAACAAACCAACGCTAAATAAAACATAGGAAATCCAGTCAACCCAAAACAAACTATTCCAGACCTAACCACCTAACCAACATAAATCAAACCCGTAGACAGTTGGGATAAAGTTTAATTCTGCATTAATTCTGCAAAGTTAGTCTCAAGTCACTGGAATTTTCTCAAGTCAGTTGAATCAGGCTAGTCCCATTTTCAAAGATAAGTCAAGTTAGACTTCAAATTAAGGTAAGCTATTCCCAAACTCAGTGTCCTGGATCAACACGGTCCTGATTTATATCTTAAATCCTTGGAAATCACATTTCACGATTCTTAAGTTCAATATTGAAAAATCCCCTCATCTAATTCCAAATTAGTTTAATCCAACATGACATCCCAAGGCTACTTCTGCAACAAATTACAAGACAAGACCAAGTTGCCAATAATACCCTAAATTTAGGCTCCAAATTAAGACAAATTAGGAACGCTCCAAACATGACTTACAAGTCCTAACCAAAAGTAGCCAAATCCCAGATCAAGAACAGCCAAGTCAGACATAATCCAGTCCATATAAATATCCACATCCTGTTCCAGCAAACCAGAGGTGATCAAACACCACAGCCTAAAAACATGAAAGTCCATAGAGTGAACCATAAAGGAAGCACAGACAATCTCAGAAGACCTGGACTTGGACGATACCAAAGGTTCCTGTTACAAAATCCATTGAAGTTTAATGTTACACGCATGCTGATCAGAGATCTGTGCTGGTGAATGTATTACAATAAGAGACAGGGTCAGTTAAATGTTTAAAATAAATATTGTAAATATTTAAGTTGACTATATTAAATGAATGAAATAAAAATATATCTGCAGATTTAAAGAATTACATATAAGATAGGACTTTAGGACAAAATTGTGGTTTTCATTTTAAATCACTGAAGGAACTGCCTAGCACCTAGAATGCAGGAAAGAGTTAGAAAGGTCAGTTTGTAGTGTTGTAGACATAAAGTAAATGTTAATAGCCCACCTTCGGAGATGTGGACAGTGAAAGGACTTCTGGGAATCTGCTGCCCAGCAAAAGTCACACAGACGACATGAGGTCCCTCCAGGACAGGGACATAGGTGCACCGAAATACACTGTCGCCTCTGTTCTCCAGGACAATCTCCACTGTATCCCTGCGGCCATTTGAGTCCACAATGATGACGCCCACATCTCCAGCACCCGCTCCTGGTGTACGGACAGAGAATAACAAGACCTTTAAACAATGGAGGAGGAATGTGACAGTCACTGGAACAGTATCAGACAATGAAGGTCATCTGCAGGAAATATAGCAGTGGATACCCAGAGCTAATGGAAATATAGAGTCAGAGTCCCTCCGAGAGACCACAAAATGTTTTTGTGCATAATTTTGGTTTTAATTTGTTCTTTCAAGAGTAATGATGGAAGAAAAACTTTTCATCAATTTTCTTTTATTAAGGGAATGTAGCTCAGACAAACTAACAATACAATGAGACTTACCTGCAGTGTAAATATCAAAGTATGTAGGTTTGTTGGCCACATTTCCTGTTGGCTGCAGTCCCAGCCCGCGGGCCTGAACTCTGGTTGGGTCGCCGCCCATGGCTTTTGAAACATTTACAATGAAGGGGCTTCTGTCGATGTCCTGACCAGCAAACAACACCTTTACCTGAGTGGAAGAGGACCGCAAAGGCCTGTTAGGTTCACAAACATAAATTTGTGTTTCCATGAACTAAACAAAAGCTAAGACAAAGGAACCAGGAAACATTCAGAACCTGTCAAAAGGACAACACAAGAAACAGCTCCTTTATCCACACATGATCCATGTGAGTTATACATGTCATTGGTTCAGTATTCCCCAATCAGGGGTATAAGCATCACAGGGAGTTCTTCTGCAGAAAGATTAGCTCAAACATAAACATTAAAAAAATTACAGAGACCAAAATTGAGCAGACATCACCAGTTAAAGTTAAAAGGAACTGATAAATGGTAGCAAATAGATATGCATACATGATTAAAAGTGATAATTAATGGTGAAAGAGAATGCAGTTATTGATGAGTCAGTGAACAGTTATGCTAATGATTGTGGATGATGACATTTATTTGTATTTGTATTTATTTATCTTAAATGGTAAAGTCATCCTTGTCCAATGTAAATGGGTTCCCCTTCAAACATGAAGGGCTCTGGGTCCATGTTATAGGCTGTGCAGGTCCATCAGATGAAGAACGTTGGGAACCATGGCCCTGTATTTCTGATCAATAACATAAGAACCACTGTACTTCTTTCAGCCTTACAGTGAGAGCTTCTTACTTTATGAAGCCCCTCCACTTTGGGCAGGTAGACCACAGAGTAGGTTCGGTTCTTGTCGTTGTTGGGGATGACTCGGGCCTGATGGAGACAGAAATGATGCAGCATAATTTCAGTTATATTTAACTTTTGTGTCCTTTTAAATTAATGTGAGGGTGTGTTTGCACCTCTTCTGTGTGTCCCTCTGGATCCTCCACATAAACTAGAACTTCTCCCAGTCCAGCCTCCACCGTCTCCACCAGGAACTCTGCTGGTTTCAGAACCATGTTACCTCGAGGCTCGATACCTGCAAACACAGCGATCACACGTAACTTTATTGTTTGAAGTAATGAATGGAAATGTTTGTGAAAGTCCTCCGATAGCATCGAACTACGTAAATGGCGACATAGTTTTTCAGATGTGGTATTACCGTGTTAATAACAGAAGCTACAATAAAGTTGACTGTTTCTGGATTTAGGGCCGTAATGTGCTGATGTCGATAACATATTTAGAAAACTTGTTTTAATTCAGCTAACAGTACAAATAAAATTGCTATTTGAGCATGATTTCAGTTTAAATGTGCATCTGCATTTATTAAACATTTTAATATTCTGGAAATTTAGCAATGATCTTTTTCCACTTCAGTGTTTCATCTATGAAACAAAAAAAGGAGTTAAATAAGCCCAAAGACATCCTCAGATTAGATACTTTTGTTAGGATGCCTGGGTCGTTGACCCAGGGTGTTTGAGTTTATGTTATTATTTATACTTTCTAGTTTTTGGTTTCTTTGAGTTCCGTCTTATGGCTTATGTCTCCCCTATCACCTGCATCCCCTTGTCTAGTTCGCGTCTATGTGTATCTTAAGTTCCTATATCCCCGTGTTCAGTCAGTGTTTGTGTCTGCCCTGTTCCCACGTCTCTGTTCCCTTTGTAGTGCCTGCATGTGAGTCTGTGTCTTTGTTCAGTCTGTGTTATGTGTTTCCTGTTTTACTTTGAAGGTCTCTGTCTTATCTCAGTGTGTTCAGTTTACGCTTCTTTGGTCTCGTCAGTTCTAATTTGTCCCAGCTGTGTTTCCCTCCTGTTACTCATTCCCTGATTGCTCCCTCTGTGTATTTAAGCCCTGTGTTTCTTAGTGTCTGTGTCGCAATCTACCGTTTATTTTGCTGTGTGTTTTGTCAATCCGCCGGTGTGAGTTTATTTTTGACCTTTTTTCCCCAGTTATGTTATGTTTGAGTTCAGCATTAAAGCTGTTTTGGTTTAAGTTCTGTCTCCGGAGTCTGCACCTTGGGTCCTATTCCTGTCTGCACACAGCCACACCTAACAACTTTGTTTTGAGTAATGAGACAAATATCTAAATGATTGATGGAATTTTGAGGTATTACAATACGTTTTTTGTACAATCCCAATGAGTCGATTCTACCAGAAATTTTTCTAAAACCTCAATAAAACTTGAAGTTTGATTAATGAACTTTGTTCCTGTGCATTTTCCACTCACCTGGTCCGTAGGCCTTAGCCCTCTTGGGGTGTAGCGATTTGGCCCTCAAGGGGGCACCGGGCTTCAGTTTGGCTTTAGGGAACTGAGACAGGTAGGTCATCACAGAGTGCTCATCCACATTAGGATCGACGATCTCCTCAGGAGCAATCACCTGGAGAGGAAGGACAAGACGAAAATTGCATCAGCTCAACACACAGCAGCCACACACTCAAGCTTTATCGAACTGGAACTACATGTCCTTGCTAACGGTTCTCCTGTATGACTGGTAAGGTAAGTTTTCCATTTACTGACGATTTCTTCAGAAGTTTAAAAACCTTCAAGGAAAATTGTTTTGCAGCTAGAAATTTGTTTTCTCATATTATGCTTAACATCTCCTGATTTAGTTGCAGTTTTATTTCTTTGCTTTGCTTTTAAGTTGGAACTATGTTAAATGGACTGGTCCTTTTATAGCAATGTTCTACTCTAGCAATGTAGCTTGCTATCGCCAGTGTGTGAATGTGTGTGTGAATGGGTGAATGACTGAATGTAGTGTGAAGCGCTTTGGGGTCCTATGGACTAGAAAAGCGCTATACAAATGCAGGCCATTTACCATTTACTCGAACTCAGCATTCAAAGCACTTTTCACAACAAGTTATAATAATTTACGTCTTTAAGCATTTTTTTACTAACCCAGAAACACACATACACACACACACAATAGAGGCGCTTAGGATCGAACCACCGACCTTCTGATTAGGGGATGCCCTGCTCTTTCTCGTGAAGCTCAGAGTGGTAGGACATAAATTAGCTGATGAGCTTGTGAACATGTCAGTAAACCTGTTACAATCAATACATTTCCAGCTGCAAATACTTATTTAAAAAATAACAGCTGGAAACTTAAAAACAATTTCATTTTGCCAGAAACACATCAGATGGCCTCGATAAAGACGTCTCTAATCTCCAACAGCTGAAGTGAGTGAGTTCATAAGAGATTGAGGGAGTCGAGTCCAAAATCCTCCATGGAAGAGAAACTGGAGGGAAATCAAAATGAATGGTTTCATCTGATCAGAAAATCTGTTTTTTAATTACATAAATAACAAAAGAACAGAACACGTGAGGGGTCGGTGAAATGGTAAACAGCTGCTTGCTCAGCGAAGGAGAGTGAGAAGACGTCTGAAATCTCAGAGGAAAACCGCCTGAATCAACCTGAGAACAGTGCAAAGAGTTTTATCATTATTGTCATCGTTATGTGTTTTTTCCACTTAAGCGCTCCTTACCAAATCATTTCCCTCTAATTTCTTGTGAAAACATTTATACATTATTCCTCTCTTTACAAGTTCTGACTAAAAAATTTCTGCGTTTCTCATTTAAACGACTCTGGCAGTTGAATTTTATGATTAAACTTTCTGGGAAATTAGAGAGGCTTAATTCACCTCCGACCTGCAGAAATTAGGCAGCAGCTGAACTCAGACTCTGACTTCGTGCCTCAGACTACTGAGTGAACAATCGCTTTGACTCATCTGCTCTGCTGCTAATTTAAACTGCAGCCTGCTCACATCTCTGCAGGCTGAAAATAGAGTCGAGCGTGTGAATCATCCACATGGATCATGGCTCAACCACGACTGCTATTTCTGAAGTTCAATTTAATCGTAACAAATATATCCTCTGAGCCTGAATTCAAAGGAACCACAAAGCTCACCGGCAGATATAAACAGCATACAGGTCAACTTATCCCTGATTCATCCATGTTCAGTGAAGCAGAGGCTTTTATTTTGTAGCTGTTTCCTAGATTTTGGCTCTGATTTTCTCATTAATCAGTAAGAAGAAACTCAGAGAACAGACACTGAATGTGTTGCAGTCCGTGCGCAGGTAGGTGTTACCTGTGGCACTCCCAGCCAATCGTCAGCCTGTTGCATGGCTTCCCGGGCGTTCTCCACTGGCTGACTGGGATCCCATGTTTCCCAGTCGGGACACAGACCTGAAGGCAGCACAGACAGAGAGGTTTCATTATGTACAGGAGACTAGTCTGTCCTGCAGGACGACGTTCAGTCTGAGTCGCCTCTGCTGCAGAACATCCGATGAGCTCCTGCTTAACAGTTTGCAGAGAAAATATTTCAAAATAAGATTTATTTTTCCTTGATTTGTGTAGCGAGTTCCTTTTTGTTCAAGCTTTAGAAACTCAGAACATGTCTGACACGAGTTCATTTCCATAAGAGACAAAGTTTGGGAGTTAATATCAAACTAACATGAAAAAAACTACATATTCGATTTATGCCACATATTAAATTATGAACATAAAAATATGTGATATGGGCTCTTTATGGACTTTGACTACAGAGTACTTTATAATTAAAAGACACTTTGACTACTTCTGTTTCATGTGCACAATTTTCTCTAACTCGCATATGCTTCACTGTGAAATTACAGAATATTCTTGAGAAAACAAACAAATGTCTAAAATTTGTTGTAATTATGTCTGTATTTTATATTTATAAATGGATGAACGGGTTTACTTTGTAATCTAGGAGAAACCAGCTTTGTA
The DNA here is from genome assembly GCF_057382275.1 of Copadichromis virginalis. Lineage (NCBI taxonomy): Eukaryota > Metazoa > Chordata > Actinopteri > Cichliformes > Cichlidae > Copadichromis > Copadichromis virginalis. Next base: position 17,402,727 of record NC_140634.1, read on the forward strand.
ATGAAACTGTAGGTTTAGTTATTACAGGTTTTATTTTGATTGAGCCGGTTTACTCGTTTCAGTTCTTGTTGGTTTTACATACAAACAGAGGCAGCAGACGCTCATCATCAAACCTCGTCGAGGGTCAGACTTACAGAGTCAAAGTAAGAAGATCTTCTCAACATTTCTATTTTAATGCACTTTGAATTATTTGTAAATATTTTCACAGTTAAGTGCTGACTATGAACTGGAAATGGAGGAGGTGTTGCAGTTAGTTAATGCAGGTCTGTTATACGGAAATATTAAAGATAAAAGTTTCCGATGATGAAAGAGAAAAAGAAAAAGCATTTATGAAACTGGAGCAGAAAACATGAATAAAATATGTGACTGTTATTAAACATAAAACAGGAGGATTCTTCTGTTAGACCTTAATCAGAGAGAAATGATGATGAAAACAAAAAATATGGAACAATATGTTCAGCCAGTTTCTTGTAATCAGCCCTGAGCACACACACTTTGTCCTCATAAATTACTTGAACACATTTCCACAAAGGTAACGAGCCTCTGGCTGCATAATAAGCTTCACAAACTCAAAAATGAGATCAGAAAATATCCGGCACACCTCACCCTGGACTGAAAAACTCAAAATTAGCTGAACGTTAAAGCTGATGAGTTATACATATTTGTCCTTCGCTGCTCTCTGATGAGGATCAGAGCAGAAACTGCAGATTTCAGCTGCTGCTTGTTTCCTGAAGCTGCTGACATGAAGCAGAAACACAGAAACACTCTGAGCCTGAAGCTGATAAGAGGATTAACTCCTCCTCCTCCCCAAGTGTGCTGTACAAACTTCCATGTGAAGATTTCAACTTTTCCTGCAAAGTCAAGACATTTTTACAGCCTGACTCCAGGTTAGTGGGGCTGGATCAGTTCCAGAGCGAAGCACTCAGCCGATGACCAAACCCTCCAGACATCGATACAGGAAGTTAAATATCAGGTTTTCTAGAGAAAACTTTGACACAGGAACAAATCGATAGTTTAGATTTAGCAGCTGCTTCACATCAGCTCACAGATTATTTAAGCACATGTTCACTTTAACTGACAGTTTGACGGCTTCAGGGAAAGTTTTTATTTGACAGCGTCTATATTTTCCTGGAAGCTTTCCTCAGCTTCCAGGAAAACAGCAGCCGCTTTTCTTTAAATCACAGGAACGTTTTAAAGAAAACCAAACTCAGTCAGCTTCCTGTCTTAAAACATTTAAACTACTTTTACTGATCATTTTTAACTTAAACATCAGCGTCTCTGCACACTGTGTGCAGTGTCAGCGGGATCCTACCGGGGGCGCAGTTGTCCACCAGAGCTCCCAGCGCCTTGCCGTCCCTCCAGTCTCGGTGGAAGTTGGTGATGGGGAGCTGGGGCACCTTGTTCTGGATCCAGCCCAGCAGACGCTGTTTAGGAGTCAGTTTCTTGGCGTCTTCGTCATCCTCGTCCTCCCACATGGGCATGGAGATGGAGTAGTGGAGGATCAGGGTCCAGATAAGACCCAGGATCAGCTTCAGATTCCCATCCACGATGGCTTTGGAGTCTGAAATAAATACAGAGTCATTCAGGTGTTTTAATGTGAGTGTCTTTCCAGGATTGAGTGCTCTAGCAAATCCACCCTGAGGTCAGACTGAGCAACAAAACCCAGAACTACATGTCAGACTCTACAAGCATCAGTTAGCAGGTTAAAAGTCAAAGTTCATGACAGCACAATTAGAAAAAGACTAACAGGTATGGCTGTTTAGAAGGGCTGCAGAGCTCAGAGAGCTGTGCATGAATGAATGCTGCAAACCTCAATGAACTAAAGCATGGCTGTGAAAAAGAGTGGACTAAAAATCCCCCGCAGAGATGAGACGGACTGATGAAGTCACACAGGAACCATCAGTGCAACTTACTGCTGCTGAAATATGAGATGGACTTAGTTTCATTAATTAAATAAAGACACGGTGTAATGTGTCATGGTTGTTTTTTCTTATGAGGTTGTTTTTAACTTTCTTTGTATCATGACTGTAGATGATTATATTTTTATACTTTTACGTGCGCTGTTGTGGTATTTTGATTCTGTGACGTGTGGAGCATCAGTGAACAGATGTTAACAGCTGGTTTTGATTAATTTAAAGTCACGTTCAGCTGAATTTGATTTCCAACATTTCGTGACCCAGTTTCCTGTTCTGCCAAAGAGTGCCAAAATAAAAGTTCACGTCTGCTCTCTGTTTATCTTTCAGACATCAGGAGACTTATTTTTTTCTGTCATCGTGCAGAAAAGTTTCATCCATCGACAGCAGCGAGCAGCATGATGTCATGCAGCCCCCGCTCTGAGGAATGAGGTCAGTTTAAATAGGAAACACATGCGCGCACACACACACACACACACACACACATACACACACACACACATTAACAGGAATCTGATGGAGGACACCCTCAGACACATTTCTCCTGCTCTGCTGAACACTGCTGTTGTTTTCTGTCACACACCTGAATTCTCAGGTGAATTTGCTTTCTTTCTATATTGAGGTCAGCTTGGCATGTGAACATGTCGTCTTTAAAACAGCAGAAAACCTTGTGTTTCCCCCTGAGTGTTGTTAAAATTTCTGAAGGCCTACCCAATCAGGAGGCGAGGAAACCAACTTCTAAACACACAGCTGGAGTTTCACTCACGCTTTGGCTGTTTTCAGCGCCTTTAACTTCACATTACCACATACAAGCAACACGAACACTGCCTGCCAGCTTATTTTGATGATGTGAGCTTTATAGATAATTGGGTAACTTTCTGAGGGAAACCTGGTCTTGTTAGGAGAGATGGTATCCGTCCCACATTGGATGGAGCAGCTTTCATTTCTAGAAATCTGGTCAAATTTATTAAAACCACCAAAATGTGACTATCCAGAGTTTGGACCAGGAAACAGAGTTGCAGTCTTACACGCCTCTATGCAGCTTCTCTCCTGTTATCCCCCCAAAGCCCCATCGCCTGTGTCAGCTCCCAAAGAGACAAACTAAAGACCAACTAGTAATAATGACTTAATGAACTTCTTCACAAATAAAATTTTAACTATTAGAGAAAGAAATATTCATAATCCTCGCACAGATGTAACACTATTTATTTAGTCTTTTACTCCAATTAATCTTTCTGAGTTAACTTCAGTAATTACTTCTCCAAACCATCGTGTCTTTTTGACCCCATTCCTACAAAACTGCTCAAAGAAGTCCTGCCATTAATTAATGCTTCAATCTTAAATATGATCGGCCTATCTCTAATAATTGGCTATGTACCACAGGCCTTCAAGCTGGCAGTATTTAAACCTTTACTTAAAAAGCCAGCACTTGGCTAGGGATGGGTACCGGTGTCCGGTGCCATGATGGCACCGGTTCTGACATAAACGGTAGTAACCAGACCGAAAAGCAGCGCACATTTCGGTGCTTTATTTCGGTGCTTTTTTTTTCCTGAGATGTCATACACTTTAGATTCTAGCCGATCATTTTACGTTTCCGAGGATAGTAGGCGGGTCCAGGTACGTACGTTCTTTTAGAGCAGAGCTACAGATTAAAAATGCCCAAGGCGAAGCGGTCAAAAGTCTGGCTGTACTTCACAGCAAAATATGCAAACTCAGCAGCCTGCAACAAGTGCTTTAAGCTGATACTGTGATACTGTCAAAGGAGGTAACACCTCAAATCCGATGAAACACCTGGCGACGCATAGCGTTTTTTTTTTTAAAAGCCGAGAAATGCGCCGTATTTGATAGCTTGCTGCGAGACCTCACACCGAGCACATCTACTGCGGGTGTGGTGCCTGTTATCGGACCCGGAGTTAGCATCATCCCCCAAAAACCCAAAGAGGAGAGTCCTGGCCCCTAGCCCTGCCAGTGTAGCAGAAATGATGACGGATGATGATGGCAGCAGCAGCCGTTCTTCTCTGCGTGAGTAGCTTAATGTTGTTCGTGTGTAATTTACGTTGAGTAGGCTAACCACGTTATTACATTAATGCATGTAAGGTGAACTAGCAAACATCATCATAGCTACATGCGGCTGTCCTCTTGTTTGATGGCAGATACTCCCTTCACCCTGGCCAAAAAGGCTAAAATGACCAAAGAAAAAGTGGAAAACAGTTAAACATGAGAAGTTTTTGGACAAAGTTTGTGTTTGTCCATTGTTTAAGCACTGCTTCCAGCCAAGAGTGATACCATATATGCCCCATAGCTGCAGAAAAGGCTAACATTGTTATCTTTTTACAAAAAACCAGCTGAACATGAGAGGTTTTTGGACCAATTTTGTGCTCTCCATTCTTTAAGCACTGGTTTGAGCACCGTTTAAGTACCGGCACCGTTTCAAAAGTACCGGTTTGGCACCGGTATCGGATAAAACCAAAACGATACCCATCCCTACACTTGGCCCAGCTGTATTAGCTAATTACAGGCCTCCAACCTTCCTTTTATCTCAAAAATCCTTGAAAGAGTAGTTGTCAAACAGCTAACAGATCATCTGCAGAGCAATGGCTTATCCGAAGAGTTTCAGTCAGGTTTCAGAGCTCATAGCAGCACAGAAACAGCTTTAGTGAAGGTTACAAATGATCTTCTTAAGGCCTCTGACCAGAGTTGGCAAAAGTAAAGACATTCTGTACTTAAGCAGAAGTACAGGTACTACTGTTAGAAACACACCACAAAAAGGTGAAGTACTGATTTAACTTTACTTCTATACTTAATTAAAAGTAAAAAAGTAAGAAAGTATAAGCAGATCTTTGGAAGACATTTCTATGTCTTGCACAATGCTAACTGAACCTTGTGCTATATCAACATAATGATAAAATAATGTCAGTAGATGGGAATACAAACTTTAATCTAACTTTTTTAATCCTAATTATTTTCAGTTTGAACTGGAAGAAAAAGAAGGAAAAAATAAATAAATCTATATTTCTGTTGCCTGCATTGTAGAGGGTGACTTTACCTCTAAACAGGTACAGTCAATGTGTACAGTCAGGGGTTCAAGTGGATTCAGGTGTGTGTGTGTGTGTGGGGGGGGGGGGGGGGGGGGTGACGACGATATGACGATTTCTACTGAGTGCTAAAGTTGGTATGAAGGTGGAATTCAGTGAATGAGTCTCTGCTACACTTGATGTAAAGTTACTCTGACCATGAAACCACAGCCACTGTGCACCAGTCACACACTGTCATTAGGTCAAAAAAATTAATCTAATTAATTAGCGACTTTATAATTAATTAATCTCGAATAATCGCATTTAATCACACAAGAAAATTTGTCCAAGAGTGCTTTTTTTTTTTTTTTTTTTTTTAAATTGAAAAGGGTTTTAGTGGGTGACAGAATCAAATAATAGACATGGACATGTATTGTAACTCAACCTCTTTTAATTTCTGGAAGAAAAAAAAGGATTTAACTCAATCCAAAACAGAGAAACCTAACATCCCTGTTCAAAATTGGGCAGACTTAACAATAAAGTGCCATTTTAAGTACATTTTCAAAATTGTATTGTCTTACAATAATAATAATAAAAATGTCAACATAAAGTGCAGGTTTTCTTCTTAAAAAAGATAAGGCAGAAACATAAAAGGTTATTTCAACAGCTTCACCTTTAAACTCTAAGTAACCTTATTTTGTACATTAGGTTAAAACAGTGTGATCATTGAACATTTTAGTGCAAAACATAACAAACCCACTGGACTCACAATACCTCCATGGTTATTTACTGTCCGTCTTCTTCAGCCAGTTACTTAGACAAACTAGTCTGTTCACATTTTCTGAGCTGAAGGTAGCTTTCTTTTTTGTTACTGTGACCTGCAACTGAGAACAGTCTCTCACATCTGACAGAAGTGGCAGGACTAATCAAATACTTGCAGGCCAGGACAGACAGCTGTGGGTGGGTCCCTGCTCGACTGGACCACCACTGCAGCGGGCAGTCTGTCTTGCTGATGGTGGATTCTGCTCTGTACAAACTCAGGGCCCTGTTACACAGGGCTTCCTCATCTGAATCAGAGTCTGAAAACAACGAAGAGAAGAGGAGGCTCTTTGTCTTTGCTGGCTCCTTTGTGGTGGCATCTTTACACTGTTCCTGCAGCGGCCTCAAGGCTGGTCCAAACCTCTTTTCGCTCTCCCCTTGCAAGATACTCTAAATCCTTAAAGCATGGGTCAAGCACAGTCGCTCTGATGTGTGCCTCAGTGTATTCAGTATACCAGGAAATTGTGCATTGACAAAAGTTCCCCTTTGCTTGGAATACAAATTGCAATTAAATGCATTATTTTTTTGAATGTGTTATTTGTTCAAAAAAAAAAAAAAGAATAGCAATTAACGTGTTAAATTCCCACCCCTACTTTAAATCCATCACAGTGCAGAAAACTAACCTATTTATCCTGCACTAACCTGCAGAGGATTTCAAATAACACAGTTTGTCTGCCTCAGTTTGTTTAGCAGCATGTTTCACAATATGAAAAAACATAATTTCACATGTACAGACCTGATATCTGATTTTAAAAAAACGAAGACTAGATGCTGAAGTACCACAAACACACAGCTTATGGACACCTGCAGTGGTTGTGGTAACCCCCACCCCCCACCCCACACACAAAAAAACACTGTCCCACTTTAACCTGTGACTTTGGCATAGTCATCTCTTTTTATGCCACATCTCCTGGAGATTAATAAGTGAACAGGATTTCCTTTCATGTGTTTGACGTGAGGAACTGATGTGAGTGATGACATAATAACTCCCCTCAAATGTGTTATGGCAAAAGTAATTAGTCTGCTTTGGAAATTTAAGGAGTAGAAAGTACAGATATTTGTTTAAAAAGAGTAAAATTAAAAAGTATTCAAAAAAAAAAAACTCAATGTAAGGTCCTGACTCTGCCCAAATAAAGATATTTTATATTAAGTTATATTAAGGTTTAAACTGACATTAAGTTAAGTCTAATGAAAATAAGTTTTCTTTAATATCTTCCTGCTGGAAATGATTGAAACACGACTCTGCATGTCTGAAACCACAGCAGCCTCTGTAAGGCAGATAAATTGTTCTGTGTCTCCTGGGATTAATGTTATTTTAAAGTGAGATTAAGGTTAGTTTAAGGTTAAGCCTGAAGGAAATAAATCTCAGTGTGATGTCCTCTGAGGTGATGGAAACACCACTGCGTCTGTTCCCAGTCATTAAATCATATTTTCCTTCTCTGAGCTCAGATGACCTTTCTTCACCCCTCAGGAAACTCGGAGCCCAGAGATTAGCCCGGTCCGGTGCCCAGAGAGGAAATGTGTTTGGAGTGTCGCTGTAATCTTTCCCCAGGAAACAGGAGCTGCTGCAGCAGTTGGCCTGGCCTTCCCTGCCTGATAAACACAGTTTATTCTGCGATCATTTAAATAGTTTATGGTGAAGCACAGAAATAAATATCAGCTCATATTCAGACATGATCGTCACCACTGATTCTTATTTCCTGTGGCTGGAAGTAGAGCAGGGTGATATGGCCAAAAATATTTATCACGATATATATTTGAAAATTTGCGATAACGATATAACTGACGATATAATTGATGCGAGACAAAATACAACTCCACAACATTACTAGCGCAAAAAGACAACCTTCCATTTATATTCACTTAAACAAGAAGCTGGTTTTTATGTACATTAAAGCTTTATAAAAATGTAACAGTACAAATGCAAATTGCTTGCTGAAAGTTTAACCAAAAGGCATTTCCACTAGAAATGGGCTGACATGTCCTGAGCATAACCATGTATAATATCCACTGAAGTTAAAAAGAGGTGCTTTGCAACATTAAACTGCAGTGTGCAGTACGCATTTTTCGGACCATAAGGTGCACGGGATTATAAGGCACATTAAGCGAAACAAAGCAGTCAGATAAATCAAACTTTATTAAACTCATTCTTCTTGCTTCCTCCATTTCTGTACCATTGATTCCTTAATGTTGAATTCTCTGGCAGCTGCTCTATTCCCATGTTGTTGCAGTATATTAATGACTAACCTCATATTGTGGATGGATTATCTCAGTTGTTCTCCTGACTGAAGTTTGGTCCGTTTACAGCATCCTGCCATGCGATTGCATTTGTCTCTAACCATGAAGAACCTTCACGTTAACTTTTATAAGTGGAAAAGTGTTAGTGTTCGTCCTCCAGCTTCACTGTTTATGTTATGCTAACATAGCTGTGTCGCTAGCGATCACGTAGCACATCATTATATACCAGCTAGCCCAACTTCAGTAACCCTACAAACGTCACTGCTGTTTAGTTTCCTGTCTTCATTTATGTTGGAAGTGATAGCAGAGGTGTACGTTTGATTTTTTTCAGAAATCTCTCAGTCAGAACATGCAATATCATGCTTAGGTAACTAGCGAAACTAGCGAGCTAACTTCCGCTAGCTTCCTGCTAACTTCTAACTCCGTTAAATGTAATAACTTTTGTTTTCATGGATGCCTGGAAGTTAAACTTTATAGTTACACCTCGTAAAGCAGCAATGCTGATCGTTTTATTAAAGATGAAAGAATTTAGACAGTTTTTAACTCTAAGTGATGCTGCAGTGTTGTTTGACCTGAAGCATACGGAGTTTAGGACCCAGATTACTCCCAGATTTAAGAGCATCTTAGTCCGACAAATACGACAATAACAACGGCCGCTTGCATGTTCTGCAAAAAAATGTGCTTTGTTGTGTATCTGACGGACAAACACCAAACCAGTTCCACATCACGGAAGTTGCACCATTTTTACAAACCAATTCTGGTTCATCTGTTTCACTCAACAATCGGCCATGTGCGTATGAAAACAAAGGCACTGCGCATGCGCGTTTTACTCCCATTCTATCGCGATATTTCATTTTCCTATCGTTGCCTAACATTATACCGGTATTACCGTGAACGGTATAATATGGCCCAGCCCTAGCTGGAAGGCTTTCTGGAAAATGTGAATGTGTGTTCAAAAAAAGTGATTTATAATTTGGAGAAGGTGGGTTTGAGCTACACGTGCTCTGAGCGCCGCGTCCTGTAAACAGAAGCTGAGTCGAGGTGAGTTTTCTGTAAAAACCCCCAAAGGCTCTAAAATCAGGACTCTGCCAGCCGCACAACAACTCATCTGTTCGTTAATGTCCGACAGCCACGCTCGCCGGTCGTCATTGGTTACCAAACAAACAGGCCACCTAGAAACAATGGAGTCCTGATAGAAAGCCTGCAGCGTGAGAGGAAAACAGCCCCCCCCCCGTCACCTCCTCCATCACCTCCTCCTCCTCCAGAACAAGCTCGAGGGTGACGGAGAAGCTGTGTAATGTGACATTTAGAAAGAAAGGCTTTATGAGCTGCAGAGTGGAGAGAGGAAGACATGGAGGGAGGGTGGAAAAAGCAAAGAACGAGGATGACGATGTAGGGAAAGAATTAAAGAGGAGGGTCTGAGCTCTGCAGGAGTCCAACAACAGGAAGTTAAAACAAGTTGCCAGCCAATCCTCCGGCTACCTGCTGACATGGCGTCCAGTCTGCTGTCGCTCTTTATCTGCACGTTTTTAAAACGCAGCCCTGAGAATAGAGTCACTGCTGTAAACTCCACTCTGTGACTATGAGAGGAAGATCACCTACGCTTGGACTCACCAATGTCCACAGTCTGCTTTTACAGGTGGTTTAACCACCAGCCTGACATCACCGCGTCCTCTTCCTCTCTGAAGAGTGAAAGTTACTCATCCTTTCATCGGATTCCTGTCAAGCTCAATTTGAAAAAGGAGAGTTAAACAATCCAAGATCAGGAGAAAGTCTGAATGTCTCCATCACTGGTTTAACTGGAAGCAGACTGGTGTCAGACAGTCTGAGGCCAGGCTTCCTTTGAGCCCTCACAGTGTGACCTCAGTAAACTGAAGGTGGTTTAAAAGGACAAATGAGGTCGTGACAGACTGATGGAGTGCAGATAGTTTGTGTGAGCACCCGTCCAAGGCGCAGGCTGGTACGCTGATGTTCACGTCTGTGTGGGAGGATTTCTACTATCTGCTGAGCTGCAGTCACACAGAGGTCAAAGCGAGGTCACGCCTGCAATACGAAGGCAGACGAAACAAAGAAAACCTCAATCTTCAACATTCAAACTGAGAAAAGGGACTTTTAAAGGCTCTGTGTATTTTTCACAGTGAATATCAACAAAGCTTCAAACACTCTCAGATTACAAATTTCTTTTCACGACCATCACCACGTCATCTTGACTCAGGCTGATACCCCTCCCCCCCAAACAAAAAAACAAACAAACAAAAGAAAAACAAAATCAGGCAGTGCTGTTCACAGTTACTGGGTAGTGTCCCTCAGCACGCTTCCAGAAACTGGCCAATCAGAAGAAGGTTAGCTGTAAAGTGAAAAGAGCTAAAACAGTTTGTTTCCGACAGAGTATGAACTGACGGGCTGCACCGACACGCAGGATCAGATAAAGAAGCACTATTATAACATTTTGAACTGTGAATCATGCAAAGCTGCCCTGGCACAGTATGAAAACAGGCAGCTGGATGTGAGCAGAGCAGGAAAGTATATGTAGGTCGTTTAGTATCGGGGGAAGAAATGAACATGAGGTGAACTCTGACTGCAGGAAGCTGAATTTAACATAACATAAAGTAGATTTTACCCTTTTTAGTGCATTTAAGCAATTCGCAGTCTGATTTTACTCGTGAAGCATTTTAAACACTACAGGAAGGAGTGTTTTTTCAAAATAAAAGCCTGAAAAAATATTTTTGGACTGCCTTTTGAGTGGGTCACTTTTGTAAAAGCTCTTCATGAAGCTGAAGTTTACAAGAAGAAACAGAACAACAGCCTGCTGTCACACAAACATCCACCCCGAGCACCTGCTGGATGGAGCGAAGATAGAGCTCATTCAGTCACTGATCAGCTGCTCCCGAACTTCACTGGAAGCTCAAACCTGATTTCTGTCTGAGCAGATGGACGGCAGCTGAGTAAATGAGATGTTGTTGTTTATCCTGGGAGACTTCACAAAGACCACAACTATTTAAAGACACACACACACACACACACACACACACGTGAGCTATAAAAGACCAAAGTCTGCTGATCGGGCCAGCAGCTGGTTAGGATTTCTGAGTGTGCTGCTCTGGTGTTTCCCCCTCAGAGTCCACACAGTGACATCAGGTGTACAATGAACTTTTATCCCTCCATCAGCTTTGTACCTCAAAGCATGCCCAGGTGTGAGAAATACGTGTTATTACTGCAATATTCAGCGCACAAACATGTACTCTATCAGTAGTTTAACACATTCTCTTCCTCTGAATGCTTTCTTGAATAAAGGAGGTCAAAGCAGTTACCTGGACACTTCAAATGCTCTGCTAGACATGAGCAGGTCAGTCAGGAGGGAGCTGATCACCCACCAGACCTAGAGCAAGGATCTACTGGATTTCCAGGCTGTACACGTCGCGCACGATGTTCAGGCCTCCGTCCTCCTCAGTGAGGAGAGCTTGATCCAGGAACAGTAACATTTACATCTCAGGGTCCTGCTTGGTTCTCTGAGCTGCTGAAGACCTGAAGCACCATCACTGGACAAAGGTAGTGGCATATGACACCAGCCATCAACCGCCTATATCATTTAGCCCCGCTCACACCTTCATGCATTTGATCCGCCTCCAAATTAAATACCACTGACTCCCCGTCATCTGTCAGGACTGAAGAAGACCTTTGGATGAGCCGTGAAACGAGTGCAGCCAGCGCCAGGCATGAGGAGCTTAGATACCGAAAACACCCACATATGAGCAGCAAACAAAGGACTAAATGTACCTCAGAGTTCTGGTTAAACGAGGCGAGGAGGGACAAGGAGATAGACAGGAAGTCAAAATCAATATAAGACACCAGACAAAACTATCAAAGTAAAACAGGAAACAAACAGTTGAACAGACTGAGAGGAATATGAAGACATAAAACAGATATATATCAGAGTTCCAATAACACAGCTTAACATCTCACCCTGACAGACAAACTTCAGGCACCCGAAATCCTGCCAAGTGTCCCTGGCTCCACAGGGAGGTGTCCCTCAGCAGGGACACTTGGCAGGAGCCGGGATCCGTTTGTCAGATGGCGTGATAGATGTGAGGTATATCCTCGTGTAGCAGTGACGCTCCGGTGTCATCCTCATCAAGGCGCCTTCCTTCTGACAACACCACCCAGAGAAACCCGACACGTGAGACGGCTCAGAGGCTGTTTGGAGCTGATATGAATAAAGCCGTGATTTCATGTGAGATTCCACAATTTAAGACACCCTCCACTGGATTATAGTGCAGGTGAGGGTCAAAAGAAACAGGTGGGTCAAAGAGAAATGTGCTGATCTGAGAGGCGATCAGGAGGAAGAACGGAGATGAGAGAAAAAATGCTTTCAGAAAAGGAAGTGTTAATCATTTATTTTCACCAATCAACAAAATGCAGTGAATAAACAAAAGAGAAATCTAAATCAAATCAATATTTGGTGTGACCACGCTTTGGCTTCATAACAGCATCAATTCTTCTAGGTACACTTGCACACAGCTTTTAAAGAAACTCGGCTGGTAGGTTGTGCCAAACATCTTGGAGAACTGACCACAGATCTTCTGTGGATGTTGGCTTCCTCACATCCTTCTGTCTCTTCATATAATCCCAGACACACTCGATGACGTTGAGATCAGGGCTCTGTGGGGACCATGCCATTACTTCCAGTACTTCTTGTTCTTCTTTACACTTAAGATAATTCTTAATGACTTTGGCTTGGCTACATTTGGGGCAAATAAACAAGCGTTCATATTTCTGAAAGCATTCTTTGTTTAAAGCATTTTTTCACATTACTACATATATGTACATATACATATGTATGTACACACACACACACACACACACACACACACACACATATCCATCTTATTCTCTTATCCTAGTGGCAGCAGTCTAAGCAGAGAAGCCCAGCCTCCTCCTCCAACGACAATGAGCATGGAGGCGTTCACAAACCAGCCGAGAGATCAAATCTCTCCAGCGTGGAACTTTTCTCAGTCTGTCTGATTTTTTAGGGATGTAGCTCTGCAAAGCCAATGTACCACTGTTAGATATTGTTAGATACCCCAGATCTTGCACACACACATACAACACACCACACACTAATCAATAACTTATAATAACTCTGTCAGCTGGAGCCTGAACACATCATTCCCCTCGATGTGCTCAGGCTCCGGCTGCTGCTTCAAATGCTTCACAACAGCTGTGGCGACAGCTGACACACACATGCACACAAACACACACACACCCTCACCCTCTTGTCATGTGGTTGGTCTCTGTCTGGGGGGGGGGCAGTAACTAAAGTGAGTCTTTGTTGTTCAGACTCAAACTGGACGTTTACTGCAGAGTCTACAGTGTGACAGTCAGCAGATCACACCAGATCTCTCTATCTCTCTTCTCTCAAACACACACACACACACACACACACACACACACACACACACACACACACACACACACACACACACACAGGGGAAGTCCGGGGCTTTGAAAAATCTCATTCTTTCCCTGCAGTCCATTTGAAATTTTGCTGATCTTATTGTTAGGTACTCCTCCTTGATCCTCCTCCTGTTTTCCAGTTTAAAGGGTGTTCTTCCTCCCCACCATCTCCAGTTTTGCTTATTAGCTCATCTGGTAATGGGCTCCTACTCCCCCACATCACCCTCAGCTAGTTTAAACTGTTTTGAGGTGATTTCTGCTGTTTGTGCAGCTGTTCCTCTCAAACTTCACAAATACCCAGTGAGGCTCAGAGGGAACAAAGACCAACTAGCATGTAGACGCCCAGCACTGAAACATCTGTCTCCAACAGTGGCTTAAACACGCTCCCACATCTGGAAATGACCAAACAAGCTCACTTTAATCTGGTTAAGTTGGACCCTTGATGTAGTTTCCAGCATCCAGCTGGTGTCACGCTGCCTCAGTGATACTTAGAGATGCTGAGCCATCGTTAATGAAAGCTGTCCCGCTGACTCATAACAGATTGATTCTGAGGTTTCCAGGAGCTCTGAGAGAAGGAAGGTGCAAACACACCACAGCTTCAAAGAGGTGGGTTACTGGTGCAGATTAAACCATCTAAACCCAACAAGCTCATAACAAAAGAAAAAAAGTGCAAACATAAAAGTCCAAACGGGGCGTGACCACAGCCTCCTCATTAGTTTCGTGTTTGCCGGTGCCTGACAGGAAGTGTTCAGCAGGGAGGATCAGGACAGTACGAGGGTGTCTTATATAACAGCCTGTGACGTCCTCATCAGGAGCTTGGAAGGAGCCCTTCTTTGGAGGTCATGGTTCGAGTCCCGCTGGGAGCTTTGAGTTTTTCTTTAGTATGACTTTTTACTCTCACTATTATATCCTGGTTGAAGGTTCAGGACAGCAGGACGTCACCCCCACACAAGAAAGGCTCAGACTCGACTTCGTTATTTTGGTCTTAATGAAGCCGACAGTGTGACAAAGTGAAGCTCCCAGTACGTCCTAAAAAGAGAGGCGATACCACACTCACACTTCCTCTCCCACAAATGACCATCTCCACATTGAACCTCTCTTCGTCTCCTATTCCACCCGACCTTTGACCTCTGAATTGCTGCCACACACAGACTCGGTATCACAGTTTTCACATAAACGCTGCACAGGTACAGTCTAACCTGTGACCTCACAGTCAGGTAGGATATCCTCAGCTGTAACAGGAAGTTAATGTGAAACACGGCTCAGAAATCAGCAGCGTGTAGTGAGTTACTATGAGGGGAGGGAGGGGCGGGGTGTCCTGGCCTTAGTTTAACATTCCTGTGTGCTGACTGCTGCAACACATGGCAACTATTACAGAGACACAGCCAGAGAGGCATGGAGGTAAAATTAGCCGATATTTGAATGGAGTTTGGCTGAAAGAATCCAGGTTAGAGAAAACGCGCAGTTCAGCTCAGCAGCCTCAGCTACACAAACACCACATTAACCATTTATACACCCACCCCTCAGGTTTGGAAACAAGCCAATCAGGTTACAGATCACATCCTGTCACACATCAAATATCTGTGTATCAGACACAACAAGCAACTCACATATATTAGCTAACCAATGATGAGTTCCTGTTGGCCCCACTACTAGTGCTAAAACATTATTAAGTGGCTGTCTCCAGACCAGGCCTCTTATGAAGCCTGTCAGCTGTGGTTGGTTATAATGACTTTTTATATATAATTATATATCTATATAGATCTATCTATCTATCTATCTATCTATCTATCTATCTATCTATCTATCTATCTATCTATCTATCTATCTATCTATCTATCTATCTATCTATCTAAAATTATTATAAAATAATAGAAAAGCATATGCATTTTATTAACAAAGTTTAATTAAATGTTGCCCTGCATAAGGGGGTCCTGAGGAGCCCTCAGCATGTCTCTGCCCCCGGGCCCCTCAGCAGGTTAGCGAGGCCCTGCATTCTCTGGGTCTATTTTCAGCAGCTGTTGGCTGAGGGACAGCAGAGCTCAGCTGTGCTGCTATCAATCAACTCCTACTCACACTGCTCCTCCACCTCCTCCACCCCCTCCACCCCATAAAACCCCAACAAGTAACTGCGCCCTCCAGGCCTCGCAGCCCCCCAACAGCCCCCCCATCAGCTGCAGACTCACAACAGCAGCTCAAGCTTCAGTTTGTCCTGTTAGACCCTCAACAAAAGTAAAACTACAACACATGAAAACAAACTTATCTCCAGAGCTGAGCGCACAGCTGGACAGAGGAAAACTTTCACCTTTAGCCTTAACCACCATGTCTCGTTAGTGATGTCAGTATTTTTCTTTAAATATTTTAATATTATTTCCATGAATATATGACAGATGTCCACAAGTTAAATACACAGCTGGGTATTTTCTGTTAATCCGATACAAGAAACATTCAAAAGCCCGAAACTGAAAACTGCTCAATGAATGAAAATGAAGCATGTTTTTCCTTAAGTTATAATAAATGTGACATAATTACAAAAAGTGATTTTCTTTAATTAAAGCATTGATTTCCAGCTGACGGTTACTGTGACAAGCTCAGTCTAAACTCAGTTGAATCCTGATATTGAATGTAAGAAGAATTGTTGGCTGTGATTTTTTCTTCAGTGTGTGGATTTTTCCTCTCTCTCATTTATCGTCTTTTATTTCAGGGTCTCCCTTTGATTTTGCTATTTATGTTTTTGATCATCTGTCTTTGATTTTTTTTTTTAAATCATGCTATATGAACAAAGTTATTATTACTGTTACTACCTATGTTTCATTTAATGAAGGTAAGCCTGCTTAGTCTTTGTGTCCTGCACAGTTACAGACAGACTGAAGTGGGAACAATTACTCTCAACAGGAGTCTGTTAACAACTAAACCTTCATATAAACACTGAAAACCATGGCACACAGACTCCAACACACCACTGCACAATGAATTCAGCAACACAAACACACTGTGTCTGCAAATACTGTCCTTTAGTCAGATTAGTGCATTTAACTTCATCTATACTAGTTTTTTAATGCTGTACTAAGTAGCATGGACTTCATGTCTGCAGACTGAGCAGTAAAGTTGTACTTCTTCAGGATTTATAAAACCCTGCAACACCTTGGCCACTCATCATTCACATCCACTCCAAGACATCTGCAGTCCGATTTACGTCCTTCTGGAGGGTTCCAAACACTTTTGGATTTCTTGAAGGGTTCAAGTTTCAACAAGTTTCTCTGAGCCCTCCCGAGACCTTTTGCAAAAACCACATACTCTGTACTTGGGTGAAATTTAAAAGCAGGCTTTAATAATTCTGACTTTTTATCCTTAAAAATAAGAAACTCTTTGAATGAATCCACTGATGAAGCTGTAGGCACTGAACAGCTGTGAACACCTGGATCTCCACACACCTGTGAGCCACACCTGTGACCTGTCAGTCACAAACCGATGCCACACGTGATTACCTTTGTTAAAACCCCTTTTATGAAAGAAACCAGCAGTTGGGCTGACTGTTTCCAGGTCTCTCTCTCTCTCACACACACACATACAAATACACACCGTGCGTAAAATTTGCGTAAAAACTCTCCAAACGCGCCTCTGTCTCGGTTTTACGCACTCACCGATGGAGACCAATTTGATGTGCTCCCTTTCCAGGAACTCCAGCGCCACGGACACGTTCTCCAGCTTCATCTGCCTGAAGTTGGGTCTGCTGTGGTACTTCCGGTACATCTTTTTCTGGCTTAGCACCTCCAGCAGCCCTATTAACTTTAGCCCATCGCTTAGGTCCTTCTGTAGGTCGTTGATGCGTTTGTTGATCACCTTCAGGTGCTCGTTGCACCACCTAGTGAAGGTGTTCTGCTGGATCTTCTTCCACGGGGCGTCCTCGGCTAGGTCCTTCTCGGTGGCCGGCATCTCCTCCTCCTCCTCCTCGCCGATGTCCGCGGTGCTCTGGTAGAACTGCTGGGGCTCCAAGTAGCTGTTGTTGCTCATCATGGACATGCCTTTTATAGAACCGAGCGCAGTGGGAAGAGAAGGAAAGGCAGAAAAAAAAAGAGAAACGGGGGGCAGTGGAAGCGGAGGGGCAGTGCCCAGCGCGCGGGGAGGGAGCTTCACGGAGCTGTGCGTAAAGAGGCGCGCATGCAGACCCGAGGTCACTCCTGTGGCTCACACTCTCAGAGAAAGCGGAGGCTCGGGAGGAAGAGTGAAGAATAGTCTGCTTTTGTCCTCCGGCTGGCTTGGCTGTGGTCACACGCGGGTGGCGTCGTGGACAGAGTGGGGCTGTGCAGCTGCGGGAGCGTGAAGCGAGGTTTAAAGGCTCGGCGTCACTGCGCAGGACTCCCAGGAATGCCCCTGCCATGACCATATACTACTGCGGCCCGGGCATCCTCCGAGCCGCAGGACACCGAGACCGCAGATCATTGGTCGGCGCGGAACAGGGGGGTGGAGACACGCTGGACACCCCCAACCAGGACACCCCCATCTACCCCACCCCGACAGCCGGACCCGGGGCTCCACAGCCGCTCTGACACCTCCGGGTATTTTTAGAGTCCTCAAACCTGGAGAGACACCCTGAGGAGGGACATGACATCACCATCAGACAGCGAATCAAATCACTGCATGATATTTAAACAACAAAGCATAAATAAAAAACATCAAAGTTTACTTCAGTTTGGAAATACATATCATATCTGAAAATACAATAGGCTCTGTGATAATGATTAATGACAATTAATGGTAACTACAATGGAGGTTAGGTGTTTACAGTTAATTGAATGAGGTGTTGCTGCTTCTTGCAATTCCATTGGCTGCCAAATGGAGGCGCGGCAAACTGAAGCAAGCGAGAGAGGAAGAAAAATTCCATGCTGCGTTCTTGAAGAATAAAACAAACTGAAGAGATTTATTGACGTAAACAGCAGCGCCCCCTGCTGAGCACAGTCTGCTTCTACGTGAAACAAGCTGAACTTGACCCAGAGTGAAACCCAAGATCAGCTCTGCAATAATCACATACAGATGTGTGCAGTTACAGCTTTATAAGAGCTGCTGGTTTTATTCCAACTGTGTTGAACATCAGCCTAAAATGTGCTCGCTGTGGCTGTACATAGTCTATAGTCTTTATAAACAAAAAATGTCCACAGTGATGATTCTAGTGGGTTGAGTGGATTAAAAAGTGACAAGTGGCACAGTGGCTCACTGCATTCATGCTGTGGAATCGTGGGCTCGTTGAACATGTGTGTGAAAACATGAAAGTAGTGTTTTGAGTTAAAATGTGTGGCATCAGGCATATTTCCTGTGTGTCACGTTTAGAGACTTACTATAAAAACACAAGACAGGAATACAGACTCACCGTGAGTCTGAAAATATCTGCGTCCAGCTCAGATATCACGAGAGGAAAACAGCAGCTCACATCTAAAGTGTAAATATGGAGCCAAACTAAATTTAACAGCGAGTGCCGCCGTGATACACTCATCATCCTCTCAGGGCAGACAGTTTACCAGAGTTATCACCACTTATTACGGTCATGACTTCACTCCTGATTCCTACTCTTTTTTTCCCCTTCACCATGAACTGAATAAAGACGATGGAAGTAGCCATTATGATGTCACCATGAAGCAACTTTTTGACCACTAGGTAGCCCCGCCCTAAATCATTCCTGGTTTTGTGGTCTTTTCTGGCTCTAATGGGACCTTTTGGTTTGGTTTGATTTGGTTTGATCCACCACACAGCTGCCACAACTATGATGGTGACACAAGGTTTCACAGCAGAAACTGACACAGCATCAGATGACAGAGTAGATAGAGCATTAGAACATGGTATACTATGGCCATAAAGGGATGGACATGGTCAGCAACAATACTCAGCTACGATGCTGTATTTAAACTGTAAACTGTGTTGCTCAGGTGACAAAAGCGGGTCAATAAAATATCCTTCACACCATCACACCACCAGCAGCCTGAAATACTGGTATAAGGCAGGATTGATAAATGACTTCATAATGGCTGTTTTCACCAAACTCTAAACTTACCATCTGATTGTACTAGCAGGAATCATCATCAGACCAGGAAACGTTTTTTTGTCTTCTGTTGTCCAGTTTTTGTGAGTCTGTGTAAACTGTAGCCTCTCTGTAGCCTACTGTTATTAGTGAACAAAAGTGGTACATGTGAGGTCTTCTGCTGCTGGAGCCCAGTTGCTTCAAGTTTAGACCAGCCTCTCTAGCACCAACAACCAAGCACTTCAGCAGGTCATTGTCACGATGTCTACATACCTAAAAGCAATAAGTTGCTGCCATGTGATTGGTTGAATAGATAATTGCATGGTTGAAACAGGTACATGTAATGTCTCAAGGTTGTTTTTACCAGTAATTCTGAAAATATACCATAATGCTGAACACATGAAAGACAAGGAAAACTATGTTTATTTGTATTAGATCATTTAACAAACATAAAATACAGTCCCAGACAGATGTTATCATGGTGCAAAAACATCAAGAACAGAGATCAAAAACAAAGAAGAGAAACAGCAGCCAGATGACAGTGATGTTCCACTTTTTTGCGGCTCAGATTCAGGACGCCAAAGTAGAAGCAGAGTTCATACAGCACACCTGATACTTGACAGTAACACCTGACGCACAATCAGCAGTGAAATCTGAGGAGTTTAAACAGTCAGACATTTTTAAATCTTTTCACCGTGGTCTAAGTATACATCCAGGATGAACCTAGCTTTGCAAAAAGGCTGGAACTCAGGGGCAAACTGACAGCTATCAGTGTCTTCTGTATTTTCTTTTTTAAAGCTCATTGGCAGTTTCCCCCTATGTGTTTAACATCCTAATCAACGCTGAGCTTGGCTAATCACGTTTAAACATATGAACACTTGTCCCACCCCCAAAACAAAATAAAACTAAACAAAACAACAAACCATAACATTCATTTTTATACCAACTAGCATGATGTTGAATAAATCTATTGCTAACTACCAAATAAATCCCAAAATATGGAAAAACATTTAGCATACTATCTTTAGTTATGCTGGCTAACATATGTTAAGCTAGGCTAAGCTAATTTTATAAACACCAGTTACAAAAAACTACAACAATGCCTGTCAGTACTAGAAGAACCTAGTGTAATGCCTGCAGTGGCTAATAACAACAAAAATATCACTTAGCTAATAAAACATGCCAGTATTTCAGCAGCTACACGGACTTGTGCTAAATTAGGCTGAACTAGCTGCTACTGATAGATAACTATAATAATAAACTGCTATTTCCATTAGACACAGCTGCGCGACACAACACCAGTTAGAAACCAGCAGGAAAACATGTTGCGTTAAACTGTTTGTAGTTCTATAAGTTAAACTAGTTCAGTGACAATGTCTTTAGCTGTGTGCCACATAAACTTAATGTAAACCATCATGTAGATGTTAAGGTGCTCCCATGGTTCCAGTGTTCATGCTCAGCTTGGTTAAACCCAGATGAAACTAAAATCCACCATAAAAACAATTGGCTAATAACACAGTCTGCATCAGCTAATGGAAGAATTGGATTTTAGCGCTCATGCTACAGCTTGGCTGAAGCTGCTACAGCGGCTACATCTACTCTTCTAATTTCATGCAAAGTCACTATTCCTCTAAACCTAACATGCAGGATGGAGATACCTACTGGGAGCTAACGTTTGTCAGGACTGTGCTAAGGATGGACGGATTCAGGATATCACTGATAAAACAAAATATGCCTTTTCACTTTTACATTTTAATTTTGTGAAAAGAGAACAACAAAAGGATCAGATAAGTACTAGTTCTGTTTTCAGAAGTACATAAAAACTATCACAGACCTCCAGAAATTGATATCAAGTGCAAGTTACTGTGGCAGAAACAACAGCAGATAAACTGACATATTTTGTATTTTGATTATATTATTGTGACTTTTGTCAAGATAACTCCAACACAGACATACGAGAACCATCAGAGGAGATTTGGTGGCCTAACAGGAAGCTCAGATGTTTGAGAAGTTTTCAAAGTAAATCCATATTCACACAATAGATGAAAGAAAGTTTTTTAAATTGTTCTATAAATTCAGATGTGATTTCTGCATAATGGACAAACAGTCTGAGTTGTGCTGCTGTATATTAATGTATCAGGAAACCAATAATCAGTCCACCCCCAGACTCTTCTTAATGCTAGATTTGCAAACATCTGACAAACTATCACATACTTATTATCACAGAAGCTGTAGGAAAATTATGCACTTTAAAACAGAACAAAGAAGAAACCAAGCGGAAGAAAAATCAGAACAAAGCACCTGATCAAAGCAAAGATACCAAGACGGTACAGAGGAACACCGGCATGCAGCTTTTAGGAAGATTTTTGTAATTTTACTGACATAATAATAAAAAAATAGTATCGAGTTTGTATTCACAGTAAAACACAGATTTAAAAACATTCTGGAGGAATTGATTCAGTGCCAGTTAAGGTCGTGGAAGTCTCGAATAAATTACATATTTTCAGACACATTTTTAACACAAGACCAGCAAAGGCAACACTAAAAACAGTGAGAGCCCCAATACAACACAAAACCAGATTCAAGCCCAGGAAATACCAAAAACACTAGCAGGTCAAATATAGGTTATAACTATTAGTATTTTATGTTCTAAAATATCAGATAAAATTAGTTGAAACTCACTGATCAAAATGATTAAATAATGTGCAACTCAACATCTGTCTAATTATCTCATTAATGTTGACTTAGCTAGTGACATTAATGAGATAATAATTTTTTGTTCCTAACTGGTTTCCCTTTTCTGGCAGTAATGGGCTTTCATACCTTTAATTTGAGTAAATAAGTACATTTAAAAAAGTTACCCCGTGAAAGTTGTGTGGCAATTAAGTCTTTATCTTGACTAACCTTTCATATATATTATTGTTTTTTTTTCTGCTGGGAGCTGACCTACACATATTACTAAGAAAACTTCACAACATCAGTTAAATGTGTAAAATATGTTTTTCCTTCAGCAAGTGTCTTTAAAGTAGGCTACACGTGTTTGTCATGCAAAATGTTTATAGGAGCTCCTAACAGCACATGCTACTAGTTGTTTTAAACAATACAGTATAATAGCCTGATCAAACTTCGGATTTAATTATTAATTAATTTAAATAATCTTAAATTAATTAATAAGCCTTTATTAATTTTAAATTCCCATAGTTTGTTAAAGCCCTGCTTTATCAAATTAATGCTTTTAATATCTTCAGTCAAGTACACTTGTCACAGTTCAATCTTCATTTGCAGTGCCATATGTTGTAAAGAAACTGGAATGTCTGAGCTAGTTGTTATCTTACTGAAACAAGTTTGACAGAAGTACCTTGTTCCACCCTGAAAGGGATCACAGTCATCTGAACAGCTTATTCTTATTTTCTAGGATTATTTGGTCTCTATTTAAATGTAAACATAACTTAGGAACCATAAAGTTTGAAATGTGTGCAAAAGCAAAAAAGAGATGTATTTGGGTATCTCCCACAGTAAAAAAAATTCAAAAGCTTACAGAAAAAGACGTGTTTATTCAGAAGGATGATCTGAGGCATCTGAAAAGTTTGATCAACCAAAATGCAGATGCAGACTTCTCTTTGGGGTTTTACATTAAATGCTGAATTTTTGCCGCCCCTTTCAGACAAGATCCATCCCAGTTTTTAATTTCTACAGAAGAAAAAAAAAATAAACAAAACAATATTCAATGTTGGAATCTAAATAAAACTTTGTGTCCTTATCACTGTCATTTTGAATTCAGTGAAAGGTGTTCCACTACATGACATCATTTCTGGTCCTCCTCCATTATTATTTGTAAATAGATATTGCCCAGTGCCCTTATTTGATTAGGACTGTATATGAGCTTAACTTCTATCATTTTTCAATTAATCAAATTTTCATGAAATTCATTTTGCTGCATTGTGCTCAACTGTTAGATGTAAAATAATGTATCATCTGCATGCATAAAATTTGGACTTTTTTAGTAAAAAAGTAATTTTCTGTTTAATCATTATAGTTTTCAGTTCATTACGTTTTGATCAAACTCTGCTCTTCGTAAAAATAAAGAAAAGTGTCATCTGCATACACAATCTAAAATTTGCATGTTAAGTAACACTAGCATTTGGTGTGTTTTGATTTTAATCACATTTTCTACAACATGCTAAAAATGAACAACAAAAAAATCCCCTTAGCATTATTTCAGAGAAGGAGGAAAGTGTCTGTTCAAAAATAAATCAATAAATAAATCAATGAAAACCATCTGCTACACCTAACTGTGCAAAATAAAAACAACTCTGGCACAATCTGAATTTAAACACAGTGTAATCAGTCCACAGAAATTATCTCTCTTTAGAAATGAGCTTTAGGAAATATATATATATTTTAAAGTGCTATTTTACTTTTATAGATAGTCATACTACACATTTGAAAAACAGAAATCCAGACATGTAAACGGATTTATAAGAAGTGAGGAAGGTAAAATAAAGCTAATCCCAGTGTTTCATGCTACAAACCAGACCTGCTGAAACTTAACGCTGATTAAAGTTAATCAGCGTTAAGTTTCTGACAAATACATGATCAGATGATGTATAACATTAAGAAGGAAGGAAGGCAGTATTTGAAGCGCTAAACAATCAAGTTTTATCTGCTACTGTTTTCTCCTTTATCAGTAAGTGCAAAGTACTCCTTAAACTCACCAGGACAGAAATAAGGCAAATAATTTTAAAGCTGAAGGAAAATATAATAACTCAAGTCATTTTTAAAGTAAAAATGTGCTACTTTTTCAGAGTGTTGCCTTTAAATTAATGAGCCTTTTGTTTTGGACTGCTGTTTGATCAAATCTCATTTTAATGAATAATCACCAAAACTATTCAAGTAAGTAAGCATGTTTTATCAGTAAGTTAATTAGATCATTTCACCCCATGAGTTTATATTTTCCATTTTAACACTGAATGTAGAGACATTTTTTTTTTTATATGTAGCATCCACTAACACGAAAGTGAAACTTAGTCCATTGTCTTCACGAACCTCATGACAAGCTACTTCTGGTACTTCTGGAAGATACAACAAAATGAGATATTCTGTTCAACTCTTGAACTGTGATGGTGAGTACTCAATAAATCAACCGCTTGACCATCTGCGCAGAGCTGACCTGCAGGAAGAGTAAAGAATCATAGTAGACGATGTCGGGAATTCCTATTGCTTTCCCCTCCAGCACTCACTGACGTCTGTGGCGTTTGGTCAAAGAGTCGTGGAGATGCAACAAGCAGACATCAGGATGGTCACATGTATGAGGGCAGCACTGGATGGATGACGGCAATCCCACAATCCTACAGTTCACCGTGAGGTCGCTTCCTGTGTACTCCTCAAGCCCTGGTGAAACTAGGGACAACCAGAACAGCAATGGCTGCCACGGCGACTGCCACCACTGCCAGGTTCCAGCCTTCACAGTCGTGCTGCCGGGAGACGACAAGACAGGTTAGAATAAAATTAATTTATAAGCACATTAGGTTTTAGCCACATGCTGGATATTTTGGAAACTTTAAATGGAGTTTGAAACTTTATTTTGACTTTGCAGTTCTTTTCCATTTGGATGCACCAAATAATGGAAATGTCTATAAAAAAGGGGACAATACTTTTTATAAAAGAGCACTACATTCTGACCTCCCAACACATTTTGAATGTGCTTGTAGGATCTGGTCCAGAGGGGTGAAGAAATCAGGTGGCCCCTGAAGCAGAGCCTCTTCAACCTCTGCATATTCTAAACACATATGCAAAGAACCCACACAAATTGACAACAAAAAATACTGAATATGACCATAAGCGAAGTTTTAGTGTGGAGCCTTTAAGATGTTTGGGAACTTTTAGATGTTCTGCGAATCCATTCGTACTGGTCACAAATGAAGAGTGAGTGGCAGGTCATTCAGTATTTTTCTAACTACCTCTGTATGGCTGTGTTTAGGCGAAAGGTGAAGGATGTTTTTTGTGCCTCACAATTACAAACAGAGTCAATGCTAAGATGCAATCATACATAAACTGAAAATATTTAATCTTACAGAAAAAGTCCGTGCTGTGTCACAAGCAAAGACTCTTCTGATTCAAGATTTTCTTTACTGGCATTATGTTGCTAGAACATAACAAAAATTACAGTGGTGCCCTCGGTGATAAAGAAAATACAAAAAAGATAAATAAAGAAATAGATTTTCTTTAAAAAGATATAAAAGATAAAAGTATGGAAGAGGATTAGGGCCACTGGGGGAAAAAAAGAGTGGGAACATCTTTTTCTTTCTTGTTTTCCAGAATTCCGAGAAAAAAGTAAGAATTCTGACTTTTTTTCTCGGAATTCTGACATTAATCTAAGAATTAAAGTGTAAAGATTACATTATTATGGGCTCTTTGATGGACAGATGGTAAATGGACCGGTTCTTATATAGTGCTTTTCTACTATGAGCTAACTTTGCACAACTTGGCTCATTCACACATTCACACCCATTCGCACAAGCGCTTCTTTCTATGCAAGTGTTTTCTATCTAACATTAACACAGATGATGGAGGCATCTGAGAGCAACTTGGGGTTAGTATGTTGCCCAAAGATATTTGGCATATAGAAAGCAGACGCGGATTGAACCACCAACCTTCCTTCATATTTGATTTGCTTCACAGAAACTCAAGCAACCTGACAAAACAAACTGAGCCCAGCATTAAATCAGTCGGGACATGAGCATGTAAAATCATGGCTGATGGAGGATGGAACACCCGGCACGGCTGATGTACTACTACAGTTCAAACAAACAAGTAAAACCTGGATTTGAACAGAGATTGGGAAGTCATGGTGGCAGAGGTTTCCACTTTTAAACTCTTTAAATGACAGAGGGGTTCATCTGAAGCAATTGTTTCTTCATTTGTGGAAACAAATGCAGAGGCAGTTTTCCTTGAAAGCGCCTGGTAGAGGAAGAAGGTCATGGCCATACCTGGTCCCATCTAAGACGCCAGCTCCTCCCACCAGCACCAAATCAAGGCCACTATTACAATCATTCCTATGAAGGGGATGGAGAGAACAGGGGGCTCAGACTGGCGAGTGCAGTTCTGGGAAGAAGACAGAAGGTAGGAGTGTGGGGAGTATGGAGAGAGGAGAAAATAAAAAAATCAGAATAATAAAGTCAGAGGACGTGAGGGCGAACGGCAAGCAGGGAGCAAACGAAAACGAGTGATCTGATGTGAAATGACTGATAGGCAGGCAGGTCGATCATGAAAACTCATCAAATTTTCAGAGAATTTTTCAGTTTCTTGTGTAAATTTCATGTGAAACAGAAGAGACGGCAATCAGACAAAAAAATGGAAATGAAGTGAGGAAACTGAAAAATTAAAGACAAGATGGTGAGGTTTTTTTTGTTTTGCTTTGTTTGAAGTCTTTAACATTAAAACATCAGCATCTTGTCATTTCAAGACTTTTGGAGATCAAATCTGAAGCATCAGCAGCCCTGCAGGAGCTTTTGGGTAAGAACTACCAGGTCAGCTTTGGCTGTAGAGAGCCATCTTAAAAGTTGATGTGTTTCCTAACAAGTTTGTTAGCCTAGCGTTAGTATTCTCACAAGTGAGTTTATATCTCACTCGGTGAAAATATCCTAAATTCATCCTAAAATGTTTATATTTCACAAAGTGATATTTTCTGGAGGCCTGTGAAAAAATCCCATTTAATTTTTGCCAAGGGAAGGAGGAACTAATGTCAATGTTAAAGGCTGCTACTATCAAAATAATGACACCCCTGCAGTGCTGCATGGTGGATAAGAAATTGAATGAATTATCTGATGAAGAGGAGTGGATTGGGGACCAGGTCACTGTTTACAAAGTCCAAAGAAAAGAAAGGCAAGTGCCACAACAAGTTCTGAGTCAAACCTCATGTCAGCACTAGTGAATGCAAATGCTCGAGTCAGGAAAGTTCCTCAGCAAGTCTTAGAAAACCAAACTCTGTGTAGTTTTAGTTTTTAATTTTACAGTTTACATTTCAAATTACAAGTAGGAGTGTTGAAAGCATGGCTGGAGATCCAGATAAGGGTGAAGTCAAACAGCAGGTCTTGAGTGCTGACTTGGACAAAGGATTATGATTTTCACAGCTATGCAAAAATCCATACCAGTTTAACTGTCCATGAAACTAGATAAGAAAGAACAATTAGTAAAACTACATTAATGTCTTAAAAATTTAAAGGCTGGATAACCACTAATTTAATGGTTGTAGATTTAGATAAAACTGAGGTTAGTGTACTCTGCCCTGAAAACCTTAGAAATATGGCATATAACCAGATTCTTACTCTGGCTGGCATAAACTTGACCTCCAGTAACACTGTGAGAAATCTTGGAGTCATTTTTGACCAGGATATGTCCTTCAATGCGCATATTAAATAGATATGTGGGACTGCTGTCTTCCATTTCTGCAATATCTCTAAAATTAGAAATATCCTGTCTCAGAGTGACGCTAAAAGCTAGTTATTGTATTTATTACTTCTAGGTTGAACTGCTGCAATTTGTTATTTGTATGCCCTAAGAACTTCCTGAAAATCTTTCAGTTGAACCCAAATGCTGCAGCAACAGTACTGACAGGTGGCCTCTCTTCATTTGCTCCCTGTTAAGAATCCAGAATTTAAAATCCTGCTCTTCACATTTAAGCTCTTAAATAATCAGGCCCCATGTCATTTTAATAACCTCATAGTACCATATCACCACATTAGAGCACTTTGTTCTCACACTGCAGGCTTACTTGTGGTTCCTAGAGTATTTAAAAGTAGAATGGGAGGCAGAGCCTTCATCTTTAAGGCCCCTCTTATGTGGAACTATATCAGACTAGATGGGTTGCCCCTCCCTGATCCTGGTTAGGCTGGAGGTTTTTTCCTGTTAGACGGGAGTTTTGCTCCTCACTGACACCAAATGCTGCTCCTTGGGGTGGGGGGTGGGGGTGGGGGGTCATCTGATTGTTAAAGTTTCCAATCTCTTTAATCCATTTGACATTATGAAAAATGAAAATCAGTTGAATTTCACATCCTACCTAGTGAACCCTCAAGTCAATTTGAGTCATAAGGTGTGAAAAATTGACAGTTGATCAATACTGAGTCACCTAACTGGGGAATTTATTTGTTCAAGTTTTGGAGTCTCCGGGAAGAATTGATTTACTGATGTTAAAGTAAAGAGTCCCAAACTGTTTGGACTGGTCTGTCTTGCAGGAGATGTTCCATATCAGATGAGCTGTAAATGTCCGTGTTCTTTGTTTTTGTATGAAATTCATTTTCAAGGGCTGTGCGATATAGGCGAAAGACCAGACAAAAGACAACGTGCCCTGAAGCGACAGACATTTAGAAGCTCACAGAAAAACTGTCAGAAACCGGCCACGAGCAGAGCTGAAAGCAAAATGATCCAGAGAGCGTTTGGGCTTAGCTGTTACCGGCCAACATGCACACAGTACAGACAGAGAGGCGTCATGTGACAGAGCACGGACCAGATTTTTTTTCTCTAAACACTTACCTGAAAATGTTCTGCTATGTTAATCTAAACCTCACCCTTTCCTTTCCAGAGGGAGGGAGTTTTAACCCTAATCTCTGTCAGGCATGGTTACTTGAGACCAAATAATCTATCAGTACTGAAACATTTTAACATTGTAACATACCCAACTTCACTAAGCACCTGAGGCTTTTACCTGTGACCTCTCACCTGTGACTTCCTGCCCACCAGTTTTTGCAGCTCAGCCTTGCAGCGCTGCAGCTCCTGTTCAAGTGCCGCTCGCTCCCGCTGGCTGCAGTCATACAGCTGCTGAAGCTCGGCCAGCTCACCTTTCAAACCTTCACACTGAAGGAAGGACAGAAGAAACACAACAACAAATCAATAACAGATATTTATATAAGAGACAAAGATACTATGGGCAGGTCAGGACCTCTTTGGTCTGTAAACCTGAAGACTATTGGAAGATGCTGATTCCATACTGGGAACAGTCAAAGGATCTTGCAAAGAAAAGCGTCTGGACTTCTTTAAGTTGCTTGAAGACGTTTCACCTCTCATTGGCATCCTCGAAAGAGTGTCCTTTATCCTTAAGATGCAGATGGACTGCTGAGTCTTGTCCTGTGGAGGTGGCTCTTCTGTGTTGTGCCATGCGCTTGTGAAGTGGCTGTTTGGTCTCTCCAATGTAGAGGTCTGAGCATTCCTCGCTGCACTGTACAGCATGAGGACACTCTTTCGAGGATGCCAATGTTCACATTTTGGACAGAGGACAGATGGACAGATGGTTTGAAAGAGGAGTGAAAGAAGCCATCTATGTCCACTGTGAGCGACCATCTTTGAACAGAGGCGGGGGTTTACGACACCAACTCTCTGCCATCTATAATCCAGTTTTGAGATCCCTTCCCAGACGCCTTAACGCCCACTCACATCCTGGGCCATCTGACCTCAGGAAGTCGCATGATAAGGTGGGGCCAGGTTTCACAATGAACACACCCGAAACTCTGGCTGATTGGGACCCACACCCAGTTTCACACCTTGGCTCAGGCGATTAGAGGATCATCAGGGGGTCCTTTTGTCCCTCTGTGGGGGGATACTCCCACTAGGTTTATATCTGGGACTCTCCACCATTTGACCTTAGAACTGAAGAAGTTTCTCGGATGAGAGGTGAAACGTCTTCAAGCAACTTAAAGAAGTCCAGACGCTTTTCTTTCCAAGCTCCTTTGACTACGATGACCTGGATGACTGAGAACCTTCACAGACATACTGGGAACAATTTCCCACAATTTCATTAAACATGTACCATGACAGTAAAGCATGTTTCTATTCTATTCTATTCGAGTTACAACTGCCTGTTTTTTAATGTTGAAATGCTGAAATTTGCCATGCTGCTACAGATGACTGTTAAAGGTAAAATCAAAAGCTTTGCAATTCAAGATATCAACAGTCTTTGGATTAAACTGACCAAATATGATGTCCGTCTGTAGTAAACATCCAGATGTTTTAGCTCATAAACAGCAGTCACCTCTCACCTCTCTCTGGACCTTCTGCGCTGTCTCCTCAGCTTGTCTCAGTTTGACCTTCAGGATGCTGATCTCCTCCTGTATATCAGATGAGTCCTTCTGCTCAGGTCTGGACTGGAACACCGTGATATAAGAGTCTGCCTTCACCTGGTTGTCCTTTTCATATTCAGTACTGCCCTCCGCTCTGACTGCCAGATACACGTCATCACACCTGTTTGCCATTAGACAGAAGATCTGTTGGAACAGTAGCTTCAGGAGACAAAGTGAGATATATAATAACACCCTAAAAAAAAAAAATACCCGCTCGTCCCTGCAAGCGGTTTATCCTTCAAGCTCAGGTCCTCTACCAGAGGCCTGGGCGTTTGAGGGTCCTGCGCAGTATCTTAGCTCTTCCTAGGACTGCGCTCTTCTGGACAGAGATCTCTGATGTTGTTCCTGGGATCTGCTGGAGCTACACACCTAGTTAGGCAGTCACCGCACCTAGTGCTCCGATTACCACGGGGACCACCGTTACCTTCACCCTCCACATTTTCTCAAACTCTTCTCTGAGCCCTTGGTATTTCTCGAGCTTCTCGTGTTCCTTCCTGATGTTGCTGCCATTCGGAACCGCTACGTCTATCACTACGTCTCCTTCTGTTTGTCTACCACCACTATGTCCGGTTGGTTAGCCACCACCATTTTGTCAGTCTGTATCTGGAAGTTCCTCACGATCTTAGCTCGGTCATTCTCCACCACCCTAGGGGGCGTCTCCCATTTTGACCTCGGGACTTCCAGGCCGTATTTGGCACAGATGTTTCTGTACACTATGCCGGCCACTTGGTTATGGCGTTCCATGTATGCCCTGCCTGCTAGCATTTTACACCTTGCTGTTATGTGCTGGATTGTCTCAGTGGCATCTTTACACAGCCTGAACCTGGGGTCTTGCCTGGTGTGATAGACCCCAGCCTCTATGGATCTTGTGCTCAGATCTTGATCCTGTGCTGCTATGATTAGTGCCTCTGTGCTGTCTTTCAGTCCAGCTTTGTCCAGCCACTGGTAGGATTTCTGGATATCAGCCACCTCCTCTATCTGCCGGTGGTACATACCGTGCAGGGGCCTGTCCTTCCATGATGGTTCCTCCTCTTCCTCCTCATTCTTGGGTTTCTGCTGCCTGAGGTTTTCACTGAGCACTCGGTCAGTTGGGGCCATCTTACTGATGTATTCGAGGATGTTTGTTGTCTCATCCTGGACTGTGGTGCTGACACTCACCAGTCCCCAGCCTCCTTCCTTCCACTTAGCGTACAGGCTCAGGGTGCTGGACTTGGTGTGAAACCCTCCATGCATGGTCAGGAGCTTCCTTGTTCTGATGTCAGTGGCTTCTATCGCCTCCTTTGGCCAGCCTATTACCCCAGCAGGGTACCTGATAATGGACAGGGTGTAGGTGCTGATAGCCCGGATCTTGTTCTTACCGTTCAGCTGACTCCTCAGGACTTGCCTGGCCCTCTGCAGGTACTTGGTGGTTGCAGCTTTTCTAGCGGCCTCTTCATTGTTCCCATTTGCCCGTGGGATCCCCAGGTACTTGTAGCTGCCCTCTATGTCTGCAATGTTGCCTTTTGGTAGTTTGTTTCATGCATTTATTTTTTAAATAATTCTATTGAAGCATGGTTGAAAAGCAATGTCTGACTTTCATTGGTTGACATTTATAGAATTTTTATTTATTATTACTTTTGTCAGATTAAGGTTATTTCTGTGACCATTGTGAGATTTTCTTTTATTGACTGAAGGGTACCAACAATTTTGTCCACATCTGTATCTATTTAATATGCGCACTGAAGGACATATCCTGGTCAAAAATGACTCCAAGATTCACAGTGTCACTGGAGGCCAAGATAATGCCATCCAGAGTAAGAATCTGGTTATATACCATATTTCTAAGATTTTCAGGGCAGAGTAAAATAACCTCAGTTTTATCTAAATTTAAGGTCAAGGTCAAGGTCAAGGTCAGATTTATTTATATAGCACATTTCCAACAGCCGATGCTGCACAAAGTGCTTAACAATAACAATAAAATTAAAAACTACAGTGTAATACAATAATAACAATAGAAACAATAAAATAGAAGAATTGAAACAATACTAACTAATTCAGATAAATCCAAAATGCTTGGGTCATAATGTGTTAAAAGCCAGAGCGTAAAAGTGTGTCTTTAGTAAAGATTTAAATTGCTCAAGAGTTTGAGCAGATCTAATATTAAAGGGGAGACTATTCCAAAGTCTGGGACCTGCCACAGAGAAGGATCTATCACCACGAGATAGTCCGTGGAATGGACAACAATAGTTTTGAACTAGATCTCGTGGGTTTTCCTGGAGCATAGGCAGAGAGGAGCTCTGACAAGTAGGGGGGGGGGCTCGGGCGTTGAGTGACTTAAAAACAAAAAGTAAGAGTTTAAATTGGATCCTGTAGGGGACAGGGAGCCAGTGTAAAGAGGCTAAAATTGGGGTTATATGCTCTCTCCGTTTGGTACCAGTTAGCAGGCGAGCAGCAGCATTTTGAACCATCTGAAGGCGATGGATGGTGGCATGATCTAGGCCATAATACAATGAATTGCAGTAGTCCAATCTGCAAGTAAGAAAAAGGTGGATGATACGCTCGAAGACGTCAGCCGGAAGGTATGGCTTTATCCTGGCTAGCTGTCTTAGCTGAAAAAAACAGAACTGAACTACTGCACTCACCTGCTTATTCAATTTAAAAGAACCATCAATGTAAACTCCAAGGTTTTTTACATGTGTTTTACAATACGAGGAGAGGGTACCCAACGTGCTGTCGATATGATTGAAATTGCCAAAAATGACAACCTCAGTTTTGTTTTCGTTTAGCTGTAAAAAATTTAATGATAACCACTGTTTAACGTCGTCAAGGCAGCGTAATAAGAGCTGCGGTTGATCTGATCCTGATTTTAAAGGTAGATAAATCTGTAGATCATCCGCAAAGCAATGAAATGAAATGCTGTACCGCGAGAAGATGGAGCCCAATGGCAGCAAATAGAGTGCGAAGAGGGCGGGACCCAAAATAGAGCCTTGAGGAACGCCGTATTTAAGAGGAGCTAATTTGGAGTTGTGGGGGCCCATATTGACATAAAAGAACCTTTCTGTCAAGTAGGAGCGAAACCACTGAAGGGCAGATCCTTTTAGGCCAGCATGCGATTCTAGCCGTGATAACAGGATGTCATGGTCAACCGTGTCGAAAGCTGCTGACAAGTCCAACAGTAAAAGGGCAGCAGGGCTGCCAGAATCCATAGTTAAGAGAATATCGTTAAAAATCCTTAAAAGTGCTGTCTCAGTGCTATGTAATGATTTAAAACCAGATTGAAATTTTTCTGAGATCATATTAGAATCGAGGTGTGCCTGCAACTGTAGATAGACCACTTTCTCCAAAACTTTAGATAGAAAAGGAAGCTTTGAGATGGGCCTGTAATTAGACAGAACAGTTGGGTCCAGGTTTTGTTTTTTAAGAAGAGGCTGAACTACAGCTTGTTTGAAGCATAGTGGGACGCAGCCTGTAGTAAGGGACGTATTAATCAATTTCAGAATAAAAGGGCCAACAATATTAAAAGTGTTTTTGAGCAGACTCGGGGGAAGAGAATCAGAGGGGCAGTGTGATGATCTTAGGCCACTAACTATCGCGGTCAGGCCCTTAAGGGAGACGGGATCAAACTGCTCTAAGACAGCTGAACACACAGGTGGAGGGCTTTGAACTGAGACAACAGACAACGAAACAAGGGCCCTAATCGATAAGATCTTGTTATTGAAAAATGCTAAAAAATCATCGCACATACTTGGTGAAGAAGTAACTCCAGGATTATCACATAAACTAAAAAAGCGATTAAGAATGTTAAAAAGTACCTGAGGCCTATGACCGTTTGCTGATACTAAGTTTGAGACAAATTGTGTTTTTGCAGTTTTTACAGCTTCTTGATAAGCAGAGAGACAAGTCCTTAAAATCTGTAAGGAAACATACAATCTGTCCTTTTTCCATCTCCTTTCAGCGCGTCTGTAGTCGCGTCTGAGGGAGCGGGTGTAATCGTTCAACCACGGTTCTGATGAATTCTTAGCGCGCACAGTTCTGAATGGTGCAATAGAGTCCAAGATATAAGTGCAAGTAGAATGAAGAATAGCCGAAAGGTCCTCAACATTTTTACAATTGGAGTTCAATATTCCAGAGTCCATAAAGGCAGCAGAAAAGGCAGGTGCTGTTAGTACATTAAGCGCTCGCTTTTTGCGCAGTGGGGCGTTCGACTTGTCCATCGAGCAGCGCAGTGTTAGAGTGAACAACACAGGAAGATGATCGGAAATGCGTAATTCGGATATATCCGTGATGCACACTTCCAACCCGTGGGAAAGCACCAAGTCCAGTGTGTGACCTTTTTCGTGCGTGGGACCAGAAACCCACTGGGTCAAGTTAAAGGAATCAATAATATTTAAAAAGTCCTTGACCAAAAATTTCGAATCACAACAGACATGAATATTAAAATCGCCAAGGATCAAAAAGCTGTCGTATTTAAGAGCGATTCCAGCCATAAAATCAGAAAACTCTTTGATAAAATCCTTATTAAACTTGGGAGGGCGATATATAAGGGCACACAGCAGAGGCGCAGCAGGATTAAGGTGTAACTCAAACAGCTGGAGTTCAAAACTAGAAAATGAGTCATGCTGTAATATTTGATGGCAATGAAATCGAGGATTGAACACAGTGGCTAGGCCTCCCCCCCTGCCAGAGGACCGAGGGAGGCTGAAGAATGAGAAATTGGGAGGGACCAGTTCCGAAAACGCTACAGACTCACCGGGTTGGAGCCATGTTTCCGTCAGAAATAGAAAGTCCAACTGTTGTGACTTTATGAAGTCGTTTAATACAAACGTCTTGTTTGCTAATGATCTTACATTTAGCAAGGCCATTTGGAATGTGTAGATCCTAGCATCGGACGCTCCAGCTCGGTTAAGTGTGCGAAGATTTCTGTGGTCCACACCGCATCCACGGGTCCGAGGCCGCTTAGGAAAATAAAAAGCTGAGGACGGGGGATCAAGTGACGTGGAAGTTCCAGGGACAACAGGCAGGATCCATCTCGAGATGCACTCTGCTGGTCCAGTAGTTCCGCGAGAAGCGCGGAGAACAGCTCGGAGTTTGATGAGTGTACCAGCCCGCTTTCCTCGTTTCCTCGGACGCTTTTTCCAGGACGTTGTGAAGGTGTGTTGACACAGGTAGGCCGGGATACAGGGCTCTAGGAGTGGTGGAGGCGGCCCATAAGCATTTCCTACCACCGATTGTTTAAGAGCGAGGTCATATGAAGCTTTGATTTCAAGGAGTAACTGGCGATTATACACACGCAGAGCGAGAGCATTTTGGGATAGAAAGGAGAAGGATAAGGCTAGCCAAAGCCAAAGCAAAGTTAGCAGGGTTAGCGGACGTGTCGCCGTGCATACTGCTGGCGCCATCTTGTCCTCTATAATCTTGTCCTTAAAAGCGTTAAATTAGTGGTTATCCAGGATTTTATGTCTTTAGGACATTGCTGCAGTTTAACTAATTGGTGTGTTATCTGGCTTCATGGATAGATAAAGTTGGGTGTCATCTGCATAGCTGTGAAAATGTATGCTATACCTTCTGGTGATACTGCCAAAAGGAAGTATGTATAATGTAAATAGAATTGGTCCTAGCACAGAACCCTGTGGAACTCCATAATCAACCTTAGTGTGTAAAGACGACTCTCCATTTACATGAACAAATTTGAGTCCATTAGATAGATATAATTAAAACCACTGCAGTGCAGTACTTGTAACACTTACGTCAAGTTCTAATCGCTATAATAAAATATTATGGTCAACACTATCGAATGCTGCACTGTGGTCTAGCAGGACCAGCACAGAGATAAGTCCACCGTCAGAGGCCATAAGAACATAAATTGTAACCTTTTGTCAGCCTGGCTACAGTGCTTTAGAGAAACCTGGGGTTATTCTCATTTTCGTCAAACAATGATGAATAGTGAGACGTTCTAGCTTTATGGGGGACATTTTCAAAACAATAAAGCAGCAAACTATTTTTTCAGGCTAAATAATGAACTTCTAAATTTGTGATATGCCATTTCCTCTCCAGCTTACAAGTTATCTTTAAGGTTTGTGTTTAAGAGTTACACCAGGGAGTCAAGTTCTTGTGATCTGGTGCTTTCTTGTTCTGAGGAGCCACATTGTGCAGAGTCGTACACAGTGAAGAAGTAAAATTATTAACAAGACCTTGAACTTAGTTACAGTGCTTTCAGAAAGACATCTGCTGTTATGAAATCTATTCCCCATTGCCGTGTAATTCATTATTGTAAATTTAAATATTATTAGGAAATGATCAGACAAGCTCTGAGCACAAGATCCACAGGGGGTGGGGTCTATCACACAAAAAAAGCCTCTGGTAGAAAACCCAAGCTTGAAGAATTTTCGCACATTTTAAGAGTCAGAGTGTCAGGTGTAGGTGGATGTTTTGACTGAAGCTGCTCAGGTCACTCACGCGTCTTGTTGTTGTTGCAGTTCCTCCACCTTGTTGTTCAGCTGTTTGTTGTCACTAGTCAGATTCTGATGTTGGTCTGTCAGAGAGTTGAACTCGTCCTGCAGCTGAGTGACCTCACCTGTATCAGTAGACAAAGACTGATATCAGTATTGATTAACTGACTAATAATTGTCTTATTGATTCTAATGAAGAAACAAACACGTTATTACATCTCTGCATTATTGGTGCATCAGATGTTTGTTCACTTTGTTTCCTTCATCTCAGGTGATAAAGGTCCCATCTGTTAGTTACAGTTCTCCTACTTAGTTACAGTTACTAGTACTAAACCTTAGATAATGCAGGTTAATATTACTTAGAGTTATAGTTACTGTGTTTAGTTGCAGTTACCCTGTGTCAGTGTGCTGTGGCTCTTCATGCTCAGCTCAGCTCTCAGTGTTGTCACCTCAAGTTCGTACTCGGCTGTTGTGGCGTGCAGACGCTGTAGCTCCGCCCTCAGACGGCATAGCTCTTCCTGAAGGGAGGCAATGTCATTCTCTCTCTCTGCTGCTGCCTCCTCGGCTGCCTGCTGCAGCATTAGCACCTCCTCTTGAGCTGAGCGTAGCTCCTGCTGCACCTCCTCCAGCTCGCTTTCCTTCTCCTCCTCCAGACTGTCCATCTCCTCCTGGACTGAACGCAGCTGGGCTGAATGAGTCAGACAGCGTGAGAGAATTAGAGTGAGAGTCAATATCACAGTTTCAGAGTCTCAGAGAGTTAGAGAGTCAGAGTCAGTGAGTCAGAGTCTCAGAGAGTCAGAATCAGAGAGAGAGTCAAAGTCAGTGAGTCAGTGTCAGTGAGTCCAAGAGTCAGAGTCTGAGAGAATCAGAGTTAGTGAGTCAGAGTCTTAGAGTCAGAGTCAGAGAGTCAGAGTCAGTGAGTCAGAGTCAGTGAGTCAGTGTCAGAGAGTCAGAGTCACTGTCTCAGAGAGTCAGTGTCTCAGAGAGTCAGTGTCTCAGAAAGTCAGTCTGAGTCAGAGTGTCAGAGAGTCAGAGAGTCAAAGTGTCAGAGAGCAAGAGAGAGTCGGGGAGCATCAGAAAATCAGAGTCAGAAAGAGTCGGAGCGTCATAGTCAGAGACAGTCGGAGAGATCAGAAAGTCACAGCGAGTCAGAAAGTCAGAGAGAGTCAGTGAGTCAGAGTCTCAGAGTGTCAGTGTCTTAGAGATCAGAGAGTCAGTGTCAGAGAGTCAAAGTGTCAAAGAGCCAGAGAGAGTCAGTCAGTGAGTCAGTGTCAGTGAGTCAGAGACAGTGAGTCAGACTCACAGTCTCAGAGTGTCAGACTCTCGGAGAGTCAGAGTCTGTGAGTCAGTGTCAGAGTGTCAGAGAATCAGAGTGTCATACTGTCAGAGTCAGGGAGGTGAAGGAGCTCACCTTGCAGCCTTTGGATCTGCCGGGTGAAGCTCTCGGCCTGGTGGGCGCTGGCCAGCCGCTCCTCCTCTAACAGACCTTTGAAAGGAGAAATGATATAGAATAGAATAGAATAGAATAATCCTTTAATTGTCCCACATGGGGAAATTTGGGTGTAACAGCAGCAAGAAAGACACATATACAAACAAACAGTACACAAGACACAGAACAGAAACATACACAGTTTTCACATATTTACATCAAGGACAAAGGTTACCAAAAACAGAGTACTGTACCGTTATTAAATTGAATAAAATGAAATACAGATAAGAGGAAAGTTACAGAGCTGATGTAAACCTCTATGTTTGTTGGGAGCAGTTTTGATTGTGCTCCTGCATAACAGGAGATGCAGAAGGAGTAACAACCGTGAATATGAAGCAAAGTGACGTTTCCTCACCCTGTAGCTCCATGAAGCTCTCCTCATGTCTCTGAGACACCTCCCGTGTCTCCTCCAGCTCCAGCAGTAGCTGCAACACCTGAGCCTTCAGCTCCTCCAGCTCCTCTTCTTTACCTTTATCGCCGCCTTCCTCCTCATCCTCAGACTTCTCTTCCTTCACCTCTTTCTCATCCTCCTCCTGCCCCTTCTCTCCTTCACCCCCTGTCTCCTCCTTCTCCTCAAGGGACTCCCTCTCTTTGGCTGTGAGGGTATCTGCCAGCATGATGGGCTTCTCCTCCTTCAGCTCACAGAGCTCATCTGCTCAGAGAGGAAGGAGACAATGAAGAGGCAGAGGAGGATTTTTAACAAAGAGAGATGAAAATACACTTCTCTTATTTTGTAGGAGTTTCCAAATAAAACAATATTTATTTTAAAAGATTATAAAACCATGATGTACTTCTTTACTTGACCACCAGGGCTCTTCTTAATAAACCATGTTTCTTCTTGTTTGTCACTGAAAGTCATACCCTTTATTTTAGTGGGAGATAAATACCGAAACTGTCTGAGGTTTTCAAGCAGGTTAACAGTTTTTATCAAATATCCTTGTTTTAAATACTTTAAAATCCTCTAAATTTACTCAATGTCCAAATTTTTTGTGTGCTGTGCTGCAGAGACATCTGCTGGATTTAACCTTTATTTAATCTGGTGCATCATTAACAGCAAATCATTTAAAGTGAGGGGCAGGGAAAAGGTAAACAACTGAATATACCTGACTTCACCTGGCAGCAAAACACCTTTAAATGTGTGTACCATCAGCATAAAAACAACAAAAGAGTTAAAATCCCATAAAATAAGATAATTCTAATATAATATTTCATATAAAGGAGAACGTGTTTCTCTTAAATCAAAAGTAATAATTTGAATTCCAGCGTGCACCTCAGTCTGCACCTCTGACACACATTTGAAATGTCTACACCTTGTTCTAGCCTCTATGGTTTTTATGTGAAACAGGAAGTGCTGAACATAATTAACATGGTGAAGATAAAATAAATGTAAGGTAAAATA
The DNA here is from genome assembly GCF_057382275.1 of Copadichromis virginalis. NCBI lineage: Eukaryota > Metazoa > Chordata > Actinopteri > Cichliformes > Cichlidae > Copadichromis > Copadichromis virginalis. The sequence goes on from NC_140634.1 coordinate 17,442,605, forward strand.
AATGGGACTAAAAATGAAGACTCTGATGCTTATCCCTTCACACAGACACACGCACACACAGTGACTGACCAGATGGGTCGAGGACCTCCTCGATGACAGGCGGCAGCCGGAAGGCATCCATGTTTCCTCTGATTGACGGGAAGCTATAGAGATGAGGGGGTCAGAGCTCCAGAGGGGTGAGGAGGGGAGAGAATGAGGCAGATGGAGCCCAGGAAGGGTCCTCACGCTCCGGGTAGAGAGAGCCGCTGCAGCCCTTTCATCCTTCTGGAGCTGGGAGGGAAACACAGGGGGAGGAGGGAGAGGCGGTGAGAGCTGCGACAGATACTGCATCACGAGGAGGCGGGCAGCGTGCAGGCCTCAAACACACACTCTATCTCCACATGTCTCACTCTGCAGCTCTGCTGCCTTTTAACCACCAACCCGCATAACCTCAGTGAGAGGGGAGCAAACACAGCATCTCTCTGCGGACACCACTGCCACAAGAACCAATCAACAGCTACCATGGGCGGCTGGTGTCATCTATACAGTTATAAATTGGGACCGCTCTTCATGACAAATGACTGAAATAAGAATTGACCACAGAGATCACCTGGACCACTGAATCCCTTAACTCTCAGTTTGCTGGTATGTTACCTACAAATAGCGCTAACCTTTAGCAGACTGTGAATAAAAGAGGGCTATCGGCTGTTTGCTTTGTGCCATCAGTTTTAGCATTTTGACCCATGAGGTGCTATGTTTTGTTTTCAGAGGGCAGAGCCTCACAGACACAAATACCTGTGCAGTAACATCCAATCAAAATCCTAGAATTTCACTGGTGACCAAAACTGGAGCTCAGACTTCTTGGATGGCCTGTTAGTAAAATTAAACATATGACTTATAAAAACATTTTCCCCCCATACAGACGTTATATTTGATATGAACCCCAGATAAACTTTTGCAGTCTCCTTCTTTTCCAGCTTATAAATCTATGTCATCTGCATGTCTTATTCTTCCCATTCCTGTCTTTTACTTCCTTTTACTTATCTTTATGATGTAACAGAAGTAAAATAGTTTCAGGAAGTGGGAAATTATGTACAGCGCACAAACCAGTTTCTATCCCGTCTCAGACTGTAAACATGTTTATTTTAAACAATGAAGTCTATTGGTCCTGGGTCACTCCTGGAGCCTCTAGTGGAAACTAGAAGAACTGCTAGTTTGGAGCTTCAGTGCTAGCTTCATTTATTAATCTTGGAATGTGTTTTACGGTTCTGTGCAGTGCTTGTTCTTCATCAGTGTGGCCTTTGATGATCGTTTAGAGAGGTTTGTTGGTCTCCAGAGATTGGTTGGTTGGGAAAGGCTGTCAGATTTAAGGCTGCGGTTGTGTTTACCTGGAGCTTGGTATTCAGATTATATTTATTTAAAGTTTAAACCCTTCAGAGGAAACGATCCACCTGATTTCATGACTTAAACCTGAATGTCAAACTGCTCCTCTGCTGAGATTTTAAAACACTCTGACTGTAAATATTTTCAGGGACGAAGCGCTGACGAGAACACACATCACATTTCCCGATTGAAAGGATGTAAAGATAACTTGAAACCTTCAGTCACACTGCAAGTACTCATGCATTCTGCATGTAAGTGCAGCCGTTCAGGGATAGTTTAAAGGGACCAGCACACATTTCTGTCTGATGCCAGGCTTCTACAAAACACTCCAAAACACACAAAAGACTAGACAAACAGACACAGCACGATCAAGAAGGACAAAAAGACTGATGAGAACACAGTGCTGATACAGAAGCATCGATTAGCTTTAACACCTCAGAGTTCCCAGCTGACGTGGAAACTCAAACATGAACACTGAGGCACAAACAGGAACAGCTTCAGCAATGTTAATCTGATATATCTGCAGAAACTCCTCATGTTGAAGGTTTTACACTGAGAGCAGCTCTGACATGAGCTGGATTACAATCTTATCCTCACTATTACACATTAATACCACCATGTCATCACCCTCTATATGTGCTCTGTATGTGCTGTCCTGCTGCTGATATTAAAGTCCTCATTCATTGGTCTGTGTCATTTCGTTGAGCTTGCACTGTGACCATAAAGCCTGAAATCCCCCTGTTTCCCTGTCATTGTGCCTTCATAAAGGAAAAGTTTAAATGTCATTCCTTGGATTTTCTGCTGGAACATCCTCTCCCTGCCTCATTGCAGTTTTAAAATGCTGAACTCTTCCATTAGAATCAGCTAACAGGCTGTGGCACGACCTTTTTCTGCTGCTCAAACACAACACATACATGCAGGATGAAGACGTACCTGATGCAGATCTGCTCGTCTCTGAACCACTCTCTGTGGTTTCAGGCTTTGCTGCAGACCTCCTCCTCCTCTTCCTCCTCCTGTTGTCCTATATTTCCTCCTCAGCTGCTCTCTCAGCGTGATGCAGAGTGACGTCACTACATGCTACAGACGGACAGAGGCCATGATGTGAATGCACAATCAGCCTACATGACGTCATTTATTAACCCATTCCTGCCTCTGATCTGCAGTCAGTGAAACTGAAGACGTGTGAGTGGCTGCAGCTGCAGACATAACAAGGATCACATTTCTGTGGCCCAGGTTATGATTCACCAAGTGGTCAGACAGAAACAGTGTTCAACTCTAACAAGGCCATGTGAAGCAAAACAAACACAATAATGACAAACACTGATTTTATTTCAGTCTTGATACAGAAAAAAAAGACTGATATCAGTATTGATTAACTGTCTAATAATTGTTTTAATGGGGAATAATTGTCTTATTCCCGATTAAAAGTAATGCTTCACTGCGGTTTTAGTCTCAGCTGAAAGTCTCTGGGTCGCACCTGCAGGAGAGATTTAACACAAGGTGACACAGACGCTCTGCAAGACTCGTTGGCTCTCAGTCGACTGCCGGTGAAAATGGAAACGCTGCAAACTCGCTCACTTCTGTTGCTAGGCAACACAAATCCAGGCTGGATAACATTAAAGGCCACAAAGATGAGAGAGGAGGGAAATGAAAGCTGAGCACCGACCTCCCAAAGATCCAGGAAGCTGCAGGGTTAAAACTAAAACTCCACCTGAAGGTTCAAAATCCCCACAGAGACAGAGACCAGAATCACTGACATCTATACAGTGAAGAGGTTTCCAGTCCGCTCATTCCCAGTTTCAGAGTTTTCCCAGAACCTCTGAGAGCAGCTCTGTGACTGACAGCCTCGCTGAACCCACATTCAGCAAACGGGATACCGCACAGATGAGCTTTCACTTCATAACGACACAACAGCAACTCTTGATGATAACAATAATAATAATAATAGTGTGTTTGGGACCTCCTGCCTTAAAACCAGCAGTTCTTGAGCCCCCTGGTGGCCTCTGCAGGTGGTGGGAGGAGTCAAACTAAGTGAAATAAATAGAAATAAACAAATTAGTATTTTTTTTTAAAAACTCTGTTATGGTGATGAAGGGTAAAAGGTGTAGGGTGTGACCACTGCAGGACCACCTTCAGGAGAACCACTGCATGAAAGCAGCTTTCCTCTGATTGGCTGCCCTTTGCCTGGCTTCCTCTCGCAGCTGTGAAGGTTGAGAAAACAAACTGTAAAATAAATAAATAATCTTAAAATAAATAAGTCCTGATGAGGAGTTAGAACCTCGAGAGCGGAGTAGAGACAAGCTAATGGGTCTGACGAAGACACCCCCCCTGTGTGACATCACAGATATCCCAGAGTAGAAAAAACGGCATCTGCATCCTGATGTTTTGGCTCAAACTGAGCACATTATTATTAGAAACTGCGTGAAAGTTTGTGACTGTAGATCTGAAACTCTACATTTAAACGATGGCTCTGAAGACTCTGAAACTTGGAGGGGAGTAAAAGATTAAACCGTCTCTGCTGTCTGAGTCTCTACTTCTGTCTGAAGCTCAAAGATGTTTGTAGACGCGCTGTGTTAGTGTGGACGTGCAAACAGGACGTGAACACAGTGAGAGATGCTGTGTGTGCTCAGCACTGCAGGGTTATGTAAAGGCTCTAAATCACTCAGCTGGACTCTTTAAACTGGCTTTCAGCCCTCACGTCACTGTCAGAATCACAGGTGACCTGAAACTCACGTCATTGGACAAAGGAAGGAAACACAGGCAGGCACAGAAAGAACCGGCCAATCAGGACGCCCCAAACTGGAGGCTTTGTCCTGTGAGGAAACGGTGCTAACCACTGCAGCACCTGGAAATAATAATAATAATAATAATAATAATAATAATAATAATAATAATTGTAACATGGTAGACTAATGTGCCTGTGTTAATTCAGCTCCATATTATTATGTGAAGTTGCACTGGGTTGGGAGTGGTTTTGTGTGTGTGTGTCACATTTTTGGTGAGCCAATGGCTGGAATGGGGTTGGACTAATTAGAGGAAGGTGTACTTGATTGCACTGATACACTGGTCTACTTATAGCCCACACTACAAACACTGCTGTGTCATTTTGTCTCTCTGTGCAGGTATGTAATGTGATGAAAAGAAATCAGATATGTTTGGGATGGATGGGTTTTGCGCTATGAATTTTATACTGAATGTGTCATTTTGTCTCTCTGTGCAGGCCAGGGCCTATTATATGCCACAACCTAAAGGCAGCAGAGTTGCAGAGGCTGGAGTGACCACTGGCTATATGCTTGCAGGGGTCTCCAAGGACAACTTCTAACCCTGTTAAAGGCAACACGCGGAGTGCAACTGGCCATGTGGCATAGCTGGCTCTGGCCTTGGGGCTATGTGTTTTTATACGATTCATAAATGGGACACTGGACTGTTTTATCTTTTATCTCTTGATATTTTTTTGTCAATAAATTATCTTTTAGAATTTTATTGACTGTCATTTTTTTGCCCACGACTGAGACGGTTGGTCAGACCTAGAATCTTTCTTTGGGTGTGTTACATAAGAATAAGAATAAGAAGAATAATAAGAATAAGAAGAATGATAAGAGGAAAATCAGCTGTGCACTGTGCATGCTGTGTGTTTGCGCTGCGATGTGACCTGGTTCCTTCTTCAGTGGTGCTTCAGCCGGTTTGTGCTGCCCTTAGAGCTCATTAAAGAAACATGGAGCGACGCAGCAGAGAAGAAGCTGAGCTGCGCGAGACGGACGGTTAGAGGACGCACGTGAACCATGATTTTCAGCTTCTTAGATTAAATCCTAAAAAACGAGTTAAAACCTGAATGATCAGTCAGAATCCCCTCTGAGCGCTCGTTCTGATTTAATTTAGAGGTGAAATCACGGAAACATGAGTATTTTTACCTGATTAGTTTCAATTCTTGATTTTTTTCCCCCGTTCTCATCGTTCAGGTGAAGTTCTGAACTCTGAGCTCAGGTTACCCGAAAGCTGCTCTGACTGCAGGAGCTGTAATAAATTATGTTAGTTGTGATTTTGTATGATTTCCTGATAACATGAACGTGCAGATGTTTGTTTGATTAAAGTGGAGCGCATCTGCAGTTGTCGGACGGCGCCATTCAGAGGAAGAAGCCAGTCTTACAGCTGATAATGACATGAAAGACATTTTACACAAACATGATGAATGAAGAGAGGCTGTTGTGGAGATTACGTGTCACCAGGGCTGTATCCCAATTCAGGGTCTGCAGCCTTAAAGTACGCGTCGTTAACGGTCCACAAGGGCCGCGCACTCAAAGACCGCTAAGGCCGGAAGTGCGAGGCTTCTGAAATGGGACGGTCTAGCCTCGGTCGCGCTGCCCAGGTTGCCTAGCAACCATGATACTAACAGCTGGAAACGTTTCATACAGCTTTGCTTGACAGAAATGAAGGAGAACATATTTTTGTTCATTTGTTTGTTTGTTTCTACATGGGCTTTGATTTGATAAGTATCTAAGGCTGAGACCACAGGACTGTAAAAACATGATTACTAAATTTGTCTCAGTATTTACTTTAAATATCCATGAAATCATCACATTCTCTGTAAGATTAAAGGTGGAGACAAGTGCAGTTGTAGATTTAGGAGTCCTGCTTCGTCACTCCAGCAGGTGGCGGCACTGCATCTCGATGTTTGCGGTAAACCACCATAGAAGAGGAAGCAGAAGCCGGAGGAGTGTTCGGTGGACGTGTGGCAGGAGCCGGTCACATTAGTGTGGGGTCTAAAAGGTAAACAGGTGAGTCCGCACCTCGTTTTTACCGGAACTCGCTGAATTCACGAGGCTAAAGCAGCTCGTGCATTAGCATTATCCCGAGCCGACACTCAGTTAGCTTTTGGCTAACCGCGTGCTCCTTAACCTTCAGTCACCAGGAAACCCTGTAGCACTGTCCTGACATCAGCTGTGTGTGTGTGTGTGTGTGTGGGGGGGGGGGGGGGGGTCTCTTCGGCTGGTGTTTGTATGTGTTTATCGTCATTTGTCCTGTGACGTAACAGCGTCGTGACGCGGTCAGTAACAGGTGAGGACGTAAACTCACCTGAGAGTTACTGAAGGTCTGGGGTCTAGGTAAGGCAGTGTCACGTGGGTTTAACTTCACTAAAACAGGAAAAATCCCCAAAGACGATTAAAAGGGTAATGAGTGTATGGAAGACCAAAGGGGCCAAGATTTTACATTTAAACTAATTATTTATTTATTTATTTATTTTATGAATGTCAGAAACTAATAATAACACGTGATGATAATGGATTTTATTTTGGTAAATTTTTAAAACTAAAATAATGTTTTGAGCTCAGCGTTTCAGTGTGTTTCTGAAGTCAGACTTCAAATGAAATAAGCGGATCTAAAGTTTAATAGACACAAGTGAAACATGTTTTATAATCAATAATTTGACAGATTAATGATCAGAATAAATAATATAATAAAATAATCTGGTCTTCCTGTCTTATAGCAGGTGGTGGAGATGTTGGGGCTGCGGTGCATCATGGGTGACCTGCGAGGAGGAGCGGCACTCCGGAGGACATTTGTGTCTTCGGCGGTGCTGAGTTTGAGGTGGCGGCTAGCACCGCAGGACAGGCTTCCTCAGGCTCGCTTCCTCTCTGGTGATCGGGACTCGTCGCCGTCAGTAGTGGCTAAAATGAAGCTGCGGACTCGGCTGCTGGTTACGCTGTTGTTCGGCGGCGGGTTGCTGGGTGTGTGGTGGTTTGTGCACTCAGAGAAACAGCAGAAGCTGCAGCAGCAGCGAGTGGAGCAGCTGCGGCAGGTGGCGCTGGGGCAGGGCACTTTCAGCCTCATGGACCACACGGGGTGCCGCCGGACGAAGGAGGACTTCCTGGGCAACTGGGTGCTGCTGTACTTTGGCTTCACGCACTGCCCTGACATCTGCCCCGAAGAGCTGGAAAAGCTAAGCACTGTCGTGATGACTCTGGACCGCGACGCCTCGCTGCCGCCGGTGCAGCCCCTTTTTATCACTGTAGACCCAGAGCGGGACGATGAGGCGGCGCTTGCCCGGTACGTTAAAGACTTCCATCCCCGGCTGATTGGGCTGACGGGGACGGTCGAGGAGGTGAAGCACGCAGGGCGGGACTACAGAGTGTACGCCAGCGCCGGGCCCAAAGACGAGGATGGCGACTACATTGTGGACCACACTATCCTCATCTACCTTGTCAGCCCTGACGGCCTCTTTCTCGACTACTACAACAGGATGAAGAGTGATGAGCAGATCGCCGACAGTGTCCGCAAACACATCAGAAACTATGCCACGCTGTGAGCGCTGGCTATATAGCAACCAATTACAGACTGTTTTCATAACAACCCCACTCACAGCTGGGGGATAAACTGCTTCTTGTCCTAAAACGGGACACTTCTCCATGGTAACACAGAACTGTAAACGTGTTTGAAGTGAAAGTTTGTCGATAATAACAATGTAAAATCCAGAGAGCATGCTCCCTCACTTCCTGTCTCAGCCTGATGGTTTCAGTGTGTGTGTGTGTGTGTGTGTGGGGCCTGGTGTCAGGAGAGGAACACACACAGATTTCCTGTTTAAGGTGTTCCTCTGTTGACACCTAGACAGACTTCCTGTTCCTCAGACAAGTGAAGCAGTCTGACTGCTTCCATGTGGAGCTGAGATGTTTATCAGGTTAAGTTTACTTCTCTCTTGCTCAGTGTGGATGAAGTGTGTTAACAGCTGGAAGAAGTGCATGCTGGGCATTTCCTCCAGTCTGTCACATAAATGGCAGTGGGACATGCTCTCTGAGAAAGTGTCAGTTTTCATAGTTAAAGGTCAGATTGGCCTCAGGGTGTGAGGACCTCGCCGATTCCTGTGAAGAGGTCAGCGATAGGGCAGATCATGCTGGTCACATGGAAACTGATCAGCTGTAATGTTGCTGTGGAAACAAGTTATATTATGGCGGACTTTAATGAAGCGTGAGTGACAGACAGGTTCTCGTCAGAAGGTCGTGCGTTTTTGTTTTTTGGCTTCTTGTTACCATCAGATTTTCCCCACAGACACAGAGAGTGCAGACAGTGACAAACATTTTATTACAAAAATTCAATAACATTGATCATCGATTAAACGTTACATGATGATGTCAGAGCGGCTTGTGCTGCATTCAGGCCTTCAGCGTGGCAAATCTGTCCGTCGCTCTGTGCGTGCTCAGTAGAGTCAGAGCCATTGTGTCCAAACTTCCCTCCAAACCGGCACAACTGTCGATCTCCACCGTGTAGTCGTTTGCCTGCAGGAAGTAGAGAGTCATGATCAGCAACCAATCAGCTGCAGCCATCCATCAACAGGAAGTGAAGACTCATCAGAACAGACTTTCAACCTTCTGACGGTGTCACTGATCAATAAAGTGATCAGACAGCTGTTCTGTTATTGATCAGCGAGCTCATCAGACTCTCGTCTGTCTTTAACCAGCTCAGAGGATTTAAAGAAATAAAAGCACCACTTCTGTCATGGAGGATTTTCAAAATAAAACCACCAGACTGATCCAGTTTCCTGTCCTTACCTTTTTCACAGTAAAACCCCTAAACACACACCTTGCTGTTCACTGGAATGAACACAGCTATGCACGATAGGGGCAGGTTTAAAAAAAAAAAAAAAATCAATTATCCTATTTAAATCGATTTCAATTTGAATAGTGTATCAATCCATTAATTCCTGAATCGATTTTTAAATATAAATGTATTTTGCCAGAAACACCAGAATCTCAGGTTAAAGCTCACAAAACTATTTCAACCACTGCCAAACAGTTAAAAAAGCAAATGAGAGCAGGTAAACGGCACATGCGGACATGCTGTCGTTGCTGAAAGCTGATATCTCACAAGTTCTGAAGCTGCAGGTTTCGTCACTCTGACCAAAATTCATTGAACCGGCAGCAAAAGAAGATCCAAACTATGCTCTATGTTTGAAAAACATTGTCATGAATTCCCTCTTTTGTGCCCAGGACAATAAAAACCACACTTCCTGCACAGCTGCCTCTCTGTGTATTCAGAGACCACCTCTGATGAATTCTCACAAGTCTTAGCTTTGTTTTTAATGCATAGATATAAATATGCATATATACTGATAAAAGATCAGAATTAAAATATTTCTGAGTCTAAATCAAATTGAATCCAATCAGTTATAGAAATCAGTGACGATACCCAGTGCGAATGCTATAGTGGGTCTAAACAGAGACTGTATATAAAAGATGGACATGGTGACATCATCTACTTCTGTATAAAGCCTGGATATTTTGTGTGGTCCCATGGTAAAAGCTCCTGACACTAATTGGCCCAAACATGTTGTTTTATTCAGTTCGATGGGATGACCTCATCAGGAAACATTCAGCAACAGAATGTTAAACACCTGCAGCGCTGCGCTCATCCTTGTACCGAACTGTGTGTGCAGAGCCATAACTATGACACCAGATTAACGTATCAATGCTGCAGTTTATCGTTTATGCTTTTTAGAGAATTCATCATCATTTGATGACATCCCTGACTGGAACAGGTGACGTTCACTGTTTGGGCCAAACTAGTCACAAAACGCGCAAAATGCCTCCTTTGGATTTGAGTGTGCTCAGATCATTAAAGTAAGTGTGGTCTGATGTGTGTGATCTCTGCGCTGTTATTGGTTGATCGCTGATGTCTGTGCAGATGTTTTACCAGCTGCAGGGAGGCCAGCAGGTACTTTGAGGCTTCAAAGTTGTCTAGACCATGAACGATGGCTGCAAACATTCTGCGGCATCCAACGCCGCTCAGCGCTCTCACGATGCGGTCTCCATAATCATGGATGTCAAATGCTGGGCGTTCCTCCTGGAAAATGGAGAGGCGGGGTTTAGAGTCAGAAGGGGTTTGAGTCAGAAGTTGGGTTAAGTTACTGGATGGGGCTCAGCAGGTTTTACCTGCAGTGCCAACTCAGGGCGGATCTTCTCCTCCCAGTCTTTGACCCTCCGAGACAGTGCTGTCTCCTGAGTGTAACCACGACTGTTTACCACTAACTGCTCCTAAATCCCACACACAAAGGGTTAATCAACTTCCTGCTATTCAAAATAAAAGCTTCACCTTCTTCATGACGGAGTTATAAGTAGTTTGATTTTTCTGATCATGGGTAGCTTCTAGCAGTAGGAACAAACCTTACAGGCTCCAAGTATGATTGATCAGAATGTACTGAACATTACTGAAGATAATAATATTGATCACTGACCACTCGCAGCTTCACCAGATCCTCGTAACTCAGTTCATCTCGGTGAGCTTCTGCGGACACAAACAGCATCAGATCATTACACACGTTCCACTGTTCCTGTATCGATACTGAACTGATTGAACTGATCGATCAGTTTCAGTCTGAATCTGAAGCATTTTACCAGGTGAAATGTGCTCCGGGCCACCCAGAAACTCGGCTGGGACGTCATCGGGAAAGGCGTCGTGCTCGTTGTCCGAGGCGTCATCATCCCCACCTTCAGACAGACATATCAGGCTTTAACGCAAACACACTCAAACAGCTTTTATGACCCTGAACTCAGACCAGCACTAAGACTGTTACCCAGCAGGTGCTGTCTCAACTCTTCCACAGGCTCCTCCCCCAGTTGACCAGGCCCCACCCCCTCTGGCTGTAGGAAGGTCCTCTTCAGCTCCTCGTCAGACATCATCACTCCCTGAGTGACATAACAAATGTGATAGTAATGAGTCATAATCTGACAATAACACTGACCCTGATAAAACGACCTGAACCGCAGCTGATGTCACTGCTGACATCACTGTGATGTCAGCATGGATGATGGTGTGTGCGTCTTACGGCTCTTCTGTTCATCCTCTTCTGATTTTTGAGTTTGTCTTTGATCGTGCTCAGGTAGATGTAGTTGAGGTCTGAAAAACAGGAAGTCTTAGCTTCATTTAACAGGAAGTATAAATTCAACTCTTCAGATTAAAAGTCTTTTTCTGGACACAGAAAAGTTTTCAGCCTATTGTTACCTGTAAATGTGGGTCCATTTTTCAACTTGTGCTCTGGAGGGTCAACTGAAACAAACAACCACAAAAAGGAAGTGACATGTTAACAGATAATGGGTCCACAGGAAGAACATGAGTGCTCCAAGCAGTTTGTTCTTACAGGTTCCTCTGAACCAGCTCCTGAAGTCCCGAAGGAAAGCGGCTCGTTTCCTTTTCCTCTTCCCGCAGTCGTCCAGCCCGTCGGGAACTCTGTAGCACTTCCCTGCAGAAGACACAAAACTCTGTAAGCACCTGCAGACTGAATACTGAAACACGCCACGCGGTCCCCATAGTTACCTGGTTTCAGTGGTTTGTCCTCCTCAAGCATGGCGTATGGGTCATGGAACGCCCAAACATTCACCTGAAAAAAAAAAAGAAGAAGAAAAAAAAAAAAAAAAAGATGTTTCATAATGAAGCTCTAGTAAAAAGGTCAAATTTAATGAATCTAGTTAGAAAACAAAATGAGGAACCGGAGCTTTATGAAAACTATTTTTTTCAAAATAAAAGTACTGTTGTGCTTTAAGTGTGTGAGATTTTTGACTAGGGGAAAATAAACGCTCCTGTGGCGAACACTGAGCTGCAATCTGGGGGATTAAAGCAGATTAACGTACAGCAGGAGGAATCGGCTCCTCTCTCCTCGGTTTGTTGGCTTCCATATGTTGCCTCTCTCGGATCATTCGACCATCACTCGGAGCCTGAAACACACCAACGACACTGAAGTTACACAAGGAGAAGAAGAAGATGAAGAGGTGGTGGCTGAAACTGTTCTGTGATTCTAACAAGTGAAATCTCCTCCACCTGCAATCTGTCCACATGCTCCTCCTCCTGCTCCATGTTGTCCAACTCTAAGGGGAGGAAATCGTCTGCTGCATCGCCTCCACCCTCCTCAGCATCAGCTCTGCCCATTTCAACATCCACTGGAACCACAGCATCTGAGCCATGAAGGTCAAAAGTAAAAAAAAAATCAGAAACCAAAGTAGTGAAAGTCAAGAAGAAAAAAAAAGGGGAGCAAAGCGGGAGGAAATGTGTCATGAAGGACTGAACAGGTGAGGTGAGGTGTACCTGGGGGCTGGGTCTCTAGTTGAGCGAAGTCACTGTGAGGCAGGGAAGTGGAAGCAACTGATCTGAATGTGAGCAGGATCATGTCGCCCTCACCTGGGACGAACAGGTTGATCCTGAAGTCCTTCTGACTGCACAGGATCTCACCTTTCACACTGACACACAGGCATAGAACCAGGTGAGACCTCATCATCGGGGAGCGAGGCTTAGCTCTCATTTAGTTGCTGTGCGAGATCACTGACCTGATGAGGGGCAGTTTCTTTTTCTCTTGGGTTTCAGGTGCAATCAAAGACTCCGGAGGAAGAGGCGGCACGTCCACAGTCTGCATAGGTCAGAGGTCACAAGCAGAGGTCAGAGGCCAGAACGAGCTGCAGGTAAACTGACCTCAGAGAATCAAACTCACCGTGTTGGAGTCAGACCTCTCAGATCGGTCCGACACTTCCAGGTCCAACGCAGAAAACTGAAGGACACAAATGATGTTACTCATTTACACCCGAGCACACCTGACTTTGACAGGATAAAGAGTTACAAAAAAGGAGTAAAAATAAAAAGGCAAAAATGACACGATACAGATTTAAAAAGAATTTCTGTGAAAATCTGAGGTCAAAATTTATTTTATTTTTTACGATTAAAAGGTTGAATCTGAAAAATCTAGATCATTAATAATAAATAATTAAAATAATTAATGATCACGATAAAGAATGTTTTAAATTTAAGGTTCTAATTTTTTAAATATGATATGGTCAGTGACTGAATGAAGTGACTACGTTCCCCAGAATGCCCTGTGAGTGTTGTTAGAGAATGGCGTAACAGTAAAACCTTAACCCTGTGCCTGTTTTCATTCTGACCTGTTAACTCACGTTACCTGAGGGGTACCTCAGGCTTGGCTCCAGGTCCCCTGTAACTTGCTGTTTATATTCTTGAGCACAGATGCCACATTTTCACCCAAACAGCTTCACACTCAGTGACCTCAGATGCTTCAGTTCCAGCTGACCCTGACTTCTTGTCTGCTCCAGGACCGAACTATTTCTACAGCTCGGCTCACTCTGCAGCCTCTGAGGGTTAAAGAAGGCCTTGGCTCTGGAGCAAGCTGGCTAATAACATCAGGCTCATAGAGTCAGGTGCTTCCTTTAAATCCCCTCTGAAAACATGTTTCATAGACTTTCTTTGAAGTCTATAAAAATGTCAGATATCAGTTTTGAATTTTTAGAACAGAAACATTTTATACTTCTTTTCCTTGGTGTGGTTTATTTTTGAGTCTAACATCCAGCTCTCAAAGCACTTTATCGCCAGTGTGTTTAAATGAATGAAGCATCATGAAAGCTGAAAATCAAATCAGGGACAAAATGTGACTCTGGAAGTTTGCTCTCAGGTAAAGAACCACCTTTAATAAAAGCTGCCTGGTCTTTTTTTTTAATTTTTTTACCTCCTCCAAGTTGTCAGCATCATGACTGCTCACTGCTCTGCCATCACCCTCCTGAGACTCTGTTGCCTGCTTGTTGCGTCTGTCGGGAGAGCACAAAGATAATGTGTGAACCTGCAGCAGGAAATCAAACCAGCATGTGGGCGGAGTCACGCCTACTTCTTGTTCTTGTCGTTGATGTACTCCAGAGTCTGGAACACCAGGCTGTGCAACAGCTCCACCTGAAACAGACGCAGATGCCGTCACATGACTCCATCACAGACTGGCCGAGGTCATGTGACTTGTGTGTGGCTCACCTTCTTGCTGTAGATGCAGGCGGAGCCCTGGATGAGCAGCGCAGCCTCTGCGAAGTTCAGCCTGGTTTTCCCACCATCGAAGGTGATACACATGTCATCCAGCTGCAGACACACAGACAGATGTTACTGGGCGGAGCTCAGCTTCATTCCATCAGGCTGTGACTGACTGAAATCCCACCTGGATTCACGTTTGTGTCTCTGTGGATCACCTGAAGCTGCCAGACCAGTCCTTTGTGAATGACCTGAACAATAAACTGACCCAGAGCAATTTGTCTGAAATGCAGTTGTTACCTTCTAATTACAGCTCTGTCTTCTTCTGTCTGCATTAGAAGTACTGCAGAGCTTACTGCTAAAACTGACACCTTCTCCGTGCTGCTTTTACTCTTTACAAAGACACCCAGGGAGCCAGACTGACCCTGTAGGTGAGCCTGTTCTGGGGCACGGACCACATGTTTGATGCAGAAGGATATTGCTGTCTCGTGTCAGTTTGTATGGAGGACGAAAGCTATCAAAGTAAGAGCCTCTGTGGTATAAATAAATTACCTCATCTAAGTAGTCGTTTAGCTCTGACGCCAGGTCGATCTCCCAGTTCTTTGTGAGCTCTCGGATCGGCTGGAGCAGGTGAGCATATCGGCTCTCTGTGGACTCCATCTCACCTGAAACAGGTAGAACCAGAACAGGCTGTGAATCCTGCGGGGTCTCAAACATCACTCGGTCTTTAAGCAGCTCGTTTCTCTGCAGTGCTCTGAGTTGCAGATGGAACGCTTTCTCATTTAAAACTCAAGCAAAGATTACTTTCATTCAGTCCAAATTTGATATAATAGTAGATTCATAAAAGCCTGTAATGTCGATCAGAGCGCACAGCTACAGCTGGACTGTACATATCGATTTAAGTATCGATTATCAGTTTTCATGGTGAACTCTTTGCATTCACCTGTCCTCAAAATCAAACAAAACTGTGTTATCGCTGCTGTGAATTATATTAAATAGCGTGATAATTGCTACGAGCTAAAGCGGCAAATACTGAAATCAGAGAGAACGAAATTAAAGCAAAGTACGTTCAAAAATGTGATTTATTTTAATCGCTGTAGCTAAACCTGTGATTAAAAGATAAACTTAACAAATTAACTTATTCCTAATCTAACGCCGAATATACCGGGACATTCCACTGTTTAGTAAACCGTGTTAATTAATCCTCTGTGAGATCGATGTTTACATCAATCCGAATGAAACACAGAAATGTCAGATTTATCAACGCAATGTGGCGGAGCGTCTAAGCGACTGCAGCTGTCAAAGCTTGAACACTTGGCTCATTTACCTGCTCAGCTTGGTTATTTTTTTAAATAAGAGAAATACCTGAGAATAAGCAGGTGTCGGTAACATGAAGCAGCGACGGTGTTTAAGGAGTAAAATCAGAGAGAAACTTACCAAAAAACCTGAGCCGAGCTACACCGGGGCTAACTGTTTGTAGCCGTTAGCACAACACTCAAAGTACCCGCGTTAAATTTCTTCTTCGCTGCTCTGGTCTGTGTAGCAGCTCCGCGTGCTGCCCCCTGGCGGCGCTATGGTGTGATACAGGCTGCCGACCGCTAGATGGCAGCGTTGCAGTTTAAAGCAATGACTGTAGAAAACATCTACAGTTTTCTACAGTTTTCTGTAAAACTGTAGAAAACTTCTCCAGTCATTGGTTTAAAGAAACTGGGCGAGCTGCTGCCTGCACCTTGCGATCTGTTTATAAGAAATACAGATGATTTGGCATGCGCAAAACAGCGCAAGAGCAAAGCCAAGTCAAATAGTGAGAATTTGGACTCCATATTTCATATTTATATCTGCAAATATCAGGCTAAAGCCATATTCATTCATTGGACTTATTTTGTAATATCACAGAATATTTAAAGCCCCTGTTTTATTTTTGTTTATACATGATAACAAGTTAAATAAAAACCCTGTGCTACACGACTGGTGTAGGATTAAAGGTTAAAGAATCCTAAGCAACAAAACAAAAACAAAAACCAAAATACTTAATGAATTAAGTAATCAGTAAAAAGGATCACAAGCTGTTTGGATAATCTTTTAGAAAAAATAAAACCATGAAGTGAGAAGTCATAATACTGTCATGAATGTTTGCACTCTTCCTCATCTCACTCTTCTGGTGCTCAGTGCGAACACAATGGTCGTGTCCAAATTCCTGGACTGCATCCTCCTGAGGAAGCATTAGTATGAATTTGGACACGACCCGTGAGCAAGTCTGCCCCTTGAGAACGCCCCCTGTGGAGCAGGAAGTGCACTGAGGGAGGTCTCTGCTCTCCTCTGAGCCTGAAATTCCTGCTCCAGACCACACTCCAATCCACCAGCAGGTGAGGAGGGCAGGAAGAGTATCGAGCCAGAATAAAAGCCCTCGTGCAGACAATCAAAGCCATGTGAAGGACACATAAGAAAGTGGTTTTCTTGGTTCCACCTGAACTCAAATGTTGGTTACCTGGGCATGAAACAAAACAAGCAGTGTGCGGAGCCATGCTGCCGTGTGCCGTGACAGCACACCGCTGTCTGAACTCTGACCATCACAAATCATATCTGCAGATGGAAACATGATGAGATTTCCTCTGCACACAGATCTGATTTCAGGGCCCTCAGTATGTGTGTGTGCGTGTGTGTGTATGCATGTGTTTGTAACTCTTCCTCCACACATGAAACCATTTTTTTATTGTGATTTAATAAAACTTTATTTACAAAAACAGCAGGTGATGTCATTAAGAAGCAATAATGATGATGATGATGATGGGCCTCAGGAAGCCTCCTCTTCGTCTTGCAGCAGCATTAGTGAGTATTATTAGTCTGAGAGGACAGCTGTAATTAATGCCTCTGAGAGGAGGATGACGGGGCAGCAGGAGCTAAATTTAACACTCCTAATTCAAGCAGCCGGATTTCTAATCCAGGAGACGACGCCCTCCTCCTCCTTGTCTTTCCTCCTCAGAGGTGTACATGCTGCTCGGGAGTCCCACTGTTTTACTTTCCCAACAGAGACGAGACAACAAAGGATGCAGACTGGCGGAGAAACGTCGTCACGGCCCAGGAAGAACACTTCTGGAAAACATCTGGCCACATGTGATTATGAAGAATAATCCTCTGATAAACTCAGAGAAAACAATGCACGCAGCGGTTTCCCAGCAACACCCCATCCCCATCGCACTGCGCTCCTCTTCATCGTTTATCTCTTCCACTGGAGCACCAACAGATTACTGAGATGCCAGCAGCTGCACGCCATTCTTAACCCAGCACAAAATGTCTCAGAAAAGCTACAAACTAACAGGTAATGCTGCTGTGGCCACAGCCATCCTTTACATACAGTCTTTGGCTAATAACACAGAGCATCTGTCAGAAGAAGGTGTGACTCTGCAGCAGAACATCCTGGACTCAGCTGCAGGTGAAGCTGAGCCATGTGTCGCAGTCATATTTGCCTGCTGCGCTCCATCACACCTGCAGCAAGAGTGAGCACAGAGACTCCACCCCCACAAACACCACCGTGTGCACATCACCTGATAACTAATGGTGTCAGCACACAGGTAAATCTAATCAGCATTATAATAATAATCATTCACAGTTCACAGCATGTTAACCTGAACAGCTGCAGTTCCTCTAACTTCCACCAGAGGCTCCCAGCCTGCATTGTTATGGGCGTGGCCTCTGTGACTGACAGGTGGATGGTGACACAGGCTGCTGCTGATTCACCAGAAACCCAAGGGTTACATCATGTCCATCTTAAATATACAGTCTAGTATCTAGAACACGTTCCACAGCAGGAGGAGGAGTCTGCACCTCTGACCTCCAAACACCTGCCATGGATGAAGAGACAGCGCAGCGAGCGGCGGCTTGAGTAAATGAGGAGGTGTGAATCTCAGCAAGTGAGTGGAGTGAAGATCAGCACTCTCCTCCTCCTCAAAGGTTACACCAATGGTCTACCCGCTGTACTCTGATTACTGCTGGAACAGTTATGTAAATGGACTTAAAACAAAAGTTTCAGTTAAGAAGTCTGTGCAGGGTGAGAGTGCACCGCGTGGCATGCCATTGGACGTCAGTCCTGTTATTTTAATTCCCATTGGATGAGAGCATGGATGGGATCAGTGGTTTAACTGAAGTATTTTATGTTTTTTGGGTTTAAATATTGATCTTTGACTTCAAAGTTTCAGTCTCTTCTTCTTCTGCAGGTTTTCAAATATTAATGTAGTGATGCCAGTGAACCAGCAGCTCATAATGAGCCAATCAGGAGGCTGAAAATCATACCAAGGGTTTTCTGCACTGCTCAGATTAATTCATGATGTCCTCTGATTTGGTTTCATGTTGTTTGTGCTGGTTTGCTTCCAGTTACGCTCAGGCTGGTAGTTTTTGTGTGTGGTTGCAATACAAACAGCACAGGGAGGATAACAAGGAAGAGGTGAACTCAGTCACAGCCAAAAACCAGAACAGGAAGAAGACATAAAAACACCACCAAACACCAAAACCCTTCAAAATAAGACAGGAAGTAAACGAGGGAAACGGGAAAACAACTGTGTGAAGGCTTGGTCCTTACACTGGAAGTGTGAAGCACAAGCATACAGATGGTGAAGTGTCTCCAGAGTATAATCCAATCAGATAATCTGCACCTCTGCCTCTTCGACCTGCACCTTAAAGTCTAGAAGAAACAGAGTGAACATGAAGCCTGCACTGATAGAGAACAGATATGAAGCCCAGCAGTAACACACAGTTACTCTAAGCTCTGAAATCAACTGGAAGAACTCAGATGACATAAAAGCATTATGGGAAATGTATTTCTAAATCTAAATCGATACTTTTGCCAGAAGGAATAAAAACAGAAGAAATCCAGAAATGTGATCTCAGTGAACAAATTGCTGTTTTATTGTGTGTGTGTTTCACATCTTCACTGCAGTCTCATTCATCAGCTGTCTTGAATGGCTCAAACTGACCGCGTGCAGATGAATATGAGAATGCTGAGGTCACGACTCTCCTGTCAAGCATACTGATTGGCTGGAAAAACCCATCAGAGTTAAACCTGCTCCCCGTTTTCACCCCAGTTTCCAACTCGCAGCCAGCAGCTGTGAGATTGGACGACAGCACGGCTCACCGGTCCCCTCCCTCCCTCCCTTTTAGCTTCCACAATCCACTAGGAGCAGCGCTGATGGATCATGAAACCACCACAAGCTCATCAAACCACAGTGAGTCTCTCAGGCGTTAGAACCCTCTGTTTTTGACACCTGTCAGGATTGGGTAAAGGTGTGACTCAATTGGCTCAGAGGTGCCGTTGTTGCTGCTGACCTCGCGGCGTACTCTCTCAGAAACACAGGTGCAGCAGGAGTTGTGCAGGTATCTCTCAATCCAGCCCCAGAGTACTAAAAGTAAAACTGAACCACCTCCACCACGGAGGAGGAGTCTCACATCAGTTTATCTGCAGGAAACTGGTTAGCAGCAATTCAACTTTCAAAATAAGAGCATGAGGTTTCTCAAGGGATGTTGTGTTGCCCAGGTGGATGAAAGTAAACCCGGGCTGCCCTCAGACAGAAGTCTGTGACTTTCAGACTGTGCTGCAACTAAGCCGTGATGGGATCTCAGATCACAGAGCACAAAATGGTTCAAAGCCATATCAGTGACTCTCATATGATGCATTTATTCACAGGTGAGCAGTAATATTTAAATTCATTGTACTTTAATGTACAATATATCAAAAGACCAACAGACTCCTGCTATGCTGCTGGGAGTGTGAAAGCCTAATCCAGGTCCAGACCCCCAGGATCTAGAAATGTGTTTAACCTGACCCTATACAGTGTTCACTGCATCATTCCATTTTTACACTGATCACCACCTGCATTCATGTATATATCTACCTGCTTAGTACTTTTAATTTTAATTTTCATGTTTATTTAAGTGTTGTGTGCAGTGTTGCGAAGGTTACTTTTAAAATGTATTCCATTACAGAATACAGAATACATGCCTCAAAATGTATTCTGTAACGTATTCCGTTACGTTACTCAATGACAGTAACGTATTCTGAATACTTTGGATTACTTAATATATTATCATGCTTTTTACAACAACGTGAATGTACTATTGCTGTGTGATTTATTACTATTACTGAAGGTCCGCGACTCCGAACTGTAGTAAAGGGACCTCTGACTAATACGGCGGGGTCCCTGTCAGCTCGTAGCCGAAAAATAGCTTTACTTTGTTGTGTGGGTCAACTTTTCTTGCGAGAGACAGAGAGAGGCGTTGAAAGGCTGCTCCAACAGAACTTATTGTTTTCGGAGGAAAACACGAACACAGTGTACAGTCGAGTCTTAATAGCTTACTTACAACTGGGCTCGTCAGGCACTCTTCTTGGCTGAAGTGGTTATTATTATATTTACATGCTTCCAGCTCCCGTTTTTGCTCGATGACAACTCGTACCTTTCCGCTCCCCTTTTTCTCCCTCCTCGCGCTCACAGACCCATAATGTGTATGGCAGTCCATTCTCCCTGAAACACGGACTACACTGCCCATGATGCTACATTCTTTAGAGCTATGCTTGTAGCATTCTGCCTGTTAGCTTAGCACAACAACAACAACAACAACGAAAAGGCGCTCTCTCACCCAGGAAACACGCAGTCGCAGAGAGAGAGAGAGAGAGCGTTGCCCTGTAACCATGGCAACCGTAACGCTGCCGCCTGGAACAACAGAACGTAGCTGTCAAACAAAACCCAAACAGTCCTGACCCGCGACAAAATGAAACAGGAAAGTACCCCAGTGTATTCCATTTATTTCAACAAAGTAACTGTATTCTGAATACCACCTGTTTAAACGGTAACTGTAACGGAATACAGTTACTCATATTTTGTATTCTAAATACGTAACGGCGGTACATGTATTCCGTTACTCCCCAACACTGGTTGTGTGACAGTATGTTTTGCACTAAGTACTGCAGCAATTTCCTAATGTTGTAAACCTGCTCAACATTTGGCAATAAAACCCTTTCTGATTCTGATTCTGAACCTTGTTGCAGGGGAGCAGCAGCTGTTTGACTTGTTGCTGACTCAACTCCATGTATTTTTATGGCGTTGGTTGTGTTGCTTGTCTCTGTGCTCATTTAGTGTCAGATCCACCAGGCTGGGAAAACTTCGGGTGGTGGTCCAGCTGCTGTGAGACATCGGCAGCGCTGTTTACATGTGGAAAACAGGTGTGCTGTAGTGAACACGGTCTGATCACGCCTGTTTAATCAGCAGATAATTCGGAATGAAACAAAGACACATGTAGGTGTCACCTTCATCGCAGTGATCTGACACTGTGATTGGACCTCTGTAGAGCTGAAGTCCTGGAACTGAAGGGAATCCTGGACTCTGATAAAGATCAGATGGCTCTCTGGCTATTAGCTTCACCAATGTCTTCAGGTTTCAGTCTCCTGGAGTATGTTTCCCAGAGTACCTCACCTTTCTTCTGTGCTCTAACATCAGCAGATCTCCAAGTTTCTTCCTCAGGTGGAGTTACTGTTAGTGAGTAGATTAAAGTCTGCCAGGCTGAACATGCAGTGGGTTTATAAAATATGATGTTTTGTTCTGGTTCTGACCTTTTCCCCTTGCTTCTGTCTCTGAGAGGAAGATGGATGTACTGATGGAGTCACAGCTGTATCCCATCTGAGGAAGGCAGAGGAGGATGACGAAGAGGTGAGGCAGAGGATGATGGAGAGAGAAAACGTCCGACTTCTCTGCCGAGTCTGTCTGCGAGGTGAAGGATGGAGGGAGCGGGTGAAGGGATCATTCCCTCGCCAACGAGCCTCAGCGAGGCTGGAAAAATGAGCGCTGTCCCGGGAAACTCCTCCGCTGAGCTCGGATCGGCCACCCCCGGCTCGTTACTCAGATCGGCTATTCAGCCAGACCGAATGAAAAATAGTCCCATAAAATCCAGATGGCTGAGAGTGTCAGCAGAGAACAGGAGAAAGTTTGACAGATTTGATTTAAACTTATGTTAAAAAAGAATCTTTTTGTTATTGAGAGACTTTGATCTGGGCTCGCTTTAAAAAGAGAACTTTTTTGGTTTACCTCCGATGACACACAGAGATCTCTTTGAAACCTTGAGCCAAAGAAGAAGACACCTCTTCCTGTGTAATGTGTTGCTCCTGAGATGTCCCAACAGGGCCTCTGTACATGCTACATACAGTTTCAAACTTCCTCCTCCTTCGCTCTCTGAGCTCACCACGTATTTTAGTTCCAGCTCATTGGCCACTATAATGACCCGTCCTCGCTGCCGTCTTTGCTTGGCTGCTGCTCGTTTGTAAATGTTGTTCCTGTCAGCCGCTCTGGTCTGCCTGCTATTGATCTTCCTGCTCGTTTGGACCTGCTTACTAATCAGCGTCGCACATTACAGACGCACAGAACTGATTAGTGAGTTCACCACCACACACAGAGCAGCTTGCTTTAATCAGCTGTTTCAAGTGTGCTCGCTGTTTCTGGATTAATTCTGTGATGATGCAAAAACAAATGATTCTCAAAGCAAACAGCTGATGTGGACCTGCTGAAGCCAGTTGTTTCACATGTGAAGTGGATTTTCTCTGCCCTGACTCTGATGTTTCAGATTTACTTCAGTTTGAACTCCTCAGTGAGTTTTGCTTATCTCAGCCATATACTGAGGTGAGATCCTGAAACGAAACAAGCAGAACTACTAATCATTCGATCATTCATGAATCGTTTCTCTTACGCTAAAATCCCAACTACCACAGAGGCCAAGCAGCTCTGATGGATGGATGAATGATGATGGGTGGATGGATGATGGGTGGATGGATGATGGATGGCTGAATGGATGATGACGGATGGATGGATGATGGGTGAATGGATGATGGATGGATGATGCATGGATAATGGATGGATGATGATGGGTGGATGGATGATGGGTGGATGATGGATGGATGGATGATGCATGGATAATGGATGGATGATGATGGGTGGATGGATGATGGGTAGATGATGGATGGATGATGGATGGCTGAATGGATGATGACGGATGGATGGATGATGGGTGGATGGATGATGAATGGATGATGCATGGATAATGGATGGATGGATGATGATGGATGGATGGATGAATGATGATGGATGGATGATGGATGATGATGGATGGATGATGGGTGGATGGATGATGGATGGCTGAATGGATGATTACGGATGGATGGATGATGGGTGGATGGATGGATGATGGGTAGATGGATGGATGGATGCATGAATAATGGATGGATGATGATGGGTGGATGATGGGTGGATGGATGATGGATGGATGATGGGTGGATGGATGATGGATGGATGGATGGATGATGGATGGCTGAATGGATGATGACGGATGGATGGATGATGGGTGGCTGAATGGATGATGACGGATGGATGGATGAATATGGATGGATGATGGATGGATGATGCATGGATAATGGATGGATGATGATGGGTGGATGATGGGTGGATGGATGGATGATGCATGGATAATGGATGGATGATGATGGGTGGATGATGGGTGGATGGATGATGGATGGATGATGGGTGGATGGATGATGAATGGCTGAATGGATGGATGTTGATGGATGTATGAATGATGATGGATGGATGATGGGTGGATGATGGATGGATGGATGATGCATGGATAATGGATGGATGATGATGGGTGGATGGATGATGGGTAGATGATGGATGGATGATGGATGGCTGAATGGATGATGACGGATGGATGGATGATGGGTGGATGGATGATGAATGGATGATGCATGGATAATGGATGGATGGATGATGATGGATGGATGGATGAATGATGATGGATGGATGATGGATGATGATGGATGGATGATGGGTGGATGGATGATGGATGGCTGAATGGATGATGACGGATGGATGGATGGATGGATGGATGATGGATGGATGATGCATGGATAATGGATGGATGATGATGGATGGATGGATGATGGGTGGATGATGGATGGATGATGGGTGGATGATGGATAGATGACGGATGGCTGAATGGATGATGACGGATGGATGGATGATGGATGGATGATGGACGGATGATGCATGGATAATGGATGGATGATGATGGGTGGATGATGGATGGATGATGGATGGCTGAATGGATGGATGATGATGGGTGGATGGATGATGGATGGCTGAATGGATGATGACGGATGGATGGATGATGGATGGATGATGTATGGATAATGGATGGATGAGGATGGGTGGATGATGGATGGATGATGGGTGGATGGATAAAGGATGGATGACGGATGGATGATGGATGGCTGAATGGATGATGACGGATGGATGGATGATGGTGGATGGATGATGGGTGGATGATGATGGATGGATGATGGGTGGATGATGGATTGATGATAGGTGGATGGATGATGGGTGGATGATGGGTGGATGGATGATGGATGGCTGAATGGATGGATGATGATGGATGGATGAATGATGATGGATGCATGATGGATGATGATGGATGGATGGATGATGGGTGGATGGATGATGGATGGCTGAATGGATGATGACGGATGGATGGATGATGGGTGGATGGATGGATGATGCATGGATAATGGATGGATGATGATGGGTGGGGGTGGATGATGGGTGGATGGATGATGGATGGATGATGGGTGGATGGATGATGGATGGCTGAATGGATGGATGGTGATGGATGGATGAATGATGATGGATGGATGATCGGTGGATGGATGATCGGTGGATGGATGATGGCTGGATGGATGATGGATGATGATGGATGGATGATGGGTGGATGGATGATGGATGGATGGATGAATGATGATGGATGGATGATGGATGGATGATGATGGATGGATGATGGATGGATGATGGGTGGATGGATGATGGCTGAATGGATGGACGATGGATGGCTGAATGGATGATGACGGATGGATGGATGATGGGTGGATGGATGATGGATGGATGATGCATGGATAATGGATGGATGATGATGGGTGGATGGATGATGGGTGGATGATGGATGGATGATGGACGGCTGAATGGATGATGACGGATGGATGGATGATGGGTGGATGGATGATGGATGGATGATGCATGGATAATGGCTGGATGATGATGGGTGGATGGATGATGGGTGGATGATGGATGGATGATGGCTGGATGGATGATGGGAGGCATGATGGATGGATGATGGATGGCTGAATGGATGGATGGATGATGGATGATGATGGATGGATGATGGGTGGATGGATGATGGATGGCTGAATGGATGATGACGGATGGATGATGGGTGGATGGATGGATGATGGGTAGATGGATGGATGATGCATGAATAATGGATGGATGATGATGGGTGGATGATGGGTGGATGGATGATGGATGGATGGATGATGGATGGATGATGGATGGCTGAATGGATGATGACGGATGGATGGATGATGGGTGGCTGAATGGATGAAGACGGATGGATGGATGATGATGGATGGATGATGGATGGATGATGGGTGGATGATGGATGGATGACGGATGGCTGAATGGATGATGACGGATGGATGGATGGATGATGGATGGATGATGGATGGCTGAATGGATGATGACGGATGGATGGATGATGGTGGATGGATGATGCATGGATAATGGATGGATGATGATGGGTGGATGGATGATGGGTAGATGATGGATGGATGATGGATGGCTGAATGGATGATGACGGATGGATGGATGATGGGTGGATGGATGATGAATGGATGATGCATGGATAATGGATGGATGGATGATGATGGATGGATGGATGAATGATGATGGATGGATGATGGATGATGATGGATGGATGATGGGTGGATGGATGATGGATGGCTGAATGGATGATGACGGATGGATGGATGGATGGATGGATGATGGATGGATGATGGATGGATGATGCATGGATAATGGATGGATGATGATGGATGGATGGATGATGGGTGGATGATGGATGGATGATGGGTGGATGATGGATAGATGACGGATGGCTGAATGGATGATGACGGATGGATGGATGATGGATGGATGATGGACGGATGATGCATGGATAATGGATGGATGATGATGGGTGGATGATGGATGGATGATGGATGGCTGAATGGATGGATGATGATGGGTGGATGGATGATGGATGGCTGAATGGATGATGACGGATGGATGGATGATGGATGGATGATGTATGGATAATGGATGGATGAGGATGGGTGGATGATGGATGGATGATGGGTGGATGGATAAAGGATGGATGACGGATGGATGATGGATGGCTGAATGGATGATGACGGATGGATGGATGATGGTGGATGGATGATGGGTGGATGATGATGGATGGATGATGGGTGGATGATGGATTGATGATAGGTGGATGGATGATGGGTGGATGATGGGTGGATGGATGATGGATGGCTGAATGGATGGATGATGATGGATGGATGAATGATGATGGATGCATGATGGATGATGATGGATGGATGGATGATGGGTGGATGGATGATGGATGGCTGAATGGATGATGACGGATGGATGGATGATGGGTGGATGGATGGATGATGCATGGATAATGGATGGATGATGATGGGTGGGGGTGGATGATGGGTGGATGGATGATGGATGGATGATGGGTGGATGGATGATGGATGGCTGAATGGATGGATGGTGATGGATGGATGAATGATGATGGATGGATGATCGGTGGATGGATGATCGGTGGATGGATGATGGCTGGATGGATGATGGATGATGATGGATGGATGATGGATGGATGGATGAATGATGATGGATGGATGATGGATGGATGATGATGGATGGATGATGGATGGATGATGGGTGGATGGATGATGGCTGAATGGATGGACGATGGATGGCTGAATGGATGATGACGGATGGATGGATGATGGGTGGATGGATGATGGATGGATGATGCATGGATAATGGATGGATGATGATGGGTGGATGGATGATGGGTGGATGATGGATGGATGATGGACGGCTGAATGGATGATGACGGATGGATGGATGATGGGTGGATGGATGATGGATGGATGATGCATGGATAATGGCTGGATGATGATGGGTGGATGGATGATGGGTGGATGATGGATGGATGATGGCTGGATGGATGATGGGAGGCATGATGGATGGATGATGGATGGCTGAATGGATGGATGGATGATGGATGATGATGGATGGATGATGGGTGGATGGATGATGGATGGCTGAATGGATGATGACGGATGGATGATGGGTGGATGGATGGATGATGGGTAGATGGATGGATGATGCATGAATAATGGATGGATGATGATGGGTGGATGATGGGTGGATGGATGATGGATGGATGGATGATGGATGGATGATGGATGGCTGAATGGATGATGACGGATGGATGGATGATGGGTGGCTGAATGGATGAAGACGGATGGATGGATGATGATGGATGGATGATGGATGGATGATGGGTGGATGATGGATGGATGACGGATGGCTGAATGGATGATGACGGATGGATGGATGGATGATGATGGATGATGATGGATGGATGGATGATGGTGGATGGATGATGGATGGCTGAATGGATGATGACGGGTGGATGGATGATGGGTGGATGATGGGTGGATGGATGGATGATGCATGGATAATGGATGGATGATGATGGGTGGATGATGGGTGGATGGATGATGGATGGATGATGGGTGGATGGATGATGAATGGCTGAATGGATGGATGTTGATGGATGGATGAATGATGATGGATGGATGATGGGTGGATGGATGATCGGTGGATGGATGATGCATGGATAATGGATGGATGATGATGGATGGATGATGGGTGGATGGATGATCGGTGGATGGATGAATGATGATGGATGGATGATGATGGATGGATGATGGATGGATGATGATGGATGGATAATGGGTGGATGGATCAATGATGATGGATGGATGATGGATGGATGATGATGGATGGATAATGGATGGATGGATCAATGATGATGGATGGATGATGGGTGGGTGGATGATGACAGATGGATGGATGGATGTGTGTCATGTGGTAAAATATGTTTGTCTCACAGGTTTTTTGCTGTCGCATTTCGTGATGATGTCAGTGTGCGTCTGTGTGTCAGGCTGCTGCAGGGTGATGACCACACTGTTTTCTCACTTGTGCAGTCAGGACTGTGGATAGTAAAACATGAAGAGAAACAGCTCAGGGTTCAGGTGTGTGAATAATACACACGCCTTTCCTCAAACCTGAACTGGTGTGATAAAAGACACACCAGTTTGACTCCACAGTGAGCTGTGGCTGAATTGAAAAAAACTGACAGCTCAGATGTTTGTTGTTAGGAGGTAAAGACGTACATCGTTAACTAACTGTTTTTGTGGTGAATAGAAAAGCCTCTCCCTGATCTCTGCTTGTCTTCACGAGCAGGACAGCTAATGTTTCTACCTGAGCTACCGAGAGCTACCTGCAGGCTAACCCACCTCCCCCCGTCCTTGGTGTCACCTCACTCTGACATTAGCTGTGACCACGATGATGGCCTTGTAATTGGTTTCCATTAGAGCGCTCTCTTCCATCCTTCCCATCAGGCTGCGCAGGAGGGGGCGTGCCCTCAATTGTCCGCAGACAGAAATGCTCGCGCCCAGCCGCCTGATAACCTCGGACAGAGGAGGGGGAGGGTCAGAGTTATAATGAGGACCGTCCAGTGTAACGAGGACATCGTGCTCTGACTACACACACACACACACACACACACACACACACACACACACACACACACACCTTCTAACATGAGGGAGAAAACGCTGACCTGCTCGAGTGCCTGTGTTCCTCCAGTCTGACCTCTGACCTCAGTGTGCCGGCCTCTCAGGGAGACGTTAGCTGCAGATCAGAACATGGTCTCCAGCAGCGTTATGTAAGAGTTTAAAGTGAAATGCTGTTGTTGTGAGCCCGCCCCCTTTCTCCATGTGCAGATGACACAGGCCTGTGTTTATCAGCTGTGAGTCACACTTAGCGAGCCAATGAACATCAGTTACCTGAAAAACAACAAGACCTCAGCAGGAATTAGAAAAGTTTACCATGCTTCCTGCAGGAGCTGTTCTGAAACCCAGGATGAACATATTAGACAAGAAACCTTTGTCATACCACCAATGTCAAATTCTAGATAGATACAAGCTTTTACATTTTATTAATTTCAAAATATTTAAATCTGCCTGTCTAATCTATAAGGTGGTCTGGCGCCTCCACCAATGAGTGATCTTATTAAACAAAAGTCTAGCAGTATTACTGGGTCTTGATTGACTTAAGCCACGGTGAGAGGTGATTGTGAATTGGCATTTAGAGGGACCACCTTTTCACAGAATGCTCTGTCATATCAGGGAGCTTCTGGAATAGTCTTCCACTGCCAGTGAGGGAAAGCACAAGTCTCCCTCTATTTTTAGGAGTCATTTAAAAGGGTGGCTGATGGACACACAAGCATGTGATCATGTCTAATTAATCTTGATTATATATTGGACGTGAAATAGAATTACAAAAAGGGAAACAGTTATTGGTGCAATGGGTCAGTGCAATATCAGGGCATGTGCAATATAATTGATGTGTTTCTGTTATTGTTTGCTATGTTGTCCATTTGTTTTTGTCATTGTTTGTTCTAATATGATGTGATAACTGTTTCTCTATATAAATGGTCTGTAAATACTGTCTCTGTGTGTTCTTTACTAACTTGTGTGCAACACCAACCTGTCAGAGGGTTTTCAGATGGAAATTAGCTGAAGGCTATAATCTGGCATATTTACATTTGTGAAAATGTTAATTATTATGTATTGTCCCTCTTTCTAAATACATAGATAAATATTAAAAAAAAAATGCCTAAAGATGAGGTTTGGAGGCGGAGTCTGACACACCTGGTTCTGAGATTATTGCTGTTGACCTCTCGGTGGCAGGACTGCACATATCTGCAGGTTTTAGAAGGTTAGATGAGATTTAGTGACATAAAAGAGCGCATTTGTGCTGCAGTGCGAGGGAATGAGAACATTTAATGACCTGTTGGACGTTATTACACACCTGTGGCTGTGCTAACATAATCACTCTACTGTGTTGTGCGGAGCATCAACAAATTAGATTTCTGTTCACATTAGCCGGCACTGCTGGGACGTTTAAAGTCATAATGCACATTAATATTCAGCCGTCACCAGTGGGATAAAAAGACTCATGCATGAGTTCAAATGCGACCTTCTGGGTGATGATGAGGAGAAGGATGAGGATGAGGAGCAGGAGCAGGAGGAGGGGGGTCAGGCCAATGCAGGCAGCTGACGGGCGAGGCTGTGGACAGATGAAGTCTGTGAAGTGTCGGGGGATTTGGGGCTGCAGCTGTTTGTGATCAGACTGACTGACAGATGGTGTCTTACGTAAGCCTGCTGAGGCTCCCCTCTCCTCTCCAGATGTGTCTCTGCTTTGGTCCCTGGCTCTGTCCAGATGTGGAGGAATCCTCTGGCAGTTGAGCTCAAACGCTCCTACGTAACGCGGGAACTCCTTGGTGCTGCAGTAGGACCACGTGAGTCTGACCTGGTCAGGGTTCAGCTTTGTTTGGGACCATGTGACTTTGGCAAGTGCAGCAAGGTGAAAAAGAAGTGACTGAAAATGAAACGTCTGCAGCTGGAGACGTGGAGTGCAGGACAGATAGGCGCCTCTGTGTGTTTCACATGCAGCTCTTCCTCGTCCAGCAGGATCTGTTACCAAAACATCCTAGAAGGAGGAGGTGTTGTCCAAAAACTCTCTGCAAGGTGAGGAGGAACAAACACGAGGAGACACTGATGAATAATATCACAGGAGAGCATCAGGAACCAGAAACAGAAGGCAGAACATGGCCACTGGCCTGCACATTGAAGCTACACAGCTAGGGTGATGCTGTCCTACACATGTCTGATTGGTCAGCAGGCGATGATTTCATACGTGCTGATCTCTAACCTGGAACTCAGCATCAGTTACCAAGGCGATGATCAGAGGAAATCCTGCGTCCTGCTGCAGGATTTAGGAACAAAAACGTGAATCCAGAACTAAGAAACAAAATCAGAGATGAGTTTGTGAACATTTAAACAGCAATTTTAGGATTCAGGTGACTGATGATGCTCCTCACACCTGGATTAAAGGCACCTCTGACCACAGCTGTTAAACATCTGGAACTGAGATTCTATTGTGGTTTAATGGCTGTATTGAAACTCTCCAGCTGAGAGATTTAGTGGAGCTCGCCAGCATCATCACAAGCTCAGCCCACAGACTGGTGTCTGAGGAGGGCGTCACCTCAGAGCTCAGTCCAGCAGACAGGAGCTCCTGCAGGTCAGTGCAGGCAGGTAGAAGAGCTGCTTGGAGGCTGGAGGTGGTGTTTGAGAGTGTTGGTCTTCACTCTGCTCTAAGCCTGAGCTGTGGTATTTTTAAACCCTCATTACTTCAGCATAATCATTAAGTTTTATGTCTGTACATCAGTGAGAAGCACACCGCTCACATATTTTCCTCTCCTGAGCAAACGGCTCGTTTTCCTGACGTGTTGATCACAGTTTTTCATCATTTTCTAATATCACGCTTCAGTGTTAAAGGCCTGCATGGGAGCATAACGAGCTCCCTCCTCAGACTCAAAGAAGCCGCCAAGGGAGCTGAGAGTGGCAAAGCACTGCTTCAGGGCCAATTAAGATGAGTGAAGTCTGTGTTTCCAGGTCCTCAGGAGAGTGATGGAGCTTTATCCACGCCACCCGCCATGTTTGGAGGAGGAAACTGAGTGCCCTCTGGAGGCCGGTGACACAGCAGATACTTTGATCCTCTCGCCATCGACTGCAGCGTGAAGCAGAAACACAGCAGAGGTGCTTCCTGTTAGAGACTGAAGCCCTCCAGCCAGAAGCTTGTGGCTGAAAGCTTGTGGGGTCGTAAGTCTGTGACGTCTTCATGAAGGATTCAGGAAACGCTGACGAGGTTTCATCTTCCTGCTTTTACCGTAAAGGTAAAAGCAGGAAGATGAAACCTCGTCTGCAGACAAGTATGTTCATCAACTCAATGACACACCAACCACCCACCACTCCCTGCTCACACAGGTGTACTGAGTGACTGACACAAATAATCATAACAACAGTATTTACTTTACAATATAACTATATGATAGAAATCAAAAATATTAACATTTAATGATAACAACAACATTTCAGATAAAGGGGAAAGAAATCATCACCAAAAAATAAAAATTAAAAGTTTTAGATTAAAATATTTAGAATGAAGTTAGAATTTGAAAAAAAGAAAAAATAACATCAAAAGATTTTAAAAATCAAGTTTATGAGAATAAATATATAAGAAAAGAAAAAAATATGAAGCAATAAAAACGTAGAAGAAGAAGATCAGAAAATAATAATAAGGCAACACTCTGAAATACTGAATAATAAAAATATCCCTCAAAATTTAGCAAAATAATAAATATTAGAAAACATGGTGTTTAATATAAGATAATTTTTTAAAATGCTTAATAATAAAAGCAATTAACTGAAAGCCAAAATGATTAGAAACGAATGTTAGCAACAAAATTTTAAGCCATTAAACAAAACCATAAATGAAATAAAAAGCCGCGTCTTTACAGTAACAGTGAGTCACAGGTTCAACTTTACTCAAAGTTGCTGTGTGAGGAAAAACACTAATTCAGAGATAAAATATCAAATCCCCGATTAAACATGTGAACAAATGAATGATTTGATAAAAACTACATGAATGTAGAATTTGTAAATGATAAAAAAAACAAACCCAAACGTTTATTTTATTATTTAGCTTAATTTTGCCTGAGAAGGGGAGCACACCTGGACAGGTGAGCAGGCTGTCACCTCTGCAGCCAATAGAAGGGGACTAAGAGCACATTACCTGCATGTGTGTTTTGTGGACTGTTGGAGGAAGCTGGAAAACAAATGCCGTAACAGGGAGAACATGCAGACTCCACACAGAAGCTGTTACTCCACGTGAGTGATGAAGACGGAGGAAAATTATGGCGTTATTTTGTGCCTGTCTTCTGAGCGCGTGTAAACAAAAAATGCAAGCGCAAATGTTGCATTTTGAGGAGAAAATTATTTTGAGCAAAGAAAAGTTTAATTTGAGAGAACAAAATGCATTGCTGCGTGAAAGAAATGTATTTCAGTGTTTGTTATTATCCATATACACACACACAACAACAACCCCTCTCGCTCAAATCTCTGCTCTGTGTGCTGACAGACATCTGCGGACCTGCTCTCAATGTGTGGTTCGCGCTCACATCTCTGCTCCTTGCACGCTTAACTCTCTGTACACAGTTATAAGTGTGCCACAAAACGAAACAATCACATACTTGGATGCCAATATTCTAATCGGCTGTTCCTGTTCCAGGAGCACGGTCCAGAATATAGCTAAATCCATTTTCGGTTAGTATGTTAAATTTTATTTTTTTTTAATATATATAATTAAGACCAGTGTTTGTTTTAATCTAGTTTAAACCAAACCACTCCACTGGATTTAACTACATTCTGGACCGTGTTTCCGGAATGCAGTAGCTAGCCAGCTGATTGGATACCGTAACAGCCAATCAGAATATTGACATCCAAGTCTGTGATTGGTTGGTTTTGTGGCACACTTTTTTTTTCCCCCCCCCATACTTTAATTAAATTTATGCACATATTACAATCTCTCGTTGGGGGACAACATTAGTGCAACAACATCTTGAAAAGGTTGAATAAGAAACCAAACGAAATAGAAAAAAAAACAAAACCCCCCCCCAAAAAAACAAAAACAAAAAAAAACACATATATACATATACATAAATATATGAAGGCCATTTTTATGAGATATAACAGTTTCCTTTCTGCGAACACTTTAACATACATGTGGCTTACTTAGTACACCAAAAACACAATCATTAAAAGGATAGAGATTGAGTCCCATTGTCGCATATCATTGTGGCACACTTATAACGGTGTACAGAGAGTTGAGCGCACGGAGCAGAGATGTTATAGTTGTGAGTGTCACTACCCGATCTGTACCGGAAACCCGATCGGTACCCCGCATGCGCGAAAGGTTTCTACTTCCGGTCGTAGCGTTTTACGATAGTTATGGGTCAGAGTATCTGTTAAGAATAACAAGTATATCTTAAAATGTTTGCAATAATGAAGCATTTCAATACAATGTAGACAAAAACGAAAAATAAAAAGAAAGTTACGGATCAGGACTCTCTGATCCTTACTGCGCATGTGTAAAGTCTGACCGTACAAATCGGGGCTACCCGATCCGTACCGCGCATGTGCAGATGTTTTCTTCTTCTTTTGTTCGTTTAATGGCAGTTTACTCCCCAGTGTACGAGGATACCGCCACCTGCTGACCGAGCGAATAAACCCTATTATGAACGGAATTATCGTCATTACAAACGTGTGTTAAATCTGATTTAGCGATAGTCGAGTGTGTTTATGCTTGTCTGTGAGGAGAGGATTGTTGGAATAGTGATGATGATGTGCGCTATCACTGTCAATTGTCAGTAAACACTTAATCTGGCTGATGAATCTACACGTGAGATATTACAAAGTCTGCATTATTAACTCTGTAATTAGGCGCCATTCTTCTTATTTTACGGCGCTGTTGCTCAATCGGGGGACGCTCTCTGTTGAGGAGAAAAGCATGAATTTCTTTGTATACGGATTATCCATTGTTTAAATGTCCCGGGCAGTCGAAAAGGAGGCAGAGCTGTTGAGAAATGCTAGGAGCTAACTGGGCGCTAAGCGTATCATTCAAATATATTGAATGTCGCAATGTTGGCAAAGAGAGGAAGTGACGTAAGATTTGCGCATGCGGGGTACGGATCGGGTAGTGACAGTGAGCGAGAACGACACACTGAGATACGGAAGCGTAGAGCTGCCACCCAGGCAAAAGAAAAATACAAGTGTATCACTGTCATGGTCCGTGGTCCTGTGTCTGTGGAATGCGTGATGCTCGGGTAGCCACACCCCTCCCGGGCTGGGCCATCACCAGCACACCTGCTCTCCATCACGGTGATTACACGGAGATCCACTTAATCCGGCGCTGACGGATGCTCCACGCCAGTCCGTTAGTTATCCCCACAGTGGTAACCAGACTTCCACGAAAAGTGTGCATTCTCTTCTGCTTGGAACTTTGTTTAACCTGCCTACTTCTGTCCAGGTTTCTACTCGGCGTCTGCTACCTGCCTGTCCTCCGGCTCAACTGGATCTCGCGGTGCTCACCTGGCCCACTCGCCATTCCCACGGACTTCCTGCCCCCACGGACTGCCACACTTCCCTCCCGAGCTCCCACGGTCCCGTTCTATCGTAAGCCCCTACTCTAACTCAGTCCTGATATGTTTTCCCCGCTTCCTGGCTCCCTAGTAATCATCTCCCCTTTCTATTGCAGCCCCCCGCCGTCCCGATCCCGGCTTCCTCGTGTCATTGTTTCCCCGGGTTTTTAGTTTCTGTTTTGCTCTCTAATTTCCCCGGGTCGCCTTTCGTTGTTTCAATAAAGTGTCTTTCTGTTAGCTCGGAGTCTGCGCCTGGATCCTTTCGTGCCCGCGCACCGCGGCCCATGTCAATCACTTTATAACGTGAAAAGTTTATTGTTCTAACAAGATACTTTTCCTGTTTGTACAATATACTTTTCACGTTTGAACAACATAATATCACGTTATTACAATAGATATAATTATCACGTTCGTACAATATATTGTACGAACGTGATAATTATATTGTTTGAACAATAAAGTTTTCATGTTATAACATATATTTTATTGTTCGAGCATGATATATTGCCGTAAAGATACGGAAGTGTAAAACATAGTGAAGTGGGTGACAGTGCAGATCAGAGTGCGAGAAAATGGCTCGTTTATTGGAATTAATTAAGTTCTATTTTATGCTTGGATTGAGGCATGGGGAGATTTTGCTGTTATTGAGCAGTTTGGACAGTATTGTGATAAGCATGCGGACACTTAGAAGAAACCTAAAACGCATGGGACTGTACAGGAGAAAGAATGAGTCGATTTCTTATTGATCAACTGGAGGGACATGGGAGGCTCCATGGATACAAACTACACCACCTGAACTGCATTCAGGCAGGTTATGTTGTCACGCAGAGTACTGTGAGACATTTACTGAAATATCTTGACCCTTACGGTGTTGAGCAACGACGCAGAAATCGCCTAATGCGACGCACGTATGTAAATCCTGGACCAAATTTCATGTGGCATGTTGACTCCTATGACAAACTGAAGCCTTTTGGAATCTGTATAAATGGAGCTACTGATGGCTTTTCGAGAGTTGTGATTTGGCTTCATGCCTATTCAACAAACAATGATCCCAAAGTCATTGCTGGATATTTCATAGCAGAAGTTGAAAAGACGATGGGAACACCTGCTAGGATTCGCTCTGATTTGGGAACAGAAAATGTCATAATGGCCGAGATGCAACGATTCTTTCGCTGGACTATGGATCCGAACGTCAGAAAGTGTTTTATTACTGGATCCAGCAATCACAATCAGCGTATTGAAGGCTGGTGGGCCTTTCTGAGACGACATCATGCTCAGCACTGGATAAATCGTCTCCAGGAACTAAAAGACCATGGCTGCTTTTCTGGATGTTTTTTGGACAAGCAGCTCATATTGTTTACGTGCATGCATGAACGTCATCGAGGTATGTAACTATGTTTATATTCTTTTAATGAGTCATTGTGTGTGTGTGTGTGTGTGTGTGTGTGTGTGTTAGAGAGAAAGAGAGACACGGAGAGAGAATAAAAAGTTTTCCTTAACACCCACCATGCTCCATCCCTATTATCACTGCGTTCAGGATATGAAAAAAATGCATATTTCATATTTATTTGATAAACTCTGTCTTTCTGACTGTCACTGTGTGGTGCTTTTGATTGATTGATTGATTGATTGATTGATCGTACTTTATTCATCCCGAGGGAAATTGGGTTAAGGCTGCCAGCCGTGCCAGCGCCGTTTTGGGTAACATGTTGAGCCAAGAGAAATGTGTTCTTTTACTGATATGATATTTTTTAATTTTTAATATTTAATAGGAAGAGCTGCAGCAAGTTGCACATATGTGGAACACCCACATAATACGCAGAAGCAGAAATGCAGTTGCTCCAAGTGGACGTCCGATTCTCATGTACACCATCCCTCATCTCTTTGGAGGACAGGATCATCTGAAAGAGGTTTCTCGCGAGGTAGTGGATGCTTGTAAACAAGAATGTCAACAGAGAGGACCTTATACCTGTGATGAAACAGTTTTCAGCTTGTGTTGCCTTATAATGTCAGAGAACTTCTTACTTCCACCAAGCACAGCAGATGAATCCATTGAACTGTATCTCTTCCTGAGAGCCTATATACTGAAGGACTTATAAACCTAAATATAATTGGGCTTTGGGAATTTTTACGCACATATTTTTTGGTACAATGTTTTATTGTGCAATAAACAATAGAAAAGACAATCATTATTATTTTGTTTGGATTTTCGGTTCATGATAGTAGCAAGCAAGCATGTCTAAATATATTTTACCAAATCTGTGTACTCCAGTGAAGAAGCAAAATTAAAGCAGGTCCTTGTATTAGTATTGCTTTTCTTTTTTTAATATTTTGACTGAGAGATTTATGCAAAAAACTGGTGTTTTCTTCCCATCTAAAGAAAACATCTGACACCTGTTTATTAATTGAAATGAGAACATTGAAGTAAATGCTTGAATACGCAAAATGTTTTAAAAAGTAAATCAGTAAAGATGTGCATTGAAAAACCTCAACCTTTTGGCATGTCCAATTATTTTTTAACTGAATTTCTATTATATCTGATTTCTGTTTTAAGACTGTCGAAAAAACATTTTTTAAACTGCTGATCCTATACATTATCATTCATGAAATATTGTTTTCAATTTTACTGAACACATTGTGCAACTGCTATTCATCCACGAACAGTTTCTTGTAAACTGGTAAACAGGGGCAGGGATAGCTCAGTAGGTAAAGTGGTCGCCCCATGATCGGAAGGTCGGCGGCTCGAATCCACTTAACGGCTACCCTGAGGTACCCCTGAGCAAGGTACCGTCCCTACACACTGCTCCCCGGGCGCCTGCTTAGTGGGCTGCCCACTGCTTCACTGAGTGAATGGGTCAAATGCAGAGAAAAACAAGTAATTTCCCCATGGGGATCAATAAAGTATCCATTATTATTATTATTAAATGTAAAAATTCTGCATTATTTAATAATTAACAAACACTGTTAGATGTTAACCTCCCTTTTATTTTTGTTCAAGGAGAAGAAAACACGGACTCTTGATAAACACTACAAAACTTAACTTATGTGCCAATTTTCTGCCTTTTATTCCAGTCAACTATTGCATCAAACACATTGCCTTCCAAAGTTATTCCCTTAAAATATGTTCTAAACAAATGACTGGTGGAAAGGTAAAACAAATATACTTGAAAATAATTAATATTAAGTCTTTTGAATTATTACTAAACAAAACATCCCCTAGCAGACATCTTGTATCCTACAAAACTGCACCACAGACCTGTGGAAAAGGACCTTGACACATGATAAGAACTAATAATAAGCATAGTTCACCTCTTGCTGCTAACCATATGAACTTATTAAACATAATTAGTTAACATTTAAACTAGTAAAACTTTTAAGTATGAAAATTTAAACTGAAATTTACATTTTTCATGGTGGAAACAAATTGATATTATCCACAATTTTTGAAAATAAATTCAAATATGAAATAAAACAGTTCCCTGAAATTTAAGCTCTTTCTTTTTTTATACAATGATGTGTTCCCTGTTTATGGGTTTAACAAACTTTAGAGCTTCATAGCCAGTCATTGTTAGTGCAAACCTTTCATTCTTTGGTTTAAACATGATGGACTTTAATCAAGCTATGCTGAACTCATGAGAGCTTTTAGCAGCCAAAACATTGTCCAGTTCATTTTGTAGTTCTGGGTAGGACGTGTACAGTGGGGCAAAAAAGTATTTAGTCAGCCACCGATTGTGCAAGTTCCCCCACCTAAAATGATGACAGAGGTCAGTAATTTGCACCAGAGGTACACTTCAACTGTGAGAGACAGAATGTGAAAAAAAAAAATCCATGAATTCACATGGTAGGATTTGTAAAGAATTTATTCGTAAATCAGGGTGGAAAATAAGTATTTGGTCAATAACAAAAATACAACTCAATACTTTGTAACATAACCTTTGTTGGCAATAACAGAGGTCAAACGTTTACTATAGGTCTTTACCAGGTTTGCACACACAGTAGCTGGTATTTTGGCCCATTCCTCCATGCAGATCTTCTCGAGAGCAGTGATGTTTTGGGGCTGTCGCCGAGCAACACGGACTTTCAACTCCCACCACAGATTTTCTATGGGGTTGAGGTCTGGAGACTGGCTAGGCCACTCCAGGACTTTCAAATGCTTCTTATGGAGCCACTCCTTTGTTGCCCGGGCGGTGTGTTTTGGATCATTGTCATGTTGGAAGACCCAGCCTTGTTTCATCTTCAAAGTTCTCACTGATGGAAGGAGGTTTTGGCTCAAAATCTCACGATACATGGCCCCATTCATTCTGTCCTTAACACGGATCAGTCGTCCTGTCCCCTTGGCAGAAAAACAGCCCCATAGCATGATGTTTCCACCCCCATGCTTCACAGTAGGTATGGTGTTCTTGGGATGCAACTCAGTATTCTTCTTCCTCCAAACACGACGAGTTGAGTTTATACCAAAAAGTTCTACTTTGGTTTCATCTGACCACATGACATTCTCCCAATCCTCTGCTGTATCATCCATGTGCTCTCTGGCAAACTTCAGACGGACCTGGACATGCACTGGCTTCAGCAGCGGAACACGTCTGGCACTGCGGGATTTGATTCCCTGCCATTGTAGTG
Source organism: Copadichromis virginalis (assembly GCF_057382275.1). Lineage (NCBI taxonomy): Eukaryota > Metazoa > Chordata > Actinopteri > Cichliformes > Cichlidae > Copadichromis > Copadichromis virginalis. The sequence goes on from NC_140634.1 coordinate 17,482,673, forward strand.
TGTTACTGATGGTGACCTTTGTTACTTTGGTCCCAGCTCTCTGCAGGTCATTCACCAGGTCCCCCCGTGTGGTTCTGGGATCTTTGCTCACCGTTCTCATGATCATTTTGACCCCACGGCCCCAGATCGAGGGAGATTATCAGTGGTCTTGTATGTCTTCCATTTTCTGATGATTGCTCCCACAGTTGATTTTTTCACACCAAGCTGCTTGCCTATTGTAGATTCACTCTTCCCAGTCTGGTGCAGGTCTACAATACTTTTCCTGGTGTCCTTCGAAAGCTCTTTGGTCTTGGCCATGGCGGAGTTTGGAGTCTGACTGTTTGAGGCTGTGGACAGGTGTCTTTTATACAGATGATGAGTTCAAACAGGTGCCATTCATACAGGTAACGAGTGGGGGACAGAAAAGCTTCTTACAGAAGACGTTACAGGTCTGTGAGAGCCAGAGATTTTCCTTGTTTGAAGTGACCAAATACTTATTTTCCACCCTGATTTACGAATAAATTCTTTACAAATCCTACCATGTGAATTCATGGATTTTTTTTTCACATTCTGTCTCTCACAGTTGAAGTGTACCTCTGGTGCAAATTACTGACCTCTGTCATCATTTTAAGTGGGGGAACTTGCACAATCGGTGGCTGACTAAATACTTTTTTGCCCCACTGTATGTCCATGGTAGTTCCAGAAGAGGGCCGCATGTGTGGGCTACAGGTCATCGTGCCAGTCCATCCACAGGCGTGAACAGTACCTCAACCTTGTGAACACAGATGACATCAGACCCAGTAAGAAACCTGAACATCCTTCTGAGCCCTGTATCGTCAAGTCCTCTGATGTACTGGTTCAGAAATCTGAAGCTTTGCTTCTCTGCTTGAGTGGTGGGAGAGGCAGTAAGCAACTTCAAAAGCTTTCTCGTTGTTGGCTTTTTATCTTCATACATTTGTAGGACATCTTGTGGGCTTTGAAAAGCTTATTTTAGGAAGTGGCTTGCAACCAAGGACATTTTCTCTGCGGCATATGCTGGTTTTTGGATTAATTGTTTGTGTGCGACTTTCAGAAGAAGGCCTTTTAAGTTCTCTTTGTTTGGAAGCACTGATACATCCAGGCTATCCATGAGATCCAGCACTTCATCCCTGTCTTCATCTGAAAGATCTTCTTTTAGTGCCCTTGTTATCAGATCCCTATCTGATTGACTTAGGTAAAAGAGAAGACTTTCAAACAGCAGATCATCTGATACTTGATTCTCACCGAAGATGAGTGCCACTGTGAAAACAGGAGCAAGGCGACAAGGGAAATATCCATGGTCTTGAAATCCCTTCAGTAAAATTCTACCCATGGATTTCCACTCTTCTTCCTGCCATTTAGGAGACAGTGATGGCACTCTGAACTCCTCTCCTTCAGCTGTGTTGTCCACAAACTCTGACCAAAATGCAGCATACACATCTCTTGATACGCCATCTGCATCAGCTCCTTTTTCATTAATGTAGGTGTATTTTAGAGGGTGTATGAGGAGTGCTGGATCTTTGAACTGGCTGATCATCTCCTCCAGAATAGTAACCCTGTGAAGTTTGATGGTAACACAGACAACATCATATGATCCTGCAGAGCTTATTGCTTCATTGCTTATAGATGTATCTGGACTACTGACTGCTGTGTTTGTTGGAGGAAGTGTAATGGATGTGATGACCAGATCATCTTCCTCAAACTGCAGGAATGGTTCATCTATTACAGTGTCATCAAGTTGACAAGGCAGAGGCTCTCCAAGGTAGGGTCCAATCATTACCTCAGATGTGTCTAATAATACATCTTCATCAGCATTCCTAGATTCTGATGATGAGATCACAACAGTGTGAGAAGCTTCTTCATCTCCTTGATGTGAATCAGTCAGTTGTGTAACATTGTTTACATGTGTTTTCCCTCTATCATAAACTTCTTCATCATCTTCATCATTGGAAAATCTTCTTGTGCACAAGTAAAATCTCAACATTCCCATTTTAAGTGCTGAGTAGAGTTCTCCAACTGTGACATCTTAATCAAATACAGCCTCTTCCTGATAGTCTAATATGTCATGACTGAACACCTCCCATCTTCCAAATTTGCTTTTTCCACTTGGAAAGAAAAGATCTTTAGCATACTGTAATATGTCAGCTTTTTTGGAGTTTTTGGGCACATCAAAGGTCCTTGTTCCTCCTCCTCTGCGCTTTCTCACTTGCTTACCTTCATGGATCCACCCTAACTCAATTTTTCGAGTCTTTTTCTCAGCCCATTTGTTGTTTTTTGCATATGTTCTTTTTCTCTTAGAAACAAATGCCTCCTCATGATCAGGTTTCTTCTCATTTTCATTGATTCCCATCTTTTCCTTCAATTTTTCGAGCAATGAGTTTTTTTTCTTGATTCCTTAGTACTTGCACCACTGTTTTCCAAGCAGAACCGTCTGGCAGCTATCCGATCACCATATGTTGGGATGTAACCAGACAGGGTCTTGTCATCCATGAAATCAATCACTGTGGCATCAATCTGTAATAAGAGATATTTATTACTATACAGAAGTACAAGGTATAGCTGCTGCCACACCACATGAGGTACCTCACTAAAAAAATGTATGTACATTTCACATGTGTTTTGATAATTGTCTGTTATTATTTTAGTGGCAGCCATCAATATTTAGCATTTATTCTTTTCCTCTCTCTATGCCAGCAACATTAATGAGATTCTCTAACATGTTATTAATAGAAATATTACAGTATATACAACGCCCACTTTTGAAAAAGTAAATTAGTATTCACGTATCTTTCAGTTGCACAGAGAACAAGGGGTTGAACTCACAGTTTTTTTTAAATTGAAGCCAAATATCAATATAAGCACAGTTTAATTCATTTGTTTTTAGATAAACAAGGAAACATTGTGCATCACATAATATAGCGATATATTTACGAAACCTGGAATCTGCATACGGGTTAAGTAGTAACATGTGGTCATACAACGACCCAGTTTTATACAGCGGGTTAATTTGTTTTACATTCTCCATTCCATATAGATCCACACCAATGCAGCCTACCGTTACGTCCTTACGCAGTCAAAGCGAGAGAAGCGAAAACCGCTGTGGTTGCTAACTTAGCAATATGTCACATTTTTAGATGCTGTAACTTCGTAAAAAGCGAGTTTTACAAATTTCCCCCTCAGGAGAGCACTTATGTGTTCTTGTAGCATTCGTAAGAGACAGTCCTCAGGTACACCACGATTCCGAAGAAATCTCAGAAGTGGGCTTTCAGTGTTTGTGTCCATGTTGAAAGCAGGGCATTCAAAGTTAAGTGCCAGTTCTGAAGAGCGTGAGCTCTCCACACCTACCATGGATTTGGGTTTCCGAACGCAACACGTTTTACGTTCTTACAATAAAAAATGTTATTGTAATGGTATTTGTTTTTTTTTACATTTGTACAATATATGATCACGTTCGTACAATATAATATTTATATTGTACGAACGTGATAATTATGTATATTGTAATAACGTGATATTATGTTGTTCAAACGTGAAAAGTATATTGTACAAACATGATAGTATATTGTACAAACAGGAAAAGTATCTTGTTAGAACAATAAACTTTTCACGTTATAACGTGATACACTTGTATTTTTCTTTTGCCTGGGTGGCAGCTCTACGCTTCCGTACTGAGAGCAGGTCAGCGGATGTCTGTCAGCACAAAAAGCAGAGGTCTGAGCAAGAACAAATGCCAACAACTGAGCAAGAGGGGCTGTTATTGTGGGTGTATATGAATAGTAGCAAACAAAAGAAATACACTTCTTACACGCAGCAATGAATTTTGTTCTCTCAAATTAAACTTTTCTTCAATCAAAATAAATTTCTCCTCAAAATGCAACATTGGCGCTTGCATTTTATTAATGTGCGCTCAGAATAGAGGCACAAAAATAACGGCATCTAAAACAGCCAATCAGAAGCCCAGCACAGCCTGTAGCTCCTCTGACGACCAGCAGGGGCTCCAGCAGTATGTCCGTCCCGTTAAAACTTTACAACAGAAATAAACATGTTTACAGCCTGATACAAACACTGTTTGGTTTCTACAGAGACGACCTCCTCCTACATAATGAGAATGTGTTTATGACTCACCTGTCTTCATTATTAGGGGCGCAGCCTCTTTGACTGCCACGTGAGTGGCTGGACCTCTGGACTGTGCTTGTGCTGTTGGATGTTTCCTGGATTGTTGTTAATAAAGTTACAGATTTAAGATGTCAGAAGCTCAAAGATCACATCAGAGATTTCACAAGAAATCCTGAGGCCTCTCTTTTCTCTTCAATTGCTCACTGTGTCATTAATCTTTTTGTTCCCTCACACAACAATCCCACACACAGCCAGCAGCATGTGATGGAATCTGCAGAAATTATAATCTGTGGGATTGATGAAGCCGTGTTATTACTGAACTGATCAATCAGACTGAGCGACGAGGCCAGCGTGCAGCAGGAGAGCAGACGTTTCTTCCTCAGTGTGTCAAAGTGTGTTTGAGTCTTTGCTGTGAGGAGTGTGCAGGATGCTGTGATGAACCACTGAGAGCTGCATTTTAATGCTGCGTCCGGACGCTCAGCTCTCAGGATTTATTTGCTTCCTCTGACGGCCTGCACTGACTCATGGCTCTACTCCAGCATTCATTCAGGGGACTGTCACAGCCAATCACAGCACAGACACACTTTGGCAACTTTGACCAAATCCAGGAAATTCACTGACTTTAAATAAATGAATAAATGATGGACACAAATCTGTCGATCCACGATAAAATCTGATTGATGGCCTCGTCGCTCAGTCTGATTGATCAGTTCAGTAATAACACGGCTTCATCAATCCCACAGATTATAATTTCTGCAGATTGTATCACATGCTCCTGGTGTTGTGTCGGATTGCTGTGTGAGTGAACATCAATAAAGATTCATGACACAGGGAGCAGCAGCAGAGAGAAGAGAGGCATCAGGAGTTCTTGTGAAATCTCTGAGCTTCTTATTGCGAGCTCAAGTCTGACGTCTTGAATCTGTAACTTTATTAACAACAATTCTGGGGTCAGCGGGGGAGCTGGCCCCAGGGAGGGGTTACCTGCCCCTCCCTTCCTTCCCTCCCCATCTCCAGCTGCCTCCCTCTTCCCGCTCCTCCACAACCACCCACACATGCAGGGCCTTGGAGTGGGGGTATGTCACCAGGGTGCAGAGGAGGCTACCCCCCCCCCCCCCCCCCCCGTCCCCTTCTGGCTGCCTCTGCCTCAATTTTATCCCACAACTTAGACATTCACATTATTCACACTCTCATTACACATACATATAGGATCTTGGGGGTGGGCACAATCACGGAGTCCAAATCACCATCAGGGTGTATACCTCACCCCTGACGTCGTTGCCCACCTCTCAATTTTAAATACACTTAGTCATTGAGGGTTAGCAGGAGGGACTATGCGCTTACCTGCTGCTCCTTGGCAGGTAGCTCCATGCCCTCCTGGGTTTTAATTGCACCTTAGAACACATATGCATCAACACTACAATGAGCGGGTGGAGGGAGGTTTGGAGTCTTCTCCCACCCCCATTCTCTGCGGCCTGCTGGAGCGGGAGGGCTAGTAGGAGGAGTTGGCCGTCCGACTGCGGTCTGGGGTGTGGGGCCTCCCTGCTGCTGCGGAGTCGGGGCGGTCTGCCTCTCCCCACCGCAGGGAAAAGGGTAACACCACCTGGGTCTGGGTGCAATTCCCCCCTCCAGGGGCAAGGGTACCTAGACCCGGTTTGTAGAGTACGCTTGGGGAGTGTGATTGTGTGTACAGCGTCTCTTTATGTCTGTCTCCACGTTGGTTGAGTGTGGAGTGAGTGCATATGAGAGCATGAGGGTGGGAATGGATGTTTGTATCTGTGTGTGCCTGTATGTCTGTGTCTATATGTCAGGTTGGGTATCAGACGTCACCTCTCTGGGGACACCTCAGGCCCTCCAAGGTTTGGAGGCCTATCTCCACCCACCACCACTTCCCCTGCCGGTGGCGGACTCCCTCAGGTGTCGGTGTGTTGGTGGTTCTTTGTGTCTGGGGGTGGGCGTCCGGGTACACACCGGCTCACTCCTTGGCGGCCGCTTGTCGGGGCCTGGGGCCTGGGGCTCGCTCGGGCCCCTTTGGAGGTGGGGTGCCCCCGGCCTCTCGGCCTAGGGCTCGGTCACTCAGGCGCAGCTGGGGGCCGGCGGAGCTCACGGGCGCGTCACTGCAACTCCCCCTGACTTCTGCTCCGCGGCTGCTGGGCGAGCCCTCATCTGGGACTCTCCTCAGCTCTTACTGGGACAGTGGCGCGGCTGCCCCTCTGTTGGTCTTCCATGGTCTCTTGTGTTCTGGGGGCCTCTGGATGTCTGGAGTTTTTGATCTCCTCCATACCCGCTTCACACCCTGGAGGACGGGGCTGTGGCCCCCCCACACTCCCTAGCAGATCATTACATGGAGAAACCTTTGGAATGCAAGCATGCTGATCCACACAGGTATGCACACAGGTGTACACATGGGTATTCACAGACGCGGACTAAAGCTTTCTTGGCTGCTGCCTCAAAGCACACTGTGCGCTGTCTATCTTGCGTGCTGCACAATATCGTTTATTACTTAGTAAATACTGATATCTATGACTAGCTAGTTTATTGTGATGGTGCTTTGTTTTCTCTATTATTATGTTGCTCTTTGTTGTTTGCTGTCTCCTCTGTTTGTTTTTGTTTGTTTGTTTGTTTGTTTTTTTTCTCCATACAGGTGACCCAGGAGTTTTTTTTTTTTTTTTGTCTCTCTTCCCCCCCCTTCTCACCGTCTCTTCTCCCCTTTGGTTTTCTTTCTTTCTCTCCCCCTCTCTCTCTCATTCATTCCCCCTGTCCTATTTATTAAAAAAAAAAAAAAAAAAAAAAAAAAGACAAAGGATGAACTGAAGCTCTGCCATCACGTAATGTCGCATACTGCTGTTTCTGATGTCATTTAGAAAAAGAAAAAAAAAACAAAAAAAAACCTTTACAACAGAAATAAACATGTTTACAGCCTGATACAAACACTGTTTGGTTTCTACAGAGACGACCTCCTCCTACATAATGAGAATGTGTTTATGACTCACCTGTCTTCATTATTAGGGGCGCAGCCTCTTTGACTGCCACGTGAGTGGCTGGACCTCTGGACTGTGCTTGTGCTGTTGGATGTTTCCTGGATTGTTGTTAATAAAGTTACAGATTTAAGATGTCAGAAGCTCAAAGATCACATCAGAGATTTCACAAGAAATCCTGAGGCCTCTCTTTTCTCTTCAATTGCTCACTGTGTCATTAATCTTTTTGTTCCCTCACACAACAATCCCACACACAGCCAGCAGCATGTGATGGAATCTGCAGAAATTATAATCTGTGGGATTGATGAAGCCGTGTTATTACTGAACTGATCAATCAGACTGAGCGACGAGGCCAGCGTGCAGCAGGAGAGCAGACGTTTCTTCCTCAGTGTGTCAAAGTGTGTTTGAGTCTTTGCTGTGAGGAGTGTGCAGGATGCTGTGATGAACCACTGAGAGCTGCATTTTAATGCTGCGTCCGGACGCTCAGCTCTCAGGATTTATTTGCTTCCTCTGACGGCCTGCACTGACTCATGGCTCTACTCCAGCATTCATTCAGGGGACTGTCACAGCCAATCACAGCACAGACACACTTTGGCAACTTTGACCAAATCCAGGAAATTCACTGACTTTAAATAAATGAATAAATGATGGACACAAATCTGTCGATCCACGATAAAATCTGATTGATGGCCTCGTCGCTCAGTCTGATTGATCAGTTCAGTAATAACACGGCTTCATCAATCCCACAGATTATAATTTCTGCAGATTGTATCACATGCTCCTGGTGTTGTGTCGGATTGCTGTGTGAGTGAACATCAATAAAGATTCATGACACAGGGAGCAGCAGCAGAGAGAAGAGAGGCATCAGGAGTTCTTGTGAAATCTCTGAGCTTCTTATTGCGAGCTCAAGTCTGACGTCTTGAATCTGTAACTTTATTAACAACAATTCAGGAAACATCCAACAGCACAGGCATGGTCCAGAGGTCCAGCCACTCACCTGCCAGTCAAAGAGGCTGCGCCCTAATGATGAAGACAGGTGAGTCATAAACACGTTCCCATAATGTAGGAGGAGGTTGTCACTATAGAGTCCAAAACAGTGTTTGTATCAGGCTGCAGGTACAGGTGAGGCGGCATGCTGACCTGCCAAGACATTGATTTGTTTCCACTTCCTGTCCAGCTGCTTGTTGCTTCCTTGAGTAATTAAGAACATAAATCACACATTCAGTGTTTCTGCTGGCTGCTGTGGAGAGAAGAAGAAAGTGCAGCACTCCTGGACCACTTAACTGGGTCAGTGTGTGTGTGTGTGTGTGTCTCACTGATGAATTTTGGAGCCCTTCCTCTCCCATCAGCACTAAATCCATCATGGCTGAAGGCTGAAGGGGATCGTAAACACCGGCCCTCGTTCACTGCACGATTGATGCCAGACTGTGTGCTTGCATGGCTGCATTTATGAGGAACAGCGAGCATTTTAGAGACTGTGAGGACATTTGTTCCACTCATCACTGTGGGACAGTCTTCAGCATGGACAAACTCTTGCATGGTCCAGACTGTCAGACAGGTTGGGTTGTTCAGGTTTACAAAGGCCGGTATGTGTGTAAATGGATAAATGCATTTCCACATTTACTCGACAAATTTGAGCTCAAAACCTCAGTCTGTGGGGACATTTCTGCACTGTGGGAACATTTTTTCTCTGCGGGGACATTTCTGCTTCCTGTGGACATTTCTGCACAGTGGAGACATTTCTACTTCCTGTGGACATTTCCGCAGAGTGGGGACATTTCTCTTCTGTGGGGATGTTACTGCACTCTAGGGACATTTCTCCTCTGTGAGGACGTTTCTGCTTCGTGGGGACATTTCTCTTCTATGGGGACATTTCTCTGAGGGGCCAAACGGACTGCAACTTCAGAAAACACTTGCAAAAAGAAAAACGCTGCAAAAAGAAAAACACTGCACTGCAACTGTAATCATATGATTCTAATAATACTACAGATATCTGAAATATAGGCTGTGTCCCAATTCAGGGTCTGCAGCCTTAAAGGCCGCTTTTTAAGGGCGATTATGTCACAGCGACGCGACGAAGGCTGTTCCAATTCAAAGGCTGCTCGAAATGCGGCCCTCAAATGCGTCCTTCATTTCCCTGAATTTTAACGATGTGGCGGTGTAGACTTCGTGGCCCAACATATCCCAGAATGCATAGCACGGTGGTGGGTGTGGATAATTTTGCCGAAAAAAACGGTGGAAGCGGGGCGGCCAAAGAGTAAACTTTCAAAAGTAAGTACTGAATATTATGTCACTTATTTATGTGCAAATGTTTAATAATGAAGAACATTAAAACATTACTGTTGGCCACATGTCGGCAAAGTTATGTGACATTAGCGATGTTTGTACTTTCAGCGTTTACTTTGCTTTAAAACCTTTACTTTATACGCCGTTCGATAGGTGACCTTAATCTTACAGAGAATGTGATGATTTTGTGGATAATTAAAGTCAGTCATATATCCACAAACACAACAGGCTGAAAGTCAGTGATGCTGCTCGGTTTGCAGTCCTGAATATCACAGCACAAGCAGGATTCACTGCACTTTTAATGTTAGCTATGTTATATTGCTGCCTCTGTTCGGTGGTGTCAAGCCAAACGGACTTTAACGTGTGTTTGAACGAGCTGACGGTTCACTCGTTAAGCTGGAAGAAAGATGCTTTAATCACAGGAGTCACACATGTGTCCACTGTACCATCTGGGAACTCTTCTTGTTTAGCACTCGTAATAACACAAACACTAAATCCTTCTTCTCTTGTGCTCTTTTGTAGCAGTGTATACACCTGAGACTGTCACCTGTCTGTCTGTCCTGCACTCACATATATATCTATATATATATATATATATATATAGATATATATATATATATATATATATATATATATATATATATATATATATATATATATATATATATATATATGGTGACTGGTGAGTGTCAGCACCACAGTCCAGGATGAGACAACGAACATCCAAGAATACATTGGGAAGATGGCCCCAACTGACCGAGTGCTCAGTGAATACCTCAGGCAGCAGAAACCCAAGAAAGAGGAGGGAGACGAGGAACCATCATGGAAGGACAGGCCCCTGCACGGTATGTACCACCGGCAGATAGAGGAGGTGGCTGATATCCAGAAATCCTACCAGTGGCTGGACAAAGCTGGACTGAAAGACAGCACAGAGGCACTAATCATGGCAGCACAAGAACAAGCTCTGAGCACAAGATCCATAGAGGCTGGGGTCTATCACACCAGGCAAGACCCCAGGTGCAGGCTGTGTAAAGATGCCCCAGAGACAATCCAGCACATAACAGCAGGGTGCAAGATGCTAGCAGGCAAGGCATACATGGAACGCCATAACCAAGTGGCCGGCATAGTGTACAGGAACATCTGTGCTGAGTATAACCTGGAAGTCCCGAGGTCAAAATGGGAGATGCCCCCAAGGGTGGTGGAGAATGACCGAGCTAAGATCCTGTGGGACTTCCAGATACAGACGGACAAAATGGTGGTGGCTAACCAACCGGACATAGTGGTGGTAGACAAACAGAAGAAGACGGCCGTAGTGATCGATGTAGCGGTTCCGAATGACAGCAATATCAGGAAGAAGGAACACGAGAAGCTGGAGAAATACCAAGGGCTCAGAGAAGAGCTCGAGAGGATGTGGAGGGTGAAGGTAACGGTGGTCCCCGTGGTAATCGGAGCACTAGGTGCGGTGACTCCCAAGCTAGGCGAGTGGCTCCAGCAGATCCCGGGAACAACATCGGAGATCTCTGTCCAGAAGAGCGCAGTCCTGGGACAGAGCGTTCTCACTCCCGAGGCGTAACATGTCGACGTTTTGTCACGTCCCGCGGCGTTCCTGAGGAACGCGAAAGGAGACCTTCGGCGTTCTTATGGTACGCGGCGGGTTATTGCTGGAATCCAGTGCAATGACGCTCCCGCGGGAGTAGACGTTCCAGCCCTGTATTCCAGCCCTAAACCTAACCTTATCCCTAGCCCTGACCATAACCTTATTCCTGACCTTAACCAGGACTTTAATGATGTTAAATAGCGTGTTTCTAAGCGATTTGAAGAAAAAGAGCGAACATGTGTAGGTTCAGTCCAGACGGTTCTCATATTTCCTCTTTTTCCGAGGTCGTCATTTAGGAACGTGGTGGGTAGCCGAAAACGTAATATGGTGACGATTTGTCACCTAGCGTAAAATGTTACGCTTTGGGAGTGAGAACGGGTTGCCTGGGAAGAGCTAAGATACTGCGCAGGACCCTCAAGCTCCCAGGCCTCTGGTAGAGGACCCGAGCTTGAAGGATAAACCGCCCGCAGGGGCGTGCTGGGTGTTTATATATATATATATATATATATATATATATATATATATATAATAATCTGACAATACATATAATATTGGCCATATTATATTTACATTACCACAGTGAGATGATCTTAGTCTCATGAACAACATTAGCTAATTGTTATTTACTAACTAATCTTGAAATAACTGTTCAGTACAGAAATGAAGCCCAACAATAATGTTTTACAGTCCTGTGGTCTCAGCCTCAGATACTCAACTAATCAAAGTGATGTCATGACAAAAATTAATGTCCAACAAAACATTTTTTCTCCTTCATTTCTGTCACACAAAGCTGTATGGAACAGCGCAATGAAGGCTAGACCGTACGCACTGTACGTAGTGCGCGTAGTGCGCGTACTTCAAGCGTGCAGACCCTGAATTGGGACACAGCCCCTGAATTGGGATACAGCCATACATACATGTTTTGGTTCGTACAACTGGTCCGTCGGGTTATTGTCTCCCCAGAAACATTTCCATTGTGTTTTTTTCCTATTTCCGTTGTGTTTTGTGTGCTTTTTGCAGGCGTTTTTGTTTTTGCAGTGTTTTTCTTTTTGCAGGTTTTCTCTGAAGTTGCAGTGCAGCGTTTTTCTTTTTACAGTATTTTTCTTTTTGCAAGTGTTTTCTGAAGTTGCAGTCCGTTTGGCCTCTCAGGGCCACCGTACATTTCTGACACTTCAAGGAATAAATTCAAAGTAATGTGACTGCAGTTCTATTCAGTGTATTGGCGTTCTGATTGATTGGATTTCCTCTGAGCATTATTGATCCCTCTCACTTTTCATATGTAATTATCTGTCGGCTGTTGCAGATCCTTCAGTTTTCAGCTGATTTCTCCTAATAAGTTGTCGTCTTCTCTCTGTTCTTCATATTGGAGCAGAGACATTTACATAAGAGGATTTACGATGAATCACATGCAGACACTTTAACGTCCCTCAGTGCTGAGGCAGCAAAGAGAATAAAGAATAAATAATGAGGAGATGTGCTGCTCAGATGAATGAGCGTATTAACGCTTCAGAGAACTTCATTATTTACATCCGAGTTTTAAGATGCAGCGTTTGTTTCCTCGCAGCCTGGAGAACAGAAGACATTTCTATATATACGTGAATAAGAGCCTGAGGCGCTTCACTTGGCAGCAGAGCGGCTCATGCATTGTTGTCCTGAAACACAGCGAGCATATTTCGCTTTCAATAAAGCCCAGAGGTATCTACTCTCTCAGTCTATGCACAGCTCTCTTACCCTCCATCACAAAGCTGATGAAGATCAAGAGGAAGATGAAGATCAACACATACAAGTGAAAGTCGGTAACGCTTCAACTCTTTAATTAACAGACCATTTTCAGGAGAAGTCAGAATAGTGAGTGGACATTTGAGAGTGAAATTCATTAGAAAGCCAGAATTATAACTGTATAAACAAGTATAAAATGATATGAGAATCGGTTCAGGAGAAAAGTCACAATAAAAGCTGTAAAATCTGAAGAATAAAGATAAACAAGTTTGCATGTCTCAAATAACAATAAAAGCTCACTTTTATCCCGAAAAGTATTACATTTATTCATACAAATACATTTCTTTTTCTGTGTCTGGTCAGATTTATAAAGAAATATTTTTCAAACTTTTTCAATCTTAATGTAACTCAAGATGATTTGTTCTATTTGAACGCAGCAGTTCTGCTGATTTTCAGAGCTAAGTCCCACAATTGGTGAATTTTAAGGATCATTGAACCAATCAAAAATATTTTAACCTTCATTAGTACAGGCTGGCGTGTTAAAGTTAATGGGGGATAAATTTAAAATGAATGCATTGATTTTCTTTCTAAATGATAAAAATACTATTTTGTGTGAATGTGAGATATTTGATTGTTCGTTATAGTTACAAACAAAAATTTATGTGATTTTCCTTGAAAGATGATTGCTCAGTAAAGAAAATATTTTAGGTATTTAAATGCGCTGTGCTGGCCGTCCATGTGACAATCAATTGCAGAAAGCCTCTGTTTGTGAGCGGACATGGAGGCCACAGAGGAAGAAGAAGAATAAGCTGAGAGGATTTTATGTTGTCAGTGTGGGAGGCAATAGAGGCTGCTGAGAGATGAAACTGGGAGTGAATGAGCTCAGGGATGTTTTGTGTCAGAGAAAATTTACTGCAGGATGGCACATGAAGGACAGCCTTTGTGTACAGAGGAAACCTCTCCTTCGGATCTGTTTAAAGATTGTTTTTGCTTCTTCTGATAGTTTTTGTGACGGAGAAAATCCAATTTGTGTCGGCAGCAGCGAGGGCAGGGAGCCGAGCACGCTGCCGAATGATAAATAACCCAATAGAGACGAGTCGCTGCTGTTGTTTGAGTCTCATCTGGCCCACATTAATTTTCTCTTTTTACAGACAAAAGGTGAGTTCAAGGCCCTCGGCAGGTTCAAGACTATGGCTTTGTGTTTATCAGAAGAATGTTTGGAGCCACGTGGGAGGAAAGAAACCGCCAAGAACAAAGGAGATGCACAAATACATCATATGAAGCTCCTGTTATTAATAAAGAGCTGAAGATAAAGCAAAGAAAACTTTGGTGAGTCAACAAACAGCGCCATGCAACAAGTCCCATCAGGTTATAAATCAAATCCAGCAAGTTCAAAATTTACACCAAGGAGTTCCAGAGCAACACATGAACATCCCAAATCAAATCGAACAAGAGTCACATCCAGACAAGGCCCAAAGTAAGTAGTAAGTAGCTCTAAATCAAGTCTGAGAACAGGAAAAACAAGTCCCAAATCAAGGCTAAGAAATCCCAAATCATTTTATCGAGGCCCATAATCAAGTTCCATGTCCCTAACATAATCCAACAAAACCCAAATCAGCGGAAAATAGGCCCTGAAATAAGTCCAAGTCCCGCACGAAGGCCACTAAATCACAAAATGACGACCATGATCTAGTTTGCTAAATCCCAAATCAAGTCCATCAAATCCAACATCAGCTCCAAATCAAGACTGAAATGAAAACCCACAAATCCACATGTCAAATCTAACAACTCCTAAATGAAGTCCAAAATCAAGTCCCAGTGTATCCAACAAGATAAAGTTTGATTATCCTATATTACATGTTAGATATATTAGCTCCAAGTTCCAGAGCCAAACCACCCAGGCCCTGTTAAAGTAATACAAGCTGTAAACTGAATCCAACAAGTTTTAACTAACTTAACAATTCACAAATTGTGTTCCACATAAAGGCTGTTATGAAGTTCAACTGCATCCAAAGTAAAGACAAGCTCAGCTCTAAGACCTGAACAAATCTCGGAATTAATTCCAGGTCCCAACCAAAAAGTCTTCAGTTCCACAGCAATAAATCCACATCAACTCTTTGTACAAATCTTTATGTTTCAGGTCATAAAAGTCATTATTCGCTCTCCAACTTCAGCATACCCTTTGCATTTTCAAACACAGACTGAGTACAGTACACTCGGTACCCCAGAGTCTTACTTCACCCTGACCATTTCTACCTTCAGATACATGAATTCTGAAGGCACATTGTTCCTGATAAATTGCCTCTGGGGCAAAAAGCATTGCATTCATTTACTGAAAGCAGAAAAAAGACAAAGTGTTGGCTCGATGGCAGGAAGTAGACCGAGGGATGTGATGGAAAACATCAGAACCGGAGCAGACAGAGAGGGAGATCAAAAGGCCTGAATCAGAATAAAGACTCTGCAGGTTGTTGAGTTTCTTCAGTGTGAGCTCTTTGTTAAAGAGAGGTTCCCCTCCTCCTTTTCCAGCTGATGAGTGTCTTTTTTCTCTTTCTAAATGACATTCAGCCCAGGGTTCCACTCAAGTCCCTCAGAGCTGCACACCTGACTGCTAATACACTGATCATATGATCTTGAAGACTAACAGTGGAACGCAGCAGAACGGGCTGTTAGGTTTAAGACTGTGGAGGCAGTGAAGCAGATTTGCCAAAAAACTAAACACAGGAGCACATTTACACTGGTGGGGTAAGGACTGAGGGACTCTGACCTTTGACCTGTGTGACTGAGACTGATGACTGTGTTTTACCTGCTGTCAAAGTGGCAGAAACTGAATGTGTTCATTCTCACATTGTAAACTCTGGACTGGGTGAATAAACGAAGAGGCAGAGCACTTGGTTTCAGGAAACAAAGGAAAGTTCTGAGAGTTCAGAGCGGTTGGAGCTGGAGTCAGAGCACCTCTGCTGTTAGCAGGAACCCCCATTTGAGAGCATCTAATGAGTCTGTCTTTAGCCTGAAGAAAGAAAGCTCAGGGTCGGCTCTGATCCCCTGTGAACCAACTGATGTTAGCTAATGTTAGCTGTTCATCACAGCAGCTACTTTGCTTACAATAAGCCCTGCCCATATATAAAGCAGTTGTTGGGTCTGTCTAGCACAGACCCACCACTGGAACGAGACAATTCTACTACAACAGCAAAAAGCATTGGACACCAAGCAGAGCTCTTTGTGTGATCTCGTGCACGAGGGAGAGAACTGTGACGAGCGCTGTTCTTGACGCTCGAACTCCAGTCGCTCTTGTCTGCTCCCTCGTAACACTGCTCTTTATTGCGGTTACATGACTGAGGCATACGTTCATTAACATATGACGTCTTACATAGGCATACATTTAAACAAAGAGTTCCATGTCTGTGTGTCGTGTGTGTGTGTGTGTGTGTGTGTGTGTGTGTGTGTGTGTGTGCAGGGGGGGGGGGTGACCCTGTGAACGACTCCCCAAAGCTGGTGCCAGGAGTCCAGCGGTCCACCTACACAAAGGGCTCTTATACTTAAACAAATACAGAGTAGGTGTCCTTCTATACCATGAATCAGTAAGAGAAGGTACGACCTCTCTCATGACCGTAAGATGTGTGTGTGTATGCCAGGGTGCTCTGGGAAGCACACAGAGTCTTTGCAGACTGCTAAGGATCAGACATCCTATCAATATGCAATCGATTATAAAACTCTAAGCATATATGGGTACATATTTCTAAGCATAAATGACAATCCACAATATAAACCTAATAGCAGTCCTCTTTTGTTTCTCTGAGCTGAGACTGAATGAATGAGTGAATGAATGAGTGGAGTCCACGTTGGTCTGGTCGCAGCTAGTTTTGTAGTGTGGACTAGTGTGAGCCATCCTGAAAAGTGAATGAGCTCCTGGACCTACCTGATACTTTCTGTCTGATGAGAGATTCATTGAGTCAGCTGGTATCCCACAATGCTCTGCTCTCTCTGATGGTCAGGGAGGTCTTACTGATTTCAGGTCATTTGATGAAGCAGCTGGAGGGAAGAACCACAGGAAGAGATGAAGAAGAAGAAGAAGAAAGAATAAAAAATGAATAAAAAATGAAAGCTGAACCTTTGGTTCCACTGAAAACACGTCAATAAAATGCTGAGAGAAGAAAGACAGCGAGGAAAGTTTCTCTGCAGCATGGTTTAAACTTTATTTTTGTGCTCATCAGCTCAGGAAATCTGTGCATGTGGTCATTTTGTATACTTTTATCACTGCTGCGTGTGTGCGTGTGTGCGTGTGTGTGTGTCGTCTCATGCGTTTCCCAGTAAAGCTTGCATCAGGGCTTTGTGCTAAGGTTGATTCCGTAATCCGTCCACAGCTTCACTAAGGTGATTTGAAACAAATCTGTCCATTTAAATATCAGTCTGTCTGAGCCTCCAGGACTACACGCCTTACACAATTTTATGAAATACAAATCTCACATTAAACTTAAACTCCTGCCGTTGCAGACTTGTAGTCTTGTTCCTCTCTGTCTGAGGTGTTTAATGAGTCCTAGTTGGATGAAATTGCTAACAAAGAAAAAAAAAAACAGAAATCCTGAGGGTGTCTGCTCCTGCATCTCTTCAATAATGAAAAATAAAGGATTGTGCAGGTTTGAAAGGATAAAGAAGAGTCATGAATGAATGATGTGCTGTCTTGACTTTAGAGCCAGTGTGAGACGTCTTTAGACTTGGGACTCGGGCTACTCTCTGGTGTCTGCCTGTAATGAATCAGCTCTGACTGATATTGCCATTATGAGGCCTAGGGAGAGCAGCTGTCGCAGTGCTGCAGTACTGCTGAACAGCAAAGCAGCAGAAACGACACACTCCTACCCACCCTGGCACCACCTGAGGACAGAGATGCAGAGGACAGGTGAGGACTGACGCTGCAGCCGCTCTCAGAGATTCATGCTCTGACCTTTCCACCGTATTTATGATCATTACCTCCCATCTCCTGCAGCCGTGTTTCCACAAGAGACCACACGAAATATGAGAAGGACACATGCTGTTTCCATCCAGCCTCACTACGAATGCTTCTGCAGGGAGCTGGCCCTGGATTCTGATTGGCTGAGTTCTGGTCTAAATAAACTGCAGGTAAACACTGTAACAATGATGTATGGATCCCCAGAAGGTCGTTAAATCCTCTACAACCTTCACTATAGGCTCTAAAACCTCCTCACCCTCCCTTGCGAAGTCCTGAAGGTCCTCTGGAACACCATCAAAGACTTTACCTGAAACACATCAGAGCCCAATCAAAGCTCTCCGATCACCTCTGTGACATCAGCAAAGGCTTTGAAAGTTCACGGTTCTCTTAATGATGTCTTCCAGGACACACAGAAAGTCTCCATGTTGGACTTTTGCAAGCGCAAAGGTATCTGCTGCCTGCACGACTGATTGGCGATTAATTGATTGATGGTTTGTTAAAGTGTCTGTCAGTAGCAGCTCTGAGCTGAACTTCATGAATCTGTGAATCTTGATCACTTTGTCTCATTTTGTGTCTTTTTTGTCTTTCACATCACTTTTTGCTTATTTTGTCTGTTTGTTTTCTGCTTTTTTCCACTCACTTAGATATTGGATGAAAATCTGAATCTTTGTTCGGACTTTGTGACTTGACAGAACTACGAGAAGCTTCTCAAACGTTTTGCTGTTTCTGCTCTTTGTTTTTGTTTCTTCTTCGTGGTCACGGGCTGAGCGAGCCAAAGGAAGAGCCCATTACATTTGTGTGCCGATCCAGACCAGTGTGTTTAAAACTGGTTTTTCTCCTTAAAAGCAATTTTTCCTGCGGTAGCTGGACATTGCTCTGCTGGCATTAGCTGCTCATGCTGATAATGGGGTGTAGATGCAGGTTTAATTTGATTTCCCAGAGCAGCATGGGTCTCCAGAGTTCGTGTGTGTGCGATGATGTGGTACAGCCAAGAGTGCAGAGTGTGAATGTGGGTTTAGTGGCTCTATAATATATCCTGGATCTAATTTAGTGCTTTGTACACCATTAAAATAAAATCATTGTCAGTGTCAGTGGGAGCTGCAGAGGAGCTGACATCAGCATAAAGATATGTGTGTCTGGCCATGTGACCGAGCTGCAGTTTGGAGTTTAAACAGCTCAAAAGGAGTCTGAAGTCTGAGCTGAGTTTCCATCAATTGCAGCTGACTTGTGCTCTGCCTGTTTCAAACAAAAATCCTTCTCTGCTAATTGCTGCTTGAAGATTTTCGCTCTGGGCTCAAACTCATGTTTCAAGCCGCAGCTTGCATATTTCAGACCCAGCAGCAGATTTGTTTCTACGAGTGTTCAATTAAAAAAGCTGAAAGCCGCTTTGCTCATCAGGTAGAGCAGTGCAGTCTCTGTGCTTGGCTTTGTTTAAATCTTTATGCTGTTGCTGTGCACTGCACGCAGCAGTTTCAGCTTGAGTTTGCAGGGATAGTGTTGGCGTAAGTCACAGGTTAGTCAGTCAGGAGAGCTTTGTGCACATCTAGTTTGGCCTATTCTGTTGTTGTGTTTTGTCCCACTGCTGATTAGCATAATTTTCCTAATGAAGGACATCTTGTGTGTAAATGAGCCATGCCACTAGCTTTGACAAGTCTGTCTAATTGAACCCAGAGGAATGAGAACAGCTTGTGTTTGTGTTTCTTGAGTGCTTTTTCTTGGTTTCTTCTTCCTTTGTGGTTATTTAGTGTGCATTTGTGTCACTGCCAGTGTGAGAGGTGACTTGGTACTTCTCTATTCCTTCATGAACATCACATAAACCTTCAGAAGATGTGCCAGTTAATGTGTGACATGCACTGAAAACACAAGAGGGAAATCATCTCAGACTTAAGTCCTGAGATGAATTGGTTCCAGTCCCGGTTTCTCACACAGCTTCATGTTTATTATCCGGAACCAAAAAACCCCAAAAGATCACAAGAACCCACAGGAACTCTATCCTCATCTCTGTAACTTCCCGTCTGATGGCCCTACTAATTCTTCAATGATCCCCCACTCCCATGAAGTTTCATGTCAGTTCATCATCCACCCATCCATCTGTCCATCCATCCGTCCGTCTGTCTGTCCAAGCACCTGGCAGTCACTTCCCGTGGGATGGTGTAGGAGGCTCCTGTTCAGATGCTGACTCCTTTTAATAGGAGGAGCAGCAGTTCTTCAGGCTCTCTACGGCTGAGACTCTGGAGGAAGCTCACACCGTCCACCTGTATCCTCACTCTCCTGTTTTGGTGTCTGCCCACAGCTCACAGTCACAGATGAGGGAAGAAAACTCAGAAAACACACCAGTACATCACCCACATCACTGCAGACCCTTCATTCACCCCTCATTTATGAACAGGACCCCAAGATATTTGCGGGAGCGGAAACTCCACTCTTTTCCACCCTTTCCACCATGACCCTGTGATCGTTTGTGTGCAGGAAAAAATCGAATAAAGCACACATTGGTGTCGATGTGAAGCCTGACTTTACAGGATGAGACCTCTGAGGAGCTACTGCTGTTGTCTTTATGGGTGTTTAAGTCCATAATGCTCCATCGTACATGATTTAATCTCTTTAAGCTCCAGGATTACACGCTGCAGTTTATTTTGATCTCTGTACGTCTTCCTAATAAATACCAGCTGTTATCTGAACTGTAATCTGGTGGTTAGAAAGTGGCTTTTAAAGTGAAGTGGCTGCAGTGATTAAACAGTGACAGTGGAATCTCACAGTGTAATTCAGAGGGAGAGTCCCGGCTCTCTAACTTAATTAGGTCAGTCTCTTTTAATTACCTCTCAGTCTGCAGAGCAAATTAAACTTCCACTCCCTCCCTCTGCCTCTGCAGCTCTCATTTCTGCTTTTTCTGTGGTCAGCGAGGATCCAAGTGTCTTTAATGGCTCCATTATGGTTTTACTGCCACTTTAAAGGGTTCAAGGTCAGAGGTCAAGATGGGCCGGACATTAGCTCTTCAGAGTCACCAGCACCAAAACGAGCTTTAAAAAGAAAGATTTAATTCACACTGACTAATGAGGTTTAATGTGAGAACTCTGAGGACCACTGAACTCCACAGACCATCTCTCTGTTCAGCAGGGAGTGCCTCCTCGGTGAACTCTTTTCTGGTGAGTTCCTGGTCTCAGGTCAGACTGAATCAAACATGAAGTTCACTGTGGAAATTTTGGAGCGGAGAGGAGCAGGAAGTAGGGGAGGGTTTAATGAGCCACCCCTCACCTGACAGGTGTGCTTTTAAACATCCAAGTCAATGAAGGTCAAAAAAAACTTAGACATGTCATCAGGACAGGTCTTCACTGACTAACAGGTGACATTTGTCTGCAAATAGAACTTTAGGTTTAACGAACTAGTCCAGCAGGTGGAGGAGGTGTCACTAGATCTCTGACTGCTCCTCCCGTCGAGGGATTTAAAGAGAGGAACTGCTTGCTGCTCCTCCTGAAGCCATCTTTCATTTTTCCTTCTCTGCATGCTTCACGACAAAAACACTGCAGGTCACGTTTTCACAGTTCCTCTACTCGAAGCACGACGTGCAGAGGGCGTGCTGGTCCTGAGTCATTTTTCCAATATGTCCTCCTGCTCCTTTACGTGCTGTTGTTTTCCTCACAGAGTCGTCGCAGCTTCAGTGACTTCACAGAGATCACATTTGCAGATATGACCTCCTACAGACACAAAAGTCATCCACAGAAAATAACCCGACAACCACGCAGCTCTTTACTCAGCTGAGGGGACAGAATACAGAACCACCATTCATCATCCACACAAACACTACATTCACCCCAATTCACCCCGCCTGGTCCGGCTCAGAGAACTGTTGATGGAAACGTCACATGCAGAAAGTTTGCTTTCACTTTGATCAGACTGGACTGTCTCTGAAAAAGCTGCTGTGGTGTCACCACGTCAGTCCGTTTTCACGCTGCCGAGCATCACGATGAAGGCTTTGCTTCTGCAGTGGTTTGCAGTAGAAGAGTCAGAAGTATCCAAACTAGAAGACAGCTCGGTCGTAGTTGAGCTGATGGTGCCAAGCTCTTCAACCGCTCTTTTAAAACATCAGCAAAGAAAAGCGAGCACAAAGCACCAAACACACCAACAGTCAAACAATATCAGGAAGTCCAACATGCTTCTCTTTGTAGCAATAATATCACCACGTCTTTAAAGAGGGGATATCACTACTCTACATCACAGACCTGCTTTCCAGCTTCCTTCCAATATGAGAGTGCAGAGGAGTCTCCCCTGTAATCACAGCACTACAGTTTAAATGGGAAAATTAAATAATTCAGTTTGTTGTGTACCGGTGTATGTTTCGAGCTACGAGCACACTTGTTGCCAAATTCAGTGATCTAATTGGTCAGATCTGTTTATTTGCAGGGGGGAAATGAATACTGCAAATTCATCAAGCAAAATTATGTGGTCGGTGTGAACAGTGAGTCCGAAAAATATTTTTAAAAGGCAAAACATTTGCACAAATTTTTACATGTCCAGTGTGCAAAGTCTGAGGATCATCAGGGGACCATGGATCGCATCGTGTTTGGACCTCACCTCCTGCCTGATACAAACTATTAGAAAAGATGAAAGAGCTGTTTCTCAGGCAGGGAGCGATGACTATAATCTCATGATGACCTCATGTGTCACGGAGACAAAACTACTGAAAACAAGCAGCTAAGCCAGCTAAACCAAAGCAGCTTAACACTGTTCTAAACAGCACACACCTCCTACCTCCACCCAGGAGCAGCTCCATCATAATAACGCAGAGGCTGAACGTAACAGAGCATAAAACAGAGTCAGTTTCCAGCTGTGATCATGTTTTCTTTAAAGGAGTTGGAGGGGTCCGTTTTTCTTTCCATCCGGTTCGGTAGCGTGTGGTTGTGGACCCAACAAGGATGAAAACTCAAAGCGTACTTTTAATGACAGTCTGTGAAAATAATGCACAAGAAAACTGAATCCAAGAGGTACAAAAACCCAAGACGTTCAGGAGAATCATGAACCAGAAGCATGATGGGAGGGATAATGATGCAGGGACACAGAGCAAAGTCCTGACTGGGCTACATACACGAGGGAAACTGGGAATGAGACACAGCAGCAAAAAAAATCTGTGAAAATGAGACAAAGGAAAGTAAAACTGAACAGCAGGCACAAAAACCAAAAAACAATCAAAACAGAAACTGACATAAGAGGAACTAAACTACCAAGAACAGAGCCAAGGAGCAAAATATAGGCAGAACAATAAAAACCAAAATGATCACTGGGAAACGAAGATAAAGCACAACACAAGGAAAACCAAGAAAGTCCCCAACCTGAAACACTGCGTCAGCGAAACAGGACTCTGACACATCTGTAATCAAACATCTTATTTTCCTTTATTTTCCTTTTATTTTAAAGTGAATTCACTTAAAATTTAATGAGTTAAACTTTTCATTTATGCCTTCATTGTAGGAAAACTCCAATGAAAGTGAGGCCAGCCTGAACACATAGCTGTAAAATATCAACTACCATCTTTAAATCTGATCTGAAGACAATTTTTTAACAGACTCAGAAATAAAGCCTGAAATTGTGACTTTTCCTTTCTCACGTGCGGCTGAAAAAACAGACTGACAGCGTTTTCAATCATGCTGCAGAATTGGAGGCTGTCGCAGTCAGAGGCTCTACAGGAGGAGAGAGCAAATATATTTTTCATATTTATCTCACTTTGAGTGTTTGCAGAGAAAGCCGAGTGACAGCAGGTTCACTCTGTTGGCGACCTCCAGCCGTCAGACACAAATTCATTCTGTCTGCAGTTAAACTTCAGCTGAGAGGAGCCAGAGGTCACCGCCTTCCTCTCCATCATCGCCGTCCATTGCCATCAGTCAGTGAGCGAAAAACAAAGCGGGAGGGGAGGGTGGGTGGAGGGGCCGGGACGTGAATCAATACGCCTTCTGCAGGTTTCAATTCATTCCAAAACAGCACGCATGAATTCTTCCCCATTTCCAGCTCATATTGGCTTTCTGCACGCCTGCTCCCACAAATCCCCCGACACCTGTCCTCCAGCACAATCCTCCCACTGCAGAGGAGGAGGCGAGCCTTTCCACCTTCTCTGCTGCAGGACCAGACGCTGCTCGCAGAATCACATCAGGTAAATCAGGTGTGACTCAGTGAGCAGCTGGACTGACACGCCATGCGATTGTTTCTCTGGGACGATTCCCGGCCATCATCTGTCAGCAGGAAGACGACAATAAAAAGGCCTCAGTCTCTGATCGCCGCTTTACAATCTGCTCACACTGCAGTCACACAGCTCAGCGACCTTCACTTTAAGATATCTACGAAGAAAAAGCCAGTCAACTCAGGAATCAGGAAACTTTTATTAATATACATGCCAAAGAGAAAAAAAAAGGTAAGATATTAGAAACATGTAGCAGCTGCAGCTGCTAGCTGTCTGCTAGGCTTCACCTCAGCTAAATGGACCTGTGTTGGTGCTGTTGGTGTCATGAAGCATGAAGGTTAATAGCTTTTTAGCTGATGAAAAACCCAAAATACAATGAACTAATCAATCTGGCTGGAGACGTGCAAGGAAGTAAACAGACACTGAGACAAAGACTAAGAAGACTGGACTATTTATACACACGAGGGAAAGCAAGAGAAGCTAACACAGCAGGGTAAAGAGACACAGATGACAATAATGAGCAGGAAGCAGCAATAACAAGAAACTATTAACCTCAACAGGAAACACACACACATGAATAACCTAACACAGTTAAAGGTCAAGGTCACGTTTATTTATATAGCAAATTTACAACCGCAATTTACCAAAGTGCTTCACAGGAAGCCAAAATTAAAAGCTAATGGAAAACAAAACAATTAAAAGAGGTCGAGGTTTAGTGTGGATTAAAGTCCAGAGAAGAAAAATGAGCCTTGAGCAAAGATTTGAATGTAAAGTTTGGACATGTCAAATATGAAATGGTAATACATCCCAGAAACTCAAAGCTCGATCGTCTCAGTTATTGGGGTCATGTGATCATGTGATCTGACAAGAGTGTGAACATGAGCCAGCCCAATCAATCAGTTAAATCTTAGTATTAATCCTAAACTTGAAGGGACACCAGTGAAGCTAAGTTAAGGAGGAATATGTTTGCGTTTTCTAACGTAAGATGTGGAAATGACACTGGACACGAGACCGTAAGAGAACATTATAAACTCTTAGAACCAAAGGTGAAAGTGAAGCTAAGGACTGAAGAGACAATATATTAAATAACTAAGAGACTGCTGGAGCTTTTTAATGCAAATATCTGACCAATAATTTGGCTGCTGTGAAGTTACTGTAAGTCTGAGCTCTAGTTTTGGGATTTTATCTGGATGTTACTGATTAGCAGGTATGTGTGTAGTTTACTTATCTCACCTAAAATCAACTATGAGGCCTCAGTGAGCAGGCAGAGTCAGAGGGTGTTTTTACCTCACAGGTGAAATGAACCGATTTCAGTCTGGGTTTCAGCTGGAAGAGGCGGGGTCTGGAGCACAGTGGGTGAGATCCTCTGAAGCTGAAAGAGCTGACTGAGCCTATCAGGATGCCCCGTTTGACCCTCTCGTTGTCTACATTCATAATTGCTTGTGTGCTCCGCCGAAGGCTCTGCGTGTCCTGTTGATGCTCCATTTGCCTCCACCTAAACGTTCAACATAAATTTTTGTGACAGTTAATTAAAACCGTGTTCACACACAGGAAGCATTAAGAAAAGCTCTAAGGAGGCTAATGTGAGTACAGAGTGATAGTTACAGGGCTGCATCACTTCCTGCGGTCTGGGGTCAGAACCAAAGTTAGCCCTGCCGTTCTGGACGTGGACTTTCATGTGAAGCTAAGTGTGAGATGAAGGCCGAGTGCAGAAAGGCGAGGGCTGCGTTATCGGTGATGGAGGGAGAAGTTCACACAGAAACACTCGTTATTTCTAATCAGCTCAGTGTCAGCACTACAGCGAGGCTTAACGAGGCATAACGAGGCTCTGAAGTGACCAAGCACCCGGACACGAAGGCATCGTTATCTTCATCGCAGTGTCAGAGTCATCATCAGCTGACTGTGATGGTGGATGAACCTCCAGCAGGTTCGGCTCCTCCTGCAGCGACACATTCCAGCACAATGACGCACTTTGTGCTCTTCACATCTTGCTTCCTCACCATCCACAAACACAGGAAATCCACCTCCCTGCCATTTTTCTCCATCTCTGCTTGAGAGGAGGCAGGAGAAACCTCACAGCAGATACCTGTAAGGTTCAGCTCTCACAGACTCAAACACCTGATCGCTAACTGTGAAGGTTCCTGTATGAAGAACACAAACACGCCAATCAGCAATCCTGCTCGGTTCCATGTCCTCCACGTGCTGCACATCACAGATTCAATTCAGTTTTATTCATACAGCACCAAATCAAAGACCTCCTCAACAATCACACCAGCCACTGTGAGCAAGCACTTTGTGACAGTGGGAAGGAAAAACTCCCTTTTAACAGGAAGAAACCAGTTGCGGTGAGGGGAGGAAGACACGTAAACGAGCTGTCGACCATTTATCAAACATGGTTCTCATAGCTGAGGCAGACACCTCTGCTCATTTACTGGGTAGTTTTCTTATATTCTTGTGAAATTTGTCCTCAGTGATTCCTGGTAGGTTTGTTAGTTCCCTGTCATGTTCCCATTCTGTTGCTTCAGCCTGTGTTTTTGGCTGTCAGGGTCATGAGTGCTTCCTGTCAGCTATTTGTTGACAGAGGCTGGCTGAGACTCAGGTGTGTGCATGACTGACAGCCGCTGTACGTACACCAAGAGGCGTTCGTTGTTCTAATGTGTAATGCTTGCATGTCTACAGTTGGTGAACTCTAACACTGACACGTCTCCATTGCAACAGTTTCAGTGTTCAGTGTTGTCGCAGCAGCAGCGTCTCTGTGACCTCTGACCCGCCACACTGAATTGTAGCTGAGCTGGTGTGTTACAGCTCGTGTTCTCATCTTTCCTGTCTCATCGTGTCGTCTGGGCTCTTCCTCTGCAAACGGCCTCGCAGTGAGGAATCTCTTCCTGATGACGCCTCCACTCGACAAACACGCTGATATCAGACCCCTGATGGCAGCAAGAAACGGAGGGATTAGAGACAAACGAGCTGAGTTTAGTGAGGTGGAACTCCCTCCTGCGCCTCCTCCTTCAGACTCTTTCATCCCAGCATGCCGAGCGGTACTCACCATGCTGACAGTGATAAAACGCTGCCCCCCTCCTCACTGTTTCCTCTGTATTCCCCCCGCTCCCTCCGCCCTGCTGTGATTTACTTCTTCACCTCCTGCGATCACTCTTATCAGTGTTTGTGTGAGATGAGCGAACACGATAAGAAAAACAGGAAAACGGCTTCTGACTTCGATGGGCTCGTCGACAGAGATCGCCTTTAAGCTTCCAGGCTTTTATTTTATTTTATTTTATTTTTGTTTGGTTCTTTTGCCATCAGAATTATTGTCTAAAGGCAAAGAAAGATGCCCAACGGATTTACCAAATGGACCATCCCGGCCTTGCCGTATTGTTCTATTTGATTCACCTTTGTTTTTATTGTTTATTTTATTTTATTTTCACTTGCTACACACGGGACAGACATGACTGGGGGAGAGAAAAGGGAGAAAGAAAGAGGGAAAGAAAAACAGCGGGGAAGAGGAATGGGGATAAAGGGCAAAAAACAAAAACCAACAAAACAAACAGACAAAAAATACACATATCAATCACCTGGATCACCTGTTGAGAAAGAAAAAAGAGAAAACAAGCAAAAAAAAAGAGGGCAATATAATAAACTACATCATTGCGATGATCTATGTGAATATAACAGTAAATATTAAATATTGAATATTATTGTGCATCACGTAAGATCGACAGCGCACAGTGTGCTTTGAGGTAGGAGCCAAAAAGGGTGTAGTTTGTGTGTGTGAGCACCCGTGTGTACACCAGTGCTCACAGGTGTACACACGGGTGCTTCCAGGCTTTTAAATTACTCCGCCTCCTCCTGCCTCACGCTTCAGGCTTGAAGAGCTCAAGTTAGACCCCAAATGACCGCTTGTCACGATGATCTCTGCAAACACTTCCAGTTTGGATCCAACTGAGGTTTCAAAAGTCCACATGGAAGCTCTGCCCTGCTTTCTGCCTCTCAGGCTGCTCACACATAGTGAATGCATTTGCGTTGACAGCCATTACCTCATCATCATCATCATCATCATCATGTAGAGTGCACCAGCTTCTGTGAATAAATTCAGCCATCCCATCAATCCTCCCAGCAGGAAGCTGCAGCCTCCAGGTTCACCGGCTGAGATCAGAGTCGGAGACAGAAGCTGTTCCACTCTACACCTGTTTGGATTCACAGGAAGAAGTTCTGATTGGGTGCTGCTGATGTTCTTACACAGCAACACAAACATACTTCCAGTAATAGGAGGCGACTGTGTGATGTGATAGACGGATCTAACGGCTTCTTCTGGGTAAATGTTGAGAGAAAGTATGAGTGCTGCTGAAATCTGAGATTCAGGTTTTTCTGGCTCAGCCTCAGCTGTGTGAATTCCTGAAAAGAGGACCTGAGTGAACGTTTCCAGCCTTGAAAATGTTCCTGTTAAACTGCTGATCTCAGACCCTGAACCTGTGTCCTTCAGCACCGCTCCCCTGCTCACTCTCCTCTTTTTATGTTCCTCATTTTTATCACTCCATCCATCACCTAAATCAATGGTTTACTGCAGCCTCAGTAACAGCCAGCTCTGCGCTCAGCCTTTTTCCTCACCACCTTCTCCTCCACCCATTCATCTTGTTAACATACTCCTGGCTGTGTGAAGCTCACAACGCTCACAGGAAGGAAAAACTAACGTGTGAAATGATCATTAGGATGGAAACGCCTCTTCTCAACAAATGTCAACAGTGTGTGTGTGTGTGTGTGTGTGTGTGTGTGTGTGTGTGTGTGTGTGCGCGCGTGCGACAATGAGGTGTCTCTGCATCAGGCAGCAATGTTTGTAAATGTGACATGTTAACACTCCTCAGCGGGCAGTGAAAGCATCATGGTGACTGTCTCTTCATCAACTCTTTATCATTTCATAATCTCTCACTGAGTCTGTTCTGACCTTCAGAGCGCCATTTGTGTTGTAAATTTGAAAATCAGTCACACCCAGCGAGCGTGTTCATTCAGACTCCTCCTCTCGACGTTTGAGGTGAATGAACTTTGGTCATCCTCCCTCTTTCTTTTAAATCGTTCTTTGTAATCAAGATAAAACGTATCAGGATTCTTTGAAAATTGGCGCCAAACACTGGCCATTGCTTCTTTTAAACAACATTTGTGACCCTCACTGAACTTTTGTGTTCATCACATGGAAATCTTTTATATCTAAACAAAGGGCCCAGGGCCCACTATGCATGCCTGAGGTACTCCAGGTATCTTAGGCTTCCAGTGTTTACCTCCACCAGCTTCTTCCTTTTATTTAGAATCTCACATCCTGTCTGTAACCAACTGGACTTTGATGCACACACTAAATCTTTGTCTGTCCAAGCTGTCGACCACAGAACCGTGAGAATCTCAAATCAACCCTCCAGATATTAGTCTTTATTTTAATTCACTCATTGTCGCAGTCTGCAGGTCAGGCTGTCGGGCTGATGATCACTGAACAGGTTTGTGCTCGTTTCATCCACAAAAACAGATTCTTCTCCAACTGATGAGCAAACACTGCAGCGCTGCCTTCTGGACAAACTCAGGGAACAAACACCTTTCTCTCCAAAACCTGCCTCACACACATACATGTATGGGTAGTTTTACATTCTGTGTGTGTGTGTGTGTGTGTGTTAGCTCGTTCTGCTGACAGAGACGTCCCCACAAAAACAGTCAGCTGATGGTGATTGATGGTCAGAGCCATCGTCTCCACGCAAAGCAGAAAAACCATTACAGAAGTCAGATTGAAACCCATGGAGGGTGACCTGTGTTTGTGTGTGTGTGTGTGTGTGTGTGTGTGTGTGGGGGGGGGGGGGGGGGGGGTTAGTTTAGTTTCGTTTAGTTTGTGGGCTCTCCTGAAGAACGGCAGCTTCATCACATTTTCTCTTTAAGTAAATTAACCTAATGAAGCAAGGCCAGAAGTTGTCATTGTGATGCAGTTTAGCATGTGTCTATGTTCAAGGTATCCTTTAAAGTACTTGATATGAAATTCGGAGCTGCCTGCTGCTGTCACAGAGTGAGGAGAAGCTCATCACTTCTGCTCATCTTCCTCCCGCTGAGAGAGGAGGAGGAGGCAGTAATGACAGCCATTAGTATTCAGTTAATGTGTGACTCTCCTGATTTGGGTCGTCTCTGATTAGCTGCAGCTGGTTTGTAAGGTTTGTAAATGTGTCTGAGTCTCTGCCTCGGTCACAAATCTCATGCTTTGTTCTGCTGAGGACCTCGATCACTGGTTTTCGGATGAACTCTGAGAAACGCTCCAAAGACTGACACAGGGATGTCGTAGCAGTAGCAGGGTCTATTAGTGCAGTCTAGAGCGAGTCCCAAGTCTGGACTTCCAAGTTCCCAGTTGAAATATTTCATGTGGATCATCACCTTAACTCGGAAAGTCAGAAGAGCCCCGCCAACCCTGAGTTAACAATCCAAGATGACGGCAGTGAAGTTAAATGGAAAAATGTATTGTGCTTCCAAGAGAAGCAAATGAAACCTGTTTTTCCTGCTTTTCCGACTTTAGCCTTGGAATGCAGTGTCACTGTTGATTTTCGACACCTGACTGCCGAGGTACCTACACTGCAGAACATGGAAGTAGTTCACCGGCATCAGGCAGTCAGTGGAAATGATTTCTATTAACAAAAGTCTGAAATGTTTGCTTGTTTTCAATAGACAACAAGGCAGAACTAACTCAGATCCTGAGGAGGATCCTTCGGTTTTTGAGATGCCGCCTGATTGAAACCCACCAAAATAACTTATTGTCCTGCTTCGTTTGCTGCCTCTGAGACAACACTGTGTTTCTGAAGCACTGTATTTGTTCCTACCGATGCCCACATTCATTTCTCTTTCAATACCAGTGAAGCCTTTTATCATCATTATCGTCATCATCATCATCTTCATCATCATCATCACACAGTCCAAATAAGGAAAGTCTTCAAAAACTACACTAAAATGAAATTTTATGACATGAGTTTATGGGCTCTTTTCAAGTCTCATGTCTTATAAATGACGGAAACCCAGCACAGTACTGCTTGAGCAGCTTTGCATCATCCCCATTTTGATTCGGGGCATGAAGCGAGCAGCAGCCCCTGGATAGATTCACCTTCTACCAGACGGCTGTGTCCGCTGGGCAGAGGTTAGCAACCATGCTGCTATCCTCTGTTGGAGTTATCACTTGGAAACAGGCATCATCGAGCAAGCGCGGCCTGCTCTGAATCCTTTACCGACCAATCAGCATCCATGAGCTGCATATTAGCCATTCATGGGCAGAACCAGCTTCGCTGTGAGTTGTTCTATTTCAGTTCTAGCATGGTACTCATTTTCTTCTGCTTATCCAATTCAAGGTCATGGGAGTGGAGGTGGAGGTGGTGGTGAAGTGTCTCAACTGTTATTGTAGACCTGGGCAGGTGGGCCTCATGTCACAGGCCTAACAAACTTTTCTTTTAGTTTATGGCTTTTGTGTAGAAGCAGGAGGGAATCATAATTTCAGCAGTAGCTTCGCCTCATCTCAGCACATTGAGATTTCAGCGAAGAGTTCTCCTCAAAGCTCAATGTAGATGATTTCTGTGCGAAACCCAAGGAGACCGGAGGCCTCTGGATTTGGAGCTGATAGATCCGTCTCCACCCCGGCTTGTACTTCCTGATAATTAATCATCTGCTCAGTGTGAGAGTAGAAGGAGAGAAGAAAACACTCAGAGGCATCAGCATGCAGGACTGCTGCTGACTTTCATTGATACCAGTGAAAAACAGTGAGAGGCGATCGATGGAGTTCAGCTGCTCAAGTCTCGCTCAGGTGGCTGACAGAGAATACAGCTGCAGCACGCATCAGTATTCACACCTGCTGATGACCTCACAGGTGGAGCGCAGGTGGTTCCTGCTGAGCTGAGGACAAATGTTTATGCTCTCTGACAGGAGAACACCTCACAGGTGTTTGAAAGGCAAGGCCAACGTCTGTGAACCCAGCTTCAGCTCATCATTGACCAGTCAACCAATCACAGGCTTCCGACCAGAACTGCGGCGTACATCTGAACCATGCTGCTCAGTCTCTGAGATCTATTCTGAGCTCAGCTCTGCAGGATTCATGCTTTCACTGCAGCCGAGCATCCTGACCCTTTAACTGTGTTAGATGCACCTCCAACTAATTAACTAACTGCAGATGTCTATCAGCAGTCATGCTCCTGGTAGACATTCATAGAATTTCATAAAACCCAGTTAGCTTATGTCTGCGAGAACAACAAAGACGATGACAGCGAGGAGATTAACTAGGAGAACCTGATCATAAATAACCTCCGCTCTCAGGAACAGGAGGTTTTCGGGTTTGTGGGGCCTGATGATGCTGATCCACCACAGCAAGGCAGTCTCTTCGGGCAGCCCGATACAGCTTTCCTGAAGAATAAAGCAGTGAAACCTGAACTGTTGTGGAGCCTCAGGTCAGCGAAGGTCATGAAATCCACACTTTCCAGACACATTTAATGATGTATGATTGTTTGGGGTTCTTTTCTCTCTTCTACTGGTTTGGACCTTCTCGCTGTGATCCTGGCAGTAAACAGAGGTCATGTGGCTGAGTTTGGGGGGAGTGATGATGAAACTGCTGGTAACCTCCTCCTCCTCCTCCCTCGGTCTCTCTTGCATTAATCCTGTCTGACAGTTTCTACCTGCAGACCTGAGCTCAGGTGACTGATTCCTTTCAGCTCTGCTTTCTAATTACATACTCCCTCCTCGCCTCTGCCCTCCACCTCCATCTCTCTAGCCCCCTTCTCCTTCCTCGATGTCAGGCGAGGTTTTTTTATTTTTTATTTTTTGGGGCGGGGCGGGGAGGGGGGGGGGGGGGGGGCAGAGGTGAGGATTAATTAAAAGCCTCTCAGGATTCAGAGTGAGGCTGATCGATGGTGGCCTGTTTTTGTTTATCTGAAGTGACAGCGAGCGAGTGGATGAGTGGTCGGAGTGAACGAATGACACCACACACACACGCACACACATTCAGCTTCAACTGTGGAAATAACGCATTGATACTGTTCTGCTGCTGGCGGTTGATTGGCTGCCCCTGGCTGCGGTGGCGTTGAGCTGGACGTCATCACCTGAAGGATGTGATGGCTGATAAACTCTGTTAGAGATCCGTTTATAATCCTGATTTCTGGACTTTTCTGTGCCCTTACACACAGAGAGAAATGCTCTGAGCGAATCACAGATGGAGATTTCTTCTTCATTGGTGGCTCAGAGATGCAGAAAGGCTCTGAAAAAGCAAGAATTTTTTGAATTATTAATAGTCAGAAATTGTTCACTGCTTTTTTCCACGTTTACACAAGAAACCTGGAAGAATCTGTACGGATTGTGTATATCTGCAGGCTGAAGTGTGTGACTGCACAGGATGTGCAGGATGAGCAGATCACATTTATCAATAAGCTTGAGTCTGACAGTCCCTCTGTGAACTGTTTGCACTGGTTAGAAAAGCACACAGCTAAGAGCCGGCTGCAGACAACCTCAGCATCATGATCGTGTCCATGAGCATTCTCTGTAATGTACTGTCTTTTATCACATCAAAGTGAAGACAGTTGGGTCATTAACAAAAAGCTTTTCTCCATTTCTAAGCACTTGATATAAGAATTTAACCTTAAATGATCAAATAATCAAGTGGTTTTCAGGAATTTCGGGTTAAGAACGTGTGACAGATATTTGTGCAGGTAAAAGCACATGAACCATGACCGATGAGTGGATAACCAAGCCCCACGTCTAAAAGTAAGACACAAGGATGGACACGAACAGCAGCGAGACACACAGGTGAGAGACATGACAGGTGAAGAAAATTAAATCCCAACCACACAAAGCAAGAAGACCAAACACTGACTGGACTAAAAACACAAAGAAAAGAGAAAAAAATCTGAGAACAAGAACCAAAATTCAGAATCTAGCCACAAAACCATGTGACCATCTGAGAGAAGCAGAACAGGCCGACACTCAGAGGGTTAAAGTCTACATGTAGAACCTGTGAGGACCGACCTGCACAGCTACTCATCCTCACTCCTGCTCAGCAACCCAAACAAGCAGCAGCAGGATTTAAACCTCTGCCAGTGTTTCCTGCTGAGCAGCAGCTTCATGTTTCTCTGATCTTTGATTGGCTGCAGTCGGAGACCCCCTGCCTTCACTTAGATCTCACACACATGCATGCACGCACGCACAGAGCCTGGTGTCCACTCTCAGCAGTGAACCAGATGAAACTGAGTGCTGAGGGAGAGAAATGAACCTTCTCCTTGTCTTCCTCCTCACTCTGGCTGTATCTGTTACATCACCTGTTGTTACACGAAGCTGAAGGATTTATGTGTTGGGTCCAGTGTGTGAGATGATGCATTAAATATTTATTCATTTATTTATTTAACTTCCTCAAAGCAGTGTGAGCCTGCATCAGGACAAGATTCGGACAGTAAAAAGATGTTGTGGACAGAAAGCAGCGCTATTGGCATTTCCTTCAGTCCACCATGAGCTGCTGTTAGTCACACTAAGTTTTCTTCACGGTTTTTAAGGTCATCCCAGCGTGTTTCTACGCATGGTCAAAGGTCATGTTTCCTGGGGTCCTCTACAAAGGAGTCCCTCATGCTTTGATTTCAGGTCCTGCTTTCTTCTTTGATTAAGCGCTCCTTTATGCAGATGATACGCTTGTTTACTTAGATGTCTCTTCTCTGACCAGCTGCTGTTTTGGAGGGAAACTGCAGAGCAATAGAGGCAAACCACACACGTATAACTGTCGGCAGTGGCATCGACCATTTATGTACGTTGAAAGCTGTTGAATGATTTTCAGTATCCAAATAGAACCAGCAGTAATTCAGCAGTATAGAGAACACAGACAATGGCCACATTCGTAAATGTTTTTGTTTCATATCAAATCTCTGATCACTGCTTGACTTTGTGATCAGGTTTCTTGGAGATGACAGAGGTGGTGTTTCTGTGGCGCCTGTCACTTTTGCACAAGTTGTCTGTCTGAGCGTTGTTGAAAAGTTCTCCTGGTTTGTGTCTTCATGCTGGAAAAATCTTGCTTTTTCATTTTTGAGCTGTCGTCTGTTTTTGTTGCGCTGGGTTTTATTGTCGGTGTAACCTTGTGATGTTTGTCTTGTAGAAAAGCAAAGCACGGCACACACAGTGTCTAAAAAATTAAATTGAAACAATCACACATCCTCATTATTTCAGCTCTGCTTCTTGAACCATATGGCAGCAGGACATCTGCCATGTCTCCCACCTTCAGCCCATCCTCTCAGCTCTGAGCTTGTGCTGCTTGTGATGCTTCATGTTGATCTGCTGTTTCCTGGAAGAGCTGAAGGTAAAAATTCACACTGAGCTCTACAGTCCCAGATTTATTTCTGGGACTATAAACAAGCCGACTGGTATGGAAGCCTGTTTCCGCCACTAAAATAAAAAACAAAACAAGTATCCATAACTCGAAATTTCTAGTTTCTTTTCTCAAAATTTCGAGTTAGCTCTGCCAATCGGTAATCTACGTGAATGAGGTCACTTTCTTGTTACCCGGAATCATATGGCGCAGAGTAACGTGCACTCAAAACCGGATTGCAACAAATTGGCGCTTTCGCGAGTACGTTTGCTGATAGTAACTCCATGTGATTCAGCTAATAACACAAGGATTTCATCATTTTTGAAGCCATGCTGAAAATAATCAGCAATCTGTGCATTCATGACTGGATGTAATACCGATAGCTTAGCTGTAGCATTTCTACCTGAGGGCTTCAGCTTGCGGGTAACAAGGAAATAACATCATCCAGGTATATTATTGATTGGCAATGCTAACTCGAAATTTTGAGTTACTTTTCTCAAAATTTCGAGAAAATAACTCAAAATTTCGAGTTATGGATCCTTTTTTTTTGTGGCAGAAATGGGCTTCCATAGATTGGCTTTGTGAGCCAGAGGAGAGTCCGCACAGAGGTTAAATATTACATTACTGCTGGCCAAATACTGCAAAATCACACTGCTTTAATTACAGAAGGAACTTTTTGCTGATCCAAAGGTGGTAAAAGTTTGAGTTTCACATTTTAGAGACTGTGTCTTAATTCCAGGCTTGGCCACTTCCTACACTGTGAGTTTGTGTCATATTTACTATGTGTGGTTGTCTGTGTCTGTGTGGTTGCCCTGTGAGGGTGGGACTGAGATGTCCTCCACCTCCCCATGATGAAGAACGTGGATGGGTGGATGTGATGACATCCTGGAGGACACGGTAACATTCAGCCCTCTCTCTGATTTAATTTACCAAAATGTCCGCCCTCAAGACTTCCAGACCTGCTCACAGTCGTCCCTCTGAGGGTGCACACGCAGGCAAAACACACCTGAACAAGGTCATAAAACAGTAAAATACCAATGAAACCTCGTTTAAAATCTTCTGCTACACTTGGATCACTCACCAGTCTGTCAAATAAGCCACGCCCCCTAATAATGCAAACTAAGCCTTACTCATGATTAAACATTGTGTTATAAAGCAGGTGTTTTGAAGGAGGAAATTATCCACAGAGACTGAAACGGTTTCTGTGTCAGGCTTTAGTGGTAGATGTCCCATTGACACAGAGAAACATGTGACTCAGAGTAATTTCCCTCTTCATCCTCCTCTGCCTCTGCAGATTCCTGATATCGATCTCCAATGATCCCAGTAAATAGAGCCGCTCTCGTCTCTTTATCCTTGCAGCGTTCACTAATGATGAATGAATAATGCAACAGGATGCCAGCCTCGACCCTGAAGCCCACTTCCTGTCTCCACGTATGCCCACTGTGGCCAATTACAGAGCAGGACAGTGACCTCAAAGCAACACACATGCACACACAGGTGAAAGAGTTGTGTGCTGTAGTTAGAAACAGGTAGGCCTTATCTGTACGAGTGTTCAGAAAGATGAAGGTCAGGATCTTCCTTGTCCTCGCCGAGCAGCTGCCTCAGGCCAAAACAGTCTCATAATGACCCTGTGTGTGCGCATGTGAAGAGATGTGCTGAAAGGAGATGTGGATGGATGAATGTTGAATGTGATGCAGCAGGTGGAGGAGAGCTTCCGTTCTTTCATTCTCAGGTTTTTATGAACAGCTTCCTGCTCGCTCTCCGAGTGGCAGCGAAACCTCAGAAAAACAACCTTCAGCTCTGCTCCGAGAAAACTGGACTCAAATTAGTTGAGAAAAGATGGAGTACAATCATAAATATCTGTTTTTCCTCCCCTCGTTTCACCATCACAGCTGCAAAAATACACCCGCAGTGGAAAAGCTTCCAAGCACCAGCTCATTACCGTCTTTGTGGAGTACGTGATCTTTCTTTGAGGTGTGATTCATGACCTGCAGTGCAGAGGTGGAGCACGGGTGAAGCAGTGACCTATTGATTTTCTTTAAAATCGAGAAATGGACCCCCGGCCTCATTTTTAACAAATTTTTACCAAAAAACATCACAAACACTGGGACAGCAGACCCAGGACCCTGACAAGAACGCCTGGTTGTTTTTACTAAAACCTGGAGTTTATTGTCTACGGCAGCATGTTTTTATATGCTATAAAATAGAAAAAGGATTTCAGACCAGGAAAAAAATCTTCTTATTTTTTTGTTCTAGCCTCGGTTACTTTGACACAGTCACATCTGTGGTAATATTTACACCTCTGATGAAGTGTCTCAAGCACTAGCTTTAGTTTAATACCAAGATTGTTTACACAGAGTTTGTAATTGCAGAGAAATGCTGTATTGATTTTGGGCTCGTCATTTTACCAACACAGGTATCGGTATCAAATTAATTCTAGCGTGATAGGATCAATACATTGTTTCTGTAAGTTCAGTTTGTGGATCACTGAATTATTTGCAGATGGAAAAATATCCCTCAAACATGCAGTATGAAGACAGTCTGAACCTTTCTCTGTCGATGTCACATCTGGTTTTTATAGCCTATAAGACATGTAAAGACCAGAAACTCCAACT
The DNA here is from genome assembly GCF_057382275.1 of Copadichromis virginalis. Taxonomy (NCBI): domain Eukaryota; kingdom Metazoa; phylum Chordata; class Actinopteri; order Cichliformes; family Cichlidae; genus Copadichromis; species Copadichromis virginalis. The sequence goes on from NC_140634.1 coordinate 17,520,418, forward strand.
TCTTCAGACACAGACACATCTACACCCCGGTCTCCTAAACATACAAAGAAAAACCCAAAAATCAAAAACATTTTCAAAATAAATAAAAATATGAAAGGTGATTTTTGAGTTAACGCGTTATTGTGGAAAGTAAAGCTCTGATTTAGTGATTATTAAAATGTATTCAGAATTATAGACTGATGATGAATCATCTCATAAATCATGACACACTTCTCTTCCTGGATACGCTGCCGTTAAAGGTTCAACGTATCGATACCAACATCGCAGTATCGCACAGCGCTGCTGTCACAGCCTCCAGGCTTCAGGGAGTATTTAAAGGCTTCAGCAGCAGTTTGTTCAAACAGCAGCTTCACTCAATAATCTGTTTGTATAATCATGTGTGAGTGTGTATATACGTGTGTGTGTGTGTGCGTGTGTGTGCACGTGTGCACCTCTGAAGGTAAACCTCATCCATAATTGATCGTGGTGTCTGCAGTCATGCTGTTGTGGTAATGTAATAAAAAATAAATAATGCAGCCGTTTCCACAGGATTTTAATAATTCAAACAACAAAAGCAGAGGCCACACCATCACTGGTTCATTATGGGTAGTGAGGGTGTGATGTAAACCTCAGTAAAGTTTCTTCCCTCAGTGTTTTACCTGTGCAGGTGTGACTGAACCAGCTGATGAGTTGGTTCTGCAGGTCTGCACTCACGTTTAAAGCTGTATAAATAACCCAATATCGATTCATTAAATCTTGAATTGATTTCTAGATATAAATGTATTTTGTCAGAAACATCAGAATCTGAGTTTAAAGCTCACAAAACTATGCTTCAGGTTTGAAAAACATCGTCATGAATTCCCTCTTACTTTGGCAGTTTTGTTTCCGTCACAACAAAGTCACACTTCCTGCACAACTCTCTCTCCAGTTTACTCAGAGACCAGTTCACCATCAAAAATCTCTATAAATATCTGCTATTCAATACCAAAGAAATGTAAACGTTTTAAAATGACGCCAAATTGCAAAATGCTTGGCTCTGTCTCTAATAAAACCTCTGTAACTTTGCTCTGCTTCACTTCAGCAGCAGCAGGTAATGATTCTTGGTTTTCTTCAGTTTTTGATCTACTGCAGAATATTTTAAAGGCAGTTATCTGCCATAAAAAGCCAGGCCAGGAAAATCTCCTTCCTGTTTTTCTGTTTTATCCTCAGTTACTTTGACACAAAGACATCTGCTGTGATGCTTACATCTCTGATGAAGTCTCAGCTTTGTTTTTATCCGCAGATATAAAAATATGGATATGTACTGGTAAATTGTCAGGATTATAATATTTCTGACTGTGTGAGTCAAAATTGTCGGAAACACTCGACCTGAACTTCCAAAAACACATCTAAGGCTTTTTTCTGGTGTTGTGTTGTCGGCTCCTCTCACACATCCAGAAATGCCACGTTTCTCTTTGGTGTGACTTTTTCATCATGACTCAGTTTTGGAGCCTGCGTCTTGTGGGCGTTAGAGGAAATGCAGGCTTCACTTCTGATCTTAAATGTTGATGCATGCCTTCATCTTTTTTTATTATTAAACTGGCGGTATCAGACCGGCGTGTAGTTTCTGCAAGTAATAAATCCTCACATCTTGTTTGGTTATAGACTCCATTAAGTCAGTAATGCTTGTTGCTTCTTTTGTGGTGAATAATGAGCGTTGCTGATCAATAACAGGCTGACCAGCTAATCTCTCACCACCTTCTCAGCTGGGGTCTGTAATGCAGATTTGAATGATTTAAATCAGCCTCAGTCTGAGTCCTCATCCTTCTTCTCCTCCTTTGTAACCACATTAGGAAACATCTTTCTGTGGAGGGAGGGGAGGTGCGGGCCTATAAATAGGATGGGAATATAGGATGGTGGAGGAGGGGTTTTAGCTCCTGTACAGTGTGTTATGACCTCGAGGCTGCTCGCTGTGATGGGGGAAAGAAAACGAGAAGGACACAAAAGTCAGGATGACCAGATCAAAAGGATCAGGACGAGAAATGCTGACCACGTGAAGACAGAAAAGGCTCTCTTTGCTCTTTTATGCAGTCCTGAGTTTATCAGAGCTATAGGGAAACCAGGAGACAGGAAAATCACATCTTAGAGGATCTGATCTATTTATGCTCCAGCTGCTTCCAGCGCAAACACTTCCAGTTTTACAAGGTCCATATGTCTGAGGCTCATGGGACATCGAGATCAAATCAGGGTCATATTAAGGATCTGTCACAGCAGCCGCTAGAAATCACAGGATCTGTCTCAGTGTCGTTATGCAGAAAAACATCTTGACAAACTGATGTTCATTTCCTGTCTGAATATCAACAAATACAATGCTTCAAAGTTCAGCACTGAACCCAGAAACAAGGCGCCGAGTCCCTCCGACACAGTCAGAGGGCTAATTTACTCATTTATCCACTCGTGACAGTCCCAAAGGACGTATCATCACAACCAGAACATCAACACAGTCCTCATTAAAATAACACAACGGTGGTGCTGTTTCAGCCCACAGGGTCCAGCAGGTGACCTGTAACGCCCATGCAGAGTCCTGGGTTCAAATCTGCCCCAGAAAACATTTACCGCATGTTTTCTTCTGGTCTTCTCTCCTCTGTCCTATCACAATAAAGACTAAAAGGCCCTCAAATAACCATAAAAGACCTCCACCCAGTCTTCAAGTGGTCTGCTCCTGAAATGAACTCTGTAACTGGCTCCAACACGTCCTTCAACTGCGTCCTCACCATTCAGAGTGACTTATGTGGAAAGATGACCTTCTCTTTTTTCACATTTTCCCATTTGGATTTTTAAAAATGTAATTTTCATTTGAATGTTTTTATGTCTTTATTTTATCTTTTGTTCTATTTTTCAGAGCAGGAAGAAATCAGGACTCGGCATTGGTGCTCTGAGAGGAGCCAGTGGTCCAAACGCTCAGTGTTTAGGCTCCACCCGACACTCTGCACTGAGCTCTGATCACTCTAAGTCTGTAGGTCACTTTGGTTCTTTCTCGGCATCTGAGAGAGAATAAAACCTTCCTAATAATAACCGACTCATGTCGGGGCTTGTACAACTTTTTAGATGGAAAAGCAGAAGTTATGATTTCAGATACGCTCGCAGCAGCTTCACCTGTCCTCTCCTTGCTGACTTCAGCCTCACCTGTATTTACAAGTAAGTCCTGTTTCATGTGCCCATCTTCAAACAGCAGCTGTGACAGAAGCAGCGTTGATGTCACATCTGATCACCATGGAAACATTAAAGCTGATCTGAACTTTTCCAATCTGTCAGACTCCTTTACCCTGATCCTGGTTCTACTTGAGGTTTCTTCCTATTTTAAGGGAGTTTTTCCTTGTTAAGGTCAAGGTGAGTGGCTGGAAGATTCCACCAGGTTCCTGAGTCTCCTCGTACCCGCCCCTGGGCAGGGCTGTCATCCCCTCACCTGCTCTACTCACCTGGAGTTGGCATGCCAACGCCAAGTTGCCACGTTCAAGCCATGAAAGCTAGGCCTGAAGCCTGATTTCCCCTCCCTCCAGCTCCTTGGAAGAGCAGCAGCACGTCTTTGTTCCAGCTGTGGAAATGACAGCCGGCCAGCTGGTGATAGTTTTTGGACTTTTCCTCATAAAGTGAGCTGTGGTTCAGGTGACCCGGTCACCCCTCATTAAACAGAACAAGGTGTGCTCATGCTGAACTGACTGAGACTCCACAGCACACAGAGAGGTGCTGAATGAAGACTAAGTGGAGAGTGGGCTCTCATTTCTCAAGCTGCTTGTGATGGTTTAATGATGTGAGTTCAGTTCAAGTATCTCTGACTGGAGAGGAAACACATGTGACATACCAGAAAGTGAGACACATCCAACAGACCACCGCAGACCTTTACCATCCAAAACTCAGTGAGTGTGTGGCAGAGGCAGCGACCAGCCGCCGCTCTCTGCACCATCAGGACAGGTTACTGTCTAAAACTTTTGTCTCTTTAATGTTTATTTGAGTTCTGCTCGAGGTGTTTCTTCTGTTGAAGTCTTCACCTCTCTGCTGACATCTCCTCTGCATGTGCGGCTGACCTTTTCTTTCCCTTTAACCCTCTTCAGTGTTTAACCTGGCCCTGTTTCACCACTGTGGCCACACAAGCAGAGCTGAGGATCCTCCAGCCTCAGAGACGCTGCATGTGCTTGAAGCTCTGCAAGGGTTTTATACTTACACCCGATTAGATTAAGGTGATGAAAGCCAGATGACTAATCAATACAAGGTCTCTGATAAAGACTTTAATCTTCCCCTTGCGCCCTTGTGAGTGTTTTACAGGATCAGCTGCACCAAAACGTCACAAAGCTTTGTTCTGTGAAAGAAAGGCGAACATGAAACTGCACTTTAAACCCAAGGCTCACTCGTGGTCTTTGTTTGGCTCTCCTGTGACGCTCTTTCTGGGCTTGTCCTGGAGGCATCACCTGCAGCTCGGGTGGGGCCGAAACAGGAGTATGAGCAGGGAGATAGAAGGGAAGCACGTTTTGTCCAGTTTGTGGGGAAGGAGAACTTTCCGTGGAAGTTCATGAGGAAACTGTTGTTCCCAGACTGTTTTTTTTTTTGAGGGATAATTCCATTTGTGTCGTGTGAGGATCTGAGATGCCGTTTTGGCTGTGGAGGCCTTCTGTGTGTCAGGGTGCCGACACATTGATGCCTGCCGTACCAGGAGGCTGGTAGGGGGAAAAAACAAAAGGGAGTCCACCTGAGAGCTACTTTATTGTCTTACTTTGCTACCTTTTTCCTCCGCCTGAGACTCAGGTTGTTTTTTGTTATCAAACCAAGATAACAGGTGACTGAATAAATTGACACCATAATGAACTGGAGGTTCACAACCTGGACAGTCAAGTAGTACCACATTTCCTTCATTTGTTGGAGTAATTTCATTTGTTTTCCTTGTTACACCCATCTAAGTTGTTAAGATTACTTTTTGGTATATTTGGGTTATTTGTTTTTACTTTAGGGGTACCCCTACTTTAACAGAAGCTAAATGGAAATTGAATGAGGTATTCACATAAAGAAATTTCCTGTTCATCAGCGTGGGCTCCTGTGTGTTGTGTGGGCTGGGGGTCTCATTTGCTTCCATTTAGTCTGCTACTGCCAATCTCCTTTAGAAACCTAGTGGGTTAGTGAGTGCGAGTCTGAGTAGCCTTGTGTTGATTCGAAGGCCCTAGATCCGAACATTGTAGATATTATACTTGGGGCCAGTAGGGTGGATCGCTTTATTAGGATAGAGGGACACGCATCCAGGTTACATGTCCTCAGAGAAAAAAACAAGATAAACATCTGGTGAATATTTAATCTCCGCACTTTGCAGCTAATTAACACGCTCTGGCTCTAATCCAGCTGATGACAGGATCATGTTGTTGACTGTGTTCAGGAGAGGACACAAAGCTCCTAACATCTGTCTGCACTCACACTGAGGAGGAAGGAGGGAAGCAGTTCAGTTCCGCTCAGCAAGAAGTCGACTTGATCCAAAAGATGAGTGAAAATTAAGCCCAAACTGGACATGAAGCTGTGTACTGGTTCGTAAACACCCAGCCTGTTCGGGGGATCTTCTCTCCTGGGTGGCCAGCATTAAAGCTCAGACATCATGGCACATGTTCATGTAACCAAAGGATGTCATGACGTTCATGTAACATCTTAAAAATGGCATCACACGAAGATCTGGGATCAGAGGGTAAAACAAGCTCGAATTCAGATTTTTCAGCTTTGATTTTTTAACAAAATCCTGTTTGTTCAGACTTCAAGAGTTTTTGTTGGTGGGGCGTGTTCATATTTTCACATCAGTGTTAGGGGTAAAAATGGATGTCCAGTGGGACTGTGTTTGTTTTTGGGTTAAATACATGAATGACTGACAAATGAACTAAGACAATTATGGGTTTTTTTTAAGTCACCATATATGTAAGGTGAGAATCAGACTACATTGTAGTATCCTTATAATATGACTGAGCCTCTCTCTGTTACCAGGAGCAGGCAGAGAGCACAGGCAGCAGATGAAGCCTTCATCTGAACTGTTTTTCCCATTTGCCATAATTTTTAAAGCTTTCACGATATTTATTTCCTGGAGTTTGCAGATCTTGTGTCTGTTTGTTTGTTGGTCAGTTGTTTTGAATCATATTAAATTAATTAGATCTCAGCAGGGATTGAATAATTGGTTCAATCTCAGCATGCATCAGGAACTAGTCCAGCCGGGCGGGACAGAGTGACAGGTGGAGGGACTGCAGGGGAATCTCAGGCGGAGTACGCCGGATAGGAAGCAACACAGGACACAACCCTGGTAACCAAACACAGGACCAATCCAACATAAGCAGAAAACCAAAGAGACACAACCCAGCTATGCAACCAGAGACAGGATGAGAGCAACAGAACCAGCAGCAATGGAATGAAGGAGGTCAAACATGAAAGACAGCAGAACAACCACACAGTGAAAACATTCATCCATCTCTATCCCAGCTCTGATAGGGCGAAATTATCTCAGCACAGGCCACCAGGCTGTAATGAGACCAACAAGAAACAAATATATAATAATAATAATACATCCATCCATCCATTCGCTACCGCTTTTCCTTTTCAGGGTCGCAGGGGGCGCTGGAGTCAATCCCAGCTGTCGTAGGGCGAGAGGCGGGGTACACCCTGGACAGGTCGCCAGTCTGTCACAGGGCTAACACACAAGGACAGACAACCATTCATACTCACATTCACACCTAGTGACAATTTGGATTTTCCAATTAACCTATCCCCACAAACTGCATGTCTTTGGACGGTGGGAGGAAGCCGGAGTACCCGGAGGGAACCCACGCAAACACGGGGAGAACATGCAAACTCCACACAGAAAGACCCCGGCCTGATGGTGGAATTGAACTCAGGACCTTCTTGCTGTGCGGCAACAGTGCTAACCACCATGCCACCGTGCTGCCCGTAATAATAATAATAATAATAATAATAATAATAATAATAAATAATGCTGTAGCCCAGCCAATAAGAGACTATAGTAAATGAGTAAATAGTTCCAAAATGCTTAAATAGCTAAAAGTTGATTTAAAAGTGCTTTAAAGTTCAGAAGTTAAAAATTTGTGTTAAAGCTGAACAAATTATTTTCTGTGTTATTCAGTGTATTTTCTGTATGTTAATAAAACTGAATACACGTGCACAGTCTGCTACCTACCCTGCTGAGCAGCAGACTCCTGGGGTTGTTTGCTGGTATTGGGCGTCTGTGAATTTTGGACCAATCAGGGAGTTGTGGGGGAGGGACCTGACGTTGACGGCTGCATGACATGTGGAAAGAGAAAGCGACACATGTACAGACACAGAGCAGGTGACACCAGTGAAGACCAGCGAAGAAGAGGCTGTTACCATGGTGACTACAGGGTTTGGGTTAAGGAAGTAAATATTTCTGAGGCTTGTTTTAAATGTTTCTGTCAGAGTCACTGTTTAAACGAGCTAATAGCGGATAGCATATTAGTGACTAGCAGTGTTAGCACATGTACCACGTATAGCGGTTTAAGTTGATGTGTTAATGTGTGCCGATGTTGGAAGTCATTAAAAGACTTAAGAGAAAGTAAATGGACTGAGTGCTACAGCACCAGGAGGCTGCCCTTGAACTTATCCTCCTGGTGAAGCACAGGTGGACCCAGATGTTCACTTTCTTCTGTGGGCTTTCAGTTCTGTCACTGTGCCCTCTCATCTGTGTCTTTGATGGTTCCTCCCATTTCCATCACTAATTCAGGCTTTTACAGCCTAACTGTGGCACATGCTAAGTCTTTTTTTGTTTTCCTGCTTGCTTTGCAAGTGAGAGGGTCTCATAGTTTCAGACCACAGAGCACGCAAACATCCACACGGGCCTGCACCCTTCATTTAATTTCAACTTAAAGGACTCCGATTTATGGTTGCAGTACATCAGTGTGAGAGCATGCGTGAGTATTTTGGTGTTTGAGTTTCAGAGATACTTCAGTGATTGGGACTATTTGAAATGTTTGGCAGTGCTGACTAAAGTCTTTTTTGTGTTAATGAGTGCTGTGTGTGAGTTTGTATTTCACTTCAGGTGCTTGTCAATAGCCCGATTCACTTTGATTGTTTCAGTGAGGCTTAACCACAAATTCTTAGTAGGACTAAATGCTGAAAGTTTGTATTCTTGCGGCAGCATGGATATAAAGTAACATTACTGACAGTGTGCACCTGGTTTCCTGGTAAAAACACAATTTCATCAGCATTACAGGTTAGTACGGCAAGTTACAAAATCAAAGAACCCAGGGACTTTCCTGTAATACTACAACACCCCTTTGATCTAATTTGAATACTAGCTACATGGGTCGGGTGCCACAAGCCAGTGATTCCACTTTTTTCTGGAGTTATCCGCACTTTGACTGAATCCGAGATTATCTCATGAGCAACACAAGATGGAGACAGGACGGAGCAATGCAACGAACCTGTCATGTCTGAGTGTGGGCAGGCAGGAAGAGAGGACCCAAAATGCAGGACTCACTGAGGCGGAAGTAATTCAAAACACACAGCTTTATTGCTGGTAAGAAGCAGAACAGAAAAACACTAACTAAACTGGAAGAACGGAATGAGTAGGCAGGAAGGCTGGCTGGCAAACGGAGCACACGGAGGAAGCGAGGGTAAACAGACGTTAACGATGCGACACCGAGTAGGGGAAGACACAGACACTAAATACAAGAGGTGAACGGAGCAAAGAGGAAACAGCTGGGAGACACGGCTGACGTTGATTATACTGACGAGACAGGGAGAGCACAAAGCTGAACGCACTGACAAAGGGCACAGACCTACAAAATAAAACAGGAAGCACACGCCAGACAGAGACAGACTCGTAAACAGGCATAATGACGTCATGGACAAACAGAGGGACATACGGGCAGAGAAGACTAAGCACAGGCAACCTAAACCAAACATAAGGGCAAGATAACAAAACCTAAACCAGAAATAATCATCATCAACATCATCATCAGATAACTAAAGAATCAGAATATAATTGTAATCAAAACAGTATCACCAGAGAATAACTAATCCATAATGCAAAATAAACCAAAACATAAGAAACTCAAAATACTGGGTCGACCCGACCCAGGACCGTGACAGAACCAGAGAGACAAAGAGAAACAAAGAGAGCAGTGAGTGAAAATGAAAGGTCATCACTTGAACTGGAAGAAGAACCCTTCCACTCTCTGACCGATCTACTCAAACATGTCCACGTAGGTCAGCTGTGCAGAGTCCAACAGGTTGCTGCTGACCAAGCGGCTGATTTGTCTGAAATGAAAGTGAAGGGGTCCGGAGTGACTCCTAGCTGGACCGTGTGATCGTTCAATTATGAACAGGACGTCCTGTCCTCTCGTCTCCTGGCGACGGTTCTGATTGTCACCATCTGTCAGCGACCACAAAGGATTGTGGGAACTCAGAAGGAGACACACTCAGCTCTGAGTGTGTGTGCTGAACAGAAGCAGATTCTCAGACTATAAATACACCAGCTGATGTCACATGGAGCTTTTTCTGAGGCTGGAGGAGGCAGTTTCTTCTTTTTCTCCTCTATATTTAGCGTAGAGATGTGGCTGAGTGTTAATTAAGACGCTTTGAGTCGCCTTCACACCTCTGACGGGATTCTGTGTGGGACAAGCTGCTCTCTTTTCTGCAGTTTTCTGTTCAATTCAGGGTCTTTGTTCTCAGGCAGGCAGACTCAGAGGTTCTGAGAGGAGCACCGAGTGTGTCATAAATGACACAAAAGTAAAAGATGAGGCTGGAAACGTGCAGAATGATGGTCTTTAATCACAGCTGCTGGTAGAAAGGGTTAAAGGGTTCTTACTGTTCCTCTAACTGACTCATTAATCGATTTGTGGCCTCACTGAACGCAGGCCTGTGCTCACAGTAAGGATTAACATTTAATGCTGGGTAATCAATCGGTTGAACACAAAGAAACACAAACCAACAAAAATAGCATGCAGCTTTTTTTTTTTAACACAAAAAAGACCACAAGCCATGAAAGAAGCACCAAGAGATCAACAAAGATACACTAAAGAAACATCAGCGAAGAACCTTGGAGATGCAAAAGCACCACAAAGACAAAAAACAACAAAAACTAGATGGGAGATAAACATAAGCAAGGCACAAAACCAGAGAGCAAACAGAAACAAGCAGCTTAGACAACACAAATCTTTGTAAATACACAAAACGAAGTGAGCAGCGCAGAGCACGCAGAGAAACAAACCCAAATTAATGCAACTGCTCAGAGATCAAAAGGAGACGCGCAGAAGACACCAGACATGCAGAGCGAGATGAAGTGCTGCAGACGGTGATGATGCAAAACAGACGCAGACTTACTGCAGACACGTGGGAGCTGCTTCACAAAAAGGAGTGTAAAGGAGAGTGTGAGTCCTCAGCATATCACACAAACACGTATAATAATAATAAACACAAAGGTTCCCAAATGCTGGAAAACGCATGTGTTACAAAAGCAAGAGCACGAGAAACGTCTTGAAAACAGTCCAACACAAAGACGTGGGTGAGTACAAATCTCTGTGTGATACAATAAAGAGCAGTCTCACACTGTGACAGTCACCTCCCATGACGCAAGAGTCATGAAAGCCAGCACTTAGCCAGAAAAAGTGATGACAAACAAGAAGAACTGTGAGAACACAAACCTCCAAACACCCAGCTCACTCTCTGTAGATACAGGTTTGGATTTTCTCTGTGCCTTAAGACAGTTGTAGTTTGTAGTCCCGTAAAACAACAGGAGCTTTATTTACCCTTTTTAATTTACCTGACTTTATTCAGAGGCTAATTATGTTTTATTTATGTGGACGTACTGCACAAAATTTGTTTAAACGACTAGTAAAAAAATATCCAGGGAAAAAATATTTTGTATTTAAAGTGTTATAACCTAGTATAGTAACATACATTACAAAGTCACCATTTAGAGTCTTCAGATATCACTCCCTATATGCTTATGTGTTATCAATACAAACAGTGGCAGTTTAGTTAGTTTAGTTTAGTGGCAGTTTAATATCGCTGTATGACAAAGTGGATGAGCAGTTGCAATATTATTCATGGCAATTGATCAGTGGGCTTTGATCAGTGGTTGATGATCGTTGGTCATGACAAATTGCGTATTAATGATCAAGGAACTGACCTCACAGCCCATTGTTCTTTCAGTGGGCTGGTTTCAGTTATTGAGCAAATGTACTGTTTATAAGGTTGGTGAAACCTGCAGTCAGCTGAGACTGAAGAAGTCACTTGGATGAGTGATGAAATGTTTCTCCCACTAACGCTACGTCCAGATGAACAGAGTCAACGTTTTTGGGATTTGTGTTTTTGTCTTTGTGTGTGTGTGTGTTAGGACTGGGCAATATATCGAGTTTTTAAATATATCAATATATTTTTATATGAGATATGAGATGTGACAATATCATTTATATCGATATAGTCTATGTTACGTAATAATTATACTTGTGGAACCGCAAGTTTGCCTCTCCTTCATCCACTTTTGTCCCTACGCGGTGTTACTCTGTCTCGCCTCTCTCCTTCACTGAACATAACTCCCCCTCTGCCATCGCTTCACTTGCAGGCAAAGAACAGGATGGACATGGCAGCTATCAAAGAGGAGCTGGTCGGTAAAAATAAAACATTTGGAGATTATTATTTTAGTGCTGTCAGCGTTACTCTCGTTAAAATGACGTTAACGCCATAACTGCTTTAACGCGGCAAATCTTCGTTAACGAGTTACCGCGGATCGCCCCGTGCGTGGGGCTGCACGCAGTGTTGCCAACTCCTCAGTAAGGAAAATTGCTATTGGCTGTCCTAAAAGTTGCTAGAAGTCGCTAAATGATGGCATCGCCTAATTTGCATAATTGGTCATGCTAATGTAACTGTCTCCAGCCTCCTGCCCCGAAACAAACCATCTTACAAAACTCGTGCACCGTATTTTTCCTTTCATCCTTTCATTTTCTCAAAAATCGACAGTGCGTCTTAAGTATGACCAGCAAGAATGATTGTGCTTACTGACCGCAACATTAAGACAGCATTGTTTTATTTTATTTATGGAGCATTATTATTTAATAAATGCTGATAATTTATTTCTAAGTAATTTTTTCATGTATATCTAGGCTGTATGTGTGCCTATGTGAGATCTGGGACACAGCTTTGACTAAGAACTCTCTTTTTGTTCCTACTTTATGGCTTAAAAAATTTTATCGAGATATATATCGTATATCGCCATCTGAAGAATATCGAGATATGAACTTTGGGCCCTAGTGTGTGTCACTCTTGTCTCCTTCTCTGAGTTTGCTGAGTTTCAGCTCAGTGTGAAGCTCCACAGCAGCAGTGATGTTCAGAGCTGTTAGGAGGCCAGAGGTGAGGGCAGCTCTGAGCTCATTAATGTGCTGGCGGACGGCGAGCTGCAGGGACGTCCTCTTTAACTCTCCGCGTACTCACACTCTCCACGCCATCGAGGTTCATATTAAACTTGTTTGGTTTTACAACCATTGCCTCCACATCCACAAGTCCCACAAATTCAGAGTGAGCTGATTACTTTAATATTTTATGTTCCAAAGTAAAACAGCTGTAGGCGAAAACCTCCCTTTAACAGAAGAATGTTTGGTCCTTCTTATTTCTGGTTCTTATCTTAGGGCAGGGGTCTGCAACCTTTAACACCCAAAGAGCCACATGGACCCGGTTTCCACGCAAAAGAAAACACTGGGAGCCACAAATACTTTTTGAAATCTAAAATAAAGATAACACTGTATATATTGTTTTTTACCTTTATGCTTTTTGTGAACAACTAAAGTAAGTAAAGTTTATTTATTAAGCGCTTTTCACAGACAGGCAGTGACAAAGCGCTGTACACAAATATTAAAATAAACAATACAATCAATAGACATTTTACACAATGTAAAAGATCAAATGTAAATAATGTAAAGAATATAAAATACGTAGATCAACAAAAGGCTTGTTTGAACAGAAAAGTTTTTAACTGCTTTTTAAAAGAATCCACAGAGCCAACACGTTCTCACTCCCAACTCACAGAGCAACTAAGGTCTATTGCTTATGAAATCCACGAAGTGCTACAGAGAATATTACATTTTATTTATGTAATTAACACATTTTGAACTCTTAAAGAAATATAACAAACGGAAAGACACCCAGCTGAACTAAAATGATCCATGTAGCAAACAAAAACTGTTGTGAGCCGCCAACCTTATATTGCCTTTGGGCTTTTGCAGCCTTGGCCGCAAAATAAACACTAAAGAGGCGCATGCAGCTCCGGAGCCGCGGGTTGCTGACCCCTGTCTTAGGGTCTTTCTTTCCTTCCTCCAGTTTTCCATCTGTTTGCCTCTCCGAGTTGAATGCTTTAGTTTCATTTTGCAGGTTTGTTCTTTGTTTGTGTTTTTTGTTCTTTTATCTTCTTTCTTTGTTCTTTTCCTGCCATCCTCAATGTCTGATTGACTGCACATGTACCTCGTTATCCCTCTCTTTCTTCTGTTTGTGGGATCTCAGTGATCAGCAGCATTCATCGTGTTCCTGAGGTTTCATGTTATCATAGATGCACTGTGCACTGTGTTTCTCTCCATCCACACCTTTTCAACTGCTGTTTGTCTGCACTGAGTTCCACTTTACTGCTTGTGTGAAACTTCTGCCTTTTCTCCTTTTTCCTCTTTTCTGAAAGCTTGAAAGTCCCAGAAAACCTCATGAGTGAGCTCAGACATTTACTTCTATTCAGCGACGCTTTAGACTGAAGAGGCTGGCTGAATGGAGGTCAGGCTGCTTCCTTCAGTCAGAGCGTGTCAGCAGGACACTGATCAGAGCTGACACTGTGAACAATAAAACTTAATTCATGTCTTCTCCTGTAAATAAATAAATGCAGAAGTCAGACGGGACCACCCCGTCGAACCCTCCCTGTCATTCATCACCGCGACCATCCCTCCATTTCTGACAGCCATTCATCACTCTGCATCTTTCCGCTCATCAAACCGTCACTCAGCCTTTCACAGGCTGACATCCGGCTGTAAATCTCTACACTAACTCCACCTGAAACCATGAATCTGACCTGGAAACTTCAGACCAGCTGCTTTTAGCGTCTCTATCAGAAGATTTGTAGATTTTCAGTGTCAGCCCTGGTGACTGATTCAGTCTAATTCTTTCACTTCTGTCACAGTGAAGGCTGAAGCTCATGTTGCTGGCATGTACTGAGTGGGAGAAAAAATGCTCTGGACTTTTCTGTACCAACACTTTGGTGATCCACACCTTTTACCGGAAAATGTCCTGCATCACCACCTCAAATGACCAAGTGCAAAGCTTCATAAGCATCCACAGCAGGAAGAGGCCAGTCTGAACCTGCGTGCAATAAATGCTCAGGCCCCGATAGGGTAATTTAACCTGAGGGTGGGAGGTCACGCTGGGGTTTCCGCCTCCTTTCATTGAGATCTTTAGTTTCCAGCCCGGCAGCAGGGACTGAGTCTGGCTGATGACACTGCTGTGGAGGTTTTTGACTTTCAGCATCTTGTTGTTCAAGGCCCGGACTTAGAGCCCGATATTCACCACTGATCACATCTGTATTTTGTTGTTACAGTGAAGACTGAGACATAAACAAAATTAGTGTGCCCTTGCATATGCTTGTGCCTTGATATCTTGTTGCCTTTGAAATAATTGGAAAATCAGGATCGGTCTGCAACCACTCAGTCTTCAAAGCGATCTTGGTGCATCAAGATGTACATAAAGCATGGTGGAGTCGGTCTGCAGTCTGACTGGATGGGGTCAGTCTGTCAATTACAAGTAGTTTAATCGACAAACTTAATGTCGTAGTTTCTGCAGGGCAATGAACCTTACATTTATGTAGGAATATAACCAGACTACAAGCAGCTGAGTCAAGTCCCCTGATGCTACTCAGAGTAAATAAAGTGTCAGGTTCCCTCCCACCATGCGACCTGTGGTTAAAACTGGTTGCCTTGGCGATGAGGATGCGGAACGCTCAGCCTCTATTCGTCGCTGCAAGAACTTGCAATCGATCTGTGACACGAAAAACATCACAGATTTTCTCCGCTGCCCGGAGTCTGCATCCTCTCCTCACTCCAGTGTTGGTTGGCTGGTTTGGGTTCAGTGACGTGTTACACAGCTGTTACAGTCCTTTGACTTATAAACCTCCTAATGTTTCACCTTTAAAGTGTTTTAATGGGATGTTGTCAGGGTAACTAGGTTAATGGTTAATTCTCTACAGACTTTAATAGGTTCTGAAACATGGAAATCCCTTAAAGTGACCAAATACAATAAGATAGAAAACATTTATGTAGCAATATTAATCTGCAGGGTTACCCCTGTCAGAGTTTGGAGCCTTGGCCTCATTTTCTGATTCCTCCAGTGCCACCTTACCTCATCCTTCCTCGTGTCACTTCCTCACCACCTGTGCTAGTGTCTCTGGTGGGCGGGACTAAGATGTATGGAGAGAATGCTTCATTCCCCACCTTTGGATAAACCTTTTAGTCTTCCCTGCTGGATTTTTATGTTCCATCCATCTTTATCCACTTTATCCGGGGCCGGGTCGCGGGGGCAGCAGCCTAAGCAAAGAGGCCCAGACCTCCCTCTCCCCAGCCACCTCCTCCAGCTTATCCGGGGGAATACCAAGGCGTTCCCAGGCCAGCCGAGAGATATAATCTCTCCAGCGTGTCCTGGGTCTGCCCCGGGGCCTCCTCCCGGTGGGACATGCCTGGAACACCTCACCCAGGAGGCGCCCAGGGGGCATCCTTGTCAGATGCCGGAACCACCTCAGCTGGCTCCTTTCGATGTGGAGCAGCAGCTGCTTTACTCTGAGCCCCTCCCGGATGGCCGAACTTCTCACCCTATCTCTAAGGGAGAGGCCAGCCACCCTTCGGAGAAAGCTCATTTCTGCCGCTTGTATCCGCGATCTCGTTCTTTCGGTCACTACCCACAGCTCGTGGCCATAGGTGAGGGTAGGGACGTAGATCGACCGGTAAATTGAGAGCTTCGCTTTTACACTCAGCTCCCTCTTCACCACGACGGACCGGTGCAGCGTCCGCATTACTGCAGCTGCAGCCCCAATCCGTCTGTCGATCTCTGGCTCCCTTCTCCCATCACTCGAGAACAAGACCCCGAGATACTTGAACTCCTCCACTTGGGGCAGGAACTCATCACCGACCCGGAGTGGGCACTCCACCCTTTTCCGGCTGAGAACCATGGCCTCAGATTTGGAGGTGCTGATCCTCATTCCCGCTGCTTCACACTCGGCTGCGAACCGTTCCAGTGCGAGCTGGAGGCCCTCACCCGATGAAGCCAACAGAACCACATCATCTGCAAAAATCAGAGATGAGATTCTGAGGCCACCAAAGCGAAAGCCCTCCGCCACTTGGTTGCGCCTAGAAATCCTGTCCATAAAAATTATGAACAGAACCGGAGACAAAGGGCAGCCCTGGCGGAGCCCATCACCCACCGGGAACGAGTCCGACTTATTGCCGGCAATGCGAACCAAGCTCTTGCAACGGTTATATAGGGATCGAATGGCCCGTAGCAATGGGCCAGACACCCCATATTCCCGCAACACCTCCCACAGGACACCCCGAGGGACACGGTCGAATGCCTTCTCCAAGTCCACAAAACACACGTAGACTGGTTGGGCAAACTCCCATGCACCCTCAAGTATCCTCGAGAGGATAAAGAGCTGGTCCAGTGTTCCGCGACCAGGACGAAAACCGCATTGTTCCTCCTGTATCCGAGGTTCGACTAACGGACGAACTCTCCTTTCCAGCACCCTGGCATAGACTTTCCCAGGGAGGCTGAGGAGTGTGATCCCCCTGTAGTTGGAACACACCCTCCGGTCCCCCTTCTTAAAGATGGGGACCACCACCCCGGTCTGCCAGTCCACAGGTACTGCCCCTGATCTCCACGCAACATTGCAGAGGCGTGTCAACCAGGACAGCCCTACAACGTCCAGAGCCTTCAGGAACTCGGGGCGGACCTCATCAACACCAGGGGCTCTGCCACCAAGGAGTTGTTTAACTGCCTCAGTGACCTCGCCCCCGGAAATTGGCGGGTCATTCCCTTCATCCCCAGACTCTGCTTCCTCCTCGGAAGACGTGTCAGTGGGATTAAGGAGGTCCTCGAAGTATTCCTTCCACCGCCTGACAATTTTCTCAGTCGACGTCAGCAGCGCTCCGCCAGCACTATACACAGTGCAGGTAGAGCACCGCTTTCCCCTCCTGAGACGTCTGACGGTTTGCCAGAATCTCTTCGAGGCAGTCCGAAAGTCTTTTTCCATGGCCTCTCCGAACTCCTCCCCAGTTTTTGCTTCAGCCACTGCCCGAGCCGCATTCCGCTTGGCCTGTCGATACCTGTCGGCTGCCTCCGGAGTCCCACAGGCTAACCAAGCCCGATAGGACTCCTTCTTCAGCCTGGTGGCTCCCTTCACCTCTGGTGTCCACCATTTGGTTCGGGGATTACCACCACGGCAGGCACCAACCACCTTGCGGCCGCAGCTCAATGCAGCAGCTTCGGCAATGGAGACGCTGAACATGGTCCATTCGGACTCAATGTCCCCAGTCTCCCTCGGAATGCTGTTGAAGCTCTGCCGGAGGTGTGCGTTGAAGATCTCGCGGACTGGGGCCTCTGCTAGACGTTCCCAGCACACCCTCACTACGCGTTTAGGTTTACCAGGTCTGTCCAGCGTCCTCCCCCACCACCTGATCCAACTCACCACCAGGTGGTGATCAGTTGACAGCTCAGCCCCTCTCTTTACCCGAGTGTCCAGAACATATGGTCGCAGGTCTGCTGATACGATTACAAAATCGATCATCGACCTACGGCCTAGAGCGTCCTGGTGCCACGTGCACTTATGGACACTCTTATGTTCGAACAGGGTGTTCGTTATGGCCAAACTGTGATTAGCACAGAAGTCCAATAACAAAGCACCGCTCGGGTTCAGATCAGGGAGGCCGTTCCTCCCAATCACGCCCCTCCATGTCTCGCTGTCGTTACCCACGTGAGCATTGAAGTCTCCCAGCAGGACAACAGAGTCTCCAGGTGGAGCACCCTCCAACACCCCCCCCCCCCCCAGGGACTCTAAGAAGGCTGGGTACTCTGAACTGCCACTCGGCGCATAAGCTCAGATGACAGTCAGTCCCCGACCCTAAGGCGCAGGGAACAAACCCTCTCGTCCACCGGGAAAAACCCCAACGTACCGGCAGCAAGCCAAGGGGATATTAGAATACCCACCCCAGCCCGCCGCCTCTCACCAGGGGCAACTCCAGACTGAGACAGAGTCCAGCCCCTCTCCAGGAGACTGGTTCCAGAGCCCAAGCCATGTGTAGAGGTGAGCCCGACTATATCTAGCCGGTACCTCTCAACCTCACGCACTAACTCAGGCTCCTTCCCCACCAGAGAGGTGACATTCCATGTCCCTATTGCCAGTCTTGGCAGCCGGGGGTCAGTCCGCCAGGGCCTCCGCTCCTGGCCGCCACCCGGCACACAATGCACCCGACCCCTATGGCACCTCCTGCGGGTGGTGGGCCTGCGGGAGGATGGGCCCATGTCTCCTCTTCGGGCTGTGCCCGGCCGGGCCCAATGGACTAAGGCCCGGCCACCAAACGCTCGCCCTCGGGCACCCTCCCCAGGCCTGGCTCCAGGGCGGGGCCCCGGTAACCCTATCCCGGGCAGGGTAAACTGTTCCCTCGGTGTCCTTTTCATAAGGGATTTTTATGTTTTCATTATGAAAGCTCATTTATGCTGCTGTGGTAACTGCTTTTGGTGTCCAGCATTTGAAGGTCACGCACTGCTTCAAATCTCCGGAATTAATGTAAGGATTTTGTGTTTTGATTGCTGTTACAGTGTTTGATGCTTTCAGGTCGATGAATTTATGCAACTTCAAAAGATTCACGGTGCTCATGCCCTGCTTTAATGTGACAGCCCCTCTGAGCACAAAGCATAATAAAGAAACTGTGTGGTGCCCACAGAGTCCTCATCAGAGTGGTGACATCAGCGGTCCTCGGCCAACTTCTGGTGTCTGAATGGGAGCAAATATCTGCGGGAGGTTTAACAAATGCTGGAGCAGCAGAGAAACAAGCTCAACTCCCCAAACTGTACCTCATGCTCAGCTGTCCACATACTTCTGGACATGCAGCCTTTCAATGATTGAAGTAATTCTCTGGAGCAGACAGCAGCAGCTTTCCCAACTGGTTTTATTTTGGTAAAAATAGTATGAATAATTAAGGCTTTTATTGTGAAAACCACCCACTGTTTATGTTGAGCACTGATTGAACAGATGTTCATTAGTGTCTGTTTACAACTCCTTCACTGACTCTTAACCTTTGACCTTTGACATTCTCTGTTTGATTTTTTTAAACTGGTGTGCTTAAATCAGTTGTTTGTGGTCATGTGACCAACACAGAGGCTCAGTGTCTGTGTTATTTTTGGCCCTCTGAGTGTATTTGTGTGTCTCAGTTTTGAGCTGGTTGATGTTTAATCATTCTCTGAAGTTTAAATCTATTTTAAGAGACCGAGCTGCGCCCAGTTTCTGTTTCCCAAAGCCAACACAGAAGGAGAGACGAAAACAGAAGCGTATGCTCCAAATGCTGGGACTTTTCAAATATCACCAACAAGCTCAGAGGATGATATGAGATTCCAGATAAAAAAAAAGATTATCAGGTTTCTGGTGTATTTTCTTTTTTTGTTGTTCTTGTATTTTAGTGCTAAGGCAACTTTATACAGCGTTTTTCAGTCCAAACAGGAGAAAAGCTGTTTTCAGCAGAACGTCTTCAGACTGCTCAGGAGTTCGTGCAGATGTTCAGGAATAAAAATGGATTCTGTGGTTCATGATGATAACAGTGAGCCATCACAGACCCAGTCCAATAGGATGCCTTAGAAAGCTTAGTGCTGTAGGCAGTGAGGATTTTTACATTTGTATATTTTATTGTTATGGTTAACCTGAACTCAATCAAACATGACCAGATGTGTTTTAAAAATGACATTTAATAATAATATTAATAATTTTATCCTTTGGAGCAACTTCATTAGTCACAGTCCAAATAATCCTCCATTGTCTGACGCTGGGCTATCATTACTTATAAAATGAGCCTCTTTATCCCCTCCCCCTTTAGGACAACTTTCTTATGACAACAGCAGGTACATGGGATCAGAACTATTGCAAGAGTCCTGTAATCTTCGTTCACTCCAGTAAGAAGATTACAGCAGTGACGGATCATGGATCATGTGGCGGATCATGGAGCCTTGCAATAGTTAGAAAGTTAGAGAAAGTCAGAAAAACAGTATCACAGAAGTTTGAGATGCATTTTTAAAAGGTAAGAAGGCAAAAAAAAAAAAGTCTGTATGTTATCAGCACACATTTCAGCTGCCCGCTTACTGGGAACCATTTGAAGACTACATAACCAACATGACATAACTGAATTCTTAACCCCTACTGAGACGACTCATTATTCTGGGGCTCTGTGTGGGGCTTGTGTCCTCTCTGGGTGACGTCATACAGAGGGGTAGAAAAAACTGCGTCTGACTTTTTGACCTCTTAATTAGAAACTTGAATATTTTGAATATTAATTCCAACAATGGAACAGTAGAAGAAGAGCAGGTGTCCTTGAATTGTAATGCCTTGGGCCCTGCAGGAATCTGCCTACAGATGATCATTTTGACTTGTTTTCAGATTGTAGACAGCAACGCAGTAGGAAGGAGGTCAGTTGGCAAGGAAGTTCAGTCTTCTGTTATATTCAGGGTATTATTCAGAATGACTGAAACATAGAGATGAGTTTGGCCTTATTAAACTATATAGGGAGTGCAGAATTATTAGGCAAGTTGTATTTTTGAGGAATAATTTTATTATTGAACAACAACCATGTTCTCAATGAACCCAAAAAACTCATTAATATCAAAGCTGAATGTTTCTGGAAGTAGTTTTTAGTTTGTTTTTAGTTTTAACTATTTTAGGGAGATATCTGTGTGTGCAGGTGACTATTACTGTGCATAATTATTAGGTAACTTAACAAAAAACAAATATATACCCATTTCAATTATTTATTTTTACCAGTGAAACCAATATAACATCTCCACATTCACAAATATACATTTCTGACATTCAAAAACAAAACAAAAACAAATCAGCGACCAATATAGCCACCTTTCTTTGCAAGGACACTCAAAAGCCTGCCATCCATGGATTCTGTCAGTGTTTTGATCTGTTCACCATCAACATTGCGTGCAGCAGCAACCACAGCCTCCCAGACACTGTTCAGAGAGGTGTACTGTTTTCCCTCCTTGTAAATCTCACATTTGATGATGGACCACAGGTTCTCAATGGGGTTCAGATCAGGTGAACAAGGAGGCCATGTCATTAGTTTTTCTTCTTTTATACCCTTTCTTGCCAGCCACGCTGTGGAGTACTTGGACGCGTGTGATGGAGCATTGTCCTGCATGAAAATCATGTTTTTCTTGAAGGATGCAGACTTCTTCCTGTACCACTGCTTGAAGTAGGTGTCTTCCAGAAACTGGCAGTAGGACTGGGAGTTGAGCTTGACTCCATCCTCAACCCGAAAAGGCCCCACAAGCTCATCTTTGATGATACCAGCCCAAACCAGTACTCCACCTCCACCTTGCTGGCGTCTGAGTCGGACTGGAGCTCTCTGCCCTTTACCAATCCAGCCACAGGCCCATCCATCTGGCCCATCAAGACTCACTCTCATTTCATCAGTCCATAAAACCTTAGAAAAACCAGTCTTGAGATATTTCTTGGCCCAGTCTTGACGTTTCAGCTTGTGTGTCTTGTTCAGTGGTGGTCGTCTTTCAGCCTTTCTTACCTTGGCCATGTCTCTGAGTATTGCACACCTTGTGCTTTTGGGCACTCCAGTGATGTTGCAGCTCTGAAATATGGCCAAACTGGTGGCAAGTGGCATCTTGGCAGCTGCACACTTGACTTTTCACAGTTCATGGGCAGTTATTTTGCGCCTTGGTTTTTCCACACGCTTCTTGCGACCCTGTTGACTATTTTGAATGAAACGCTTGATTGTTCAATGATCACGCTTCAGAAGCTTTGCAATTTTGAGACTGCTGCATCCCTCTGCAAGATATCTCACTATTTTTGACTTTTCTGAGCCTGTCAAGTCCTTCTTTTGACCCATTTTGCCAAAGGAAAGGACGTTGCCTAATAATTATGCACACCTGATATGGGGTGTTGATGTCATTAGACCACACCCCTTCTCATTACAGAGATGCACATCACCTAATATGCTTGATTGGTAGTAGGCTTTCGAGCCTATACAGCTTGGAGTAAGACAACATGCATGAAGAGGATGATGTGGACAAAATACTCATTTGCCTAATAATTCTGCACTCCCTGTAGTTTAATGATCTTCCTCTGAATCTGTTCAGAATGATGCAGACCCACCACTAAACATAAGCCTTCAGGTTTTCTTCTCCTACCGTCGCTCTTCCTCCCTCAGGTGTCCAAAGCTAAACATCCTGGATGAGATTTAATGAATGTGGAGGGTCATCATGTTTTTTCTCCCTACTGCTCAGTTGTAACAGGATTTCCAGCTGCCATGACGAGAGAGATATTAATGATCTCTGATTAATTACGCCTTTTCTCTAAGGGAGCAGATGAAGATGAGGAGGAAGAGGGAGTCGCGGCTCAGAGTTGTGTTTAATAGAAAAGATTTGATTAAAAGATTGATGAGCACTGCTGTGGGTTCAGCCTCCACATCTCGTTATCCCAGCCTCCGATTGCAGGCTGCGATCAGAGCGAGAACTTTGTGTGTTTCGGGAGTTTTGTCAGATCGTTTGTTTTTTGGCTCCACTCTGACCTCACGCTCTTGACTCCCATTAACTAATGTTTGTGGGTTGTTTGGGGATCAATTGGCTTCTCGTTATGAATTCATGAAGTCATTTTGCTGCTGCATGTTGAACATCACCTGTGACACCCGCGCTCATTACACATTTCGAGCGTTCTCCTCTAATGGCTCTGCAGCAGCAGCCTCTGAATTAATCTGCCTCAGAGTTTCTCCTCGCTTGCAGACCTGAGTGGATTTCATCAGTTTAGCTGAAGTTTGGGCCTGTGTGACAATCACTGCGATACTGGGGCACTGCACAGAGTGTTGACTTTTTCAAAGTCTCTGCTGTAAAGCAGAATATAGTGAGCTCCTCTGAATATGTCCTCTGTTTCTGCATTTCAGGTCCAGCTCAGAGCAGTTTGATGGATTTGATGCCCTGTGTTTTCATACTGGCAGGGAAGGCACAGATGCTGTTTTGTCTTTAGGCAGACTCATTTTAGACAGCTACAGAGTCTTCATGATGGATGTTTGAAGAGTGGATAAAGTAGCACCTGTTTAGTCCTGTTTGGACCTTTATGATTGGCACCAGGTGTCTTTATTTCCACTCATTGTTTCTCATTTTCGTTGCTGGCTGGTTTATGAATGACAATTATCTGTTCTGGTTGCACATTGTCCAGACCCTACCCCACCTCTTGCTCTATGACAGGGTCTCTCTGGGATGGATGAATGAATAAAAGTAGCAGGAATGTTTTATGAGGTAAATAGACATGGCTTTTATCTAAGTCACACAACAACATGTGTCTGTGCATGACATCAGCAAACAGGATAATAAAAAAGATTTAAAATAATAAGCAGAGGAAATGTTCAGGATTAAAAACTCAGACAGATGGATAAGATGACGTCAAAGTTTTGACTAGAAAGAAGCTGAGAGATACTGAAGGACAAATGGGGATTGTCAGAGAAGGTTTTGGGACCTTTTCTGAAGTCCGTTGAGGACGCTGAACTGGTATTACCTGCAAGGTTTTGTATTCAATTGTTTTGCTGTTCTTTGTGGTGTGCTGATATGAGGAGCAGACTGCTGTTGTGGCTTGAAGTAAGGCAAAGTGTTGTTCTATGCAGCAGCTCACTTCGACGAAGTTTGGGGCTTGATCTGAGCCGGTGGGTTGTGAAACAAAAACCAGGTAGTGTGAGTTTTAAATGTTTAATGAGCTGAATCAAACACAAACCTCAGTGTTTATGGATTAATCTGTTTCTAATGAATGTGCTGTGATGTGTGTGTTTGTGTGCGAGCTGAATGGGGAATACAATGGAGCATGATAAGGAGCTCCTGAGTGGATCTAATGGATGCTTCTTTGAATATTCGCAGCTCATTTAAACGTCCCTGGGACCACATATTAATAAGTTTCTAACTCTGCAAATTAAAGCTCTAACTCACTGATGACGAACAACAATGAGGATGTTAATTTATTCAGCAGCACATCGAGCGTCTCGATACAAGCAAGCTCCGCTCATCGAGCTGCTGAGGGCTGGCTAACTGCTGGAGCATTAATTAATCACAGTGGCGATAAAATCTGCATGTGGGGAGGCTGTACTCACTGGTTTTCTTCCACTTCTCATCATGACTTCCACAGACGAACAAACAAACTACATGAAAGTGCAGATGAAACGTCCCACAGAATCCTGCCTGCGAATTACATCTGGATATGTGAAAACATGGGAACAGACAAATCGGCCTCAGGAATTGCTGAAAATGTCTCTGTAATTATGTTCAGGAATCTCTCTGTTTACAGTAACACAGGGACTCCTGCTGTATTTGATAAAACTGTTAGGCTATGCTGTATGGTGACTGTGTAGACAGTATTTGTATTTTACACAATTCACAGAGAGAAAATCATAAAGTAATCAGATGATGAAAGAAGTCCATTCTCAGACCTTTTAGTTCATTATTAAACTTTGGATGGGAATGTAACCATTTAGTCCAGCTTTTGGTTTCTCAGTTTTGCACAAATCATGTCCTCCAAGCTATTCAGGTGACGTATCCACGACAATGTCACCCATCAGGTTGTGGACCTCACTTTCTGGAGCTTCAACATTATTATCGTGCATCTGTAGAGTGTTTACACTGCCCTTTGCTTCAGGACTATGATTCCTTTGTCTGAATCCTGGACCAGTCCCCAAACACAGCCACAAGCAGGACAGTCTGTTTTTAAATTGAAATCATTGGTTGGTAGTGTAAGTCTTGGGTGTGTCATGTCATGAGGAGGACTAAATTCAATAAACAAACAAAAACAAACAAAAACAGGCTTTAGGACCCAGAACCTCACTAAACTGAAAGTTTATGCTTTTCAAAGTATCCTACATAGGCCATGACTTGGACACGTCTTCATCTCATGGGAGTTTTCGACACACTGTTTGACTTCGGGTTGTCATAGCCTCTTCCAGGTCTTTTAGCTACAACGATTTGTTAGTCTGATCATTTGGACTGGTTGGACTTGGTTTCTATTCTCAGTGACACAAGGTGTGAAGAAAAGTTATGGGTCATTACCATCAATGGGGGTCAAGCAGAAAACCACTGCAGGACACTGCCACACTATCATTTGGTGACTTGATGCAAGTGTGAGTTGGGGAAGGGATCTAAAGACTGCACTGTAGGTGACTGATAGTTGGTGTCATATGCCATGCCTGGACATAGATGGCTCCATCTTTCAAACCATCTGACTTCTTGGCCCAAAAGTAAACATTGCCATCCTCAGAAACTGACTTTTGACCTTTAGATACTGGCGTGCAGTCGAGATGGCTCTACGGTGTTGTTCCATGTGTTTATGGAATGGTTGTTAGGTCTGAGTGCCCCTCGCTGCACAGTGGAAACGCTATGTTGCTGAGCTTGTGTTTGGGAGTTTTATCCTGATGAACCGCTAGACTCTTTTTGATTCTTTGAATTTAATTAGTTTGAAATTATCTTTGAATGCAGCAGCTTTAAAATCAGACCATCGAGGACTCCACAAACTTAAAGTCTGCATGGACAAGCACGCTGACAGCTCCTTCATGCTTCCTGATCATCATTTTATTGGACTGCAGTTGGAAACAAAGGAAGCTCATCTGAATGCAGATTACAGACTCACGTTTTCTCCTTTATGGAGGACTAGTCCTTCACTGAGGAGCATCCATCCTTCAGAGGACTGAAGGTTAATGATCTCAGCGTGTGCCCCGCCCCACAGGAGCTGCTCTGCAGAGGGTTACTGTAAAGGTAACGGTGTTCAGGTGTTCCTCACTGAGCCCTAAAACAAAACAAACGTTTCCAGATTTCCAGGCAGGACTTCACCTCAGATAATTCACCTCAGATAATTAGATATAGTAACAAAGCTGATCTTACTGTGTGTGAAACAACAAAAAACAAAGCTGATCGTTTACTGCGGGTATCAAATGCATGAAAAGCAGTTTGCACTTGCAGCTTTTGTTCTTTGTAAAGAACAAACAGAAATCCAGCTGTTCACACAGCTGGGATTGTCTTGAGGTACTGATGAAATGCCATCATTCTGTCACGGTTTGCGGGGGCAAGCCGTGTGGAATATATATAGGACCAAAAGGCGGCAGCTCTGGTGCAGGTGAGTGTTTATTAACAACAAAAATGCAAACAACAAAGGCGCTAGGAACATGAAACTGAAACCTAAACTGGGTAAACTAACAACACAAACCAAGAATGACGGTGCAGGGAGGTCCGGGGAAATACATACAGGGAGACCGAGGGGAAACAACACAGACGAACCAGCAACTACTATGACAGAAGACACAACTTAAATACACTCAGAGAACACAGGGGGATTACATACAGGTGGGGACACAGCTGGGAGTAATTAACATGACGAGACTAGGGAGGCAAACTGAAAACACTCACATAAGACACAGACCTTCACAATAAAACAGGAACTTACACATGAAAGGACACAAACTAAGAAACGCGGACTAGATACAGGAACACACGGGCAGAACAGAGTAAACACTAACCAGAGGAAGAACAGAACCAAAATCGCGAAGAGAAAACACAAAACGCTGGGTCAAAAGGACCCAGGATCAAGACAGTACCCCCCCCTCAAAGGCTGGCTCCAGACAGCCCAACAAGAAACAAAACAGCCAGAAAAAACAGAAAACAACCCGACCAGGGCGGGCGGCGGGGGCCCAGAAAGGAGGGCTCGAAGCAAAACAAAACCGGAGCACCAGAAGGCCAAAAGACAAAAACAAAAAACGAGCCCAAAACCAAAAGAAACGAAGCACACCAAAACACAGGAAAAAAAACAGAGTCCAAAACAGAAGAGTTCAGGGGGCCGACAGCACAGGAGTCCAAAACAGTTCGGGGGGCCGGCCAGGGGGCCGACAGCACAGGAGTCCAAAACAGTTCGGGGGGCCGGCCAGGGGGCCGACAGCACAGGAGTCCAAAACAGTTCGGGGGGCCGACCGTGCGGACGGCAACGGCGGCGACGTGGATACAGTTCGGGAGGCCGGCCGTGCGGACGGCAACGGCGGCCACTCAGGCGATGGCGGTCCGGGGGCCGGCCGTGCGGAAGGCAGCGGCGGCCACTCAGGCGATGGCGGTCCGGGGGCCGGCCGTGCGGAAGGCAGCGGCGGCCACTCAGGCGATGGCGGTCCGGGGGCCGGCCGTGCGGAAGGCAACGGCGGCCACTCAGGCGATGGCGATCAGGGGGCCGGCCGCGCGGAAGGCAGCGGCGGCGCCCAAGTGTCAGGCGCACCGGCCGAGGCTTGGAGGGCACAGGACCAGGCGACGCTGAAGCAGAGGCAGGACCAGGCGTAACAGAAGCACAGGCAGAGGCCGGACCAGACGAGGATGAAGACTCGGATGAAGCCGGACCAGACGAGGCTGCAGCTGGCGATGAGGCTGCAGCTGGCGATGAGGCTGCAGCTGGCGATGAGGCTGCAGCAGACGAAGGCTCTGAGGCTGCAGCAGACGAAGGCTCTGAGGCTGCAGCAGACGAAGGCTCTGAGGCTGCAGCAGACGAAGGCTCTGAGGCTGCAGCTGACGAAGGCTCTGAGGCTGCAGCAGACGAAGCACAGGCTGGAGCTGCAGCAGACGAAGCACAGGCTGGAGCTGCAGCTGACGAAGCACAGGCTGGAGCTGCAGCTGACGAAGCACAGGCTGGAGCTGCAGCTGACGAAGCACAGGCTGGAGCTGGCGTAGCAGATGGTGGCTGGATGGGCTCCTCGGGCCCTCCAGCTGATGTGGCATGGTGCTGGTGCAGTTCTCCTGAACCCCCAGCTGACGAGGAAGGTTGCTGAACGGGCCCCTCGGACCCTCCAGCGGAGACAGGAGGCTGAACGGGCCCCTCGGACCCTCCAGCCGACGAGGCATGAGGCTGGTGTGGTTCTCCGGAACCACCAGCTGACGAGGAAGGCTGCTGGACGGGCTCCTCGGGCCCCCCAGCTGAAACAGGAGACAAAGGCCGGAGCGGTCCCTCGGGTGGTTGCTTAAACTCCAGGGGTCCAGAATCAGCTGAGGACTGGGACCTAGCCTCTGGGGAAGCCCTGGAGCGGCAAACTGTGCCAAAGGCGGCTGAACTACAAAAAGCACCTTGAGGTAAAATTATACTTTCTCCCTGCATGGAGTGAGTATGTGAGACCACTATTACTGGAGCCAGAGTTACGGGTAGCAGGGGCACTGGAGCTACTGGGGCCTGCGCTACAGGCGGCACTGGAGCTACTGGGGCCTGCGCTACAGGCGGCACTGGAGCTACTGGGGCCTGCGCTACAGGCGGCACTGAAGACTGAGCTGAGGGTGGCACTGGAGACTGAGCTGAGGGTGGCACTGGAGACTGAGCTGAGGGTGGCACTGGAGACTGAGCTGAGGGTGGCACTGGCTGCGGGGGAGCTAACTGGGCTGAAAGTGGCTGCGGGGGAGGTGATATGCTGTTCACAAAGTCATCTGCCGCACAGAACACCGCCCCTGAATGAACAGTCATACAGTCCGCAAATGGAAAACAGTCCTCACTCACCACAGCCGGCGAATTAGAAGTCCGAACGTCCAGCTGTGGGGTGGCGCGCTTGCGGCGCGATCGGCGTCTCCTCCCCGCAGACGGCTCCGACGGGCCGGGCAAGATCACATCCGGCGAGTCGGGCAGCGAGGCAGGAGTGGCAGAGAGAAGGGGTCAAAAGGACCCAGGATCATGACACATTCAGTATTACTGTAATAATCCTGTTTCTTTCATAGAAACAGCCTCTGCTCATCTGGCCTCAGGCCCTTCAGCAGTTTTAGAATAAAGCAGGATCTATAATATACAACAGCTCACTATAAAATACTCTCATCTCTGTTTTCTGTCTCGGCTCTTTGGCTGGGATTGGCCACTCAAATATTTTACTTACTATTACCTCACAACTCCCAGGCACTGGTATTGATTTTTATTATTATCCCCATTTCTGGTCCTGTTGTTTGACTCTAAGCTTTGAGGTGTGGAGAGCCAAGAAAACTTTACAGATAAAGCACTTTAAAAACAGCAAGCATTGACTAAAGTGCTGAACACTGGAATCAAAATACATTAAAATACAGATAAATACAGTACAACATGAAATAAAAGCATGGATAAAAATACAATACACAAATAAATATGAGCAAAAGAAGTCAAAATAAAATCCAAGCAGAAAAGGAGGGTCTGGAGTGGATTTAAAAATGACGAGAGAAGTGGTTTCACACCTGTAGTTCTTTACCTCTGGTCCGACTCAGCTGATGAGTTTGTAAACTTGTAGTTTTGCTTAGTTGTACTTCAATTCAGTCCCCATCAGAGATGGGCAGTAACGTGTTACTGTAATCCGATTACTTTTTTCAAGTAACAAGTAAAGTAAGGGATTACTATTGCAAAAACGGTAATTAGATTACCGTTACTTTCCCGTAGGAACGCTGCGTTACTGCGTTACTAAAACCGTGATTTTTTGCGAGAATGTCTCACGACAGTGACGTAAGCGAGTGCGCCGTTAGTGACAACAGCTGTGTGCAGATCAACAGTGGATCATATATCTAGTGTGGGAGAGAGTATGAGCGTCCAGCGTTTAAAGTGTGGAAGTACTGACCTTAATTTGAGTTTGATTCCATAAAAAGTGACAAAAACATTAGTGTCCGTTGTGCGTGGGAAGAAAACTTTTTACAGCGAAAAAACCCCCCCTAAACAAGCACCGAGTGCGCAACGACGTAATGGGAAACTCACAGAGAAACTCGCGGATTCTTCCACTGACCGCTGCGGCACACTCCTACTCCTGCTTTACAGGTGAAAATAGAGCAAAAGGACCGCTAGTCTTTGACTTTATTTATTTTCTGCTGTGTTTTACTTGCATCTATTTGAAAGAGTGAGTGTTAACACACACAAAAAAATATTTTATGTGCTGGAATGTGTAGAAAAAAGGTTTAAATGTTAAACTAATTTCTTCCAGTCAGAGAATGTTGCATATAATTAAATTTTTGCTTGATGCATAAAGTTAAAAGGTTAAAACTGATAAAACAAGTTTTAAAAAGAGACTTTTCCATTTGATTACATTTTGTATGATGGATTATGTAGAAAAAGTAGAATTGGGCTGAAAGATCTATCGCTTTATCACCTATTCAGGTTGTAAATCGTGTTTTTAAAAAGTAACTATATAACTAAGTAACTAAGTAATTAATTACTTTTGAAAATAAGTAATCAGTAAAGTAACGGGATTACTTTTTTGGGGAAGTGTTACGTTTCGGTGTTGTCGGTGTGTTGTTTTTGGCGTGACTGTTATGTGTTTCCTGTTTTACTTTGAAAGTCTGTGTTATTTTAGTGTTTTCAGTTTACGTTTCCCTGTCTCGTCAGTTCTAATTTGCCCCAGCTGTGTTTCCCTCTTGTGGTCCATTCCCTGATTGCTCCTTCTATGTATTTAAGCCTTGTGTTTCAGTGTGTCATGGTTGCGATCTCCCCCGTGTTGTAAATAGTTTGGTGTTTTGTTGTACATAAATAGTCTGTTGTAAATACTTTCGTCATGGGATATTTTCGTTTTGGGATTTTGGTGGAGGGCCTTCGTGGATTTTATTTTCCTTATCTTTGTTTTTTCTACGTTGCACCCCGGTTGCCTAGGCCGGGGTGTAACATATGGGGGCTCGTCCAATCGCTGGAGGGTCCGAGGGAGGGACTGCTTCGGCCGTCTGTCTTCGCTGGAGGGTCCGAGGGCCGCTTCAGCCGTCCGCCGTTGCTGGAGGGTCCGAGGGAGGTCCACTTCAGCCTCCGTCTGTCTTCGCTGGAGGGCCCGGGGACCGCTCCAGCCTTCATCCGCCTTCGCTGGAGGGTCCGTGGGACCACTCCAGCCTTCGTCGTCTGCTGGAGGGTCAGGGGGACCGCTCCAGCCTCCATCAGTTTCATCTGCCTCCGCTGGAGGGTCCGTGGGACCGCCCCAGCCTTCGTCGTCTGCTGGAGGGTCCGTGGGACCGCTCCAGACTTGATCCGTCTTCGCTGGAGGGTCCGGGGGACCGCTCCAGCCTTCGGCGTCTGCTGGAGGGTCAGTGGGACCGCTCCAGCCTTCATCAGCCTTCGTCCGTCTTCGCTGGAGGGTCCGTTGGAGGGACCGCTTCAGCCTTCGTCCGCCTTTGCTGGAGGGTCCGAGGCACCGCTCCAGCCTTCGTCTGCCTTTGCTGGAGGGTCCGAGGCACCGCTTCAGTCTTCGTTTGTCTTCGCTGGAGGGTCCGAGGCACCGCTCCAGCCTTCGTCTGCCTTCGCTGGAGGGTCCGAGGCACCGCTCCAGCCTTCGTCTGCCTTCGCTGGAGGGTCCGTGGGACCGCTCCAGACTTCATCCGTCTTCGCTGGAGGGTCCGGGGGACCGCTCCAGCCTTCGTCGTCTGCTGGAGGGTCAGTGGGACCGCTCCAGCCTCCACCAGCCTTCATCCGGTTTTGATCAAAACATTTCACTTGGGGTTACATGTTTGATTTTTGGGTAGGGGGAAATGTTACGTTTCGGTGTTGTCGGTGTGTTGTTTTTGGCGTGACTGTTATGTGTTTCCTGTTTTACTTTGAAAGTCTGTGTTATTTTAGTGTTTTCAGTTTACGTTTCCCTGTCTCGTCAGTTCTAATTTGCCCCAGCTGTGTTTCCCTCTTGTGGTCCATTCCCTGATTGCTCCTTCTATGTATTTAAGCCTTGTGTTTCAGTGTGTCATGGTTGCGATCTCCCCCGTGTTGTAAATAGTTTGGTGTTTTGTTGTACATAAATAGTCTGTTGTAAATACTTTCGTCATGGGATATTTTCGTTTTGGGATTTTGGTGGAGGGCCTTCGTGGATTTTATTTTCCTTATCTTTGTTTTTTCTACGTTGCACCCCGGTTGCCTAGGCCGGGGTGTAACAGGAAGTAATCAGTAATTAGTTACTGATTACTTTTTTCAAGTAACTTGACCAACACTGCTCCCCATCATTGGTCAGATGTGTCTGGGGCGAGAGCAACAAAAGTAAATACAGGAAGAAGGTGCTGAGTTCTGGACTATCAGAGAACATGGAGACATTCATGCTAGCTGCCAGCCAGCACAGACCTTTGCACATCTACTGAGAATGCAAATCATACGTTTGTATTGGACAATGTTTATCTTAAACGTGTAACATACACCTAGCAGATGGTTCAGATTGGGGTCGAGACCACCTCCTCTAAAGGGTGCCAGTGCAGTTGTTTTGGTCCAGACTCGAGTGCGATTACTGTGTTCACACCTGCACAAACAAACTGCACCGAGATTGAAAACAAACCAGAGGTCGATTTAAATGATGGGGATGTGGAAACACCCTAATGTGCAACTGCAACCAGTTCCACAATCCAGAGGTGTGGACTCGAGTCACATGACTTGGACTCGAGTCAGACTCGAGTCATTAATTTTATGACTTTAGACTTGACTTGAAAAAATGTTCTAAGACTTGTGACTTGACTTGGACTTTTACACCAATGACTTGGGACTTGAATTGGACTTGAACCGGTTTACTTGAAAAGACTTGATATTTTACCCCAAATATAAAATTTAACATGCATATTATATAGAGATTGAAAATGTGACGTCATTCACGGGTAGAACCGCAAAGGATTCTGGGAACTCGTGGCAAGCGGTACTAGCGCACGCAGGCTTTCAATTAAAATCAGTTATACAGCGATAAAAAGAAACACAAAAATGTCAAGAAGCTGTTGTATTATTAACTGCAATAGCCGGTCGCATGACAGCCACGGGAAGCCGACGGGTAAAGAGATCGGTTGTTATCGGATTACGTCGTTGAAGAGAAATTGTTCGAGCCATGTTTCCGAAGTAACAAAGAGGCGACTGGATTGCAGCCATTCAAAGACAAAATATAACGTCCCAGAACACTCCAGCTCACAGGTTAGTCTGCTCCAAGCATTTCCACGAAGGTCAGTCTGCTGTTGTAGTTAATGCGTCATTTTCATAACATAATTAGTGATATAGGTTACAAGCAAGTCTGGTGCTGAACAGAAATTGTCGCGCTATGCTCCTTTATTTATTGTGCATAAATAGTGAATTGTCCTGACACAATATTGCGTTTCGCTTCTGTTATTATGGTACATTGACAAAAACATATACTTTTATTCACAGGATAAAACAGTTTTTTTGTATCACTAATTGTCCAGTGCGATTACAGCATACAGTATTATTGTCACTGCTACATTTCTGTGATGCTACCAGAAATGATTTCCACTCCTATTAATAAACGGTTAACGAATGTGTATTTATGACGACGATTTGTGAGACTGGTAAACTTATGATACGTACGATGGTCTTTCTTTCTACACGGTGCATTTCAAGGTCCTGCACCCATCCGTCGGTAAACTGTACCTGGGCTTGTTGCAGTGACCTGAAGTTACTAAACTTCATGAGTGTATGCACTCACTCCAAGAAGCGTATAATTATAAATATGCATATAAATATGCTACGATGAGATAGCTGACTTCATCTAACTAGCAAATGTTGTCCAGGCTACGTTGGTGATGCAGTTTTTTTAATGTGTATGATATTTTTGTCATGCGATTTTAAAGCCGGTCCTACAACCGCATCCAAGAATAACATGCAGCTTATCTCAGAACTGTCGGTGAAAATTATTCTTGGAGCTAGGTTTAATTGAGCTGCATTTTAAAGAGGTGCAATTTCACAATTTGTGTATATTTTCTAAGTTCACTATTTTGTCATGTGTTGAGAAAAACACAGATTTTAAAATTACATGGTCTAATATTT
The DNA here is from genome assembly GCF_057382275.1 of Copadichromis virginalis. NCBI lineage: Eukaryota > Metazoa > Chordata > Actinopteri > Cichliformes > Cichlidae > Copadichromis > Copadichromis virginalis. The sequence continues at coordinate 17,554,412 of NC_140634.1, forward strand.
ACATTTAGCATATAACTGCAACATGCTTTTTTTCGTTTTTTTTTAAAGACTCGAAAGGACTTGAAATTCAAAATTTCAGACTTGTGACTTTACTTGGACTTTTACACCAGTGACTTGAGACTCGACTCTGACTTGCCTGACATTACTTGAGACTTGACTTGAGACTTGAGGATAAAGACTTGAGACTTACTTGAGACTTGCAAAACTTGGTCCCACCTCTGCCACAATCTAAAGACACCAAAAGCATCAGGTGCTCTGAGCTTCACTCAGGTGTCGCTGGTCTCACAGGTGACTTTCAGCACTCATGGCTTCACAGGCTGAAGAAGCCAAACTCTGACACGTCTCAGTGAAGTGATGGAGTGGGTGTGAAAAACATGAATCACATGTTAGAAACAGGACGTTCTCACCCTGCAGCGTCTTTTACAGAAGACGACGAGAGTTGAGTCACTCTGTCGTAATGATCACAGACACATGGAGTCAGAACTGAATAAATAAACATTTAAAGCACGTTTGGTAGCGTCCATCTGACGGCTGAACTAATAAGGATAAACCAGGATAAATAAAAGAGTTCTCACAGCAGAGGAAGAAGATTTGTGGGAATAAACAAACAGAAAAGCTTCTTCTGTCAGCACTCAGCTTTCTCTTGGACAGATTCTTTAATCCGCCTCATCTCTGCTGAATAAGTGAAAGACGTATAAAAACACGAGTTGTGTTTAATCTCTTTTAAGCAGTCCTCAATAAAAATCTTTGATTTGCATATGTATGACAAACAGAAACGGTCTGATCTGGATTTATATTCACAGTTTAAACCTCAAAGCATTTCATTCAAGCTCAGAATAAGCTTCAAATCCCAGCACAGGTTCACGTAGAGCAGGTGGACAGGTAAGCATGGAGGTCAGGTGATGCTAAGGGGTAGAGGGACACAAGCAGAGAGATGCTGTCTGATTTTGAGTCAGATGAAATCCATTAGCACTACCAGGTCAAAGCTTCCTCACGCCAAATCATTCTATTCTTAGACACTGAGAACAAAGCTCCAGAGAATCCAGCAGCTATTTCTGATCACATCATCAGCTGAGAGCTCAGGTCATGTGACAGGAGGGAAAACGGAGTGTATTTTTACCGACTCTGAAGCGGGAATAAAAACGTATGTGCACAATCACATGAAAGCTTGTCAGGGAAAATCTCTGTCCACTGCTTCGCACATTTGTTTCATACAGTTGAAGTCCAAAGAGTGTCTCACACATTTCCTTAATTTACTCAGGCAGCATTTCTTCCCAAAAACTCAGATGTACTGTTGAAAGTGCACTCCTCAGGGGTTGAAAGGTATTAATTTAACTTGTTTAGACTGAGACACAGGAGAGTTTCTTTGGCCTGACCCACGTAGGACTGAAGTGTGCTGTTTGTGTCCCACCATGTAAATGAGTCTGACGCCCCTGCTGTAAAGGATGATGAGCCCTCAGGGACTCTGATTCTCACAGTTTGGGCTGAGACCATGAACCATGAACCAAAACTTGTCCCTTTTTTGTCTTGTTACCTCTCCTGTTCACCTGCTGCCTCTTTGAAATGGTTTCTGCTTCCTGTCAGGATGGACTGATATCTGTACAGTTTATCTGACTGTGTTATGATTGAGTGCAGCACAAACAGTGCTGACTGCAGCTCACCTGACGGCCTCAGGTGTCACTGAAAGCAGCGTGATGAAGTAAACAGAGTGGAAAGGCTCACCTCAGAAACCACGAGCCGCCCTGTAACCTCGGGACGTTTCTGCACATTTTAATGAGCAGAGATACGAGTTTGTACAACAAGCGCACATTGACGCTAATTCTAAGTAATGTGAGAGCTACACTTTAGTTAATTAAAAAGTAAAAATATCAATGAGCTGAGTCAGTGTGCAATCAGAGCTGATCACATCATTAGGAGCCAGCTTTGTGTTGTCTTATTAAAAAATGGATCTGAGCTGTTTGTGAGGTGACATAAATATGAAATAATAGTAAGAATGCACACAGGGCTGAAGATGATTTAGTGCGCTCTGAATTCCTTCACTGCCCCCGGCCACAGACTGTTCAGCAGCCACCAAAACAAACCACGTAAACGGTGTTCCCCCCTTTATTTCTCACGCCGATGACTCACTTTCTGCTGATATTATTATCAACACGATGCTCTCCAGCTCCTCACACACAAACCTATCTCTGAGCAGGTTTATCAAATTAAACTGCACTAAAAAGATAACAGAGGACAACAGTGAGAGATAAAATTAAACGTTTTAATAGAAACTATAACGACATGCTCCAGTTCTTTTTCTAACCCTCTTATTTGATTTGATATTACCATTCTGAGCCTACAGACTAGCTAGCAGGCTAACCTCTGCATGTGATGCGAGGCCACATCAGCTTATGGAGAGTGGCCTTACGTGGAGTCTGCTGTTTGTGTGCTCTTCAGTTTCTGTTCAGTATTTTTGGAGTTTGTACGTTTGGTTTCCTCAGTGTTTCCTCTTCTTGTCCCATCTCGGTTTTGGTATCTTCTCAGTCTTTGTCATCATAATTTCTATATGTCAGTGCTTTCTTATACTGGTCGATCTATTGTTTTATTTCCTGTGTTTACTTCAATATTCACTTTGATTGGTTTTCCCTGTTTTTCTTTCGTTCCATTCTGTCTGTGTGTGTTTGTGCTCCTCGGTTTTGATCTCATCTTCACTTGGTTACTTGTGTTGTGCTCATTTTTCCTACAAATCGTGCTGAGAGCCTCGCATTGCTTCTTCACAACTGCTGCAGTGCTGCATCGTGGTGTCATTCCCCGCCTCCTCTGATGTTCAGGACACGAATTCATCCTCTACACCTCCCTCCATCCAGCTGTGGCCTCAGGTGTTTGTTTCTGTAGGACACCTGAGAACATCCACAGCTATTTTTATTCTCTGCGTTGTCATCATCTCCGCTTCCATCCGGATTCCTCTGACAGACTCGGGTTTCAGTCTGAATTTCAGCTCAGAGGTCAGGAAGATTCAGGATGAGTATGTGATGGTACCCTGCTGGAGGTATTTGATCAGCAGCAGTTTTTTAGGACTACACACAAGTTTCACTTTGCTTTAATTCACTTCAAAGGATCAATATTGTCATGGTCCTGGGTCGTGCGACCCAGTGTTTTGTGTTTAGTCTATTTTGATGTTTATTGATTGTTTAGGTTCTTTAAGGTAGTCCAGTCCTTTTGTAGTTATGTTACCCTCGTATCAAGCCTCCCTTGCTCTTCGTGTGTTTATGTCTGTGTGTCTTGTATTGTCAAGTTCATGCTGTCGCGTCTGTCACCTCCCCCTGTACTACGTCTCCCCGGTTCATGTCCCATGTTTCCTGTTTTACTTTGAAGGCCTGCATTCACTGTCAGTGTATTCAGTTTCACTCCTCCTGTCCTGTCGTTAAGTTCATGTATATCAGCTGCATTCCCATGTGTGGCCACTTCCCCTGATCATCCCTCATGTGTATTTAGTCTCTGTGTTTCTTACAGTCTGTGTCGCGTCGTCTGTGTTCCCACCCTCCATGTTTCCATGTCTGTTGTATTCATAGCCTTACCTTAGTTCATTCCCAGTTTAGGTTTCTGTTTAGTTATTGCTTTTGAGCTGCCCTTATTCTTGTTTGTTTCTCTTGCGTTACCAGCCACAATAAAAGGCTCGCTTTTGTTTAAAGTTTACTCCCGTGTCACTCGTGTCTGCACCTGAGTCCTCCACGCACTCTCCACACGGTCTGTCACAGCGGACCGTGACAAATATTTCTGTTTCTGTTGTTTGATGTCCACACAGCTTCACACTGAAACGGGAGCCCGTCCTTCAACGCGAACTTTGTGTGCTTTTTATCCTTAAAGGAAGAGCGAAGGAGGAGCAGAAAATGAAACTGAAACTATGATGATACATAGAATATGTCCTGTTTGCTGTTACTCTGCACTTGTTTGGTTTTTTGTCAGTCCACTTTCATCTCCACTGAAATAACACAAATGTTTTGTCTACCTGAAAAATGACATGTTAACACAGCTTGTGTATTCAGACATGAGACAAACCACATCCTCCTCATCCTCCAGCAGTTACAAATGAGGAAGCACCAAAGCTAAAAAGTCCAGCTGTGGGGTCAGCAGCTGCACCGATTGATTGGCTTCGCTTTGTGTTTGTTCCTTAAAGAGAACCAAAGCTGAAAATATCAGTGACAATGTCTTCATGCTCTCCCCGGCAGACAAATTGTACTCCTCTCATTCTTTCTCTCCTGCCCCCTCAGATATGCAGCAGCAAAGCACAGAGTGAGTTATAGTGGCTTATAAGCAAAAATCCATAAACTGCAGCCAAACTGACAAATGATCCTCGACTGATTTCCTCAGGGGGAGGCCGCGTCTGAGCGAGCGCGTCTGAACTGACTCTGTTTAAATTTTTATCACATAACCAGCTCTTCTTCACCCCGAGTGAGGAAGAAGATAAAAGCACCAAGTGGCTGATATGACGTGAATCCCTGAGGCAGAAAGCTGACAGAGAACTGACCAATCACAGCGAGCAGAGAAAGAATTTACATCAACCCTGTCATGACGGGAAACTGGCAAACATCACTCAGCTTCCTCCATCGGTCTGTGCACACATGAAGCTGACAGCTGGACGTTGTGAATTCTCTGAAGCTGGAGTTTAAATGTGCTCCATCAGTACGTTCCTGACCTCCAGGCGACACCATCAGGCTGTCACCTGACTTCAATCAGGAGGTCAGATCAGGTTATTGACCAGCAGGTTCATTCCGACTGCTTCACTGCCATTTTGATTGTAAAAGATTCATACCGAAGAGCTGTGAATGAGCGGAAAACCAGGTTTAAAGCCTTTTATTGAGTTTTTATACAAACAGCAAAATAACCGTAAGCAAAAATTTCAGGGCTCATCATCATGTGGGACAGGTGTTCATTCTGAGTCTGCGGGGTCAGCGCTCACAGGTCCCGTCTTTACCCCGCCCCTCTCCCCGGTTCTCATGGGCGGTGGATCTGTATTATTCGTGTAGGCTCTGTTGACCGTGTCCAGCCACCAAACGTTCACCAGTCAGCTTGACTCTCTGGATCGAGGAGGGCAAGGGCCTGCAGCTCCCACTCATCTCAGTCCCACCCCACTTTGTTTTATTTTTCTTGTCTAACTTATCATTTACTCAGTGGCTCGTGCTCAATAAGCTGTGTTACGCATTTATTACCTAATAATTAAAGACAGCTGTTAAAGTATTATTTTTGGCTGAAGAGGAAAGGCCATATAACGAGTGAAACAGAAACCAAGAAATGTGGTGTGTTTGCATAAAACAGTGGCAAACAGTCCGATCCATCTCACTCAGCGCTGGCGTCACGCAGCGTGACCGTGAGCCTTCGAGTAAATAGAACAAATTATCCAAGTGGAAATAACTCGTGTTTGTTTCACTGACCACTTCATGAATGACAAATGAGTCTGAAAAAACATTAGAACTGGTATTAATCATCATTATTATTGTTGCTTCCCTTTAAGTGAATCAGCAGTGCTCTCATAGCGCAGAATGAAGTTGTTTGATGCTAACATAATGAGCTCTGCTGTCTCAGCTTCATATTTCTGTGTGTGAACGTGAGCTGCGTGAGGAAGGAACCTTCTGTTAATGAGCTGCCGATGAGTTTATTGTGGTGTGCAGAGATGGGCAGTAACGCGTTACTTGTAACGCGTTACTGTAATCTGATTACTTTTTTCAAGTAACGAGTAAAGTAAGGGATTACTATTGCAAAATCGGTAATTAGATTACCGTTACTTTCCCGTAGGAACGCTGCGTTACTGCGTTACTAAAACCGTGATTTTTTTTGCGAGAATGTCTCATGACAGTGACGTAGGCAAGTGCGACGTTGGTGACAGCAGCTGTGTGCAGATCAACAATGGATAATATATCGAGTGCGGGAGAGAGTATGAGCGTGCAGCGTTTAAAGCGTGGAAGTACTGACCTTACTTTGAGTTTGATTCCATAAAAAGTGACAAAAACATTAGCGTCCATCGTGCGTGGGAAGAAAACTTCTTTTTACAGCGAAAAAAACCCCTAAACTTCCGAGCAAGCACCGAGTAGCTACGACGTGATGGGAAACTCACAGAGACACTCGCGCGGATTCTTCAACTGACCGCAGCACACCTGCACCAGGGTAACCCTCCGCCTACCCTGCTCCTGCTTTACAGGTGAAAATAGAGCAAAAGGACCGCTGAGTCTTTGACTTTATTTATTTTCTGCTGTGTTTTACTTGCATCTGTTTGAAAGAGTGAGTGAAAACACAAAAAATATTTTATTTTATGTGCTGGAATGTGTAGAAAATAGGTTTAAATGTTAAACTAATTTATTCAAGTCAGAGAATGTTGCATATAATTAAATGTTTTGCTTGATGCATAAAGTTAAAAGATTAAAACTGATAAAACAAGTTAAAAAAAGAGACTTTTCCATTTGATTACATTTTGTATGATGGATTATGTAGAAAAAGTAGAATTGGGCTGAAAGATCTATCACTTTATCACCTCTTCAGGTTGTAAATCGTGTTTTTAAAAAGTAACTAAGTAACTAAGTAACTAAGTAATTAATTACTTTTGAAAATAAGTAATCAGTAAAGTAACGGGATTACTTTTTTGGGGGGAGTAATCAGTAATTAATTACTGATTACTTTTTTCAAGTAACTTGACCAACACTGGTGGTGTGCATGCGGAGCCCCCGAGGACCATGCAGCTCAACCCAACATGCTCTGAAAGGCGAGGCTGGTGCGTTTATCGTGGAAGCTCGATACAGAGATGATTTCAGGCTTACTCCGCCGAGTCGCCGCCTCAGCTGCTTCAGCAGCTCCAGCAGCTCCTCTCTGCCTGATAAACGAGTGCCAGTGATGGATGGCAGGGATAAGGAGGCTTTAATGCATCTGAAGCTGCAACAAGATTCACTAATCAGATAAAACTCTACACACACGTGTTATCCTCTGATTTTCCAAAGATTTGTAGGAAAGTGAAAGAACAAAAATGAAAGGGTTAATTAGCCACAAGCTCAGATGATATCTGCAGGAAGTGTTTTGGCTTTGATTAGAACAATAACTGGATGATATGTGTGACTGAGACAGGATGTGCTGGTGTGTAGATGTGCTGTACAGCAAAGTAAGTTTTAATAAATACATTAGAGACATGGAGCGCCATTATCTACTTATAGTTTTAAAATCTAATAAAAATATCAAATACAAAGCAGTTGCAATGCGACCTTTCAGCGTTCAAAACAACACTAATTTTATATAGAGAGTTTTGTGCTGCCTGAGTGTGCCGACACTACAAACAGGGAGAAATGACGCTAATTAAACACGGAAACACACAAACTGATAAAAACAAGGGGCTCTGCGTCCACAAAAATCCCAGCCTGCAGACTTCTGCATTCAGAGAGACTCGTTGAGAAATAATTCAACTTTTGGAGCACTTTTAGTGCTGCCAGGGGGATGGGAGAGGGCTGAAAATCTAGGTTTCGTGTATTTGTCACACTGACATGTTTCAGATAAAAGAAAGGACAAAACAACTATGTGAAAGAGACTGGGAGCAGGAGCTACTCCTTTTAAGCAGTTACTAATGAGGTTGATGGAAGTCGGGTAGCCTCGCTGAAGACTGGGAAACTCAGAATGCCTGCTCAGCCAACCCTTGATTGAGAGTGTAACACCAAACACACCAGTCTGAACCATGAGAGAAGAACTGTGATTTCAGCCACGCTACAGGGTTTTCCAGCGTGAACAACATGCCACTACAATGATGCCAAAGCCCTGCAGTTTGATTAAAGTCTAAACTTTGACTTGCACACTTTTGAGATATTCAGAGGTGGACCTGCTGATGTGTTTCTGATCCTTGTTCTGCTGCGTAGTCCGAGTGCTTTTGACCTTCAGACAATGAACTGATAATCAGACCGTCTCCTCCAGGATTTTATGGTAGATAGTAGAATTCGGCCCAGACTATCACAGTACCACCACCTGCTACTGTGATGTTGTCTTCATGAAATGCTGTTATTCTGATGGCCAATGTAACCGGACCCAGATGTCTCAGTGATCATCCAGATGATTGTTTTTGGTCAGCAGCGGTTTTCCCCTTCAACTCTCCCTGGAGGCCATTTTTACCCAGTTATTGTTGAATCATGACCTCTGACATCTTTAGATCTTGTTGGTCTTGGTCTTGGTCTTCTATGCAGTGTTGGTCAAGTTACTTGAAAAAAGTAATCAGTAACTAATTACTGATTACTTCCCCAAAAAAGTAATCCCGTTACTTTACTGATTACTTATTTTCAAAAGTAATTAATTACTTAGTTACTTAGTTATATAGTTACTTTTTAAAAACACGATTTACAACCTGAATAGGTGATAAAGCGATAGATCTTTCAGCCCAATTCTACTTTTTCTACATAATCCATCATACAAAATGTAATCAAATGGAAAATTCTCTTTTTTTAACTTGTTTTATCAGTTTTAATCTTTTAACTTTATGCATCAAACAAAAATTTAATTATATGCACCATTCTCTGACTTGAATAAATTAGTTTAACATTTACACAAACTGAGACTGGATTAACAGCCTAAATGTAGCATGCAATAGCATTTTCTGTTTTTGTAATCTCAATATTATGCCTCTCTGCACTTTACCAACTGTTAAAATATGTTATTGTTAATTTTATTTATTTATTTTTTGCTGTATTTATATGAAAGGATGTGTGTGTGTATACACAAAAATAATTTATGTTATATGCTGGAGTATGCAGAAATACAGTTTAAGCCTTTATTTTCTTAAAATATGGTGTAATGTGCAGAAATATGTTCAAATGTTAAACAAATTTATTAAAGTCAAAGACTGTTGAATTTAATTTAATTTTTGTTTGATGCACTGTTTATAAAGTTAAGATTAAAAGTAATAAACAATTTTTTAAAAAGACACTTTTCCATTTGATTCACTTTTATATGATGGATTATGCAGAAAAAATAGAATTGGCCCAAAAGGTCTATTGCTTTATCACGCATTCAGGTAGTGTATCATGTTTTTTAAAAGTAACTAAGTAACTAAGTAATTAATTACTTTTGAAAATAAGTAATCAGAAAAGTAACGGGATTACTTTTTTGAGAAGTAATCAGTAATCAGTAACTAATTACTTTTTTCAAGTAACTTGACCAACACTGGTTGTCACGAGCGTCGCACTTGCTTATGTCACTGTCGTGAGACATTCTCGCAAAAAAAATCACGGTTTTAGTAACGCAGTAACGCAGCATTCCTACGGGAAAGTAACGGTAATCTAATTACTGTTTTTGCAATAGTAATCCCTTACTTTACTCGTTACTTGAAACAAGTAATCAGATAACAGTAACGCGTAACGCGTTACTGCCCATCTCTGCTTCTATGACCTCCTGGATGAGTCGTTGATGCGCTCTTGGAGTGATTTTGGTTGGCCGGTCGCTCCTGGGAACGTTCTGGATAGGTGTTCTCCATGTGTGGATGGAGCCACAGAAATGTCTCTTTAACCTTTCAGACTGGTGATGTTACTGACTGATTCTGTTTTTTTTTTAGATTGAGATCTTCTACTTGACTTTATCAGACAGGTGCTGTTTAACCCTTTAAAACCGGTCAGAGCGGGCACGCTCCATTTTGCGCAACTACTTTTAAATCCTTGTAGAACTGCAACCACATAAGCTACCGTAATAATTTTTTTTGCATATGAAACCGGAGGAGTTGTACTTACATCTTATGCCATCAGCTTGTCCTCGGTCACAGTTTCCTTCCACATATAGCTTTGCAAAAACTGCATAAAAAGCTCTTGCAGCAACAAAAACATAATATTCCAGAAACACGCTTTGCCGATCCGACCAGCTGTTCATAATACTTCCTACGTTAGAATAGACGTCAGCGTGAACTATCGCATGTCCGCAATTACCTGCCCGAAACCGGAAGGAACGTAATTTTCGCGGAAATGTAGTTTTTTACCATCAGGGCCTCATGAGCCTATACTGGTGTTTTTAAAAGTTATGTTTGACTTTCTGACTTTCTGTGTCGTTTCTGGGATGCTTAGGTCTCATATTGCACTGCTGGAAATAGTTTATTCTGATGCATGTGCTGTTTTTTTGCAAGTTTGCACTATAATATTTATTTTCGTTTTTCCTGCAGTATATAAAAATTGGTGTATTTCAAAAATAAAACTATGAAGACACTTAAAATAAATTTCCTGTGGTGGGAAACTATTTTGTGCAACTTTTTTGTATTTACAGTTTTGAGGGATAAGCTTCTTAAATTTCTCTAACTAGAAATATATGTTAAAAAAACAAAAACGATTTTGAATTTTTTGTAGTTTATTGCACTTTCTTGCAATTTATGTAATTTCTATGCACTTAATGCATACACATTATTAAAATTTGGGCTATAATGGTTGTATTGATGTATAGCAACTTGAAATGCTCCCAAAAATGGCACTACAGCATGTAAAAATATAATATAAGCTCTGGCGGACTTGGTTCTATGGTAGGCCTTAAAGGGTTAAGTGATTCAGCAGTAATCACTGTGGGGTGAACTTATCTCTGTGCCTACGGATGGTCCAGCAGTGAAAGAGCTAAAAGATTGAATTTTGTCAGCATTATTTTCTTGGTTTTAGGTAAAGACTGTGTGATAGAGATTGCCCCCAAAAATCACGTTCAGATAGAGTTATGAGGAGTCTGATGGTGAGATGCTTCTGTTTAAAGGTGATAAATAAGCCTTGGCAATGAAGATCAATGCAGTCTAGTAACAGGACATTTAAAACCATAGCAGGGGGTCCAAGGGTAAATATTAGGGCTGGGTATCGTCACTGATTTCTAGAATCGATTCAATTCCGATTCACAAGGTCCCGAATCGATTCGATCCTCGATTCGATTTAATTCGATTCGATTCGATTCGATTTGAATCTGGGAAATTTTGACAGTCAGAAATATTATAATTCAGATCAGTACATTTACATATTCTTGTATCTATTAAAAGGAAGCTGACACACGCAAGACTTTATCAAAGGTGTGAGCGTCACAGCAGATGCCTTTGTGTCAAAGTAGCTGAAGATAAAACACAGAAAAACATGAAGGTGATTTTCCTGGCCTGGGATTTTATAAAAATAATCTGCAGTACATCAAAAACGAAAGAAAACCATTAATCAACACATGAACATTACCTCTGAAGTTACAGCGGTTTTATTAGAGACACGGCTAAGCGTTTTGCATTTTGCTTAATTTTAAAAAGTTTAAATTTGTTCAATATTGAACGGCAGAAATTAGGTTTACTTTTCGGAAGTAAGTAAAAGGGGGAAAAAAAACGTCGGCCAAAAGCGCTGTAAACAACGGTAGACTTGTGCGTAACAAGCAAGCGCATAATGCAGAAAAGAGAGAGAGAGAGAGAGATAGAGAGAGCTGTGCATGAAGTGTGATTTTTATCCTGAAAAGTCAGCAAAAGTCAGAGGGAATTCATGACGATGTTTATGTGAAGCGTAGTTTGGATCTTCTTTTGCTGCTGATTCGGTCAATATTGTTTGGAGAGAGATAAAACTAACAGCCATATGATCAGCGCAAAAAGGGCGTAAACACACAGCGCGGACCCGCGGATCAGAATCAGCGAGCTGTCGGCTTTCAGCCCCGACCGTCAGCTGAGAAAGGCGACATCTCACTGATTCTGATCCGCGGGTCCGCGCTGTGTGTTTACGTCTTTGTGCAGAAGCCGTGTTCCTGCTCTCATTTACTGTCTTAGCTGTTTGGTGGTTGTTAAAATTTTGTGATCTTTCACCTGAGATTCTGGCATTTCGATTGGTGTAGCAGCAGCAGTGAGGACGGCGCTGTCGAGGGGATTCGGAGGAAGCTGCTCATGCCGTCTGTTTGAAGACGTGTCCCGCAGCCTTCTGGGAAGCAAACGTTACCCTGAGTGCGAGCTGAGACAGTGACGACATAAAACTCACCGTCCCACAGCGAATCCAAAAGCAGCAGCAGAGCAGAAATAAGGTTCACAAATGATGAGCAGACTTTAACAAAAATAAGCAAGAAACTTTATTTATGTCAGGGAACCACACAAAACAGACGGAACACAACAACATCCAACAGAAGAAATGTAGGAGGCAACATTATAATCTACACGTTCTGCTGGATTTCACATTAACATGTGTGACTAGTCAACATTAGCAGCCCTGCAACAACACATGCATTAATGAGAGCCACTGCAAAGGGAGAGGAAGCAAAATGATCTTTTAATGCTCAAAGCTGCTAAAATGACAGAAACTTTCCTCTTTTTCTTATTTCATCCAGTTTTTCATTCCTTGTTTGTGGCTTAGTAACAGGAAGGTGTGCAGTGTCTTTACATTCATACGGAAGATGAAGACTGTGCAGGGAGAGGTGGGGAACTTGTGCCTGATGATGATTAAATTGCCTTAATTATATTATTTTCTCCCGTTTCACAGCTACAGACAGAAAAAAGCAGCCATCGCTGTGGTGAGAGTCAGACGCACAGTTTAGATCAGCAAGTAATGGGCTCCCAGGAGAGCAAACGACTTCATTTAAAGCACTTAAAGATACAGATTTACTCCAAATACTTTAAAACAAAGATCCACATGGAGAGAAAGCTGCAGCTTTTCCACATTTATTCAGAATTGGAGGTTTTCTGTTCAGAAAGAACAGCACAGCATCACTGACAACACAAATGACTTTGATTCTCTCACAAACAGCAGGAGCCGACGTGGAGGAGGTGGGTTACAAAGGAGCTTGCAGATGCAGCTGCAGCTGTGTGCAGGCTGATACAGATTAAAAAGCTCCCCTGCTTTCTTCTCTCAGAGCTTTGAGCAAAGAAAAGAGAAACTGTTCAACCATCTAAACTTAAAACCTGGAAAAATCTCCTGCATGTGCTTGTGGGCCTATCATTAAGACAGCAGGCTGATAAAACCTGGACATGCAAACCACAAAAGAGCAAAATGAGAGTCTGACGTCTGTATTTGGGGAACTGCTGTGAGACAGCATGGACAAACAGATTCATGTCCTTGATCCACATCAACGACCTCTCCAACCTCTCCGAAAGGTTCCCTTGGAGTCACAGTTTCGATCTTGAGCAGGTTGGATGGTTTCCAGGTGCTTCTGTAGGAAACGGTGTTCGTCCTTTGGCTCTAACACTCACACTGAATGAATTTCCTGGTCAGAAAACATTAGACAACACTGAGAGTCCTCCTGAGAGTAAAACTGAGAGTGCTCTGAATAATGGAGTAAAAAAAAATGGCCTCTGCGAGCGAGGTGCTCTGTGGGAAAACAAAGAGCTGGAGAGGTCAGTCGATAGTTTGTGGAAGTGTCATGGAGGTTTGAACACTTGAGGTCTGAGTCTCTTTTGCTGCTGATTCGGTCAATATTGTTTGGAGAGAGATAAAACTAACAGCCATATGATCAGCGCAAAAAGGGCGTAAACACACAGCGCGGACCCGCGGATCAGAATCAGCGAGCTGTCGGCTTTCAGCCCCGACCGTCAGCTGAGAAAGGCGACATCTCACTGATTCTGATCCGCGGGTCCGCGCTGTGTGTTTACGTCTTTGTGCAGAAGCCGTGTTCCTGCTCTCATTTACTGTCTTAGCTGTTTGGTGGTTGTTAAAATTTTGTGATCTTTCACCTGAGATTCTGGCATTTCGGGCAAAATAAATTAATATTAAAAAATCGATTCAGGATTTTAATGAATCGATTTTACATTATCCAAGCCAGAATCGATTTTAATAGATAAATCAATTATAAAAACCCACCCCTAGTAAATATCCTCAGAAGTCCAGAGGAAGAGGCTTTTCTTAATGAAACATTTAAAGGAAGCTCTAAAAATCAGGTCATGGATGCTTAAAACACTGAGACTCTGATGACATGACTGAAGAAATGTAGAGGAGGGTTGAATTAACCCAGTTAAACTTAAACCTCCTCATAATGATGGTTGCCTCATCAAAACAGTGGATGGATGCTGTTTTTAGTCTTAAATGTGTGACCTGTTTCAGTTTTTTTTCCTCCCGTTAAAACTGTTTTAATCAGCGTGAGTTTAAAACTTTTGCCAGCCTCCTCCTCCTCCTCCTCAGCCCTCAGAGGGAAATAAAGTCCTGTGGAGGTAATTACCTGCTGTAAGACTTCATCCTCTGATTGCGGCATTACTCTCTAATCTCTAATCGGCTGAATTACCCACAATCCCCTCTGGTTATTTCTCTTTTTTTGACCCGATCACCACACTGCTGCACTGCTTTATTAACACTGCATTAAACCCCACAGGAGGCTAACGGCCACAATTTACCTGATCAGAGTTTGCCGACTCAGAAGGTTTATAATGACTGCAGGGAATCATGGGAAATTGAGGCTTTAAGGAGGGAGAGGAAATGATGGAAGCAGGAAGTGAAAAAACTCATCTCACAGTAGAGCTGTTTTAAAGGGGGAAATGATCTATAGCGACCGAAACTGTTTGTGTATCAGGATGTTTATTTCTGCTGTGAAGTTTCAACATGGGAGTCTATGAGGACTGAGTCAGTGCTGCCCCTGTTGGATGCCAGAGGAACTGCAACTGCTGTTGTAGTGCTGGCTTTGTTTTTCACCTGACATCAATAAAACGTGACTGTTTTGCTTCTACCATACCCCCATACCCCCCCCCCCCCCCCCCACACCACCACCACCTTTCTTGAGTGACTTTGCCAGGTGTTCACCAAGTTGTTGTTCCAAGTCACCTATTGGCAAAGGTTCACCACAAAACTAAGCCAGATGGAGAAATCTGGTGTAGACCCTTACCCTAAAGCATAAAGAGTATGATACAGCTGGATCCTCCATCCATCCATCCATCATTTCCTATTCATCCATGTATCCATCCATGCATCCATCTGTTCATCCATCCATCCAATAATGCATATTATTAAGAAGCACAATACTTACTGAGTGAGGAGAATGATCCAAAAGACATGTCCCCACATCCCTCCAGCATTGAGTTGGTCCCCATAGGCTCCCAACTTTCCAGCAGAAATAAACGTAATTACATCCTGATACACAACATTTTTGGTTTATATAGATAATTTAACCCTTCCTAACACATGCACGGTTTTTATAACTTACCTGTTTAAATTGTATTGAGGGTCAAAGTTTGCATTATTAGGGATGTGGCCTTGTTGACTTTGTGGCAAAACAGGGTGTAGCTGCTAATTGTAGTCCCTGAACTGAACTTGGTCTTTTCATGTATTCCTGTCCTCCGCACTCCCCTTCCTCCATCACTGTCATGTGACTTTATCTCCAAGTCCTTCAGACCAAGGACACATCAGAGTGGGACTAAAGTGAGCTCCAGGGGACAAACACAAAGTGGTCTCTAATGTGCTCCAGAGGTTTCCTCCTGCTGTCAGCTGATTCAGGATTTACTGACCACAGCAGACTCTCTGAGCTGAGCATTTTTGCTCCAGATACACAAAGCAGTGAGTTCTGCCTCCTGTGGAAGCTTTAATTGGACCTGCGGCTATAAATGATCAGTGAGTTTTCTCCTTTGAGAGCGGGAGTAAAAATAGAAGAAGCTTTTTCTGTCTGGACACAAAGCAGAGGATTATTTATTCTCAGTGTGTCTGTTTCCAGGCTCCACTTTGTATTTGTTAATGTCTCTGAACTGCTCATTTTATTCTTTGAATCTATTTTTATTGAATGTTGTGTAATTTGATGGATTTGTGTGGATGTTGGTGGATTTAGCTTTCCTTGTAACGCAGCGCTTTAAAGGCGCTGAAGTCCAGTCACTGTAAGCAGAAATCTGGTTTTATTCTGGAGTTCATTTATTCTGTGGAGCTCTGAGAGACCTGCTCACATGTTGTTGGAGGCGTGTGTGCGGCACTCATGTGTTTTAGCTGCTGTGTTGTTCTTGCGCAGATTTGCCGGTGAAGGAAACAGCAATGACATCTGTTGGCACGGGAAGTTTAATGTGGTGGAGAAGCAGCGAGCTGAGCCTCGGGCTGTCAAGCAGATGTCTGCAGTGTTGTCGTGGTGTCATTACAGGCTCAGGAAGAACTTGTTGTGTTTGAGCCCTCGGCTCATCAATCTTTAACTGATAGACCTGCAGACTGTGTGTTCAGGGTCGCTGCGGTTTACAGGACAGGAACCATGGCTGGGCGTCTCACTGGGTCCTGAAACAAACAAACCAATAACCCAATCACTGGGTGCTGTCACAGTTCATATGGTAATAAACATGCCAACATCTCACACACACACACACACACACACACACACACACACACACACACACACACACACACACACACACACACACACACTCACACACAAACAAACAAACAAAGCTGATAAAAAACTTGAACATTTAATCCCACCACAGAGTGGAGGAGCCTTTTAAAAATGCATCCAGAGGGGAGGTGAAAGTTTGTTTGGACCTGAATCATTCAGTCTTTCAGTAAAACCTGCTGCTCACCAAAAACTGTTAATGATTCATAAATCTGCTTCCTGCTCAGGGACACGACAGACAGTTTGATTCGAAACATGCGATGTAACCTGTAGAGTTTGGATCTTTTGTTGCTAAATCTTGACTTTTGTCAGCCTGGCTAGTAAATCTACCCTCTCTCTGTCTGTAACGACTTTCCAAGCATGAAAATGACTCCAACTTCCACCAAACTAATGCAATCAAACACAGCTGAAGAAATGAAGTCATCATTACAGGAACAAAATGCATGTCTTGGTGTCGGAGATGTCTGATCTGCAGTCTAGTCCCACTACAGCTGATTGATGTGATTACATGTGGTCATTTTTCCAGATGAATGGATTGATGCGCGCGTCTGACACACCATAACAGCCTATCAAAACTCAATGCTATTCAGCGACTTCAATTGATGAATTGTGAAATAACCGCTGGCAGTTAACTAGGCAACTGAGGCCTGGACTGTCCACAAGTGGGTGCTGGCAGAGTAATGGCAAAGGTTTTTTATCCCATCTCAGACAACTTTGATCAATTCGATGGTGGCTCGTCATCTTTAATGGTGATAGTTGGTCACTAGTGGACATTCAAACCTCAGGTTGATATATTTATTTAAGCTACACCACAACTTTAAAGTGCTACCCCCTTGTGGTCATAGATTTATGTACTTTTCCTTACAACCTGACCCTTTGAAGAAGAAACCACAGACTGAAGTGAATGGAGCTGTATCCAAACTTCATTTCCAGATGGTAGTTCTGCAGGTGGCTGCGAGTGGAAATGAGACACAAACAATGGAGAAGCTCTGTGGAGTCATAAATATTAAATGTGATTGAATGCTGGAGTGAAAAATGTTCCAGAGTCTGCACATGGTGAGCTTCTCTGTCTGAATCTCTCCAGCAGCACTGCAGCATCCTGTCTCTTCACACGAGCTGCTGCAGACCCCAGGGGCTGAAGGGAAGGAGGCGGAAGCTTCACATCACACCTTCTGTTTTCAGAGATCGACCTGGAACCTCAATTGAAGCAGGTTCGATTGGTGTAGCAGCAGCAGTGAGGACGGCGCTGTCGAGGGGATTCGGAGGAAGCTGCTCATGCCGTCTGTTTGAAGACGTGTCCCGCAGCCTTCTGGGAAGCAAACGTTACCCTGAGTGCGAGCTGAGACAGTGACGACATAAAACTCACCGTCCCACAGCGAATCCAAAAGCAGCAGCAGAGCAGAAATAAGGTTCACAAATGATGAGCAGACTTTAACAAAAAGAAGCAAGAAACTTTATTTATGTCAGGGAACCACACAAAACAGACGGAACACAACAACATCCAACAGAAGAAATGTAGGAGGCAACATTATAATCTACACGTTCTGCTGGATTTCACATTAACATGTGTGACTAGTCAACATTAGCAGCCCTGCAACAACACATGCATTAATGAGAGCCACTGCAAAGGGAGAGGAAGCAAAATGATCTTTTAATGCTCAAAGCTGCTAAAATGACAGAAACTTTCCTCTTTTTCTTATTTCATCCAGTTTTTCATTCCTTGTTTGTGGCTTAGTAACAGGAAGGTGTGCAGTGTCTTTACATTCATACGGAAGATGAAGACTGTGCAGGGAGAGGTGGGGAACTTGTGCCTGATGATGATTAAATTGCCTTAATTATATTATTTTCTCCCGTTTCACAGCTACAGACAGAAAAAAGCAGCCATCGCTGTGGTGAGAGTCAGACGCACAGTTTAGATCAGCAAGTAATGGGCTCCCAGGAGAGCAAACGACTTCATTTAAAGCACTTAAAGATACAGATTTACTCCAAATACTTTAAAACAAAGATCCACATGGAGAGAAAGCTGCAGCTTTTCCACATTTATTCAGAATTGGAGGTTTTCTGTTCAGAAAGAACAGCACAGCATCACTGACAACACAAATGACTTTGATTCTCTCACAAACAGCAGGAGCCGACGTGGAGGAGGTGGGTTACAAAGGAGCTTGCAGATGCAGCTGCAGCTGTGTGCAGGCTGATACAGATTAAAAAGCTCCCCTGCTTTCTTCTCTCAGAGCTTTGAGCAAAGAAAAGAGAAACTGTTCAACCATCTAAACTTAAAACCTGGAAAAATCTCCTGCATGTGCTTGTGGGCCTATCATTAAGACAGCAGGCTGATAAAACCTGGACATGCAAACCACAAAAGAGCAAAATGAGAGTCTGACGTCTGTATTTGGGGAACTGCTGTGAGACAGCATGGACAAACAGATTCATGTCCTTGATCCACATCAACGACCTCTCCAACCTCTCCGAAAGGTTCCCTTGGAGTCACAGTTTCGATCTTGAGCAGGTTGGATGGTTTCCAGGTGCTTCTGTAGGAAACGGTGTTCGTCCTTTGGCTCTAACACTCACACTGAATGAATTTCCTGGTCAGAAAACATTAGACAACACTGAGAGTCCTCCTGAGAGTAAAACTGAGAGTGCTCTGAATAATGGAGTAAAAAAAAATGGCCTCTGCGAGCGAGGTGCTCTGTGGGAAAACAAAGAGCTGGAGAGGTCAGTCGATAGTTTGTGGAAGTGTCATGGAGGTTTGAACACTTGAGGTCTGAGTCTCTTGAGAGAGACGATGTGCCACACAAAGAAGTTCGAGAGAATCCATATTGATGAGGAGAAATGAGGCTTTACGAGCAAAGAAAAGCCATCAGACATCAGATTTATGCACACAGCTCATCTCAATCAGACAGGCAGACCTGTATTTCCCTGTGTTCATCCAGCAGTTGAAACCGGGACTGACCAGCTCCTCTTGTACTGGCAGGGAACCTGAAAAAGACCCTGAAAGCAGATTTCTAAGAGTGTGCTCCAGTCTGAACGGTAAATAGGGTAAATAATGGTCATCGTTGGTTGTGACGCACACGTCTCCCTCTGAATCTTTTCCAGTGCTTTTCATCATTTTTGAGGCATTTTTTCCTGCAGAAACATTTTTCTTCTTTAAATTGGACAAATTCATTTTATTTCCTGCTTTCCTGAGTTCCTGAGTTTAGTCTCAGACTCAAAGAGCATCACGTGAAAAACACTAATAGATGACTAAGCTCGTGTTATGGATGGACTCATCTCAGACATTTCCTGTGCACCAGTCTGGTCCATTTTCTATCTTCCTCTTCTCACATGACGGTGCTTTGAATTGTGGTCAGAAGTTTCCATCCACTCTTCCTGTTCATGGATGTCAGGGTCATTTGGGGCTTTTAAAAAATCATTTCTTTGAAATCTTTTTTCGAGGTGAAACAATTGTACAGCATTCATCTTTGATGACTTTAAAAAACAAGTTTGAATTAATGCTGAAGTTTCTCTGATCCACACAGTTTAAAAGTATACATATAGGGTCACACGCAGAAGCCAGGTTTGTGCCAAGAAAACCAAGAAGAATTATGAGGAATTATGCAAGATGCTTGTTTCTAAATGACATTTGCCAGACACTACTGGGGGTCTATGTATGTGTAAGTGTGTTTGCAAACTTCTGATTCTGAGGGGGTAAGATAAAACTCAGTTCTTCCAAAACTTCACTAACCTCCAAACATCGCTGCTGTTCAGCTCTCTGACTTCCTTTCCTTCTGTCAGTCGTGGTACACATGGAGCTGGGAATGTGTAGCAAGATGTGTGTCTGTTAAAGTTGCATCATCACGAGATAAAATACGATCAGCTGAACATCATCTGAGCCACAAACATGACATCAAAGTTATCTCCAGGCCAGCTTGAGGCGTCACTGAGAGCTTCCACACACATGAAATATGGACAGCTGTGTTTCTTTATTCACTAACACAATATCTGCAGTGAACGCAGCATTTTAGATTCACTTTGGACTGTAATAACCACTCAAACAGCTTCACAAAGAACCAGCATGATCAAATAAAAACACTCAGCCAATCGAAGCTCCGAAAACACTGGCAGGCTGACACATTTCAAATATTTATAACAAAGCTCGGGAATCTTTATGGCATCCAGCAGCAGCTCAATGACCTTCAAACTGCACCTGATGAAACAACTCCTTCATCCTGCTCTCCTCTCTGCCTTTCAAAGACACCTCCTCCCCGTCAGCCCGCTAGTTTCCTGTTTCATAGCAAACAGGACTGAGGGAGACCAGCATCTTCACACTGGAATCCAAAGGAATACAATGAGAGCTCTCAGCATTAACGTTGTCAAGAGTTTCATTGATTTGGCTGGGATCGCTGGGTTAGGAAAGTCACATTTTTATATCAGTCTACCAGTATGTCAGTTTGTGCCTGTGAGCAGAGAGACACCATTTTATATGGAGACGTAAAACACGAGAACAAAGAGGCTTCCTGCACAGGATGCCCTTATATTTACCGTAATAGCTGCTTTATCTGTGTTTATGTAGTAGTTTTCACAAGTACAAAACATCCTTCTATAAAAACATTCTGCGCCTGTACAGCTGTTATGAGGGGCGAAATTATCTGCAGAGACCAGAAGAGTTTGTGTATCAGGCTGTAAGAGATCACTGAGCACCGAACAACCTTAGTTTTTTTGGCCAATCCTTTACACACATACAAGGCAAATTCCAAAATGGCGACCTATCCATCCCTCTCTCACATGCCGCAGTCCAGCTTTGTATACTCTCAGACCACACCTTCTCAATTCAAACTGGCCTATGACATAATCCTTCCAGAGAAGGAAAAGAAAAACAAAGAAGACCAACCAAACTCCTACTCTTTCCAACTCACATCCTACTAAAGAGCTGCATTTGAGGTTTCACCTGTTATTTACTTTCTGATATACTGCCCCAAACAAATAAGAGCCTGTTCACTTCAAACGCTTCATCGAGGTCAAACACTGTAAATATACGTCACAGTTACTCAGACTGAGGACATTACAGTGAAACTCCTTTTTTAAGGTCAGGAGGAGAAGTGATGATCAGACCTCATACAGATCTCTCTGGAGCACTGATCTATTTTATAAGAGGGAGTGTCGGGTGCCATTATCCTCAGTTTGGACTGTTTAGTTTCCCACGTATGTTTCCTGTTTTATTGTGTTAGTCATCTGTCTGTGTGCATTATGTTTCATTTTACTTCTTCTGTTTCATTAGTTAGATTTATCCCAGCTGTGTTCTCACCTGTTTCCACTCATCATCATTATCCAGTCTATTTAAGCCCTCACGTTCTCTCAGTTCCCTTTCAACTCCTCGTGTGTTTCCCATTTAATTCCAATCATTCATGTTCAATTCAGTCTGTATTAAAAAATGTGGATATTGTAAACCAGCCTGTGAGTCCTGCTTTCTCTACACACCAGATTGTGACAGTGAGTTGTGAGACATGGAGTAAAATTACTTCTACATGTGAGATTCAGTGACTGACTGGGAGAAAGTTGGCAGAGGGTTCTGCAGACGGGGTTTTCAAGAGCTTGGCTGGTATATTCAAAGATATGAATATATTAGTCTTAACTGAACCTCAGAAGGGATGAAACTGCTGGGAAAATCATCAATAATCTATAATCAATACATTCAGTATGAGCGTCTCTGCTGGCATTAAAAACTCATTTCCTACAGCAGTGTTTAAATGTCAGTTATTAATGAAATCGGGTTCAGTGTACAACTGCCACAGTCCCTCTGATACCGGTGTGTGTGTGTGTTGGGTCTAATTGATATCTGAAACAGTAATGAGCTGTAATTGTAGCTGTAGGGAAACCTGCTACAGTCAGAGGAGCTGCTGTTTAATGCAGAGCACATCTGCGGCAGGGTGTTTGGCACGAAGCTGTAATTAAACCGTTTTTTCTCACAGCTGAGACGTGAAGCCGCTGCACCGCGGCGGAAAATCAGAAGTTTAAAGTTACTTTGTGATTCAGGCAGCAACTTCACACCACGCTCTCTGTCAGCTTACATTTTCCAGTTTTCCCGCATGTTTCCAAGAACAGACACATGGAACAATAACGCCCTCCCTCTGAAGTTTCTTGAAGTCTTAGAGATAAATGCTGTGCACTCAGGCTGCAGAAACATCAGCACGTGTGATGTTCATCTGTGGATGAAGTTAGGTTTGTGTTCCTTCTCTGAGTCTCTGATGCAGCAGAAGTTTGATGGTTCTAGTTTGAAAAGAAACATTCTCTCTGCGTCATCCCTCGCTGGGTTAGTCTGAGTGCTGACGATCAGCGCGCTGTTACTGATGCCCTCTCATGGCGTCCTGTCGAGCCTGCAGTCGAGTTGCGGTGCCTTTGAGTTTCAGTCCTTTGGGGTTATGACCTATGATCACTTCTGTGTCTTCATGTCTTTAAAGCTTTCCCATTCGTCCATCTTTCTCTCGCTTAGTTCCTTCATCGTCCCTGATTATCATTTCCTGTTTTATTTTGATAAGTGCATTTTTCTTTCTCACTGAGCTGCATCTCCTGATGATCAGTAAGCTCGTCTTCTTCGTCCACTTCATCATGGTCACTCATGAAATCATTTCATGAAGGGCATCCACTTAAAAAAATATTAATAATAGACTGACATTTTAGAATCTGCCAACTGAAACATACAGAGCTTTCCACTGTGGTGACCTCGTGTGAATAACAGAGCAACTAAACAAGCTTTAATGCAGATTCATGAAAACACTGAAGGACGCTGCCTGACTGCATTTCACATGGATTTGTGGCAGTTAGGGTCTTCATCCTCTTCTCAGCCAATGAAATCTTCATTTCCAGTTTTAAAAAAACAACAACAACAATACATAGGATGGGGGTGGGGTGGAGGGGATATCACATGACCCAGAGAGCCACAACATGAACACTAAAGTGAAACAACAGCATCATGCAATCATGTTTGAAATGAAGGAGTCTGTCCTGTCTTAGATGTGCATGAGTGTCTGTGTGTGTGCGTGTGGGTAAACAGGAAACAGTCATACAGCTGTTGAGTGCTCCTCTTCAGGCGTTTGGTTGGGTTGTTGTGGTAAATAAATTTCTGTGCAGGAGGGAAAAAAAAGGTGACTGACCTTTGACCTGCAAATCCCTGGCAGCCAATTAGCTCGAAGTGTTGAGGGCAGCATGTTGATCAGAGCGATGGATTATTTGTGTGTCTCTGTTTAATGATAATCACTGAAATAAAGCAAGTCAGGTCTGTGTGAGCAGTTCTGACCTCTGAGAGGCTCGAGGAGAGTCAAAGCAGACAGATTCTAAGGCAGTGCCTGGTCTGTGTGTTTCCCTGCTTTCTCCAAGGGTTTGTGGAGCTACATTCTGATGGACCGCAGACACAAACTGGGCCCGGTGCAGCCAATCACAAATCATTAAACTCACCGTGTCTGCAGATGTCCTGAGAAGAAACGCACACCTCAGAGCGCTGGGCCTGTAACGGCCCTGACAATGATGTTTACCCCGCAGTCGATAATGATGGAGAGTGGCGAGATTTTCACAAACTCATAACGAGAAAAACAAAGACGGGAACACACACACAGACTCCCTGTTAGTTCTGCAGGGAGCCATCAATCAAAGATTCTGAATGACAGCACACACACACTGGCAGCATTGATTTGAGCTGCTCTGGCTTCGTTGTGTTCTGTGATTTAGGAGCAGTGTGAGACCTCCTGCCTCCTGCCTGCACCTCCTCTGACTGCTGATGCTGGAGCTCAGCACAGCTCTAACTCACTCAATGGATCAACCTGCTCTGTGTGTAGGTTTCATGGACATCCATCTCTTCGGAGCGTCTCTAAGAGCCCGTCATGTGACTTCTTGTGTGATGAAGACTGCGCTCTTTGGGCTGCTCATGTCTGTGCTCTTTTTGGTACTCTTCCACGTCTGCCACGTCTATTCAGCTCTGCGCAGTTTTAAATGAGCTCCACATGCTGGTTAACTCTTCCTCATCTCACATGCTCTCTGGCCTGAAGTTAGTCTGTGTGCTTCTTCCTGTTAGCAATGGCTGACAGGAAGAAGCGATCCGGTGCTTATAATGTTGTTTAGAGGGTCTGCGAACTGCCGAGCACCTACTCTTCTCTGACTTCACTTGATTTCAGTGGGGCTCACTCAGACTGACAAACGAACATCTGGCTACTGATGTTTCGGAGCTGTTCAGCTGCCATCTTCTGTGAGAGGAAATCCCAAAGTTAAGCAGGCTGGCTGAGAGTAACAGGTGTCAGACAGAAAGCAACTTCTTTAAAAAAGTCTGGAGATACACATGACTCTGCTATGATTTCACAGCACTCCATAAACAGAAAACTGGTTAGCAGCCAGAGTTTATGAAAAATGAGGAGACTCCAGATGTGTCGACTCCTCTGACCTCCTCCAGTGAGAGTCTGGAGCTGCAGTAAAACAGGCCCAGGCACTTTGGCAAACACTGGATCAGGTCCATTAGACTAATGAGTCTAATGGACCTGACGATGCCAGGCAATCCGGCTGGAGACCAGGTCCAGGATCTCTGCTTCCTTCTCTCTAAGGCTGGATCCACTTGAGCTCCTCTCCAAATGAAGCATTTGTTAAGTTGTGTCTGTAGGATGACCAGCTGGCCTTCAGACTATTAGAGCGCTGCTGCCTGAACATTTTGGTCGAATCAGTGCGTTTCAGGATGACATACTTTATTTCACAGCTCAGTGATTTTCGGACAGTTTCTCAAAACTAAGTGAGAATTTCCTTTAACTTCAACCATCTACAGCGCTTTACACGGATCCCTGAAAGCATTAGAGACCACAGTTAAGATGTTATACTGACCGTGTGCTGGGACAGTGTGTCCACTCAGCTTTTGCATTAAGCTGTTTCAGATTCAGATCCACACAAGAACAAACACACAAGGATACAGCAGAGCTCTTTCTCATAAATTTTGGAAATGTTTGATATTTCACACACACACACACACACACACACACACACACACACACACACACACACACACACACACACAGCTTTCATCTCTCTCTCGCTCTCTCTCTCACACACACACACAGTATTTTTTTCTCTCGCGTTAATGATGGGACCGCTGAGATTCACCTGCTGAGCCACAGCTCTCCTTCATACAGGCAACTTTTGTAATAAGTACATGAAGCTCCTCCTCCTCGGACTTCTGCTGCCTGAGGAAAAAACAAAGAGACGTCCTGCGCGCTCCCTGTGGAGCCTAAAACAATTTGCTCCACCTGACGGGGGGGCGCGTGCCCGCCAGGGCTTACACACGGTCCGCGTGTCTCCATCTGATCCGAGAACTGCTCCATGACACGCCCCCTCAGAGAGAGAGAGAGAGGAGTGTGTGCGCCTCCCTTTCTCTCTCTCTGTGTGTGAGAGCGAGCCTCCTCAGCGCAGCTTCGAGTCTGTCCTCGCTGCTCCTCGCGCTGCTCCTCGCGCTCAGCTCTCGACATCAGGGGGACCGTTGGCGGGCAGAGCCTGGACAGAGCATGCGTGGCGGCCGCGTGTGTGCGCGTGGAGCGGGTCCGAGCGGCGAATCAAAGAGGAGAGCGACGCTCTGAGAGTTTTTCCCACTTTTACGCGTTTCTGTACACGCGCGGCACACGTGGACGTCCGTGACCCCGCCGCGTGGCACTGGTGCGTACGGCCCGTTCTTCGGGCTCCCCGGCTACCCCCTTCCCCCGCATGTCCTCCCGCGGCTCGGCCTGACCCCTCTCTGAGCGCGCGCACGGCTCTGGGAGCAGCATGGCGGCGGGAGTGGCCGCGTGGCTGCCGTTCGCACGCGCGGCGGCCATTGGCTGGATGCCGGTGGCCAGCACGCCCATGCCACTGCCGCCCCAGGAGAAGCGGCGCACGAAGGACGGGCTGCTGGTGCTAAACGTGAGCGGCACGAGGTTCCAGACATGGCGGGACACGCTGGAGCGCTACCCGGACACGCTGCTGGGCAGCACAGAGCGAGACTTCTTCTTCCACGAGGAGACCAACGAGTTCTTCTTTGACCGTGACCCGGACATCTTCCGTCACATCCTCAACTTTTACCGAACTGGGAAGCTGCATTACCCCCGTCAGGAGTGCATTGCGGCGTACGACGAGGAGCTGGCGTTCTTTGGCATCGTTCCAGAGATCATCGGGGACTGCTGCTATGAGGACTACAAGGACCGGCGGCGTGAGAACCAGGAGCGCATCCAGGACGATGAGGACATTGAACAGTCCAACGAGCCAGTGCCCGTTGACATGAGCTTCCGGGAGAGCATGTGGCGCGCCTTTGAGAATCCGCACACATCCACCATGGCTCTGGTTTTCTACTATGTCACCGGGTTCTTCATCGCAGTGTCGGTGCTCGCCAATGTGGTGGAGACGGTCCCGTGCGGTACCGCGCCCAACCGTGTCAAGGTGATGTCATGTGGTGAGCGGTACGAGCTGGCCTTCTTCTGCCTGGACACTGCGTGCGTCATGATCTTCACCGTGGAGTACCTGCTCCGCCTGCTGGTCGCTCCCAGTCGCTACAAGTTTGTGAAGAGCGTGATGAGCATCATCGACGTGGTGGCTATCATGCCGTACTACATCGGCCTGGTCATGACCGACAACGAGGACGTGAGTGGTGCCTTCGTCACACTACGCGTCTTCCGGGTGTTTCGGATTTTCAAGTTCTCGCGGCACTCTGCGGGACTTCGCATCCTGGGCTACACGCTGAAGAGCTGCGCCTCGGAACTCGGCTTCCTGCTCTTCTCGCTCACCATGGCCATCATCATCTTCGCCACTGTCATGTTCTACGCCGAGAAGGGCATGTCCGGGAGCAAGTTCACCAGCATCCCCGCAGCCTTCTGGTACACCATCGTCACCATGACGACCCTGGGGTAGGTGATGCTGACCATGTGTGTATGAAGTGGGTGGAGCTTCTTGTCCAAAAATGGGCGGAGCTAAGAGCGTGTTGGTGTTTGGTTTGAAGACATCAGTTTTCAGTGTTTAAGGGCAGCTGTCCGTGGTGCTGAAAAAGAGCTGCCGCTGTCTCAGTAAAAAGGACACTTGAGTCTCTATGATCACATGCCTCTGCTGCCTCCGTTTCAGAAAAAGAAAGAGTGAAGCTCAGCAGTAGGGTGTGAATCTGCAGGGGTGAGAATGCAGCTCGTTGTTAGCTTGAGTATGTAAACAGAAAGGCTTTGCAGGTTTACGTTAGTTTGGGTTAGTTACAGCTCGGTGATGCACACCTCTGTCAGTAATGGGACTGAGTTGTGGTGAGCACTCTGGAGTAGAAATCTTTCTCCTGTTTGTACCTCACAACCCACGTTTTACTGCTCCATCATGTTTTTCATGTTTTTTTCATAGGGGCCAAAAACTGTGTAGATGTGTTAGCGCCACCTGCAGATGATGTTAAAGCAAAGCATGTTTTAGATCAGCATACAGCTGCAGGAATGGTTCGATCTTCCTGAGAAGTAGTGAACACTGAATATTCAAAATATTAAAATCATGACTCGCCTCGCTGTGTGTCAGAAAACATTTGGAGCTTCAAGTTCTCTCTCTCTCTCTCTCACACACACACACACACACACACACACACACACACACACAGATCTGTGGTTTTGGAGGCATGTTCAGGTGTAACTGTGTTTTTTCAGGGTTATGAAGGTGGTTCATGTCTTACCAGTTACATCACCATAGTAACAGCAGATCATGAGGCTGAATGTTGATTGTTTGAATCAGCTGGAGAACTGAAAGTAGGACCAGATGCTCACTGTAATCACACACACACACACACACACACACACACACACACACACACACACACACACACACACACGAGCACTTGCTGCATTAGGATACTGTTTGACGTGTGAACCTCAGGTGAGGTCAGACCTTCTGATTGAGTTGTGTTCTCTGCTGTGAGAAAACTTCACAAGTTTGTGTCTGCGGAACATTTTTTTAGGTAGCTGCTGGTGCTGCAGGTGTGTTTTCCTGCCTTGTTGAACTCCCTGCAGATGCTCTTAAATCCTGCTCCAGGAACCAAACTGTCCAAGGACCTGCAGCACCATACATGATTTGGGTGTGAGTTTGTGATTTTTCTGTCGGCACAGACACAACACGGCACAAACACACATGTATTATTTAGTCACATGACCTGCTGCTGCTCGTGAACATAAGAGTGGGCTCGGTTCTCGCTGCTTCCCATGCCTCAGTGGAAAACGTAAAAGGCTCATTTTCAGTCTCTGAATTAATAAAAAAATTAAAGGGAATTGTGTAAATGTTGGAAACGTTTCTTCATAAAAGCATAAATGTGGAAAAATGTTCCCTCACTCAGTTGTGTAATTTCTTTAAACCGGTGTAATCTGCGTGATTCACGCGGAATTGCTGACGTCCAGCTTTTTTCACAGTGTCTCAGACGGCATCAAACTTATTAATATTTTCAGGAAATTACAGACAGAGTCTGCTGGGATCAAAACCTCGGCACGCCTCATATTTGAACTGGATTCAGTCAGAGGCTACCTCCTCGTCACATATCATCTCTGGCTGTTCAGGATCGTGTCGTTTAGTGATGAGGACACAGCGCAGCTGGAAGAGGATAGCGGCAGAAAGGCCAGGTTACTCAGTGATGTAACAGACTGTTGTGTGATTGCCTTATAGAATAAACTCTGGAATTAAAGTGTTGTCTGTAGAAACAGCAGAGATTAGAGGAGAGGAGTCACCTGGCTGTCACATAATCACTCTGTGTCCTTTCATATTTACTTTCAGACCCTTAGATTCAGTCTTCACATCCTGAAGACTTCATTTCACCTCCAGCTTCTTAAAGTCACGCTGCCACTGAGCTGATGCTCAGCTCCATTCGGAGAGAAATACTTCCTCCTGCATGATGTTTCACGTGTTTTTCTTGCTTTTGTTCCAGATCTACTTTCAGCCACAAATCATCTGTCAGGACTCATCAAGCTGCTATCAACAGAAACAGGAGAGCCTTCTGCAGCTGTTTATGAACCTGAAGAAGTCATTTTGGATAGATATTAAATAATAATTTATGAAGATTAAAACAGAGCTAGTGAAACAAGAGTGATTGTCATGATGCTAGAATTTCAAACACGTTGACCCCATCCTGCAGACGGTGTCTGTCTGTCTGCTCTCCAGGCCTGAGACCGTCTGATTAGCTGCTCTGCTCCAGGTTTCACTCGTTATTTGCTCCAATTGATTCTCCACCCTCTGGACTCTCTGCTCAGTTCAGCTACGTCCCTGTGCTGCTCTGCACAGCAGCACCCCACGCACATCTCCACATGTTCGTAAACAACTCTGTCCCTGATCAAAGTGCCAGCTGTGATCTGATCAGCTGCTATAATTATTTATCTTTATCTAACTAAAGCTGCTAATTGCTACAGTAATGATAACAGGTGGCAAAATGTAACTGCTAGTAGTTAAACAGCTAATGCTAATGTGCTCTGGCCAGGTTACTATTTATAATGAGTGTAAAGTATTCCACTGTTGTTGAAACAGGAGGTTTACTGACCTCTGACCTTCCTCTTAAAGTGTTCAGTGTTATTAATGTTATCTACTTTAGCTGTTGTTGAGGCAGGATCTGTGTGTGTGTGTCAGAAGGAGGCAAAAACAACTATTGTATCTTCATTCAGCAGTAATTTTAGTATTGATTAATGTCTGAGTATATGCTGTATATATCTATATATATCTATATATATTTATATTTATATATATATTTTTTTTTTTTTTAATTTTTGACACTACCGTTTTGGTGTGAGGTGAACCCTCGTTTCCTGGATGAAAGTCTTGAGACTTTCTGAGGTCATTGTTAGAGAGAAACCTTCAAAGGAGGTTGAAAGCAGTTTAGCTGTTTGCTGCAGAAAATCAGGATTCAAGATTCAAGGTCTTTATTGTCAATACAACAATATGCACAGTATACAGCGTACTGAAATGCTGTTTCAGCCCAAGTCCCCCATGGTGCATTTATAAGAATATAAAAAATATATTTTTGAGAGATATAAAAGTAGGAAATACAAATAAATAATAACTCGCTAAATTTGGGTAAAATTAGGAGATAAAAAGCTACTACTAACTATCTATGTATTACTAACTATGTACAATAAACAAAGACAGGACAGAGACAATACAAAGTGGATTGTGCAGTAGCTTAAAATCCAAACTTGCAGTAGAAGGAATTTTACCAGCTCTTCTGCAGAACAACCTCCTCTGTTTGAACTGTTTTTTGCAGTCAGCTGTGGATCAGGGATTCGATTCTGACTCCTCACAGTGCAATAAGTTGATCCCAGAGAGGAGACCTGGATGCAGGTGTGACTGATTGCTGACTGTCCGACTGTCGCTTAGACTCTGACCTCCTTCACGGCTGTTTTTACTGCCACACTTCCATCCCGGCTGTCTCTTCTTCTCCGCTCTCTGTGGGATGATAAGTCGTTAATGCTGCTAATTAAATTAATGCATTAGGCGCTCAGAACACACACACTGTGATTATTCTTAATGGGCTCTGTAATGAAGCCACCTAGAGGAGCAGCCAAGCAGAAAAGATGGTTTGTGTAGTCAGAAGAGAGTTCAGTTCATCCCAAAATGCTGCTCCTGTGTAATCTGGAAATGACCGCTTTAATGACACTCTGAGGCTGGGGGGTGATTATTTTGGATGACAGACAATTAGAGCCGAAAAGAAGAGGAAGCTGATGAAGAGGCTTATTAGGTGAAGTGGTGGGATTTGCATTTTAGTGGTGATGAGGCTTTTCCCAAAAACTGCAGGAGCTGCAGTGAAGAGGAAAAAGCTCCTTTGTTATGACTCTCATGAATTCACTTCCTGTTCTGTTGATCATTAGAGTCATTTAAACGACCTTGTTCCCTCTGGAGGGGGTGGGGCCACGGCTTTTTGAGGCACGTTGTTGGAGTTCATGTGTTTGGGTTTTTTTAGTTAGACTGAAGCAAAAAATAAAAACATCTGTGTGCTGTGGGGTTTTTTCGTTACATATGTTTAAACATTTATTCAGCTTCAGGTGCACATCCAGTCATTCTGAAATATGACAGCAACCCCTCAGATCACAAAAGAGCTTTGGCGGTTACTCCCATTCAGCTTTCACTGTTTACTGCTGCTGCCAGATGACAGCTGGACTTTGGGCTTCACTTGGCTTCCTGGTACCCTGTGAGATCCTGGACATGTGTCAGCTGGACACTTTCCAAATACAACTTCAGACTGCAACAAGAAAGATCAGCAGAGTTACTTCATTAACCATCAAATTCACAGCTTTCTTAAAAACATATTCTCGATTTGCATCAAACTCTGTAGATCTGATGTTTTCTGCCTAAACCAGCAAACACCACGTTACTAACCAGAAGCTCTAGACGTGTGCTGCTCTCTGAGATCTGTAAACTCTGTGAAATAAAGTCAGTGTCCTTCTGTTACACTTAAATCTGCTTTTTCAGAGCAGACGGATAACCTCCGTATTCTACACGTGTTCGTGTTCACGATGGGTAGCAGTGATCTGACTGAACACAAGCTCGGCTCTCCCACCAAATTTTTCCTTCCAAAGGTTCGGCTGCAGGATCAGAGGCTATTTCCTCTTCCTCCTCCATCCTTCACTCCCTCAGGAGGGCCGCTCCCTGCTAGCCTCCTCCTCGCCTCACTCTTTGTGACGAGTCAGCCAAAACCAAATGGAAAACAATTTAGCGGAGTCGTGGCTTTGCCTTTTAGACACCAGAAATGAAATAATAGGCCGAGTGTCGGGGCTCATTGATCTGGAGCTGGCTGTGAATATCAATGACGAAGAGATAAATACACTGCTGCCCAGCTGCACACACACACACACACACGCACACACACACACACACACACACACACACACACGCACGCACGCACGCACGCACACACACACACACACACACACACACACACACGGTCCTTCAGCTGCAGGAGAAAGCTCCTTTTATTTAAAGAAACAGCAGCTTCAGTCAGAGCAGATGAAAGATAAACACACCCCTGAGATCTCTGCTCAGCACACACACTTCTCCCTCCTCTTCCTTATTTTTCTCTCGAAATTGTGGGATTACAGAGCAGCAAACGTCAGCAGAAAGGTGACATGGACTCTACGAATGAATCATGGCGCGGCAGATAGAAATAAGTGGCCGTTTGATGCCCTGTTTGTTGCGTAAAGATGCAGACAAATCATCAGCGACTGCAGCTTCAGATTTATCAGCCCATCTTAAACTAAAACAAGCAAACCGACATCACTGCTGTCTTTTTACTGGAAATTTAACTGAATCCAACCAGCCAATAATATCCATGCAGATTGATCAGTGATCAGCTGCTGATAATCACTAATTAATTGGAGATCTGTTGGAGCCCTGATCTGGTGGCCCCAAGGTACTAAAAACATCGAGAGAAAACAGAATACTCTTTGGATTCAGGAGACAGATGCTCTTCTGCCGCAGTCATGTGACAGGCTCTGTCACCTCACAGGTCACGTGTCCAGCAGGCACACACAGGTGAGCTGTGATCCTCTGGAGGACAGGAGATGAGATCAGAGAGCAAAGGTGTTGAGAGGAAACTTGACTCTGATCCAGCAGGAGGAGGAAAGTTTTCTTAAAGCTCAAACGTAGCTTCAGAATCAGTGTGTGCTGACACCGAGGCTAAACCCTGTGATTTAAGGGCGTCTGAGATGTATGTCACCTCGTTCATGTCTGAAAGAAAAAACAGTGCAGAACTTCAGCAGCCTCACTCAGAGACCTTTCTGAACATCACACGATTCTATCATGTCCTGAAATGTGACACCTGAGCAGGGACAGAAGCAGAGTCTGACTGTGGTTGTACAGGGTGGGCCATTTATATGGATACACCGTAATAAAATGGGAATGGTTGGTGATATTAAAGTCCTGTTTGTGGCACATTAGTATATGTGAGGGGGCAAACTCCTCAAGATGGGTGGTGACCATGGTGGCCATTTAGAAGTCGGCCATCTTGGATACAACTTTTGTTTTTTCAATAGGAAGAGGGTCATGTGACACATCAAACTTATTGGTAATGTCACAAGAAAAACAATAGTGTGCTTGGTTTCAACGTAACTTTATTCTTTCATGAGTTATTTCCAAGTTTCTCTTTGTTCACAGCCATTGACATGTCGAAGAGGTTAACACATGAGGAGCGGATCGAAATTGTGTTGATATCTAGTGAACGCAGTAACCGGGTCATTGCAGCAGATACACCCTACGAGACCACCCATTGCCCATGCTACAGTTAGCAAACTGCTTGCTAACTTTCGCCAGACTGGTTCAGTGTTGGATTTGCCAAAATGTGGACGCAAGAAAACTGTCACTAATGAAGAAACATCAGTGGCTGTTCTAGCTTCATTCAGCAAGAGCCCACAGCATAGCACTCGCCGCATGTCACTGAGACTGGCATTAGTCGAACATCCCTTTGGCGGAT
Source organism: Copadichromis virginalis (assembly GCF_057382275.1). Taxonomy (NCBI): domain Eukaryota; kingdom Metazoa; phylum Chordata; class Actinopteri; order Cichliformes; family Cichlidae; genus Copadichromis; species Copadichromis virginalis. Next base: position 17,588,067 of record NC_140634.1, read on the forward strand.
ATTAGCTACTCACAAATGGCACCCTTACAAACTCCAGCTACTGCAGCATCTCAACGAGGATAACCCAGATCGGTGCACAGAATTTGCAGAATGGGCAAAACAAAAATTGGAACAGGACCCTCAGTTCACGCAGAAGATTTTGTTCAGTGATGAGGCAAACTTTTATGTGAATGGTGAAGTTAACAAACAAAACCACTGCTATTGGACTGACACTAACCCACATTGGATGGATCCCTCCAAGACTGTTGGAACAACAAAAGTGATGGGTTGGTGTGGTATATGGGGTACAACGATAGTGGGTCCATTCTTCATCAATGGAAACCTCAAGGCCACTGGATATTTGAAATTGCTACATGATGATGTGTTTCCCTCTTTATGCACTGAAGCTGGCACGTTCCCTGAGTTTTTCCAGCAAGATGGTGCACCACCACATTATGGGTGCCAGTTTCCTGGAAAGTGGATTGGTCGTCGTGGGCCAGTTGAATGGCCCCCAAGGTCTCCCGATCTGACCCCCTTAGACTTTTATCTTTGGGGTCATCTGAAGGCAATTGTCTATGGTGTGAAGATACGAGATGTGCAGCACCTGAAACTACAGATACCGGATGCCTGTGCTGGCATTTCTCCTGCGGTGTTGCTATCAGTGTGTGAAGAGTGGGAGAAGAGGGTTGCATTGACAATCCAACACAATGGGCAGCACATTGAACACATTCTATAAGTGGTTAGAAACTTGTAAATAACTCATGAAAGAATAAAATTACGTTGAAACCAAGCACACCATTGTTTTTCTTGTGACATTACCAATAAGTTTGATGTGTCACATGACCCTCTTCCTATTGAAAAAACAAAAGTTGTATCCAAGATGGCCGACTTCTAAATGGCCACCATGGTCACCACCCATCTTGAGGAGTTTGCCTCCTCACATATACTAATGTGCCACAAACAGGACTTTAATATCACCAACCATTCCCATGTTATTACGGTGTATCCATATAAATGGCCCACCCTGTAGTTTAATGTGTCACACTGAGCCTGTGTGAGGGATTTCTAGTCTTATCTATTAATTATGCGTGAGCCATGATGATTTTTCTCTCTTGATTTTGGCTTTAAGATGTTTTTGATTCAACACAGAGTGAGAAGCGCAGTCAGCGCTGAACAGCAGATCAGTTTATCCTTGAACCACTGCCGCTTGCGTGGTCCACTCCGTGTGCGGAAACCACATGTAACTCTGCTTTTCAGAGACATTTTTAAAGTTTGTCGTCCCCGGCAGGAAGCCAGCGCGAGCCATGGTGCTGTGAAGTGAGACTATTGTGAGTCTGGCTGACACTCTGGGTTTGTTCGTGGGATTTGTGGAAGAAACGCCGACTGAGCCGTTAAGAATCCGTCAGCAGCAGAACAAACATAGAGACTTTCTGCTCTGAAGGCTTTACATTAAACTTTCACAGTGCTCCCCTCCACTCTCTCTGTCCGGCTCAGAGCTCACTCTCCTCTGTGTCAACACACCTCTGCCTGGACGCGCTCAGTCTGTTCTCTCACTGTCTCAGGGCCATTAGTCAGAGGTCCTGCAGTTTGTGGTCATCACACAAATGTGCATAACAGAGGTGGGACCAAGTCATTGTTTTGCAAGTCTCAAGTAAGTCTCAAGTCTTTATCCTCAAGTCTCAAGTCAAGTCTCAAGTAATGTCAGGCAAGTCAGAGTCGAGTCTCAAGTCACTGGTGTAAAAGTCCAAGTAAAGTCACAAGTCTGAAACTTTGAATTTCAAGTCCTTTCGAGTCTTTAAAAAAAAACAAACGAAAAAAATAATGTTGCAGTTATATGCTAAATGTAAATATTAGACCATGTAATTTTAAAATCTGTGTTTTTCTCAACACATGACAAAATAGTGAACTTAGAAAATATACACAAATTGTGAAATTGCACCTCTTTAAAATGCAGCTCAATTAAACCTAGCTCCAAGAATAATTTTCACCGACAGTTCTGAGATAAGCTGCATGTTATTCTTGGATGCGGTTGTAGGACCAGCTTTAAAATCGCATGACAAAAATATCATACACATTAAAAAAAACTGTATCACCAACGTAGCCTGGACAACATTTGCTAGTTAGATGAAGTCAGCTATCTCATTGTAGCATATTTATATGCATATTTATAATTATACGCTTCTTGGAGTGAGTGCATACACTCATGAAGTTTAGTAACTTCAGGTCACTGCAACAAGCCCAGGTACAGTTTACCGACGGATGGGTACAGGACCTTGAAATGCACCGTGTAGAACGAAAGACCATCGTACGTATCATAAGTTTACCAGTCTCACAAATTGTCGTCATAAATACACATTCCTTAACCGTTTATTAATAGGACCTTTGAGCTCAACGGTAATTAATTAGTAGTGGAAATAATTTCTGGTAGCATCACAGAAATGTAGCAGTGACAATAATATTGTATGCTGTAATCGTACTGGGCAATTAGTGATACAAAAAACCTGTTTTATCCTGTGAATAAAAGTATATGTTTTTGTCAGTGTACCATGGTAATAACAGAAGCGAAACGCAATATTGTGTCAGGACAATTCACTATTTATGCACAATAAATAAAGGAGCATAGCGCGACAATTTCTGTTCAGCACCAGACTTGCTTGTAACCTATATCACTAATTATGTTATGAAAATGACGTATTAACTACTAAAAACACTGACCTTCGTGGAAATGCTTGGAGCAGACTAACCTGTGAGCTGGAGTGTTCTGGGACGTTATATTTGATCTTTGAATGGCTGCAATCCAGGCCACCCGTCGCCGTTTGTTACTTCGGAAACATGGCTCGAACAATTTCTCTTCAACGACGTAATCCGATAACAACCGATCTCTTTACCCGTCGGCTTCCCGTGGCTGTCATGAGACCGGCTATTGCAGTTAATAATACAACGGCTTCTTGACATTTTTGTGTTTCTTTTTATCGCTGTATAACTGATTTTAATTGAAAGCCTGCGTGCGCTAGTACCGCTTGCCACGAGTTCCCAGAATCCTTTGCGGTTCTACCCGTGAATGACGTCACATTTTCAATCTCTATATAATATGCATGTTAAATTTTATATTTGGGGTAAAATATCAAGTCTTTTCAAGTGAACCGGTTCAAGTCCAATTCAAGTCCCAAGTCATTGGTGTAAAAGTCCAAGTCAAGTCACAAGTCTTAGAACATTTTTTCAAGTCAAGTCTAAAGTCATAAAATTAATGACTCGAGTCTGACTCGAGTCCAAGTCATGTGACTCGAGTCCACACCTCTGGTGCATAATGCATTTCACTTCCTCTTTCAATGATGGAGTCCACAGTTCACTGCTGTGCAGTCAAATGGCTTCTACTGTCCCTTTATGGGTTAAATCACAGCCTCATAGGTCCTGCCAAGGAGCCTAGAGTCCGTGGCAGAGAGTCAGTTTGAAACCACCAGGAACTGCAACACAGAAATGAGAAAAGAACCGGAAAAGATGTAAAATGAGCGCAAAGAGGTGCAGCACAACCAATAACAAAAAGAGAAGTGGAACAAAGTGGTGCTTTTATGTTTCTTACACCATGACAGCTTTATTGGTCAGACAAATCAGAGTGTTATAGATGTCTGAAATCATTCACCCGTAGAATCAATGCGACTGGTTTTCTTGTTTTGTTTCCCTCATGTACACCCTGTGATCAAATGTTTATCTGTGAAAGGATCTGATGAGACAAACAGGGTCATCAGGAGATGATTTGAGCTGCGAGTGGAACCACAGCTCAGGCGTGGGTTAATTTTTTGTTTTTGTCCTGTGACGAGCGGCGCTGTGGGAAAGGCAGAGAAAAGGATTTAAAAAGGTGAAATTAAATGAAAAAGCCACAGCAGGAGAATACAAATCACAGCACGGAGCAGGATATGAATAAATGCTCTCAAATTTAATTTCACAAGCACAGCAGCTAACAGAGAAGTTCAGATTTAAAGAGGCTGGAGCAGAGCTGCAGGTCTGTGAGTCTAACTCACCCACAGGAAGTCCATCATGTCACTGCTTTCTTGGACAGACTGAATCTCGAGGAAGCGTTAAAGTTTCTCCCTGTGGGCCAAAACTACGATAATGCCAGTGGAAACAAGAAAAACAACCCAACCATCAATGTCCAGCAGGGGCAGCAGTGAGTCAGTCCCCATAGACACTCATGTTAAAGCAGAAATAAACATGTTTACATAGGGGTGGGTTTAAAAAATAGTTTTTCAGATTTAAATCAATTTTAGCTTGAAAAAAGTGATATTGTTTCATTAAATCCTGAATTGATTTTTAAATATGAATGTATTTTGCTTGAAACACCAGAATCTCAGGTTAAAGCTCACAAAACTATTTCAACAACCACTATACAACTAAACCAGCAAATGAGTGCAGGTAAATGGATTCCGTACAAAAATTTAAACACAAAGCATGGATCGTTCAGCCGATGGCACATACACAGACACGCCGTCGGGGCTGAAACCCGACATCTCACAGATTCTGAAGCTGCAGGTTTTGTCACTCTCTTACCAAAATTCACTGAACCAGCAGCAAAAGAAGATCAAAATTACGCTTCACGTTTGATAAACATCATTATTGATTACCTCTTACTTTTGCTGTTTTGCTTCCACCATGATAAAATCACACTTCTTGCACAGCTTTTTCTCTCAGTGTCCTTCAAGAACAGTTTCCCATCTCAAATCTAAGTTTTCTGCATAATACATTTGCTTATTACGCACTGGTCTACTGTTGTGTACAGTGTTGTCGGGAGCTGGTTTGTCGACCTCCGACAAAGCCTAATTTCTGCTGTTCAATACTGAGGAAATTTTAACTTTTTTAAATTATGCAAAATTGCAAAACGCTTAGCTCTGTCTCTAATAAAACTGCTGTAACTTTGCTCAGCTTCGGGTAATGTTCTTCAGCCCTATGTTGATTCATGGTTTTCTTCAGATTTTGATAGATATATAAATATGGACGTGTACTGATGCATGATAAGAATTGTAATATTTCTGACTGATTGAATCGAATCGAATAGTTTATAGAAATCAGTGACGACACACAGCCCTACCCAAACAGCCTCTGTCACCATGATATCAACATTACAGTAGACCGCTCTCCATCCAGTACGGTGCTGTGTTGCTGACGTGAGTGGGGGTAGGCATTACACAGCAGAGACACAGCACTGCTTTGCCCACATTGCAAAAACATGTCCCCCTTCAGAACAACCTTTCATGACTCGCCTGTTTAAATCAGATAAAGTTAAAAGTTCCAGTCGATGCAAACCTAAACTGAGCCCTCCCACATCACACAAGCTCCTCTCCCTACCTCTGTAAGAGTGCTGCCTGTTACCAGACCAGAAACCTGTGTGGTTGTGACATTGCAGCAGACAATCCCCAGAACACTCTACATGATGTTTCCGGACCAGTGTGTGTCCATTCTTTATTTACAGTCCGACTTATTCCCCCCCCCAAAGACCCAAAGACTAGACAACCTCTCAAGAAGACTTGAATCTCTTAAGGACGACAGGATGGACTCTGAAGCTGTTTCTGTGCTTCACTGCTCTCAGTGACTCATGACTCATGGGCTCTCAGTTCAGGGGTTTTACACTTTTATTGGTTCCTATCTATCTATTAGACTTGTAGTGAAGACCGCCTAAACCGAGACCAAGACCAGAGGGTATCGAGACCAAGACAAGACCAAGACCAAGTCGAGACGAGACCAAGACCGAGACAAAAAAGTATTTAAACTGCAGCCAGATGCTGCTTCGTTTACGGGTGTCTCACTTCAGACTCTGACTAAAAATTATCCTTCTTTATGTGTGCTCATGCTTGTGTGTGTGTATGTTCGCATGTGTTTGTGTCAAAGTTGCTATAAGGTGATTTTTAGCTGTGGTCCTCACACAGGTAAGAATAAAGGTGGAAATCTAAATCAGGCTCATAAAAGCAGAAGAACAATCTGCCTCACATCAGAAATGTTTGATTACCTTTGATTCATGGATTTGCTGTAAAAAATAAGAACTTTAGTGTCTGATCACGCAAATCGCTTGGCCCGTGGTTGATTAGAAGCAAAAAAAGTGAGAAAAGTGCTGAACACTGTAAGAAAAAGCAGCAGAAGACAAAGCAGAGGAGGAGGAGGAGGAGCAGTGCACTGATAACGTGAAGAAGAAGAAACTTTGTGTCCGTGATGAGCAGAAGAACAGAAATTGGCTGCTCTGATGCCTGCAGAAACACAAACAGGCGTTGAAGACGTCTGTTATCAGACTTAACAAGCTCAGGGCCGCCGGCCGGCCATCTCCACAGCAACTATTTTACCTGTGGCCTCAGCCTCGCTCTCTCTGTTCAGAGCAGCTCTAAGACTGAAGCTTTTTCATTCATTTGGTTATCTCCTCGTCGTTTTACTCAGAGATTTAGCTGTGTGACCCAAGGTCAACACAGGGAACCAAACCTGAACGAAAGCCCCCAAAAGTCAGTGTTACAGAAGTGAACCACACACCCACATGCAGTTTCAATGGTCTGGACCAGGAGTTAAAATCAAGTGCTCTTGTCTGAACACTGCGAGGCTCATTCGAAAGAGTAACACACACACATACAGAATCATAGATACACACTTGGTTTCTAAAGTGTGTCCCGACCTCCCACAAACACACTGAACCCGTTGGTAAGAAGAAAGCGAGCAGCAGGAGCCGTGATGTGCTCGACAACAGGACAGACATAATGGAGGCGCAGAGTAAAACACATATTTATGAGCTGATTTACAGCGTTAATGTGTTTCCTGCGTCTGTGACGAGGGTGGTAATGGATTTACAGTTGTGTTTGTGTGTCAGGGGAGTTTGACTTCTAATGAGAAAAACATCATAAAGAAGCGAGAACAGGCTGTTTCTCTTCTCCGCTATCAATCAAACACAGAGTTTGTCCTCAAACGGCCCATTTATGGAGCTTTATTGAGTTTTATTGAGATGTTCAGACCTCTGGGAGGAACTGAAGCTGTTTTTAATCTCAGAAAGGCAAACAAAGAAATGCTCGGTGGATTTAACTTTGTAGCAGTAGGGCTGTTCTGTGCTGATGGATCACAGAGTTGGTGCCTGAAGTTAAAAACAACCAGACACGTTTCAAATGTCACTTTGATCGAGAAAATCACAGTCTGTATATAACAGATGGATGTAGCCATTGTCATGTCACCCAGTGGCTTATGGAGCACTGGGTGGAGCACTGGGTGGAGCACCAACGCTGCTGCTTGTAATCAGTAACATCCAATCATAATTAGGGATGGGTATCGTTTAGGTTTTATCTGATACCAGTGCCAAACTGGTATTTTTGAAACGGTGCCGTTGCTTAAATGGTGCTCGCCTACTATACTTGGAAAGGTAAAATGATTGGCTAGAATCCAAAGTGTATGACATCTCAGGGGAAATAAAGCACCGAAATGTGCGCTGCTTTTTGGTCTGGTTACTACCGTTTATGTCAGAACCATACCGGTACCCATCCCTAATCATAATCCTCAAATTTCACTCACCAAAACTGGAGCTGAGATTATTTGGACGGTCTGTTGGTACAGTAACCTCATAGCAGCCATATTATTGGTCACATGATGCTATTATGCTCCAAAAGGCTCCAACAGCACAAAAACAGTTCAGAGGTCCAGTTCAGGGACTTCAGTTAGCTGAGGTAAAGCTGGGCAGACAGCTAGCAGCTAAAGCCGCCTGTGTCACCATCCACCTGTCAGTTAAAGAGGCCATGCCCTTAATAAGGCAAATTCAAAGCCTTAATACAATTTAAACAGGTGAGTTATAAAACATTCTCTCCTTGTACAGTTGCTATATTTGTCTCTGACTCCTGATATGAACCTCAGATAAACTGTTACAGTCTCCTTTTTTTCCTGTATATAAAACTGTGTCATCTGCATATAGAGATATTGTTCTTCTTCTCATTCTTCTCTTTTACTTCCTGTTATCGTTCTGCTGTAACAGAAGTTTAATACAGTTAGGAATATTATCCATAGAGCCCAGAACAGTTTGTGTGTCAGGCTGTAAACATGTTTTTTTCTGCTGTAAAGTTTAAACATGGGAGTCTGTGGGGACCGACTCACTCCTGGAGCCTCTCGTGGATGCTATATGAACTGCAGCTTTTAACAAGTTGATCTGCAAACTATTTTAGGAAACATTTAGTCAGAAATCCATTGGGAAAACAGAAATAATTCTTTGTTGCAGATAAAAGTTGATGGAAACATTCAGGGCAGAGAATGGCTGTGCTGATATAATGCTCAGTCTGCTCCTCAGGCCGATTACTTATTAATGCTCAGTCGTGGCACTGCTGCTGATGGAATTACAAACACATGAATGTGAGGAAGAACAGCAGGACACTAAACATTCCCATCAGTAAATTATTAAGGAGCCCAAAGCGTTTGAAAACCCCGAGCCGAATGGTCGCTTCGTTTGGAGCCAAACAGAAAATTAAAGGAGGAGCTGACAGCGGCTTTGTCGACATGTTTACCTCCCACCATTTCTGTCACAATAGAACCCAAAATAGAAGTGCCACTGTTAGTTCTACTTCTGCCACATACACAGTGTCCAAAGAAAACAATTCAAACAATGTGCAATGATTCACAGCAGGAGTGCACGACTTCATGCCTGAGAAGAAAACAGGAACACGAGCAAGAGAACTTGCTCAGGTGCCTCCAACATGGCAGTTGTGCTGATCATGGTTAACTGACAAAATCCAGCATGACTTCATGTTTGTGGTCAGGTGACCCGGTTTTGTTATGTAATGGCCCTGTAACCCTGGAAACGGCAGCCTTCAGTGGACATGGCTTCTGTTTGGAAAGAATAAAATGTATCTCTGTTAGAGTGAAACACATAGCATTGGGAAGAGTTTCAGTGAAAGGAAACTGACTTAGAGAAAACCCAGCTGCCAAACATCTGGCCCGTCACAGCGCGGCCGTCTGCTGTGGCTCTACTTCTATTTTTAGGTTTTTAATTTTTCCTTCTTCTGCAGCCAGGCTGGAATCTCAATAAAAACAAGATTACACTTGCTCATTTCCACTGAGAGCAGCAACAGATGATGCAGGCACTGAGGTCGCGGTGAGAGGACTGTGCTTACCGCCAATCAGTGTGTACGTGTGTGCACATGTGTGTGTGTGCGCATGTGTGTGTGTGTGTGTGTGTGTGTGTGTTGCAGTCAGTAAGAAGAAAAGAAGAAGCTTCAGCAGCAGCTGCTTTTGTATTTTTAGCCTCATTCAGACTCTAGCACCTCTTCAGATAAACATCACACACACACTCAGACACACGTGTGCGCGCACACACACACTGCTGCAGGCTCTGTTTTTAGTAGAATGGAGGTTTGATTTAACCTGTTTTCAGGTACCTGTGGGGTCAGAGGTCACACAGCTCTGATCTCAGAGATCTCATCATCATGGTGGCATTTCTTCTGCTGTCTCTGCAGTGCCTGTGAGCAGGTCTTTAGAAGCTGCTGTAGAGATCGATGGGACATAAAATCTCCATCAAATCTGATGAAAATCTTATAAAGGTTTAAAAATCCACTGCACGCGCTCACAACTTCATGATGTTACTGCTTCATTACTGAAGCCTGAGCTTGGACGTGATCAGGCTTGGGCTCCAGAGAAAACAGCGACCAGTACATTTCCCTACATCTTTACTGTGATAACGAGCACATACCGGCATGAGAAAAAACAGAGTATCCAAAATAAAGTGAAGCATTTGAAGACAGGTTTGGATGCTGAGCGGCAGATTTCTGATCTTGATTGTCATTGTGCTCTGGGAACATGATGTCCGATCCATCTTTACTTTATTCATTCTCATCACAGAACATACATACCAAGGGTCAGCCTCAGCGCACATCACCCAAAAAAAATTAAGGAGAAGAAATGAAAACATGTAGTAACGAGTCATTCGTGTCCCGATGAATTGGGGTGGCTGTGGCTCAGGTGGTAGAGCAGATCAGCTACTGATCGGAAGGTTGGTGGTTCAGTCCTTGGCTTCCCCAGTCTGCATGTAGAGTATCCTTGAGCAAGATACTAACTCCAAATTGCCCTCCGATGCGTTCATCGGAGTGTGAATGCAGGTTAGTTTGCACTTGTGTATAGAAGTGAATGGGCGAATGAGGCATGTTGTATACAGCGCTTTGAGTATTCCGGGAGAGTAGAAAAGCGCTATATAAGAATCAGTCGATTTACCAATGGAAATACAATTTCTATATAAAGGTTTACACTGTGCAGTAATGCTTCTCCATCTTATATTCATTTGCTCTCAACCTAAAATATGCAGACAGATGTTTCTGTCTTTGAACTTCAAATAACTCAAATGATCAACATCTGACATCACAAAGGCCCACAGCTAAACCACCTACACCAGATACAATCATCTGAACTACACCAGCATTCTTCCCTGCTTAAATATTCTATAAGTCATACACAGGTTTCTGTTAAACATGTCACAGTTAAAGGATTTCAGCTGACTTGCCGAGCCTCACACCAAACCACCTTCAGTTCAAACAGAAGTGATTGCTTAGCTAAGCATGAACTGAAATAATTCAGGTGTTAAAACCACAAACTGATTTTATTCAGGACCAAAAGTAAACCTGGAGCTTTTTGTCTGGTTGGTGTTTGACAGATCCATGTTTTCATGTGGAGCTCAACATGCTGAAGAACTTTCACTGTGATCCATCTGTTAGAGCTGGACTCGGTTATTTCCTCTGCAGATGTGGAAACTGAAACTGAGGATGAAGAGGAGGCTGCGTGAAAACAGCTGAAGGTGTGGAAATTTCAGGCTGTAAATTTATGTATCTCTGCATATGCAGCGAATGATAAGATCTGTGGAGTGGCAGGGGGAAACTCAGGAGCTTCACAGCAGTCCACATGAGGCTGGAAGCTCTGCTCCTGCGTTTGCTCCTGCTGTGGTTCACTGTTGATTTTTCCTCCTGATTAATTCAGACCTTCAACCTAAAAAAAAGAAATTCTGACTGTTATGACCTTTCAAACTATAGACCGATCTCTAAGCTTTCGTTCTTGTCCAAGATCCTGGAGAGACTAGTTCTCTCCCAACTCCAGGCGTACTTGGACACGAACAATATTGCTGAGAAATTTCAATCTGCCTTTAAGCCATTGCATAGCACTGAAACAGCGTTGGTTAGAGTTCTTAATGATATTCTTGTAATCACTGATACTGGACGCTCTATGGTCCTAGTTTTACTGGACCTCTCTTCGGCCTTTGATATGGTAGACCATAACATTTTATTACTAAGACTTGAGCACACTGTGGGTATTAGAGGCACTGCCCTCGACTGGTTTAAATCATACCTCGCTGATAGATCCTTATCAGTTCACTTAGGCACCTTCTCCTCTTCCTCCGCTCCGGTCTGTTGTGGTGTGCCTCAAGGATCAGTTTTAGGCCCTATTCTCTTCTCATTGTATTTGCTCCCTCTAGGCACAATCTTTGAAAAATACAATATCGCCTTCCACTGTTATGCCGATGACATACAGATCTATTTTGAACTTACTGACGACCTTGCTGTGTCCCTGCACTACTTTCAAGAATGCATGCGGGAGGTCAAAGAATGGTTCCTGAGTAATGTCCCTGTGTCCCTGCACTACTTTCAAGAATGCATGCGGGAGGTCAAAGAATGGTTCCTGAGTAATTCCCTCGTTTTAAATGATAAGAAGACTGAGATTGTGGTGTTCAACAGTAAAATCCCTCGTGCCCAACTCTGTGCTGCCCTGGGTTCCTTTGCTAGTTTTTCTTGTGACTATGTCAGTAACTTGGGTGTACTGCTGGATAGCTCGCTCAAACTCGATAAGCAAGTGTCTGCTGTAGTGAGATCTAGCTTCCACCAACTGCGCCTTATCTCTAAGGCTAGGCATTATATTCCGCATGAGGACCTGGAGAAGCTTATTCACGCTTTTGTGATCTCCAGGTTGGATTATTGTAACTCCTTGTACTATGGTCTTCCCTCTTCTCTTCTTCTTAAACTGCAAACAGTCCAAAATGCAGCAGCCCGCCTTTTGACTGGTACCAGGAAATTTTGCCATATTACCCCTGTCCTAGCTAGCCTGCATTGGCTGCCCATAAAGTACCGTATTCAATTTAAAATATTACTCCTTACTTTCAAAACTATTAATAAATTAGCGCCAAGTTATCTTAGTGAACTTCTCAAACCACATACTCCTGCTAGAACACTCAGATCTGCCACTCAACTACTTCTGACCCAACCCAGATCTCGACTGAAGTCCCGGGGTGACCGTGCGTTTGCTCTGGCTGCCCCGGTACTGTGGAATACCCTTCCTCTCGACCTCCGCGCATCTGACTCCATTGCACTGTTCAAATCACGATTAAAAACCCACTTATTCAATCTTGCCTTTCCCTCTAGTTAATATTTCTTTTATGATTTTATATCATGCACTTCTATGCTCATTTAAATTCTTGTTTGCTCTGTACCTGTTGCTTTCCTATGTATTAGTGACAGTTATCTGTTTGCATATTTAGTACTTGCTTTGGTCCTATTTCTATTATCCTCCTCCTATACTCTATTTTACTTGTTAAGCACCTTGGCATACCCTTGGTTTTTAAGTGTGCTTTATAAATAAAGTTTATTATTATTATTATTATCATCCATCAGTGTTAACAGGTCATTATATCACTCCAACAGCTGTGTGTGTGTGTGTGTGTGTGTGTGTGTGTGTGTGTGTGTGTGTGTGTGTGTGTTCGTGTTATATAATCCATTTGGCCCGGAGGGTAATTACAGCAGCAGGTGTGGATCTGAGAGGAGAGGCTCACCTTGTTTCTACATAATACCAGGATACAGTAACACACACACACACACTGATTGGTGTTCAGTATGTTTTTTGTTTTTTTTTGTGTTCAGTATGTTGCCCGAGGATATTTGAGTAAGAGACTTTTTTCCTTTAGACCTTTGAGGCTGTTTTAGGGTTATTGAAGAGAATGTAGGTGGTTTCTAGACACTTTCAGGTGGTTTGTAGTATTGACTGATGAAGATCTTGGTGTTCTTTTACAGGACGTTCTTGTGGTCCTGGAGGAGATTCTTGTGATTTTGATAATAGGCCTGTTCGTCTTCAGACTTAAGGGTCACCTACTGATCGGAAGGTTGGTTGTTCGGTCCTTGGTTCCTCCAGTCTGCATACCAAGTATCCTTGGGCAAGATACTAACCCTATTGGAATGTGAATGTCATTAGAAAGCACTCATTTTAGAGAAAGTGATAGGGTGAATGTGGCATGTTGTATAGAGCACTTTGAGTACTCTGGGAAAGTAGAACAGCGCTATATAAGTAATCAGTCCATTTACCATTCTGAGAGGGACTCCGTGGTGTTATACTCATTCAGTTAGCTTTACATCTATTTGTCACTGAAGAGGAAATGTAAACACACAGCAAGCTGCTTTAAAATGGAGGAGAGCAGTTAGTCCAAAGGTAAGGAGAGAGGAGGAAGCAGGAGGTGTGCGGTGATGATGAAAAAAGCATGGCACCTCCTCATGTTCCCTCCTTCAGTTGAGTAGTAAGCGGCAGAGACAGCACCCATCACTGGATTTAGGTTAGGTAATGATGTGATCAGCTGAGAGGAGCTGATTGGAGTGGTGGTGTTGATCAAACAGCTCAGCAGAAGCATCTCTGCACAGTTTCATGTTTACTCATGCAGCTGCTGTTTGTTCTGAGCGGGTGGGTGATGGACGGTGTGCTAACTGCCGCCGCCTGTTTTCCATTGTTTCTCTGGGCTTTGTATTGACCACTCTCGTGTAACCCACTAATCTGTTTCATGTGCCGCAGCAGCTACTGTTTGTTTCTACAGCAACAAGAAAGGAGCGCAGGTTCGAATCCCACAGTGATACTCAGTCTGCAGCCACACATTTCACCTCCTGTGGATTCTTCGAGTCGTCCTGCTGTTTTTACTTAATTTAATACTCAAATAACAGATGACAGCTCGGAGCTCGCCGCTAATCCGTTTAGAGTTAAAGTCTGCATAACAGCCACTGTTCTAAATGTCAGGAAGGTGATCTCAGTTCTCCTTATGAACCTCCTCACAGTCAGTCAGGGCCTCAGACATGTCACACTCGCACAGTAACGTTTCCCTTTGACAAAATTATTTAAGTTTAATTTCACAGAGATTCTTTGTGACTAAATCTGAGCCACATTATTTGGTCTGTGGTTGTTCTTGGATTTCATGAGTCAGAAAAAAATCTGTCTTTCGAGCGACGGCTGGCAGAGACAGCAGCTTAAATGTGCCTGTGACACACAGAAACAGAAACACAAATAAAACTCTCAAATGAGCTGAAACACGATTCAAGTGGGGAAAAAAAGTAGGTCGGGTGAAAAAAAAATCGTGACCCTGGTCTTTCAAAACATCTGGATGACATGAGAAAAATACACAAAAAGCAAAAAACACAAAGACCTATGTGCTCTCCTTCTGAGAATGGAGAATAGGTGTTTTAAAGAATGGGATCCTTTTGGAGATTCTAGAGGTCCTGATGAGGTTAACAAGGTTGTAGGGCTTTTGAGAAGGTCCTGTCAATGTAATAGGCCGTTCTGCTGGTCTTTAGAAGTTCTAGTGTGTATTTATGTGATTCCAGGAGATTCTAGCGGTCCAGAAGAGTTTTTTTGCTCCTTTAAGTATGACTTAACCATCTTTCAGAGGTAATTTATTAGGCTTTAAAATTCTTCAGGAGATTCAGATGATCCTGAAGTGGATTTTGTCACCAGGTTGTTGAGGATTTTTTATCCGGCTATGTTGGTCGGCACCACAGAGAAGGACTGTGGTGGTGGTGACGGGTTTATATAGATTTATGTGGTAGGACCTGAAGGTGTTCAGTTTACTTCCTGTTTAAGTGGCGCTGCTGGTGTGCAGTCGGACTTGCTATGACTGTTCACCGCTACACTTCTGTCAGCAAGACACCAGATGAGTTGACGCTATCAGGAAGAGAGGTGTTATTTCTCAAATATTTCAAATATTTCCATTGTCAGTGTGTTGCATGTTCCCAGCTTCATATTTACTGGTTGCTGTCTCGTTGCTGGTTGCTGTGTGAGTATTGCCAGTCTGTTTGCTGTGATTGTTGAGTTTCTTCACGCACTGTGTAATTGTTGGATATGTGTTTTGTTGCCGTGGATGATGGCAGGTGGCTTTGTCCTGCAGCCTCACAGCTGACTCGGAGTGTTGGATCATAATCTCTCTCCCTGGCCTTGTAAAACCAGGTGTCACATGTTTGGTGTTGTTGCACCTGTTAGTGAGTGTGCACAGAGCAGCCGAGCGTGAACTGTAAATGTGTCAGCGTGGAGGCCAGATGGTGCTGCTTGGAGATCGCCACCAAGGTGACCTGTGAGCTGCCGGGGCGCTCACCTGACAGCATCCATATTCATCAAACATACAGGAGCTGTCAGACTTGTGAGGAGGCCTGCTGACCGTCACTGGGACCTGTGAAACCCTTGACCCCTCAACCTTTGACCCTCTCAGGACTCGAACTGTCCCTACTGTCCAGAAATGTGTTTGAAAACAGCTTCTTGCTAGGAGAGATTTTGGGTGAGTGTGTTTGTCTGTTTGACGATTAAAAATAGATGGTAACCTCACAGCAGAAGCTAAAGTCATAAAAGATTAAATCATAAAAACACCTGAAGGCCTTTTTCCACTGAGCTCGTCCAGCAGACACAAACCAGCACAAAGACCAAACAAAGCTGCGAGTTACCGAGAAACCGTATGTTCAAGGCTTCTTTAGAAACGCTCCTCATTTTATAGTTTGATAAGGAAGTTGTTCCATTGTACAGCAGCTCAGTGCAGAGACGTTTTCAGGGCTAAAGTTCTACTTTGATTGTTGCTCTTCAAATACTCTTTTACAACTTGACTTCTGCTGGATGGTTGCAAACATACGTACAGATATCTTCACTATATCAGTGAACACCTGAGTCATCAGGTAACAGGTTTTTGGGTATCCAACTCCCAGCAGCATGAATAGTAAAAAACATATTTAATACAAACTTGAAGTTAACAAAAACCACAGAAACCAAACAGAAAAACTGTCACGGATTGCCAGGGCAAGCCGTGTGGAATGTAGGAAGGACCCAAAAGGCAGCAGCTCTGGTGCAGGTGAGTGTTTATTAACAGGGGTGGGTAAGTACAAACAGCGGTGGCGACAAAACATGAAACCTAAACTGGGTAAACTAATAAGACAAACCAGAACGAGGATGCAGGGAGGTCCGGAGAAATACATATGGGAAGACGCAGGGAGACCAAGGGGAAACAACACAGACGAACCAGCAATTACTAAGACAGAAAATACAACTTAAATACACTCAGAGAACACAGGGAGATTACACACAGGTGGGAAACACAGCTGGGAGTGATTAACATAACGAGACTAGGGAGGCAAACTGAAAACACTCACATAAGACGCAGACCTTCACAATAAAACAGGAACACACGGGCAGAACAGAGTAAACACTAAACAAAGGAAGAACAGAACCAAAATCGAAGAGAAAACACAAAATGCTGGGTCAAAAGGACCCAGGATCATGACATAAACCAACGACAGGAAGTCAACAAGAGAAACATGCAGGAATGAGACGGGGCAAAAGTGGTGAGGATAGGAAGGGACATAAAAAGACATTTTCCATCCAGGTCAAAGAAACGTGGTTAAAGACTGACGAGAGAGTTAATGACATCTCAACAGCAGCCAGAAGAGAATCGAACCTTCAAAATAGAACAGGAAGTAAGACAGATTGTTACACCGTGCCCGTTTCTCAATACTCAACTACACAAGTGTGCACTTGCTTTCTTGCTAGTATGTATTTTGTTCACGCGGAAGTCCGGACTTCCCGAGAACGCGAGAGAGCAGCTCGATCATTCTACAGTTGGAACAGCAGTGTACTTGATGACATCTCTGCTTCAGAGTTTTTAGGGCCATCTCCCTTAATTTAACTGATTATTTTTCCACCTAAGTCACCACAGATGATGCATGCTTGGTAGAACACCCCCGGGAATTTTTTTTTTTTTTTTTTTTTTTTTTTTTTTTGGCCTGTCCCGTTTGGCTCTTTTGCCATCAGAATTGTTGTCTAAGGGCAAAGAAAGATGCCCAACGGATTTACTTTACCAAACTGACCATCCCAGCCTTGCCGTAATGGTCCATTTGATTCACCTTTTATTGTTTATTTTATTTTCACTTACTGAATACGGGACAGACTTGACTGGGGGAAAGAAGGGGAGAAAGAAAGAAAAAGGGAAAGAGAAACAGCTGAGAAGAGGGACGGGGGAGAAGGGCAAAAGACAAAAACCAACAGAACGGGCAGAGAAAAAAAAAAAGCATATATCAATCACCTGGGTCACCTGCTGAGAAAGAAAAAGAAAGCAAGCAGAAGAGAACAAGAGTAATAGAATAAACAACATCACAATGATATATGGGAATATGACAGTAAATACTAAATGTTAAACATTATTGTGCAGCACATAAGATCAACAGAACACAGTGTGCTTTGAGGTAGGAGCCAAAAAGGGTGTAGTTTGTGTGTGTGATCACCCGTGTGTACACCTGTGAGCATGGACGCGCTTGTTTTTTGTTTTTTAAAAGGTTCCTTCATGTAATAATCTGCTAGAGGGTGTGGGGGGGCCACAGCCCCGTCCTCCAGGGCATGAAGCAGGTATGGAGGAGATCAAAACTCCAGACATCCAGAGGCCCCCAGAACACAAGAGACCAAGGAAGACCAACAGAGGGGCAGCTGCGCCACTGTTCCGGAAAGAGCTGAGGAGAGTCCCAGATGAGGGCTCACTCAGCAGCCGCGGAGCAGAAGCCAGGGGGAGTTGCAGTGACGCGCCCGTGAGCTCCGCCGGCAGCCAGCTGCGCCTGAGTGACCGAGCCCCAGGCCGAGAGGCCGGGGGCACCCCACCTCCGAAGTGGCCCGAGCGAGCCCCAGGCTCCAGGCCCCGATAAGCGGCCGCCAAGGAGTGAGCCGGTGTGTACCTGGACGCCCATCCCCGGACACAAAGAACCACCAACGCACCGATGTCTGAGGGGGTCCGCCACTGGCAGGGGAAGTGGTGGTAGGGGGAGATAGGCCTCCAAACCTTGGAGGGCCTGAGATGTCCCCAGAGAGGTGGCGCCTGACACCCAACCTGACATATAGACACAGACATACAGGCACACACAGATACAAACATCCATTCCCACCCTCATGCTCTCATATGCACTTACTCCACACTCAACCAACGTGGAGACAGACATAAAGAGACGTTGTACACACGATCACACTCCCCAAACGTACTCTACAAACCGGGTCTAGGTGCCCCCGCCCCTGGAGGGGGGAACTGCACCCAGACCCAGGTGGTGTTTCCCTTTTCCCTGCGGTGGGGGGAGGCAGACCGCCCCGACTCCGCAGCAGCAGGAAGGCTCCACACTCCAGACCGCAGTCGGACGGCCAACTCCTCCTAGTCCTAGCCCCCCTGCTCCAGCAGGTCGCAGAGAATGGGGGTGAGAGAAGACTCCAAACCTCCCTCCACCCGCTCATTGTAGTGTTGATGCATGTGTGTTTTAAGGTGCATTTAAAACCCAGGAGGGCTGGAACCCTGGGAATTTTAGCGTACTTGGCTTGATGCGTACTTTGAATTGGAACAGTACTTGGTTTACAACTGATGACGTATCACAAGTCCACGAGAACGCAAGTACACACAAGTACGTGTAGTGAGAAACAGCCAGTGAGAGGAAAGAGAAACAGGACAACCCTGAGCGCTGCTCAGTTAGCGTCTAAATTTTGGCAGCATATGAAGTGCATCTTTTCCTCTTCGTCTTTAATGTTTGAAGAATCTTGGCTGAGCTGCACAGAGACTCACTAAAACACTGAAAAACCATCATCAGTGTTCAATAAAATAAACCATGGACCCAAAACAGCACCCTGAGGAACTCCAACCCCCATGTTTGTGTCGTTTTTTCTGAGAAATCTCTTTAACCCTTTAGAGCCGATCGGAGCGGGAACGCTCTGTTATGCGTAACTATTTTTAAATCCCGGTAGCACTGCAACCACGTAAGCTAGCGCAAAAATTTTTTTTGCATATGAAACCGGAGGAGTTGTACTTACATATTGTGCCATCAGCTTGTCCTAGGTCACGGTTTCCTTCCACATAAAGCTTTGCAAAAACTGCATAAAAAGCGCTTGCAGGAACAAAAACATAATATTCCAGAAACACGCTTTGCCGGTCCGATCAGCTGTTCAAAACACTTCCTACGTTGGAATAGACATCAGCGCGAACTTTTGCATTTCCGCCATTACCTGGCCGAAACCGGAAGTGACGTCATTTTCGCGGAAATGTAGTCTTTTTTGCGATCAGGGCCTCAGGGCCTATACTGCTCTTTTTAAAAGTTATCTTTGACTTTATGACTTTCTGTGTCGTTTCTGGGATGCTTAGGACTCATATTGCACTGCTGGAAATAGTTTATTTTGATGCATATGCTGCTTTTTTGCAAATTTGCAGTATAATATTTATTTTCGTTTTTCCTGCAGTGTATAAAAATTGGTGTATTTCAAAAATAAAACTATGAAGACACTCAAAATAAATTTCCTGTGGTGGGAAACTATTTTGTGCAACTTTTTTGTATTTACAGTTTTGAGGGATAAGCCTCTTAAATTTCTCTAACTACAAATATATGTTAAAAAATCAAAAACGATTTTCAATTTTTTTGTAGTTTATTGCACTTTTTTGCAATTTATGTAATTACTATGCACTTAATGAATACATATTATTAAAATCTGGGCTATAATGGTTGTATTGATGTATAGCAAATTGAAATGCTCCCAAAAATGGCTCCGCAGCATGTAAAAATATAATATAAGCTCTGGCGGACTTGGTTCTATGGTAGGTCTTAAAGGGTTAAGGACAGATCTTCACTTTACAAGTGTCGTCTGTCCGAATATGCAGTGAGTCTTCACAAAGACAGTGCTGCCAGCACTCTCTCTCACACACAGTAACACTGAATATTACGCACACGACCTCCTGCACAGAGTCATTAACACTTGCATGGACACCTGACAGATGGCAGATCTGAGTCTGTCTAATCTTTAGAACAAACAGTGATGTGTGTGTTTGTTTCCAGCTGCCTTTGTGTTCACATTGTGCAGGTTTGTGTATTGAACCGAACTCTTTTCATTGGAATTTGTTCCATATTTAGATCATTTTAACATCTGGGCGATGTGCAGCTGTGCAGCGCTGACTCAACAGACAGATACTCTAACAGGTTTCAAAGCTGTCACAAGGTCATGTGCCACTGAGGGCTGCCAACACCGAGGACAATTCACCTTAAACCTTCACCCTGATAATCTGATTTCATGAACATGTAGTGACCCACCACTCACAAACATCCAGGTTTACTGGATAGGTTTGTACTGAATGGGTCAATTATCTGATTGAAAATATTTACCCGTAAATCACAGCTTCTATACTAACTCTGGACTGCTCATCACTTACCAAAACTGAAATTGTTGCATGCAATTTTGGATAATTAATGATAGCAAGAAATGAAACATAATGTTAACTATGATTTTGATATGCAAATGCATATTTACTGTAGTTAAGATATGAAGCCAAGTGGCATAAACTGCAGTTTTTAAATGTTCTTGTTGAGAAAGAAAACAGGGAAACAAAGAAAAAGAGAGTTTGTTGCTCCACAAAGAGCCAAGATAAAACTAATCTGAGCCGCAGAGTTTGTTTCCTGTGGTCCTGTAATAACTGAGTCCTGTTTTTATGTTCCTGCTTTATTTCCCCTGCTCCCGCAGTAAAAATCAGGTCGACGGCATGAAAACATTCATTTATCTGCAGATTCATACATGAACACAGAGAGAGTAGAAGAAACGAAGCTTCTGCTTTCACCCTGCTCTCAAATTATTATATGAGTCTCTGATGTCAGCGGAGTTTTGATGAGCACCCCGACTTCATTGCCTCCAATATTTTTACATCCCACAAACTAGGAGAAGGAGGAGCTCCTTTATTCTCAGCTCGTAGGATTTAAAAAACAAAAGGATGGAGGAAATTAAACGGGACGTGAAATGACAGAAATTACTTTACTGTGTGACACAGACTTAATAAAAACAAGAAGACTGTGCATGAAATATTAACAATGGTTAAAACAAATGACAGCAGTCAGAAGTGATAGCCCTATCCTGAAAGCTGTATCGTCATCACGTCACATCATGTCATAACATGCTGAACATGTAGCATTTTCAGAGGAAAATCAATCCAAACAAAGCTGCTGGTCACAGTCCTAAAACACAAAGTGAGGTTCGGGGATAATGACTTCAAGAAAACTGTTAAACTGTTACTCATACAGGACATTGTGGGCTAAAGTGCTTGAGCTGAAGGCAACTGAACTTTGTAAGTTCATGAAGGTGTGTCACTGTTCATCAGAGAGGCTTCTTCAGGTCATGTGAGCCTAATCACCCACATGATTGCAGGAACTGCCTCGCTTATGGGTCGATACCTGGGAATCTTCACCAGCTTCTAGAACTGAAGAAGTTTTCTGGATGAACCTGCAGTACAGTTACCTTCAAGTCAAGCACTTCTGATAAGTGTGCTGTTTGTCTTTTCATCACTGACCTCACGCTGAGGCTCAGTTTGGTCATGTTCTTCATTTACCTCTACCTTCAACTGCATGTGGTTCGCGTTGTCATCAGTTTCACACCCAGTGTTGTTGACCTTACATCCATACTGCATGCATCACACTCACGATATTTAGTCATACCTGAGCAGAACCTGTAACACCCATGAAACAGGATTCACTTTCCCACTTTACCCATCCATCCATACTAATCCCTTCTCAGTCCTCCTATAGAGCAAAATCATGTGACTCCAGTGTTGAGTACTGACAGGCAAACATGCAGCACTGACAGGTAAACCTTCATTAGAGTGCGTGCTGAAGGTCACAGGTTGAAGCATGTTTGATGAAATTCCCAGAATAAAGTGGTGAAGCTGAGATTTGTCAGCTTTCCCTGGAAGTTTTGTGCTTTTCAGAGTAGATATGGATGAATTTGGTTTCATGTCGTTTGCTGTTTTCACTTTTATCTTTCAGTGGAAGCTTTTTCTGAGTTCACCTTAACTGTGACAGCTTGTTTCTTGCCAATCAGGGTCCAGTATGAAGTTTCAAGGAGGAGACAGGAAACACAGTGAGAGTTATTATTGTTGGGATATTTTTATTGCTTAAACCCGTCTGAAGTGTTTTATTATCTAAACTTAGCAGTAGGTTAGAGCTTCTTTTAGAAATCTGTCAAAGCGTTTAATGTTGTCTCAGTGTTTCTGGTGCTCAGGGACCAGAACTCTTTGGTCTGTGATGAGTCTGATGACGTGGCCTGAAGCAGGGCTGGGCAGATTATCTGTGTTTTTGTTTACGTGACAGGGACAGCTTTTATTCTGAAAATCACTGAATGTATCTGACAACTGATGACAAAATCAAAACTATAAGTCTGTATGTTGGAGATTAGCTCATACCTGCCTCTGCGGCACCTCCAACTCTGACCTTTGACCCTCATCAATGTGAGAACAAATTGTCCCTGAGGCGGATTTAATGTTCGATAACCTTAGCGGGCTTTCCGGCAGCAGTCAACAGAGTCTGGGTGGAGCAGGACTTAAAGGATTGAGAGGAGGAGATGGAGGAGGAGGAAGGATCAAAGGTTTCACAGTTGAGCTGAAGCACAGACAGAGGCAGGAAAAAAGAGGATTAAAAAACGCTCCTCAACTCCTTGATCAGCTTTTAGTTTCTGCTTCCACATCTTCATCTGACTGACTCAGACTGAAAAAATGCTTTCACAGTGTAAACCTGCCGGCCGCCTGACCTCATGTCACGCCCTCAGCAGGACGTCGCCGTGGTGCACAGATGGTCCCGATTTAAAGAAGGTCTGTATAACACCATGACAAGGCTCGTTCTTACTCATTAGCCTGAAATTAAATAGATGTTTTCTCCATTTAGTCTCAGAAGAAACACGAGTCCGCTGAGCTGTGAATGCTGAGACTTCATCAGATCATTACATCCAGTTTAAAGGAAGCAGAGCTGCAGCCGTGACATAAACCTGCTGTGAGGGTTTAATATGCACCGAATGAAGTCCAGAATAATGAAACACGACGAAGGTCACAGCTGGATTCAGTCCTCAATACTTTTCATTTATCACGTTCATTTAAAAACACTCAGACAGAGGAGCTGTGTGAGCGCTGCTCACATCCACTCGAACACAAATATGTAATGAAATCTAATATTTCAGAGTTAGTTTCTTATTGCAGAAGGTCAAAGAAACACAGAGAGTTCAGTCATACAAGTAGAAAACAGATCAGAACTGAAGGCACTCAAACCGTGACCTTCACCACAAAACAGCATAGATTGTGAACACGGTGCAAAAATCAAGCCAAGCACAGGAAAAAAGCCCTCCTCAAAAAATCTGAGAGTAAATCCAAATGAATAACCCATTTCCCAGAATTTAAACTAATGATCAAGGGGTTCAAAAATAATTTTTTACTTATCTTTTATTTTAGAAAACCAGAATACTCAGGATGCCATAAATACACAGCCAGTAATCGTTCTTTAACCAGCACAGAAGACAGACAGAGGCTCTCTGTGGGCTCCGGGTCCTCATCACTGCATGTGTCATTCAGAAAACAAGAGAAAATGACCATGCTTTATAATAACCATCTCATCTAAACCATGAGCAATTGAATGTTATGTAACAGTGATCATTAATGATGTCTATAAATTGGTCTAAATGCAGTTTGAGGGGCTGGAAATGTCTTGATTCACTCTTTAGTTTTAAAGCTGGTGAGCTAATGCTGACATCTGATTCGTTATTTCCCCCTGAGAATGAAGATGGACTTGTATGAAAGTCATTACCATAAAACAGAACACAGTCCTAATATTATCAGAATGGAACTGTTAGCAGCTATGATCAAATATTACTACATATAATAAAATATTTTCTAACAAGGGTAGAAATGATTAGAATTTTAGACAAAATATAATTTTAATCATCGTCAGGGGTAAAATTGCTATAAATTAGGTCAATTAACATCTGTTTACAACCTTGTTTTTAATCCTGAGAATGTAAAATAGAAGATCATTTTGAAAAAGTCATAACAGAAACTAAGACATGATTAATCCCACAGAAAACACAAGAAAAACAAAAGCACTCGCAGGTTTTTTAAAGGAGCTACAACAGATGTTCAACACAAGAGCAAACCGTCCACCAAACGGAGGTCTAGGTTCACGGCTGTGTATTCTACAGCCTCTCTGATGACTTCCTTTAAAAATATGTCATAAATAAAACCTGAGTGTGATGAAGACAAGGCTCTGACTGTGAGGCCAATCTATCGATTACCTCTGCGGACTGATCGGTGTGTTTGTGAGATTAATGAAGCCATGGTGGGACCCGGGTGGGCATCACCCACTATCACTTTCCTCCTTCGATCAGAGCTCGATCGGCGCTGATTGGTTTTGTCCTGCAGGTAAAGACGAGAGAATTGCTGATATGATCGTCTAACAGAAAAATATTTCTTCCAGTTTTATTGATGCATTCACTGAAAGGCTGGAAAACACAACAGCACCTTCACGCTTTCTGTCAGCATGATCAGCTTCCACTGAATTATTGATCCTTTCTCAGGGACGCAGCAATATTCAGGGTTTTTCTGTTTACTCATTGAGCTTCTATCGTGTGGGGCTGCTGGTCCACACAAAGAAACCGGCTTTATAAAAGCAGAATGAGCTGTTCCAGCATTTCACCGCCACACTGAGTCACAGATGTTTGTGGGTCTGTGAGTGTTGTCTGAGAGCTTGGACTGAGTGGGTCTGTGTCTGTGTGCACTTACTGTCACAATAAGCACTCCTTTAATCTGACTTCATGCTGGGAGAATGTGACTGAAGCTAACGCTGCTTCATGTCAGGTAAAAAAGGTTTAGCGCCTGCTGGTCAATGTCTTTAATTAGAAAGGTGAAAATGATATCCGTTGCTCTGCGACATCTCAGTCTGTGCGACTGATCTAAACAGACTGAGGCCCGTGGTCGCCACAGGGAAATGTGTGGTTGGAGAGCGGTTGCTGAAGGTTGCAGGCAATTAGGGGCAACCGTTTGCCCAAAGCTGCACTTAAATTGCTTTGGTTGCCTGTATGTTGCATGAAGATGCTGACACTGCAAGTGTTCGCCTTCAGTGTAAAACCTCTGCCGTATCACTGCAGCCAGCACGCTTCACAGGGCACAGCTTCAGACTTTGGAAGCAGCGGTCTCTGGTTCATGTTGTACTTGATCACGCTTCACTACCACTCAGTGACGGCAGCCACCTGCTAATGACTGCAATCACAGGGAGGTTTGTGGTGCAGTGGCTGGGAACGGGCGCTCCTGACGGGCCTCCTGGCTTTGCTCAGAAACACTGATGAAGCCTAAACGAGTTCAGCTAAA
Organism: Copadichromis virginalis; assembly: GCF_057382275.1. NCBI lineage: Eukaryota > Metazoa > Chordata > Actinopteri > Cichliformes > Cichlidae > Copadichromis > Copadichromis virginalis. The sequence continues at coordinate 17,613,472 of NC_140634.1, forward strand.
CGTGGATTACATTTTTCAACAGGCAGCTGCTGAAGATCAGCTCAGTGTAGAAGAATATACCCCGACCCCTCATGTGCTAAGCTCCCCACCCTCTCTCTCTCTTGCCTCAGTCGGACCTCCTGGTTTCAGTTCTGTGAGAAACTTCTGGAGTTTTTCGCTGAGGGGATCCAAACTTTAACTGACTGAGCACAAAGAGTTTGAGCGCATGAATAAATCATTGTGTGCAGCAAGTTTGCAGGTGCTTTTACAGAAACTTTCAAAAACACACAAAAACTTCTTGTTGTGTTCAGAGTGGAGAAGAATTCCAGCCAGCGGCTCATTTTTAAAATCAATTATGTCTGCTGTGATGCTGCAACATGTGTTTCATGTTCTTCACGTCACGCAGCAGTCGATACAAACGTCTGCTGAGATAATGAGAGATAAACTTTTACTGTAGTGCTCTTTGAGAGGAGCTCGGCTCGCCTCACAGCTGCATGAAAAATACAACAAAAGACGCAGAAATAGTAGACACAGATCAAATCCACGCCTCAGAGCGCTCAGAGGTTTTCCTCCCAGCTGAAATAGATTACACATCATCGGTCGACAGTGACTCTGGGTCAGTGTTCCAGTTTCTCTTATGGACATGCAAAGAAAAGCTCACACTCTGATGTCATGAGCGTGAGTGCAGACAGATGTTCACGTTCTAACGTCACAAGACCTCAAAGTCGGTTTTAACCAAATGCGCTTTTTGTGACTGGATGGATACCCACAGCCAGGCTATCAGTGTGTATCCAGAGTGCGTGTGGGGACATCACACAGACTCAGCTGGTAATTAGTGCTGAGCAGGTGAAAGAAGGGCGTCTGTGAAGGGCCCACAGGAGGATCTTTGAGAGGTTCTTGTCTTCTCGGGAGCTTTTGTAATAAAAAAGGTCACTCTCTATGTGAAGTCACATTTTTCTGTCAGTAAGAGTTTCTGTCTGGGAGCAAAGTTACTTCAGTGTTTACAGCATTTTATATGTAGAAATAAAACATGAAAACACAGAGGCCCAACAGAGGACTCAGGCTATATAATAAACTGCTGTGTGTGTGTGTGTCTGTTGTTCTTCAGTCTCGTCTCTGATGAGTTGTTATGAAGAGGAAATATTACAGAGACCAGAGCAGTGTTGGTTTTGGCCCACTCTTACTCTGTGTGTGAATTTTGGATGATCAGAGGCGTCCTGATGTTACGGAGTACAAATCTTTACAGGTAAATTTAAGGCACACTCACTCGAACATGAGATATGTCCAGCTGTTACAGAGAGACCAAAGCAATACATAGAGGATGGAAAACAAAACAACATTACAAATTAGATATGAAAAATATTAGTAATATAATATAGTAGTAATAATAGTAATTCAGGTGTACTTCATATATTTTGTATAACAGGTCTGCTGCGACAGGCAGCAGAGTGCAGGACACACTGATGAAAGGAGAACCTTTAATGTACTGATGGAGTCCAAGGGCAGGAATAACACAACCCATTAATGGAGAACAGGACACACACACACACACACAATCAGGAGGCACATAAGGTGGAAGTAAAATGAACCTGTGAAGGGAAACAAAGAACCAGAAGATGATGATTAAACTGAAAAACATGAAGAAACAACAAACGCAACACAAACCAAACACCTGTCCAAACTTAAACCGTGACACCTGAGCTGATCCAGAACTCAGGATTACCACAGATTACAAGATAAACTCAGGATCAGTGTTGGTCAAGTTACTTGAAAAAAGTAATCAGTAACTAATTACTGATTACTTCCCCAAAAAGTAATCCCGTTACTTTACTGATTACTTATTTTCAAAAGTAATTAATTACTTAGTTACTTTTTAAAAACACAATTTACAACCTGAAGAGGTGATAAAGCGATAGATCTTTCAGCCCAATTCTACTTTTTCTACATAATCCATCATACAAAATGTAATCAAATGGAAAAGTATCTTTTTTTTAACTTGTTTTATCAGTTTTAATCTTTTAACTTTATGCATCAAGCAAAAATTTAATTATATGCAACATTCTCTGACATTTAAACCTATTTTCTACACATTCCAGCACATAAAATAAAATATTTTTTGTGTTTACACTCACTCTTTCAAACAGATGCAAGTAAAACACAGCAGAAAAAAATTAAGTCAAAGACTAGCGGTCCTTTTGCTCTATTTTCACCTGTAAAGCAGGAGTGGTGCAGGCGGAGGTTTACCCTGGTGCAGGTGTGCCGCGGTCAGTTAAAGAATCCGCGACTTTCTCTGTGAGTTTCCCATTACGTGGTTGCGCACTCGGTGCTTGCTTGGAAGTTTAGGGGGGTTTTTCGCTGTAAAAAGAAGTTTTCTTCCCACGCACGATGGACGCTAATGTTTTTGTCACTTTTTATGGAATCAAACTTAAAGTAAGGTCAGTACTTCCATGCTTTAAACGCTGCACGCTCATACTCTCTCCCACAATCGATATGTGATCCATTGTTGATCTGCACACAGCTGTTGTCACTAACGGCGCACTCGCTTACGTCACTGTCATGAGACATTCTCGCAAAGAATCACGGTTTTAGTAACGCAGTAACGCAGCGTTCCTACGGGAAAGTAACGGTAATCTAATTACCGTTTTTGCAATAGTAATCTCTTACTTTACTCGTTACTTGAAAAAAGTAATCAGATACTGCCCATCTCTGCTCAGGATTACTCAAATTTTAACCAGGAGAATCATTTGTCTATCTAAAATAACGTTTCATTTATTTTGAGCTACAAAAAAAACAAAACTGAAAGAACAGCCTGAACAGAAGGATCTGATATTACCAGAAACACATGAAATCAATTATAAATAATACAAATGTTCATAAGTAACATGGATCAAAACTCAAACAGGAACCTGGAACTCGAGCAGAACCAGAATCAGGGACGGAAACCCTAAATAGCCCCAGGCCCGGGGACCATGTACAGAGTTTTCTGTGAAGTGTTTGTTAGAAAGTGTTTTTAACCCCACTCAGACTGAGGGAAATATTACTGGAGTGATGAGAGACTGAGCGTCGGATGTTTTTTATGTGTTTGAGCTCCTCAGAGCGTAGACTGGCGCGCTAAATGAGTGTCAGCCTACGGGTGTGTGTCTCTGCCGTCTGACAGCAGCTAAACAAACAGTGTTCAGCTCCACACACACCAACAACCTGTTTCATCTGCTGTCACAGCTCAAATGTTTGCTCACCGCCGCAGCTCCGGAGCGCAGGGAGCGTGCTCGGTGGCTCCCCTTTGTTTTCCTTCTTTGCTGCTTTCGGAGGAGACACAAAGAGGAGTGTTTCAGTGCGAGTGCAGGAGAGAGCAACAAGAGCTTCTGAGCTTTGGTTAATATGAATCCTGTGCCTGTACAGGTGGACTGGACCCTCATCCCATCAGTAGTAGTGTTAGATTAAGTTCATCGGCTTTTCTCTTTATAAACATTTCAGTCATTAACTGAAGACTGAAACTGTGTGGGATAGGATAAGTAAGGCTAAGGTAGACTATGTTTAGATTAAGTCTGACTACATTCAGGTTCACTTAATTTAGATAATGATAGGTAGGTATTAAGGTAGGTATCTCTGGGAAGATTCAGGGCTGAGTTGTGTTAGGTTAATATTATATTAAGCTAGGATAAGTTTATGTTAAGCAGGGGTCCGTTCTTCGTACCTCGCTAAGTAAGTTAGCTGGATTTGATTGTTGACGATTTTGCGTGATCTTGGATCGTTCGGTTCTCCGAAGCTCATCCGGGACTTGCTGTCATAGCAACAGATCCGTAAGCGTAAACCTGCTCGGGAGCAGGCTTACTTTATGTAAACAAGATTAGATCGCGGCTACTCAGGTATGTCCGCTTCATTTATACGAAAGCAACAGCGATATTTTACCACTGTTATTCCATAAATAAATATTATCAATGTAACTAAAGATAATGCAGTACTTGATCCTTTCATTGATTTCATACAGATACATACAGGTCATTTCCTAAAAAAAAGGGAAATGTACTATTAACATTCTATTTCATGTATTTGATTATTTCAGATGTAATTCATATTTCAGAGTAGTAATTGTAAATTACTTCGTGTAATCAAGATGAGAGACCACGGCTATAAAAGCGAAGGTGGATTTGGGAAGTCTGTCGCAGCCATGTCCTGTCCGTATACGCGACCAACCCATTGCGGAAGGTGCAAGATTGATAAGGAGAGTTTTCAGAATCCAGCGTATATTGCGGGATAGTCAGGATCCTTTTGCTCAGCGCGACAGTGTGCTCATAGAGAGAGATCGATTTTCCCGTGAGGGTATTATTTACTTAACCAACTTGTTGACGAGGGGGTGCAGGACCACCACCTGTCTTTTTTTTTTGCTCTGCCCTTTTCTTGGTTGCTGTTATAAACAAACAAACAGATTATTTCAGGGTCTCTTTTCAAGAGACTAAAAGCAATATAAGTGATAAATATTACCATTCTGTAGAATATTCTTGTATTCCACTTTTACTTGTTCCCATGTTCTAGTGGGTCCTGTTGTGGCTCTAATGTGAAAGAGGATATAATGTAATATAATATAATAAATTTACCCTACCGCCTACTGGTGTTGGCCAGAGGGGCCGATGGCGCGATATGGCAGCCTGGCTTCTGTCAGTCTGCCGCAGGGAAGCTGTGGCTACAACCGTAGCTTGCCTCCACCAGTGTGTGAATGCGAGAGTGAATGAATAGTGGCATTGTAAAGCGCTTTGGGTGCCTTGAAAAGCGCTATATAAATCCAATCCATTATTATTATTATTATTAAATTACTTACGAGTTTAATTTGTCAGCAACTTTCTGCCAGCCCTCTCTCCTTGCTTTTGCAGCCCTTGCAGTGTTCCCTTGCGTTTTAATTAAACTCTGAAACTCCTGGAATCCCTCAATCGAGTTCTTGCTCTGCTGCCGAAAAATACTGAGCGCGCTCCTTCGACATTTTCGCCGACCAATCAAAGGGTTGCCGATCAATGTTTCTACTTTCGATGCGTAGCCCCTTTTAAGCCAGCCAGTGATCTCACATTACTTCATCCAGCTATACTAATCGTCAACAACAGGTGTGTTCAGAGAACCGGAATAGCGAGCTCAAAGTTAGCGCAATGATTTGATCTTGGATGTGTCATTTGATCTTGGATGTAGTAAGCGAGGTTCGAAAAACGGACCCCTGATCTATGTTTAGGAATATGTTTAACTTTATATCAAGTAGGACATAGTTTCTTGATTGATTTATATAGTAGGTTTTAAGATAACCTAAATTTGACTTAAGCAGAGCTCAGGTTAAAGCCGTATTACAGTTTAGTAACTTTACAGGACACAAATGAAGTTAGTCTGACTTAAATTAAGTGTTTATGTGTTTGACTTAAGATGTACTTAACCTAAATTAACCAAGGCTTAAATTAAGTAGGATTGTTCTAAATTAACACTGTAACTAGGGGTGGGCGATATAAACGATATACGATAGAAACGATATACGATAGAAACGATATAAATTTGGCCAACGATAGAGATTTTGACTATACCGCTCTATCGCGATAGCGCATGTTGATGATGTCATCAAGCTGCGCCTGTTTTGGTCGAAAGCATGGCAGCGGCTACAACCATTATCATCTGCAAATTATGCCAGGCGACAGTCATAGCAAAGAGATGAAGCACTTTTGAAATATGGGGAAAGCCAAAAACTGCGCTTCCTCCACTTCCGTAACATTGATTCATTAATGTTGAATTCTCTCGCAGCTGTTCTGTTCCCATGTTGTTGCAGTATTGATTGATTGATTGATTGATTGGTAATTTATTTCAACATGTGAACAATATACAAGTACATTTAGAAAAGAAAATAAGAGAGAAAAAAAATACTATACAAATTACATATAAAAAAAACGTTCTGATTAATTTACATGTTGAAAGGGAGTGGGAAGAAGTATATATTAAAACTAACCTCGTATTGTGGATGAATGATCTCAGTTGTTCTCCTGACTGAAGTTTGGCCCGTGTATAGCATCCTGCTATGTGATTGCATTTGTCCCTGACCACCAGAATCCCTCACGTTAACTTTTATCGAGTGGAAAAAAGTTGGCGTTCATCCTCCAGCTTCACTGTGCCAATGTTATGCTAACATAGCAGTGTCGCTAGCAATCACGTAGCACAACATTATATATCAGCTAACCCAACTTCAGTAACCCTACAAATGCCACTGCAGTTTAGTTTTCTGTCTTCATTTATGTTGGAAGTGGTAGCAGAGCTGTACGTTTTAATTAGTTTCAAAAATCTCTCCATCAGAACATGGTATGAAATGTTTAGGTGTAAACTAGCGAGCTAACTTCCTGTTAACTTCTAACTTCTAACTTCCATTAAATTTAATAAATTCTGTTTTCATGGATGCCTGGATGTTAAACTTAATTGTTACACCTGCTAAAGCAGCAACGCTGATGATTTTATTAAAGATGAAAGAATTTAGACTGTTTTTAACTCTCAGTGTTCGTTTGATTTGGGACCTGAAGCGGACAGAGTTTTGGACCCAGATTACTCCATGAAGCTCCTCACTACGGCAGCCCTAATGCTCTGACAATCCATCAAGGTCAGTAAGCACAACCAGAATTCATACATAAGGCACACTCTCGATTTTTGAGAAAATTAAAGGATTTTAAGTGTGCCTTATAGTGTGGAAAATACATTATACAGAAGAAAAGAATATATCGTGATATATATCGTTACCTCACGTGCTTCAAATTATATCGTGATATGGATTTTTGGCCATATCACCTAGCCCTAAGTGTAACCCAAGAGTATCATATTTGATGCATGAGGTTTTGAGATCTCAACATCATCAGTGCGATTTTATCCCCTGAAGAACTAACATTAAAAAAATGTAACAAAAATAAATGGTCTGCATTTGTATAGCGCTTTTCTAGTCCCTAAGGACCCCAAAGCGCCTCACACTACATTCAGACATTCACCCATTCACACACACATTCACACACTGGCGATGGCAAGCTACATTGTAGCCACAGCTGCCCTGGGGCGCACTGACAGAGGCGCCCCAGGGCATATAGTACATATAGTAAATAGTACTCGAGCATTCAAATGTATAAATTTATAAACACTCCAGTTTTTAAAATTAGAATTATTTCATGGATCAGGCTTCAGAGGATTAGTATACACCTACACGTTGAAGACTGAGTTTGGAGGAAAGTTCAGTTAGGTTATGTCGAGGTTATGTTTAAGTTGTTTAAGTTTAAGTCCTGCTCAGTATAAATAATGTAAAGATGACAAGCGCCAGACTTCCTCACTTTCTGCTGTTTGTGTTTTCAGATTCAGAGGGGAGTGTGTGTGTGTGTGTGTGTGTGTGTGCCTGTGTGTGTGTGTCTGTGTGTGTCTGCGTGTGTGTGTGTGTGTGTGTGTGTCTGCGTGTGTGTGTCTGTGTGTGTGTGTCTGTGTGTGTGTCTGTGTGTGTGTATTTATCTGTGTATGTGTGTGTGTGCCTGTGTGTGTGTGTATTTATGTGTGTGTGTGCCTGTGTGTGTGTGTATTTATGTGTGTGTGTGTATGGGTGTAGAAGCTGAATCTGCCTCCACAGAGAGCACAGTGAGATGAAGAGGAGAGATAAATGAAGTGGGTCAGTGAGCTGCAGCAGATTGAGATAAAAACCAAACAAACAGGAAAAATGTCCTCGGATTAGTTTAAAGAACACTTGGCCGGTGGCGCACCGATAACGCTCACACATCCAAGGCTTTAACACTTACAGCAGCGTCTGCAGTGCGCCTCCTTCAGCTGTTAAATACAGCCTTCATTTCTGAGCGGGAACAGAGGAACTCTTCACCTCACAATCAGACTGAGATCTTCAGTCCATGCTCGCAGTTTATCACATCACTTGGTATTCCAGCCCTAAACCTAACCTTATCCCTAGCCCTGACCATAACCTTATTCCTGACCTTAACCAGGACTTTAATGATGTTAAATAGCGTGTTTCTAAGCGATTTGAAGAAAAAGAGCGAACATGTGTAGGTTCAGTCCAGAGGGTTCTCATATTTCCTCTTTTTCCGAGGTCGTCATTTAGGAACGTGGTGGGTAGCCGAAAACGTAATATGGTGACGATTTGTCACCTAGCATAAAATGTTACGCTTTGGGAGTGAGAACGGGTTGTGAGTAAATCTACATCAGCGGGAAATTTACCGGCAATCACTTGACAAGAACAGCCAAAAACCCAACAGGAAGCGCTTCAGGTACATGTCCACTCAGAGACAGCTGCTCTAATAGTAGCTCGTCATCCTCAGATCGTCTACAGCCAAATCAGTTCTGATTTTAAAGCCTTTCCTCTGCCATGCTGAGGACCTTAGTTTAATTCTGAGAATACTGGACTTGTAAAAGTCTCACTTAGGCTGAAGTTCGCCATTCGCTCGTTGTATATCACTTCGTAGCTGATGATTGGTCGTTCCAGGGAAGCTTTTGATGTATTTACTGCCCACTTATCAACCACTAGCGTCCTTTCCTGCTCTTATAGTGGCTTTAGTCACTTTAACTCGGTACCCCTCACGTTGTGATGCTGTCATTGCTGCATCGTGACTTTCCTCTGTTCACTCCTCGGATGCTGGCTCTTCCTGTGTGGAGGCCTCTGTTTTAGCCCAACCCCTGATTTTTCAGTATTATAAAGCTAACAGCTAACACCTGCTAACAGCACAGCAGCATGCTGACCAGAAGGATCTTCTCAGGCAAGATGCTGCTGCTGCCTGTGTGAGAGGGTTAACGCTGGAGTTGAGCCTTGAAGTTTTCCAGCATTTTGCCTTTTTTAATGGAGCAGATTTGATTCTGAAACCTAACCAAACATCAAAAGATAAAAGGTGTTTGAAGGCACACAGACTGTGAAACCCACTAAAGCTCATTTGAGAGGCTGAAATGAGATAAAAAAAGATTTTGCTAAAGGGTTAGACGGCAGCCTGTGACAGCGAGGCTGCTCTCACTCGTACAAATGGGGTGCTTCTGTGATGCTTCTGCAGATTTTATTGCACTCTGACTGCAGGGAGTCACACGCTGATGAGCAAACCGAACTAAATGAAGTCAAACGGGTAGAAAACCTCCTCGCAGGAGGGGGAAGATGAGGGGGTTTCCACGGCGACAGCAGCATCCCTCAGGCTCACTGTGATTACCCTGCAATGCAATCAGCCTCCACTTCCTCAGCCCAAATTAGGAAGCAAATGCAATAAAGTATGTAGAACATGAAGAAGAAGACGGAGAGTGTGATTAGAAAGCTGCAGATCTGTTTCCTGCCTGGATCTCTCATTTCTGTGGCTGGAGGAGCCTCGAGACATGGCAATCTGTCGGCACAGCAGAAAAAGCTTTATAGCAGGTTTCTGCTGTCAGAGGCGGATCTGAGGACAGTTTATCAGACACACAGCTCTGTGCTTTTATCTGTTTTTATCTGTTCAGGCATGGAGACAAACAACTGCCTGACATGCACTTTCACAAAACAAAGTATTTTAGTGTACCTGTAGGAATTTAACTGCAGTACCTCTGAGGCACTGCCTGTGTACCCGTGACAGAGGATTTATTTGGACTTTTGTGGGTTGGAGCTTACAGATGCCACTCTCTGACTGCTGCTGACAGTATTACACCATGCTGCTTCTACAGTCAAGGGTTTTTATGCATAAGAGTGCTTTATACAACACATCTCATTCATACAAACATTCCTATGTACCATTCACAGCCCTGTGGACACATTGGGACAAACTCAGGGTCTTGCTCAAGGATACTGAGGTACACAGACTAAAGCATCCAAGGATCAAACTACCAACCTTCTGATCAGTAGATGGCCTGCTTGACCTCTTGTGCCACAGCCACCCCACAGTTACAGTGGGGCAAAAAAGTATTTAGTCAGCCACCGATTGTGCAAGTTCCCCCACCTAAAATGATGACAGAGGTCAGTAATTTGCACCAGAGGTACACTTCAACTGTGAGAGACAGAATGTGAAAAAAAAATCCATGAATTCACATGGTAGGATTTGTAAAGAATTTATTCGTAAATTAGGGTGGAAAATAAGTATTTGGTCACCTCAAACAAGGAAAATCTCTGGCTCTCACAGACCTGTAACGTCTTCTGTAAGAAGCTTTTCTGTCCCCCACTCGTTATCTGTATGAATGGCACCTGTTTGAACTCATCATCTGTATAAAAGACACCTGTCCACAGCCTCAAACAGTCAGACTCCAAACTCCGCCATGGCCAAGACCAAAGAGCTTTCGAAGGACACCAGGAAAAGTATTGTAGACCTGCACCAGACTGGGAAGAGTGAATCTACAATAGGCAAGCAGCTTGGTGTGAAAAAATCAACTGTGGGAGCAATCATCAGAAAATGGAAGACATACAAGACCACTGATAATCTCCCTCGATCTGGGGCTCCACGCAAGATCTCATCCCGTGGGGTCAAAATGATCATGAGAACGGTGAGCAAAGATCCCAGAACCACACGGGGGGACCTGGTGAATGACCTGCAGAGAGCTGGGACCAAAGTAACAAAGGTCACCATCAGTAACACACTACAACGGCAGGGAATCAAATCCCGCAGTGCCAGACGTGTTCCTCTGCTGAAGCCAGTGCATGTCCAGGCCCGTCTGAAGTTTGCCAGAGAGCACATGGATGATACAGCAGAGGATTGGGAGAATGTCATGTGGTCGGATGAAACCAAAGTAGAACTTTTTGGTATAAACTCAACTCGTCGTGTTTGGAGGAAGAAGAATACTGAGTTGCATCCCAAGAACACCATACCTACTGTGAAGCATGGGGGTGGAAACATCATGCTATGGGGCTGTTTTTCTGCCAAGGGGACAGGACGACTGATCCGTGTTAAGGACAGAATGAATGGGGCCATGTATCGTGAGATTTTGAGCCAAAACCTCCTTCCATCAGTGAGAACTTTGAAGATGAAACGAGGCTGGGTCTTCCAACATGACAATGATCCAAAACACACCGCCCGGGCAACAAAGGAGTGGCTCCGTAAGAAGCATTTGAAAGTCCTGGAGTGGCCTAGCCAGTCTCCAGACCTCAACCCCATAGAAAATCTGTGGCGGGAGTTGAAAGTCTGTGTTGCTCGGCGACAGCCCCAAAACATCACTGCTCTCGAGAAGATCTGCATGGAGGAATGGGCCAAAATACCAGCTACTGTGTGTGCAAACCTGGTAAAGACCTACAGTAAACGTTTGACCTCTGTTATTGCCAACAAAGGTTATGTTACAAAGTATTGAGTTGTATTTTTGTTATTGACCAAATACTTATTTTCCACCCTGATTTACGAATAAATTCTTTACAAATCCTACCATGTGGATTCATGGATTTTATTTATTTATTTATTTTTTCACATTCTGTCTCTCACAGTTGAAGTGTACCTCTGGTGCAAATTACTGACCTCTGTCATCATTTTAAGTGGGGGAACTTGCACAATCGGTGGCTGACTAAATACTTTTTTGCCCCACTGTAAGTGTGTCCAGATTAAAGGTTGTTGCACACAGCTCCATGTTTTTATGAATTATTAGAGGTTTATCTTGAATGATGTTTTAATAAATGGATTGCTGTCAGTTTGACGTGGAGATTTTGACAGAGCACTTTGTTTCTGCTGTTCCCAGCGTCCTGTCCCTCCTTCTGTAACCCTGTTAATGACTTTTTGATTTTACATGCTGATTTGTTGTCACTTCATTAATTTTCAACAGTTTTCATGTTCCATTTTTTTTCTCTCAACTCTTTTCCTTTTCAAATTAATCAAATCTGAGCATAACTAGTTGAACCCTGCAGAATGCTAATTTCAGCATGACCTGGGCATCCAGCTCTTATTTATTTCCCTCCAAAAATTCATATGCAGGTAAAAACTGATCAATATAACATGCACGTATTACATAATTAGTCAATATAACATGTCAGATCCTGTAGGATCAGCTGAAGGCTGGGTCAGGGGTCATTGCTGTGGAGATCTGCTCTAATCGCAGAGAGACGACTGCTGGTTTGAGAGGAAGCTGTGAATGATGGAGATGTTGGACCGTGTGAAGACCGTACACGTTCAGTTTATTTGAAAGAGATTGACAGAGAGAGCACACATGAAGCAGCATAATATCAGCCATATAAAGACAATAATGAAACTGCAGATGTAAAAAGAGGCATGTTGAGAGTTTTTCCTCGTCAATCAGCAACCTCTCAGATTTTGGTATTTTCTGTTGGTATTTGCAGAAGTAATCCTGAAAAATCCTGTTCAGTTCAGCTTTATTTATACAGCACCAATTCATACCATGAGTCATTGGGAGGCGCTTTAATGAAGTGAAAGCAGAATTCGAGCCAAACTCTACAGACACATGTTAATGGAGCTCCCTTCAGGAGTCTCTTTGTTTCCATCTGCTCTCCATAAAAACCCCACAGTGAAGCTGAAACATTCGAATCTGTTCGCCTTCCTGCTGAGCCTCCTCCACAGCTCGCAGCTTATTGCTCATGTCAGACTGTCACATTCATGGTTTTCAGACCCTGAATCAGCTCTGGCTCTCAACCACCCAGAGATGAGCAGAACCATGTTTCACTCACCTGTTCACCTGAGCTCATACCTCTTCTGCTCTCACAGTGCTGCTCCTGGCCTCAGCCCTCTCTCAGACATGAATCCTGTTTCACAGTCTGGACTCCCGTCAGAAACCACAGTCTAATAGACACGGATGTGTTGGAAATTTGCACCACTTATGTGGAAATTCAGCTGACCCCACATCCTCCATAGTAACAGTGGTCCGAATCCCGGACGAGCCCCTGGTGGTTACCCCCGGTTCATTTAGGCCCGGGCCGTAACAAAGCAGTAAGATCCAGGATTCACAGAGCGATGGATCATTTTCACTCATTAGCATAACTTCCTGTAGGTTATGGGGTTTGCTGTTCTCTCTCACTAAAGGTTTGTTTGTTTTATTCCACCTTATGCTGATGTACCCACCCTCACTCTCTTCTGGATGGAGTGTACGTGTGTCCCTGCTGTGGGTGTTTCTTTACCTGTGCTCTGGTAAATGTGGTTTTCTATTTTTTCAGAGCAATACTTTCTGTTTTTACAAAGGGCTAAAATTAAAGATCTCTCAGATTTCTTTTTGTCTGCTGACCTCAGCGCTCATGAACTTTCCCTCGAACGTGACAGCTAATTAGCCTCTCTGTCTCGGATTGTTGCAGTTTGGTTGCCAGCAGTACACCAGTCAGTTCCACTCTTTTCATCTCTGCAGCAGATTCGTCTCCTGGTTTCAGGCTGTCGAATCTTCACAAGATCCAGTATATTTATTGGAAAAAGCTTACTCACCAAGAACTACCCCCTGTTAACTGATACCCTGATGATGACAGTTGAAGATGATTGGCTCTGTGTATTTACTGGAAAGACCTAAAACAACATGTGCACTTTTGTATATGAAACATTTAATTTCACACTAAATCCACATCCTAACACAGTAGCACGGTCCAGTTTATTTTGTGGAAACACTGAAAGAAAACCATTCCCTGGGCTCTGGGTATTTGTTGGAAACACCTGCGTGTCAGCAACTCTTAAGCCTCCAGACTGTCCACAGTTTAGTGGAAATGATCACGTTTCCTGTGGCTCAAACAATACAGTGTGCTTCTGTTTATTTCCTGGGAACAGTGCATCATCGTGGGGAGAGGGGCAGGCCTTCAAAGACTGCGACTGAAGCATGTTTCCATCTGCACGTATCAGGCTAAAGCAGTTTTTATGTGTGCTGTGTCGTTTGCAGTGCAGTATGGAGCGTGCTCTGAGGGAACAGGGGGAAAAGGTTTATTTGCTAAGAGCAGAAAGCGACAGACATCTCACTGTGATTTTCTCCTCCAGCAGTTTGTATATGTCGCTGTTCTGACAGTTTAATGAGTGCAGAGCAGCTGATGCTGCACTTTCAGCAGCTCTCACTTCGTCTTTGTTCTGTTACGGAACAAAAAGAGCTCCAAGTTTCCCGATCGCTTCTATCAGACACTTAGATGTTATCACAACACAAAGACATAAAGACTTTATTTTAGTTTCTCCTTGTGTTTTTATGACTCTGACTTTGTGTGTGTAGTGATTGAGTCCCACTGTAGCACTCTTTCACACCAACTCTGAGCTGCTTCCTCATCATCACCGATCCTTAACTCATGTTAATGTATTTAATGTCAGCTGATGAGGTCATGTGGGGTTGCCACACGTGCACAAAACTTGTCTTTGTGAGGCGAGCTGCTACAGCAAGCCCCTGCAAACAATGAGGGAGATGAAGATTTAAAAGTAATATCACAGAAATGTTGTTAGCATGAGAATCACTTGCTGCTCTATGTTCCGCTGCTGGTTTTACCTGTCTGGGTGCTCACCTGTAGTTATACCTGTCAGTGAGACTTTCGTTAGATCAGGAAATCATCTGACAGTTTGAGATTTCTTACATAAGGACATAAATAAAACTTCAGTCATGCTGGTTTGTTCATCCCTGCAGACTCGAGGTGGACGTGAGTGAACATTTAAACGTTTTAAAGGTGTAAACGATGTAAATATTGAACTGCAAACATCACCTACTTCAGGCGAGTCTGTGGTCACCTTCACCTGAAGTTATTTCATCTTTTCATGTTAGTAAAACTGAAGCTAACTCACACACTCTGGTTGAATTATGTAATTTTCTTGTTCCTGGGTTTTCTCACTGACATTTCGGGGAAAAATGGGCCATTTTCACTGCTTATGTCATTGCTTCCACATGTGAGGTAGCGGTTGGATGACTGTATTTCCCAGTGGAACAGTCGGCCCATCAGGGGAAGCAGAGGGCTCAACACTGAATCCCCAGGTGGCCGAGAGTATAACACTATGCGTGTGAGGTGTGTTTCCAAATGCTCACTGTTATTGTGGATCTGATGAGATTCAGTGAGTGAGTACAGAGCTGTGCAGGGGTGTGTGAACGTGTTGATGCTGCTGTTGTGAATAGCCGAGCTTATACAGGTGCTGATAGTGTGCTGCCCTGGGGGCCTCTGCATCCTTGGCCCCCTGAAGCTCTAGGCTGTTGTCTGAAAAATAATCTGCAGTTGTAGTCGGCAACGTCGGCAAGCCGAGGTTCAAAGAACCAATGGGGCTGTGCATGTGAGACATTTGGGAGGAATTTGAAATTTAATAAGTCTCCCTTTGCTCGATTGAGATAACGGCCATGAAACAACAAGTCGCTGACAGGGAGGATATTGAAGCTGCACTTCAAACGTGTTTAATGCAGCAGAAGTGAAGGCTGGGTCAGGTCCAGGCATTCAAACGAATAACCTGCACTTCTGTGAGGTTTTTATATTTCAGCCTTAAAAATAAAACGGTGCTGATGCGTTTCTGTTTTATTAACAGGTGAATAAAGTCTGCTGCTGTCGGTTAGGTTCAGTCCAGGTGGGTCGAGTGAGGTGCTGGACTCTCACACTCTTACAGCTGCAGACGCAGGTCTGTGGGTCCTGCTGCACTGTTCTGACTTCTTCTTTGGTTTCCTCTCTGAGTCTCCGATCTCTTACAGAAATGACCGGAACCACAGAGTTAACTCAGCAGGTATAATAAACCAGACTAACTGACACCAGATCTTCTGTCAGTCGATACTTAGTGTCTGTCTGGTATTCTCACGAGACACTAGCTCTTACACTTTACACATGTACATTTCAAATAAAGACATTTCAACACAAACTATATATATATTTAGTCATGAAATTATGCAACTTATTATAAATCAGTCATCTACATCATGAAATCTACACAGAACATTTTTAACATTTCTGCTTTAATACAGGACGAGCCTGTCGTCTGTTTCCACTGAAGCTAAAGTGCGTCTGCAGACGGGAGGCTGGATGTGAGCCAGGACTGTGCAGCTCCTTTCATCTGCCCCAGCTCAGATGTTCAACATCTTATGTTTCCAGAGTCAGAGCACTACCTGGGTTCAGACTGAATTTGCTTGAGCTGCCCTTTGAAAAACTGTAGATGTGCTTATAAAAAATAGGACAGTGTTTTTCATATAACAGCTGAAACACTGTGATCCCCATGGCATAGTCTTGTTTATCCCTTAAACCTTAAAAGGAGCAAACACCTTGAACCTGATTGTAACCCGCTCATCTGATGGTGATGGTCATTTTAAAGGAAAAGCAGAATGAAGCTCCAACGATAGCTGAAGGTTTGATTTTGAATCAGTTCCCTTTTGACCTCAGACTGACCGTTCAGCTGTTTGTCCACAGAAGCACCCGGAAAGATTCAAAAGAAACCAGTGTTTAAAAACTGAGAATAATGTAACAATTCTTTATATAATGTGTAGAAATGTTAGGAGTCTATGTTTGCTGTGATATCTAACTTAGCCTAGACCACCTGATCGGCTCATTCCTTGGGTTTCCTTCTCTGGGACTTGGTCGGTCCCTGGGCAGTAAATACCGGGACGGTGTGTGCATTGCATCAAACTCCTGTCAGACGTCTCTGTGAGAGGCCTGCGATGCTGCAGCAGGCGTCCTGATGTGTGTGATGTATGGCGCTGCAGCAGCTTCAGAGTCTCTGGCCTGAGCGCTGGTCTCTAAAACTTTCACACGGCCACGGATGCACTTGACATCATGGTCTCCATGAAAACCAGTCTGCTCCACGATGACCGACCCTGCTCATCTGCTTTCTCGCTGCGGCTTTTTCAGCTTTAACATGCAGGTATCATGTGACCCGCCCGCCTCTGTCGGTTCATTTAACGACGCTACACCTGAACTATTTATCACGCTAACTGAGCCGAGGCTCTGCTCTCATTACTCGTTCACTTTACTAGAGACAGATGAGTCCCATCGGGTCGTTTTTTTACTGCCGCTTGTTCAGCCCCTTTAATGAAACTCTCCTCTTATTGCTCCTCGGCTTCCCTTCCTTCCTGCCTCCCGTTTCGTCTCTGGCTTCTGAAACCAGCACCGGACCTCCCGGCTCTAACAGCTGATCTCTGCAGCACATCCCGGTGTCTGAGGGCTGTTTGAGGCTTTTACAGCTTCTGCTCTAAACGCAGCTGCCTGCTGCTGCGAGAATGCTGAAAGCTTTAACAGACTTGGGAACAATGGGCCTCTTTGCACACACCTGTAAAGGTCCCTCTCTGCTCGCCTGCATACACAAAACAAAACAAAAAACCCAGTGACTAAACAGCATGGCCTGTTTGTGCCTCTGAGGTCAGGTTTTGTCTCCTCTGAGTACTTTCTCAGTCTAGCTTTTTACTGCACTGCAGTTTAAATACACAATCAATATGATAACCATGATTAATTTGTGGTAAACTGCTAGTTGACTACACTTTTGGACATTATTATTTACTACAGTTAAAATAGTGTAATTATGATCAATCATGTGCACTCCTGGGCTGGTGGTTGGAAGTTATATTGGTGGTTCTGTCACAGCTGGGCTTTGGAAAAAGTGACAAAAACTGTGCCGTGCATCTAATTTATAACCGTGATGTTGATCTGAAATCCAGTCTGATGAAATTCATTTTCATAAGTGAATAAACAGGCAGCGCGATATAAATACCTGTCCACTCATGAAGACGTCCCGTGGGCATCCCTGACTCTCCCGCAGCTTCATCTAATCGATCAGTGAGAAAAGGCTCACTGATCAGGAAAAACGGCAACATCTGGCAATAAATCCATAGTAACGCTGATAAAATTACAGAATTAAACTAAATGTAATGCTGGTTCCTTATCATCTGTGATACAGCATGTAATATAATATATGATTTGATTAACTTTTAATTTGGAATTTGTAAGCAATTATTCTCTGGCAGTCACACTGAGCTGCTTCATCCTGTGGACTCTGCACTGCAGAGAGGAAACCCAACCATCAGAGCATGCCTGCGAGCAGCAGCTGGTGACAGCAGCAAGTTAGAACTCCTTCTGAACAGGAAGAACCCTCTAAGATCCAAGATGAGGGAGGGGCAACTGTGACCGACTGGGGGCTGAAGGGAAGGATTCTGTCATACACAACCTTTATGTGTTTCATTAATGATTTATTAGTCTGATTCATTCTAGTTTTGATCGCCCCTTCCTCACCTGAGCAGGTGGGTCGATGAGTTACCCGCACCTCCACCTCAGCAGGCTGTCGTATTCCAGAATGGTTATAAAGATGCTTTTAAATTAATCTTTCAGATATGAGACAGATGTTTAAGTTACAGAGAGACGGTGCTATGAGCTGCGTGGAAACGGGCGCCGCTCTCATGACAATTGAGTGGCTGCACTGATATCAGTCAGAACGAAAGGTGAGAAGTTTCATCAGCGTCGCGCACGGGTGAGGTCACGTTCAGATTTCGCAGGAGATTTCTGGATTCGGTTCCCGCCCTTCATGTTTGCCTGAAGGTTGAGACGTTCTCTTGTTAAGGTTTGCCTGCTGGTCTCGTTATTTTTGAAGGTGTTGTGTGAAACAGGCAGCTCTGATTGGCTGTCAGGTTATGGATGGTCAGCATCTCCTTTGAGCCTCTGCAGAAACATGCAGAATGTTAGATGCTCTGATAGTGAGCTGTCACATTAACAGAGACCTCTCAGCACATCACAGCTAATCTCCTTGCTCTCTAATAGCTCTGTGATGAGGCGGCGCGCTGTCATTGGCTGACTTAAGTCCTGATAAATAGCAGAGTAGCTGCGGAGCGCAGAGACGTTAATCTGGTGCAGCTGAAAGCTTCATCGTCCCCGCATCTCTGCCTCCGTACTCCTCTACTCCTCCTGATTGCAGGCTAATTTGTGGCAGGGGTCAGAGCCGGGTTCAGAAAATAAGAATAACGAGCGCAGAGATTGCACGTCGTCGCGATGAAATCTGCTCACAGATCACCGTTTGTGATTCACAGAGCTAATGAGAACCCAGCAACAGCTTCACGGTTCAAACCTGACACAGACTCACAGTAATAACGCGGAAATTATGCAAATCCACTTCACTTTCCTCAGAGTTTCAGCACACAGCCGAAGTAGGAAGATAAGCTTTTCCCTGTGTTAGGAAAAAAAAAGATTTATTGTATCCGTCCAGTTTTCCCTGCTAGCCCTGCCGGCTTCCACTTTGATAAACAGTGTTGTGACAGATCTGGGATGAATCAGGCTGAGCGTGGCTGGTCATCAAACTAGTCCTGACTCTGCGCGTTAACGGAAGAAATCTGTTTTTTTTTATGTGCTGATGTTTTTACTCAGGAGTTTCCACAGGTGCAGATCATCTGTGATTTAAAGCTGCAACAGGTTAAAGGAGGAGCGCGAGCGCCCGCTCGTAGCTGTCAGCCTGCTCACAAACACCCTACACCTCCTGAAACCGACCCGGCCTTTCTGAAGGTGGCTCTCACTGTAGCATTGTTGGTAAACTGGGAACTCCTTCAGCCAGTGAGTTGCTGCCAGCTGGACACACCTCAGAGCACCAAAGACTGTTTGAAGCAGAGCCTGTCTGCAATGGGTGGAATCAGGACTTTTAATTAAAAGGAGAACATAAAGAGGCAGAATTTTCTCGAAGATTTCTCAATTTACCAAATTAAACAAAAAACATTTTAACTGTTTAACGGACTGAAGTAATCAAACAGTCAGCTATGTAAATGAATCTATGACAGTCTACGTCAGGACTTTCTCCCAGGAGGCTGTCCAGCATCTCCTCCACACAATGAACGGGGTTTAACCCACACCGAGGTCGTTCTGTGACACTAACACAATAGTTTTAGTGCATGAACCCCACCATTGTCTGTCCGACTCACCCTGAGAACACACCTGCAGTGTGTCGGAACTGACAGCACCCTTTATAGGCAAGTACTGGGATTCAACCAGCTGTGTTGCAGACATCTCTCTCTGCTCCATGTGTCTAAAAAATACTTTAATACAAAAAATACTTAAAACATAAAACACAAACAAAAGGCTGAGGCGTGATTTGATGATTTGAAGTAGAGGACCAAACTGCACAGACAACTCCAACTCCATCTTTCTGCAAACACTCGTCAGCAGTTATGAGGATGCGGTGCTTTTACTTGAATTATCATCACCTTCTGCTTTCTGACATGCTTCAGACTGTCGATGGGCCTGTTTTGGGTTTTTTCAGTTTTGTTTGTCGTCACTCGTGCAGTCAGATCAGACCCGTTTTTTTAAGGAGTCAAGTGAACTCTGAGAAGTTACGGAGAAGTCATGCACACCATGCTGAGAGCAGTGACTGGCATCAAAAAGAATGTGTGCATTTTTATTAGGAGCTGTGGCTCCTGTCCTCCTGCTCCCCTTTACTCCTCCGTCTTTTATTCTCTCTGAAATGCACACAAGGTCCCAGCCTAGTGTAAAACAAACACTGCACTCAGGTTGAGTGAAATCTGCAGCAGTGCGAAGCACCGAGAGACGAACACAGATAAACACTCCGAATTAAAGCGGCTCCTGTCCTGACAGCGTCAGACTGCGGAGTTCATTACAGCCGCAGTATGAATGAGTCAGAGCAGACTACCATCACATAGAGGAGGATCAGGATCTGGAGTGTTTGTCCAGCAGCTGCTCGTCCTCCACAGAGATCACACATCCTGCTGACACATCCTCAGGTGTGCACAGGTGTGCAGGTGTACCTTTTCGCTCGGTTAGAGATGTGAACTTACAAACGATCAGCAATGCAGCCAGAACCAGGAAACCAGTCTCTGTGTTTCTACTTGAGCGATTCTTTTCAGTTCCAGATTTTTAAAGCTATTTTTATTGAATTAGGAGAAATAAAACATCTGAAGTGGACACGCGATGAATGCAGACCACCATCATGAATAGTATTTCAAACATCTGTGCCTGAATATTTCTCCAGAAGGCTCTAAACCTGCAGATCTGTTGTGAAAGGCTTTACCCACGCCCAGTCTCTCCTCCAAGGCCGATGACATGTGACCTGCTGGTCTTTGCGTCATCTTGCTGATTTCATAGTGCTGAAAACATTTCTCTGCTTCCACTCTCGCTTTGTTAGAGGAATAAATAATAAAACAGCTGCTTGTATGGAAGCTTATGGGACAGCTTTGGGATGAACATACAGATGCTTGGTCAGGATTTGGAGCCTCCAGCTTCACTTTAGTGTGCACTATTAAAGTGAAACAGGCAGTTTCAGTGATTGAAAATTACACTTGCTTTATTAAATAATAGAAACCAAAGTCCAACTTGCTGTGACTCTGAGTAATCTGTCCCGCCTACCTCCTAACTCTCTGCTGCTTTCTCAAACAGAAAACACCTGTTATCACATTCGCCATAGCCACTCCCACCTAAAAATATCGCATGCATATCACAGTGACATGAGCATTTTTCAGGGAAGGAGCACTCTGAGGATGACAAAGGGTTAAATGACTGCAGGTTATGTAGATGAATACACAATGAATAACAGCACGTTTGCGGCATTCCCCACCCTGCTTCTCTGAAGGAGCTCCACAGATCTTCAGGTGTTTTAGCCACGTATAAAGATGATACTGCTTTGGTTACAGAGTGGTCCCTGTTCACAGGAGATTCTGGCACCAGTTGAGGATGTGTTATTACTGCAGCCATCAGTTCATAACAAGTGCATTCTGTTTGCAGGAGTTCAGAAAGTATGAAAGTGTCCTGTTTCTGCTCTTACAGCAGTGTTCATGCTGTTTTTCTAACATAATAAGGTTAAATCTGTGCTTAAGAGCACTGCAAGTCGCTTAGAGACAGAAGCAACATAACATGGAAGCCTCCCAGGATGATTGCACAGCAGCAGATTTCAAACTGGAGTCTCCCGGCAGCTAATTAAGAAGCTGAATATTCACCTGCAAAGATCCTCCAACAGCTTCTCCTGAGAGGGAGCAGGATGGGCTGTAAGTGAAATCTTTCAGGCCCCTCATGATGAAAATAAAGACTTCTGGAGGGTAAAGAAGTCCAGCGTCAGCAGCATCAGATGATAACGCTGCGCTTCCACTGAGCTACAGCGCTGATGCTGGATCCGTTTAATAAGAGCCCCCCGACGCTCATCTGAGAGTCACATCGTCACTACAAACCGCCGCACAATGAAACCACATCTCCCAGAAGGCCATGCCATTATCTGATTAAAGACAGCCGTGGCCGTGCCAGCTGATTCTTTATTCACAGCTCTGTGGTAATGTAGCCCGCAGCGCTGATTGAATTATTCAGCTTGTCAGAGCCACAGGCTGACATCACATTGCTCACACAGGTTAAAGGCCTCATGAAAGACTGCAGCTCCACCATCATACGTGTTTTATACTACTACAAACACCGACAGTGTGAAAAATGTCCGAGTCTCAGGCACTCAGAAGTGGATGTTTGGATGCCTTAACATCTGATTCTGGTTCAGATCCAGGAACGATGCTGGCTTCAGCTCAGCTCCAGTCTGCAAACACAAAGACCTCCATCCTCCCCGCATGGATCCAAACCCCATCGCATGCATTCTTTTAACATGTTCTCATTAGACAGGCAAATAAATAGACATCATGCTGGCAGCTTTACACGCCTTTCAGAAGACATGTGCCATGCATTAGCAGTACACAGCATCATCACAGGGACTCGAAGGGCCGGTGAAAAATAGATCAAAGTGTGGCTCGGTCGGCGAGTGAGTCTGAAGGATGTTAGAAGCCTTTGATAAAGAGAAAGTTATAGCCTTATAATGATAGAGACATTTGTTTATACAGTTTCTGTATTAGCTGTTGTTCATCTGTCATTACGCACAACTCTGTTTTTTTAATGTTTCTCAGGAGAAGAATGCAGTAGAAGGAAAAGTGAGATATTGTGCTTGGATAGGGTCAGGGTGAGGGCTTGGGTATCACTTCCAATTAAAGACAAAATGTTGTGCACAGATCTATTCATAGTTAATAACACAAAATTAAGCAGCAGCCAGTGAAATCCAGAAACAACAGCAGAAGCACTGAAACAGATCAGACTAAAAGGTCTCCTTCAGATACCCCACAGTCATTAAAAAACTGAGAATCTGAGTGGAATAAAAGAAGATTGAGATTCTTTTTTTTTAAATCACACCATCGACATGTTTTGGCCAGGTCATTACAGACAGATGCAGACTGTGTGATCATAGTTGATGCTGTAAAGATGCTCTCTTTTATAAGCCATGTTTGGACGTACAGTTTTGGATCACTGAACGGGTCGTTTTGTAACACCAGGCGATGTGTTTCTTTTCT
Source organism: Copadichromis virginalis (assembly GCF_057382275.1). NCBI lineage: Eukaryota > Metazoa > Chordata > Actinopteri > Cichliformes > Cichlidae > Copadichromis > Copadichromis virginalis. The sequence continues at coordinate 17,636,563 of NC_140634.1, forward strand.
ACGCCTACTGAACTTCTAGTATTCACATCCGTAGGACCTCTGCGTACGTCTCATGTTTCCAGAGGGTGGCGCCTCCAAGATGGGATGGGCTCCTGAGCTAAAACAAAAGTGAGCAGCTGTTTGGTGGATTTAGAGCAGAAATGTTCCCAGTTTCTCGCAAACAGTTTCAAAATGTGAGCATTGACAAAGGACGGCGAGCAGATAGTCCGGTTCATAGACTGACACAAACGTCTCTCAGTCTGGCTCACAAACACAACCACTTCCTCTTTCACAGCTCTTCACAATAAAACAGTGATACTTTTAAAATTAACCCTGTATAATGCAGTCGTTAAACACATTGTGCTCCTTTTAAAAGGAATTCCAGATTTTTTCTAAATACTTTGACCATTATTATTTTACATTTTAACATTTTTGATATTTCAAAATATTTGTTTTAACCTAGTTACAAGAAATAAGATAAAAAACAGGAAACTGTAAATATTAAAAGACAAAAAAGCCTAATTTCTGCTGTTCTATACAGAAGAAATTTAAACTTAAAAATGATGCAAAATTGCAAAACGCTTAGCTGTGTCTCTAATAAAACATCTGTAACTTTGCTCTGCTTCAGTTCAGTAGGATCAGGTAATGTTCATATGTTGATTCATGGTTTTCTTCCATTTTTGATCTACTCTGATGAAGTCTCACAAATGTCAGTTGTTTTTATACATGGATATAAAAATATGGATATGTACTGATAAGCGATCAGAATTATAGAATTAATTATAGAATTGTTATAGAATTTGAAATTGATGCCCAGGCCTAATTCATATGTATCGTGTTGACAACAATGTTGATATTTGTAAATAAAAAAATATTAAATGCATTAATCATGCAGATTTCCTGCTCCTGTCATAGATGTCCACATGACCCAGCCCAAAGATCAAACGTTGAATGTTATACTGATGTCCAGGCTGGCTCATGGTTGGACTTCTAAATTGTGGAAGCAGTTTGGACGTCGTGTAGATGTCCAGAATTGGTCGTGGATCATGATAGACATGATCTGCACATCCATCCGACATCTAGTGTTAAGTGCAACTTTGCAAGGCTACAACTTTGCTTTGATATATGAACACAACCAGCTGAATCCGGCCCCACATTGTAGACGAGCTGCGCTCTTTGGCGCAGTGAGACTCAGACTGATTGTTGGCAATGTTGGAAATTTGTCTGTTCATAAATTTGACAGAGGTTAGTTAGTTAGTCAGTCACACTGTGACTGGTTGGAGACACGTTGCCTCCCACTAGGCGACCTGTGCGAATACCTTGTCCAGCTGATCACCACGACTATCTGCCATCTCTTTTCTCGATGCAAATAAAATCAGTGCGATCACCAGGAAACTGCAGATTTTTCCAGGAAGGTCACTGTCCTGTTTTTACTGTATTGTGACTGAACCGTCACCAAGCACAAGTCAAGAAGCTTTTCTTCATCTGGATATTTCATTTTAAGTGAAATCATTTCTTTTTGTTTGGTTTTTGATTGGAAGTCTCAAACCTGGTCCAGCCCTCCTCTCTCCATCTTCGTCTGATTGTTCTGAACAAAACACTGACTTCACACGGCGTAAAAAACCTCCTCGTGTGACGCTCAGTGAACATCTCAGCTGAGAATCTCTGCTACTTACTGCAAACACAATTACAGCAGGAGTTTCTCTGAAATGGCCTTAAATTACTTCATTTTTCAGTTGATTGGTGGAGCTGCTGGTGATTTGGAAAAGAGTTTCAGCCTAAACTCCTCGGGAGAAAGATAAATGAATCGATTTAAAGTGCGGAGAGGATGATTAACACAGTGCAGATAAAAATGCTGCATGTGTGTGCGAGCTTGTGTTCGTGATGTTTGCTTGTTTGTTATCAAGATTTCTTCTTTCTGTAAGGAGCACGAGCCTTTTCTTCTTTTCTTCAACACAATACATGTGAACACGCATGCAAATAGAGCCAGATATAGATTGGATGTGGGACGGAGGGAATGCAGTCAGTGTGAGTGTGTGTGTGTGTGTGTGTGTGTGTGTGTGTGTGTGAGTGTGCGCGCAGCAGAGGGATGAGTAGAAATCCTTGGGGGCGACAAAGTTAATTAAACAGAACACACAAACACAGAATTATCATCAGCTTCCCTTTTCTTATAAATAATATAATTTTTTTGCTTTATTATAAATAAAGCTCGCTGCCTCCAAACTGCTATTGTATAACATAGACATAGTACATATGTACACAGTACACACTAGTACAAACATGTGTGTGTACTCCTGTCCAGACTCCTCTCACTTCAGACTAGATTTGATTTCTGAGCGTCTGTGTTTAGTTTCATTGTAGCTTTTAGGGACGAATAAGAGGACCGTCAGAAAGTGCAGCTCTGCTGATCATCATGAGATGGAGGAGAAGGAGGAGGAGAGAATGGGTGACAAAGAGAAACAAGAAAATGTCTTTGTTGGTTTTTCATGAGCCAACACAATGCAGAGAACAACAGGATGAGATACAGCAGAGACAAGAATGATTATTTTTTAAAAATTTATAATAAAATACAAGAAAATACATGACACTTTATTAGGTACACCTGCTAGTACACCACATTCTTCCTTCAGAGCTGCTTTTTTCTTGATCAGATTCAATAAGGTACCTCTGAGGTTTTGGTATGTTGACATGACTGCATCACACAGTTTCTGTAGATGTGCCAGCTGCATCAGTGTTGAGAATCTCCCATTTCCCCACATCCCAAAGGTGCTCTGTTGAAGGCCGTCTGAGTACAGTGAACGCATCGTCATGTTCAGGCAACCAGGCTGTGATGATCTGAAGGCAAAAGGCGTGGAGTTTCACTGAGGGGCCCAAAGTGTGCCAAGAAAATCTCCTCCACACCAGCCAGAACATTAATACAAGGCAGGATCCATGATTTCATGAAGTTTACTCTAAACTCTGACCGACTCTGATTTATCAGAGCAGAGCATTTCTCCATCTCCTGGTGTTCAGTTTTGTGAGTTTGTGGAGTGGCATCAGTGTGCTCTTCTGCTGCTGGAGCCCTGCGTGTGCTTCTGCTGCTCTAGCCTATTGCCTTTAAGGTACAGAGATACTCCTCTGCAGACTGGTTGTAATGAGTGGTTATCTGAGGTCTCTTCTCCTCTGTGAGGTATTTTGTCGCAGAGAGCTGCTGCTCGCTGGATATTTTCTCTGTTTCAGACCATTCTCTGAACTGGAAAGTAGACCACCCATCATCTGCTGTTGTTTCAGCAATGAATGCTTGAAGTCATCAAATATAATTCACTTCCTGTGTTCTCTGGTCACCACGCCACTGTAACTCACTCCCTGTGTGGATGTAGCTTCACTGTAAAACATAGCAGTGGTGTGCTAATGGAATATAAATGTTTGGGTATAATACTGTCACCTTTCTGCTGCTGTGGAAACATTCCTGCTCCATAAACAATTTGTTACCGTCTTTAGCCTTTTACCCTAACTTCACATTTTTATTACTTAAATTATACAGCTCCCATCCCCTCACACACTTACCTGATGGTCACCTGACGGTAGCGCTCAGGGTCAGAGGTGAACGGTAACCTATGTCCTGCACCATGATCATGTTCTTTCATCACACTTCAGACTTAACCCGGTCGCAGGTTTGTAAAGTGTCTCTTCCGCAGTTCGCTGCAGTGGACAGTAAAGTAGTCTGAAACAAGTTATAAATAATTTCAAATGAAGACTTGTGACATTTAGAGAAATAATTATGAAGCAAAGGAAAAATGAAATGTCATACGCTATAATCGGCTCCTTCAGATTTGATTACACAGCTGCCATCAGAGTTCATCTTCATCCCCCATCACACCGCAGGCTTTTCTAAAAATTCAAACTTTATTCTCATCGCTGTTTGGACTTTATTACTTTATTACTTTATTACTGACTCTTTGAGCTTTTTCATCAGCTGAGTGAGGGCTGTAAATGATTTGCACATCAGTTGTTTTTGCTATTATCATCCTCCACTTTAACCTGTGTGCTAATAATAAATGCAGTTCTTGGTGAAAAACAGCAGCCTTGTTGTAACTTTAAAGCGCTGTTAGTTTTGCAGGATTGGCTGCGTCCTTTCTTTGATCACCTAGGATAAAAAGGAGTTCACTTTTTTCTCTCTGCCACTGTGACAACCTATCGTTGGCGTTCTGTCTGTAAAAGGCTGATTTACCGTCTCCTCGGCAGATCGTAACCTGAGTGTTTTACAGCTCCACCAGCTGATGATAAGCTCTCTGCTTTATGGACGTCCCTCCTCTTCTTCTGATGTGCTTTACTCTCTTATTCAGACTAACATCTCGGCCGTTTCAAGGCTACACTTTTACTCTGGCTCAACATAAATCTGCTGTGCAGCTGATTGAAGAGAAAAGAGAGCAGTAAAAGGAAAAAAAGGCACACAGGGGAATAAACTGACCTGCTTTCTTTTCCCTTTTGCATTCAGAGAGAGCAGTTATGCGCTATCTGGGTTTTATACGTCTTGTATCCTTTTCTCTCACTGATTGTTGCTGGCGGTTGGCTGATTTTCTCGACCTTGGGCTCCTCGGTTTTTACCACGCCGAGGCTTTCTTTTTATCTTCCTTTAAAGCTTTAGAAGAAGAGGAAGCAGAGGACGGGGTCAGCGTATAAAACCATCTTTATCTCGATATTCAAGTACATCTCCTCTCGCTGCCTTGTGTCTCTCCTTCTCCTACACCGCTGAGCTCTGATGCTAATGAGCTGTCACGCTCAACCCGAGGATGTTCGCTGTAGGGAGGCCATCAGGTCTCAGGGGACCAAAAGATCCTGCTCCTCTCATATATAACCCTGCTCATTTATACGCAGCAGCGTGTTTTTAGGGAGGCGTTCCCTGACTTTGTCCACATACAGCTCAGAATCAGCCGGCACCCTCTGACCCGGCACCTCGTCAGTGTCCCACAGTTCAGTTCAGACATGTTCTTCATCTCCTTCATGGCCACTGCATCAGGTCCCATTAGCAGATGGTCATGGTGTCATCGATGAAGGTGCTGGTGCTCAGTGAACAGCTGAGCACACTCTTTATTCTTTAGTTCTGTCCTATGCTGTGGATGGCTGTGTAAATAAAAGCTCTCCTGTTCTGTGCGAGGTGACCTCAGTTTGTGTTAGATTCCTCCAGAGTCCATCAGCTTGTCATAGTCGAGGTTTAAAACAGCGTGACACTTGGTGGTTTCATTCCAGGTCCTCACTCTGCACTGAGAGCAGAACAGCCACAAATGTCCGGCCGTGTCATCAGTTTACTCCCAGTAGAGCCATTACATCACAGCAGGGTCTTTAGCTTTGTCACCGTTACAGAGATGCTGCTGATTACGGTCTTACCACCGACCCTCCAAAAATACAAAATTGCTCATCTAATGTATGTTTGTATGTTCAATTGTTGCTGCGAATCCAGTGGAACTGACAAATTCTCCTGAAGTTCATCACATCAGATGTCTCTCTATCACCTGAGTGGAATATTTGAGCACCATGTCTCTGGTGAGATATTCATAGTAAAACAGCAAATGTTTTTATGCTGTAAACAAACCCAGGTGGGTATCTTAAAGTCGTCACAAAACGGCCGGAGTACCAAAAATCAAACCCACGTGGTGACCTGTACAGCGTTCAGCTGTTTCACTGCTGCGCCACCTTTCCTATGATAACATAATGTACATGTGAGAACACACTGTATATCGATATTGATTCAGTATTTGGTTAAATAGCTGGAAACATGCTGGAGTGTGTGGTGGTCCATTTTCCTTGTCCTGGTGACCTCTAACCTTTGAGCTGTGGTTCGTTGCTGTGGTTGAGTTGGTAGATTTTGAGTTTTGCACTGTGTTTGGTTGTCACTGCAGCGTCTCATAGCTGATCTGACTGTATAAAACCCATTTACAGTCATTAGCAGCCCTGGAAGAGCCGAGCTCATTAGGAGGATTTTCACGCTTTGAAACCCAGCGGCCGCCTGCAGGGGTCAAAGGTCAGCGCTGTGGCACAGGGCAGACACATAATCTGGCTTTTCAATTAGTCACATTTGAAGTGAATCACAGCCTCTGAGGTCGAGACACCAAATTAGATTTATTATCCTGCGGGGTGAGACTGAGCTCCACACTCCTCCTTCTCCCCTCAGGACTCCATCTAATCTCCTCCTCCTCCTCTGACAGGAGGATGAATAAGATGACAGATCAATGAAGAAGGAAAACAGCTCTGATATTTTCAGATGCTGTGTCTCCATCAGTCTCTTTATGAAATCCTCTCAGATCCACAATCACGTTGCCTGCCCTCAGAAACTGGAACCATTACAAAGCAGTGCACTTCATTTCCTTTAGCGAGGAGTGAGATGTCTCAGCCACTGATGGTCACATTTCCTTTTTTTTTTCTTTTTTTTTTTTTGTCTGTCCCATTTGGTTCTTTAGCCATCAGAATTGTTGTCTGAAGACCAACAAGGATACCCAATGGATTTACTTTGCCAAATGGATCATCGTGGCATTGCCGTATTGGTCCATTTGATCGACCTTTGTTTTTATTATTTATTATATTTTATTTTCAGATGTTACAGACGGGACAGACATGAGTGAGAGATAGGAAAGGGAGAAAGAAAGAGGAAGGAAAGGAAAAACAGAAGGGGAGAGGGACAGTGAGAAAGGGGGGGAGAAAAAAAAATCTCCTGGATCACCTGTTGAGAGAAGAAGAATAGAAAACAAGCAAAAAAAACAAAACAAAGCAACATACTAAACACAACACCATCGCATTAATCTAGCTAAGTGTAAACAGCAGTAAATACTAAATATTCAATGTTGTTGTGCAGCACGCAGGACAGACAGCGCACAATGTGCTTTGAAGTAGCAGCCAAGAAAGGTGTAATTTAAGTCTACGAGCAGTGAACACCCGTGTGCACACCTGTGTGGATCAGCGCGCTTGTATTCAAATGGTTTCCACATGTAATGGTCTGCAAGAGGATGTAGCGAGCCATAGCCCTGTCCCCCAGGGCATGAAGCAGGCATGGAGGAGATCCAGGCCCCAGACATCCAGAGGCCTCAGAGTGCGAGAGCCCAAGGAGGACCACCGGAGGGGCATCCGTGCCACCCTCATGGGAAGGGCTGAGGATCCCCAGACGGGGCCTGGGAGTTCCCAGAGAGGTGGAGTCTAAGACCCGACCTGACATATAGACACAGACAAACAGGCACACACAGACACAAACATGCATTCCCACCCTCATGCACACATATACAAACACTCAGTACTCACCCAACGTAAGGATTGACATAAATGGACATGTACACACAATCACACTCCCCAAACATACTCTATACCCCGGGTCCAGGTACCCTCGCCCCCAGAGGGGGAAACAGAACCCAGACCCAAGTGATGTTACCCTTCCCCCCGGGGTGGAGGCAAGCAGACCGTCCCAGGCTCCGCAGCAGCAGGGAGGCCAATCGGACAGCTAACATCTCCTCCCAGCCCCCTCGCCCCAATGGCTAGCAGAGAACGGGGGTGTGTGAAGACCCCATACCTCCCTCCTCCCGCTCATGTGTAGTGTTGCTGCGTGTTGTTCTTTTTTTTTTTTTTTTTTTTTTTTTTTTTTTAAATGACATCAGAAACAGCAGTATGCGACATTACGTGATGGCAGAGCTTCAGTTCATCCTTTGTCTTTTTTTTTTTTTTTTTTTTTTTTTTTTTTTTTTTAATAAATAGGACAGGGGGAATGAATGAGAGAGAGAGGGGGAGAGAAAGAAAGAAAACCAAAGGGGAGAAGAGACGGTGAGAAGGGGGGGGAAGAGAGACAAAAAAAAAAAAACTCCTGGGTCACCTGTATGGAGAAAAAAAACAAACAAACAAACAAACAAAAACAAACAGAGGAGACAGCAAACAACAAAGAGCAACATAATAATAGAGAAAACAAAGCACCATCACAATAAACTAGCTAGTCATAGATATCAGTATTTACTAAGTAATAAACGATATTGTGCAGCACGCAAGATAGACAGCGCACAGTGTGCTTTGAGGCAGCAGCCAAGAAAGCTTTAGTCCGCGTCTGTGAATACCCATGTGTGCATACCTGTGTGGATCAGCATGCTTGCATTCCAAAGGTTTCTCCATGTAATGATCTGCTAGGGAGTGTGGGGGGGCCACAGCCCCGTCCTCCAGGGTGTGAAGCGGGTATGGAGGAGATCAAAACTCCAGACATCCAGAGTCCCCCAGAACACAAGAGACCATGGAAGACCAACAGAGGGGCAGCCGCGCCACTGTCCCAGTAAGAGCTGAGGAGAGTCCCAGATGAGGGCTCGCCCAGCAGCCGCGGAGCAGAAGTCAGGGGGAGTTGCAGTGACGCGCCCGTGAGCTCCGCCGGCCCCCAGCTGCGCCTGAGTGACCGAGCCCTAGGCCGAGAGGCCGGGGGCACCCCACCTCCAAAGGGGCCCGAGCGAGCCCCAGGCCCCAGGCCCCGACAAGCGGCCGCCAAGGAGTGAGCCGGTGTGTACCCGGACGCCCACCCCCAGACACAAAGAACCACCAACACACCGACACCTGAGGGAGTCCGCCACCGGCAGGGGAAGTGGTGGTGGGTGGAGATAGGCCTCCAAACCTTGGAGGGCCTGAGGTGTCCCCAGAGAGGTGGCGTCTGATACCCAACCTGACATATAGACACAGACATACAGGCACACACAGACACAAACATCCATTCCCACCCTCATGCTCTCATATGCACTCACTCCACACTCAACCAACGTGGAGACAGACATAAAGAGACGCTGTACACACAATCACACTCCCCAAGCGTACTCTACAAACCGGGTCTAGGTACCCTTGCCCCTGGAGGGGGGAATTGCACCCAGACCCAGGTGGTGTTACCCTTTTCCCTGCGGTGGGGAGAGGCAGACCACCCCGACTCCGCAGTAGCAGGGAGGCCCCACACCCCAGACCGCAGTCGGACGGCCAACTCCTCCTACTAGCCCTCCCGCTCCAGCAGGCCGCAGAGAATGGGGGTGGGAGAAGACTCCAAACCTCCCTCCACCCGCTCATTGTAGTGTTGATGCATATGTGTTCTAAGGTGCAATTAAAACCCAGGAGGGCATGGAGCTACCTGCCAAGGAGCAGCAGGTAAGCGCATAGTCCCTCCTGCTAACCCTCAATGACTAAGTGTATTTAAAATTGAGAGGTGGGCAACGACGTCAGGGGTGAGGTGTACACCCTGATGGTGATTTGGACTCCGTGATTGTGCCCACCCCCAAGATCCTATATGTATGTGTAATGAGAGTGTGAATAATGTGAATGTCTAAGTTGTGGGATAAAATTGAGGCAGAGGCAGCCAGAAGGGGACAGGGGGGGGGGGGGGGTAGCCTCCTCTGCTGCGTGTTGTTCTAAAGTGTATTTAAAACAAGGGAGAGCATGGTGCTGCTGCCAGAGAGCAGCAGGTGTTAGCACGGCCCCTCCCGAGAACCCTCAATGTCTACATGGATTTAAAATTGAGAGGTGGGCACCGGCGCCAGAGGTAGGTTTGAATACACAGACCGTCCACTGGACGCCGTTAACGTGCCCACCCTCAAGGCCCTATATATATGTGTGTGTTATGAGAGTGTAAGTAATGTGGATGTCTAAGTTGTGAGATAAAATTGAGGCACAGGTGGCCAGAAGGGGACAGGGGGGGGGGGGGATGTCTCCCCTGCACCCTTGTGACACACCCGCACCCCAAGGCCCTACCTGTGTGGGTGAGTGTGGTGGAGCGGGAAGAGGGAGGTAGCCGGGGATGGGGAAGAAAAGGAGGCCAGCTAGGGCCAGCTCCCCCGCTGACCCCATGATGGTCACATTTCCATCCTGTTACTGTGGATCTTCATGGCCCCTGTGGTCCCTCGTCTTTTTATAGCAACATTATTACACAAGTGCTGACAGACTGACACTGACACAGGATGTGTGTATTAATTTAAAAAAAAATGTTGGATCCATAAGCATCTGGATTTGAAGATGTTTTTGTCAGACCTCAATCATGAAGCATGTTTTAGATCCATGCTGGTTGTGCTCAAAGGCAGCATGATACTGTAATCACTTTGACTGACAGGTGGTGGTACCTGTCTGCTAGCTTCACCTGAACTGGACCTCTGGACATGTATGTGCTGTATTTTTAATGACATCATCTGACCAATAACATGTCCGCTGTGAGGTTCCTGTAGTAACAGAGCATCCAATAGGGCGGAGCTTCAGTTTCAGGATTTCATTTGGAATCATGAAGTAATAAAGAGCAGGTATCTGTGTCTGAGTGATGCTCTGATACAGTTGGTGATGCAGGCTGACAACCAGGCTAGCTAAAACCAGCAGATGACTAAGAGCTCCAGCCTCTCATCCAAATATGGGTCCTTCTGTTCAGTGCTTAATGCAACACTTCAGAAGTCCAAACCAGAGACGGCAAATCTGGAAATCCGTTCATTCAGTTTCATGACTCGCACACATTATTTTAAAATGCTGATCACAGCGTTCCATAGGAAAACAGAGGCATGAAGAAGTTTCCTGTGGATCATCATGTTTTCATGTTTTTTCATCGTTTCACTCGCTCGAACTGCACCTGAGTTTCACAGCTACAGGAATCTGTTATTTGCTCCGTTTCGGTCTTCAAGACATATTTTTCTCTTCCCTCAAAATCATAACTGAACGTGGGACGTGATAATCTGATCAGTGTCTCACATCTCTCATATTTAACTGAACATCATTGTGAGATGAGTGCAGACAGCAGCCTGAATATTGACGCTGCAGCACAGCCCGTGTCCAGATGTTCCCCCAGAGAACAGATACTCAGGCCTGCACCGAGGCTGCGGCGTGCAGGGTCTCCACATCACCCACCATCAGCCCCACATCGCCACTCCAATGCGAGAATATCCAAATGTAAGCGACAAATTTGTGGTGAATTTGCAGCGCGCTCTCACACTGACTGAGACGCCTGTGACAGGATGTAATTTACTGCAAATTAAACCCTGAAAATCATTCTGGCTGCTCCTAGCACCACTCGAACGCACCGCAGATGGCTGCTGGCTGAGGCTCCGTCTTCTTCTGCTTCTTCTCCTGCTCAGCTCTCAGATAAACAGACTGCGCACACACACACACACACACACACACACACACACACACACACACACACACACACACACACACACACACACACACACACACACACACACACACTTTTACCAACTCTTTACTGCTAACCACAGACGATCTGAGGCGAGCATTCAGACATGACCACAGGAGGAGGCCATCCCTGCCCTCAGCGGCAGGCTGGGAGGCAGGATGGCCTCACACACTGCTGAATGCCTGTGCTCTGTCTAACCTCTGACACCATTAGTGTGTGGTCATCAGCATCCGTTTACCTGTATGTGTAAAGTTCCTGTTTATCTGATGGGCGTGTGGTTCTGGTTCAGCTCGTGCCTTTCAGCTCGCTGCTGGTTTGGACTTTTCTGCCTCCTCTTCCAGCTGTGAAAATGTACAGGTTTTATTTTTCTGCAATAATGACTGAATATTATGAGAAAACAAGAAATCTGAGGATGTCAGCTGAGTGTTTATATCTGATCTCACAGTTATTGGTGTCGGCAGCTGAAATGCAAACAGAGATCCTTCTTTGACAGTGAATGCATCGTTATGAACATTATAAATCCAGCAGTACAGCTGCAGCTATCCAACTGAAAGCTCCCATAAATCCAGGTTCCCGTCACCTTCCTGTCAGCTGCTATCAGTACAAAGACATAACGCTGTCAGGTGTAATTACCGCCGCTTTCACTCGCTAGGTTTGCAGGCTCTGATTGGCTGCTGAAGCTGAAGGCGAGTCGATCTAAAGTGAGTCACAGCAGATCGCTGGAGTCATGCCTCAACCGGCTGATTGACGCCTGACACTGACCTGATGACAGCTGACACACGCACACACACTGTGTGTTCTTATTATGGATGTTCAGTTCTGAAGGTTAGAAAAACTACAACACTGAAACCTCCTAACTTTTCCGTGCACGACAACATGTAAAGGTATTTCCAGCTTTCCATCGGAGAAGTCTTGGGTTCTTCGGTTCGACCTTCAACCTCACAGCTTGGCTGCTCGCTGATGTTTTCAGGATTTTAACCGACACTTTTCATTAACATAGTTATGATCTCAGGGTTTGTCCTTTGCAGTGAGTCTGAGGCAAACAGAGCAGGACTCCTGAAAAGAAGAGGAATAAAGTAAGTGTGTTTTAAAGAATATATTCTTCTGGTCTGATCAGACAGTGAACTCACCACAGGCAGTGGGCTCACCCTGCTGGGTCAGATCTGGATGTTTTGGTTGCAGATGTCAGTGGGATTCTGAGAGAGGACCAGAAAATTTAAATCTTCCTTCAGGTCTCTGCTGGCTGATTGATTTTCATCATATCCAATCAGCAGAGCCTCCTGGGAGCCATAGTTAATTATTAATATCAATGTAGCTTAAAGTATTGATAAAAAGAAGATCCAGTATGAAACCACTGAAGCAGAGAAAAGGAAGAGGCTCGTCTAATTATCTCCATGTCAGCTTTTATAGTGAATTCTAACCCTCGAATGTGAGGCAGCACTCTCTGCTCCAGATGAGATGTGAATAAACACCATCCTGATGGCTCCTGCAGTCTGACACTCACTGCAACATGAACTGCTTCAGCGAACGCTGCGGAGCAGCGGGTTTCCTCATTCCTCCCAGCGGGCTGACCTCTCTAAAGCTGCACAGACCACATGCAAAAAACAGCCAAAGTTATTATTTTCAATCTGTAATGGAACCTCTGAACCATTTTTCAGCCTGTTCATGCAAAATGCAACATCATTATCTTCTCCCACAAATGGATTTCCACTCCCATTTATCATCATAATTTCCTCTTCGGCACAAAACTTTCCTGCTTCAAGCAAGCATGGAAACTTTTCTGCAATTGGGGGAAAGATTCTTTTCTTCCAATTATTAAATCCAGTTTATTTTTAATTTCATTCATCATTCATGTTGATGAGCTGCTGTGTATAAGCGCTCATGTCTTCTCCTGACCAGCTTCACCAGAACTGCACAGAGCTGCTCTATATTTAGACTCTGCAGGTGTGTGCGTGTGTGTGTGTGTCAATGACTGGTAACAGCAGATGTCAGCTCAGAGGATTTTTCTGATTCTGTCGGTGATTAAGTGAATCTTTGCTCTCTGTGTGCTGAAACCATTAATTAGCTTTAATACAATTAATGTAAACCTCATTTACTGCCTACCAACATACTAATTACACACACACACACACACACACACAACACACACACACATTCATATGTAATGAAGTCATGTGACTGATACGATCTCAGAGAAGGTTCTGGAGCTCATCGGTGAGTCTCAGTGAGGAAACAGTGCTGCTGGTCCCAGAGGAGTCGGTTTCTGGAATTCAGGGAGGAATGTTCTGCTGTTCCTGATGTAATGGCACAAACAGTGGAGACTATTCCCCGGCCACAGCTCGTTCAGTCCTGGATGGCCTTGAACACACTGTACAGCAGCTGTACAGATGTTTTTCCACTTCATTTGACTTTTTAGCATACGCCCCTCGTACACGTGTGTGTTTGCTGAGTGCTGATGTATCACCACATAGCCATTAGCCATAGCCATTTTATCCTATAAACACCGGTATTTGCATCCTTCTGTTCCCCCTGCTGACCCTGTTTTGCTGCAGAGCTCTGCTTCTCTGTCTCTATGATTTTTCCCCTTCCAGCATTTGTGGATCACACGGTTAGAAACCCATAGACAAGCTAATCAGACTACCTAAATAGCTTACTCTAAACTTTGTTTAGTTTGGTCTAACTACGTGCATGTGTCGGATGGTCAACTTGAACACCAGGAAGAAGAGACACACCGATAACTGTGTATGAACAGTGATCAGTGCCTCATAGAGAAATGTGAGCGTGATGTTGAGCAGACAGATGTTGTTCTGCCACACTGATGTCTACAGATATGAATCACTCTGCAACACGAGTGAGGCTATGGTCTGAAGAAGTTTACAGCTGAACCTTCACAGTGGAATTAGTGATGAGCACTGATAAGGTGAGCTTTTAGTGAGGGCTGGCAACCAAAATAGTTTGTTTCAGGCAGATGATGAACTGATGGGCTGTGTGAAGCGAACGTATCGGATAGATGGAGAGGTCGTGTTCAGGCCTTAAACATAGCAGACAGGTTCACCTTTCACAGTCAGGCCTGTTTCTCTAAATAAGGTGACAGGATCCATCTTTTAAACCTGTGTCCTAAACATCCCCTAAATAAGGTGTTTAATGGCGGTTCATGGCGAGGTGAAGGTAAATATAATAAAGTACTAGGTCTCCATCAAGTACACAAGAATGCTTCTTTTATATACAGAAAGGACAGAATCAGATATATCAGCATTTCTTATTTAATCAGTTTGTCAAATGTTTGAATGAACACTTAGTTCTTGTTTTCTGAGCATCTCAGCCTGCACTGTCTCCTCGTCATAGCAGACCCCCGCACTCGTCATGGTCTGTAAACTATCTGTGGGGATGGGAAGCATTAACAGTAAAAGTGACCGTGATGGTGTCAGTGCCGTGGCGGGAGCGTAAACACGAAGCCCACAGACTAATGGGCGTGGGTTTCTTCTTCTACACCCGTGTGCGTGTTTTAGACGCTACAAAGCCGCCTGCTGTCAGCGTTTTAAATGAAGCAGTGAGCGTGGCAGACTCATGGCTGAGAGTCTGGAGAGCAGTCTGAGGTTGTCACTAGCACCGTTCAGATTGGTCACAACAGAGGTGTTAATCCTGACCAAACACTCTCTATTTACAGCTGTTTGTTTGATTTTGGCCTGACTAATTCATTAATTTCAGACTTTAGGAGTGACACGCTCACTTAACACAAACAGAGCTGATGGAGACTGCAGAGGAGCCTCAGAGCTGCTCGCGTGTCATTATATTTACCTCGAAGATAGCAGGTGTTAACCTGAGAGAATCCCTGGCCCTCCCTCCCCATCCTACTGTGCCACTGCCGGCTGCTGAACTCGTTTTCAGAGGGAAAAATATCTGCAGAAATATCAGCAGCAAATTTGAAACGCTCCTATCACTTTCATACTCGGAGCTGTTATCAGCAGAATCACGGAATCGGTCAGTCTTCTGCTGCGCTGAATCCCGGCAGCTTCCTCTGTGCTGCTTCTTTTCTGCTCCAACTTGGACACGTATTAACAGACCGACACATCCAGGTTTCTATCTGCCGACTGCAGCCATTTGGTTGCGGTTCAGAAATTATGTTGGGTTATATTTCTAACTGTGGACTGAAGCTGAACCTAAGTGTGAACAAACAAACAGCAGGTGAATCTCAGAGATGGAGAAGGTAAAGACCATGCCACAGGTCAGCGGAAGCAGTTTCAGTATGAATTTAAGCTAATCTTTATTATCAGTTACCCGAGGCTGGAACGCTGCAATGTGTATATTACATAATGTTGCTAGTCCTCAGAGCTGCACTGGTCAGCTGATCTTAATGAGAAAACAGTGACTCCGTCTGGGAGTCATTTCCTGTTCAACCACTGGGTCTCAGCGTCGCCAGTAGTGATGGGTCGTTCGCGAACGAAATGGCTCTTAGAGCCGACTCTTTGACGTGAACGACGCGAGCCGGCTCCTTATCGCGAGCCGTCACGTGTTTTTTTCTTTTTTTTCTTTCTCTCACCCTCTCGCTCTCGCACTTTTTTCCGCTTCACTCCGCACGCGAGCCTTGTGCTTTACGCTGGGCGGAGGGGGGAGGGGCAGTAGTTACACTGAGTAGCACAGGAACAGAGCCAGAGGGAGAGAGAGAGAAAGAGAGCCAGGGACAACAACATCACATTAGAAAGGTATAGTAATCATCCACAACTATTTTCGGTTGCAGATGATAAAGGATTCAGAAAGTTTATTCATGCAGGTCCATATGACAGAGAATATGCATCTTCTTTTTGTTTTCATATTTTAATTTATATTTAATTGTGTTGTGGTTTGCAGTGTTTTGTGTTGTTTCACTTTAAATTTGTAAAAGGAAAAAGCTGAAAATTTAAATAGTTAAAAGTTGAAATGTGAATAGTTGATTTTTGTATTATATGATTTATTTATTACATTTTATGTGGAGTGAATAAATAAAAGTATATTTACAGTGTCCCCTAGAGACAAAGCACATACAAACCTCAAATCTCGTACAAACTCTGAAGCACGTACAAACTCCAAAACACGTAAAAACACGTACAAACTCCAAAACACGTAAAAACACGTACAAAGTCCGAAGCACGTAAAAACTCAGAAGCACATTAAAAACTCAGAAGCATATAAAAACTCAAAATACGTACAAAAGACAACAGAAGTGCTCCAGGATGCTGGGCGCAGTGTTGAGCTTTTGTTACCTAGTGGCTACACAAGCCAGCAAGTACCAACGACCGGATTTGGTGTGTGGTAGTAACAGGTAAATGAACTTTTTTTAAAATTATTTGAATATATATGAATGCTTGTGTATAAATACACAAACAACACAAATATGCTTTCAATTGTGTAATTTAAGTGATCTAGTAGCTCTGCTTTGGAAGTTCAGTTCATGCTAGAAATGTGTTTTGGAATTTGTACGTGTTTTGTCTCTAGAATCAGAATCAGAATCAGAATGGGGTTTATTGCCAAATGTTGAGCAGGTTTACAACATTAGGAAATTGCTGCGGTGCTTCAGTGCAAACATGCTGTCATAAATAGCACTTAAATAGACATGGAAAAAAATAAAAGTAGGGATAAGAATTAAAAGTGCTACGTAGAAAGATATGTGCATGAGCTATACATGAGATATATACATGAGAATAAGAATTAAGAGTGCTACGTTGAAAGATATATACATGAGTGCAGGTGGTGATCAGTGCCAATCATGGAATGATGCAGTGAACACAGCGTAGGGTCATGTGTTAGTAGCGGGAACAGTCATATGGTTATTGTTCATGTGTCCAACAGCAGAGGGGAAGAAACTGTTCTTATGGTGAGAGGTTCTGGTGCGAATGGACCGGAGCCTCCTGCCTGAGGGGAGCAGGTCAAACAGACTGTGTCCAGGGTGAGAAGGGTCAGCTGACATCCGAGCTGCACGCCGCAATGTCCTGGAGGTGTACAGGTCCTGCAAAGATGGGAGTCTGCAGCCAATCACCTTCTCAGCAGAGCGCACAACACGCTGCAGTCTCTGTTTGTCCCTGATAGTGGCTCCAGCGTACTACACGGTGATGGAGGAGGTGAGGATGGACTCGATGATTGCGGTGTAGAATTGCATCATCGTCCGTGTTGGCAGGTTGAATTTCTTCAGCTGCCTCAGGAAGTACATCCTCTGCTGGGCTTTCTTGATGACGGAGGTGATGGTGGGCTCCCACTTCAGGTCCTGGGTGATGGTGGTACCCAGGAAGCGGAATGAGTCCACAGAGGTGATGGGGGTGTCAGTCAGGATGATGGGGGGGAGTGGGGCTGTGTGCTTCCTGAAGTCCACAATAATCTCCACTGTCTTCTGGGCATTCAGCACCAGGTTGTTGTGGCTGCACCAGGACACCAGACGTTCAACCTCCCTCCTGTAGGCAGACTCGTCCCCGTCCGAGATGAGTCCAATAACGGTGGTGTCATCTGCAAACTTGATTAGCTTGACAGACTGGTGGGTGGAGGTGCAGCAGTTGGTGTACAGGGAGAAGAGCAGAGGAGAAAGAACACAGCCCTGAGGGGAGCCGGTGCTGATGGTCCGGGAGTCCGAGACATTCTTTCCCAGCCTCACATGCTGCTTCCTGTCCGTCAGGAAGTCAGTGATCCACCGGCAGATGGGATCAGGCACATTCATCTGGGAAAGCTTGTCTCGGAGATGGTCTGGAAGGATGGTGTTGAAGGCAGAGCTGAAGTCCACAAACAGGATCCTGGCGTAGGTTCCTGGGGAGTCCAGATGCTGCAGGATGAAGTGTAGGGCCATGTTGATGGCGTCGTCTACAGACCTGTTGGCTCTATATGCAAACTGCAGGGGGTCCAGGAGGGGGGCCGTGAGGGTCCTGAGATGGGAGAGAACTAGGCGCTCAAAAGACTTCATGACCACAGATGTCAGAGCCACGGGTCTGTAGTCATTTAGTCCAGTGATCCTAGGTTTCTTGGGGACAGGGATTATGGTGGAGGACTTGAAGCAGGCAGGCACATGACATGCCTGCAGTGAGGAGTTGAAAATGCCAGAAAACACTGGGGCCAGCTCGTTTGCACAGTGTCTGAGGGTGGCAGGAGACACGCCGTCTGGGCCGGGAGCTTTCCGAGCATTCAGGTTCTTAAACTGCTTCCTCACATCTGCTTCATGAATATGAAGAGTTGTGGTGGGAGGAGGTGGTGTGAAATCCTCTTTTGTGTGGGGTGAGGAGGGGGGTGTTGTAGGTGAACGGTTTGAAGGTGGTGATGGCTCTATGTAGGGGGGAGAGGTGGGGGAATTAGTGTCCAAAGTGTCTCTATTGTTGGGGCCATTGGAGGTGTGAAGGCTGCCTGATGGCTCGTCAAAACGGCAGTAGAAGTCGTTAAGGGTGTTGGCTAAGAGCAAGTCATCAGTGGAGTGGGGGGTTTTAGGCTTGTAGTTTGTGATATTCCTAAAACCTTTCCACACAGAGGCCGAGTCATTCTCTGAGATCTGCTGCTGCATCTTCTCAGAGTGCTGATGTTTAGCAATGTCCACTTCTTTAGTGAACCTGTACTTGGCCTCTCTGTAGCAGTCCCTGTCTCCGCTTCTGAACGCCTTTCTCTTTTCCAGCCACAGCTTTTTGAGTTTAGGAGTAAACCAGGGTTTGTCATTGTTCCTTTTGTGCATAATTTTATATTATTGTTAATAATAAATTAATTAAAGCAACAAAACAACCTGAAGAGCCGGTTCGGAGCCGAAAGAGCCGGATCTCTAAAAAGAGCCGGAAATCCCATCACTAGTCGCCAGTTCTTCAGATATTCCACTTGTAGAACTTCTTTCAAAAGAAGGCTAGCAACCTGTCAATCACATGCTGTTAGCCAATGAGTGAGCAGTTTCACAGTCAACCACACCCCTTGTTGAGGAGATGGCAACCTTAGATAGGCTGATCTCGAGACTTGACAAACGATCGTTTAAACCGTATGTGGAGGTGTCACACTGTAGCGCCCCCTGGTTGCAGCAGTCAGATAAAACTACCTCTGAAATCGACAGCTGAACTGAACTGAGCTGCATGAACCGAATAACCTCCGACAGAGTCATGCAGGCGGAGGAGAAAGTAAAACCTCACATAAACATCACATGATGACGAGAGGAGCAGAACAAGTTCCAGTGAAAAATCCACACTGAAATATGAAACTCCACAATACTGGACACAGTTCATCTGTGTCTGCCTCTGTGTGTGTGTGTTAAACTGGATTACCATGTATTGTGTTGGCTTGAGGGATTAGACATGATGATTAAACTGCCTTTTGGCTCTTTAATCTATTGAACAGAGAACAGGCTGAACAAGCAGTCAAAACACACACACACACACACACACACACACACACACACACACACGTATTATATAGCATTTAATGTGTGTTTGTGTCTGATCTTCATGTTTTCAGAGGTTTGGGGCGACGAGCATTCAGATTAGAGGAAAGTTAATCGTGTCTGTTTCAAAGTTCCTGTGGCCGATTGTGGAGCAGTGACATCACAGCACGCTGTGTGAGTACCTGTGCGAGGCTCGGGGTGTCCTGACTGTCGGGACACTGCACAGCTGTGACCTCGGCCTGACTCGAGTTGTAGTAACCCAGAGGGAGATACTTCCCTGCAGAACATGTTTCTGACAGCTTTGTTTCTACACATACGGATATGGTCAGAGGGCCCGGTGGCGCCAGTGTCCGGCAGCCTCGCCTCTGTCAGTGCACCCCAGGGTGGCTGTGGCTACAATGTAGCTTGCCATCACCAGTGTGTGAATGTGTGCGTGAATGGGTGGATGACTGGATATGTAAAGCGCTTTGGGGTCCTTAGGGACTAGTAAAGCGCTATATAAATACAGGCCATTTACCATTTGCCATTTACCATCACAAAGAGATACGATGAGCTGATTACAAGAGGAAACTTTCTCGAGCACCTCGAGCAGCTCCAGCAGTCACACTCTGCCTCCCCATTAATCCATCCTAATTTAACAGCAGCACTCGCAGGCATCGTGTTCCTGAGTGTCTTCTCGAACACTTACTGGGCTGATCTTTTGTAAGCTGCCTGATTTTGTTTGCATCTGCTGGTGGTTGTGCTCTGGTGTGTTCTTATCTGTGTGACATACTCTTTTGTGTATGTCACACACTAAAGTTTGTGGCACCTTCGTTCAGCTAGTTTCATATTAAAGCCGCTTTACCTTTCACCTGCACAGTCTGGACCTGCTGCAGGACCTGGCCTCCTGTCCTGGTGTGTAAAGAGACCGCCTTAAGCAGTGGCGGTGCAGGGGGAGGTTAGGCTAAAAACAAGCCCGTGCCTTCTCACTCTGACACTAATGATGCTCTGTCTGTCATCCCTGACAGAGTCATGAACCAGGGCATCCGCAGGTGTAAACAATTTACAGCTTTTAAAATGGTTTCAGATTCACTTTAAGACACAAAGCACTCCAGACACAGAGTGACTGAAAATCATCAGCATTTTTCAGACTGAACTTCCATTTTTAAATTTCTGGAAACTGAGAGCGGACTGCTAATGTGCAGTCTGCATCATGCTCAGAGCTCCTGCTGTTGCATTACAAGTACTGACCCTTTGCTGAGCCTAAGCTTAAACCTAAGCTACTACTGTTAAGATGTTTAAAGTATTGTACTGCCCTCTGATTACCATGTGGGATAGACGTGAAGCCAGTGCAGGCGTCTGTAGGTTGGTTTCATCACAGTGACCCTCCTTAGTTACAGTACCAGGAAGACCTTCCAGGTGTCAAAGGTCAGCAGCCAGCTCTCAGCCCCTGCTATGAATAACAAGAGAGAAAATGCAATACAAGGGCGCGTGCACACACACACACACGCACACACACACAGAGGTAGCTTAGGAGCTCAGGTGTGTAGGCGAGGAAGCGAGCTGCGACGGGGTAATTAGCAACAGTCGAGTCCCATAGAGAGACTTCACAGAGAGGGAGGGAGGGGGTTGTTACGGTGACAGGTGAGATAAATCAGGATGGATGGAGGCGGAGTCTCCTCTTATTACCTGTCAGCAGCAAATTAATTGCCACTAAAAACATCCCGGCCCTCTGTGTGTGCTGCAGCTGTTTGTGAAAAGTCACACTGAATTATTCAGTGGGTTTCAGGGAGGTGACGGCGAGCCGGGTGCATCCTAGCATGCCTTGCAGAGCCGAGCACAGCTGCGGGGTTATAGGCTGATGTGTCGTTGATTTTATTCAGGTGTCAGTGCCAACTGAACGTGTTTACTCGCTTTCAGTCCTCATCGACTGCAGTTGCAGGTGTAACCTGAGGTGTGCTCCAGGTGGGTTTTGTGTCCATCACAGGAACTTTACCCAGGAAGGACTTGAGCTTCAGAACCTTTCCAGTGACACTGAGTGCAGTTCTTTTAGGGTGGAACTCAGTAAAGCATCTCACTGTACATTCAGTGGTGATGAAGGAGTGCCTCTGGGCCCTTTCATGAGTACTGATTTGTATCTCACTCAGACCATCTGGTGACAGTTTTGACCTATTAGATCACCTGATCTTCCATGCAAGGATATTCAGTCACACATTTGTACATTTCGGCCCTTGAAAGGAGATCCAAGAATTCACTGTGGTACACAGCAATGGACTTTTACTGTAACCCAGTTTCTGAGAGTACAGGTACTTGTTCCCCTCACTGGTGACGTGAACAGAGCGGTGATCATGTCTGTCAGCCTTTATCGAAACCAATAGACTCTGCATTCCATGATCTGCCGTGAGCAGCAGGAAGCTGAGCCCCTCTGCTGGGCTGTGGTGATGATGTCTGTGTACAGACTGCTACTCATACATCGCATCAAAACTTCATTTATTGTTTATTACTGCTGTCATCACAGAGTTTAACCACCTGACACTTTGGAGTAGAAACTATTTTCTCAGGTGAGAACAGTGTTGGAAGAAGCCACACGTTGACTGATGGTATTGATTCATTTCTTCTCAGTTTGACACCCGTCATTGTCGAAAACCTGCACAGTTTTTAGCTTTGGCAGCGCAGCAGCAGGAAACCAGCAGACGAATTCGCACACAGCTGCACAAGACTTCTCAGGAATTTAAGCTGTGCTCAGCAGCGAGGGGTCCATCTGAGGGTTAAACATTTCCCGATAGATTACATTTGTCTTTAAGAGATTTTAGATCATGGTGGAAATAACAAAGCTTTTGTTCCTCTTACCCTGCTAGCACCAGAACCTGGTCGCTCAGTCACCAGTGTTTACCCACTGAGCATTAGAGTGCCAACAGACTTTTAGTAGTCTTTGTTTTTACATGAAGAGAGTCATTACCAAACAGCTAAATGTTCCACAGGCTGGTGTAACTGCACAGCTGATGAACGTTTCCTACAGTTTTACATGTATTCATGTCTGATTATGAGCATCACAAGTTTATCCTCAGAGCAGAGGAAACGGTTCTCTGCATCTGAACCAGTCTGCAGACGGCTGAGGAGGAGAAGACTACCTTTCACCTTTCAGAGCTTAATGTTGTTTAGACAGCTGCCCCATTCATCATTTTCAATAGGAATTTGGGTGGATGTGTTATAGAGGGTTAGAACCAAACTAAACACTGGTGCTGTATATTTACTGGGACAGATCATCTCATGTTGTTTCATCTGCTGGAGTAAAAAGTGAAAGTGTGATTGAATTAAACGGACTCGTGTAAGAGGAAAGTTTCTGGTTTTGACTAGTTGAAGTTTAATGAGACGTTTTGTTGACAAAGTGAAAAATGTTTCATCGTTTAATAAAAATATCAGCAACAATGCGGCCGTCGTTCTTCATCCAAACTCTGTGCTGATTGTGCCGTTAAATAAACACTCCATCATTTTGTCCCTAGTCCCAGGCGGTGGTGGTGTTAGAGTGAACTTCGATCAACAGAATGAGAGATGAAGGGTTCGGTGCTGCGCCCTCCTCCGTGTCAGCTGCTGCAGGACTCACAGTGCACTTAGTTCAGGTCAATAGATCAATGGATCAATAGAGCTCCACCTGTGATGTCATCGATTGTTCAGTGATCCCGCAGAGACGATCAGCAGGACCAATCAGAGGTTAAAGCTGAAGGCAGAGGCTCAGCGGGAGCTCATGGATTAGTTGTCTGTTATTATAAATGGCTGCACATCGGCACGTTGATGCATCTTTCTTCAGATTCACAGCTCCTCTGCGGTGATTGATAGTTTTTATTTTCACATCAATATCTGTTCTCGCACGCTGATGGCTTATCATTTTTAAGTTTTCCCTGAAAATACAGCACATTTTATTTAAGGAGGAGATCAATCTGAGCTGAACTGAACCTGTCTGCCAGTTTCTGCTCTCTCCTCTGTCAGGACTTTAAGCCTACAGCTAAAAACCAGAAGTGTTCTCAGAGCTGATCTTCCACCAGGGTGCTGGATTTTGCCACTTTAAAGAAACTAATCCACATCCAGCATCTTCATTTTCTCATCTCCCCACCAATAAGACAAACTGCACTGATCTTCAACTCCACTCGCCTCAGCAGAGGAATACTTACATCTGATTGGCTGGAAAAATATCAAAAGCAAAACATGAGCAGAGATAACTCACGGATGAAGACAAAAAAACACATGTGATGAAGACTCACACAGGGAGCACTAATGTTGTTTTTTTCACATAGTGCCTCCTGCAGGGTTAACTCTGAAAGTACAGTTTGTTCTTTATCATGTTGCTCCATGTTCTCTGCGGATCTGTTTAGACCAGGGGTCTCGAACTCCAGGCCTCGAGGTCCGGTGTCCTGCAGGTTTTAGATCTCACCCTGGGTCAACACACCTGAATCAAATGATCAGTTCATTACCAGGCCTCTGGAGAACTTCAAGACATGTTGAGGAGATAATTTAGCTATTTTAATCAGCTTTGTTGGAACAAGGACACATCTAAAACCTGCAGGACACCAGCTCTCGAGGCCTGGAGTTCGAGACCTCTGGTTTAGACCTTCCAGTCAGAGGAAGCTGGAGTCAGCATGGTTTGTGTGTTTGTGGTCTTTGTTTCATCTTCTTCTTTTTATAGAGAGCAATGGAAACACCCCAAAACATTCAGACCTTCTAATCATTTCGCTAGGAAAAAGGTTTCAGAGGCTCATTAAATTTTTTCCTGCAGACCTGAGCACCAATGAAAGGTTCACATTTTACAGAAATTTAAATGAACTAACAGCTTCTACCTTAAAACTACAGTTCGAGCTTTCGGTTAGTGATTGGTTGGGGGTTTTACGCCCCAGTTGCCTCTGAGTGAGGTCCTGCTGCCTGTGGCCTCTGCCCACAGAGGAAACAAATTCAGTCTGCTGTTGTGTCTCCGTGATAAATAATGCTGTCTTCTTCTTTATAAATGTTCCAAATCTTGCTGCTGCTTGTTCCAATGTAGATGTTCAAGATGCATAATCACTCAACCTGACGGAGGTCGAGAGCCTTACTGTGTCTGAGTGAGGCGAGAGTCTGTAATGAAGCAGAGCTTATCTCTCTGTAGGATGAGGGATTCATAATGTAGCAATGGACGAGGAGGAATCTCTTTAATGAGGTTCTGGAAGGCTGAAACAACTGTTGGACCAATGTTTTTATTGGCATGATTATGTCGATGTCTCTTCAGCAGTCACTTTCTCTATCTTGTTGTATGCTTTCCTGGACTGTCAGGAAGCGGGAAACTTAAAACCTGCAGGAACACGAAGATAAAATACAAAACTAAAATGAAGGATTAAAAAAATGACAAAAAATGTAAAATATTAATACAGAAAAAAATACTTTTGTTTGTTGGAGAAAAACTCCCGTACACAATTTTAGGCAACTGAATAAAGATAATTATAATGAGACTGTAATCACGTGAGGATCC
Organism: Copadichromis virginalis; assembly: GCF_057382275.1. Taxonomy (NCBI): domain Eukaryota; kingdom Metazoa; phylum Chordata; class Actinopteri; order Cichliformes; family Cichlidae; genus Copadichromis; species Copadichromis virginalis. The sequence goes on from NC_140634.1 coordinate 17,661,514, forward strand.
TGGAGGAGATAATGATTTCATTTTAAAAGGAGGTGCAGATTATTTCCTGTTGTTGATCAGTTCACTTATTAAGGTCTGAAAGCTTAAAAAAAGTAATGTTCTCGCCCAGCGTGTTCCATATCTAATCAGCGGATCATTACTGACAATTATGGCTCTTCAGGTAAACATCAGGATTTAATTCATTGTCGTCCATGTTTTTTTCTTTAATTATCTGATCATTCATGTAATTTCTACTCTCCTCTGTGCTTTGTGTCTGAAGGCTACAGTTAATTGAAGTTTCTCCTTCATGTGGTTAAATGAGCGTGCTGCTTAAAGTCAGAGAGCTGCTAATGGCTGCTCTTTGAGTCGTCATTAGATCGAGGTCCGCAGCTGCTTTACACACACCAATTATTCCACATTATCAGAGAAGACCACAGAGAGAGGACTAACAGAAACAATCCTGGAGACAGACCGGATGACAAAACGGTGAATACCAAACATCAGACCCAAACAAACATGACAGGTGGACAGGACGTTTGATTCAAACAGTAATAAGATCGTTCAGCTGGTCCCCTGCATCCTTTTGAAGGATCTCGTGGTCTTTTTAACATCCAGTCTGGGCAGTTTGCTTCACAGAGCAACAAAAGCCAACAGCAAACCATCAACCAATCTCACAGCCGTCCCAATGGTAGCATCTGGAGCCATAGTGAAGTTATAGTGCAGAAAGAAACACGTTTTAAATGTCTGATTTTTGTGCTCCTCTAGAGATGCTTTAAGGTTTTAAGCTCTGAGCTAACCTTCTGACCTAAAATACAACCAAGAACCAGGTACAGCAGTAGTAGTTCCAGAAGCACTGGAACTACAGTGGAACCCCGACTTACAAAATTAATTTGTTCTCGAGGGTCTTTCGTAAGTCGAAAATTTTCGTAAGTCGAAGCACCCATCACGCCTTCTGAGTGAACGATAGGCTATAGGCTAATTGCTAACTGCAACAACAATATGTCGTTCAAGTGGAACAGCGAAGCGCAAGTACGAAAGCCAAGGGGTTGTCACATGATTCGGAAGGCGTTGTGGGAATTGTGGTCATTGTGGGCTCAGCCAATCAGAGCCAGCGGATTTCGTTACACAGGCATTTTGCCGTAACACGGGCAGAAATATTGCCGTTAAGTGCCTTCGTAACTTGAATTTTTCGTTAAATGGGGTATTCGTAAGTCGGGGTTCCACTGTACTACACCTTGGGAAGTGATTTTCTGCGTAACACCAGCACCACGCACACCGGATCTCTAAAGAGACCAGTGCAGGTGATCTCTCTTATATATATATCATAAAGTCTAAGTTCAAATACTGGGATGGTCAAAAGCATGAATAATCAGCAGATGAATGGATGAATAACTTCAAATATTTAACTGTGGGTATTATCTCTCCGCTGTAACTGAACTGTAACTTAATACGATAAAGGGCCGACTCTAATCTTCTCTTGCATCTTTTTTTCACAAGATTCAGGTTTGAACACCTGTGACTAAACTTGGCATTGAGTAAAAAAAGTAGTAAAGGGGCGGCAATTAATTTAAATATGAACATGCATAATAGAGAAAATAAAGGTGTGGAGTACATCAGCAAAACTTCATCTTAAACATTTAAACATTTCATTTTAATTAACAGTTTAACTGTGATGGACTCCCTGTACCTTCATCCAACAGAGTGTCCCTGTCCTGGATGGTGTGGCGGAGCAGGTCCTTATTGACGCTGTTCTGATTCAGGTCAGCAGTCTGAGCTGTTTACAGGAGAATCTGTGTCAGTATTCAGATGTAAAGGGGACTCAGGCTGAGTCACTGCAGGCGAGCGTGAGCCTCAAGAGGAGCTGCTGCTGGTCAAAAGCAGCGTTTCAACAATGTGACAGAGACTGATGGACTCTGCCTGTGGATCTATTTTCAGGGCTTATTAATGCAAAACAGTGACAGCTGGGGAATACATTTGCATCCTCTCTGCCTTCTTCCTCTCTGCATTTGCTCATCCTCCTCGCTTCTTCCTCTGCTCTTCAGACTCCACAGCTGCCACCTAATTGGTGTTTGTGTGTGGATGAAATGTGAGCGGCTGAAATAAAAATCCATCTGAAACCACCGGATCGTTCTGATAATAAAGTAAATGAAGGAGACGGAAAGCCGAGGTCAGGTAAACGTGAAGGACAAACTGCTGTGTGCAAATTAAAACAGCAGCAGAAGAAGAAGAATGATGACGCTGAGGCTGGATGGGTTTCCAGTTGCAGATATGAGTGATGGAGGTGTGTGCCATCATCAGAGCTGAATGATGAGCATTTATTTACTGTAAGGTCCTCACTTCGAACTAACCACACACGTGTGTGTAGGTGTGTGTGTGTGTTGAAGAAGATGGATGTTGACCCTGACAGCTTCGATCTGTCACAGTGACGAGTTTAAAAATAGAGAGATGAATAAAAGTGTCTGCTGCGACCTTTAGCTTCTCTCTTCTTCGCTCTCTCTTTGTTTGGAGCCTGTTTTTCCTCCGCCTTCATCATCTTTCACTCCTCACTCCACAGAAAGCAGCTGCACAACCAACTGAGGAGGTTTTCAGTTGTTTTTGTGCTAGCATTAGTCAAAATGCATAAAAGAGCCTCAGAGGAGGAAAATATTTTCAGACTGAGGTCACATTAGCATGTTTCATCACAAGGTGATGTGAGCTGCTGGTGCAGATGGAGGGGAGAACAATTAAACAGATGAAAGTGATAAGGGGGAAAAATACTGTTAGAGTTAATTGTTAAATGTTGTCATTTTTGTACTTAAATTTGTAAACCTTGTCTTAACCTGAATGTTTAGAGATTTTTCTGTTCCTTCCCTACATCTAGCTGGGGGAGGCAATTAGCTATAGATAATGTTTAACTGCAGGCACATTCTATGTGAAGGTTCTGTTTTCTTATTTAGATGTTTTACTTCCTGCCCTTTATGGCCTCACCTGTGCTTGTGTATGGTGAGACTGTTAAAAAGTGGTTGAGCCATATACAGGGTTAGGGGAGATGACCCTTTGTGATCAGCAGGAAGTCACACAAAAACATCCACACACACTCACACATGCTCGCACATGCATACACAAACACTGAGTGTCTTAGTTCAAAGGGGTTTCACAATGGGTGTTTGTGAAACTGCGTGTCACAGAATAAAAGGCTGCAGGGGAGGCTGGTTTTTTGGAGTCATCTGAGACCGAGGGCAGAGGTACTGCCAAACGCTGTCCCCTTGCTAGCACGTTAAAACCGGTTGAGCTGTTTGTCTTGCTTTCTTCATGAGTGGTAAGTCTTTGAACCAGCAGGGCCTGCAAGGTGCAGACCCAACACATACAGTTATGTAAGTAACCAACGTGAAGGCGTCTCCTGATTGTAGACTTCACAATGATCCTACTGCTTAGAGAGAGACTTCCTGGTTAGATGCTGTGAGGTTGTTCTTTCCATTGTGTTGTGATACTCATGCTTGCAGAGAGCATCTCAGCTGATGTTCTTCTGACAGACCTGCTGTAAATCAAATCACATTAGAGTCAGACTCTGTGCGCTAAACATGAAGCTGCTGGTAATCCTGCTGAATCGGAGTGCTAATGCTGCAGGTGGACAGCCGAACAGTGAGCTGAACATCACTGCAGAGCTGCTTAAGGCTGAGCTGACAGTATGAGAATTCTCTGGAGGTTCATAACTGTTAGCCTGTCAGCTCAGACTCAGGGATCATGGGAACATGTGTGACTGTATTGAAGCCCAGAGGTCCAGGTTCGGGCTGGTCACAGTCCAGCGGTCCTGCCTTGGGTCGATCGGGTCCTGGTCTGTGTGGTTAGCATTACGGTGAAGAAGAATGTGCTGCTGTTAATAAAACCTGTTCAAAGCCTCCATCATGTCACCGCATTAATAACGCACACAGGCGCACAGAGACGTGACAAATAAAATTTGAATTTGAATTTGAATTTGAACGCTCATCCATAATGAAGCAGGCCTCTCATTAAGCCAGAAACATTTTACTCTGACATGAGCAGGAGTGTGTGTGTGGCCTGTTTGTCCTGTTAATGGGAGAGCAGCAGCGAGGCGCCGTTTGTCCAGATAGCAGCATAAATAATTTAGACGTAGCGAGGCGAGAGCAACGTGAATTCACTTTATGAAACGTTAAACATGCTGCCAGCAGCCAGCGTGTTAAAGCTCTCTGCAGGACGCACACACATTTACTTCCTGCACACTAAACTACGTTTTCCAACATCACCTTCTCCCAGTGCAACCGCTCAGTGCCACATTTTAACTTTAGGGTCTACATGCAGGTCGAAAGACTGCCTTACTGCTGTAGAGTCTCATGGAGTCAGGAGGAACTCTAAGCTCTCCTGTGAAGGTGCAGGGGTCCATTTAAGATACGTACGAGCCCAACAAGTGTGAAGAAGTCAAAGCGAACCACAGATTAGAAAAGATCTCTCTGTTAAAGCAGAATCTGTAGCTCACAGTGTACAACACCTCTCAGTGTGATAACACACTAGCAGGAACACGTTTCCTCTCATGTGTGCAGCAGCTCAGGTCCAGACTGGGCCGCACCGGCGCCGTGACCTGAATCTGCAGCTCCTCTCGGGCCTCAGTGTGGTGATGGATCGTTGTTGTTCTGAAACTTTCAGTGTTTCATCTTCTGTTAAAAACTGGACTTCATTACTTAGAAACTGCTCCAGCTGTAGATTCAGGCTCTGCTAGTGGCTCTGGGCTCCAGCTGTGAGAACTCCTCCTTGCCACCGTTGAAGTGCAGCCATATTTTTCTGTCCGCTGTTTCTGCAGCAGAATCTGGGTCAGCCGGTCTGCGGGCAGATTCCTCCTAAGGGAGTTGTGTCTGGTTTCCTGGCTCGCCGTGCTGTGTGATCAACACTTTCTGCTATTGGTTTCATTATTTTACAACCTGCTGCAGATTCCCCCTCCAGGATGTTGATTAACTGATTGATTGGTTGTGGAAGCGTGGCTGATAGCGCTTCCACTGGATGGAGGGATTAATGGTAAACTCTGAGGAGCTCAAATCTGAAGATTTCAGTGGATCTGACAAAGTGCTGACCGCAGCATCAATATCTGCTTTTTGTTATCACACACACACACACACACACACTCACAGACACGTGAAGGATGATGATGTGATGGTATGTGATGAAGTTCACCTTCTCTCAGCAGCACACATGCTCTGAATGACATTTCACACTAAACTCCCATGAGCCTCGAGTGTTGCAGTGGGCAAGCTGCCAATCAGAGAAGTGAACCTGAATGCTTCATGTCTGCAGAAACTAATATCAACTCGAAGTCTTTCGTTTACATTGAAATAAAATTGGGATATGAGTCTGAGGGAACCTGCTCTGATCTACTCAAATTTATCATGTCGGGTGCTCTGTGCGACTTTAGTCAGAAGATTTTTATTGTTACTGAATGAACCGATTCTAACTTAACCTAAACAAACAGGCCTCCTTGACTCCTTCAGGAGCTGTCAGTGGCTCATGGACTGATTTCTGCTTTCTCTGTGAAGGACTTGGACATCCTAACCCTCCCTGCACCTCCTGCTCTCTCCCCTCACAGCTCGAGACTGTCACAAAATGATAAAGTCAAGAATAAGATGAGAAAAAAAATATAATCGTCCTGTAGATCATCAAATGATATTCCATCATTTTATCATGACCTTCATCGTGATGAGCCTGATGATCGTAATCATTCAGAGACAGGCGGGAAACAGTTTGTGTTGAATCATTAAAGTGTAAGTGCATCAAACTGACTCTCCTCACTGAGCATGCTCCATCATTAAAGCCATCATCTTTATTCATCACTAAAGCCGTTTCATCAGGATCATTATCAAACCCTCAGCTCTCAGCGCTCGGCTCTCACACTGTCTGAAGAGATTATGGTGCTTTTACTCCGAAGGAGCAGACGAGATCCTCTCAGAGCTCTGGGTTACTGAGAGATCAGCAAAGTAAAACCGCCGAAGAAGAGAGTGAGTTTGGGAACGCTCTCAAAGACTTTGCTGTTGATGCAGAAGGAGGTTGATGGAGCAGATATTTTATTGCCTGATTTTCTTGAATTTACCTCTCTACTAAAGTTGAGCTGAGGGTGTTTCCTCCAAATTAAAATATTAATGACGAATGACAGGATGAATGTTGGTGTTCAGCCTACAAATCCTGCTCAACTCTCACTTTCCTTTCAGCTTAGCCGTAAGGATCTCCAACCACCCAGACTCTGAGCATTTGCACTGTTCATATTTGTGACCTCAGTGTGCATCTGAAAGCATATCGATCACGTGGGGAGTCCGGCCATCAGAGGAAACATGGTCATCCACACAGTACCTCAAAGCTGAGGCAGTGACATCACATTAAAGACGCTCAACAGTCAAAACCTTCAGACATCCTGCAGGTTCATGTGCGCATCAGCAACAAAGTTTGATATAAAGTATTTCAGTAGGTTTATGTGGTTTTCTACCATAATAATAATTGTTAATATAACACTCAGAGACCGTCAGTGCTTAAACGTTTTGTCCTTGTTCTCATTGTTTTTAAAAATTTGGTTCAAAAACAGTGCAATATTCCTATTTGTGGAAAAAATATTTGTGCTGCAATGAACCAGTGAACTAAAGGTGGGTGCTGTATCTTATTATCCTCAGCTGATGTCAGTTACTCCACTGAGGTCAAAGTCATTACTGGCGGAACACCTACTAACACCCATATTTGATCAAACACACAAGTTTGTGTGTGTGTGTTTGCTATAAAGAGGTGAATACACAGCAGAGTCAACACACACACCCTCCTTGATGAAGGACGTAGTCACATGACTGACACAACCATACACAGCCACACACACACACCTGTACTCTGAGTGTGTTTCTAATTGGGTGAAACACACTGAGACAAGGTCGCGGCCTCTGATTGGCTGCCTGTGAGACGCGGTGGCTCGAGCTTTGAAGGTTTGCAGGAGGAGACGAGGCGATCCGTCACTGACTCAAACTTCACCTTGAGCGAAACATGAAACTCGACAGGAAGACAAAGAGGACAGAAGTTTACAGAAGTGACTTCCTCTTGGAACCCGAAGAATGGAACCTGAACTGCTTGATGTGGATCATGTTTATGAGGGTGATATTAATCAGTGCTGCATTTAGCAGCTGACATTTAGTCAGCAGCTGACACACCAGTTGTCGATATCTGAACTGCTTGGTTTATATCTTCATGCTGATATTTTGAAGTCTGAGTATTTGTTAGTCTGATTAATGTTTTCTCCACTCCAGACTTCAAATGAGTTTTTTCTGAAGGTCTTTACAGACCAGGTATTAGTTTGAAATATTTTAGGATTCCACATCCAGCCACTCACACTTTGGGGTATGTTTTTTTTTTTTCTTCTGAACCAAGCTGGACTTTTCAGATTTTTCACATGCAAATAAACAGATCTGACCAATCAGAACACTGCATTTGGCAACTAGTGCGCTGTAGCTCAAAATGCAGCACTGAATATACAACAATATGGAAATGATAAAGTAATCCTGTTTAACGTCAGACCAAAGGAGACCCAGATTTCTCTGCCTCCTCTGATGTGGTCCCAGTATTTTTTAGTTTTTATTATGTTGTTTTTATCGCTACTGTAGATGATTATACAAAAGCCGTGCCATCTTCCTTTGATTGTTGTCTACAGATCAGTTTGAGCTAGAAAAAATATCATTTCCACATGTGAAAATATTTGTTTTATATCTTACATTTTGAGATTTCTGTTGGTGTAAACTTAATCAGAGCGACCGATTTATTACTGAAAGCAATGATAATAGAAACTAAACATCTCCTTTGAAAAATCAGTAATTAGAAACCCAACAGTTACTGACATGTTCTGAGTGTTTTTGAGCCTCAGGGTGAATAAAGCTCATGACTTTAGCCTGATGGATACACTCTCCTCTGTCCTAGCGTCTGAGCACTGAGCATGCTGGGAATGCCGCTGCTGTCTTACTGTTTGAAAGTGGGGCAGAATTATTTGGGTGTTTTAAAGTTTTGATGAATGTGTTGACGTGTGGTGGTGGTGGTAATGCAGAGCTTTAGCGCCTCCACGTGGATGCTGACTGAACTGCAGTTTCATTCATGAAACTGAAGGTAAAACGCTGCATCAGCTCCATTTTCTGCAGAGTCTTTGAAAAAGCTGCATTTAGTTTAGTCATTGAGTATCTGTCACACCAAACCGACTGATCATAAATGAAGAGGAAACTGTTGAGTGTGGTGTTCAGCTTACAGGAAAACAGATGTTTAACAACAGCTCGATGATCACACAGGATTACTGATTCCGTCTGACTGTTTGAGAGCTTCACCTTAAACCTAGCTCTTACCATTGTAGTCAAACAGCTCAATCTCTGTCTTTCTGATCATCAGACTTGTGTTTGGTTTGTTCAGGTGGGCAGCTTCAAATTTCAGTCAAGCTTGAAGGTGTCAGTTTTGGATCAGGGTCTTCTTTCTTTATCACCACCTCTCAGTCCTCTCAGCTGTATTCAACCCTGGACCTTCTTACTGTAAGGGGACAGAGCTAGCAGTTCACTGCTACACCACCTGGAGTCAGAACCAAAGGAGTCAAGCTAGTTTATAAAGTGGGTCCACATCAGAAATGCTCCAACTTCAGTCACAGACTGTTCTGTCTGCTCTTTATGCTCTGTGTTGTAACAGCACATATCAGGCAACATTTTATTCTCACTTGAATCACAGTAATGCAAACATTTTGTGAAATAATCGTTGCACTGCATGAAGACCAAAGATCTTAACACCATCTACCATCATGTTCGCTTCTTTACTGCCGTGCAAAGAAAAGAGACCCAGCATGCTTTTCCTTTTGTATGACATCACAGAGATGTTTGGGAAAATGACCTATCAGAGGCTGAAATACATCAACAGAGGTGCACTCATTTCACTGTAGCTTATGCTCAGCATAGGTCATGATTGTCTCCTCCAGTATAAATGACTCAAAACACAGTGTATATACTGTGTCCCAGTCTTTCATTTACAATCAGGTTAACTTTGGTATCTTCATCATAAACACACTGAAGTTCTTCTTCTTTACACCTTTACAGGAATAAGCTTCATAGTGTGTCTGTGGGATCTTTGGTGTATTCAAATTTATTTGTCTTCAGGTTTTTCTAAGTGGGCGAAATCTGAAGAATCCATGATGCTCCACGTTGCTGTGCGAAAGAACAAAAACCCAGATATACCTGCTGTTGTTCAGACCCTCTGAAAATGGCAAATCTCAGTTTACACAAACTGCTGCTGACCTCACAGCCGGGCTGACCTCTGACTCTCTGCTCTCTTAGATATGGTGACATGGTGCCAAAGACCATTATGGGGAAGATCTTTGGTTCCATCTGCTCTTTGAGTGGCGTGTTGGTCATCGCTCTGCCGGTCCCCGTCATCGTGTCCAACTTCAGCCGAATCTACCACCAGAGCCAGCGAGCCGAGAAGAGAAGAGCGCAAAAGGTGAGGACTCCATATTATCCATTCATCCATCCACTGACACAAACTGTCTTCAGAGTGTAATGGGAGGACAGCAGTGACCTGGGATTTAGATGCAGGACATCAGTGTTTTTATGAAGAACTTTTTGTTTCTAATGAGTTTAAAACTTTAACAGAAATTAACAGAATGTGAAGAAATAGTTATGACGTTATGTTCATTAATCAGTGCGGGCAGCTCTCAAGTAATCCCACACTGAACCACACGACTGTGCTGTGACTCTGGAAGCCTCCAGCCTGCCCTGAGGCACGCTAACATTATTGTTATATTAGTGTTAGATGAACATCTGTACAGACATGATGTTCCTGGAATACATACCTGATTAATTTTAGCAGTTGAAAGCGCTCAGACTGCAGCTTTAAAAACTAACACAGAAACTTTAGAAGTCTGCAGTCATTTCAGATCTACAGACCAGAATGTAATGCTGGTCATCACACTGAACCTTTCTGGTAAGACGCTGCCACCGTGTGGTGAACGTATTCGTTGCATATTTGCAGAGGTGTTTACAGAGAGCAACTGTGGATGTGGGTGTGTTTACAGCTGTGAGTGTTCAGAGAGAAATCCAGAGTATCTCTGAGAGGAAGCAGGGCACTTCTGAAGTAAGAGGGCCGGCTGCTGCAGAAGGTCACTCACACATCAGTGTGGTGACAGTAGTTTGTTCTAATTTTGAAATCTGAGTTTGTGCACAACCCACAGGAGAAAAGAGAGGAAGACACAGAGAGCAGGAAGCTGTCCAGGCTTTACTTCCTCCCAGCATCAACAAATGAGTTTTCTGGTTGTGCTGGAGACCTTTGTTTACCCCACTGGGAGTCAGAGAGAAACACCATGTTGGAAAGTTACAGAGAAGCAGCTGAATCATGTTTCTGTCTGCAGCCTGAAGCCTGCAGAAGATCTCTGAAGAATAAATATTATCAGATTCATACAACACATCTTCTACTGAGCAAAGCTTTTATGTTCTCTCATGCACATCATCAGTCACTCAGCTTCTGTCTGCAGAAACCATCAGCATCACATACATGAACTTATTATCTGTGCAAATTAGAGTTGATGCTTCAAACTGAACCTGAAGAAACTTTGGGAAAGCTCATTTTACACCTACATATTCACACCACTTGTGCTCACTTACCTTTAACCGGTAAATAAAACACCCTTGGCTCAATTTATGTTGGGATAATCTGTCAGAGATCATGAAAATCCTGCTGACCACATCAGTGTCAGCTGTGAGGATGCAGTTCAAATTTGACATTTACACAAAGTTTGGATAGATTTTGATTGATTGGGAAATGAGTGGCTGCAGACACCCTGACGTTCTTCCACAGATTCTTGAAGGATTTAAAGACACTTGTTGCTGCACAGATGTGTCATCTAAATGGAGGTGATGCTCAAAGTGTTCATCCAAATTTTTAAAGGTTCACACAGCTCACGGAGCTCAGCTGGCTGCTCACCGGGTCATATTGCCCTTTGGTGGTGTTCTTCTCCAATACAGCGTTCCCCACCCCCGGGTGTGAAATTGATGGTTTTCAGGGCTTTATCGGTAACTCAGTTTTCCTGCATCTTTTCCCGCTTTGTAGTTGTGTCTAATTTTTGAAAGAAATATTTAAGAGTTACCATAGCTACCAGAGAGCATTAAGGGGCAGAGAGGAGGATATTACTCTCAATGTTGTTGTCGCATTTCAGGAGGACGCTGCTAATAAAGTTACACAATTACACAGTGAATTCGCGTTTATTATGATATTTACAAAATACCACAGTTTTTGTCTTGGTTTTTTCCATTTTATTTTGTTGTTCTTATCCGCGACACCTTAAAGGTCGGTCCGTGAAAATATTGTCTGACATTAAACCGCTCCGTGGCACAAAAAATGTTGGGGACCGCTGTCAATCTGAAAATCATGTTATCCGGATAAATTAATATGATTATTCTTCCCCAAACCCACAAACCTAATTTAGTGTTGGTGTCTGTCTTGCAGTTTCTGTGTAATAGTTCCTGAGACTGACATTAATCAGGATTACATTACAATGTAAACATGGACAAACCAGGCCAAGAGGCAAGTGATCAGTCAAGTGATCTTGCATTTAGCCAGTAGGGGTGCTATTTTTGTAACTTACGTTGAAGCTTGCCACACGCCTTTTTCACTTTTTGCTGTTTATGTGCACTGCTTCATCAGCTGCTCATCACACAAGCCAACACTTTGTTTGCAAGCAGAAGTTATTAAAAAGGACAGCTTGTGTCCAGATATTGACATCTTTGATATTTTGATATTTTCTTCACTGAAGTGACTTTCTGAATGCAGAAGATATGATTTGCTCACATTAGTTACCTTGTTAGTTTGGTTCTGGGTGTTTTGTTGGATTATCAGACTCAGTTTTCGTGGACGTCAAAGGCTGAGATAAACATGAGCAGATGAAGGACGGCAGCAAATGGGATCTGAATCTTTGCAGCTTCTGTTTTCATGTTCACATCTAATCCTCCTGCAAGTTTGTTTTAGTGACCATGGTGGTGAGCCTGTGTTTGTGTTCCCACTTACAGTTGATCGCTCACAAACCTATGTGTGTTCACAAACAAAAAACCAGGCTTGCTAGAATTCGAGCAGTGAAGAGTGGAGGCGCTAACGCTTATTTGCAGTACAAACGCAGCCGGCTGATTATTGACCCTGAGGAGGAGGTAACCGTGGACATGCAGTGGTGGTGCTGTTGTTTGTTCTCTTGGTTTCTCATCTTTTCTGTCTCATATCCAGCTGTGAGGAGCATGCTGAGGGCTGCTTTCATTGTGCTTTCATCTGTGTGTGTGTGTGTGTGCGCTTCAGCAGTGACATGTTTTTGGATCAATGTAATGATAAAGCTGTGCTCTCATTTCAAAACTCCAGCCTTTTACATTAGTTTCTCTTTACCTGCCAAACAAGAGCGCTGAAGGTTCAGGTGGTTCCAGCTCCCAGATACCTGACAAACAGCAAACTCTGATGGACCCTTTCTTCTTCGCTGTTAAAGTGATCCATCTCTAAGTTCACAGCTCAGCACAGATATGGTAGAAGACCTGACTGACTATGGCTACATCCTGATATCCCCACAACATGTCCACAAGACTCTGGAGGGTCTAGAATCTAAAGCGGAGTAACATAGGCAGATACACCGTGACTCTTTGCAAAGCAAAAACCTACATTTCTTTGGTTTATTTTTGTGATCAATGAGGCCAAATTACAAGCAAAATTCGGATGACAGAAGCATCATTTTCTTTGTGGGGTTTTATACAGCACCACATATCAGTAGAATTAAAATAAAAAATAAAGATAAGAATCTAAGTCCAAGGACATTAAAACTGTACTTCAGTGAAGTACATAAGTAACTCTGCTGAGTTACATCTCACTGGTTCCATCCCTGCTGTTGGAATATAAGAGGGCTCTAGGCCATTGGCAGTGGTGGGAGGGGAACAAGCTATAACCTTCTAATTCCTCAAAACTCCAAACTTCCTCAACACAAGCAGAAAGTGACAGCCTTGTTACTTACCCTACATTTACCCTGCAAAGTCTGGACTTTCTCTGTAAAACAGTCTCATATCAGCACTAAATAGAGTAAAGGTAATATGATCTTTGGCTTTAGACCGGATGTTTGGAGATCATTTCTGATCCAGTGTCTGGACAGAGTTTGCTCTTCTTTTTTAAATGAAAGTGTTTTATTGTGAATTTAGCCTGTGTTAGCTGGTCCTCATCTGGTCCTTGCTCATGTGTTTAGCTGACTGAAATGTTGATGCTGAAGTGTCCATGATGAATTCATCTTCATCCTGTTTCTATCACTGTCTGTCTGTAGCCTGTCTGTAGTGTTCTGTCTTTTCACATCCTTCTTAGCTTTGCTCACAGTCTGAAAAACAAAATACCCGTCAGTCACTAACTAACTCACATGTGCATGATCTGATCCTTTGCTGTGTGGGGGTGCCTTACCTGACCAACAGGAAGTTCTCTACACCTCCACCTCTCAGTGTCTCTCCTACTCTCTGCTCTGTCTTCTTCCTCTTTTGTTTTGTTCCTTTGACTTGAGCCCTACCATGCAGCTCTGCTGTTATGAGATGATTACCTGCGCGATTCATGACATCATCAGTAATAGTGTTGGACTTCATTGACTTGTGGAGGAATGAAATTGGGCTGAACTGCATGTCAATCGCCCAGCCAATCCGCATGCAACTGGGCAGAGTCAATGTAAAGCAAAACTTTGGAATGAAGTCTTGTTAATATTTCAAAAGCTGTGTTGCTTCTGCCCAGCATAGGGGCTCATGATTTTGACTCTTCCTTTGGCAGCAGCTGAGCTTCTGAGCTCCACGTGATTGGTTACTCTTCTGCCCACCTGGGTCACATTCAGTCTGAACTCCAGAGTTATACAAGCTCTGGAGGCTCTCTTGGGTTAAATGAGGCTGGAGTCAAACCACAGAAGTAAAACAAAAGCTGCTGAATGGCTGCTGTTGGTAGCCTTGGTTTGATCCAGTGAGTGATCCATCATTTTCACACTAACTTGAGAACAGGAAGGAATTGTGGCTAAGATGGAAATGCTGAGGTTTGGCAGATTTTGGTGGAAATATTAGCCTTGCTCAGGTGTTTCTCTGTAAATGATGGGGTCGCTGAGGTCATGTGTTTTGTGTTTATGTCTTGAAGGCATCCAAAGAAGCAGGACAGGCGCTGGTGTGTAAGGCCAACCCTAACTTCGAGGTGCATCATCATCATCTCTTGAACTGCCTGGAAAAGACCACGGTGAGGAGGCAGGCACACACACACACACACACACACACACACACACACTTTATTTGACCAACTGATTAACAGTTTACTCCTTTACATGTTTTCCCAGATTTTATAGATTTAACACATTAAAAAAATTCTCAATAACTTCAAAGAGCCTAAATTGAATCTAAATCATTATATTTTTAATTAATGAGAATGACTATCATTTACCTTACCTGGAGATTAATTTTTTTCCAATTTTTCAGCAGTAAACAAAAAATATTCAGTTTGATTGTTTACTGTTTGAATTTGGACATCTATCTAGTTCAGGGGTGCCCAATCCCGGTCCTCGAGAGCTACTATCCTGCAGCTTTTAGATGCATCCCTACTCCAACACAGCTGAATCAAATGGTTTGATCTCTTCAGCATGCCATCATGTTTGGCAAAGACCTGATAACAAGCCATTCATTTGATTCAGGTGTGTGGGAACAAGGATGCATCTAAAAGCTGCAGGACGGTAGCTCTCGAGGACCGGGATTGGGCACCCCTGATCTAGTTCATAGCAGATTCTCCTTTACCTGCCATCCTGTAAAACTGCAGCTTTGCTTTTTCTCAGAATCACGAGTTTGTAGATGAGAAGACGTATGAGGCGACCTGCAAGGATGTTACACTGCTGAAGCAGGTTTCTTGCTCTTCCTCCATCTCATCCTCTTCAACTCATGGCCTAAGCTCCTGCTGTGGCCGCAGGAAGAGGAAGACCTTCAACGTCCCAAACTCCAACATGTCTGTGGGTCTGCAGGGCAATCTCCAGGAGCTGAGCACCATCCAGATCAGGGAGCGACCACTAACCAACAGGTATGTTAGACAGCACTGCAACTCTGTTTTTTACAGTCATACGGTTACATCCAACATTTACATCTCTTTGTTTACTTCTAGTCATATTTGATCTCCATAAAGAAATAAAATCACCCAGAAGACATGACTGTGAAAATTGCAGGGGGTCCTACTGACTTTAAGGATATTCCAGAAGGTTACAAAGGTTCTTCTGAAGGGTCTTAAGTTCCTGATGAGCTTCCAGTATCTACGTGGACTTTGCAAAAGTCATTAAGAAAAAAAGAAAAATTCTTAAGAACATTTACAGCGCATGATCCTTGAAGAAAGCTCTACCAGGAGCTACCAGAGATTTCACAAGCCCTTTAACCTGATCGGCTCCGGGTACCGGGGGCAAAAGGAACGAGTTCACGTATAATTGGTTATAACACGGGGTCAGAAATATAAGTCCTGACGTGTGATATCCACAGAAACCTCTGAATCTCAGCTAAACTCTCATATAAACCATTTCTACAACCACCAAACACAACTAAAACAAGCCATGATTAAAAGAGCAGCTAGGTAAATGCCAAATGTCTGCTAAACAAACAAAACCAGAGATTCTTCAGACTTCATGTAACTATAACACCATGTAACACCAAGTTTCACCACACTCTGACCAAAATTCACTGAATGAGCCGCAAAAGAAGACCACAAAAACGCATAGCGGCGCAAATGCGCTAAGACAGAAATTGGCTTACCGTCCCGATTTCCTCCGTTACTTTCACCAGTAGCTGGTAGCCTCATGTTTATCAGCAGTTTCCACGGCTAACTAGCCAGATCAGAGCCATTTTCTGTCAACAACCTCCATTTTAGACCCACCTACAGACACGTGACTAGACAGACGCCACATGCAGTAAATTTGGGACCACGTGGGGTTTGGCCTTGTAACTTCTGAGTGGTTGAAGTAACGTGAGTGTGGCATCATTACTGTGATCCTATTGGCTCAAACGATTAAAAAGAGGTGTCAATTATGCAAATTGGCCAAAAGAAACCAAAGTTACAGCCCCATCAGAGTTTAAAGGGCCAGAGACGCTCCATGCCCACGGCAGAAAAGCGCCATTGCCATGTAAATGTGTGGTTAAAAAAATATTCAAAAACACGCATTTTTAGGCCTGTTAATAAAATTAAATAATTTCTGCTCTTTAATACCTACAAAATTCAACTAACATAGTGTCCAATGTGTGCCAAAATTGGACATTTTTGTACAATGTCTAGATATTTATGTATTGACAGTGCTGTAATTTTTCACTTTTCTTTCTTTTTTTTTCTTTTCTTTTTTTTTTTTGTGTCCCGTTTGGATCTTTAGCCATCAGAATTGTTGTCTTAAGGCCAAGAAAGATGCCAAGCGGATTTATTTTACCAAGTGGATCATCATGGCCTTGCCATATTGGTCCATTTGATTGACCTTTATTTTAATTATGAATTTATTTTATTTTCAGTTGCTACAAACGGGACAGACATGACTGGGGGATAGGACAGGGAGAAAGAATGAAAGAGAGGGAGAGAGAGAAAACCAAAGGGGAGAAGAGACGGTGAGAAGGGGGGGAAGAAAGAAAAAAAACAAACAAACACCTGGGTCATCTGTATGGAGAAAAAAAACAGAAGAGAAAGCAAACAACAAAGAGCAACATAATAAAAAAACAGCACCATCACAATAAACTAGCTAGCAGTAGATATTAAATAATAAACGATATTGTGCAGCACGCAAGATAGACAGCGCACAATGTGCTTTAAGGCAGCAGCCAAGAAAGCTTTAGTCCGCGTCTGTGAACACCCGTGTGTACACCTGTGTGCATACCTGTGTGGATCAGCATGCTTGTATTCCATTTCACTGTTTCACTTTAGAAACATAAATCTTTGCACATATGATGTTTATATGTTGGTTACTGAATTTCTGGAATGAAATATGAACGGAGTCACATTTTAAAATGGTTATATGCTACAAAATAAATAAAAAAAATTCGGTGAGGATAAAATCTACTTACATTTTCTGTGTTCCAGTCTCAGTAACTTTGACACAGTAATATCTGCTGCAATATTTACACCTCTGATGAAATTTTGATACCAAGATTGTATACACAGAGTTTGTAATTGCAGAGAAATACTCAATTGTTGGCATTTTATTTTCGAACAGGAAACTCAGAAAACCCTTTGGGGTCCATCAGGTTAAAGGAAAAAAAAACAGACACTCTTGCAAAGGTTCTAGATGTATGGAAGTGGATTTAATTGGAGATAAAGCATCGGAATTTCAGGAGCAGGACCACGCCTCCAAACACGCTCCTTCGGATTCTTATCTATATATGTTCCCCCAGTTCTACAAGCTGTTCATTCTCTATTTTTATGCTTAAGGACAACAGATGGAAATTAGCCCTTGGCTATAATCTGGTATGTTTACATTCATGTAATTTTTTTTTTTACATTTATGTTCATTAACATGCACTGTCCTAAATAAATAAATAAATAAATTTACATGCCCCAGCCTCCTCCCTCCCCTTTTATATTCTTTAACTTCACTTCTATTTAGTACATGGGGACCCGCTAGGCCTGGAAGCCGCCGTCCCCTTCGAGGCCTTCCCCAAACTGCAACTCAATTCACGTCCAAGCCATTCACCTTTATCTACTAAAACACTGTCACACCTAAAATAAGGACGTGGGCTCAGCTAGTGACATTATTTTTAGAGGATTTGATCCTGCTAGAGATACCAAAAGTACTTTTAGAAAAGGTCATTTTAGTTAAATGTTTTTATAGATTTTAAAGTGGTCTTTATGCAAGTTTCAGGATTCCAAGTATTAGAGGTTGAGTTTATTTTGGAAATTTTGGTGCGTTTGAGGAGTTTTCAGGAATGAGGGCATTTTAGAGCTGTCAGTACAGGCATGTGAGCTATCTTTACTGGAAGCATTGGATGATGTAGAGGAGGCTCTATCCTTTCTTTTAGAGCTTCTGGAATTAGGTTTACATGATCTGCACTTTTACACAAAGGTCGTGTTCATCAATCAATCTGAGTAAAACTTCAAGTATTAAAATTCAGTACTGACAAATCCAAACCTTTTTGTATACCTCAGTTGTAAAATTAGTATAAATGACTTAAAATTGGTGCAGAAAAAAAGAACTGAGCAAGAGATGTAATTCTTTAACCTTGATTTAGATAAAAAAATATATAATTCAGATGATAAAATATAATTTGAATTTTAATGTAAAATCATTTACATTTACATTCTTATAAACCCAAATTTTCTTCACAACAGAACATAAAAAACATATTAAATGTTTAAACTGAGACTGAGAAGCATGGGATGGGCCAACATAGGAGTGGAGAAGTCAGCAGTACTAAAAGGGAACTGAGATGAATTGATGTGTTTACAACTGAAACACATGACAGGAAGTTGAACTAAAGTCCATTTGAACTGCTCAAAATTCACCTTTGCTTGTGAAGACTAAGTACTAAGTATCTCTCCTTTGCCTCTCTCTAGTCGTTCCAGTCGATCCAGTCTCAATGCCAAATTTGAGGAGACGGTTCCTTTAAACTGTGACCAACCCTACATCACCTCCGCTATCATCAGCATGCCCACGCCACCTGGCACCACCCCTGAAGGTGATGAATCTACCAGCTCCACTGACTACTCCCAGGCCAACATTGTGCGGGTGTCTGCACTTTAGGCCCCAAAAAGACCCTCCCACACTACCACCCACTGCGCTGGAAGACGGCAGGCGTTGGCGGTCTACAGCTTGAACCACACCAGACTCAGAGTAGGCTTTGGTAGCTGCATCATGTGTCCACAATGGAAGTGATGGGTTAGCTTAAATGCTTCAGACCTGCCGTGGAGAAGCAGGTCTACAGGTCACACTAAAACTGACTCTGATTTGGACTGTAGTTGTTTATTGTTCTCTCTTTTTCTTCTGGGAGGATTTTTCCGCTGGCAAAATAGCAGCCGCCTGACTGAAGGTGGATCTCTGCTTCTTGCTGAGAGGACATCACCACCACCAACGTATCTTTGTCCTGAATGGTGGCTTAGCGAGCCAGCACTAAGACACCATTGGATCATTCTGAAATATGTTTAGCACAGAGACTGGCAGCTGGGGTCAACGCTTCACATTCATTATATGTTGAATCCTCTTAGTCAGTTACTAGTCCATTTAGCTGAATTTGACTGTCTGGAGGTGGACTTTAGAGCCAGAAGCTTAATCTGAGCTAACCAGACTTGTGTTTTAATCAAGCTTTAACCTTTTAAATTACCTGCATTACTTTCATATTAGGTCTACCGTACTCCTTTGAAAGATAATGTAGAAAATACATAAAGCATCAGACACAGCGTTTAGTTTAGGCTCAGAGGTCCTCAGCTGATTTGAACTTTATCTCCAATCACTGGAATTCAGTTAGCTGGGCTTGCAGTCTTTGTGCTAAGTTAGACTAAACCTGTCCCAGTAGAAACCAGGATGAGACGGATGGTGACGGTGGGTTTATCATCACACTGTCACACTTCTGAACCTGACAGACCCTCTGTGTTTGTAGAAAATGTTCTGAGGACATGTTGAAGGTTGGGACTCGCCATTTGTTTTGCAGTCTTCTGAGTCTCTTTTATAAGTACATATTTGTCCTGGGTGGAGGCTGTTTGTCGCTAAAGACTTCAGCGTTTGTCCTATCATGGGTGGGACAGCAGATATTTACAGCCTGCACCCAGTGATGAAATATATCATGTAATGCATTATTATTATTATTATTATTATTATTATTATTTTCACGTTATTTTCTTTCAGTCATCATATTTTTTGTTATTATTATTTATTAGTGTTGGTGAATGGGAAAGTTTATCTTGAGGTGTACGTGCTACAACAGGGAAATTATCTTTTTTTTTTTTTATTTCATTTCATGGATTTTATTTGTTCGATTTTTAATTATCTTTTTATTCTTGTTTTCATTTTTTGAAATAATGATATATTTCCTTTTACCCCACATCAGTAGTTTGTGATCTGCTGGCTACAGCCCTGAACATGTGTTAGCCACAGACAGTGGGCGGGGCTTTTCTTCTGAAAAGATGTGAACGATTTATATTTGCAGCTGTCATGAAGAAGAAGAGGATGAGGAAAACAGTGAGCATGCTCAGTTTCTGTGCGTTCCTGTCCACGGACCCGTGTGTTTCCATGTAAGCCAGGACGCTCCTCTGCATGCACATCTGGCTGGTGGTGTGAGCAGTTCGGGTTCTAGTACTTATTCTGTAAATATGAGTTTTCTAGCTGACCTTTCTGACTGCCTTCCTCTCTGCTGTACAGAAACACCAAACCGCCATCGTGCAAATGTTGATGTCAATTTGTGATAAGAGAATCTTTCTGTTGTTGCACTGGGTCTGGCAGTGATGTGTATTGTAAATCTTGCAGACTGATTTGATGCACTTGTTGCCTGATGTTTTTTTTCTCATTGTTCACCTGAGTGTTGGGTTAGGTGACGGGAAACAGATTTACAGCTCTGACTCTGAGCTGACAGCTGGAACCACAGTTTAAACAGAAAATGGGCAAACCACCAGTTACCCACAAAAACAACCACAACAGCAAAAAAAGTGCTTTTTTTTTGCTGTTGGTGTTTCCATCAACAACCTCTGTTTTACTTTTTGGTTAAAGATTTTAACAAATATTATTTATCTAAAGTACAAATTAACAGATCCCATTGTTTGATGTAAAAATGACCAAAAAAGTGATTTTGTAGTATGGAAAGAAGAGCAATGAGTATAAAATCCAGTGTTAGCTGCCTGTGTAGCTTTCACATGCTTATCTCACAGAGACACATGAAATGATCGAGCTTCTTCAACTCAGCCAAGTAAATTTGTTGCCTGAATCACATTAAATGGAGACTGAAGTAAAAAATTCAACCAAACATCCAGAAGTAATCTATGATCAGTCTTTTGGTCTCCCTCTTCTGAGTGCGGGCATGGTCACACTGACAGCCTGAAAGCTGCATTTCCTGAAATGTCCAGCAGGCAGCAGTGAGTCAGTACCCACAGACTCGCATGTTAAAACTTTACAGCAGAAATAAACATGTTTACAGCCTGATACGCAAACTGTTTGTCTCTGTAGATATTTCCCCCTTCATTATACCTGTATGTGGGGAAAATGTTTTTATAACTTACCTGATTAAAAACTGTATTAAACAGGTGAGTTATAGACTGTATAATTAGGGGTGTGGTCTCTCTCACTGACATGCAGATGGCCACACACATGTATACTAGGTTTCACCTCAGCTAACTGGAGTCCCTGAACTGGACCTCTGGACAGTGTTTGTGCTGTTGGAGCCTTTTGGAGCATTTTTAATGACATCTTGTGATGAATAACAGGGCTTCTATGAGGTTACTGTACTAACAGACGGTCCAGGAAGGTGGAGCTCCAGTTCTGGTGAAATTCTAGGATTTTATTTGGAATGTTCTGAGAACTACTTAACAGGTATCCGTGTCTGTGTAATGCTCCTCTACTGTCTGTGGATGCAGACTTATCATTAGTTGATAACTTAGAACCAACATAGTAGCCAAATACAATCACTTCTGGAACCAAAAAACAACAACAACATGACAGCAGCTAAAATGCTAACATGATATGTCAGTCCACTGATGGATGATCTCATACTTTCATGGCAGTCTTTGGGTTTTCTTGTATCGTCACATCAGCAACATCAAAGCTCACATGTGCTGTCAACATAGTTGCAACATCTTTAAGCTTTTAGAAAATTATTTTCACATGTTTCTGTGAGGTGAAGTTGGATTAAGTTTATTTCTCAAAAATGCTGAATCAATAAGAAAAAAAAAGGGAGAATAAGAAAACATTTCCTGTCTTATGGAATATTTTTAGAGCACTCCAGATTTTTTTATTTGTCTGTCTCTGTCAATAATAATTTATTGTTATTATCTACTCCAAAAACCTTCAATGTGTGGTTTTAAAGGTTTAAAAAGGGTTTAGGGTTCATTTCATTAATGAGTTCTTAGGTTCAGAGTGGTGTTGATGCTGTCTGCTGGGACCCTGATGAATGTTGAATATCTGCTTGTAGATTTTGGTATACAAAAAAAGTTCTTTGAATCTGTGTGACTCATCATGATGTGCCGTACACACCAAGTCTTAAAGCCTCATCATTGCAGAGGTGAAACACCATCAGTTTGTTCCCGTTTTGATACAAAGAAAACAATTTTCTTACGAAACAAACTGAAACCTCTCATTCTTCTTTGGGGAAATATTTCTCTCTCTGGCTGAATTTTAGGGATGTGTTGAAATGTTGGATTTTTCATTTCTACGCCATGTATGGAATAAAAAAATATATGGAAGTAAGAGCACAGAAGACAACATTTTTCTCTTGCTCCAGAAGTAAAGAGCAGCTGGTATTGGGTTCTTACTGTCAAAGCTTGACTTGTTTGACTCGTCAGAATGAGGATCCAAATGGCCAACCCTGCTTGCAGCACCTTTACAACTTCAGTCATCCATGTCTGCGCAAGTTTAATGTGACTTATGCAAGTGACTTCTCTATGCTTTCCTTTGTTTTGTAAGGACAACCTCTGCTTTGTATTTAGGGTGCAGGGGACGGGCTGAGGGGGAAAGGATGAACATATTTTTGAGGAATTTATTATTATAAGTGTTAATAGTGCACATGTGTTGTAATTGTTCTGTAATTTCTTATTTTTAAAATTATTTCCATGAGAGTTTGTAGTGTTGTATGTTCAATTAACATCCCATGATATTTTTCTAAAGTCGTTAGAACATGCATGCATTTGGAGCAGAGATGAAGTGATAAAAGAAAGTGTAAAAATTAGAGACATTTATGACAACTATCACTTTTGTTTGTTACAGCTTGTGTTCATCGAAGATAATATCTAAAAGAAAAAGAAGCTCATGGTTTTAGTCCGGTGCCGTGTCTGAGTAAACAGAATAAAAACATTGTCCTATTCAAACACTTCCCAGAGTTTGTACGTCTCTTTTCAGAGGTGGGATTGAGAGATCGAAGTCACCCAAGCTCTCATTATTAAAGAACTTGACATTCAGCCTGTTATGATTAAAGTGATACAGAGTGCTACCTTGATGTGTCTGTGCTAATAGTAAAGCTTTTTTAGGTGACACTTTATAATACAACTCGAAACTAAGGGCAAAAGTACCCTGTAATTACATGTAATTTCAACATATTTTATCTGAAATTTAGAGGAAACAATGAAAAAATTTACACTAAGTAATTTCACATACTTTGTAATTACCTGGTAATTATCCAGAAGAACATACAATATTTACCCTTTTAACACTGTACCTTGTGCGTTCCAAGGTTGGGCCATTTTATGAAGTCATTTAACATTGCCTTACTTCCTGATATTTTACAGGGAATGAAATGCAGACTTTATTTAAAATAATTTTAAATATTATCTAATTAATTTTAAGTACTGTGCAATTCCATGGTAATTTTCTAGAAAAAAAAAAATTCCATGTATTTTTCAGGGTATTTTTCATGATAATGATAGACCCAAGTTTATTTTTATCTGTTTTTCCTTCACAGACAATGTTCACCAGAAACCATTCAAACTTACTGCCACCTATGCGGACCAAGCTCTTGCAATGCTTGTAGCCCTGATACGGGCTACCACAGCAATCGGCTAGAAACCAAAACAATCACAAGGTTTTCAGTGCAGATTTTCAGTGTCTTCCAGTAGTTGTATAAGGATGGCATACCTGGCTGCTTGGGACAATCTGCCAGGGGAAAACTAATGGCCTATGCTACCTTTGGCTACACTGGCTACAGGGGCCTGGCTAGCTATGTGTTTTTCAAGGGTGCGAAGCCGAGGGTCTAATTCAATGATTTTGGCCTCCAGAGCTGCAAACAAGCTACATTTATTACACGTATAATTACTGCTAAAGGAGGCCAAGGAGTAAGTAAACATCTGACACAATACGATGGAAAGTGCTGGAGGGCCAGGTAAAGAGGCCGTGCTGCTAGCGAGTCGGCTACAAACTAAGCAAGCTGGCAAATCCCTAAAGGCAGTGCATGAAAATAACCAATGATCTTCTTATGGCAGCTGACTCCAATTTACTTTCCATTCTTATTCTCCTCAATCTGAGTGCTGCTTTCGACACTATCTCTTACTCCATTGTCCTTAGTAGGTTAATCTCCATTGGTCTCTCTCATACTCCACTAGCCTGGTTTAAATCATACTTATCTGATCGCAAAGTATTATTATTCGACTTAAATCCTTTACTTTTAAACCCTTTCCTGGGGCCCATTGTTTTCATTATCTACCTTCTTTGTGTGGACACATTTTTCATAAATATAATATTCAGATTCACTGTCATGCTGATGTCACCCAGCTTATCGGTCCACTAAACCTGATTCTGCTCTTCCCCCATCCTCCCTCACCCTCTGTTTAAATGAACTCAACTCATGGTTCTCTTCTTTCTTAACAGTAACAAATCAGAGCTTCTTCTGGTAGGCTCTAAATCAACCTTATCTAGAACTAATAGCTTTTCTATTACTATCAATAACTCACCGGTCTCCGTTTCTCCATGTGTGAAAAAGTTTTAGTGTTATCCTCGACAGTACTTTACCTTTTAATTCGCATATCAATAATGTCACTCGGTCTGCATATTTCTAATTGTGTAACATTAATTGTCTCTGAACTTTTCTCACTCCACATGCTACTGCCATTCTTGTTCATAACCTTGTTACTTCTCAGATTGATTACCACAATTCACTCCTTTTCCATCCATAAGCTTCAACGTGTCCAGAACTCCACTGCCCGTATTATAACCAGGACCCCTTCTATTCACCATATCACCCCTGTCCTGCAGCAGCTTCAATGGGTCCCGGTCAAATATTGCATTAATTTTAAAATACTTTTGTATACATTTAAAGCTATTCATCAGCTCTCCCCTCTGATTTGATTCAGATCACCATCCCTTAGATCCTTTTCTTTGCTTTCTCTCTCTGTTCCCTCTCCCCGTCTTGCCGCTATGGGGAGCAGGGCTTTCAGCTGCTCTGCGCCTCGACTTTGGAATTCCCTACTTCCTGATATAAGAAATATCACTTGCTTTTCTCTCTTTAAGTCTAGACTCAAAACTCACCTGTTCAAAATAACTTATCCCACATAGCCTTCTCCATTCCGCTATTTTAAATCTATTTTATCCTTTGTGATTTTGTAAACCGCCTGCTTTTATGCTTGCTTTTTATTTCTCTGATGTGTACACTGTCCTTGTATGTTCTGAAAGGCACATTCAAATAAAATGTATTATTATTATTATTATTATTTTTATTATTATGAATAAACAGAGAGTATGCTTCAGATACAGCACATGATGATATGAAATAAGGCGTTATCTATTAGTTTTAATTAAATTGGCTTCACACAAACACCTCTGTGTGTTGTAACAGGCACAGGAATTGATACTCTACCGCAGAGAGATCATACACGTCACTACCAAGCACTTACACACACACACCTTCATACACCAAGTGACTTTTTGCACAATACTCAGTCTTTTGCACATTTCTATTGCACTGTTGTGTCTTGTATCTGCACTGTCTTGTGTCTATATTGTTCTCTTCTGTCTGGTGTTGAACTGTCTTTGTTTCGTTTTTTTTTTTTTTTTGCCATTTTTGCACATTGCAATTTATGTAGTTCTGTGTTGATTGTCTGTTATATGCCATATGTAGCACAACAGTCTTGGAGGAACGTTGTCTCGTTTCACTGTGTACTGTACCAGCACACATGTTTGGAATGACAATAAAGCTACTTGACTTGACTTGAACATTAGCTGATAAACTTGAGAACGGTCAGTAAAATGCATTCAGCTTTGTTGCTATGATTCTTTGGCTGAATGGGTTTAGGCATCTTGGCAGAAACTCTCCAAAAGAATATCATGGCTTTTAAATATAGCTTTGCAGGTCTCACTATAACATTGGTTGGTTTTCAACATACCAACAAGTATTTATAGAAAGTTTCACAACTGTGATAGAACAAGTTATTTGCGAGTTTAAATAAGTGTTATTCTTTTGATCTATGCTGGTGAAAATAGGCTGTGAGTTATTACAGGTGGAATTTAACCTTTTTTTGTTCTGTTGGTGCTTCCTGTTTGCAACAGGAAGAAAAGCTCCCACCTGATCCTGTCAAAATCAACTGATGTATTTATAGAGTAATATAATATTTAATGAAGGCATGTGATACTTTTATCTTTTCAGAGTCACAGGCAATCCAAGTACAAAAGGAGGGGTCTAAATTTGGTACTTCGTTTTTATTCTTACATTTTTGAGCCATCATAGCTTCAAGAGCAGACATCCATCTGAAGATTTCAGGGCTTAAAACAGATTTAAGCTTACAACTTTAAAATCGCAACAAAATTTATTTTACACTACAAGTGTAAAGACACAATTTGGCTTTTGGTTAACACAATTTTTCCCCTTATAATTACTTCTAAGTGTCAGTATCCTAGAATATATGGCAGTTTAAATAATCTGCATCAATTTAATTAATTTGATACAGAGGAGAAATAAACACTGGTATAATTTAAAGATTAAAATTTTGCATTTCAGTGTAAATTTTGGTTTTCAATTACTCAAACCCAGAGCTTTTGTGTCTCTATTGGAGCAGAAGGATTGGTGTCCCAATGTGTCGGCAAAAAGTATGTAAAAGACAGAGCAGTCCAGATCCACAAATGATGCTCTGATCCAGACGACACACAGGGATGATAGTGTACTGTGAATTGTTTCTGACAGTGGAACTGTTTGGGCAAAGGAGCGCACAGTAACATGCCCTGGCAGACTGTCTCTACATACAAGTTTCTGGAATCTCAGCTTCTCGGGATCATCAGAAAATAACTTATCCTCTCTCAGCATACACCCCATCTTACCATCACTTCCATCTGTAGAGAGAAGAAATAAATAATACCCAAGTCAGTGATTTAGCACATCCAGTATAAAAAGCGAGGCACTGGAACAGCTGTGTAACACAGTTGTCTTCCTCTCGTGCCCTATGTTAACATGTTGGAGTGAACCTGCTAATCCCGAAGCTCATACACTTCAGAGTCTCACTACAGAGACCTTTAGCATGAAGTCTGTTTCCACTGTAGATTTCACTCAATTCCACAGTGAAAATGAAATGCTGAATCCTGAAAGCTTCATTATTGCACAAGCACTTTGTCAGGTATTCACCCTTTGTTCTTTTTTTTACGTTCCATTTTTTCCATTTTTCACCACGCCAGGTGTTTAATCATAAACTTCTGTTTTGGCTGTAGGTCCTGGCCTGTATGGGACACCTTGTGGGTCTGGATCTGGACCGCGGTCCGCCTGTTAGTGACCTCTGTTTTATAAGGATGCTATATGTTTGTATCTTCTCTGTCCTGTTAGACCCATGTGGCAAAAATCAGCCTGGTTTAACGTTTTTTCTATTTGACTTAGGGCAGTTATGATATGGCATGTTTGGGTGAAGGAGAATCAGCCTCTGATACACCACATACCTATGAAACATCTCAGTAAAAGTAAGTCAAATTAAAAAAAATTAAGATTATGCTGTCATTTCTGTATGACACTGAAGTACAAAATGCTTCTAGTGGGTAGTGTCATGGTTGAAAGGGAACCTGAGCAGCACTTTATAGGCTAAATCATCATTTAATAGCTGCTCACTTCTGGCTTTCTCAGTGGTTGCGGTGTTTGAAGCACCCAGCTTACATAGACTGGGTTCTTCAAAGAAAGCAACCCTGAATTGAAACGGTACTGCTGAAAGCAATTGGACCGAAACCTCTACCTACTTCAGATCCTCCAGTCTGGAGTGTGGACACTTCACAAGATCAGACAGCTCTTTCATGGCTGAATCCTGCAGGTTGTTTTCCCTTAAGTCCAGATGTTTCAGATGGGACGGGTTGGACTTCAGAGCAGAGACCAAAGCAGCACAGCTGATTTCCGACAAACTGCAGTTACTCAAGCTGCATAAAGAATAAAAGAAGAAACTGTTGTCTTTCTGTCAGTGATCTGAAGAATCAATATCAATGTTTAAACAGTTTTGTGAAGTCAAACACTATTAAATATTAGTAAAGCATTAGCAAGTGCCTAATTCAGTTTTAAAGCATTACTTCTCCTTAATATGTCATTTATAAATACAGATATAAATGTTTACTTTTGATTAATAAGCTTATATATAATGTGTTGGCGTTATCATTTAGAAAGTCTCAATAACTGATTAACAAAGTACACACACACACACACACACACACACACACACACACACACACACACACACACACACCATTAGAGTGCTCTAATGTGATGATATGGTAATATAGGGTCGTTAAGATACGATGGAGCCTGCTCATTCTTGCCCTTGTATGTGATGAGAACAATTTTAAATTTAGATTTAACAGGGAGTAAATGAAGAGAAGCCAATATAGGAATAATGTGCTTTCTCTTTAGAAAAGAATTTAAAAATGAAAATTAAAGTACCTTAAGACTCAAACAAGTCTAAGCTATGTCCACAACAGGAAAATGACATAGACAAAGCACAAAGAGATACAGAACATAGAAATATTTATTCTCAGCTGCAAACATTTGTGTGTGTGTGCATGCATCTAAATACTTTGTTAATCACTTATGATACCATGAACATGTTATATATAAGTTCATTAATCAAGAATAACATTTATGTTTTATGTGTTTATAAAATACATCCTAAGGAGAACTAATGCTTTATAAATGATGAGTTAAGCACTGAGATGTCTGCTGTTCCCGTCAGTGGCCTCATTTAATAATATTTGCTTGGAAATGTTGGAAATGTTTTAACCTGCTGAAGAAGTTTGTTACCATGCAAAATTACTGTTGGATCATTGAAACCTGTGTATTGGCCTGTTTTGTTCTTGCCACATTTGT
Source organism: Copadichromis virginalis (assembly GCF_057382275.1). NCBI lineage: Eukaryota > Metazoa > Chordata > Actinopteri > Cichliformes > Cichlidae > Copadichromis > Copadichromis virginalis. The sequence continues at coordinate 17,690,433 of NC_140634.1, forward strand.
ATACTGGGAAATGTTTGATTTCATTCAATTCAATTTAATTCATTTTTTCCTTTGAAGAGTGGTCATTCCCTTAGTGATTGTATGGAGGCATGTGACACACGACACAGGAGCTCTGGTTTTACATTCCAACTTTTTTCACCTCCAAACATGAACTGAGCATATTGCGCCCAAACACAGCAGAATCCTTCCTCTCAGCTTGGGTGTAAGTGGAGTCCTCTAGTGGGTCACCACAATTGCATTTTATTTTCTTTACATTCCTTTTATTTTTCATTTAATGGCATATGGTGTTTTGGAAAATAGTAAACAATGACCAAAGGGAATAAAAATAATAATTGTAATCATTGTTGTTATTATTAGTAACAGTAGTGATGGCTCGTTCATCATGTTTAAATTGAAAAAGCAGTAAGGCTGTCATTTGTTCATATGCAAGGTCAGGGGGACTATTTTCCTAAAGAACAAACCAATTAAACTATGAAAATATTGATAAATTAAAGATTTGTGCATGAAACATTCGTATCCATGTTTGTTCACTGTGTGGCAGGGAGATTTAGGCCCCAATAAGCATGACTCCAGAGACAACAAGCAAACTCAAAAGACAGGTCAATTGCTGGAACTCATAGAAAACCAAAACCAAAACTAGAGACTAAAGGGACCCAACAGAAAACAGGAATACACAGCATGTGGGAGAATGAAAGAAGGATCTGAGGAAAACTGGGTGTTTAAATAAACACAAGACATAGTTAGCGAGAAAGGACACAGCTGGGGAAAATAAGACACAGGTGAACAGAATCTAAATGATGAGACAAGGGGAAGCAAAACTGAACACAAAGCACATGAGATGAGGGACTCACAAAATAAGACAAGAAATAAGAAAACACAGGAACAGAAAGAGAAAGACAGAAAGGGAAAACAAATATGAAGACAAAACTGACTTCACACCGAAGATGCTAAGGACAAAACACAAAGATAAAACTAGGAGAGATTACACACGAAAGGAAACTATTATAATCAAACAAGGAAATAAGAGCTAGAAACATGGAAAACAGAATTCAGAAGGAGAGGAAAATAATACTATACCCAAAAGACTAAACAATATACTCCTAGAATAGAAACAACTTCATATTAATCATAAATTCTAAGAGAATGCTAACAGGCAACTGACCTCAGCGTCTCCACTTTACAGTGTGGACTCTCCAAAAAAACACAAATGTGTTTCACTCCTAAATCCTGCACATCATTTTTGCTCAGGTCCAGATTTCTCAGATGGGATGGGTTGGACTTTAGAGCAGAGACCAGAGCAGCACATGCACTCTCTGTCAACCTGCAGCACTTCAGTCTGAATAAAGAATAACAAAATTTCCTTAATCACAATATTTTGCAATAATTTGAGACAAATCACTTTTAGCACTAGGTAAAAGAGCCAGCAATAATAACTGAGTTACTGGGGGATGTGAAAGCTTTTAAAGTCGTATCTGGCATCAATCAGTGCCTCTTGTCACCAAAAAGCACTGATTGGGTGCCTCTCACTGCAGTGGAATAAATACACGTGTTCATAGCAGAAACCAGATATGCTCCAGGAAGAGGAGTTGGGACTCCCAGTGGTTGAGATCTGGCTAGTGGCTGCGCATTATGTGTGGCAATACCTGCAGCAGCTATATGATTGTTTTGAAAGTCTGAGGACCAGCAGTGTCAATATCTATAATCCTTTTTTCTAAGATCTACACAGTTAATGTGCACAGAGGCCCACTCTCTCCAAAATACAAAATCTGTGGGTCTCTCTCTCTCTGTTATTAAAAATAATTCTATAACCAGTACATGCAGTAGCAGCAGGATATAATTCACTACAAAAATAAAATAGACGGAATAAAAGTTTTCTCAGTAAAGGTCAATGTAAGTAGCTCATTCAACACAGTTCTACTATAAAACTACAGAAGAATAGTAGCAGCAAAAGTTTTACCAATATATATCTAATAAAATTGTTACTTGTGTTTAGTTCCTCTACAACGAAGGATTCAAGTACAGCAAAATATAAAGATTTGGCAAAGGTAAGAACAGTTTTAACTGACCAAAACATGTCAGTGATGCTTTAGAAATGCATTAAACAAGTTAGCGTCTACCTAAACACGACTGCACACTGTGACAAAGTGTTCTCCTTCTTTGGACTATTGCTTAACCTTGAAGGGCACTGAAACACTACACATATATAGGCTAATTTACACCATTGAGCCCTGCATTCAAAAGGTGACATAAATGTGACACTGTCTGTGAAGCTGGATTTAAGAGTGCTTAAATTTAAAGTGCTCGAAACATATTTAGCGCCATCTTCAGTCAGTACAGAATGTTACATCACTGGGTTGGTTAGTTGGTTGAGGCTAACAGACTTAGACTAATTTATGTTATAATGGGATTATTTAATAGTTCCAGCAACTTTAATATCCTAGAAAGAAAAGTTTAACTGAACAGACCTCAAAGTCTCCAGTCTACAGTGTGGACTCTCCAGACCAGCAAGCAATGGTTTCATTGCTGAATGCTGCAAAGAGTTGTTTCCACTCAAAATATGCAGGGGGGTGAAGCTCAGGTCCAGCTCTGTCAGATGGGAGGGGTTGGACATCAGAGCTGAGCCCAAAATTTCAAAGTGAGTCTCTGAGAGCCAAGCTTTACAAAGTCTGTGATGTAGAGGAGAAAACATGTTATTATAAAGAAGACACTTTAGATTACTCCCTAAATTTAATAAGAAGCAGTTTCTGTTTGGCATTTTGCTTTATGACACCAGTGGTTCAGCTAACCTGATCTGGCTGACATTAAACAATAGTTCGCCAGATGTTTCTTGGGCAGCCTCTCTTTCGCTTGCTTTGGGGGTTCCAGCCTGCTTTATGATGTTGGTTGGAGGTTTGCGTAGAGTGTGCCCTACCCAGCCTAGGAGAGAGATTTCCCATTCATTCCTAATCTGCATATGAATGGGATAAGCACTCACCCACTGCTTCAGCTTCAAATCCACAATTGAAACATTTAGAATCTGTTGTCGCGTGGTATAGGAATAAAACTAATAACTCAACAGTATCAGACCTGAACTTCATTAAATATAAACATAATGAAATATTTCAATGTGGATGACATATGACTGTGCTTACTTCCTTAAATAATGCTTCCCAGCATTATTTTTAACTTCTGAAAAATTTGTTCAGCACAAACACAATTAATAATTCAGTAGGGCTGAATATTTTTCAACATAATGTAATCAGAAAGATGTTGTTAGATCATGAACTACTGATCTCACATGATCAGTAGTTCATGGTGTCTCATGTTGGTTCTTACAAGTTTTATAAAAATATTGCTCTTGAGCTGATTTTACTGAATAACTTTACTGATTTCATTTATATTACTGAAACCAAATAACTGCGACACTCAGTAACGGCTTCAAAAATTTTAAGCTACTGACAAAATGAAATAATTAGAATAATCTTTCATTATAAATAAATATTTTCACAGTTTTTGAATCAGCTCCAGATGTGTGAGAAGATCAAACTGAAATGTAATGTATGGGAAGTAAGAAGAAAAGTGTAAAAGTATAAGAATAACATTGGGAATATTGTAGTGAGAATATCTGATAAACTATACAACTAATGTAAACTGATTTACAATCACATCTGGACTCACAGAGCCTTTCTGCTGTTTCTCACAGCTGGAATCAGTCTTAAATGTCCCTCCTTTGTTGTGTTGTACTTCTCCAGGTCCAACTCATCCAGAACCTCATCTGACATCTGCAGAATGTAGGCCAGAGCTGAGCAGTGAATCTCAGAGAGGTTCTCTGATCTGTTCTCAGACTTCAGGAACTTTTGGATTTCTTGATATACTAAGACGTCGTTCATCTCTATCAGACAGTGGAAGATGTTGATGCTTCTGTCAGGAGAAACATTAAGTATGTTCATCTTCTTCAAGTTAATGATGATTAGCTCAATGTGTTCTGGAATATTGTCTGTCTGACCCATTAGGCCTTTTAAAAGTTGTTGGTTGGACTCCAAACACAGGCCATGAAGGAAGCGAACAAACAGGTCCAGGTGGCCAGTTTCACTTTTAAGAGATTTCTCCATGATTCTATTCAAAAAGACATCCAAAGATGAGATGTCTTTTTCCTGGAAGTCCTGCAGCACCTCTGTCTTTTTGTTGTTGTAACAGTGGAACATGTAGACAGCAGCCAGAAACTCCTGGATGCTGAGATGAACAAAGCAAAAGACTGGTTTCTGGAAGATCACACACTCTCTTTTGAAGATCTCTGTACAAACTCCTGAGTACACTGAGGCCTCTGCGACACTCAGACCACACTGCTCCAGGTCTTCTTGGTAGTACAGGATGTTTCCTTTCTCCATTTGTTCAAAGGCCAGCCTCCCGAGCTTCAGGAGAACTTCCCTGTCAGCCTCCATCAGCTCCTGTGGACTTGTCTCACGTCCCTCGAGGTACTTGTTCTTCTTCCTCTTTGTCTGGACCAGCAGGAAATGTGAGTACATGTCAGTCAGGGTCTTGGGCAGCTCTCCCCTCTGCTCTGTAGTCAACATGTGCTCCAGAACTGCAGCAGTGATCCAGCAGAAGACTGGGATTGTACACATAATGTGGAGGCTCCTGGATGTCTTCATGTGGGAGATGATTCTGCTGGACAGCTCTTCATCATTGAATCTCCTTCTGAAGTACTCCTCCTTCTGGGTGTCAGTGAAGCCTCGTACTTCTGTCATCCTGTCAATATAATCAGGAGGGATCTGATTGGCTGCTGCAGGTCGAGAAGTTATCCATATGAGAGCAGAGGGAAGCAGATTCCCCTCGATGAGATTTGTCAGCAGGAAACTGACTGATGACTGCTGTGTGACATTAGACACAAGCTTTCTGTTGATGAAATCCAATGAAAGTCTGGTTTCATCCAGGCCGTCAAATATGAACAAAAGTTTACAGACAGCGAGCTTCTCTGCTGTGACCTTCTGTAATGCTGGATGAAAAATATGGAGCAGCTCTAGAAGACTGTACTGCTCATCTCTGATCAGGTTCAGTTCCCTGAATGAAAGCAGAATCACCACACTGATGTCTTGGTTCTCCAAACCCTCTGACCAGTCCAGAGTGAACTTCTGCACTAAGAAGGTTTTTCCAATGCCAGCTACGCCATTTGTCAGAACCACTCTAATTGGTCTCTGTTGGTCACATACGGCTTCAAAAATGTCTTGGCATCTGATTGGAGTGTCATCAAGAGTCTTCTTTTTGGAAGCTATCTCCAGCTGCCTCTCCTCATGTTGGTTATGAATCTCTTCACACTGTCCCTTTGTGATGTAGAGATCAGTGTAGATGTTGTTGAGAAGAATTCCATTTCGTTTTTCATCAGTTCCTTCACTCACATGTTCATATCTCCTATTCAAACTGATCTTATGTTCATCTAAAACCTCCTGCAAACCTGCAATTGCTGGAAAAAAGAAAAAAAAACTGTGAAACTAAAGAACATAAAAATATCTCTAATACTTAAACAAATCAACAAGAAATCCAGCTTTCAGAAATTAGTCCAACAGCACACAGAGGTTCAGACTTACTTTGTTCACAGCTACTCTGACTGGTAGTCTGGAGTCGAGCTCTGATACTGGATTTTTCTCCACAATGGGAGTCTCAGGTCAATCAGGTACCACACCTCCAGACTCACAGTTTCTTCCCCTGAGACAATGTTAAGACTGAGTGTCGACGAGAGAGGTGAGGCCCTACTTTCACACTCTGTGGGCAGTATCTGAGGAAGTCCTTAAACCACATACAGATGTGGATTAATATGTGGGAGGCCAAGGTTAATTAGTTCTGCTATCAGTCTTTTAGTGATGATTGTTGAATGCCGAGCTGAAGTGTATAAAAAGAAACTTGGTATAACTGTGCTTGAAGCCAATATAGGAGAAATATGTTCTCTCTTTCTAGTCCGTGCCAATACTTTCACTACAGCCTTTTGGATTAACCGAAGACTTTTCCGGGAGTTTTTAGGACAGCCCAGTAATAATGAGTTACAATAGTCCAGCCTACATGTAATAAATGCATAAACTAGTTTTTCATCATCACTCTGAGACAGGATGTTTCTAATTTTAGAGATACTGTGCAAATCGAGGAAAGCAGTCCTACAAATTTGTAAACTGAAAGACATATTTTGAACAAAAATGACTTTGTTCAGATTTTCCAGTGTTAGGGAAGCCCAGGCAATGACATTAAAAGACGATATCTTTACCTATTTCTAAATCTTTTAGGGCCAAGTACAGTAACCCTAGTTTAATCTGAATTTAGAAACATTAAATTAGAGGTGATCCAAATTTTTATGTCTGTGTCTGGATCGATGTATTGGCATGGAGAACAACTCAGTATTAGTATCTTGCCCAAGGATATTTGCCATCCAGACTGAAGCAGCAGAGATTGATCCACCAACCTTCCAAATAGCAGGTGATTTCTGCTACCGTCTGAGCTACAGCTGCCAACGTGTTATAGCTCAGTAGCAAGTCCTAAGTATTTACCACTAATGTTGTGTTGATTTCATGTTAAACAATTAACTTTTTCCTGTCAAAAGTGATTGTTCCATTACATTTCCTGTAATGTAACAATAGATATATTTCATTACTTGTGTAAGATTTTTATATCAACTTTACTTCTTCTGAACATTACAATTTTTGAATATCTGTTTGTTACATGATTTTATCTGATGAAACAAAGTATTCTGTTTATCACAGGCTACTTTAGGTCAGAGTTTACAAGAACATTTATTTTGAAACATCTAAACTTTTATAGAGTCACACAAAGTAACACCTTGCTTATGGTTCTGAGACCTTTTTTGGACTTGTTATTCATTCTTCAGAATTATGAGATACTTATGTTCATGTGATGTTCAGGTTTTGAGAGCCTCAGAGTTTTGTTGCTTATGTTTCCAGGTTTTGGTTGTTGTTTGTTTTCATGTCTGTTCCCTGTTTTTGCTGTCCACTCTGTCTCTGTGTTTTGTCCTTTTGTTGTCTCAGTCTCTAATGTCTCCATCTCTGTTTACTGTCCCGTCCCAGTGTCAAGCTTATGTCTGTTTCTTAGTTTGCATTACTTCCTGTTTTATTTTGTTCAACGCCTGTCTCACATATGTTCAGATTTGCTTCCACTGTCTCATAACTCCGATTATTTCCTGTGTTCCCTGGTGTATTCCATCACATCACTTATTACCTCATGTGTATTTAAGCCCTTGGTTTTCTTCAATTGGTGATCCCCCCCTCATATTACTGTATGTGTTCTCTCATCTATCTGGCAGTGTCGGTTTTCAGTCAGTTTGCTCCAGTTTAAATGCCTTATGTGTTGACATATTTGCCTTGGCCAGCTAATAAAGCTGCGTATGGTTCACTCTGCCTTCCATACAACCATCCCATGACAAGTTTTTGTTATTTCAAATGCAAAACAGCTAAAAATAGTTTTGCATGTACATTTATCCTATGTATGAATTTTACATCCTCAAGCATAATTTCTTGTTTTAGGATGAGCTACTAATGATTATACAGCAATCCTCTGTTATCCTATATTATGGAAAATAACCTTCTCCAGAGTAGATTCAGCCCAATTAACTTACTCAATTCTTACAAATGCTTCTGAAATAACATAAAAAGACTGAAACAACCCAAATCATATTCAGCTCAATCCACAGTAGAAACAGTCTCTTACATTGTGTCTGAGGGTCCAGGTTCATGACTGAAGACTGGAGGAAAATCTTTGGAATGGTCACTCTTCATAGACAGACAGCTGGGTGCTGGAGACTCTGCCCTGATCTCCTTTTCCTCCAAACTACTCATCTTCAGTCAGCCTGAGAGCAAAACCAGCAATACTGACTGCAATGGAAATAAAAGCATCATAGCAATCGTGTTTACACAACAGCCAAAGTGGTGGAACAGGAAATATAACAAACTCTTGTTATGATCCAGTGATGTGTTTGTTTTGTGTTACTCCTCCCACCAGAGGATGGCTGTGGGTATCTTTCCCCTTTTCTCTCCTAGGAGGTGGACACCTGGGCGTGGCTGCTAGGTATCTGGGTGGAATCTCTGCCTATCCTCGGATTGGATAATTGATGGATCACCTCCAGTACTTAACTACCGGATGACAGCCACCTGGCCCCTCTCCCCGAACCGCCACCACTTAACCAAGAACCTGTGTGTTGATTTATTGCAGTGTAGAGTTTTCATGTGTATGTCTGGCGTTATTATGTCCATTTTGTAAATAGCTGTAAATAGATTTGTCAAGTAGCGATCGTACGCTTTGTTCACTTTGTATATATCCTTCACTGCAGCAGCGTAGTAGGCGTGAGAAGCCATTTTTGTTGAATACGTTTTCTCCTGTTTTTTCATTAGAAAGCTAGGTAAGTGAATTGTCTTTTGTTTGGTTTTTTTCATTTTTGTGTAGGGAAGCGTAGGGACCACTAGGGAGTTTTGTTTGTTATTTTTGGCATTGCTCACTGCCGAAGTAAATAAATGGCTGCTTAGCACTTTAAAAGGTATCGTTGTTGGTGTTCTTGCTTGGGTGGGGTGTGAATGGGCAAACTTCTTGTTGCGTTTAATTACTTGCCTAGACTAAAAACGTAACACTCCCTCCCTTCTCAGTCAGACTCTCTCACAAACACACTCCAGCCTGTAGTGATCCTAGCTGATCCTCTATCTCACTAATTCATAAATCCTTGTTTTCTCTAACAGCTGACTCATCAGAAGAAAACTGTTGAACTGATCATCAACCAAACTTTAATCCTCTTTGTCCATATGACACCAGAAACTTCATTAAAAAACTTAACATAATGACTTTCAGAGTTGCTATTCCATCTTGAGGAAGAGTCACATAACTTTTTTGAGACAAATTAGTTTTCCTGATTATTCTGACGGCACATAAATGCACAATAACACTCACCTTGTTTTCTTTCTTGCACTCTGTGACTGCAAAACTGAGTCTGAACTCACTGATTATTTTCTGCTTCCTTCTCCCCTGAATAGAACAGCTCCTCCCCCTTCTGTCATGTTTATATTGCATGACTACATTTCAAGTGTGACAGAGCGGATGATCCTGATATACCACATTTTTGCACTTCTCTGGTGTTTGTTCTATATGTGAATGTGTAGGTGAGTCGAGTTGGTTTCACATTTTTAGTTTCACTTCTGCACAGTGATCAGCACATAATGAACACAAGTGCAAATACTTTAGAGATGAAATGTTCTGTGATACAGAACACACTGAAATGTAAAAATGAGCATTTGGTGGGACTCAGACATGTGTAAAATAAAATCAAAATCATATGAATTCACCTTCAGCTGTATCTCATTAATCTGAGCTTTACTAAATCCCCAGAACAGCTGCAACCCCAAAAAGGGTTTTTCTCAGGTTCAGCTCCCTGAATGAAAGTCGAATCACCACACTGAGATGTTGGTTCTCCAAGCCCTCTGCCCAGTCCAGAGTGCATTTCTGCACTTAGAATGCTTTTCCAGTGCCAGCAGCATCATTTGTCAAAGCTATTTTAATATGTTGGTCTGTTGAGGCTTTAGAAATGTCGTGTAAAGTGGAGTGTCATTGTCAAATTACAAATGTCAAATGAAAAAGAAACAACACAGACAGAAGTCCAGTTTTCAGAAATTATTTAATCAGATCTTTAGTCTTACTTTCCACACATGTAACTCCCTCCAAGTTGAAAAACGGACATGAGGCGTTCTTTATTTTTACTGGCATGTATTGGACACAGGTGCCACAACCAATGCTGTGAGAACTGTACAAACAACATAAAATAATCAATTTTCAAAGTAAGTCGTTCTCATAGACAGTAAACAATAAAGTATATTATTCAACAATACAAAAACATTCACAATTTGACCTTTACAAAATGTTGACACATTCTGTATTACACGTGACTAACATAAAGTCAACAGTTCTGTGACACATAAGCATCTTATTTTTAACTTGAAGGGGTTAACGAAAACATATCTTGCAGCGCACACTCTGTACCCACAGCTGAAAAACTTCACTGCATCCTTCTCCAAATCTGTACCACCTATTGAGAAAGGAAAGCATGCTGCTGCCCTCTACCGAGTGTGGCGTGTAACTGGAATTATCATCAACCCTGAACAACAGACTGAACATTGGTTCCACCCTGGAAACATTTTGTAGAACCTTTAAATGTGTTTTTTTTAAGACCAACAATGTATACATTATAATTGATTTATTAAAAATAAAATATTTTTAATGTATTTATTGTAACTTAAAACCATGAAATTACCTTAAACTCAATAACAGCTGCTGATGGCAGCCACAACACAGCTACTCTAAGTCTCCTGATGAAGTGCACTGTATGAGGAGATGCACTGTTTGCAGAACCAGTGTCCACAAATGGCAGAGACCGGATCCTTTAAGACATCCTAAAACAAAGGCCACCTGCTGTCCAGACAAACATTACTCCTCTTCGTATCTCTATGGGTATCAACCAAAAACATTTCAGATTATTACAAACACGGTAATGTCCCAAATGAAAAAGTTTAATACCAGTTCTGACCTCCAGAAAAATCTATATTTCTGTGCTATGTTTGTGGTTCTGAGTTGTTAGTAGTTTGTCTTCTGTCTTTCATTTCTGGTCTTCTTTTAGCTACTGCAGCAAATTCCCTTTGTGACAGTTTATTTTCTGAAAATAAGTTTTGTACCAAATACAAAAATTCCAACATCTAGAAGGTGCTTAATATAAACACATATTAATCAGTGAAATAGAAACACCCGTGTTCATGTTGGCAAATCCGGATGAATTAATTATTTTATCCTGAGAATCTATAAACCCAAAAACCCTAAATCTCCATCTTTAGCTCAATTTACAGTAAAAACAATCTCTTACCTCGTGTCCGAGGATCCAAATATATACCTGAAAACTGGGGGAGAATGTCTGGAGTGATCACTTTTTATAGACAGAAAGCTGGATCCTGCAGACTGTGCTCTGTCTGTTTGCTGCTGACCTCTGAAAACAAAATGATATATTCCACAATGTTCCTGTTGTTGGAAACTGGGTTTCTTATCTCTCAAAGTCAAAGTCCCAAAGCTAAAGATCTGAATGTGTTTACAGCAGGAATCTCGCAACTATTTTGTATAAAAGATTGATTGACTGACTGATCATTTATTTCAAGCACGGAAAAACTTTCCTAGTAGTTCTCACCACATGCACTTGAAAATTTTCATTCCCACTCAAACTGTAGCCCCCATCTCTCTGGTTGAAAAGATTTTGAATATTGACTTGTAAATTATTGTTTCTAGCTCTAAAAATGATCTGTGCTGTATTGTAACTAACTAAGTCATGAAATCACCATGGTTTCCTCTTTTACCACAGTTGTTAGCAATCAAATCATGGCCACATATTTATAGAATAACAATAAGAAGACTGAGATAATGCATTTTATATCCTACTGTATTATATGGATGTGAAAAGATAAGAAATATGTCTCTGGCCCCTCAGTATTTAATCTGAATAAGAGATATAAGATAATAAGTATGTTGTAGTTTTTAAAACAGAATCATAATTTATATGTGATTTTGCCAATGGTTAATTATGCTTAAACGCTTAATACTGATCAGAATATAATCAGGTATAGGTTTAATCAATATAAATTTGTTTTATAACTTTGGACTTTTTCTCTGCTCATTTTTAACATGTTAGATTATAAATTTAATCTAATTTATGTGATATGATTATTTGATTAGTAATATTATTCTTTGATTTGACTTTTACTTAAAAAGCCAAATCAAGCAGTGATATAGTGGGATGCCTGACAGCTACATGCCATGTCAGGAGAATACAGAATACACTACCTCAGGACAATCCAGTCTCTCCCACAGTTTTACATAATTCAATATCAGCATTATCCACGAGTGACCTTTAATGAACTGCAGTGGTCACTCCCATCATAAAAACTCTGCCTTTATATTATCACTAAGTTATTACTGACTAAAAATAACTAATAGTAATAATGCCAATAATATAATTACACAGCCAAATTGGAATTTCCGAAAGAAACAGGAACCTAAACGCATCATGAGAACCATGGAGACTCAACCCAGCCTGCTGCTCGTGTCCGCGGCGGGAGGGCGCAGATAGTTGTGTTTTTTCGTCACCAAAAACGGCTTTAAAATCACATTTAAATGAGAAACTGAAGCATGAACTTAAACCGATACGATAGCGGAGAACTTGCTCTTTACAAAGAAGCATTGTAGACGTTTACTGTTCATCTACAGTTTGCTTGAGGCGGACTTAAACCTCTCTTCGACGCACTGCTCCGTCTCTTTGCCCTGCAATTTCTTATTGTAAATGCTTTAAAAATACACAAACACCACAAACAATGAGGTTAAACAGCGAGATAACATGTTTCTGCAGACATCTCATGCATAAACACCTAGTTTCTGCGGACATGTTTTCATTAGCCCGAGGTTTTCTCAGTGTCTGCAAACACACTAGGGCTGATGGAAGAAACTGTCCAGGCACGAAGTCCCACAGCGTTTTCCTAAATTTAGTTAGTTTAACTTCTTAGTTACTGATTCAGATATTCCTGTATTATAAATATTACTATGTGAAATAGAAAGAAAGCTATGACTTCAACTAGTTGTTTTAAACTAAGATCTACGTTGCTTTAATAAACTGCATCCTTGTTCACTGACCTTTATCGAACATTAGTTGAATCAAAATAATAATTATTCAACTTACCTTCACTGTTTCAGTACTTAAAATAAAAATATTTAACAATTAAACATGTGAGCTACAGCTATAAACATGTTAGTATGAAATATAGGTTAGACACGCCCATTATAAAAGGGCTCAATACTTCGAATGTTAGTACAATACTTGAGCGGGGTTTTGAAGCACAAAAAACTGCACCTAATAAAATCTGATGCAGTATGATTGAACAGGCCTGAAGTAAATCTACCTTATACAGGTTTTTTGTTTTCTGCTGGACAACATACAAAAAGGCACATTATAAACACCCCTGGCCTTGCTTTCACGGATATAACAGAAAAAGAATGTCATAAATTTTCGATTAAATATTTTAATAATAACTATTTGTTTAAAGTTTCTCAGGGTCACATATTTTAGAATACGAAACATGGAAGCAGTTCAGGGACCTGGAAGGCCGGTGACTTTCACCCGTTTAGAAAAGAGAAATGCTCTCTCCCCTCTCTCTGTAACCTAGTTGACAATTTTAGGTATATGTAATACAATATATACATAATGGTCACTTTTTAAACTATGCATATTATTAGAGCCACTAGATATGGCTATTGTTCAGCATAGGCTCTATAGCTAAAACCTTGGGATTGGCAAGTTTTGAATTATTTGAACTCGTAGTCAAAGATAATGCTGTTTTTCCAGTTTCAAGTCAGACCCCTGCCCTGCTAATTAAGTACCTGTTAGCTGATAAAGTGAAAATGTATAGCTAACTTTTCTTTTTCAGCTTACTAAGATTAGCTAGATAGCTGTACAGTAGTAGTAGCACTGCGTAATTCTGGCTTGGATAGTGTGTAATATGGCCTGCCGATGGCTAATAATATATCTATATCTATATCTCTATATCTATATATATATATATATATATATATATCTATATCTCTATCTATATCTATATCTCTATCTATATCTATATCTCTATCTATCTATATCTATTTATATATATATATATATATATATATATATATATATATATATAATTTGTAATTAGTTTAATAATTATGCAGAATTTTATCACTCAAATTGTCATAATTTAAAACATTTATACATTTGTGTCAGGTAAGGGGTAATAGATCAATAGCTTTACTCCATGAGGACTGATTGTGCTTTTATGTTACTCCTAAAGGCCAATTCTGAAACAGAAAAACAGCATTTAGACAGTTTTTGAACTAAAATTAACAAGAGGAAAGAAAGCAAAGGTTTGGGTCTAATCCCCAAAACAAATAAAGTCCCCATATGCACTGAATTCCTTGCTCATATTTATCTTCATTACCACTACAACCATCTTAGGCTTTTTCATTCCACACAAAACAGGAAGTGTGATTTTTTTTTCCTGTAATTTTTACAAACCTACAGAAGATGGTTACCTAAAGAGAGCAGCTCAGTCCTGGATAGTCCCCTAGATAGATCCCACAGAGAAGGCAGTTGTTGGCTAAGCTAATGTCGATTATGGACAACACCTGCTATCCGCTGCATGAGACTGTGGAGGACCTGAGTCCTTCAACAGCAGGACGGAGTGCTATTGCAGGTCGTTATCTTTAGCAGTCAAACTGTACAATATCCAAACAGGATAAACACTGTCTAAAAATACATGTTCATCACTTCCACTGTTTGCTCTGTAGATAATCAAATATTATTGTTAACAATTATAATTCTACTCAACATTTTAACCATTTGTATATAGCATATTATTGTGGAATTTAAAAAAATTCTAATGATTTTATTAATCTATTTTTTCTTTCTACTTTTATTTTTCCAACATATAGTTTCACTATTCTTCCTTTGTAAAAACATATCCGACGGAGATCTCTTCCTGTTGTACCAGTGTGGGATTAAATAAAGTTTAATGATGTAATCTAATTTTAAACTGATGAAATGACCAATACACGAATTCAAAGTAACTTAATTATAAACGTATTGTAGAAATGAGTAGAAATGTATATTTAATTGTATTGTTTAACAAGAAAATGTCAGTTTAAAACATTTTAAAAATCCAACTAAAATCAGTAACTAAATATAAACTTTTACTTTATTTTCAGTATTTTTCAGTATTTAAGTTTGGCTGAGCATTTCTAACTTTGAACCACCAATACTGACTCAAATTGCTGAGTTCAAACTCAGAGAAGGTACCCACACCCACAAGAGGCTTAATATTCAAATGAACTAACTGCTTGACAACCATGAGTCATTATTCAAAGCAAATCAAGAAAATATATATATATGTATATATATACACAAACACACAACACTAGAGTCAAGCAGTGAAAGTACTGAAACACTTAATTTTAGGAGTTCCAGCTTACAGCCACTGACATTTGGCCAAAAAGCAGCTATGGTTAAGGAAGTGGAGAGTTTCCTGCCAGAACTTTCCAGACTAACTGTTTAATCTATTCCTGTTTATGTGAACATTGTCAGCTCTGGATATTTACTTGTAATTTTCTTTTGATGGGTGTTATTAGCGATGATTAGCGTTTTGACTGCACTGGGATGCAGTAGCCAGTGAACTGGGATGCAATATGATGATGCTGAGCCTGGTGGAGCTATAGTCTGTTTGCCTGTCTAAGAGCTGTAGTGCTGTTAAACTGTTAGATTTATCCATATTACACATTTCACGCAGCCAGAGCTATAATTCGTGTATCATTAATTAATGAAAATCTACAGTAAATTGAGGGCACAGAGTGTGTGGAGTTAACGAGTTACACTGTTTCCTCCACCAACTCATGTGTGTTTGCAGGCACCGAAATAACCTCAGTTTTATAAAAAGGTATCCGACGGGGATCATTGTTTTGACATAGCATGTGTGGACAAACATGTTGCCTCGCTGTTTACCTCGTTTTTGAGGGGTTATTTTAGATTTTAACGCATTTAGAAGAAAAATGTCGGAGAAAAGACACGAATCGGTGCCTCACGGCGCGGCGGACAGGGCAGGTTTAAAGGCTTCCAAAACAAATTGCAGAAAACTAATAAAGTTTATAAAGCTTCCCTATAAAGAGAAAGTTCTTCTCTATCGATTCGATTTGAAATTTTTATCTACTTTCACCTTCAGATATTGTTTTAACGTAGTTTATTAAGAGGAGAAAACACAAGAGCCAAGGTCTTCTCGCTGCAGCTGTGAGCTGCAGGCAGGGTTGAGTCTCCACGGTTCTCGTGTTGTATTTAAGTTCCAGTCACTGTGCGGAGATTTCTATCGTCTCATCGACAAACACCACTCTCTTAACGACATGGCAGAAGTCGCTCCCGCAGCAGCCCCAGCACCGGCCGCCGAGGCGGCTCCAGCAAAGGCCCCGGCCAAGAAGAAGAAGAAGGCATCAGCGAGCAAGACTATCAAGAAGTCTGGCCCGTCCGCTAGCGAGCTCATCGTAAAAGCTGTGAAAGAGTCCAAAGAACGTAAAGGACTCTCTCTGGCTGCTATTAAGAAGGATCTCGTCGCTCGCGGTTACGACGTAGAGCATAACTCTGCTCACGTCAGGCGCGCTTTGAAAAGCCTGGTGCAGAAAGGCGCTCTGGTCCACACCACCGGAACCGGGGCATCCGGTTCTTTCAAGGCAGCAAAGCCAGCGGAGAAGCCCAAGAAGGCAGCCAAAAAGCCCGCTGCTAAAGTAAAGAAGCCGGCGGCAAAGAAGGCAACTGCAGCTAAGAAACCAGCCACCGCCAAGAAGCCCAAAGCAGCAAAAGCCACCCCGAAGAAGGCAAAGAAGCCCACGGCAGCCGCAAAGAAGGCTGTGGCCAAGAAGGCAAAGAGTCCCAAGGTGAAGAAGACAGCCGCGCCCAAGAAAGCAGCGACCCCCAAAAAGCCTGCAAAGAAGGCTGCAAAGCCTAAAGCTGCTAAGGCCAAGAAGGCTACACCAAAGAAGAAGTAAACCACTCGCTTCTTCTTCGCAACAAAAGGCTCTTTTTAGAGCCACCAGCTGTTTCTCTGAGAGATCCTCCGGTTGCTCATCGGACTCCTTTATGCTTCATGTTGGCTTTATCACAGACTGTAATTGGACTGGTTCCTGTCCCACCCGCCTCTGGACTGTAAATATCCACGAAGAATTACCCTTTTGGTGTGTGTGTGGGGTTGTTGTGTGTTTTTTTTGTTTTTTTTTTTTTTTTCTCCTGAAAATTTAAAGCTTGTAAATATGCTTTCTGATGTGCTGTGAATGTGTACTGTTTGCACTTTCTATTTGAAAGTCTGTTCATAAATAAAACTTATTTTTACATCAATATTGTTCCTGTCATGGCACAGCCTTAGAAGTCTGTTTAACTCAGGTTGAGCGTGATGAACATGATGCAAATTATTTATACCAAGTTTCCTTGTCGCAGGTGAAATTTTAAAGGGTTTAATGTTAAAAACCGGGTACTAATAATGCAAGGAGAAATGATGTTAAACCAATAAGCTCAGCAAAGCCAGGAGAACCATGAGCTGTCAGGAGGGTGTGTGTGTGGGTGTTTTTTTTTTTTTTTTTAAATTAGTCGGGGTGTCCAATTTCACAGCCGCTCACTTCCGGCCTTTTGGAAGACCCAGTCCATGTAGACCAATGCAATCTCTGAATTTGTGACTGGTTTTACACGTCCATAAGTCTCAGCCATCAGCCAAAAACATTAAACAAAAATTAAAACGGGGCTTAAACAAGTAAGAGACATACAATACCTGGTGAGTTCAGTTAAATTGAAAATAAAATATTCTCTAAAATCTTCGATCTTAGAAGATAGTCTGAGTAAAATACATATGTTTTATTTGGTTATGTTTTTTAATGTATGCACTAATTTGATATCTTCTGTGTTCACCAACTCGTCTGTTTGCAGGCTGTAGTAGCTTTCTTGTCTGCTGACAATTTAATGGTGTCGGAAAAATCAATCAATCAATCAATCAATCTTTATGGGCAACTTCATGTCCATAAAAACAAGACAGAAATACACCCCCCCCCCCCCCACACACACACACACACACACAAAGACACAAGGTATAAACCTTAAATATATATATATATATATATATATATATATATATATATATATATATAAAACCAAAATATACATAAAACACAATTACTTAAAAAAAATCAATAAATACACAAACACTTCAACCAGTGCTTTCTCAGACTGGATGAGTAATGGGAACCACTCACTGTCGGATCTGTGAGTGCTAAAATTACACTGTTACTCGAACCATCCAGTCATTCTCTAAAATTGAACATTAACTTTCTTAAAAGTGCTTTAAAAGTCCAAACACCCACAGCTACAAACATCTGGCTGGCACCACCCCTTCTAGGTATCCTGCAAAGGATTCTCATCGCATCATTATATGCAACATGCAGCTTCTGCATGCTACATTGTTTGTAGGATGACCACAACGGGGGGCAGTATATAGAAGTGTGCAATACGCTTTAAACAAAGCCACTTTAACTGGAAGTGAACAAAAGCTGAATTTGTGTGTGATAGTATTTGCCTGCACATAGAGCTTACACCGTTGTCATCATCATCATTCATTTGCTCAGTAATAAAGTGGCCGAGGTATTTCATCTTTTTATAAACTTCAAGAGTTTTTTGGGGCAGTTTAAACAAAGGAAAATGTAGGTGTTTATCCTGCTTGGTTCTACATATCAAAACAGCACTTTTAACAGCATTGTACTTTATATCATATTGCACACCATATTCAGTACAGACATTGAGAAGATCCTGTAACCCAGCACTGCTTGGACTAAAAACAACCAGGTCATCTGCATACATAAGATGATTTATCAATGTTTTACCTAATATACACCCAGTGTTACAGGCTCTCAGCTGTATGGACAAATCATCAACATATAGATTAAATAAAATTGGAGACAAAATCCCACCCTGTCTAACACCATTGCTGACACCAAAGGGGGCAGAAATACTGCTTCCCCATTTAACCTGCATGTTCTGATGAGCGTACCAGTAAGAAAGAATCCTCACGATGTACTGAGGAACTCCCCGTCTCTTCAGTTTATCAAAAAGGCTTCTGTGGTTCACAGAAATCCAGAACCAGAACACACTAACTCTGTCAAACAAGATTCTTTCTAACACCTTAGATAAAATACTGGCTAGTGCAATCGGCCTATAATTATCCAAACAGCTCATATTTGCAGCTTTGTCCTTCATAACTGGTACCAGTAAAATACACAGCATTGAGTCTGGTAATATGCCATGAATCATAAACCCAGTGAAACAGAGTGCTAGAAGAGGAGCTAGCCTTAAACTAGCATGTTTTAAATGTTCTGCAGTGATGTGATCCAAACCAGAGGATTTATCATCAGATAACCTATGAATGGCTCCATATACTTCATATGTCCTTACACTTATTGTGTCATTACTCATGTCAAAATTGTCCTCATATGGTTCACTTTTTATACAGTTAAACAACGCACTGTAATGCTGTCTCCATAATGCTGCAATGTTATCTGCCCCAGAAACACCTTCAACAGTTGATGGTAGAAATGGTTTACAGTCATTAAGAGCTCTTTTCAAAAATCTGTCATATTATTACACAACATTTTCCTGGACAAAGAATCTGCTGTCAGCATTTGCTCATTTTTAGTTATAAAGCGAACAGCGTACTTATATCTGGCATTAGCACATTTTTTCTGGGCCTTGTTTAGGTCTTCTAGCCATGGCCCAACATTTATAAGCTATGCGAGCTTGATCATGGTACATGGATACATGTTCTTTCCAGCCAGGTCTGATGTTAGGTTTCTTATGCTTATATTGTTTATCAAGCAGTGTACCACTTTCATACAGAGCAGTCACTATATCATCATACATGGAGCAGAGTAAATGTTTATGCACAGCATTCTTACAGTTGACATCCTTGCACAAAATAGCTTCTTTGGGCAAAGAAATGTTGTTCAGATGTATATCGGTATTACTATGATAAGCTAAGAAATCATCTTCACCAAATGCTGACCAGTCTAATTTTACACTGGTAGCAATATTAGCAATATTATTTCCAGTTGTTGCTGGCATTTGTTCCACATTCACAGTAAAACCAAAAGGTATATGGCCTGACAGAGTTACCTCATACCTAATAGTCATGTTTGCTAAAGCTGCATGTCCATCAGCTGTACAGATACAGTGGTCCAGCCATGATGTACTATGTCAGGCTTCACTTATGTATGTATAGCTCTCTGCAGGCAGTAACATTTGGGTAGACAGGATAAGATTGTTAACTTCACAAAAGTGGGTTAAGTGGTTAGCAAACCAAGAACTGCTGTCTGTGAGATCAGCATTAAAATCACCCAAAACATATGCTGTAAGTATCGTTGTCTTGAATAAATGTATTAATAAAGGCCAGCCTACTAAGGCATTCTTGCTCATTTTGACAAGAGGGAGCATACATATTAAGAATGATAAAACTACTATTATTTTGTGTATATTGTATACCAATACACCAGTCTACATTCAGTCTAATTGGCTTTATCTTTTAAATGATTTGATAAAAGTTGTGTTTTCCATTAAGCTCTGCGTTTTGGGGTGTGTTTCATTCAGCTCTGGTTTGAATCACTGCGCTTAATCTATGGCTTCACTTCCTTATCAGGACTTTTGATTTTCCCGCTTCAACAGACGAGCCGTTGATCACGCGCACAGATTGGACCAATTAGCGCTGCCCACACGCCGGCGCTGGCTTTATAAGACTGGTGACGGCACTGAAGAAAGGAAGCCGATAGTTACTAAACATGGCTAGAACGAAGCAGACAGCACGTAAATCCACCGGAGGAAAGGCTCCCAGGAAGCAGCTAGCTACAAAGGCTGCCCGTAAGAGTGCCCCGGCCACCGGTGGCGTGAAGAAGCCTCACCGCTACAGGCCCGGAACCGTGGCTTTGAGGGAGATCCGCCGTTACCAAAAATCTACTGAGTTGTTGATCCGCAAGCTACCCTTCCAGCGCCTGGTCCGGGAGATCGCTCAGGACTTTAAAACCGACCTGCGCTTCCAGAGCTCTGCTGTTATGGCTTTGCAGGAGGCAAGCGAGGCGTACCTGGTCGGTTTATTCGAGGACACCAACCTGTGCGCCATTCACGCCAAGAGGGTCACTATCATGCCCAAAGATATCCAGTTAGCCCGCCGCATCCGCGGAGAGAGGGCATAAGCTGATCTGAGACCACTTTATACACAACGGCTCTTTTAAGAGCCACACAACTACATCTGAAGAGCTAATTTCACAAGTCAATAGTCCCTGATTATGAAAACTTGTTACAAACTGTTCGTAAGAGAGCACGGGAAAATGCTGTTCTACCTCTCACCCTCTGTGGTGAAAGAAAAATAATTAAATTAGAAACATCGAAAGTTTGTCATTTTAGAGAACGTTTCACAGGAGATTAAAACTCGTGTCCGTGAAGGGTTTTTTTTTTTTTAAACTTGCTTTTCTGATATAACTCTAAATAGAAAATGTTCACCTTAAATCACAAACACAGCGCAGCTCTGAGCCACCGGATTAGAAGCCATTTCTAGAGACTACGTCACAGCGCGTTATGGCATCCATTTTGTTTAAAAAAAAAAGTTATGTCCCAAGGCAACTAATGTTAGGTTTTTACAGGGAAATAGTTTCATTGAGAAATGAGCAAGACGGTTAGGAAAGGTGGATATTGGAAAGCTAGGTGGAAAAAAAAGTTAACATTGTTAACTTCACATCAGCGGCGTCGCCATTTTTGTTTGGGGCACGAAGCCAGCCCGACGAGTTACTTACAGCCACAACGGCCGTTTCAACGGCCCATAAGTTCTATGTACAATCACGTTGCAATGTTTAAGAGTCTCATTAGCACTCTTAACAGTTTCACAAAATTCGGTGTACCCAAGCCCCTAGTTGTAAAGTTGGAACACTTATTTCTTAAGACGAGTTGTGTGGCTCTTAAAAGAGCCGTTGTGTTGGAATCAAGACAGTAGCGTTAACCTCCGAAACCGTATAGAGTACGGCCCTGCCTTTTAAGAGCATACACCACATCCATTGCGGTCACAGTCTTTCTCTTGGCGTGCTCGGTGTAGGTGACTGCATCGCGGATCACGTTCTCCAGGAACACCTTAAGTACACCACGGGTCTCCTCGTAAATCAGGCCGGAGATACGCTTCACACCACCGCGACGGGCTAGACGACGAATGGCAGGCTTAGTAATGCCTTGGATATTATCACGGAGAACTTTGCGGTGCCGTTTAGCGCCTCCTTTCCCGAGTCCCTTTCCTCCTTTTCCGCGTCCACTCATTTTGTCAGCTTAAGTGATACTGATGAAAAATCACCGCACGGGTGCGACTTTAAGTCAGTACAACGGACGTATTTGAAAAACCCCAGCGACAACGTGATTTGAGGACGTAATAGGAAACAGGGACCTGCCCTTTCGAGTATGGTTGTTCTCGTTGTGTCTGAACATGAATTAAAACATTTAAAACAGTTTTTAATATCAGCGACATATTTACAGATAATCACATTTGAATCAAAGAGACACATGCTTTTCAATTTTAACAATTTATTGGCATTTAAACGTCTTGATGCATGCTCAATCATCCAGGTAAGTAAATCTCCAAAGGTTCATTCTGTTTATCTGGACGTAGCGTTTTCCAGATGAACAGAATCAACTTTTGGAGATTATTGGTGTTTAATTTTATTTAAATGTTTAATTTTATTTTGATGGTTTGATGGTTATCTGATGATGTTGGACTAGAAATATTTACTCCCATTATTTTCTATTCTATTACAGACTACTAGCAACCATCGTGATGCCCCGGCCAGCTACCGGCTCCTTTCGCCAACCTACACAGCTATGCAACCTCCCCAGCAAATAGTCTGTGTTCAGTGCCTTCTCTCATGACAGTATGCTTTGAAACAATCACAAATTCATTGTAATCTTAAATCTTAATCTTAAAACACTAATTTATGTTGCTGAATATCATCATATTTAGCTTTTTTAGATTCCAGAGACTCTGAGGCAAGAATTAATTTCTAAATTCTCTTTGTGCATTTACAGGTAAACAATATCTAATATTTTATCTAAATGACTGCTTTGTCTTTGAAAAGGTGAAGAGTGACGGTGACGGTCCAGTTCTACTTCAAGTACATCCTTACGGTGGCTCACAAGACAAGGCCACATTCCTGTCCTGCCAGAAGAAAAGAGAAACTTCAGAGTCTTCACGCAGTTCAACCACACCTGTCATATTCCGTATGACAGGGGTCTCAAACTCCAGTCCTCCAGGGCCGGTGTCATGCAACTTTTCCATGTGTCCCTGGTGCAACACACCTGAATACAATAGGTCAGTAGGTCATTAGCAAGAGTATAGAACTTGACTGCATGCTAACCCTACTCAAGTAAATTTAAGTAAATGTATGTATTTGGAAACATATACTTCTAAAAATACTTTTATTGCACCATGTTCATTCACTCATGAGCTGCTGTAACATGACTCAAATGGCTGAATTGCCAACGCAGCATGCAGTCAAGTTCTATACTCTTGCTAATGACCTACTAGGTGTGTTGTAACAGGGACACATGGAAAAGTTGCCCTCGAGGACTGGAGTTTGAGACCCCTGCTGTATGGTGTTCATGCAGTTTTCTACCCCACAGTTACAGCATGTCTGACTGCCTGCTCAGCGTATGCAAAAATATATGATGAGATGATGAGTTTAAGCATGTGATGAGAAAGGCCTTCCATTATGGTGTTTGTCATCACATGTCACAGACATCTGGATGATCATCTGGAATAAACAAGAAACTAAAAACTTGTTACTTCATCTTTTATCTTTATTATTATTATTGTTCTTATTTCCCTCTTCCATGTTACTGTGTCAGCTTGTCAGCATCTACAGTGGGGCAAAAAAGTATTCAGTCAGCCACCGATTGTGCAAGTTCCCCCACCTAAAATGATGACAGAGGTCAGTAATTTGCACCAGAGGTACACTTCAACTGTGAGAGACAGAATGTGAAAAAAAAAAAATCCATGAATCCATATGGTAGGATTTGTAAAGAATTTATTCGTAAATCAGGGTGGAAAATAAGTATTTGGTCAATAACAAAAATACAACTCAATACTTTGTAACATAACCTTTGTTGGCAATAACAGAGGTCAAACGTTTACTATAGGTCTTTACCAGGTTTGCACACACGGTAGCTGGTATTTTGGCCCATTCCTCCATGCAGATCTTCTCGAGAGCAGTGATGTTTTGGGGCTGTCGCCGAGCAACACGGACTTTCAACTCCCGCCACAGATTTTCTATGGGGTTGAGGTCTGGAGACTGGCTAGGCCACTCCAGGACTTTCAAATGCTTCTTACGGAGCCACTCCTTTGTTGCCCGGGCGGTATGTTTTGGATCATTGTCATGTTGGAAGACCCAGCCTCGTTTCATCTTCAAAGTTCTCACTGATGGAAGGAGGTTTTGGCTCAAAATCTCACGATGCATGGCCCCATTCATTCTGTCCTTAACACGGATCAGTCGTCCTGTCCCCTTGGCAGAAAAACAGCCCCATAGCATGATGTTTCCACCCCCATGCTTCACAGTAGGTATGGTGTTCTTGGGATGCAACTCAGTACTCTTCTTCCTCCAAACACGACGAGTTGAGTTTATACCAAAAAGTTCTACTTTGGTTTCATCTGACCACATGACATTCTCCCAATCCTCTGCTGTATCATCCATGTGCTCTCTGGCAAACTTCAGACGGGCCTGGACATGCACTGGCTTCAGCAGCGGAACACGTCTGGCACTGCGGGATTTGATTCCCTGCCGTTGTAGTGTGTTACTGATGGTGACCTTTGTTACTTTGGTCCCAGCTCTCTGCAGGTCATTCACCAGGTCCCCCCGTGTGGTTCTGGGATCTTTGCTCACCGTTCTCATGATCATTTTGACCCCACGGGATGAGATCTTGCGTGGAGCCCCAGATCGAGGGAGATTATCAGTGGTCTTGTATGCCTTCCGTTTTCTGATGATTGCTCCCACAGTTGATTTTTTCACACCAAGCTGCTTGCCTATTGTAGATTCACTCTTCCCAGTCTGGTGCAGGTCTACAATACTTTTCCTGGTGTCCTTCGAAAGCTCTTTGGTCTTGGCCATGGCGGAGTTTGGAGTCTGACTGTTTGAGGCTGTGGACAGGTGTCTTTTATACAGATGATGAGTTCAAACAGGTGCCATTCATACAGGTAACGAGTGGGGGACAGAAAAGCTTCTTATGGAGGACGTTACAGGTCTGTGAGAGCCAGAGATTTTCCTTGTTTGAGGTGACCAAATACTTATTTTCCACCCTAATTTACGAATAAATTCTTTACAAATCCTACCATGTGGATTCATGGATTTTTTTTTTCACATTCTGTCTCTCACAGTTGAAGTGTACCTCTGGTGCAAATTACTGACCTCTGTCATCATTTTAAGTGGGGGAACTTGCACAATCGGTGGCTGACTAAATACTTTTTTGCCCCACTGTATTTGGGGTTGGGAGTGGAACAGAAAGTAAGGAAACCCAGAGTGCCATTAAAAACAGGAGAGGTTCTTATATTTCAAAAATGGTAAATGGCCTGTATTTGTATAGCGCTTTACTAGTCCCTAAGGACCCCAAAGCGCTTTACATATCCAGTCATGCACCCATTCACACACACATTCACACACTGGTGATGGGATTAATTCAAAAGAAATGACCTCAATGCCATATTTTATTTAGGAACCTTAGAGAGCACTTTGCAAAATAACACATTCTTATAATTTCACCCTCAGATGAGCCAAGCTACGACTGTCAGGGAAGGTGATGTACACTGTAAAAACTGTGATTTGGGTTCATTAATATCTAATAGAAAAGTAATAGTAAGTATTACTCAGTAAAAAACATGTATGTGTTGTTTTAATTAGATCTAAACAAAACTAAACATTTTTGAGCTGTTCAATTATTTAAATTTACACAGTTTTGTTTAGGGTAAATTAAGCAATAGTTTGTTTAGCAGATTTAACAAAAATGTATGAGTACCATGAAAAATTAAGAAATCTAATAGATTTAAGTATTGAAAGCATTTTCATTTCAATCATTCTACACTTCCACCTGTAGTCTGCTGTGCCATGTGCAGGACACTCACGGCTCAGCAGTGGATGATCTCCATTTTGTCTGAGGTGAGATTATCTTAATTTGTTCGAATATACAACACGTTTTAAACAATAACGTATAGCAGTTTTAAGTTAAAGTTCTAAACAGTATGATACGTCAAAATTAGATTAATAATGACCACTGTAATGACAGTATCGTATTTTTACGCAAAATGGCATGAAATGGACTGCTAGCAGAAGGTCACTTTCCAAGTCTTCACATCTTTGTTACTTCGCAGCTTTCACTAACCACATGTTTTATCATAAAAAAAAAATATATCAATGATATATTTCGATGGACTGTAACCTCCCTCATTTAGTTTTAAAATTTTATGAAAAAGTTTCGCACTCAGTGGTGAGTGATGTAGTTAAAATCGTTTGTGCGGGATTTTGTCAGTCACAGTTTTTCGAAGCTTTTGTCTCCACGCAGTGTTTTTCAGTTGTGGTAATTAGCTTAATTACCACAACGGGGCGATCGTGGCTCAAGAGTTGGGAGTTCGTCTTGTAATCAGAAGGTTGCCGGTTCGAGCCCTGGCTTGGACAGTCTCGGTCGTTGTGTCCTTGGGCAAGACACTTCACCCGTTGCCTACTGGTGGTGGTCAGAGGGCCCGGTGGCGCCAGTGTCCGGCAGCCTCGCCTCTGTCAGTGCGCCCCAGGGTGGCTGTGGCTACAATGTAGCTTACCATCACCAGTGTGTGAATGTGTGTGTGAATGGGTGGATGACTGGATATGTAAAGCGCTTTGGGGTCCTTAGGGACTAGTAAGGCGCTATATAAATACAGGCCATTTACCATTTACCATTAAAGCGGCTCAG
Organism: Copadichromis virginalis; assembly: GCF_057382275.1. Classification (NCBI taxonomy): domain Eukaryota; kingdom Metazoa; phylum Chordata; class Actinopteri; order Cichliformes; family Cichlidae; genus Copadichromis; species Copadichromis virginalis. The sequence continues at coordinate 17,717,035 of NC_140634.1, forward strand.
TCCAGCGACATAACTGGTTTTCATATTCATGCTGTCAGAGCCCTGTGACTTTAGTGCAGGCACAGCTCACATAGAGGGATGATGCGAGTTTTCAGGTAAACTTGGTTGTGTATCAGTGAGACCCATGCTCAGTCACGATGTTTATGTTTCTGTAGAACGATCTTCAAGACAAAGGTACATCCAGGAAATAATATAGTAATGCGTGTTTAATGTAACTTAAGTCTTTCATAAGTTCTATGTTTAACACCCAATGGCGTTTGGATACAGAGATGACATTGTGTAGATTAAAGGACCTCTTTTCAAGTATGGGAAGATATATACAGTATATAAATACATAAATAGTGTTATTTCATGTCATGATCTGTCACCAAATTGGTACAGAAAATAGGGTCTATCCCCTTTTTAATCTAATAAAGAGTTTCATTGTTTTATATGTGAGCCTCACCTTTAAAAATGTTAGTATTAATTAATTCAAATTTGTCTTTAACAATTTGTGTGTGTAAAATTTTTACTTCGGAGAGTGCGATTGTTATTAATGTTGTGTTCTTTTCAGTTGTTTACAGTGGCTGGGAAGTGCAAATCACATTTACAACATCGACAACAAAATAACATTTCTGAAAACACTTTTACATTGAAAAAAAAAACAAATTAAAAAATTGACAACAAAATAACATTTCAGAAAACACTGAAAACACAAGTCCGCAACAAATTAACAAGTCTGCAACAAAATAAGTGGCTCTTGACGGAAAGGGATTGTCTGAAATACCGGAAGTGACTCAACGATTAGGCTTACTCCATATTTGTAGCACAGAAAAGTGATTTATAGTCAGCTAAACGTGGGATGTCAACAAACGTCGAGAAACTAACTCCTCACAGCGCTTCCTTATTACCCTGATGGTGCTCGCTGCACTACATAGAGAACTGGAAAATGTTTTGCCCGTTTTGTGGCGTTAGCTTCAGCCTATTCACTCCTTTTTGTGCTTCCTGTGGACGGTCTCTGGAGCTTTTGCGGGACACAGACCAGGCTGAAGGATCAGTCAACCTACAGTACTGCATTCAATTTTTCAACGAAGGTCACTCATATAGTGTTATCATGGACATGATGTTAAGTTTGCATGGTGTAAAGATGAGTTTAAGGAGTCTTAAAAGTAAACTCAATAATGCTGGACTTAACCGAAGAAAACATTTTCACTCTAGAACAACGATCATTAACGCAATCAGAGCGAAGCTTCAAGGACCTGGGTGATTGTTTGGGTATCGAACAATGTGGCAGGTACTTAAACAAAAGCATCATCTTAAAGTAAAGAGGGATGATGTGATGAAAATACTCCAGGAGCTTAATCCTCATGGATGCCAGGTGAGAACACGCAGAAGATTCATTAGGAGAACCTATCATTTGCTGGGACCCAACTACATGTGGCATGCTGATGGTTATGACAAGCTGAAACCATTCGGTTTGGCCATTTCAGGGTGCATTGATGGGTTTTCAGGTTTTGTGTCTAGAATGTGGACCAACAAATAATAATCCAGCGGTTATAGTTTACTATTACTTGTCATGTGTTGGGAACCTTGGTGTTGTACCGATGAGACTGAGAACTGACTGTGGGAAAGAAAACTGCATTATGGCTGCAGTTCAGTGCGCACTATGTCACCATCATGATGACCACTTCAGCAGAGAGTCCAGTCACATGTTTGGTTCATCAACGAATAACCAGTGAATTGAGTCCTGGTGGTCCATATATAGAAAAGGAAGGTAAATATAACATTTGATTTGCCTGATATTTAAAGGTGTAACAAATTTGAATGTTGTGCAAAAGGGCAGCTGTGGCTACAACTGTAGCTTGCCTCCACCAGTGTGTGAATGTGGAAGTGAATGAATAGTAGTGATGGTAAATTTGATTCTTTTTACTGAATCGAGTGTTAATGAGTCACTCACCAAAGTGAATCGGATTTTTGAGTCATTTGATTCACTGAGTCAGTTGACCAGAGAGTGCAAAAATTGTACATTTTCACTCAAACTTAATTTGTTTCCCTTTTCACGTAAATCCCACTGCTAAGATGAATGATAAAAAAAAAACAACAACAACTATTTTAGAGAGAAAAAAGAGCAAAAACATTTCTAAAATTAACCCTTTACAGCCGATCGGAGCGGGCACGCTCTGTTTTGCGTAACTATTTTTAAATCCCGGTAGCTCTGCAACCAAGTAAGCTAGCGCAATAATTTTTTTTGCATATGAAACTGGAGGAGTTGTACTTACATCTTATGCCATCAGCTTGTCCTAGGTCACAGTTTCCTTCCACATATAGCTTTGCAAAAACTGCATAAAAATCACTTGCAGCAACAAAAACATGATATTCCAGAAACACGCTTTGCCGATCCATCAGCTGTTTGTAACACTTCCTACTCCATCAGCGCGAACTATCACATGACCGCATGACCTGCCCGAAACCGGAAGTGACGTCATTTTGCGGAAATGTAGTTTTTTACGATCGGGGCCTTATGAGCTTGTGTTTTACTTGTTATGTGTTTTAAAAAGTTATGTTTGACTTTATGACTTTCTGTGTCGTTTCTGGGATGCTTAAGACTCATATTGCACTGCTGGAAATAGTTTATTTTGATGCATATGCTGTTATTTTGCAAATTTGCACTATAATATTTATTTTCGTTTTTCCTGCAGTATATAAAAATTGGTGTATTTCAAAAATAAAACTATGAAGACACTCAAAATAAATTTCCTGTGGTGGGAAACTAGTTTGTGTAACTTTTTTGTATTTACAGTTTTGAGGGATAAGCCTCTTAAATTTCTCTAACTAGAAATATATGTTAAAAAAACAAAAACGATTTTCAATTTTTTTGTAGTTTATTGCACTTTTTTGCAATTTATGTAATTACTATGCACCTAATGCAGACATATTATTAAAATTTGGGCTATAATGGTTGTATTGATGTATAGCAACTTGAAATGCTCCCAAAAATGGCTCCACAGCATGTAAAAATATAATATAAGCTCTGGCGAACTTGGTTCTATGGTAGGTCTTAAAGGGTTAAGCAATTTCCTATCAAAATTGCTTAATAAACATTTATTTTGTTTATGTGTATTTTATTAGTATTTTCCTTAAGTGTGTCAAATATATATTTTATATATATTTTCTCATCTAAATGTCCACTGCGCTGTGAGCCAGGGGGCGGTAATGCGCCTTAACATTGGTTGCCAACCAAGAAGAAGAAGAAGCTGTGAGCCAGGAGGGAGGGGGTGAGTGTGTCACTAGCCGACCAGTCACTCATGGAAAAGGCGTTCTCAAAATTCATTCAGTGGCCTGTCTCCCCAAAAGTAAAAGAAACTCATTTCAAGATAATTAATAATATATATCCTGTGTCTGAATTTTTAAAGAGGAGGTTTAAATTTGAGGTTAACCAGTGTGCATTTTGTGATTCAGCCTGTGAAACATTACACCATTTGTTTTTCTCATGTCCTGTGTCAGCTGCCTTTTGGTTAGAACTACACAGCTGGTTATCCCTCAAGATCAACGATATTCCCCAGTTTAGTATTTCTGATATTATTTTCTATATGGCTAAACAACATCCATCTGTCTCTACTGTGATTAACATTGTCATCCTGTTAGGTAAATACCATATACATTGTTGTAAATGGAGGAATAGAAAACCATCCTTTACTTGGTTCATCAATGACTTTAAACATTATTTCATGTCACTTAAAAAACTGAAGTCAAGCAGATTTGCCGCAATCTATGATGACATCTCCCATTTGCTACTGTTTTGATTATTACCTATATTGTGTATCAACCTGTGCTCCTTTTAATTTCTTCCCCATTAATACTGTGGATCTTTTGTCTAGCCCCCTCCCCCCATATCCTTGCTGTTAGTTTTGTTGTATTGACTATGTTTTTTTTTTTGTTTTGTTTTTTTTTTTATCCTCCACGAGAGTTCATTTGCACTATAATGTATTATTTTGTTTGTGACTGTATTGTTCCAATTGTTAATAATAAAAAAAAAAAAAAAAAAAGAGTGTGTCACTAGCCGATCCGTACCGGAAACCCGATCGGTACCCCGCATGCGCGAAAGGTTTCTACTTCCGGTCGTAGCGTTTTACGATAGTTATGGGTCAGAGTATCTGTTAAGATGTTAAGAATAACAAGTATATCTTAAAATGTTTGCAATAATGAAGCATTTCAGTACAATGTAGACAAAAACGAAAAATAAAAAGAAAGTTACGGATCAGGACTCTCCGATCCTTACTGCGCATGTGTAAAGTCTGACCGTACAAATCGGGTCTACCCGATCCGTACCGCGCATGTGCAGATGCACTGTAAGACCGAATAGTAATAGTTTGATAAATGAAATGAGTTCCAACTACTTAAAAACCTGTTATAAGTTCATACACCTTTATTTTTTGAGTAGTTTGAACAAGTTTGTTTTTTCAAGTTATCAGTACTTGAATATATTGATTAGTTTCTGGCATTGCCCTCAAATAATTTGAGTTTTAACACTGACGTCACTTACGTGCCTACGTACGTACGTGCGCCACCTGTTTCTTTATGAAGTGCTGGCAACCATCTTGGATTCCTCGCTTCGAGTGCGAATGCCCGCTCATTACTCCGAAAGAAACTTGTGGAACGTTAATATCCGAACAGAAATAAAAACATTTGTCAAGGGGTTTTTTGCGGCATTGCCTTTGACGCTGGATAAAGGAGGGCATGCTATGGTATGTTACGGACTTTTGAACTGGAACAGCTAACGCTCTGCACTTGGCTAGCTGCATTTACCGCCTTTGCAGCATCTTCAGGAGCGCTTTTGTGGTAAGTTTTATTTTTTCTGAAACTATAGTTCTCCGTTGTATCGATGGGTTTTTATCGTCATAAATGTACAACTCTAGCAGGCATTTAAGAATTACATGCATGCGTCGTTTTATCCATGTTGGCTTGGCCCCAAAGTGTTTTGCATGAATTATGCTAATACGCTCATATTTAGTATAACACATTATTAGTCCGAGCAGAGGCTGGGACTAATAATGTGTTAATAACTTTTCTAATCTCTTACTATTTTAAAAGAAGTCTTTAGAAGGCGTTTCTGGATTTGCAGATTATAAACTGCCTTGTGGTTAAATTGTTGAATCAATATGCACTGCTGCGCTGCTTCACACTTAGCGCATACGTGGATATTGACTTTGGCTAACCCATTTGCTAACTGGTGGAACTTAAAACTTACGTTTAGTTCTCTGGAGTTGTACATATTAAAACTGGGGCAGCAAAATTGTAGGCACAGGACATACTTACAAAAGCAGTGAATAATCATTACATAATTACGCGGTAGAACTTGGTTTACATTGCAAATAGTTATGTATACTAAGTTGAAATGTAGAATCTTCTGAACTGTAAAATTGTTGTGCCTGGTCTATTTTAGGTTAGCTTAAGGGTGAATCCATCAATAATATATTTACCAAACAGTTATTTTTTCGTTTTATTTTATTCTGATGCCCAGTGTTCATTAGTGAAAGACTTAGTTTTTTATCTGTCAGGGGCTGGGTCTGTGACGCAGCATTTTGAGTTTATTTTGTATTTTTGCTTTCTTATGTTATATTGAAATGAGGTGAAGTTCTTGTATTGTTGTTATTATTAGTTAAGGTTTAGTTGAGTTCTGGGCTGGTTATGTTTCATCTGTGTCTCCTTGGTTGTGTGTCTTTTCTGTTCTCTGTGTAGTCTGTCTTGTCTTCTGTGTTTTACTGTTATGTCCATGCCAGGGCAGAAGTAAATTTTCAGGGGTGAAGATGCTGTTTACCTTGACCAGCTAAGACTACAGATTGTAGATGAAGTCGAGAAAAGTGAAAAGAATCCTGATTACAAAGCTGATGCTCACAACTTTGGCCTTGCAATGCAAAGAGATCATCAATGATGACCTACCAGTAGGTCAGATCCTGGATTGCTGGCCTACTCTGAAATCCCAGTCCCAGGTATGAATGTATATAGATGTATCTAACAAGGTGTATTTTATATCAACTCCTGTTATCTGGCCTGTCTGAACAAATTATGCCTTTGGAGTGTAAGGATTTTGATGTATTTTGCAAAGATTTATAGACTAATTGAAACTTGTAAACACAAATGTATCCTGTGTGTTCAGATCTGTGCAGAATTCCACAGGATTACAAACCTCCACCTGAAGAACCACTTTTATGCTGTGCTGGACCAACATGCTCCCCGGCTCCAGAGCTTATTCAGAAAGAAAGCTGTTTGCACAGGGAACGTGTCTGATGTCCTGTCTCAGTTCTTCAGAAGCTATAATCTCCAGGTTAGTGGGTTTTTGTCTTGTTTTTGAGCTTTATTTAATTTGATCAATTTTTCCAATTTTAATTACCATTCTTGACTAGGTTAGCCAATAATTTAAAATAAAAATTTTCTTGTGATGTAGGAACAAGCTGATATCCATGCCCAAAGTGCTGGTGTGCTTCATGCCCTCTCTGCCTATTTGTACGAAGACACCTCTACCTTCATCAAAACATGGGATGTAAGTTTTGGACAAAGTTGTGAACAATATCTTAGTAGCATCCTTGTTTAGATTTCTCAAAACATTATGACACTTTGAGAGTTTGAGAAGCATCTCCATGCTTGGATCTGTCTACAACAGTGTCCATGTCACATAATGGAAACACTACATGTTTTTAATGTGCGTAGACCTTCTATAATGTTCCTAGCCCAACCATACATCACTGTACAAATGAAAAAAGATATATAACTCCTATTGACTTTCTGTTGTTATTGCTACGAAGAGGTATGACTTTGCTTTACTAAAAGTACTATTTTTGTCAGTTTGTTTTTTCAAATCTTTGGTGTGTTGTGGCTTTTTTGTTGTTCAAACAATTGATTTCTGAGCTAGTAATAATCCAGAAATGTGACTTGTATAGATGAAACTAAGAGAAATAGGAATGCACTAACATGAAGTAATTTTGTTTTCTGTAGATGATGCATTCTGATAGACCAGATATTAGTGAAGTGCCACTTGGACGACTCCTGATCAGAGCCAATTCCAGCGATGCAACATTCTTCTGCCCTGAGAAGACTGCAGTTTTGGTCGAGGGTAACATGATCATTGTTTTCACCACCCTGGCTGATGCATTTCTAGTGATATTTGGACTCACCTACGCCCTGCACCTAAGCTACCCAAAATGTTTGGCCAACATTTTTGACTTCATTCAGAACGTTTTGATGGGTCTGGAGGGTGGGAAGTTGAAGCCCAAAGTGCTGAGTCTTAAAAATGATCTTTTGGCAGCAGAATAATGTCCAGGGTTCCTACACAGCCCTCAAGTGCCTGTTAAAGCAAGTAATTCAGTTTATCATGTTTCCAAGTCTGGATAAGTTTGTTTTTTTTAAAAAGAGAGAATAGAATAAAGAAATCTTTGCAGACTCTGTTTCATACTTCATTATCTAAAAGCCACATACAAAGTAAAAGGGGTGATTTTATTTTATTAATTAATTTTTTTCCCCCAACATCACTTGTGTTTTAGTTGATTTTGATTGTGTTTTTAGTCAGATAACTGTAAATCTATAGAGAAAATGAAGGACAATCTCACTACATTTCTGGCTTCTAGGTGGGATCTTGAATGTCACGTAAGGAACGTTCCTCCTGAACTATTCATAACTGACATAAGGCGCTAAGGAGGTTTATAACACTTTGTTTTATGTCTCTAAAGAAGTATTTTTCTATTTAATGTTTTATTGCTTTGTTGTTGAGACTGTGATTGCACTCTACAAATGTGCATTTTGCATAACCACAGTATTGGCATATTAAAAAGGTTACCAATTATATTTCAGTGTATTAGCTGCACTATACTATACTATTACTTTCATTCGGTTTTCCCACCTAATAATGCAGGATTTTCTTTTCCTTTTGTTTGTTTTTTAATAAACAGGCCATACTCATGTGTTAATCAAATTTGAATACTCTTAAAACATGTTGTGAATTTCTTTATTTCTAATATTGTAACCTTGTGCCAAAATTTCCGACATTATTCCCTATAAAATGTGGTGGATTTATGTCTTTGGGCTTTTTGTTAGAAAGGCTATGTGTTAAAGTAACTCAATAAATTTGTAACTTGAATTTATGTTTTCTGTCTTATGTTTTTACAAGTGTAATTATTTTGGGCACTTTTTTTATATCAAATTCAAAACACAGTAGATTTGGATATTACAAGCATTTGTTTTTTAAATTTTTGAGTTGTATTAGCTTAAAATGGTTAACATTTTGAAACTAAAAATTAATTCCTTAAAGTTACTTGAGCTAGATTTGTACTTGAAACTCAAAATATCAAGTAGAGAGTACTAAACCAAAAATGTGGATATAACATAAAAACATTTGTCAATGGTACTTAAAAATATTTATCTAAAGCTAATAAATAAAGTGTGTTTATTTAACTTTTATTTTTAAGTTTTAGTTACTTAAAATATTTTATGTAATCAGTTTCACCAAAAGTTTTGAGTAAAATTAACTTATTGGGTTTTACAGTGTGTTTTCTTCTTCTTCTGTTCGTTTAATGGCAGTTTACTCCCCAGTGTACGAGGATACCGCCACCTGCTGACCGAGCGAATAAACCCTATTATAAACTGAATTATTGTCAATACAAACGTGTGTTAAATCTGATTTAGCGATAGTCGAGTGTGTTTATGCTTGTCTGTGAGGAGAGGATTGTTGGAATAGTGATGATGATTTCCGCTATCACTGTCAATTGTCAGTAAACACTTCATCTGGCTGATGAATCTACACGTGAGATATTACAAAGTCTGCATTATTAACTCTGTAATTAGGCGCCATTCTTCTTATTTTACGGCGCTGTTGCTCAATCGGGGGACACTCTCTGTTGAGGAGAAAAGCATGAATTTCTTTGTACACGGATTATCCATTGTTTAAATGTCCCGGGTAGTCGAAAAGGAGGCAGAGCTGTTGAGAAATGCTAGGAGCTAACTGGGCGATAACCGTATCATTCAAATATATTGAATGTCGCAATGTTGGCAAAGAGAGGAAGTGACGTAAGATTTGCGCATGCGGGGTACCGATCGGGTTTCCGGTACGGATCGGGTAGTGACAGAGTGAGTGATTCGTTCGCTCGCTCTATGATTCAGCACAGGAGGGAGGGGGTGAGTGAGTGAGTTATTCGTTCGCTCGCTCTTTGATTCAGCACAGGAGGGAGGGGGTTAGTGAGTGAGTGAGTGATTCGTTCGCTCTATGATTCAGCACAGGAGGGAGGGGGTGAGCGAGTTGGATGTTCCCAGAGACTATCAAAGCACATTAATAGAAAGTTTTGTCTAATGTAAGCGTGGATGAAAGGGGTGTCACATAGTGTAGTGGCTAAGAGCTGAAGGCTGCACTGTAAACCCCAACAGTCTACCTGACTTATAAAGTTTGTGGATATAACAATTGAAATTCCTCACAAAGTTGAAACAACTTAAAAAATTTCTTTTCTGTTAACAATTCAAACAGTTATAATTGTATATGGCTTAGAAGTTAAGAGTAAATACTGCTTTCTTAATTATGATTTTTTAGTAAATTTTTTTTTTTTCCGAGCTCCGCATGTGTACATCAACTACGTCATGACATTTTCTCTCTAACCTGAACGATAGTGATGTGCGGATCGATACTGAAATATCAATTCTTCCGATACCAATCATTTATGTTCTAGAATCGATTCTCACATTAAAATATCGATATTTTAGTAATTTAGAGTAAATTTGTAGTTTATCACTAACAGGAACACAGTGGAAAGAAACTATAACATTCGGATTATCTACATTCAAAGGAACTACTTCCTCTTCCGTCTTTCATAGTCATGTACGAAATACGGCTGTATAAATGTCTCGCAGCCCCTTGGCGTGCACACTCACAACAATGGCTGAGCGTAATCGTGCAGAAGTATTTTACCTCCACAAACAGCTGAGACATGGTTTGCGATACATGTGGCAAAAAAAGTGCTCCAAGAGTGAGGTGTTGTGGCCATACTAGGGAGACATTCAAAGGGGCTGTTGGGGGGTGATAAGTACATTTTACAGGGTTTATTTATCAGATAAAATACGTTAAATGTCACCGTTATTATTGGCCGGCCCGGAAACAGCGGGGGTGTCCAAATTCAGAGGCTGCTTCCACCTGAGGACCCGGCCTTCGTCGTCTAAAGAAAGCCGGGTAGTACGTCACGAGCTCCTTCGGTGGAGTGAAACTCTGCTGTCTGCTCCTTGCTATCTAAAATATAACAGGGCGCTGACGTAAACTCTTCTGTTTAATTATTTTCTGTTTGACGTTTATTCAGCTGTGTGAAAACCCCGGAGGAACCCTCCCAAGGGATTAATAAAGTTACATTTTATTTAATCTAATCTAATAACTTTAATCTCAGCCAAACCGATTTAGTCACGAACAAATAAAACACTGAAAAAGCCAAACAATAACATTTTTAAGTTATCAAAGTGACTATATCATGTTTAACCCGAGTAGCGAAAGACCGCGGGGGTTTGAAAACGATGTTTGGATCGGCTCAGATATTTGAAGTTTACACAGCTACATTCTCACATGAAAATATGTTAAAAGTTTTTTTTGCGACCCAGAAAGAGAAATAAGAGTAATATTAAAACTAAGCAGCTGCCGCCATTGTTGGAAACTGGAATTGGCTGGGCCGCACTATGAATTCTGCGATATGGTTTTTCAATTTTGCTGTCCGGCTGGAAAATCGGGAAAAATTCGGGAGAATGGGGGCTCCGGGAGATTTTCGGGAAGGGCACTGAAATTCGATGTTCTCCCGGAAAAATTGGGAGGGTTGGCATGTATGGTTGTGGCAACATCACTAACCTTGTCAAACACCTCAGAGTAAATCATATCACAGAATATCAGGAGCGTATGGTGAGGCGAACTTAAGAGGAGGAGAGGGACAGGTGCTGCTAGGGCGAGACAGACGTCTCTCACGGAGTCCTTTAGTGCTGCAGGCAGGCAAGGTGTTCAAATAGCACAACTTCAGTTTTTTTATTTCTATATGATGAACTCTGCATTATTAAGTGATAAGAACAAGTAATCTGATGTCCTGTAATCATTATGATGCTGTAATTTGAGATACAATAAATGAAATAAGTTTTTGTACAAAGTATCGGTATCGGATCAGTATCATCGATACCACCCTGAATATTACTTGGTATCGGCTCGGAAAGAAAATCAGTGGTATCGCACATCACTACTGAACGACATTGACCGAAAATTCTTTTCAATATGGCTGCCCTTCTCGAGCGACTAGAGAGCACATTTGGAGAAACTTGTCAGTAAAACGGAACCTTCGTTATGTTTATTTTACAAAAGCAAGTATATTAATATGTTGCAGCCAGGAACTTCTTTTCGAATGCGCTGTTGTGTTAAAAAGCACAGACCCAGGTGGTGAATAGTTGTTCGCTGTTGTTCGCGCTCTTTTTTCAAACATAGATTATGTTGTCAGTTTTACAGTTTTAACAGATTAAAACACAGTTTTAATAAGAATCACACATAAAGAGAGGGTCTTAGTGATATTTTAACGACCCCTTGCCAACGCAAGAAAGTTTTCACAACAGCAGCCTCATTGTTCGGCAGTTTTTTTTTTCTTCTCATTAGCATCGTTCAAAAGTGACTTAGCTAGCAGTGGCAACTTCTATCTAAAACAATTAAAAGTAATACCCAGATTGAAATATAGCAAGGTGTTGTATATTTAGTGTGCTGATAAGGTTTTCAGTATTTTTATTTTTTCTTCCAAGGCTGAAGACCAAAGACAAAAAGACCGAAGAAAAAAAATTCAGACTGCAAGTAATTTCAGGTGGACACAGTAAACACAGGTGAGTTGAAAGATCTATTGAAGAGTCCTTTCTTCATGGCCATTAAAACATTTTTAGGTTAAAAGACCTGTTTTTTTAAATCATGCCCCTGCTATGTCACACTGAATCATGTTGAAAAGATATATTTTCATGGCTCCCCCCATTACCATTACCTTGTACTTCTTTCTACCAGTCTATTTTATTTTTTGACATTAACATCTTAAATGTACCCCGCCAGTTTAATTATTAATAGCTGTGTTAGTATTTATAATGCATTTTTTTTATCATGTGCAGATCTACCAAGGGTCAGTGGCACAGTTCACCTTTTGTGGTAAGTTATAACACTTCATATGTGGTCACATAAGTAAGTTGTTTCATCAGTTGTTCAGTTCTTATAAAATAATGTTGTATAATTGTACCAAATCACTGAGGATACATCCAATGTGTAAATCCCAATCAACAATTTTACTGTGATATTCGCTCGTGTTTAGAGAATCTCCATTATCTTGGTTACTGAGTTTCCATTTTTGTAGGGCCAAATTTGTATTAAAAATTAATATTTTCATATGATGTGAAATGACTCAATCATTTTTATTTTTTAGAAGAAACCATTCATTAAGTCCCTTAACTGTGGGACTTAATGTTAAGGTGCAGAGTTCATATATTGACAATGATAAATTTAACACAAATTAAAAGTTTCACCGATAAACACTCAATTTTTCCTTGCTTTGAACCCCATGTTCTATATAGATTACAGCTCTGATCTGGAGAACACTATTTTAAAATACTGTGTAGGATTTTTGTCAAATGATTAAGAAACAGGCTCTTTGGCATAAGAGACAGAAATGTTGTGTCTTAAAAGAAATGTCTCCAAAATTTTGTAGTCTGATGTCATGCAGTTTCATAAACATGTATCCTCCCCAAAGAATGACACCTGAAAACTTTGTGTTAAATTAACTTTTCCCCTTTTAGGAGGCGCCTGATATCAACGTGAAACGCACTGCAGTGCTTCCTGCTCTTCCTGTATACCTGCAGGAGGAGGACCCAGAATTCTTTAAGACATGTAATGTAAGTGTATTTTTGCATCACTTAGATTCTGCCAGTGAGATAAAATGCCATGGATTTTTGGGGATTTTTTTAAAATACAATTTAATACCGTAGCAGCTACCAAATTGTACAAGCAAAATACCCTCTCTTTAGAAAACCCTCACACACAAACACACACAGGTCAGAAGCAGGGCAAAGGCGTATCACAGCACTATGGCTACGCTGCAGGTGGCCCCAAAACCAGGCTGAAGTCAAGATTTAGTTTCTTTTTGAGATAAAGTCATGAAATAAAAAATTACTTTTTTTTAGAAAAATAACAAACATACAAATTATGTAATGCAAGAAGCTAACACGTTAATGTACATTTTTCAAAAAAGTAGAGTACCCTAACTCATTACAAAGTAACCCACTACACTGCTGAATGTTTTGCTAGACTACAGGTCATGCTTGTCACATTCTCTCAAACCAACCTTACTTATTTAATTGGGGCGATCGTGGCTCAAGAGTTGGCAGTTTGTCTTGTAATCGGAAGGTTGCCGGTTCGAGCCCTGGCTCCGACAGTCTTGGTCGTTGTGTCCTAGGGCAAGACACTTCACCCGTTGCCTACTGGTGGTGGTCAGTGGGCAGCCTCGCCTCTGTCAGTGTGCCCCAGGGCAGCTGTGGCTACAATGTAGCTTGCCATCACCAGTGTGTGAATGTGTGTGTGAATGGGTGGATGACTGAATGTGTAAAGCGCTATACAAATACAGGCCGTTTACCATTGATACTGTGTCTATTCCAGGCGGACGCATTGGATGAGTCAACCCTCATTGACATTCCAGTTGCCCTTCTCACAGTGGTTACCGACGGCGCTTCCCAGTGCAGTCCATTTTACTTCCTCAAGCATGGCTGTTGTGGTGAAAGGCGACTAGGTGATGCGTGATATTCCCAGATTTGCAGATGCATTTGCTGTATTGTTTGGCTTGATCTATGATCTGCATTTAGACTACCCCAGGAAGCTCGTTCACACATTTACCTTTGTCCAAAATATCTTCATGGGGCTTGATGCCTAGTAGGCAGGGGTCTGTCGTGAACGAAATGGCTCTTAGAGCCGGATCTTTGACGTGAACGACGCGAGCCGGCTCCTTATCGCGAGCTGTGGGTTTTTTTTTTTCTTTCTCTCAGCCTCTCTTTCGCACTTTTTTTCCGCTTCACTCAGCATGCGAGCCTTGTGCTTTACGCTGGGAAGAGGGGGGAGGGTCGGTAGTTACACTCAGTAGCACAGGAACAGAAGTTGAGGTTACTCTATTCCGTAACCCCCGTTCTCTGATAACATGAGTGAGGTGTCTCACTATGGGGAACGCTCTCTCAGCGTTGTCCTCAGAAGCCTCTATATCATTACTCCAGCCAGTATTGGCTGGCAGTCGTGACGCTTGCGTCAGGGAGGGGCCACCCTCCTCCCTATAAAAGGGTGTGACGCAGCGTCACCCGTCATTCAAGATAAGCTCACCTCTTCCTCGTGTCGTGCAGTGAGGGTGATCTGGTGAGACACCTCACTCATGTTATCAGAGAACAGGGGTTACGGAATAGAGTAACCTCAAGTTCTCTTTCAAACATTCGTTTCGGTGTCTCACTATGGGGATATGCAGACTCCCGTATTGCCAGATAAGCCCATCTGAACGACTGACTGCCAATTTAGGAGGTCTCGTGGGGACCCACACTTAACACAGTGTGGGCTAGAGATGGTGCAGTGACATCCAACCTGTAAAACCTTGCAAAGGTCATCTCTTCTATAGAGACACCCCTAAAAAGGGCCCAAGAGGTTGCCATCCCTCTGGCAGAATGAGCACGAAGTCCCTCCGGGGGGAGGGGGGGGGGGGGGGGGGTTATAAGCCAATTGGATCGCCTCAACAATCCAGTGGGAAATGCGTTGTTTGCTAACGGGCTTGCCAAGATGTTTTTTAGCCCAGGAAACAAACAGCTGATCTGACCTCCTGAAAGCCTTTGTTCTTTCTATATAGGTACATAAAGCCCTAACTGGACCGAGAGCATATAGGCGCTCCTGCCCGAGGCAAATCACACACGCATCATGTGTATCTGAACCTGAGTTTTTGCAACCGCAGGGGCGAATTCTGGGCAGCGGTTTGCAGTCTGCCATATTAAGGAAGCTTGGTGTAGCTAGCTTGGAACGGCTGGACGGCTAACGCTGATTTTTTATTTATTTTTTTCTTCTCTCGGTCAGGTAGCTATGGTGAGCTAGTATGACCTAGCTAGTGTGGTGGCTAGCGCTTGTGCTACTTGGCTTGGTGACCGTGTGTAGCAAAGACAGTTAGCTTGGTCAGCTAACTGTTGTGCTAGGTGCGTGGTGGCAGCTAACACACTCTCCGACCTGGCTCTGTGGTGAAGGGCAGGCGACTCGAAACGCGAGCCGTGCTAGCGCCCGGTGACCAAGGTGTTAGCTTGCTTGCGTGGACAGTTAAGCTAGCACTTATGTTCACAGTCAGGAGAGATGAGGTTTCTAAGAAGCGAGAAGAGGAAATTGAATTACGGGTGACGCTGCATCACACCCTTTTATAGGGAGAAGGGTGGCCCCTCCCTGACGCAAGCGTCATGACTGCCAGCCAATACTGGCTGGAGTAATGATATAGAGGCTTCTGAGGACAATGCTGAGAGAGCGTTCCCCATAGTGAGACACCGAAACGAATGTTTGAAAGAGAACAGGAGGGAGAGACTGTCAGTGGTGTGTGTGGAGGCGTGGAAGAGATGACCCAAACGCTGGACTCACGGTGCAGAAATGAAGAGGATTTATTGGAGGGAGAATGAATAAAGCAGGAACGATGGAGTAGCTGGCTGGCTGAAAGACTGGAAAAATGGCTGGCTGGCTGGCTGGCTGACTGACTGACTGAACATACTGGCGGAGAGACACATTACCATCAGACGTACATCAATGACACGACAGAGAACTGGTGAAACCGAGGAACTTAATACACAGGTTGAATGATGACAATGATTGGAAACAGGTGAGTACAGGGCTGAACATAATCTAACTAATGACACAGGAGACAAGCTGACACGGGGAAAAAACAGGAAGTGAGAACATTAATGTGGCGAACTAAACTGAACATGAACAAACTGAAATCACTGGGTCAACGACCCAGGAACCCTGACAGAGACAGAGAAAGAGCCAGGAACAACAACGTCACACGGCGGGCGACTGGACAGGCTGGAGGACGGCGGGCGACTGGACTACAGGGCACTGGGCGGGCGACTGGACAGGCTGGAGGACGGGCGACTGGGGGACAGGCTGGAGGACGGGCGACTGGACAGGAGCAGACTGAGCTACAGGTGACTGAACTGACGGGGCTGGAAGCTGAACAGCAGGTGAGTGAACTGACGGGGCTGGAAGCTGAACAGCAGGTGAGTGAACTGATTGGACTGAAAGCTGAACAGCAGGTGAGGGAACTGACTGGAGTGAAGATGCTAAAGGAGGAACAGAGGTAGGCGAGGCTGACGACGGAGCGGAGATTGGTGTGGCTGATGGCTGAGCTAATGACTGGGTTACTGAAGGGGACAAAACTGCAGCCTGGGCTAATAAAGCTGGGGCCTGAGCAGGGGACACCTCAGCTAGCCTAACCAGTGACAGTGCGAGGGCGTGAAAAGCTGGATCAGGAGGTGGATGACGAGGTGAAGTAGCAGGTGGACCGGTTAGCTCTTCCAAGCCTCCAGGGAGGTCAAGCTGGGTTCTAGTTGCCCTCAGCCTGGGCGCTGGGATGGGCACGGAAGGTGGCTGGACACCAGTCACCCCCACCTGAGAAACAGAAGCGGGTGTGGAGGTAGACCGGGTCGCAGCTGCCCTCCTCCTGGGAGCTGGCACTGGTGTGGGCGTAGACTGGGCCCCCGTGCTGGTGGGAAATGGCTGAATAATGGGTGTGGAAATAGTGACGGTGTGTGTGTTACTGGCAGGTTTATTGGAGAATGTTCTGGTTTTTCTGCCACCACTATTTACAGTCTTTAGAGAAGAGCAGAAAAACTCTTCCCAGTCCACATCCTCGTCTAGAAGGGAGACTCCTCATGAATCAGAAGTGAGTCTATGGTGCGTTTCAAGTGAGTAATCAGATGGTGAGTGCGAAAAACAGTCACTGGAGCTCACCATCGGGAGTGGCTGAAAGTAGTCCGTTTTATGGCAGCGTGTGCGCCGCTTTCTCCGGGAAGAGGCAGCAGGCGGGGTACACAGCCGAGCCTCTGGCACGGGAGCCTCCATTGAGCCGAGGTGGTAGGCGGAGCCGCTGTGCCATGGCGAGGTTGAAGGTCCAGTGAGTAAAACGGCTGGCGGGCGAGCGAGGAGCGGAGCAGCGGGAGAGCGAGCGGCCGAAGCTTGGCCTGTGACGCCCACTCTCCGCGGCGAATGCTCCGATGCAGGTGAGGCAGCAGGTGGAGGACCGCGGCGTCTCCGAGGCCCGCCCAGAGCCAGACGAGTCCCCTCAAAGATGTGCTCCCTCTCTGAGAAGAGCCGCTGTTTCCACCTGAGCTTCTCCGCCCAAATGGAGAGCGCTGCGTCCTGCCGCTCGTAAAGGTTCGAGTCCGCTGGGTCAAAAGCGTGTCTTCTCGGCACGGGTCGTGTCATTCTGTCAGCGGTGTGTGTGGAGGCGTGGAAGAGATGACCCAAATGCTGGACTCACGGTGCAGAAATGAAGAGGATTTATTGGAGGGAGAATGAATAAAGCAGGAACGATGGAGTAGCTGGCTGGCTGAAAGACTGGAAGAATGGCTGGCTGGCTGACTGACTGACTGACTAACTGAACATACTGGCGGAGAGACACATTACCATCAGACGTACATCAATGACACGACAGAGAACTAGTGAAACCGAGGAACTTAATACACAGGTTGAATGATGACAATGATTGGAAACAGGTGAGTACAGGGCTGAACATAATCTAACTAATGACACAGGAGACAAGCTGACACGGGGAAAAAACAGGAAGTGAGAACATTAATGTGGCGAACTAAACTGAACATGAACAAACTGAAATCACTGGGTCAACGACCCAGGAACCCTGACAGAGACAGAGAAAGAGCCAGGAACAACAACGTCACATTAGAAAGGTATAGTAATCATCCACAACTATTTTCAGTTGCAGATTATAAAGGATTCAGAAAGTTTATTCATGCAGGCCCATATGACAGAGAATATGCATGTTCTTTTTGTTTTCATATTATAATTTATATTTAATTGTGTTGTGGTTTGCAGTGTTTTGTGTTGTTTATAATTGTTTGTTGTTCAGCACAACAGTGTTCAGTATGTTAGCTGTTATACTTTGTTGCGTTTGAAAATAAAAGTTGGGCTGATTTTAACATCATTACAAAAAGTGTTGTTAATTATTTTTAATCATATTAAGGTTACCACAAATTGTCTGTGAAGGTTCTCAGTCATCCAGGTCATCGTAGTCAAAGGAGTTTGCAAAGAATAGCGTCTGGACTTCTTTAAGTTGCTTGAAGATGTTTCACCTCTCATCCGAGAAGCTTCTTCAGTTCTAAGGTCAAATGGTGGAGAGTCCCAGATATAAACCTAGTGGGAGTAACCCCCCACAGAGGGACAAAAGGACCCCCTGATGATCCTCTAATCGCCTGAGCCAAGGTGTGAAACTGGGTGTGTGTCCCAATCAGCCAGAGTTTCGGGTGTGTTCATTGTGAAACCTGGCCCCACCTTATCATGCGAATTCCTGAGGTCAGATGGCCCAGGATGTGAGTGGGCGTTAAGGCATCTGGGAAGGGATCTCAAAACTGGATTATAGATGGCAGAGAGTTGGTGTCGTAAACCCCCGCCTCTGTTCAAAGATGGACGCTCACAGTGGACATAGATGGCTTCTTTCACTCCTCTTTCAAACCATCTGTCCTCTCTGTCCAAAATGTGAACAGTGGCATCCTCGAAAGAGTGTCCTTTATCCTTAAGATGCAGATGGACTGCTGAGTCTTGTCCTGTGGAGGTGGCTCTTCTGTGTTGTGCCATGCGCTTATGAAGTGGCTGTTTGGTCTCTCCAATGTAGAGGTCTGGGCATTCCTTGCTGCACTGTACAGCATTAGGGCTGCCACAAACGATTATTTTGATAATCGACTAGTCACCGATTATTTTTGCGATTAGTCGACTAATCAGATCATCATCCATTGGACGTACAGCGTACAGCTTATTACACCAGCAGCATCTGCTCTTATATAACTATCATTAGCTTACAGCCATAAGTGTTTAAAGTGCTAACTAAAAATAAAGACAAGTTGATGGTTTATTAAATTTTATTAAATTTTGCCCTCCAAGGTGCTCAGGAACTTTTACTCGTGCACCATAGAGAGCATCCTGGCGGGAAACATCTTAACCTGGTTCGGGAACAGCACCATGCAGGACAGACGAGCTCTACAGAGGGTTGTACGGTCAGCTGAGCGCACCATCCGCTCCGAGCTCCCTGACCTGCACTCAATCTACAGCAGGCGGTGCTGGACCAAGGCCAGGAAGATCGTGAAGGACCTCAGCCATCCCAACAACAGACTGTTCTCTCTGTTGAGGTCAGGAAAGCGATTCCGCTCCCTGAAGACCAACACAGAGAGACTGAGGAGGAGCTTCTTCCCGCAGGCGATACGGTCTCTCAATCACACCACCACACAGTACTGACCCACACATACAGTTCTTACACACACACTGGACTTTCTGGACTTTGGTTTTGCACAACACTGGTCACTATATTCTTCATTTCCGGTTAATACTTGTACAGCTGCTGTTATTGTGTATATATTTATTTAGATTTAGATTTCTTCATACATTCTTATATAGTTCTATATTGTGTATTGTGTATTTTGTTGTACAGTTATTTTATTTTCAACTTTAATTTATATATTTATCTTTATCTTATTCTTCCCAGTTAAATTTACCCTTCATTCTAATTTGTGTTGTACAGTTATTTCATTTTTAACCTTAATTTATATTCTATTCCTTCCTAGTTAAATTTACCCTTTTTAATTTTTCATATTTATTTCCTATCTTATTCATAGCCTTTTCCTTTTTTGTTTTCTTTAGGTCACGAGCAGTTGTCCAAGCATTTCACTACATATCGTACTGTGTATGACTGTGTACGTGACAAATAAAATTTGAATTTGAATTTTGATTTAATGAAATTTGCAGATTGTTTCGGTGAAGTTTAATAAACTCCTTGCTATCTAAAATATAACAGGACACCGGAGTATATTCTCCAGCATCTCACACTTCTGATGATCAGCTGTCTGCTTGACATTTATTCAGCTGTGTAAAAACTATAACTTTAATCTCAGCCAAACCGATTTACTCAGGAACAAATAAAATACTAAAAAAAGCCAAACAATAACATTTTTAAGTTATCTAAGTGACTCATATATCATGTTTAACCTGAGTAGTGAAAGAGGGCGGTGGGTTTGAAAACGATTTGCCGGGAGTCCGGTGTTCTCACAGCTCTAGTGAGCCTTGCCCCCGCTAGCTATCGAGCTAGTGGGTAACAGACGTCTCCGAAAACGTCGGAGCGCTTTTGAAAATATGTGGTGTCTTGATAAACTGAGCAGATATTTGAGGTTTCCACATCTACATTCTCGCCTGAAAATATGTCAAACGTTTATTTTGTGACCCAGAAAGAATAATAAGAGTAATATTAAAACTAACTAGCTGCCGCCATTGTTGGAAACTGAGCAGGGCTGCGCTATGAATTCTGGGACACAGCTTCTTCTTCTTCGGGGTTTAACGGCAGCTGGCATCCTTGTAGATGCAGTGCTGCCATCTTCTGTTTCAGTCCGTTATTACACTCTTAAATACTACTACTTATTCCTGCGTCTTTTGGGATCTTTCAAAGCTTCAAACGACGCGTCGACTATTAAATCAGTCGTCGACGATTTTGATAGTCGACGTAATCGTGACTAGTCGACTAATCGTGGCAGCCCTATACAGCATACACCACATTGTTAAGTCTGTGTTTTGGCGTTTTGTCTTTCGGGTGAACCAGTTTTTGTCTGAGCGTGTTGCTGGGTCTGAAATGCACCGGGATGTCGTGCTTGGAGAAAACTCTCCTGAGTTTTTCTGATACACCAGCTACATAGGGGATGACAATGTTGTTGCGTCTGTCCTTATCCTCCCTCGCTGGTGTCTGGTCTTCTTTTCTGTGCCTCTTTGTCACAAATTGTTTTTTCATTTAGTTGAACTTGAAATGTTTGTCAGTAGGTAAACAATTAGTATTGTACAGGGTGGGCCATTTATATGGATACACCGTCATAAAATGGGAATGGTTGGTGATATTAAAGTCCTGTTTGTGGCACATTAGTATATGTGAGGGGGCAAACTCCTCAAGATGAGTGGTGACCATGGTGGCCATTTAGAAGTCGGCCATCTTGGATACAACTTTTGTTTTTTCAATAGGAAGAGGGCCATGTGACACATCAAACTTATTGGTAATGTCACAAGAAAAACAATGGTGTACTTGATTTAAACATAACTTTATTCTTTCATGAGTTATTTACAAGTTTCTCTTCGTTCACAGCCATTGACATGTCGAAGAGGTTAACACGTGAGGAGCGGATCGAAATTGTGTTGATATCTGGTGAACGCAGTAACCGGGTCATTGCTGCAGATTTCAATGCAAGACACCCTACGAGACCACCCATCTCCCATGCTACAGTTAGCAAACTGCTTGCTAAGTTTCGCCAGACTGGTTCAGTGTTGGATTTGCCAAAATGTGGACACAAGAAAATTGTCACTAGTGAAGAAACATCAGTGGCTGTCCTAGCTTCATTCAGCAAGAGCCCACAACGTAGCACTCGCCGCATGTCACTGGAGAGTGGCATTAGTCAAACATCCCTTCGGCGGATATTACCTACTCACAAATGGCACCCTTACAAACTCCAGCTACTGCAGCATCTCAATGAGGATGACCCAGATTGGCGCACAGAATTTGCAGAATGGGCAAAACAAAAATTGGAACAGGACCCTCAGTTCACGCAGAAGATTTTGTTCAGTGATGAGGCAAACTTTTATGTGAATGGTGAAGTTAACAAACAAAACCACCACTATTGGTCTGACACTAACCCACACTGGATGGATCCCTCCAAGACTGTTGGAACAACAAAAGTGATGGTTTGGTGTGGTATATGGTAGGGCTGTTCGATATAACGATATATATCAGATGACGATATAAAAATGTCTATCATTTCATTTTACGCTATCGTTTGTTTCATGGTGTCGCAAAATAAACTGTTTACGGCAATATTTTTTCATCGTTTTGATGGTCACTGTAGTGACTTTAATTTCTTAAAGTTCTCTCTTTCTCTTATATTTAATATAACCACACTACGGATGGACAAGTGCCTGTTTTTATGCGTTTTGGTTAGCAACAACAACAATAACACCATCGCCTGTCCGCTTGTTTATGTTCCACATAAACTTTTCACAATAAAGCTCAAGATCCTGTTGAGACTTTTCAAAATAAACTGAATCACGTGAAAGAGCAGATTATTTATGGATGAGAAGTAAAAAAGAGCCGCCAGGTGCTAAAAAATAACCCTTAGAATCAAACATTAGAACAGGCTTTTCCCCGCAGCACGCTGTGTAATAAATACTCACAAAGAAAACAGCGGCTGTTACAACTTATGTCTAAAAATGTATAGCTTCATGCATCTGTTAAAACACTCAACTACAGCTACATGACGTGCAGCTGGAAACGCTTCCCGCAAGTCGAGCTGCCCGAGATTCACAGAATTTACAGAAAATGTTACATTTTTGTGATTTATATTGCATTGACAATCCAACACAATGGGCAGCACATTGAACACATTTTATAAGAGGTCAGAAACTTGTAAATAACTCATGAAAGAATAAAGTTACGTTGAAACCAAGCACACCATTGTTTTTCTTGTGACATTACCAATAAGTTTGATGTGTCACATGGCCCTCTTCCTTTTGAAAAAACAAAAGTTGTATCCAAGATGACTGACTTCTAAATGGCCACCATGGTCACCATCCATCTTGAGGAGTTTGCCCCCTCACATATACTAATGTGCCACAAACAGGACTTTAATATCACCAACCATTCCCATTTTATGACGGTGTATCCATATAAATGGCCCACCCTGTAGAATGGGAGGGAGAGTCTTCTTCTTTTCAGCCCCTCTTCTGTAGAATGATCTTCCAGTTTGGACTGAGAAGACAGACACTATCTCTACTTTTAAGATTAGGCTTAAAACTATCCTTTTTGCTAAAGCATTTAGGTAGGGCTGGATCAGGTGACCCTGAATCCTCCCTTAGTTATGATTGCAATAGGTCTAGGCTGCTGAGGGATTTCCATGATGCACTGAGTGTCGCTTCTCAACTCATTTTTTCACTCATTATGCATTTATATATATATATATATATATATATATATATATATATATGTATATATATATATATATATATATATATATATGTATATATATATATATATATATGTATATATATATATATATATATATATGTATGTATATATATATATATATATATATATATATATATATATATATATATATATGTATATGTATGTATATATATATATATATATATATATATATATATATATATATATGTATATGTATGTATATATATATATATATATATATATATATATATATATATATGTATATGTATGTATATATATATATATATATATATATATATGTATATATATATATATATATATATATATATATATATATATATATATATATATATGTATATATGTATGTATATATAAAAAAAAAAAAACACCCAGCACGCCCCTGCGGGCGGTTTATCCTTCAAGCTCGGGTCCTCTACCAGAGGCCTGGGAGCTTGAGGGTCCTGCGCAGTATCTTAGCTGTTCCCAGGACTGCGCTCTTCTGGACAGAGATCTCCGATGTTGTTCCTGGGATCTGCTGGAGCCACTCGCCTAGCTTGGGAGTCACCGCACCTAGTGCTCCGATTACCACGGGGACCACCGTTACCTTCACCCTCCACATCCTCTCGAGCTCTTCTCTGAGCCCTTGGTATTTCTCCAGCTTCTCGTGTTCCTTCTTCCTGATATTGCTGTCATTCGGAACCGCTACATCGATCACTACGGCCATCTTCTTCTGTTTGTCTACCACCACTATGTCCGGTTGGTTAGCCACCACCATTTTGTCCGTCTGTATCTGGAAGTCCCACAGGATCTTAGCTCGGTCATTCTCCACCACCCTTGGGGGCATCTCCCATTTTGACCTCGGGACTTCCAGGTTATACTCGGCACAGATGTTCCTGTACACTATGCCGGCCACTTGGTTATGGCGTTCCATGTATGCCTTGCCTGCTAGCATCTTGCACCCTGCTGTTATGTGCTGGATTGTCTCTGGGGCATCTTTACACAGCCTGCACCTGGGGTCTTGCCTGGTGTGATAGACCCCAGCCTCTATGGATCTTGTGCTCAGAGCTTGTTCTTGTGCTGCCATGATTAGTGCCTCTGTGCTGTCTTTCAGTCCAGCTTTGTCCAGCCACTGGTAGGATTTCTGGATATCAGCCACCTCCTCTATCTGCCGGTGGTACATACCGTGCAGGGGCCTGTCCTTCCATGATGGTTCCTCGTCTCCCTCCTCTTTCTTGGGTTTCTGCTGCCTGAGGTATTCACTGAGCACTCGGTCAGTTGGGGCCATCTTCCTAATGTATTCTTGGATGTTCGTTGTCTCATCCTGGACTGTGGTGCTGACACTCACCAGTCCCCGGCCCCCTTCCTTCCGCTTAGCGTACAGCCTCAGGGTGCTGGATTTGGGGTGAAACCCTCCATGCATGGTAAGGAGCTTTCTTGTCTTTATGTCAGTGGCTTCTATCTCCTCCTTTGGCCAGCCTATTACCCCAGCAGGGTACCTGATCACGGGCAGGGCGTACGTGTTGATGGCCCGGATCTTGTTCTTACCATTCAGCTGACTCCTCAGGACTTGCCTGACCCTCTGCAGGTACTTGGTGGTTGCAGCTTTTCTAGCGGCCTCTTCATGGTTCCCATTCGCCTGTGGGATCCCCAAGTACTTGTAACTGTCCTCTATGTCTGCAATGTTGCTTTCTGGTAGTTCAATCCCCTCAGTTCTGACTACCTTCCCTCTCTTTGTTACCATCCGACTACACTTCTCCAGTCCGAACGACATTCCAATGTCATTGCTGTATAGCCTGGTAGTGTGGATCAGTGAATCGATGTCTCGTTCACTCTTGGCATACAGCTTGATGTCATCCATGTACAGGAGGTGGCTGACAACTGCTCCGTTCTGTAGTCGGTATCCGTAGCCAGTCTTGTTAATGATCTCACTGAGGGGGTTCAGGCCTATGCAGAACAGCAGTGGGGACAGAGCATCTCCTTGGTAGATCCCGCACTTGATGGTGACTTGTGCTATGGGCTTGGAGTTGGCCTCTAGTGTTGTACGCCACATCCCCATTGAGTTCCTGATGAAGGCTCTTAGGGTCCCATTGATCTTGTACAATTCTAGGCATTCCAGTATCCAGCTGTGGGGCATTGAGTCATAGGCCTTCTTGTAATCAATCCAGGCAGTGCACAGGTTGGTCAGTCTGGTCTTGCAGTCTCGGCTGATTGTTCTGTCTACCAGTAGCTGGTGTTTTGCGCCTCTGGTATTCTTGCCAATCCCTTTCTGTGCCCCACTCATGTATTGACCCATGTGCCTGTTCATCTTAACCGATATGATGCCTGACAGGAGCTTCCATGTAGTACTGAGGCAGGTTATTGGTCGGTAGTTGGAGGGGACCGGTCCCTTCTTGGGGTCCTTGGGGATCAGGACCGTCCGGCCTTCAGTTAGCCATTCCGGGTGTGTCTCGTTAACTAGCAGCTGGTTCATTTGTGCTGCCAGACGCTCGTGGAGTGCAGTCAGCTTCTTCAGCCAGTAGGCGTGAACCATGTCGGGCCCTGGTGCTGTCCAACTCTTCATACTGGAGACCCTTTCTTGGATATCTGCCACTGTGATGGTTACTGGACCCTGTTCAGGGAGGTCGCTGTGGTCAGCCCTCAGATCCTCTAGCCACTGAGCATTGCCGTTATGGGTTGCATCCTTCTCCCATATGCTCTTCCAGTATTGCTCCGTCTCCAGCCTTGGTGGTGCTGTTCTCTTATTGTTCCCTTGCCACTGAGAGTACACCTTTGCTGGTTCTGTGGAGAACAGCTGGTTTATTCTCCTGCCTTCTATCTCTCTGGTGTACCTCCTCAAGCGGCTGGCCAAGGCTGTGAGTCTTTGCTTGGCAGTTTCCAAGGCCTCAGGTATGGACAGCTTGCTGTATTTCTTAGGCACCTTATTTGTCGCACCTTTCTGCAACTCCGTTAGTTGGCTAACCTCCCTCCGTGCTACTTTGATCTTGCCCTCTAGCCTCCTTCTCCATGGAGGGTACTGCCCCTCCATGGAGAGGAGGAGGTACATCAACAAGGTCCGCGTCAGGTGTTGAGGAACCAGGGCACCCTGACGAAAAGTGGGCAACAAGAAAAGTGGAACAAGAAGGCATCGGTGGGCAAGAGACGAAAACAGGGCGTTGTTGGAATGCTACTACGCAAGTAACCCCGGCGGAAGGGGCTACATGAATAGGATGACGGACCTATGGATTCTTCGATACCCAACATCCACAATGACGGCGAAACCACTAGTAGCTCAGTGTTCCAACATTCGAAAGAAGGGACTGCTCTCACAGCTAGAGATTGACGAGGTACAACACAAATGCTACGGCAAGGAGGAGTCAGGACGCCAGGTCAGGGGGGAGATATCACCCCCACCCAAGATTGGGTACATAGCCCCAAGTGCGATAGGAGAAGGATCGTTGAGTGCGAGAGGAACTGACCTGAAAAATAGGATCATGGCCAAGCTTGAAACCTGGATCTCCCGTAGCCGGTTACCAAGATTACGTGAAGTACCCTCAGAAGGTCTGCTAGATGATGTTAATGCAGCACTACGGACGATACCTACAACCACGATTACCGACACTAACAAGCTGATATACAATACGGCAGCAGTGATCAGTGAGATGCTTGGCTACAAGTTGAACAGCCACAAGGGGCAGTACCCTCCATGGAGAAGGAGGCTAGAGGGCAAGATCAAAGTAGCACGGAGGGAGGTTAGCCAACTAACGGAGTTGCAGAAAGGTGCGACAAAGAAGGTGCATAAGAAATACAGCAAGCTGTCCATACCTGAGGCCTTGGAAAGTGCCAAGCAAAGACTCACAGCCTTGGCCAGCCGCTTGAGGAGGTACACCAGAGAGATAGAAGGCAGGAGAATAAACCAGCTGTTCTCCACAGAATCAGCAAAGGTGTACTCTCAGTGGCAAGGGAACAATAATAAGAGAACAGCACCACCAAGGCTGGAGACGGAGCAATACTGGAAGAGCATATGGGAGAAGGACGTAACCCATAACGGCAATGCTCAGTGGCTAGTGGATCTGAGGGCAGACCACAGCGACCTCCCTGAACAGGGTCCCGTAACCATCACAGTGGCAGATATCCAAGAAAGGGTCTCCAGTATGAAGAGTTGGACAGCACCAGGGCCCGACATGGTTCACGCCTACTGGCTAAAGAAGCTGACTGCACTCCACCAGCGTCTGGCAGCACAAATGAACCAGCTGCTAGTTAACGAGAGACACCCGGAATGGCTAACCGAAGGTCGGACGGTCCTGATCCCCAAGGACCCCAAGAAGGGACCGGTCCCCTCCAACTACCGACCAATAACCTGCCTCAGTACTACATGGAAGCTCCTGTCAGGCATCATATCGGTTAAGATGAACAGGCACATGGGTCAATACAAAAGTGGGGCACAGAAAGGGATTGGCAAGAATACCAGAGGCGCAAAACACCAGCTACTGGTAGACAGAACAGTCAGCCGAGACTGCAAGACCAGACTGACCAACCTGTGCACTGCCTGGATTGATTACAAGAAGGCCTATGACTCAATGCCCCACAGCTGGATACTGGAATGCCTAGAATTGTACAAGATCAATGGGACCCTAAGAGCCTTCATCAGGAACTCAATGGGGATGTGGCGTACAACACTAGAGGCCAACTCCAAGCCCATAGCACAAGTCACCATCAAGTGCGGGATCTACCAAGGAGATGCTCTGTCCCCACTGCTGTTCTGCATAGGCCTGAACCCCCTCAGTGAGATCATTAACAAGACTGGCTATGGATACCGACTACGGAACGGAGCAGTTGTCAGCCACCTCCTGTACATGGATGACATCAAGCTGTATGCCAAGAGTGAACGAGACATCGATTCACTGATCCACACTACCAGGCTATACAGCAATGACATTGGAATGTCGTTCGGACTGGAGAAGTGTAGTCGGATGGTAACAAAGAGAGGGAAGGTAGTCAGAACTGAGGGGATTGAACTACCAGAAGGCAACATTGCAGACATAGAGGACAGTTACAAGTACCTGGGGATCCCGCAGGCAAATGGGAACCATGAAGAGGCCGCTAGAAAGGCTGCAACCACCAAGTACCTGCAGAGGGTCAGGCAAGTCCTGAGGAGTCAGCTGAATGGTAAGAACAAGATCCGGGCCATCAACACGTACGCCCTGCCCGTGATCAGGTACCCTGCTGGGGTAATAGGCTGGCCAAAGGAGGAGATAGAAGCCACTGACATAAAGACAAGAAAGCTCCTTACCATGCATGGAGGGTTTCACCCCAAGTCCAGCACCCTGAGGCTGTACGCTAAGCGGAAGGAAGGGGGCCGGGGAATGGTGAGTGTCAGCACCACAGTCCAGGATGAGACAACAAACATCCAAGAATACATTGGGAAGATGGCCCCAACTGACCGAGTGCTCAGTGAATACCTCAGGCAGCAGAAACCCAAGAAAGAGGAGGGAGACGAGGAACCATCATGAAAGGACAGGCCCCTGCACGGTATGTACCACCGGCAGATAGAGGAGGTGGCTGATATCCAGAAATCCTACCAGTGGCTGGACAAAGCTGGACTGAAAGACAGCACAGAGGCACTAATCATGGCAGCACAAGAACAAGCTCTGAGTACAAGATCCATAGAGGCTGGGGTCTATCACACCAGGCAAGACCCCAGGTGCAGGCTGTGTAAAGATGCCCCAGAGACAATCCAGCACATAACAGCAGGGTGCAAGATGCTAGCAGGCAAGGCATACATGGAACGCCATAACCAAGTGGCCGGCATAGTGTACAGGAACATCTGTGCCGAGTATAACCTGGAAGTCCCGAGGTCAAAATGGGAGATGCCCCCAAGGGTGGTGGAGAATGACCGAGCTAAGATCCTGTGGGACTTCCAGATACAGACGGACAAAATGGTGGTGGCTAACCAACCGGACATAGTGGTGGTAGACAAACAGAAGAAGACGGCCGTAGTGATCGATGTAGCGGTTCCGAATGACAGCAATATCAGGAAGAAGGAACACGAGAAGCTGGAGAAATACCAAGGGCTCAGAGAAGAGCTCGAGAGGATGTGGAGGGTGAAGGTAACGGTGGTCCCCGTGGTAATCGGAGCACTAGGTGCGGTGACTCCCAAGCTAGGCGAGTGGCTCCAGCAGATCCCGGGAATAACATCGGAGATCTCTGTCCAGAAGAGCGCAGTCCTGGGAACAGCTAAGATACTGCGCAGGACCCTCAAGCTCCCAGGCCTCTGGTAGAGGACCTGAGCTTGAAGGATAAACCGCCCGCAGGGGCGTGCTGCGTGTTTATTTTTTTAAAAAAACACCCAGCTCGCCCCTGCGGACGGTTTATCCTTCAAGCTCGGGAGTTTGTTGGAGTTTTCTCTGTATTATTGTAGGGTCTTTACCTTACAACATAAAGCACCTTGAGTTGATTGTTGTTGTACTTTGAGACTATATAAATAAAATAGAACTGAATTAAATTAAATTACTTTCTGTGTGCTGTGCAGGGTCCAAAAACTAACTTCAAAGAATCGGTGCAATGGTATTAAATAAGTAACTACAGTGATGTGACCGCTCTACATTAAGAGACTTTCGTACAGGCAAGTCTGTTTGAAATGCAGAAAATTCATTCACTTCACCAAGTGGAAGAACAGTGAAAAGCAGCTAAGCAGCAGATTCCAGTTAGTTTCTGTTTATTTCATAACTCTTCTGCATATATTATCAACAGTTTAACAAACAGGATTCTTTTATTTAAAAACACGATGTAACATTGATGGGTGGAGGTCTAACATGTGAAACACTTAAACCACTTCTACACACAGAAACTTTTGGCTTATTCAGACCAGTTTGGCAGCGCTGTATTTGGGAGAGGTGTCAGTAAAGGTTCTTGATGGAGGGCAGCAGCTTCACACTCACACAGACGGAAACTAATTCCACTACTGCCAGTACAACACAACATCCCCAGGTTTGTACGACTGCTGGGCTAATGCAGTCAAAGTCATGCACTAAGAAAACTTTGCAGGTTTCCAACACAAAGTCACTTTTTCAGACGTGTTGGAAAATGTCCAAAATGCTGCAAAATGTGCGAGCCACGAGCATCAGTTTGTGCCTCTGAGGGGTTTTATCACAAGTGCAGATAAAAAGATTGCCATTCAAATTTAAAAAAAAGATTCCTATAAATGTCTTTATGCTAACTCTAACTTAAACAAAAAGCAGATAAAACCATAAAGTTATTGTACAAAACATCACCCAAACGGAAAGCTTTATGTTGGAAAATCTTTAAATTTAGTTTAGTTTAAGATTGATTCATGATTTTACAGACACTGGCATTTTCAGGTTAATGGGAAGTGGTGTGAAATATGTTTCAGATGGCTTTGATTTGATTGTAATTTTTTAATCTCTACATGAAACACATTAAAAAAGATACTCAAAGAAAACAGCTAAGATAAGTTGTTTAACCAAATGTTGCGTTTTGCATATAAAACCGTGAATAAAAAGCATGATTATTTAATTTTCACAAAAATCGACAGTGGGCCTTATAATTCGGTGCGCCATATGTATGAATTCTGGTTGTGCTTACTGACCTTGAACTGATTTTATGTGGTGCGCGGCGCTCAAAAATTGGTCAAAAAAATGTTTTACTACGACTTTGGTCAGCTACGAAGCCGCACCAGAGCATTATGGCTACTGTAGTCAGGAGCCTTGCAGAGTAATCTGGATCCAAAACTCCATCTGCTTCAGGTTCCAAAGTCAAACGAGCACTGCGGCATCACTGAGATTTAAAAAACTGTCTAAATTCTCTCATCTTTAATAAAATGATCAGCGTTGCTGCTTTACCAGGCGTAACAATTAAGGCATCCATGATGACAGAATTTATTAAATTTAATGGAGTTACAAGTTAGCAGGAAGTTAGCTCGCTAGTTTCCATCTAAACATGATATAGCATGTTCTGACTGAGAGATTTCTGAAACAAATTAAAACATACAGCTCTGCTATCACTTCCAACATAAATGAAGACAGAAAAGTAAACAGCAGTGACTTTTCTAGGGTTACTGAAGGTGGGCTAGCTGATATATAATGATGTGCTACGTGATCGCTAGCGACACAGTTATGTTAGCATAACATAAAATCAGTGAGGCTGGAGGATGAACGCTAACTTTTTTCCACTCAATAAAAGTTAACGTAAGGGTTCCTGATGATTTTTGACAAATGCAATCGCATGGCAGGATGCTGTAAACGGACCAAACATTAGTCAGGAGAACAACTGAGATAATCCATCGACAATACGAGGTTAGTCATTAATATACTGAAACAACATGGGAATAGAGCAGCTGCAAAAGGATTCAGCATTAATGAATCAATGGTACGGAAGTTGAGGAAGCAAGAAGAATGAGTTGCATAAAGTTTGATTTATCTGACTGTTTTGTTTCGCTTAATGCACCTTATAATCCAGTGCGCCTTATGGTCTGAAAAATACAGTAATAATTTTAGGAGCTAAAATAGTTTGAATTACTGAATAAAAGATTGATGCAGCTTCATCTCTGGAAATCAGATCTCCCGGAGAAAAATCTCTGTGGTCCTAATAAAACACCATTATCAGATCCTAAATGGAAATGATGATTACTGAAGGTAACAATTACTTATGATGTCAGCATAAAGCGAAATTTACAAAACTGGAGCAGGTATGTGCAAAAGTTACTGATAGGTGCCGATCAGTCCTCACGTGTACACCATCTGATTAAACCTATAGAGGACTGTCTGCACCACCTCTATTCGTCAACGCCCGTTTTGTGAATTAAAGCAGGAATATCACGTGACACAATAAGATTGTTTAGTTTGGCAGTCAGAGAATAACAATTCCTTGAGAGGCACAAACTGAATCAAACTGAATAAGATAAATTGCAACTGATTCTAATGATGAGCAGTGTGTGTTTGTGTGTGAAAGAGGTATATGGAGAGCTAATGCAGGATGCTTGTAGGACTTTAGGGTAAGGTTGGACATCTCCGACATCTCCGATCTACACAGTACAGAGTTAGCAGCTTCAAGGGTTGATGGAGCACAGTTCACAGCTACAGAGAGCAGGGCAGAGACAATAAAACAGGAAGTACTGTAAAATCTCAAACAGGCCTATTTTTCTCATGGTTTCTTCATCCTAGTTCACTCATGGTTATTGTTTATTTGTAAAAACTAAGGAATTCCTTTAGTGTTTCACAATAAAAGCAGACACATGTACCCAGATTTTGTGTCCTAGCTCATCTGAGTCAATAATTTCAAAAGTACCAAAATGTTAAAGCTGACTTTCACTTCCAGCCTTGGAGGCAACTTGTTTACCACAGAAAATCAAATTTACAGCTTCAACTCATCTTAATTTTCTAGCATTTGGACATAAAAATCAGAAAAGAAATAACAGTTTGGTCCAAATTAGTGTCCAAGTTACAGACATGGCCACATTTAGCCCAGAGATCTGACTCCTCCAACTAAGAGATCCAAACCCACAACCTGGTGCCATAGCCTGGGCTGTACCACCAGCTATGATTCCCATCTTTTATATGCAATATGAAGATGTTTCTGAGTAATTTCAGGCTTTTATCTTCAATAGAAGATTAATAACCATCATCTTTCAAGAAATGATATTTTTATCCACTGGTGACAGGTTTCACTGGTACATGAAGTTATCTGCTGCATTGTCAGGCTGTAGTTTTCCTATATATTTTTACTTTTTTCCACTTTCCACTTCTAAACATATTTATTATTCCACATGGTCTTTCTTAAATATTTGAAAGTCTACATCTTATTTTACCTTTAATTGAACCTGCCTGAGTATAATGTTCAATCTCAAGACTGCTTTTTTCAAATGGAAATATTCTAGATTTCTACTGAAGTGTCAGTTTCAAATGTTTAGTTCTAATGGGTTCCCTGGATAACTTTACAGAGTGCAAAAACATCTGAAGAAGAGTGGTGTAAGTTTGGGACTTTTCATTGCACCAGTATGCAGCATGTTGCAAGTTGTCAAAAATGACTAATAATCATCATTACTGATCCTCCTCAGTGGTGCAGCCTTCTAAGTGACAAAGACATCACTCATGGCCCGCCACTGTAAGCCAAACTAAGGTGGTTAAACACAAGAACCTGCTGATGAGTTTCTTTGATTCATCACAGCAGTATTTTTCTGTGACGACATTTTACCAGTTTTATGTGGAAACACAGAGACATATTCCTTCTATTAAACATCTGAGGCGGTTCCTCAGTTTTATAAATGGATGCTTTATTAATTGTGAATATTTTCAGTATGTATTTAAACTTCTTCACACTAAAATAAAGAAACCTTCTGGGTCTTACAAATGAAGACTGTGAGGAAGAACCTCAAACAAAGACGCCCTGTTGTACAGAAATCTGTTGAAACCAGCCCTTTAGCTCCTGTCACCTCTAGCCCGGTAAACATCTGCTCTCTGGTCAAGCATGAGCACGCTCAGCTGGAGGCTTCATATCAGGATTTCATATCTATCTTTTAGATGCAAACTATAAACCACTGTACAGCACATTTGTAAGGATTGATATACAACAAGCTAATATAATCTTAGAGTTTATAAACCATATATCACATCTCTGCAGTATCTTCTTTCCAAAAGTGCTGAGTGAAAATCTGTGCTCATATTTTGATTATTCTCTCAGTCGGCTGTGGTGGTTGGCCAAAGTTAAAGTGAGAAGAGGCACAAGTTCTTATTGTTATATGGGACAGAACACCTTTTAAATCCAGTAACTGGAGATGGTGTTATAGATTATGTTTAAAATTGGATTTATTAAAGCTTTCCCAGTTAAGTTTCAAGTTTTCTGGCTCGTAGTCTTTACAGACAGAGCTTATTTCCTGTAAAACATTTAGTTATCTTTGAATCTTAGCTTATATAGTAGCATGGCTGAGAACTAAGGGAGACATAACTTTTGCCACTGTGGCCCCCAGACTCTGGAACTCTCCACCTTTGACCTTGAGATCTGTGGACAATGTAGTCTCTGTAGTCTCTTTAAAAAAAAAACAACTAAAAACTAATCTTTGTGTTTGGTTAACTTTTTTTTTTGTCTTTTTTGTTGTAAATGCTCTGGCATTTCTTTATGAAGCACTTTGTGATCTCTGTCTTGAAAGGTACTATATAAATAAAATTTTACTTACTTAATTTTGAGGTTTTGGTTTTCAAAGATGGCTTTAAATGGTTCGTCTCACAAAATATAAGTCTAACTTCAACAAAGTATCTTAAAAAGAAACTATTTATATAAGTTGAGTTGTTGTTATACTCAACAAGTCACCTCAGTTATCACTGTTATCAGACAGAAGTGATCTTCACTAACACATTGACTTGTGTCTGACTTCTTTCACAAAGTTTATCAGCCTCTTCCAGACAAAATAGATTTGGATGCTTCTCACCCGGCATTGACAGCTGAGGTAAACAGTGGACTGACAAAGATAGGGAAAGAAAAATCTAGGGCTGATCTGGTCTGGAGTGACTTTGCTTTCTGGGTACACTCACTACAGATGAACAGCAACTAAAGCTTTGAGGTGTCTCAGGGATAAAAACATAAAATATTTAAGTGAAACATTTATTTTTAATTTTTCTGATTTATTGCTAAGTGTTAATATTATTCAAACATGTTAAAAATAGTTTGGATATTATTTTATTATATAATATATTAGTTACAGTGTTTTAACTACAGCCATTATGTGATGTTTTAGATATCTCTTGACTGATTAAAATGTGTTTGTCCTACAGTGGCCACGGTCGCTAGGTATGTACTTGAATTGCAAGACGCAAAAAAACAGAACTCAGTTGACTACAGTCTGCAATCTGCTGACTTCTGGTGGTGATATTTTACACTCTGGAACTTTAATGTTACAGAAAGCCTTTTTTTTATATATAAAATTAAATAGGTCAGAAAATGAAGATTTGCTTGATAAAATATTGAACTGGATGTCAACTTGTGCTGCCCTGTCACAGCTCCTGGCGATGGTCATTTACACACAAAGTGTTGTTTTGGTGTGTGTGCTGTTATGTGAGGTATCTGACAAAATGACATTTTAGAATCCTTTAGGATGCCAGTTTAATACAACATCAACATTTCAGTCTCCAAAAAGCAGCAGGACCCTTGTTTTCCCGTTGTTCTGCAAATTCACTTGAAAACCCAAGATATTTCAGTTTTATCACATTTATAAAGCATCCAAAGGAGACGAACACACTTAACTGAGATGTTTAGGGTGTGGACAGTTTTATAGGAACTACCAGCTCCAATCCTTTGCTTAGTTGACTTGGCTGCCCTGTAGAGGTACTACTCATTTATATAATTTTAAAAATAAATATATAATAGTAAATAATAAATATATAATCGATAAGCTGTCATGTAACCCTTGAAATCTGTAATTGCTGGTAAAGTTATTTTATTTTTTTTCATTTTTTTATAAAGCTCATAGAAAAATTACAGTTTGAATGGGTGGTTTTGTTGAGTATGCTTCCAAATAAAGGGTTATTCTAGAAAAACCATTTGTATTTTAGACACTTAACTAATTGACTCCACATTTTTTAAACCACTAGATCCCTGTTTCATGGATTTGTTATCCAGCCATTATTCTGTGACATATTTGAAAGTTTACAGTACTTTATGTCCAATTTGTAAAGAAGACACTCATTCATGTCTCTCTCTACAGGCACACATAATCATGCCACTTAAAGTTGCTTGACTGATATGTAGGAGGAAGTACAAAATAACAGCAAGAAAAACAGGCCACACAAAGGTAGGGAGCACTAAATACTTCGGATTCAAGGCCCTGAAAAAAACAGGAAACAAACAGCTAAGATGAGCTGACACGTGAGAATGTGAGACCCTGAATGCATCTTGCTGTTAGGGACACCGGTCATTTGAAATGCTTCGTCCATTGTTATCTGAGATAGGCTATGGCTTTGGCCCTGGTCACAGCAGGAAGGGGAGGATTTAAGGAAAACTAAACACCCTTTTTACCAACAAGTGAAGGTTCCGTCTTTGTTAAAATTTGTTTTTTGTTTGTATCCCATCATCTCTCTTACACCGTTTTAGAAAAATAGAAATCAGGAAAAGATCATTAAAAAAATAAACCAAAAAGTTCATCCAAAGTCTACATCCACATAACAGCTTCACGTAAATATCAATGATATTGCACAGCAAGGGATTTCTTCCGATATGAAGTAAATCACTGACACAGTTGGTTGATTAAAAAAAGAACACGGTGGGATGTTAAAATGATTGAAACGTTGCATGTCGGGTTTTATTGTTTTTTTTCTTCAGAGAGACAGCAGCAGGATCCCGGGCCCTCCTTCATCAGGCAGATATGTCCTCTGAGTCCTGCTTGAAAAAAGAAAAAAAGTAAAAAAAAAAAAAAAGAAAGCTTCAGAAGTATCACTGGTGAGTTTTGGTTGAAGGCACAGAGTTCTAAAAAGGGTGGATGATGCTGATTTTCAAAGCACAGCAGCAGGTTTTTAGTTGTTGGCGTTTCCTGATGGAGGGGATTCATGTGGTCGGATCGACTCTCCTGATGGTTGGAGGGCAGGGCTTAAACTCTCTGTGGACACATAAACAAGAATATGGGATGTGTTAGTGTGGGGAGAATAGAAAAACTAGAAAATATCCACAAAGCATATTCCACTAAAGATCCACAACTTTGATGCCAAAATAAACACTCTGCAGACACATTCGGGCCTAATCCAGGCTGCTTATGGCACTATTGGCCAAGTTATAGCAAATGAGCCAGATGTGACACAACAAACATGATATCTGGCTGATATAAAGAGGTTGCGTGCCTGAGTTGATCCAGCTAAATCCACCAATCAATGAGGCCTAATGTTTTGCAAAATCAGCTGTTGATACCAGGCCACATCTGGGCCAAACAGGTGGTACTTACTTAGGATGCTGCTGTGGCAACTACAGAGAAAAAAAGCTAATCCTCCTGGATACATTCAGAGTTGAAGTGCTTGTTTCTATGGGTGTTTTGACACATACATTTTGGGCATCATGTGACCCAAAGAAACCTGCACATTTGGGCTAAACATTCAGTGCTAATCAGGACGATCAGAGAAAGGCAGCCGTCATTACTGGACCTGAAAAACTCCAATATAAACCAGATGATTGTACTTCTCATAGATCAAAAGAAAAGCGTTAGTTCTTCCAATGACCAGGAAATATGTAGGTTTAGGTGAGATTTTTGGGAGGGTGGGGTGGGGGTCTTTGTATAACTGCAAAAGTTATGAGCTGAGCTGAGCTGAGTCGACACAACTGTCAAATTTAAAGGATCAAATTTATCATTTTGCCACCACTGTCCCCTCACAGGAAGAAGGTTGCTGGTTCAAACCCCAGCTGGGTTCATTCTTTGACTTTTCTTGTTTTCCCTGTAGCTTAGTGGGTCATCTCCAGGTCCACAGTCCAAAGACCTGCATGTTGGGTTAATTGGGGATAATAAATTGGCTGCAGATGTGAATATGTTAATGCAGGATTTAGCGTTACAGTAACTGATCCTGCAGACCCAATGTGCTCCACAGCAGGCTATTCTCCAGATCAGAGACCAACAGGCAGGAAATCACTGACCAATCAGATTCCTGCACAATGAGGTCACCATCCCTGAAGATTCCTGAGAGCTCAGAATGCAGATAGTCAGAGGGTCTGAAGGTTTTTTTCTGGGGTTTAAAGACTTTGTCAGAACAGCTTCAGTTAGAAATTTAGATCCTGAGAGAAACTTTATTCTCGATGTTTCGTTTTGGCCACAAACAATATTTACTATTCTACAAGAATCAACATCTGATCCTAAATCACAGCATCTGCTTGTATTTGGACTTTATATCACATTTGCACACAGTCTGCTTGTCTTTATTTTTACTCTCAGACTGTGGTAACTGGCACCTTCCTTCTTGCTTCAAATAAACTTTATTAATACAGCAGCTCTTTCAGCTTCAGGGCTTTTACTGTTTTCACATTCACACACACACACACACACACACACACACACACACACACACACACACACACACACACACACACACACACACACACATAGATGAATACACACTGGTTAGTTTTATCACATTGATAACCCCCTGCATGTGATTTCAGATTAGCAGTTAGTTTAAGTGAATCCAGATAAGGAAAATAGATCCTGGGTATTTTGAACCTGCTTCATGGTCAGTGTTGGGGAGTTACGGAATACATGTACCAGTGTTATATATTTAAAATTCAAAATATGAGTATTCCGTTACAGTTACCGCCTAAATGCGCATGATTATTTGCAGGTAGCAGGTACTTAATGCTATCCATCAAGTCTAACAGTCTGCAATCTATAAACTAACTTCAGCTAATGCCAGCTAACAATGTTAGCTTGGTGGCGAGCTAGTTTCCTCTTTGTGTTGTATCTTCTGTGTGTCCTTGATTGTGCATGAATGTTTAAACCGGGAGGGAGAAATGGAACTTTGTCACATTTTTTACTCCACAGATTATAAACCAGTGTGTGAGGGTTTGTGTGGATAGGAAAGAAGCTGAGAGTAAGAGGGCTTCTGCATGGTGGTCGACAGCTCAGGGTCTGCATGTGCCTCCACCCCCACCTTACACCATCTTCCTCGAAGTTAATCCACCAGCAGTGGCAGCAGATGGTGCTGCGAGCGTCCACGGCTGTGCCCTCAGCAGCTCCTGTAGTTATGATTGCACGTCTGAGGCATTAAGTTGGATCAGTGTAATCCACTGCAGCATATGCAGCAGCCAAATCCAGCAGGCAGGAAAACCTTCCTCCTACACTTTCCCTCAACAAATGCTCTCCAAGAGGGTCACGAGGTGTTACCACGACTGACAACACCCCCCACCCCCACCCAGCTGCCAAATAAACACATCAGTCCTGAACTCGAAGCGTGTGAAGTCTTCACTACGAATACACTCTGAAAGGAAACTGCAGGTTTAAATAAAAGGCTAAACTGAGATTTGAAAGGAGAGTTTAATCTCATCCCACTAACCTCACACTCACAGAGCTGAGACGGCACAGCACAGTGTGAAGGAGCTTGGAAAGAAAAGCGTCTGGACTTCTTTAAGTTGCTTGAAGACGTTTCGCCTCTCATCCGAGAAGCTTCTTCAGTTCTAGGGTCAAATGGTGGAGAGTCCCAGATTAAAGCTCTGTGGGAGTAACCCACCAAGAGGGACAATGGACCCCCTAACGATCCTCTACCTAATCACACGAGCCAAGGTGGGAAGACGGCTGTAGGTCACAATCAACCAAGTTTTCGGGTGCGCTCATTGTGAAACCTATCTTTTTTTTTTTTAAATCACTTTATTTAAATATCAAAATTCACAATTACAAATACACATAATACAAGCACCATGCACAAATTATTCACATCTTATTTTACATTTTACAA
Source organism: Copadichromis virginalis (assembly GCF_057382275.1). Lineage (NCBI taxonomy): Eukaryota > Metazoa > Chordata > Actinopteri > Cichliformes > Cichlidae > Copadichromis > Copadichromis virginalis. The sequence continues at coordinate 17,756,702 of NC_140634.1, forward strand.
TAATAAAAGCTCCCACGGCAAGTCGTTTCCTAATTTCATATCTCTCATTTTTCTTCTTCTCAGCTCCGTTACAATGTTTTTACATACTGTGAAACTACTTATCATTTTTTGTTCTATAACACCTTTAGCCCTTGTTTTCCATATGTGTACATTTATAATGCACATCACCAGCCAAAACAATCTTCTTTTATTTTCACTCATCTTTTCTTTAAACAAACCATATCTTACTGGTTTTGTATTATTTTCAATATTAAAACCTAGTTTTTCCATCCTCCTTCTTATTTCAACCGTCCTGTAACATGATATCAATAGATGATCAAGAGTTTCGTTTTCATCACAATTCTCCATAGGGCATTTCTTAGTAGTAACGAAGCAACTCCACAGAACTACAGCTCTTACTGGGAGACGTCCGACAGAGATAAGCCACACTGTATCTCTCATGTTCTCGGATATTACTTTATCATATATGTTTTTAACTATTTTCTGATTTTCTTCTTTTTCCACAGCCTTATATTGTATCATACCTTCATTTTTTTTTAGATTGATTTTATTATATATTTGTTTTGAGTTTAATTGTAAAAGATTTAAGGCATCCAATTTCCACTGATCCACAAGATCCCCAAACACAAGTTTAAAGTATGGCACTCCCATTCGGGCTCTCCCTTTCATTTTTTTCCACAAAGATTTCTTCCCTTGGATCCAGTGGGTTCTTCGCGCAAATGCGCTATATACATTTTTTAGAAAAGGAATCATCAAAATAATGCTAAGATCTGGCGCTCTTAATCCTCCATTTTCTTTTCCTTTATACATTAATTTCCTCTGCGTTACTTCGTGGTTTGTCCCCCAAATCAATTTGGTACACAATTTACTTAATTTAATAACAGTTTTCTGAGGAGGGGGAAAGACAGTAGCCAGAAACAACAACTTTGTGAAACCTATCCGCCCCCTATCATGTGATTTCCTGAGGTCAGATGGCCCAGGATGTGAGTGGGCATTAAGGCGTCTGGGAAGGGATCTCAAAACTGGATTATAGATGGCAGACAGTTGGTGTCGTAAACCACGGACTCTGTTCAAAGATGGTCGCATTTATGTCCACTATGAGTGACCATCTTTGATTCACAGTTTAAAATAATCCTTTATATGATTGCCAAAAAGTTGATTCTGTTCATTTGGATGTAGCATTTTCAGTGGGAGAAACTGACTGCAGGTTTCCCCAACCTTATAAACACCACATTTGCAAAATGACTGAAACTAGCACCACTGACTAACATTAGGCTGTGAGGTCAGTTTCATGATTATTAATATGCAAATTGTCATGACGATTGATTGACAACCACTGATCAAAGACCATCAAAGGCCACTTTAAGCAATGCAGAGCCCTTAGCATCCAACATGAGCATAAAGGAGAGGAAAGCACTCACACGGGTAGGTGCACAGTTTTGCTAAACCAGAAAGACTATCATGAGAAATACTTATGAGCCCCTGAAATGAGACCCAGGAAGTAGTTACAGGAAGAGAGTGGTTGTCTGAAGCAGTTAGAACAAGACAAAGCTATTGACTGGACCACATACCACAGGCTATATCCAGAGGAAGCTACACCAAGTCTATATGGTTTACCAAAGATACATAATCAGGGTGTACCTTTACGACCAATTGTCTGTATGATCAACTCGGTCACCTATAACATCTCAAAGTTTCTGGCTTTGATCCTCAACTCGTTGGTAGGCAGCTGTGAACACCAAGTCCAGAACACCTTGGACTTTGTTGACAAGGTAAGAGATGTCATTATGGAGGGAGATGAAACAATGGTCTTGTACAATGTTACATCTCTCTTCACTTGTGTTCCAGTCACTGTAGCAGTGTCAGTAGTCCGTAAGAGATTGCAGGATGATCCCAACCTAAGTAACAGGACCACCACTACTAAGTCATTGGTTCAGATATGCAGATGACATCTGGGTGAAAATCAGATCTCAGGTTGTACCACAATTTGTTGATGACATTAACTTGGTGGACCAACATATTGAATTCACCATGCAGGATATGAAAAGTAGCAGGTTAGCCTTCTTAGACTGTGAAATGTCAATCATTAATGGGGTAAAGTTAAAGGTTTATTTTTACCGTAAACCTACGCATACGGATCAGTATTTAAGGTTTGAGTCTCATTATCCACTGGGGTACAAACTGGGTGTCATCAGGATGCTACAACACAGGGCAAACACCATCCCCACAGACACAGCAGCCAGGGAATAAGAAAAACATCATATCAAGAAGGCTCTGAGTAAATGTGCTTACCCTAGCTGGACATTTGTCAAAGCTGGGAAGGCACCTAAAGAAAGCTCCAGGCATTATTAATATCTGCCCTTCATGACATCACAAAGTAGTCTGCAGCTGAGCGTTTGGCTCACATGAACGAGTGCTTTAAAACCTCTGACTGAAACTGTGCCAACAATTTAATCCTGTATTTAATAGTGACTAACGGAGCAATTTATGCACACACAAAGACAGGAGGCCGAGCTGAAGATGTTCAGAGTGAGAAGTGAGCAGGATGGACATTATAAATGAGTCCATCAGAGGGACAGCTTAAAGGTACAATTGTTGTCTTTAGATTTTGCCAGAAACCATCTTGTTTGTAATAATCACATAAAAACTGTTCCAGAAAAGGGTTAAATGATTGATAAAAACCCAAACATTTCTGAATCAGCAGCTGTTTTATTCACAATGAAATAAACAATAATACAATAATTTTAAAATGTTGTGAAAAATTTGAAAACATGGTGAAAAGGCTTTTCATCTGGGCTTTGTTGGTGCTCTGGTCGATCTCACTATTCTCCACTAGGAGGAGCTGGAGGATTTGCTTCTCTCCTGTTAGGAGGAGTGTGGGTTGTGTTTTTCTTTGGTTGGTTTTTGGTGTCAGGGCACCCAGCCTGTCCTGTTTTGTTTATGCTTTGCTTTGAAATTCAGTGAAATGATCATGGATTGGTTCGAGTCGGTTAAGGCTCTGCTGTTTCTGAGGATTTATGTCTGGAAAGGTTAAAAATGAAATGAAGGAAATGATTTGATGCCACTTCCCTCCCCATCTCACACAGGCTCAACTCTACATGTGAAATTTTACATTAAGATGAGAACAATGACATTTGGGCGCTCGCTCTTAACGCTCCAGCAGCTTCATTGCCCTCTGGACTATTTAAAGCTGAGATGTGTTGTTTCATTTGTGTGTGTGTGTGTGTGTGTGTGTGTGTGTGTGTGTGTGTGTGTGTATTTGTGTATTCATGAGTCCTGTATGTCTGGCGTTACTCAGTAGGAGTAATGCATAGAGAGAAGAGGCTGGAGTTGTGATACATCCTGCTAACCTGGAGGGCTTCTTCATCCACCACTAATTTGAAGTTATCCATGGTTGCCATAGTTACCGCAGCTCACAGTGAAAAACCTGAGCTAAGAGACTAAAAACGCCTGAAAAAATATCTGACAGGCCCATGTACGGAGGCCCAGGAATGACAAATTTCTCTGTAGGTTATTAAACATAAAAATACCTATTTAATTAGTAGATGTACAAAGTATGGATTTTATATTAGCAGGACTGTAAAATCTATTTTATATGAATATATTTGAATGAAAGTACAGTGAAGTCAAACAGCTGAAGCTAGCAATATGTTGCTTCTGTTTTTGTTTTTCCCATATTACCTTATCACATAACCCTTTTATTTTATTTTATTATATTTTTTTTCTTAGAGTTGTTTGTTGTGGTCAATTTATGTATTTATTTGGTCCTTTATTTATATTAGAGATGGACCAATCTGATATTACGTATTCGTATCGGTCCGATACTGACCTAAATTACTGTACCGGATATTGGAGAGAAATAAAAAATGTAATCTGATCCATTAAATATCACAAAAGCACCTCACAAAACTTGCGACATGGCGTAACTCAGCTCATAACCATAGCACGTCCGAGCAGTATGCGTCATGTGATAGAGCGGCTGTGGCGTGCAAGACCTGTCGGCGGTCTGGTTGAGCATTTGGAGCCACGTTACCAAACCGGCATTTCATCTCCAAGAAAGTTACTGTATCCCAGAGAGAAGTAAAGCAAGTGTGTAAGTTCATCTCTCAATGTTTGTAAAGGATTCCCACATTAAGCTTAACAACCAATATATGGAGCTACTGCCTCTTCTCTCTCCCTCCCTCTCCTGTTGCTTCAATCAAATGTGCTTCAATCATGAAACTGATCAATGATCAGCTGATCGGCTTTTCTGTCCCAACTCCCATCTCTCTTGTTTGTTTTGGCCCACTTTGCACCAGAAAGAGGAAACCAGCGGCTGAACATCATCAGCACGTTTAAGCTTGATAAGCTGTTGTTAGAATTGATTTAATATTACTTTCTACTCGAGGATCTTTTTCTACGTAGCTGACGGCTGGTAACTGTGCAGGGGCGGATCTAGCAAAGTTTAGCCAGGGGGGCCGATAGGGCATTAACAGGGAAAAGGGGGGTACAAAGAAATACTTTTCTTTCTTATTCTCATTTAAATTGTCTAGCTTTTAATAAATAATTATCTGAATCTTACACCCAAAGTTTTAATCCGATGTAAAATGTATAGAAGTCCATTACTGTATATAGTAACTATTAAGTCTAATATACCCTAGTAAGCTATAGTACTTTTTCCTTTGGGAAGGTACCATCTGTGCAGTCTGTAATTCTGTTGAAAAAAGATATTGAATCTGTTCAAATATTGTAGAAAAATAATTGATTTCTGTGCATTTTTTTTCCACGCGCATTAAATTAAAGTTAATTACGTCATCACAAGGTGGAGGGTGGGGGGTGGTTCCTTGTTTTTTTTGCTGGGAGTTGGCAACCCTATTACTTAGGTTGTTTAGTATTTACTCCTTAAAATACCAGAATAGGGAGGATGGAGTAGGTTTAAGTAAATTAGATTGATCAGTATTGCTGAACTATGAAATATTTTGGGTGCAGTGTATTTTTTGCCTACAGGTATAACAGAATAGCTTCAGTGTTTTGTTTTGTTTTTTTAAACTTGATTATGAAGTTATACAAAATGCAGCAAGATATTAAAAAACAGTTTCATTGATTAAAAAATACACTGTATCGGATTCGGCAGATATCCAAATTTATGATATCGGTATCGGACATAAAAAAGTGGCATCGTGCCATCTCTAATTTATGTTATGACAAAACATTATTTAGTTGTTATATGTATATTTTTTTACTATTACTTTTATAAAACAATTCTTTTAAATTTAATTGATTCACAAATTTTAATTTCTACTTTCAATTGCAACATTTTTTTATTCCTGATTAGTAAACATTTAACTCAAGTCATATGTGATCATATATAACCTTTTTACTTTATCTTAACTCTTTTTTTCTTTTTTGGGAGATTATTTAGTAGCCATTTATTTCATTATTAAAATCATTTAATGTTGTTTTTATGTGTTCGAACTTACAACAAAAAAAATTATATGCCCTTCATTGAAAAATAAACAGCAAGAAAAAACAAAGAAGTGAATACTTTTATTTCTTAACATTTTTTATTCATTTTAATATATTATTTTATTTCAAAACGTGAAATTTTTATAATTTTGTAATTTTATTTAAGGGTCAAATATCGTTGTTGTTTCTGTGACTTCATACATGCTGCCCTTTAATTATGGTATAACTATTTTGGATTTTATTTGGATTTCAACATCAAACACTTTGTTTTTCAATAATAAAAAAACATTCAAAAATATATTTTCAAATTTTTTTTTAGAACTTTTAAGCTTTTATTGGAGAACTTAACTGGAAGCATTTTATAATTATTTCATGATTATTTATTAAAATTCAACAGTAAGCAAATAAATTATAAGTAAGTGAATAATCAGATTCGCTAAACATTGTATTATAATGAGATGAATTATCTGTAATTCTTCCACTGCTATAACAAAATAAATTCAAACAAATTTGTCTAAAGATTCATCTATCTTTCGATCAATCTATCATTATCTATGTTGTTCTATGTAAGTTATATTCAATATAAAGATAAATCTATGGTCTTCAAATTAAGCTCACATTTAGAGTTAAAAAACAGGAAAAGCAGTAAAGCTAAAACTAATAACTATATTTATTAAAAACATTAAAGAATCATTTAAAAAACATACTCGAAGACCTTAGTTCAGGAAGTGTTTCTGCAACCAAAAAGGATCTGCACAGCCTCAGTACAGAGAGAGAGAAATCACACACACACACACACACACACACACACACACACACACACACACACACACACACACACACACACACACACACACACACACACCTCACAGCTCAATGCATAAATTGACTGTATCCAAATGTGTTTTCACACCCAGAGATGGTCTGGCCGCTTGTTGCTTTGGAATCATGGGAAATCTGATGGTGACGGGCAGTCGAGAAGAGGACTGCAGCTGTCACAGTATCCTTACAAAATTTTATCAGCATTGCTTTCAAAGATAAAAACAGGAATCAGGAAAGCAGATAAAGTAGTTTCAACCCAATTGGCTTCAAATCAGTGATAAGCAGCTCCTGATCAAAATATATCCACCTCTGCATTACTTTAATGATCATGCATGACTATGCGTGATCTGATATCTGTATATTTATGGAGATTTCTAGCTGACTGGACCAGGAGTTATCCCCCCTGAGAAGGATTTTTGACTCCGATTTCACAGGGAGATGATTTTAATCCCATCCGAATGCAATGATAGATGTATTTCTGATGGAGCTCCATCTCTGGGAAAAAAAATCAGGGTAAACTGTTAATCCTATCTTCTTAATATCTCTCGGTTGTTTTAGCCCTCAGTCTCCCTCAGATAGTGGGTCAAACTGCAAAGCACCAGAAGACTTCCCTGCAGTCATAGAGATGCTTTCATGGGGTTTATCTCTCATGCTTGTGTATGAACGTGAGTAGAGTCGCTTAGAGCCCCGTCAACAAGTTCAAAAAGTGTACACTACTACTAGCAAGCTAAAGAGCACCACTGCAAAACCTATTCATGGATTCAGTCACAAAAACAAATCAAAATTACTCCATCACTTCAAACATGCTTAGCCGCACATATAGCTACAGAACTCTGTTTATAGTAACCATTGTCCATATGTAAATATGTAAGAAAATTGTGTATGTTTCTGTTCTGCGTCCTGTGTACTGTTTGTTTGTATATGTGTCTTTCTGGCTACTGTTACAACCAAATTTCCCCTTGTGGGACAATTAAAGGATTATTCTATTCTATTCTAAACACAAGATTAAGATTTGAACTCTTGTTTTAGGTAATGCCCTAATGATAGCGTGCTAACATAATTATAATGACAATAGTCAAAATGAACCGTTTATACATAAACAGGGTGTCTGCAGGTATAAGAGACCTTTTAAATGCTACTTTAAAAAATATTTATAACCAACTTGCAGCTGAGATAGTTACCCATGAAAAGTAAATAAATACTGTGAATCATAATTTTCAAGCCATTTGTGATTAAATTTCCATCTTCCAATTTCAGCATACACAAATGAGTACACCTGCTAGCAAGACCTTCTCCCACTAAACTGAAGCCTAAACACTGGAGCCTTGTCAAGTGACAACCTTCATGACTGAGATGTGAAGCCAACACCGCAGCTCCAACACCTGCAGTTCCTCTAATGTCCAGCAGAGACAGCAGTGAGTCAGTCCCCATAGACTCCCATGTAAAAAATCCAAATATCCAACAAGATGGGGGCCAAAATTTTTTTCACAGATATTGTCCAAGAAATCTGTGATATAATAAAAGGAGTGCTTTCAAAACCACAGATGTAAAGCTCATGAACAAAGGTGAATGGATCCATACGAGTTATCTTCTGGACACAATGAAGATTCATGGAAAACCATCCAACAGGTCCTAAGAAATTCTAGTCTAACCCAACCAACTAAATCAGTGCTGCGCAAACATTGAAAAAAAAAAAGGTTTTATTTTTTCGTTTGTATTTTTTTTTTCAAGAAACTGTCTGAACTGAAATCCCATCAGTGTCATTGATATCAGTACTTTACTGTCTGTCAGAAACATGGGGCTATAATACACGGTGGCATTTCTAATGTCCTATTGAGTCAGCTGCTAAAGCTCAAACTGTTCATGTAAAAAGTACAGTTACAGGTGAACATGATCTCTCATTTGGTTTGTAAAATGTTCCTGTTCAGTGAGCAGAAGTGTATTTCTTTCTGCTCCAGTTCATTCTCTGGTTATTCAGCGGCCTAAGATGAATGAAGGAACATTCGGCGATGCTCAGCGTCGACACGGCCCACGACTTCACACCCTCGTCCTCTGTGAGAGAGAAGAGCGATGAAGATGAGCTGCAGTGAGACTGACTGCAGACGTGTTCAACAGAGTCATGAACTGATTTAATCCAACATGCTGCTGAACTCCTTTACATGAACGCTCAGATTCTGCAAGGGCCTGGACAGATCCAAAGGGACCAGATCGGTCCTGATTTTTCATTTTTATTCAACATATCACTTAACAAGAACAAAAGGGAGTAAGTGATCAGCAGGAGATATTTAACTGGAACTTGAACTTAGTGAACAGAACTTCTTTGGCAATATTGTAGATAACGTTAAACTTAATCATCATATCGGGCTCCTCTGATGACCTGTTTGCTGCTGCCTGCCACTGAAAGGCTGTGAGGAGAGGGGACACTTGGGTAGTGCATTTATCGTGGCATATAATGATCAGGAAAATGTCTAATTTTGTTGGGGATACCTACTTTGGCACAACATCTGCACTTTCAAATGTACACACATGTAGGTCTACAGGAATATCTGGACCAATCAAAGAGGTCCTGCCCTTGACTATCTCTGATTGGTTTAGACCACAATATGGGCATAATGTGTGTCTGTTGTTCACCACATGGAGACTTTCAGAGTTGCGGAGACTTTTTTCTTTTTTTTTTACTCGAACAGCTGGTCACACTGGTGTGACCTAGGATTTTGTTTTTAGTCGCATCATTGAGAACTTCCATGTGCAGGCAAATTGTTCGCATTCTAGAGCCCTGTTTTTATGTGGAAACTCGATCCGCACGTAAAAGTGAAAGTACAAACGAGTGAAAAGGAAAGAACAAACTGCCTTGGCTTAATACAGTTGTACATTAGGGATCTGCATACAGTAAAGTGAAGCAGTTTTACATAATTTAAGACAAATTTATGCATTTTCTGTCATAAACGGGCTGTGTTCAGGCAGGTGAGGACCCAAACGCAAAACTCAAAGAAACAGAACTCAACTCAAGATCACTGCATTATTGCAGGCTTAACACTGATACAGAACTATACTGGGAATGATAAACTGATGACTGAGGAACCACAGGGAAAATCACACAGCTTCAGGGATGAGACATTGACGGCACGACACAGAACTGAGGGAGACGTGGACATACATACACAGAGGATTAACGAGGGAAGTGGAAGCACACGGGGAACACAGGTGACGCTGATAATCATAACAAGACACGGCAGGAGCAAACACAACACTGACGCACACTGATGGGAGACTATCAAAGTAAAACAGGAAGTACACAGAGATGCAGATCAGAGGGCGAGAGCGAACACAGACATAGCGGGCTGGGGAAAACATGAAATAAAACACGAGGAGAAACGAGGACTCACAGATACACAGAGAGGGCACACAGGGGGTAAAGCCACGAGGGGAAATCTAATAAGCAACATCTTAACAGAACAACCTAGGAACCATGGAATAAATAAAGAACAAAATACAAAAACACAAGAAAACTAAGAACGCTGGGTCAAAATGACCCAGTACCATGACATTTTCCAGTTATTTCTGCCCAAACAAAAATATATATTGTGCTTCAATACATGCAACCTTAATCAATAAAAACAGCCTAAGCGCTGACTAAAATCAGAAACAAATCATGATGGTAAAGACTGTAAAATAAGGAGGGGATGTTTTTCTCATTATCATTCATTATTTTAATATGGCATTATTAGTTCATTAGAAGCATATAACCAGCTTTGCATTAAACATAAATTGAAGTTTTTGACCTTACATTATCCTTTGCATTACAGTGATTGTTATAACTTTAGTTTGATCTTTTCTTACAGGTACCAGAATAATAACATGATTTTCCATTGCAGATGTAACCATGATCATTCCATACACATTGCAGTTTGTTGCTTATTTTAGAGTTGTGCTCAAGTTAATTAAAGGTTAAAAGCTACAGCCAGCGCGAGTCTGGCTGATCTATGGAGGGCAAAGGCTTTGAGCTTGGAAGGCCGCACGCGCTTACACAGCACTTATAAGATGTTATTCTTGGTGATTTTGTGCTTAGTCATGTTCTAATATGTTTTAAGTAGAAGTAGCTGATCCAGCAATATTCATTTAATATTATATACTTGATTTAGAGCAATAAACACTGATGGTCTTAACAAATGAAAGAGTCCTTGTAGCTGCCATGTTGTGTCTTAGCAGGGTACAGACGGTTCCAGGAGACGGGGGCAGTCAGCGTCTGCCCTCGGGAAGGAGACAATGTTATTCTTTGTGTTAAATAAAATTGTCAACATTGATTGTATTACACCTGTCACTACGCATGAAGGGGCGTTCTAATACCCTGATTTCATAAAACTATGGTGATGTGTTTTTTGAGACGAGATCTGAGACTGTCTGCATACAGTGTCCATCTCCCACGTGTGTGATCATTAAATCATCGTTTGACTCAACCCGACCGGACCAGTGTTGTTATTATGGGTTTTTTCCTCTGGTGTCCATCCCCAATATTTTGAACTCGTAACAAGACCAAAGCAGAATGAATATTATATTAAAATCTGTTCATATTTCACATTTTTAGCTCGTCATGAATTTCTTCTGCCCATCAAACCACAAAATGCACCTTTAATGAAAGCCAGCATGCTGCCACGAGGCCCAACCCCCAAATATTCCACAGGAAACTAAAAATATAATAAGGTAATAATAAGCTTGGATAAGGGCACTTCTGGAAGAAGCAAGTCTGATTTGGCTTTTTGTAGTGATTGTGGAATCTCACACTGCACAGTGTCCTCCTATCAGCAGATTTATCCATCTGCTCACAGTAACGTCATGTGATGTCAGCACCTCTGAACAGAAACAGCTGTGAACTTGAATTATCTTCACATTCTCCTGGTAATCAAACGATAAAGCAGAAACTGGCCAAGACCAGCAGCGAACATGCGAGCAGCAGCCGTCATTAATGAAGAGTAAACAAAATCAAATGAAAGTATTCAGCGGTAGTCTTCCGTGAAGTCCTCCTCGTTAGTGTCAGAGGAAGGATGTTTACAGAGAGAGCTCAGAGGAGGTAAAAATCAAAAACGGAAGATGAGCCTGAGTCTTCGTCAGCTGCTGGAGGGATTAGAGAAGGAGGTGGAGGCTCCCGCCTCGTCAACCTCCATCAGTGCTGACACACATCTTTGACAGCGTCCTCAGCGGGTCGCCTCGAGGTTAATTGGAAGCCGCATCGTTAAAGATGGCTGGCCTATGAAACTCAATCAAGCGAGACCCATTGTGACTGGCTGCTGAGAGACCCAGCCTCCTGCGCCTGCCATTGGTGAGCCGTGACACTAACAGCAGCTCAACCCCAGATACTACAAACACACACACACACACTCTCTCTGTGTCTATTTATATCCGGGGTTAGACATGGTGAATATTATTACTGAGTAATTAAATCTGTGTGTTCATGCACGACTGATGCGGCACATGGAGTCAAACGTGCTGCTGTGGACTGTCAGCTGAAAAAACAGAAAAAATAAAAACACAGTGGCGTGACGCAGTTGTGCCACCTCGTCTGTGGATAATGAAACAGGATTTTCCCTCTTTGAGCCCCTAAAAATAGCTGCTTCATCCAGGAAGGGGGTCCAGCTCTGCCCAGAGCCACTGAACCAGGTCTTTATGCCATCACATTTTATTACTACAGCACTAGATTATGTTGCTCCACACTGATATCTTTGGTATAATCAGCAGAAGCCTGAAGTGCTGTTTTGAGTTAATATCATCCATTGGTTAGATTTTGCACATAAATATGACGCTGTGTTATAGTCACAGGGAGAAATAACTATTCTGTCTTGTTAGAGGAAAACATGTTAATTCAGCAGATGTCCCACAGAAAAGGAAAGTGAGGCCCTTCGTATGTGACCTCGGATGTTTGATGGTGATCTGGACAGACTGTGGCTGGAAAAGATCCGCCTCACTTTGACAACTGTACATCCAGTCCTCAGTAAACTGCTGATCCGGGTGGACGGCGGAGCCTCCACGGGCCTCCTTCACTGAGATGGAAAAGGCCTCAGGGCCTTCTTTGTGTCTGTGACAAACATCCTTGTCTCCATTCTCTGAGGCTGAAGGTGACGCACCGAAAACTGTGGCGAAGGCGTCAGCTTATTGAAAGCTTTATTTATAACAGTGGGCTCCTGATTTTGTGTCTGTAGTATATATTTGCTGTTACTCTAGAGATGAAATATCACAGCATGCATGCATCAGAATTTATTGACCACATGTGTATAGACACGCTTGGTTGGTAGGTGAGTTTAGGTTAACTCGTGGATTAAAGTCTTCCTTCTATCAACAAAATCCAAATCAGCAACTTGTTTGTCTTTCTTTTAATACTTCCTTACTTTGTGTCTACGAGTTAGTGCCAAGACCACCCCTTCCTGTTGCAGACACACATCTTTGATCAGATCAGCTGCTCCGGCTTCTTCCCACAGTCCAAAGCCAGGTTTTAAATTGGTCTCAGGTCTGAACGTGAATTACTGACTTTGTCCACGTGAGCAGACTAGCAACCAAGACACCTCTTCACCCACAACATGGATACACAGTGAAGTAAGTAGAGAGGAATGAGGCTCAGAAATGTCCTCACACAGCTGGGCACTGTGATGACCTTTATCTTGGAACTATTTTCAGCAGCGGATTAACCCAAATTCAGTGCTGTAGTGAAAGATTTTGGAAAAACACAATAATGCTTTAAATCCTGTAAACAAAACTATGAAATGTTAATAACGCTTCAGCACTAGTGAAGAAAACAAACAAAGTGCTGCTGCTGAACGTAAAGGAGAAGACGTGGGCTTCATTACACTTCCTACAAACACGCTCACTCATGAAAACCATGAAATATTGTAAGGTGATGGGTCACTCCCAAACTCTTTTGTGCTGAATAAAATAAGTTAGAGTGTGAACAGAGCAGAGAGGAAATAACAGCTTATCACCGAAACTGGAGCCAAAATTAGAGTCCTAATAAACATGCAGAGATGTCATTTGATTGCCAGGATATTTTGTTAGAGTTGTAGCCTGTTTTTCATGTGCCTCTGACAACAACAACAACTGTCTACAGAGACACCAAACAAGAGAGGTGGGCGGACTGACCCAAATATCAATAGTATCGATATCAACACTAGCATTGGTATTGAATTTATACTAGTGTGATAGGACCAACACTTTGATCCTCTGTGCAGCTTACTATTTTATTTGTAGCCTGTAACACATTTAATGGTGGGAACTACTGCGTTAGCGCAGTTAGCTCGTTAACGTGTTGACGCCGTCCAGCCCCATGCACAGGGCGATCCGCGGTAGCTCGTTAACGGAGATTTGCCGTGTTGTGGCGTTAACGTCATTTCAGATTAACGCTGACAGCACTAGTGGAAACACAACGAATATGACTGCACATTTACGCTAACATCATCCTAGTGCAAAGACAAGTGGAAGCAGACAAAAACAACAAGCAGGCATGCTACAAACTTTACCTGAGTCATTTAGACAGCCGTTAGCACATGATTCTCCTTATGGGGACCTGATATGTTTAATATGCTGCTGAGAATATAGCCCAGAAGAAGCGTTTAGTATAGCTTTAATTTTGGAAAGAGCCATTTCTCTGTAATAAACTCTCTTTTCCAAAGATGAGTGATTTCTCAATCAGATAGATTTATTTTTTTATCCCTTTGTTGTTTCAGCAACAACAACAAATTTAAAAACTGTACGTTTGAGTTAAAATATATTTATAATTTTAATAAATGAACCCTGACACCAAAGTATCGAACCGAACCGTGAATTTTGTGTATCGTTGCACCCCTAATATACACACACACACATATATATATATATATATATATATATATATATATATATAGATAGATAGATAGATAGATATGGTTGATCTATATATAGATCAGAAAAGGGAACCTAAGCAACTATTAAAAGGCACAAAACAGTTGTCACAAAGAGATAAAGACTGACCACATCAATTCACAAACATGAGGCACAAAGTTCACAAAGCAGCATATAAATGAAGTGCCAAAGGGTTACAAAGGCACGACAAAATACCACAAGTAGAAATTTTCCAAATTGTAATTTCTTGGTCTACAGAGAAAAACGTAACAGTGTTATATGATAAAACCCAAAATAGCTCCAGTATTTCAACCCTCGCTAAATGAAATAAGAGAAAAACAGCCGAGGGTTAAAAGTTAAGCAGCTCGAAACAGCATCATGAAGGCATCTGACATTTTGTAAATGTAGGTGTTGTGCGCTTATGTAACTGCATTAGACACATCACTAGCCTCTGCTTCCAAAGACAGCATTGCCACTGGGAAAATAAGGTAGGCCTTTATGAAACCGTGGCTTCTGTAGGTTGGATATCTGATTGGCTGTGAGCACCATCCTCATCATCACTTTGAGCAGCAGTGTAGGTGCCACAGAGCCCTGTGGCAGACAGTTATGGCGCTGCACTCAGAGCAGATGATGCAGAAGTGATGGCAGAAGCCGCTCATCTGGAAACGTTGCATTAAGTCAGTCTGGTTAGATAACGCTGGACTGATGCCTCTTTGTTTGCTTGTTTTCTGCATATTTGATCTTTCTCTCCCAGCTTGCAGAGGAACAACTGTCAAACTGCTGAAACGAATCACAAACCAAAAATAATCTGCAGTTAAAAGGTTTGGATGGATTTTTTTACACCTGTCACTTTGACCCTCTGTGATATTTGATGGCTCGTTTTATCACCGATGGTGTCCACATTTGTTGCACCTGAGCATTTAGACTATTAGGTTTTATATTTACATTTTCACCTTTGTCCATTTTATTTATAAAGCTATGTTTTAAAATTGCTTAATTGCCTTCAAATATAAACTAATGCTGTATGACTACATTATGTAAAATCTGCCAAATGTCAAAAGGATGGCAGGTGCATCGAGACAGGATACGTTTATGTTCTGGAAGCAAAGCCAATATAAGACATGCAAACAGAATGAGCCCAAAATCTAAACTTTTGCTTTAAGAATCAACTTCATAAATGTGCTGAAACATGAAGTAAGAATAACTGCACAGCTGAAACATAGTTTCATGCTGCAGAAGCCTTAAAACAAATTATTCTATTTGCAGAAAACGATTGAAAATCATAACTAATGACATCATAA
Source organism: Copadichromis virginalis (assembly GCF_057382275.1). Taxonomy (NCBI): domain Eukaryota; kingdom Metazoa; phylum Chordata; class Actinopteri; order Cichliformes; family Cichlidae; genus Copadichromis; species Copadichromis virginalis. The sequence goes on from NC_140634.1 coordinate 17,772,133, forward strand.
CATTTGAGAATATCTGCCATCAATAAAGGAAACAGTAGAGGAATAAAAAACACAAAGAGAAAGATTATAAAAAGTTTTCATACTGTGCTCAAACAGTTTGGTTAATGGAAAGTTAATTAAGACCAAAAATAAGTTTGGTATATGCACCATTACAGATCTGAGTCAGATGTGAACTTCATGCTTTCTCTCACCGGAAAGGTTTTTGGCTTCAAAGGTTTCCTACTTATTATTTTTACAGCTCGATAAAGACAATCCTGGTTTCTCTTCTCTGCTCTAACCTGTTCTGAGCAGACACCTATCCCACCTGCTGCGATGAGCCTGAAAGTTTACCCAGAATGCACTTTGGTTTCTGCTCCTCTATGACAGTTTATTCAGATTCTGATCGATCCATCGCACTGATGTTCACTGTCGCTCAGAGAACTAAAACCAGATTTTTTTCTTTGGTCTGTGATGCCTGCAGTGGGTGTAAAACTGATCCTGTTGCAGTTTATATCAGAGCTTAAACCAATTTGTCAGCCCTGAAAGTTTCATATGGAGCTCTGCTCTGCTGCACTTATGAAGTAATGAGAGATCGAAAGACTGGAAAACAGCGTGCTGTTTGTGGGCCTTCACGGCCTCATTAAATATACTGAAAATATGCATGAGCTGATGTGAGTAGGCCAGAGGAGAACTTCTCTTTGATACTCTATTAGGTTCTCATGCAGTTGTTATAAATAAAAGACATAAATGGCATCTTTGTCCTCCTGTCCCATCAACAGGTTACAGCAGGAACCTTTAAGTGCAGCCGGCCTCACAGAGACTGACTCTGTTCAACAGATCAAACTTCCCCTCCGAAAGTTCTGCTTCCACGTCCCTCTGAGCACCACTGGAAACCTGTTTATTTGCATTTCATATGTTAATTACTCTCAGAGACTGTTTGTCAGGGAGGTGACGCTATCGTGAAGTGAAATTACGAGGCAACCTCCCCCCCCCCCCCCCCCCCCCCCCCCCGGCTTGTCTGATGATCAGAGTTTATCCAGGAAGGTGCTGGCACGCAAGGCGGAGACACCGAGAGGGATTAATTAGCATTCTCAGCAGAGTTTACATATATTTGATTAATTTGAGCCCTCACAATGCTTTCCATTTTAAAGTTAACTGCTCTTCTCCAGGGCTAAACAATTAGGTTGCATAAGCTCATCTGAGTCTTACATTTCCATGTCACAGACCTCGAGCCAGCTGAGCAGCTCAGCTGAAAACCTTTAATTATCACACGCCAATGAGGCAATCATTTTCTATTTACTCATGAACTCTCTGCTACGCTCACGGCTCCAGTTAATGACCCGGTACAGCCCAGGTTTAAAATAACCTGTGTCAACTCCACGCCGGCATCCGATCCATCTTTTTTACGTAATTGCAGGTGTGCATCCACTCTGCAGCAGTGCGGTGCTCTCAGACAATATGCTACTGGTTTAGTAATGCAAAGCCTATTAGGATCCAAGTGGAGACACACAAAGCAGGAGGCAGACATGATGAACAAAAGGTGAGCTTTACTTCTGAGGTGCGAAGACGCCAACACAAACTCAAGAAACGACCAAAGACGGCAAATGCAAAACCGCAAGCAGGCCGACAACCAACAAAGACCCAGGTAAATGCAATGAGGGAGGGGTGTCCAATCACAGATCTGGGCAGTCCTCATCGAGGCCTTCCCCAAACCGCAGCTCATTTCTTGATTAAGCCATTCGCCTTTATCTACTAAAAATGCTACCAAACCTAAAATGAGGATGTGGGCCCAGCTATTGAATAGCATATGAATGCCAACCTTTTTTCAGTGTGCAGCATAATCATAAAGACTTCAGTCCCTCACAGCAGTGACTGCTGCAGGACTTGTCAGTGATCACTGAAGGAGTCCACAATAAACCAAACACGTCATCATCTCTGAAACATTTGTTTCCTAAACTGAACTGAACTGTGAGCCGGAGACTCTCGTGCATGAGCGTAGCTCCAGAAGGACATCTGGGTCCAGATTATTTGGATTAGTTCTTATCTTGAGATCATCCTGATGATTGCTTCACACTCAGCAATGATGCTCAAGAGGCAGTGAGTCAGGAGAGTGAGAATAAACACGTCTACAAATGTAATCAATGAGGGAGCAGTGCCACCGCTGACGACTGTTTCAAACTTCACGGCTCACCTGTGCACTGACACTCCACGGCTGCTCCTCAAGCACTTTGAATGATTTAATGTCTTCAGCTTCAAAAAATGTTACTGCTTTAATAAAATTACTTTAGTAGTTCACATTAAAGTGACACTACAGCGTCTTTAAGTGCGTCAACTTCTATATTTTGTCATATCCACTCAACTTTAACAGCTTTCAGTTTCATTTGAAGCTGACAGGATTCACCTTCAGCTATCACTCCAGCTCTGACTGACAGCTCAGCCTCAGCTGGCATGTTGATGATGTTCAGTGTGTTAACTCATTTCAAAGCTTCATCTTTAGCTTGTCTTAAACATCTGTGAGGACTTCAAATATACCACAGCTCACTGTTCAGCTCTAACACAAAGCATTAACCTCAGCTGCAGCAACTGTTTATCATCGAACTGGGCTCCTGGTCATACCTGAGATGCTGCAGAGCTTTTGTTCTTGTTTAACGTTTACATAACATTAAGATAACTTTCAGCCAGAAGCACGCATATTTGCTCATCAATCTGAGTCACAGGTGACTGAGTAGCTTCATTGGCAGGTGAATTTAAAGTCTGCCCGTGGACACCTGTGCTCCTCTGCCTACGACTGCTCTTCCATACAGGAGCTTGGTTCTTATGCAACGAGAGGCTTAATAAATCCTCCACACAGCACAGAGATTACTGTCAGCAGAAGAAGTAATGGACAAAGCAGCTGAAATGTGAGGAAGAGAGCAGATTTCTGCACTCAGCTGAACTGTATTAAAAAAAAAACACATTTCTGCCCCTCAAAGATGGATTCATCAGTGATGCAGTTTTTTAATCACACCACGAGTCCGTCCAATCAGGAATCATACAGCACGACATGATTCAGACTAAAGTAAACAGTACGTAATCGTGGTGCAACGTGGAAGTATTTCATGATATGTGGTGACCAGTTTGTGTCCCCATCACATGTTCAGACTGTGCTGGGGTCACAAATGTGAACAGGTGGACAACAACTCATCTACCCTGGGAAGTTGACGGGGAAAAGTGGATTCTCGTGATTCTTATCAATGCAGGAAACATTTTTTTTCACTCCCTGACTAATCAGTCACACTAATCTTTAGAAATGGCACTCACTTAAATTCAAACAGACTCCCTCAGAGTCAGTCAGAAGCCATGCAGTTTCCCCCTCCTATTGATGTTTTCAGTCACACAGCCTCCAGGTGTTGGTTCTGTTTAATATTTTTCCTTCATAACTTACATACAGCCAATATCCAAATAAAAGTTTCAGGGCTGAAAAGCACATTTAAGCTCTGTTAAAAACTGAAACTCAATTAGTTTGACTCCCACTGCAAGCTGTGACGGATTTGTCTGAATGACTACAGATCTCCTCTCTCATTTTCTGTGCATTTTAGAGAGCGTTGAGCGGTCACTGGCAAATTGTAAACTACAGAGTGAACAAAGTGTTACAGTGAGTGAAGTAGTTTGTTTTCTCAGTCTGTTCTGCAAGGTCTTCGCCTATAGCTCTTACAGGTGTTCTGATTTAAAGGAAGCTTCCTGTCCCCACACAGAGGTTAAAGGTCAAACCTGAATGAAGATCCAAAGGCTCTGAAAACACAGAGGCCATAGAAATGACTCTTTTCCTCCAGAGTCATCGCCTTCACTCGAAGGATGAGCTCAACCCCATCTTTGCTCTCTCACTGCTCTCACACTTTTTTCAGGCAGTGGCCGAGGTTGCAGCTGAGCACTGAGTGTGTGTGTGTGTGTGTGTGTGTGTGTGTGTGTGTGTGTGTGTGTGTGTGTGTGTGTGTGTGTGTGTGTGTGTGTGTGAAATATATTTATATGAGTGTACATGTTATGTAACTTCCTCATTGCATTGTCTCTCCTGCTCCCAGCGTTTTCCTGGCCTGTGCACAGCAGAGCAGAGGGGATCAGAGTCCTGTTGGGGGGCTGCAGAGCTCATCTAATCACCTCAGCCGATTCAGAGCAGGCTCCGCAGCCTTCCTGCCTTTTGCTGTTAGTTTTAGTGCCAAAAGCTTCAGTAATGTGTCCACAGCTGAGCCTCATGGTCACATATTTGCTTCTGATGGTCGTGTTGTAATTGTGCTAATCACAGAGCGCTGTAATTAGATGTGCTGCTACAGCCCCACTAATACTTCCTGTGTTGCTTTTCTGTCATGCAAAGTCTTAGACGCCCGCGGATTTCGTACATTTATTAAAAATAGAAACAGGATAATGTAAATACTGCACACAGTATGTGTGTTATCTGAATTTGTGGGACAGTGGCTCAGATTAGTCAGGGGTGTCTTTTTAGCATCTCTCGGCTCTCAGTGAAATGAGATGTCAGTCAATCTGACAGCTGCGGATGGGTATTTTTGCCGGCATGCAAAGTTTTTTTAATCTCCTCCAAGTTTTTGAGGGCACAGCTTAAACTTCAGGCTCAAATACTGGGAAAATGTTCAAGGTCAGACAAAAGATGGAAGAAAAAAGAGTGCAGTGACGGCTGCTTCCTCACATCCAGACATCTGAATCCACGTGTCTAATTTTCTGTGCCAACAAAATCCTTCAAGAAGAATATCTGTTCATAGTAAATAAGGCTGCAGTACATGTGTTATATAAGACACTTTCCATCCGATTTTCAATTGTCCACCCAATATGATCACATAAAAATATAAATAAAAAGTCACGATGGACAAACACAGATACCGCTCTCCATGCTTTTATTCCTGGACATTATTACAGCAGCTTTGCATATTCAGTGTTCATAAAAATCCTTCTCTCACACTGTCCGAAACAAGCTGCTATAGCTCCTCTTCCTTGACTTTCTTCTTATTGGCTGCACTTGTAAACAGGTTTGGACTGCAGGTGGGTGGGGCTTCTGTGCCTGAGATGATCATGATATGGATAACCTGTCTCTGTGACATAATTCAGAGCAAAGAGTAGAAAAAGCTGTGCGAAACTGAGTATTCAGAGCGCTCTGCAGCATGAACTTTTGTTCACAGGTTTTACTATCTCTGCACTGAGCTCATTATTGGAGGCTGAATATATGACAGGAAGTAAGGAGAAGCAGGATAGGTCCCACATAATCTCAGGAGAGAGCTCACCTGACCTCTGAGCTCAGTGAGCTCTGTCCTGGTGATGATGGTCAGGTCACAAAGGAGCAGGACGCAGAAAAGATTTACCATAAGGTTCCCGTATGGTTTCTTTCACAATTAAAGCATTAAAGCATAATTTCAAAATAAAATCAACAGGACAAGCTCGAAATGACTGTAGGAAAACATCCATAAAATAAACAAATGTGAAAATGGGAATGCTCATTATGGTTAATTATGGTGATTCACTACAGTATCTACTGTTCTCATGACTAGAAAAGCATTTTTTATCTGCTAGATTTGCCCAGAATAAATCTGTTAATGCGTTTCTCACTTATAGTAATGGATTTGGTTCAGTAATGCCTAACATCGAGGACTTCACAGCAAAAAGCACAGATTACTTTTCATTGAAACTATCCAGCAGGAAACTGAAGCCCGTATCAGATTTTCAGGGATGTTTTCATGGATCTGTGGATGACACTAAGCCCCCTCCTCGACACTGTTTATTCAGCTGCCAGCAGCAGACGGCTTCCCCTAATTGGGAGATCGGCCGCCAGTTCACCAGATTACAGGACGACGGCGGTGCTGCCAGAGTTTATGACGCTTGGACGGTGTCCCGGTGCTACGGTTATATCTGGCTAATTGATGCATCCAGCAGAGCAGTTTAGCCCAATAACAGCAAACAGCACAGGAAAGATGGGAATGTAGATCAGAAGTTTGTGACCACCTGAGAATCAGTAGATTGAGATTTTGTCCATTTTAACTGTGTTTTACTTCCTTTAAATATATTAAATATATTTTTATGTCTGTCAAGTCTGGTCCCTTTAAATAGTGTCAATTTTGTCTTTCTCTATGAAAAACAATTTAATATTGTTTATTCACACCTTTATTTAAATATCAGTGGATGTAGAAGTATTAGGCTGACCTTTGTTGAAATCATTGATGAATTGATGATGGATATTGATATTGATATTAAAGTGGAGTTTGGCATCTATTTCTCTTTTATTCCATTTTCATAAAAGGTTTTTCTGTGACATATAAACTGAGTTTCAACAACAGCTTTAAGGTCATCAGGCCCACCCCAACTCAGAACAATCAGATAAACCAGAACTGGATCTCACCTGGGCCAGCGTTCATAACTCAGGTCCAGATCTGGCCCACAAGTTGGGGAGCGATACTACAGGGAGTGCAGAATTATTAGGCAAATGAGTATTTTGTCCACATCATCCTCTTCATGCATGTTGTCTTACTCCAACCTGTATAGGCTCGAAAGCCTACTACCAATTAAGCATATTAGGTGATGTGCATCTCTGTAATGAGAAGGGGTGTGGTCTAATGACATCAACACCCTATATCAGGTGTGCATAATTATTAGGCAACATCCTTTCCTTTGGCAAAATGGGTCAAAAGAAGGACTTGACAGGCTCAGAAAAGTCAAAAATAGTGAGATATCTTGCAGAGGGATGCAGCAGTCTCAAAATTGCAAAGCTTCTGAAGCGTGATCATCGAACAATCAAGCGTTTCATTCAAAATAGTCAACAGGGTCGCACGAAGCGTGTGGAAAAACCAAGGCGCAAAATAACTGCCCATGAACTGAGAAAAGTCAAGCGTGCAGCTGCCAAGATGCCACTTGCCACCAGTTTGGCCATATTTCAGAGCTGCAACTTCACTGGAGTGCCCAAAAGCACAAGGTGTGCAATACTCAGAGACATGGCCAAGGTAAGAAAGGCTGAAAGACGACCACCACTGAACAAGACACACAAGCTGAAACGTCAAGACTGGGCCAAGAAATATCTCAAGACTGGTTTTTCTAAGGTTTTATGGACTGATGAAATGAGAGTGAGTCTTGATGGGCCAGATGGATGGGTCCGTGGCTGGATTGGTAAAGGGCAGAGAGCTCCAGTCTGACTCAGACGCCAGCAAGGTGGAGGTGGAGTACTGGTTTGGGCTGGTATCATCAAAGATGAGCTTGTGGGGCCTTTTCGGGTTGAGGATGGAGTCAAGCTCAACTCCCAGTCCTACTGCCAGTTTCTGGAAGACACCTTCTTCAAGCAGTGGTACAGGAAGAAGTCTGCATCCTTCAAGAAAAACATGATTTTCATGCAGGACAATGCTCCATCACACGCGTCCAAGTACTCCACAGCGTGGCTGGCAAGAAAGGGTATAAAAGAAGAAAAACTAATGACATGGCCTCCTTGTTCACCTGATCTGAACCCCATTGAGAACCTGTGGTCCATCATCAAATGTGAGATTTACAAGGAGGGAAAACAGTACATCTCTCTGAACAGTGTCTGGGAGGCTGTGGTTGCTGCTGCACGCAATGTTGATGGTGAACAGATCAAAACACTGACAGAATCCATGGATGGCAGGCTTTTGAGTGTCCTTGCAAAGAAATGTGGCTATATTGGTCGCTGATTTGTTTTTGTTTTGTTTTTGAATGTCAGAAATGTATATTTGTGAATGTGGAGATGTTATATTGGTTTCACTGGTAAAAATAAATAATTGAAATGGGTATATATTTGTTTTTTGTTAAGTTACCTAATAATTATGCACAGTAATCGTCACCTGCACACACAGATATCCCCCTAAAATAGCTAAAACTAAAAACAAACTAAAGACTACTTCCAAAAACATTCAGCTTTGATATTAATGAGTTTTTTGGGTTCATTGAGAACATGGTTGTTGTTCAATATTAAAATTACTCCTCAAAAATACAACTTGCCTAATAATTCTGCACTCCCTGTACTTGGGCTGCCTCTGAATAAAATGTATTCATGTAAACCAACTGAAAAAACAGAAGTGGCCCTAATCCTAGTTTACTAGGAGCCTGTGCCAATTCGCACATCTATCTCCCTCACACACTGTTAAAACTGATGACACTTGTTGGTTCACCCCTGTTTGCAGTGAAGGATGTCATCAGTGCCACATCAGTGTGAGAAGCTGACCCACGTCTGCATGAGGTCTCAGCCTTTAAAGCAGAGACAGAGAGAGATTTTCAGTGTTCAGGCAAATATGTATATTTCATGCTGGCTGATGAAAGTTACATCATACCACTGAAAGCTTAAGAACAGGTACTAAAAACATTATCTGAAGAGCTTTGAGTACTTTCTACTTTTCTACTATTTACAGTCAAATTAGTGTCTCAAAGCATATTACACCAATCTGACAAATCCTGTTATTCTGTCTTTGAACAAAGTGAGACATAAAGATGTGTTAGTTTCAGAAAATACCGTCCAACTTCTATAAAAGCATGAAACGTTCAATATCCAGCAGCTCTAAAGCAGTATAGTATTGAAGGTGTTTATTAGCCTAGAGCCAAATTATTAAAAGACGTCTGATCTACAGTGCTGTCAGGCTTTGGAGAAAGAGAGAGGGCCCAGATGGAGGAAAACTAGACCAGTAAAGCTCATTATGAGTAAAATGTTAACAATCTGTGCTGCACAAAACCTTCATCACCATCACCAACGATTACCAAAACCCCCAAAATATGAAGACTACTGTGACAGCTCCAGGACACGTTTGCCTCAGCTTCGCACATCTTAATGTTAGCACAAAATTCAAACATTAAGACTTTAAACGGTGGAGTCCAGAAAATAGTGGGCAACAGCAAGGTGGTTACAGCCATCTTTTATATACAGTCTGTGATTTCATGCCATATTTTGTTGATGGACATCTGGCTTGGCTGACATTTATATTTCCTTGAGCTACAGAAATGTTCATGTCTATTATTGATTATAAACAGACTTTAAAACGATCAAATAAACAAACAATTAACCTCTAGAAGAAGTGTTCAAAGATATTTAGCCATCATTCAGAGCCTTTCTTTAACAAGCAGCCAGGAGTGCACAGAGGAGATGGTGATGAAGGCTGTAATTACCCAGTGAAATCAGATGAAAGTAATAAAGGATGCAGGCTAGCATGTGCATTGGCTTCTGGTCGACTGCGTCCAGATGCTGCACTGTTGGCGGCGTGTCGGTGTAGGTGAGGCCATGTGGATCTGCAGGACAGATTTTTGTCCTGCAGCTTTCTGGTTGGTGAAAGGTTCGCACAGCAGAAATTATGCTAAACGACCGTTTTCTCCATGAAAAAGGCAACTATCATCATGGCTACAGAGGCCTCAAACGATGGCGAGTGGAGATAAAAATGGATAAACAGAAAAGTTACATAATCTAACTGGATTCAGGCAGCGAGGGGACCTGGATCGTTCACAAAGGTCAGCAGAAGAGCCCCTGAAATGATTAAAGGCAGGAGGGGGCAGCTGATGGATGATGAGGTTTGGAAAGTTGAGCCAAGATGATTAGGTAGAAAAAAATGTCTGCATATCAGTGACTCAGGGAACATCTCCTTGATTCTTTTATCCTCTGGATAAATATTCTTTATCCTGTTATTGAATCAGAGCCTGAAAAAGAAGGTCACTGAGTCACAGCATCCATTTACGCTATGAAAACAAGTTGACTGTATAATCAATCAATCAATCAATCAATTAATCAATCAATCAATCAATTCAACATCTAAGGCCGACATTTTCTGCTTCTCTTTATTTCCTGTATCTCCTGCAGTAAGCAGGAAAGCACAGGAGCCCCACCAACCTGCTTTTCTGTTTACTGTCACCATCATCTGTACCATAACACACACTGAGCATGTGTGAAAAGGGCTTCCTGCTCCTACCCTTCACAATAAAAGCCCTCAGTATGTATACAACATGTAGGTTTGCAGAAGTGAAGAAGGTTTTTGCTGATAAGCAGATGAGTAAAATGAGTTACAGAAGGATGGTGAAGCAGTTTACTGCAGAGCCAAGTTTAACTTTAGTTTTACCAGCTATGAAATACAGGATTCAATATTTTCTTATAGGAATTGTATTTTCCAGATAAAATCATATTTTTTTAAGTTCTTGGAAGCTAATTTCTATTAGCCCAAAAATGATCAAAGAACTTCAGTATCAGATATTGATATTAATTATTCAAAGCTGCTGTGGAGTCAAAAACACACAGCTGGAAATAATCAGAATAATTCAGCTTTACATTCAGTGTAAAATAAGTAAGTAGGTAAAGTTTATTTATTAAGCCCTTTTCATAGACAGGTAGTCACAAAGCGCTGCACACAAAGATTAAAATAAACAGTACGATAAATAGCAAGATGCACAATATACACAATATAAGAGGTTAAATGTAAATTAAAAATGTAAAAAGCGTTGGTCAACCGAAGGCTTGTTTAAACAGTAAAGTTTTTAACTACTTTTTAAAGGATTCCACAGAGTCAAACAAACGCAGTTGTAGAGGTAGACTGTTCCACAGCCTTGGTGCCACAGACTGAAAGGCTCTGTCCCCTTTCATCTTCAGTTGTGTTTGGCGAGCAACCAACAAACTCTTAGTCTGTGAGCGGAGACAACGAGCAGCAGTGTATTTTGTGAGAAGTTTGGATAAATAATCTGGGGCTTGGCCATGTACTGCTCTGTACGTTAAAACAATAATTTTAAAACAAATTCTAAAATCTATTGGGAGCCAATGTAAAGAACATAAAATAGGAGTAATGTGAGCACGCTTGCGAGTTAGTAGTCTGGCTGCTGCGTTTTGTGTAGCTTGGAGGCGGGAAAGCGATGATTTATCCAAGCTGGTAAACAGGGAATTACAATAATCTAAACGCGATGACACAAATGCATGGAGACAGAGATTTTACGTGTGAGTCAAGGCCCAGAGAAGAGTCAAATATTACTCCAAGATTTCGAATATTTGGCTTAGCAGAAGGACAGAAAGGGGCAAGAACCTGACTGATTTTAGAATATAGATCAGAAGGAGCTATGATCATGGTCTCTGTCTTGTTCATGTTTAAAACAAGGTAATTGTTAGAAAGCCAGTCAGAAACCTGAGTTAAGCACTGGACTAGGGTGGACAGCCTATCCAGCTGATGAGGCTTAAAGGACATATATACAGCTGAATGTCATCAGCATAGAAAGGATAAGACAGATCATTAAAAGACTGAATAATGCCAGCTAAAGGAAACATATAAAAAGAAAATAATAATGGACCCAAAACTGAACCCTGTGGAACCCCGCAGGTTAGGGCAGCAATGTTAGAGGAGAACCTGTCAGTCCTAACAGAAAAGGTCCTACCTGATAAATAGGAAGAAAACCAGTCTAAGGCGGTGCCAGATATACCAGCCAGAACTTTCAGCCTGTTAAGTAGGAAAGGTCACTTTATTCACTCGCACTGTTGACAAGAAGAACATTGAAACACTAAATTTAAAGGCTAATTTTATCCAAAGCAAACAGACTTTCACAGTCCTTCATTCCCGCAGAAGGATGATCTCGGACAGCTCTAAGATCACAGTAACACCCCACATACCCCAGCTCCACAGTTTGATTTTGTCTAATTCCTGTGTCTACATGACGACTATCGAGTACAAAGCCGGCTCTGAAGAAATGGTTCCTATGTTTGCTGTGGATGACCCTCACTGCAAATCCATGACTGTGAGTCAAATGTTCTCATCCAACATCAGCAGCCAACATTAGGTATAAACGGTGACAGCGTTGTTTTAAGCAGTAAGTAAAGAAGGGTTTCTCCTCCAGCTGCTTTTCAGGCTGTCTCTCACAGGCAGACAGTTGTTATGATGTGCCAGTGATCATAAGGCCTCATAAATTGGAAGTTATTACAAAGGAAATGGAGAAAGTGATAATGCAGCCATTAATACTCATTTAGATGCTCATTGTGCAATGGTGGAGCTTGAATCTTAAAAAATGTACCTTTTTATTCTGATGCCAGAAGCAGAAAGTTCACTTCTGGATTCTCTCTATAAAATTGCCTCCTGAAAAGCTCGGGCAACTGATTGGTTAGCTGAACTGTCAGAACTGAAGTTTACCTTATATGGTCTCATATTGAATTCATAATATGTGGGGCTTAATATGCTTAAAATGAAATGCTATTTTCACATGTACAGCAACCAACCTGCAGTTCCTGAGTTCCTCAGTCCCCAATCCCATGTTAAAGCTTCACAGCCGAAATAAACATTATTACAGCCTGACACACAAATGGTTTTCTCTCTGTGGATAATTTCTCCTTTCATAACAACAGTTTTAAGATAAAATTGTATTAAAGCTTAAAGTTTGGGTTATTAGGGGCTTGGCCTCTTTGACTGACAGTTAGATGGTGATGCCGGTGGCATGAACTGCTAGCTGTCTTTAACTGGACCTCTGGACCGTGTTTGTGCTTGTTGGAGCCTTTTGGAGCATTTTTAATGACATCATGTGACCAATAACATGGCTGCTGTGAGGTTTCTGTAAGTTCCAGTTTTGGTTCACATTGAAGTTCTACCTTAAAGTCGTGAACTCTGGGTAGTGACTGATAGAATGAAACCAACCTGGGTTACGTCAGATTCACATGTACTTGTCTGTAAGAAAGACTTTACTAAACACGTAGGAGCTTCTTCTTTCTGGAACTCTGCTTCTTCAGCATGTGGATCAAATAAGCAGACAACACGCTTTCACTCCCAAAGCGTAACATTTTATGCTAGGTGACAAATTGTCTGTATATTACACTTTCAGCCACCCAACAGGTCCCTATATTACGAGTTCAGAAAAATGAGGAAACATGAGAACCGTTTGGAATGAATCTACACATGTACTTTTATTTTACTTAAATCACTTTGGAAAACACTATCTAACATGATTAAGGTGGTGGTTAACAGTTATGGTTAAGGTTAGCGATAATGTTAGGGTGAGGGCTGGAATACAGGGCTGGAACATGTGTTATCGCAGGAGCATCATTCTGTTTGCACAATCCAGCACGCAGCATAAGAACACAAACCATCACCTTTCGCGTTCCCATGGAACGCCTCGGGGCGTGACAAATCATCAGTATATTCCGCGTCGGGAGTGAGAATGGGCTGGAGCAGACTGTGAAATTGAACTCGAATGTTCAGTGGTCAGCTACAGAAATGAGGAGCTTTGGATTTAAACTGCTCTCGATATTTGAGGTAACAGACGCAACTACTAATAGAAGGCAAGATATTGCTGACTAAACTAAAGGCTGTGTGGGAAATGTAATAGAGTATTATGTAAGCATCCATCAGCCACAAACTGATGCATGAACAGCCAGTAGTTCTTTCAGTTGAATGTGCTTTAGGACATCCACACGGATCTCGTAGTGTTGCTTCTTTGTGATGGAAGCAGCTGAGGTGGTTCAGACGTTATGAAGAGCCTTTCTGTGCTCTCCCAGCTGGGAGGAGACCCCGGGGTAGACCCAAAACTCTCAGGAGAGATTATATTTAACTCCTCTGGTCTGAGAACACCTCGGGATCCCAAAGGAGAAACTGGAAGGTGTTGCTGGGGAATGCGACATCTGAAATATCCTGTTTAGCCTGCTGCTGCTACCCGACTTCAGACAAGCTGAATATAACTGACCGATTCAGACAATATTCTCCTTCAAACTAAAGAGATGTGGTGGTTTCCTTGTGTGCTGTTTTTGTTTGCTGGACAGGATCAGGCCAAAGGAGGAAGCTGCTTTATAATTAGGGATGCAGATTTTGTGATGTGCAGTCTCTCCTAATTTTGATAAAAACCTCTATAAATATCTAAAGTGGACTTGTTTGGTGCATTAAGATGCCCCCATCGAACCTCCAGCGCTCCCCGGTTTCCCAGGAAAAATGTGCAGGAAGCTCCCAGCTGCTTCAGAGATAATACCCAAAGTGACAGCTGATGGCTTCTCGCCTGCAGACTCCATCTGTGCACTGCCACTTTTACCCAAACTAAAAATAAAAGATAACAAATCCCCACCTTCCACTGAGGGAGGTGGGAGCTTGAGTCCAACTGAACGACAGGAAGGCAGAGCATGAATGAAACAAGTGAAAGTGCTTTCCGTTTAATGTTTGCCTTCATCTTTAAATATTCAATATTAATATTCATCTTTAAATACCGGTCTTAGTACATGAAGACAGTGATGTGTCTTTTCATCATTTGGAAGCTGTAAGTCTGACAAACTGTTGGAGTCATTTTAATTTTAAATCTACCTGGACACAGGCTCAACAGTTAAGTTGTCCAAAAAAGTCATGATTTTAGTTACCGTGTTCAGTCTGCCCCATATCTTCACAAAGACATCCCTCCTCTGCGGTAACTCTCACACTAATCTGCTCTGAAACAGCTCCAACTTGTCCTTCCAGCAGGTCAAAGGCAGCGTTTTGTTTTCCCAGCTTAAGTCTTCTGTTTTTAACACATCAGAGGTTACATGTCACAGGCTTTGTACTCCATAGCCTGAGACCTAACGAAGCCTGCGAGGTGAGGATTAGCGACTTCAGTCACCAGTGGGTTAGTTAGAGTTCGCAGCCCTCCAGGAGATATTGTGAAAGTGATTCATCAAACAGATGTCCAGACTTTAAGGTTAATTAGAAGATGTGTGATTGTTAAAGACGCTGCCACTTTAAAGCTTGCTGGATTTAGAAATACTGGAGAAAAGCCACCAGTTTACGATCACAGTGCTTAAAATACTCGAGTCATACAAGCATACATGGTGAAAGGTTTCAGCTTCGACGTTATGGATGGTCGTCATGTCACTTCTCCTCCATATTTGCAGCTTAGTTTGTAATGCTGTGATAACAGTATGGGTACAGAGACGGCTCTGATACTGAGCTAAGCTCTGAAGGCACCAAGCCACATGTAACCTGTGTGAAAGCTGCAATCATTTTAGTAATGTTTCCAGACTCTTAGCTTTAGCATGATGATGAAGACTTCCATGTTCACTGCAGAATATTATTAGCTGTATTTTTAGCTGAGTATGTTGGGGAAAAAACATGCTGGGATTCAAAAAATATTTAGAGTAATGATGTAATTATCATGTTTGCCTGAATAATCAATCATTTTCTTAGGACACTTGAAATAATTTAGCTGTGTTATGAAACATGATCCTAAACTCGGACTCATTCTTGGACAGATGTTAAATAAAGACACTCCTGTAGGAACAGGTCAGAAGGGGGATTCCTCCCAAAAAGTATGAAATGAAATGAAATAAAATCCACAGCGAGTATCCTGGTGTGTGGTTAGTATGCTGATTGGTTGAAACGTGCGCATGGATAAGAGAGGACTTGAAATGAAAATTCACCACAAATACGAAAAATAATGAAAGATCCAAAAAAAAGCTCAGACAGGCTGATTAATTTCTTTTCACGCCATCATAAAGAAATTCTTTCTCTACTTTCACTTCTGTTTTCTCTGTGGGTGGAGCTAAACAACATAACCAACAACAAACTACTGCCCCCTGTTGACAGTACAGCACAACAACATGTACACATTGGTCTGCAGAGCTCTTTATAGGATCAGCAGGGCCACACTTGCCCTGTCTCAAAAGTATTTGTGTAATTTCTCTTGCTGCCTGAAGGTGGCAACAAAAAGCTCTAATCCTGTTTCTGACACATATCTCTTCCTGTTAAAAGGGAGATTTCCCCCCCACTGTTGTCAAGTGCAGTATAGTATATAATCTAAAGTGTCACTCAGGTGACTATGACTTTGTTGACTATATTAAAGACTATATTCATATTGCATCCGAGCATAAGTCGGATGCAATATGAATATAACCAAAATTCGTGTATATTTAAATAATATAGAGTAGAAGTTTGTATGCTTTGTTTTTAATAGACAAAAATAAAATTTAATTTAAATTTAAGATATAATTGAATTTTTGTAACTTGAAATTTGGCATCAATCGGACTCCATACCGAGGAGCGTGGTGCTGAAAGGACAGCTCCCGGCGACATGACTGTGCCTCACGTGCACACTACTGAGCATGTCATTACATAAAAACTCTTAAAATGTGCTCACATGTTCTCACCTGGTATCGCTGATGCTCGATCTCTCCAGACGGTTTCTGCTCTGTCCTCTTTTCTTGGCTGTTGTTCCCTCAGTTTAAAAAAAAATCCCAAATGTTCTTTATTTAAAAGTTCAAGGCTGAGGTCCCCCCCAAACCCTCTCTGATTTAAACAGAACCTGAGTGAAGGAAAACAGGTGTCTGCATCTCAAAAATATACTTTTGTTTTTCTACAATAAGAGCAGCCTGTGGGGAATATTTACACGTCTGCTGCCAGTATAAACATCACAGTTGGGAAATTATTATTATTATTGTTATTATTATTATTATTATTATTATTATTATTATTATTTGTTGTTGTTGTTGCACTACTGAATGTGGTCTGCGTTCCTGCATTATATACACAGTCTGGTTGGTCCCGGTAATCCTCTCACTGTGTCAAGTAATTATTCCGAGTCGTGCTTGTCCCTGATTATCTGCAGCATCTGATGTCCCACTTCCCTCTAATTCATCCATGAGTTAGATTTGATGCTCTGCAGGTGTCCCTGCTTTATTAAAGGGCCTCTGTGTTGCATCACATGCGCTGCAGCTCGTTCATAACTCCGCACTTTTAACTGTCGTGCTTACCAGATGATGGGGATTAAAGTGTGCTTTTTATAAACCAACCCTCTTAAAACTTTTCAGGATTGCAATGTGTTGATCCTCCAACTGCAATGTGCAAAGACTTAAGAGCCCATTAATGGGGTTTATTCTACACGACTGTATCTGCTTTAAGCCCAGGTGTGCTCGTGCACGGCTACAGGTCCGTCTCCCGCGTGTCCAGACAGAACGCGTAAAGGGATCTCTTGAAGTCCACGCTGCTGTTTGCTTTGATGTTCGTTTTCTCCACCGAAGCGCCCGCCTCGTTGTTCTCCACATCCTGAGACTTCACGGACGCTTTGCTGCCTTTGCGCTTAAGCTCGGGGCTCTCTCTGCCGCTGTTGGGCTCGTCCTTCAGGGAGGACTGATCCTGGTCCGTCTCCCGGTGGTAGAAGTAGTTGAAGTTGGACACGATGACGGGCACCGGCAGCGCGATGGTCAGCACTCCGGCGATGGCGCACAGAGAGCCCACGATCTTCCCCCCGACTGTCACCGGCCTCATGTCACCATAACCCACAGTTGTCATGGTGACTACCGCCCACCAGAAGGCGTCGGGGATGCTGGAGAAGTGGGACTCCGGCTCGTCAGCTTCGGCGAAGAACACAGCGCTGGAGAAGAGGATGACCCCGATGAAGAGGAAGAAGATGAGCAGGCCAAGCTCACGCATGCTGGCCTTCAGAGTCTGGCCCAGGATCTGCAGCCCTTTGGAGTGTCGGGACAGCTTGAAGATGCGGAAGACCCGGACCAAGCGGATGACCCTCAGGATGGCTAGAGACATGGCCTGCTGACCGTTCTGGTGCTCCTGGCCCTGCTGCTCCGCCAGCTCAGTGCCCACGGTGATGAAGTAAGGCATGATGGACATGATGTCGATGATGTTCATGATGGTCTTGGAGAACTCGGACTTGCTGGGGCACGCAAAAAAGCGCACGATGAGCTCGAAGGTGAACCAGATGACGCACGTGGTCTCGATGATGAAGAAGGGGTCGGTGAAGGTGAGCGACGGCCGGGGCGCCGTGCTGTTGTCCAGACGGCTGGTGACCGCCAGCTCCCTCTCATCCCTGAATTCCGGCAGCGTTTCCAAGCAGAAGGTGATGATGGATATGGTGATGACGATCACGGACACGATGGCGATGCCACGGGCCGGGCTGGAACTCTCCGGGTACTCGAAGATGAGCCAGACCTGCTTCTGGAACTCGTTCTGCGGCAGCGGCTTCTCCTCCTCTTTAATGAAGCCCTCATCCTCGCGGAACCGGTCCATGGCCTCCTCCCCCAGCTGGTAGAACCGGATCTCGTCCGCAAACACGTCTATGGACACGTTGACGGGTCTCCGGATCTTTCCTCCGGACTGATAAAAATACAGTATCCCGTCGAAGCTCGGCCGGTTCCGGTCGAAGAAGTACTCGTTCCGGAGCGGGTCGAAGTACTTGATCCTCTTAGCGGGGTCTCCCAATAAAGTGTCAGGGAACTGGTTGAGGGTACCCAGCTGGGTCTCGTACCTCAGACCCGCGATGTTGATGAGCACCCTCTCGTTGCTCTCCGTATCCATGTCCATGTCCAGCATGTCCTCGTCGAACAGGTGGGGACTGTGGTCCGCGCGTAAAAGCGCATCCATGGCGTTCTCGCTGCAGCTCAGAGTGTTGTTCATGTCATTGATCTTCCAGGGGCTGTGCGGCGGCTGCGGGCCGCCCCGGGTGTTCAGCTCCTTGCTGTAGTCCTCTCCCCGCCCGCCTTGAACGAAGCCCGGCTGAGGGACATCCAGCGCGTTCCGGCAGCTCTCCTCGGCAATGTTGCCTCCACCTCCTCCTCCTCCACCGCTCCCTTTTGCGCCGCCGTTCTCAAAGCTCACCAAGGCTATCTCCATCCCGCAGCCATCCACAGTTACAGCGCGCAGAGCAGGAGAGACTTGTTGATCCTGAGCGCGAACATCCTCCAGGAAACTCACAGAGAGGAGCAGCGGGGGAGACGCAGCTCCTGCAGCTCCTACTCAAGGGACCGCATCTGTGGAGGGTCTTCTGTTCTTCAGGCTCCGAGCCGCCGCACGTCTGCGCCAAACGGACGGGAAAAGCGCACAAAAGGAGAAGAAGACCCGGATGATACACAGAGAGAGAGAGAGAGAGAGAGAGAGAGAGAGAGAGAGAGAGAGAGAGAGGCAGCAGTGATCACTCCTGACGTCAAAAGTGTTGCTCGACCTGCTGCGCTCTCCTCTCTCTCTCTCGAGAGAGAGAGAGAGAGTGGGGACAAAGCGCGCGCACTGACCATCTCATTTTTTAATATTCACTTTCATTTATTTGGATTTCTGCGCAGGGGACAGTCCGCGCGCACGTGCAAACAGCGACGGTTTAAAAATGTCACTGAAAACCTCAAAGATCAAAGTCTGATCCAACACAACATGACGGTTTGTGGCAAAAAGCCCACATGTCTCACCTGCGCGCTCCCACCCGGTACACACCTGTGAGCTTGTCAGGCAGTGTGAATGAAGAGGTCAAAGGTTGCGAGCGCCACAGCTGCCCAAGGACAGAACAGAGTCAGTATTTCAGTGTTGGAGAAGAAGATACATGAAAACTTTTTATTTCCATGAAGTTTGTTTTGTCTTGATTTATAAACCTTTGCTCCTGTTTCCTGTCACTCTGACCTCTCCCTGTCAGCCATCTGTGATCTCCTTGCATTGGTTCCTAATACAGAGACAGCCCAACTTGCTTGCACACTCAGCCTGAAGCCGCACCTGTTTGCGGAGGACAGCGACCATGAAATTCCATCTGAAACCACACGCTGCTGTTCCTCTGCCGGCCACCAGGGGCACCAGTTGTGAGCCAGTCCTCACAAAGTCCTGTTAACATAAACATACTGACAGGCTCATGCAGAAGCTGTTTTGGTGTCTGTATATAACCCTTAACAAGAGTGAGGATTGGCATTGACTAACACTACCTCAGATGACCTCGCTGGTTTTTGTGGACACAAATCCATGCTTCAGTTTATTCTGAAAAACAGAATAAACTGAGATGCTGTGAGGTCATGTGGTGATTTCTTTCTGTCATTTTGTTTTTATTTTCACTCCTTACACAACATCAGACCTTCCTTTGTGTGTTTTGCTGCCACAGCAGCACACGTGTGCAAGCTTTCAGGTCTCCTTATTGCGCACACATCCATCTCCTTACAGTGTGAGCATAAAGGCTTGCTTTCCACATGGTGGCATCCATGGACTCGCGGCTTTCATGCGTGCCTCTTTGTTTCCTTTATGCTCGTGTCCTCTGCTGCTCTGCTGCTGCTGGCTCGGCCCTGGGGCCACACTCTGCCTCATCCTGCTGGCTCTGAAGGAGATGGATACATCTTTTCTTTAAAACACAAACTCGTGTTTGTCTGCACATATAGAAACATCCCCATCAGTCCACCACTGCTGGTCAGCTGTTACTTTATGGTTGAAGTGAGTTCTTGTACTATCATGTTTGGATCTCATGCAGCCATGTGAGTCTTTATGTCAACATTGTAATTATTAACCAGCAACAAGCTGGAGCATCATTTTCTGTTTTTGCTGTAATCATGAAAGATCCTTGTTTCTGTGTTCTGTGGAGTTTATTCTGCGTTTAATCATCTTTTTAATCATTATTTTTGTTGGTTTTATGAGAAATTCATGATAAGTTTGAATGTTTTTTTTTCTTGTGCTTTTCAGTATCTTGCTGTTGATGTCTAGAGAACTTCAGTCACTGCTCAGCAATATCCAAATAAAATACAAAACTGCCCCTCAAACTTCATGGATGGTATTCTGGTCTTCTGAATAGAAGAGAAGATGTTAACTTAACCTTACCGGTTAGGTTTCATTCTCTCAGTCACTACCCAGTGTTCATGACTTTAGGTTCACTCAGCAAAACCAGAGCTCAGATTTCCTAGATGTTGTGTTAGTACAAAAACCTGAAGGCAGCCATATTATTGGTCAGATTATTCATTACAAACACCCCAAAAGGAAACTCAGCTTCATGTTTCAGACACAGGTGTTGATTTCTGGCTCTTATAGTATAAAAAAGCTACACGCAGCACAACATTTAAGCAGTATTTCCAATCAAGGCAGCAAATTCAATTTTATTTATACAGCGCCAAATCAAAACAGTCGCCTCCAGGTGCTTTATATTGTAAGGTACACCATACAATAATACACACAGAAAAAACCCAGCAATCATATGACCCCCTGTGAGCAAGCATTTTGGTGACAGTGGGAAGGAAAAAAATTCTCTTTTAACAAGAAGAAACCTCCAGCAGAGCCAGGCCAGTTATTGTGCAGGGTCGCTTAAGCCAACCAAAAAAACAGAAAACTGTGTCTGACATTATCCTACTGCTTTTGTTTGAATATAATTGGCATGTCTCTTTTTATGAGCGACAGTATGCAGACGTGATTAGACTGAGGATTCTTGATTGTACTGTCAGGGTGCGATCAAGGTTCCGGTGCTATTTATGGTTGAATGGTTGAAAAACAAAACAGTGCAAATGTTTCATAAGAAATAAGATCTCTGGTTCTATGTTAGGTGAACATTTTAGACATAAAGGAAAAGCAAACGTAACAGAGCTTCATATTCAGGCAGTAACTCAGATTCGGGGAACAATCTGATCTGGTAATATTTTGGCAGCATTTGCAGTGCCTCTGTCAGTGCGATCCAGGGTGGCTGTGGCTACAATGTAGCTTGGCATCACCAGTGTGTGAATGTGTGTGTGAATGGGTGGATGACTGAATGTGTAAAGCACTTTGGGGTCCTTAGGGACTAGTAAAGCGCTATACAAATATAGGCCATTTACCATTTTACCATTAATAACAAAAAAAAAGAAATAAGAAGAATACAAACTGCAGTCACCTAAGTTAAATTCCTGGTTTTAAGAAGCATCGCCACTGAGACCCCTCCTGCTACCTCACCTCTAATGTAAGATCTTTAACCGAGTACTGTTCAGAGTGCACCGACTGAACATCCAAAATCCTACAAAGGACACGTAGATGCACGCCGGTGGACACAGAGAGCCGGAGCGCTTGTTTCTAAAAGCAGAGGAGGGCGACCTATTTAAAAGGTTAGTTTCTCAGCCCTGTGGGTGGATTAGCAAAACAAAGCATGAGCACTATATTTATCCGTTTCCTTATCTAATGCCGCAGCCTCATCATGATAAGAACTTTGTGCATCTCCCCGCCCCTGGATTAATGCACTGTTCTCAGACTCCTGCAGCCATGAATAATATCCCACCATCACCCATCCCACTGTGTGACTGGCCACTGGCAACACAGCGATTTCACGCACTGGATACAGCCATTAGGAGGTTTTTACAATAAACTTTATCATGTTTGTCATGCGGGCGCTCCAAAAACATGAAATTGTAGCTGGATGCTGTGAGGTATAAAATCGGGGGGGGGGGGGGGGGGGGGGGGAGCAGAAACAAACAGGGACATGAGAAAAGAGCAAATGATTAGCACAGAGATGAGAGATTATTTTGCTGCATCCTAATGTGATGTTCACATGTGTCTGATCTGCAGGTTTCAGAGGCCCAGAGGGAAGGAGGGCTTTAACTGTGTTCTATTATTATGAGAAATCTTCTCCTAAGACCTGTGGTCATGGCAGCAGGTGCAGTCACAAGTGCTACATAAAGAATATACAAACACTGGAGTGGTTGTGTTTAAATCTGAAAGCTCTTGGTCCAACCTTATATCCTGACACCATGAACATAACAAATTCTGCACCTGTCCTCATCGAACAGGTGGGGACTGTGGTCCACGCATAAAGGCGCATCCATGGCGTTCTCGCTGCAGCTCCAAGTGTTGTTCATGTCATTGATCTTCCAGGGGCTGTGCGGTGGCTTCTGGTTTTAATGTTATGCCTCCACATGCTGACCTTTAAGCATAATTATATATACATGTGAAAATGTTAAGGCCAGGCTGCAGGTGTGTAACAACACATCAAAAGAAAAAACACGTATAAATAACTACATCACGTAAACAACTCAGTTTGTTCTGCTGCCCTACCCTGAGCCCGAGGTCACTAAAATAAAAATAAAAAATCCAGCCAGTTTTCCGTCTTGTGTTTTACTCAGGTGTGTATGAGCCAATATGAATGTCTCTGTGAAAAACCAAGTTGGCACAGGCTGGACTTACCTGGGTCCGCTCACTTTGGCAAAACACTCGCAAAACACAAAGATGTTCTGAAGGAAGTGTGCAGGAATCATCCTGTGAGGGACATGAAGGCACAAACCTTTCTGGCATCAGCTGCTGACAGATTTCAGGTGCTGAATAAAAACCCCCATCACACAAACAGCTCCTGCATGTGAGTGTGGTCAGTGACTGCTCCTTCGGGGCAAAGGAAGGAGAGCAGATTCATGTAGTTATATAAACTTTTAATTTTGTAGTATTAGCTTAAATAAAAAACAAAAACAAAAAAACAACTGAACTGATTATGTATTTTACAGCAGATTTTTTTCATCCTCAGCTCCAGTTCATGCGTAAAAAACAAAATGGCTGCTTTTAAGGCCTGAGGTGTGCAAACTCTGAACTCCGAGATGGAAGCATCCTGCTGTGTTACTGACGGAGGTTCAGTCACAGAATGTCCCAAACCTCAGCCATCCTGATGAACATGTGTAGGAGTTGGAGCTGAGTCCCACTCTGCGGTACTCCAGGTCCTGTTACTAGCTACACAGGGAAACGGTAACCATAACAACAGGTAACCACTAACAACCAGCAACCATAACGACGGCAGCTCACAAATTAGCTCTCTAATTACAGAGACACAGTTCAGAGCTTCTGCAGCTGATAACAACAACATAGCTTCTTAAAAAAACTGCAGACACGCATCAGGTCTGCAGGTCAGCCACACAACAAAGAAGTTCTCATTTAAACACAGCAGAGGCACAGAGACAAGCAAATCTACTTTTAAATACCAGAGAAGCACCGGTTTTTCATCTGTTTAAAGATCAGTAAGTGTTACAAGGATCCAGAGGCTGTGAGCAACTTGTTGTGTGTATACTTTGGTTCCATCTTCTTTTGGACACTTCCTCTGCTCCAGTCATTGGAGAAGAAGGGGCAGACACCTCCAATGGCTCCTCTGGGGGACACTGAGGCCTTCCTCAGACCTAAAGGACTGGTTGTTATTTAGTACTCCTTTTCTGCTCTGCTTCAGCAGCCAGAGTGGTTTCTATCTTACATTCACCCCAATGAACCCATCAGGAACAATTTGGGGTTCTATGTCCAGCCCAGTGGATCGAACAGCCTGCTCTAGCTCCTATCCCAGATCAAATCACCATGTCCTGTGTCTGCTCCAGCGTCTCCTCCCAGTGCCTGAAACACCTCACCTAGGACTTTGGTTTCTCTCTGTTTCAAGTTCCTGCCTCCTCCCATCAGCACACAGTATTCTTATTCTGGCATCTGTGGTTAGGTCCACACCTGGAAGACTGACCAGCCTTAGCTAAAATAATGCTACAGCAGAGAGACAACAAAAAACCCAACAAACTTGCAAACAATTAAATTTTGTCCAGTTATTTAATAAGAGGACTGAGAGATAACAAACCCATCACAATAAAGGAGATAACAACAGTACTGAAGAAATGAGAAAAGCTCAGTGGTGGGCAGGTGACCATAAGCCACATGATTGGAGTGTGGCAGCTGGAGTTTGAGTCTGACCAGCACTCACTTTCCTGCCTGTCTTCACTGTTCTGTTATCAAATAAAGGCAACAAAAGAAACAATCAACTCGAGCATTATGAAACAAAAAGGACACAAAGGATGAAAACACCCCAAATAAATGCCAGAGCACAGCTGGATGATTCACCCTCCAGCCTATGAACAGCAGATAACACCTGCTTATATCTACAGCTGCAGCTCTCTGATGCTGACTCTGTTATCACGTTATCATGTGTTCATATGATTATTGTTCTTTGGTTTGTTGCAGGTCAGGGTAGATCGGCCGTCTGATTGGTGCCAGTCATCAAAGTACTTTCTGTCCCCCTGACAAAGAAATGAAGGTCACAGAGAGGACACAAAAGCATGCAGAGCATCAACAAAACAAACCAGAGAACAACATTAAATGGAGGAACACCTGAGGACGATGAAGAGCACAAACAGAGAAAATGATGAAGGAAAAACACAAAACTACTCCCCTTCTTATTTCTCAGATTGTGCATGTTCAGTTCCTCTCCTCGACTCCTCCATTGGGCTGAAGGAAGAATGAGAAAGATGTGGGAACAATCAGCGAATCAGAGGCAACAGGCAAGAAAGACAGGAAGTGGAAACCAGGAGACAGACAACACGAGAAACAGCTCAAAGTTCTGCGTTCTTCCAGAAACATTTATCTGCGTGGGTTCTTCCAGACACAGAACCGTGTGTGTGTGTGTGTGTGTGTGTGTGTGTGTGTGTGTGTGTGTGTGTGTGTATCGGTACAGTAGCAGAGAAATGTCAGATTCAGTACCCATGTGGAGACGAGCAGCACACTGCTGGGATGACAGTAGGCCTGAGTCAGACTCTGCAACACCTGAGGGAGCGTCACCAACCTCACATCACCACATCTGTGTGTGTGTGTGTGTGTGTGCACGTGTGTGTAGGTTTCACACGGAGTGCTTGCATGTGTGTGTGTTAAATATATGTGTGTGTGTTTATAGGCTCAGGGCTGCATGCAGAGAGTGGCGTGGAGGGGGGAGCACTGTGATGAGTTTAAGAAGTCTTGACAGCAGATGCCTGCATAATAACGCAGAGAGAGGACATGTGCAAGCAGGAAAATCAAGGACACCACGTCATGCGTGCCACTCATTTAAAGTAACAGTTTCTGTGGCGGCTTAGAGCGTGCACGCAGATTATGTGCAGAAAAGGCTGCAGATGCTGCTAAATGGATTTGGAAATCAGTGCTGAGAAATATAGCCGAGCAGGGATTTAAAGAGCTGTGTGTGTGTGTGTGTGTGTGTGTGTGTGTGTGTGTGTGTGTGTGTGTGTGCTTGGTGGAGGTCGAGGCAGCGTTTGTTAGTATGATTGGTTTGGTGAGATTTGTCAGCAAGCCTGTGAGCAGATGCTGATGTGTAGGAGGAGGCCAAGTTCAGCTTCAGCCCAAACAGGCAGAGCGTTTCAGGCTGACGATGTAGCTCATTAAAACAGAGCTGGAATCCTGGAATCTGGAGTCCAGGTCCTTCAGGATGCTCTGCACTGTGGTCTGAAATTCAGTCTGAGATCATTCTTGCAGAAAAACTGACCATCAGCGTCAACATGGCAGCAATTTAAAATGGATTCCTATCTATCTGCCTCCTCCTCCTGTGTGTGTCTGTGTGTGTGTGCACGCTTGTACTTCTGTCTCTGTGAGGACCAGTTTGCGTGCTAAGGCATGAGAGTGCACATCACAGCGCTGAGCTGGAGTGGACAGAGGATGCTGCAGCAGAGCGAGGAGGAGCGTGTTGTTTTGCATTTGTGATGCAAGCTGATGCTGAGGCGTGATGTGATGTTCTCTCAGCACACCGGCTTGCACAGAAAGGGCTGCTGGATATTTACCTGGCGAGGCTGCAGGCGCACTGATGATGATGATGATGATGATGATGATGATGATGATGAAGATGAAGTTGAAGATCAGCCCTTACCTCTGCTTCACTTCTTTTCTCCATTTGAGCAGAAATGTCTTGCTGGGCTGAAAAACTTTGTTTGATCTGCTGGTTCGCTTTCAGAAAACTCAAAGCTTTAAAATCCACAATCAGCTAAGCTTAAAACAAATATTAGCTTCATAAACATAATTAGAGGACACTTTCATGCTCAATGCTTTAAAACCAAGAGCTCCTGTAATACTAATTTTTAACATTTAAAAGCTAATGAGCGTTCCCGCTGCTCACAGGTCAGTGGTTCACATCAGGGTTTCATTTCTTCTTTTGCACCTGGTTCTGGATTCATACCTGGAACCCGGAGGAATCGTTTTTTCCTGCAGGAATCATTCCACTCAAAGCTCATAAAGTGCTAAAACTTTAATCATGGAGAAGTAAATAATGTTGGAGCTAAAGTACTGAACATTTGTCTAGGAATTCAGCACAGTTTAGGAAAAATCATCAAAACCAAGACAGAAATAATCAGTGATAGTTTAAGATTAATTACAGAAAATATAGTGCTGTCAGCACTAATGACTTTTGTCAGCACTAATATATATCTATATATCTATATCTATATCTATATATAGATATAGATATATATAGATATAGATATATAGAAAAAGGTGACTGCGACTGGAGGAGCTGTGGGCCAATCATCAGTCTCCACTGGTCACGTATTGCACCTCCAGCTTTAACATGCACCCTGGGTAAACCCCATCATACACACACAAACACACACACACACAGGGTGAGGGCCTCCCCTCCTCCATCCCACCCACCTCAATGTGTCTGCATGTGTTCAAAAACCCTCGGGGATGCAGATCACAAAAAAAAAAAAATCTGTGCTTGTTCACAGCAGCCTACACAGGATATTAACCACACACACACACACACACACACACACACACACACACACACACACACACACACACACACACACACACACACACACACAGAGTCAAATCTACAATAATTCAACAGAGGCTGCAGGGGGAAAGAGAGGGGATTACAGCCTCAGAGAAATAATAACAACAACCTCTGCTGCTCTCCACAGACATCAGAGTCATAAAGGAAGTGCAGGGAGGAGAGAAGAGAGGAGGGAGGAGAAGAGGGAGGAGGGATAAGGGAGGAGAGGAGGGAGGAGAAGGGTAGGACGCCACCTGAGATGGATCGGTGTGATGGAAGGGACAGAAAACTGATTGTGTCGAGGGTTTTTTAATTGACAGCTGTCCATAAGCCCCCCCACCCCCATTACCACCACCCCTCCTGTTCTGAGTGAATATCACTCATCTTCTCTCTCAAGCAAGGGTATTAAGAGTGAAAAGCATTTTTAAAAAAGGATTTAAGTGTTCTGCTCTGTCTCTCTCTCTCTCTCTCTCTCTCTCTCTCTCTCTCTCTCATTCTCACACACACGCACGCACTCGCACACACACACACAAGCAAACACACACACACAGACATACACCAACGTGGAGGGGCTATTGGATGTAAAGTCCTGAGGAGGAGGCAGAAGCTCGTTAAATAACAGCTGATTATCATTCTGTTGGTTTGTCCTTTGTGTCATGATGCTGTTGAGCTCTGATGAGATTTGACCCTGTGCGACTTGTGCCAGCAACAGCAGGCCTGCAGGAACCTGCTTACACTGTGGTTAGAGCCACGAAAGCTGAGCTAGCATCACCTCACAGGCTGTATTTCAAAGATGAACACCGCCCCTCTCTGTGCTTTAAAACCAGCCACAGTGTGTGGGCATGCTCACAGGACTGCAGCTTGTGATATGGCATTTAAACCTTTATCAGACCAACCAGAACAAATCCGGGGTACCCACACATATTTGTGCTCCTCTACGTCACAGACATCAGATAGCTGCAGTTTGTAAAATTTATGATAGATTCAACGTACTGACACTCAAAGTTGGTAAAAAACCCCAAAAAGAACCGTTCTGAACAAAATGTACATTTAGTCTTCAGTTTGGGATTCTTGGTGCTTAAATGTGTTCTCCTGGACTGATGAAGGTATGAAGCATCAAAAATGCTACAAAAAAAAGAAACAAATTTGAACCATTGGACTTTAAAGAAGAGGTGAAGCTGTCAGTTAAAATAGGCCACGACCTTAAAAATGCAAACTTTAAATGCTATACAGAGACCAAACAGTTTGTGTATCAGGCTGTAAACATGTTCATTTCTGCTGTAAAGGTTTCTGCTGTAGACGGGAGTCTAAGGGGACTGACTCACTGCTGCCTCTCCTGGACATCAGCAGGACTGCAAGTTTTGAATAATAACTTTCAAATAGAGTTTCTCTGTTACCTTGATTTGCAAATTACCATATTTCTAGATTACCATTTTTGTTAGCAGCCATGGTCAGTGGTATTAACATGCCCTAACACTTAAAAATGAAAAAGAGCTAACGGAGGCTTCAAAGAGCTGCACAACTGGTGGTATTTTTGCTGTAAGCTTCTTCTCTGCTAAATATTTTACTGGCCAGCCGGAGTGGGCACGCTCCATTTTGTGTAACTATTTTTTAAGCCTGGTAGAACTGCAACCACATAAGCTAGCGCAATAAAAAAAAAAAATGCATATAAAACCAGAGGAATTGTACTTACATCTTATGCCATCAGCTTGTCATAGGTCATGGTTTCCTTCCACATATGGCTTTGCAAAAATTGCATAAAAAGCATTTGCAGCAACAAAAACATAATATTCGAGAAACATGCCTTGCCGATCCGATCAGCTGTTCATAACACTTCCTACGTTGGAATAGACATCAGCGCGATCTATCTGACGTTCGCCATTACCTCCCCAAAACCGGAAGTGACTTCATTTTCACAGAAAATTTAGTTTTTTTCCTATAAGGCATTTACAAATATATTCTGGCGTTTTTAAAGTTCATGTTTGAGTTTATGGCTTTCTGTATAGTTTCTGGGATGTTTAGAACTCAAATTACACTGTTAGAAATAGCTTGTGTTGATGCAAATGCTTTTTTCCCCCAAATTTGCATCTTAATATTTGTTTTCGTTTTTCCTACAGTGTATAGAAATTGGTGTATCATTACACATCCAGTCATCCACCCATTCACACACTGGTGATGGCAGCTACATTGTAGCCACAGCCACCCTGGGGCGCACTGACAGAGGCGAGGCTGCCGGACACTGGCGCAACCGGGCCCTCTGACCACCACCAGTAGGCAACGGGTGAAGTGTCTTGCCCAAGGACACAACGACCGAGACTGTCCAAGCTGGGGCTCGAACCGGCAACCTTCCGATTACAAGGCAAACTCCCAACTCTTGAGCCACGATCGCCCCGATATAAAACTATGAAGACACTCAAAATAAATTTCCCGTGGTTGGAAACTATTTTGGGTAACTTTTTTGCATTTACCGTTTTGAGGGATATACTGCTGAAATTTCTCTAACTTGAAAAACAAAAAACATTTAAAAAATTTTCTAGTTTATTGCATTTTTTGCAATTTATGTAGTTACTATGGAATTAATGCATACATTTTATTAAAATTTGGGATATAACGGCTGTAATGTATAGCAACTTGAAATACTCCCTAAAATGGTACCACAGCTTTTAAAAATAGAAAGATAAGCTCTGGCAGACTTGGTTCTATGGTAGGTCTTAAAGGGTTAAATCAAGTGGAACAGAAAGTCATTGTTAGAGGAGTTTTACATTCATACCTGTACCTGACACGCTGAACATGAATATCTGCAACTACAAGAAACGCACAACAAAAATTAAAGCTTTGAACATTACACTGCAGCGTCTGTTTAAACTGAACCAGATGACTTCAAACCCCGCAGAGAGCTGTAGCACACACACACACACCCCTGGAGAGGAATGAGGAAAGGAAGGACAAATTTTTTCAGCATGAGGGAACATCGTCCGGCACATTGAATTCCCAACAAGAGCACACACAGCCATGTTTCCAGCCCTTCAGAGGACATTATGTTAATACATGCAGAAATGCAGCTACAGCAAGCGCTTATCTCAACCTAACAGTTTTAATAACTTTATTCATGAGGCAATTAAGGGAACAGCAAAGGCTAAAAACCAAAAATCACTCTGCTCATATACTACTCAAAAAATTAAAGGAACATTTAACCAGAGTGTTCCATCGAGTCAGTGAAACGTCTAGGATGTTGATCTGGTCAGTTAAGTAGCAGAGGGGTTTAAATCAGTTTCAGGTGCTTTGGTCATAATGAAATTAACAACAGGTGCACAAGAGGGGCAACAATGAGACAACCCCAAAAACAGGGATGGTTTTACAGGCGGAGCACCCTGACAGTTTTCTCTCCTCGTCTTTTCTCACTAGTTTTGTATTTGACTAGGGTCAGGTCACTGCTGGTGGCATGAAGGTTGCCATTGTCAGAAGGTTTGCTTTGTCTCCCAGCAGAGTTTCAAGACAATTGAGGACATTCCAGGAGACAGGCATTTACTCTAGGAGAGCTGGACAGATCATAGAAGGCCTTAACCCATCAGCAAAATCAGTATGTTCTCCTTTATGGAAGGAGCAATGGGATAAGTGCTGCCAGAGCTACAAACTGGCCTCCAGCAGCTCACTGGCATGCATGTCTCTAAGGCTTCGTTCACACTGCAGGTCTTAATGCTCAATTCCGATTTTTTGATCAAATCCGATTTTTTTTGTCTGCTTGTTCACACTACAAATAAAATGTGACAGCAAACGCGTTCTAGTGTGAACGCTCAAAGCGGCCCACATGCGCAAAAGAAGACGTCACACACAACGCGCGCTGTTTAGACCCAGACCAAACAGTATCGTTTGACTGATGGCCGTTAATATAAAGACTTGTTTCGGACTTTACGTTTCCCAATTTTGCTTTAACTTTTTGTTATTTACATATGGCCTAATAATTATCATTACTGCTGTTTTAGAGGAGCAGTGCTTCAAAGGATAGTTGCAGATTTCTGTCAGAATCTGCGGATTATACAGTACAAATAAAATGTTCACGTTTCTCTAACGCTGCCTTCCCAACAGTTTCACTAACATCTACACTGGATGGCCAGGAAGCGTTCGCAATGTCTTTGCTTGATGCATAAAGTTAAAAGATTAAAACTAATAAAACAAGTTTTAAAAAGGGACTTTTCCATTTGATTACATTTTGTATGATGGATTATGCAGAAAAAGTAGAATTGGGCTGAAAGAGCTATCGCTTTATCACCTATTCAGGTTGTAAATCGTGTTTTTAAAAAGTAACTAAGTAACTAAGTAATTAATTACTTTTAAAAATAAGTAATCAGTAAAGTAACGGGATTACTTTTTTGGGGAAGTAATCAGTAATTAGTTACTGATTACTTTTTTCAAGTAACTTGACCAACACTGCTTCTCACAGATGAGAGTAGGTTCACCCTGAGCACATGTGACAGATGTGAATGGTTCTGGAGAAGCCGTGGAGGATGTCTGCCTTTTACGTAGTTCAGCATGACCCATTTGGTGGCGGGTAAGTGTCTAGGGAGGTAAATCCTAAATAGTTAACTGAACACGTATCTGTGGAGGGACCTCAGAACTCTACATGCTAGGCAACGTCCCCCTGATTGCCATCAGCCATCTGGATTCTTGGAGTCACTGTCAGACACTATGCTGGTGCAGGGGGTCCTGGGTTCCTCTTGGTGCACAACAATGCCTGACCTCATGTGGAGAGTATGCACACACTTCCTTCAGGATGAAGGAACTGACACCATTGACTGGTTCGCTTTACCTAAATCTAATGGATTACATTACATGCCATCAAGTTTGGCAAAGGTCTGGTAACAAGCCATCCATTTGATTTGGGTGTGTCAGAACAAAGATGCATCTAAAATCTCCAGGACAGTAGCTCTTGAGAACTGGAGTTGGACACCCCTGTCCTAAAACATCTCCAGTGGGGAAGCATCTCTGCTATGAAGTCAATGTTTCCCACTTAGTCAGCAATGTTCTGCTGGGCACTTGAGGCACAGTCATATTTCTAACAGGTGAACATGATGATTGAGCTGAACGAGTCTCTGATGACTCAGATCACATAAAATGATGCATGAAGAGAAGAATCGGACTGATTTCTTTCTTTTATTTACATTTACATTTCTTTCTTTTACATTACCCAAGGTGCTTTGCAACATATTCACCTTAACTTATATTAATAAACACAGAACATAAACCTCGCCTCTGTCAGTGTGCCCCAGGGCAGCTGTGGCTACAATGTAGCTTGCCATCACCAGTGTATGAATGGGTGAATGACTGAATGTAGTGTAAAGCGCTTTGGGGTCCTTAGGGACTAAGTAAAGTGCTATACAAATACAGGCCATTTACCATAAAGCCAACATGAACAAACAGCACAACTCAAATGAAAAGCAAAGCTGAATATGTGCAGGAAGTTACAGCCATGAAGCCGAGAGGAGATAAATAGTTGTTTACAAATGAGACCAGCTTTTATTTTGTGACATTCTTGGCTGGTAAAAGCTGCTCTTCTATTGTTAAAAGTCACAGATGAACCCAGAAAGGCACCAGTTTAAATGTAATGCTTGTCTTTGCGACACCATGGTTATAAAAGTGTGTTAAATGATTCCATATTTGTAATGAAAGTGTGCGCTCTGAGGGCAGACTGCCCGTCACCCTGGACAGCAGAGCCCCTCGTTTTCATCCATGTGTTTGTGCTCGTTGTGGGAGGGGACTGAATTTGTCTGAGAAGTGCCCAGCAGGAAGAGGCTGTCCTATTTTATCGCTCATTAAACAGGTCACACATCAGGGACTTGACTCAGAGGAAAAATAATAAAAAAGACGATGACAGAAATAAAAACTGAGATTTACTGTACAAACACTGAATGTGTCCGGGAGGCGTTCCCGGCCTGCTTCTCTCATTTGATTTTTTTGATCGTCAGTTTGTGAACTCATCCCGAGGGGGGATTCTCTCTGACATGTTGTCATAATCACTGTTTTTTATGTAGCATCTCCTCTGCCTTCATTTTCCACCCTCAGTTTTTGACATCTCCTTCTCTCTTCCCTCTCACCAGTTCACAGGTTACCATAGCGACACACAGTAGTATTTGCCTGTTGCCAAGGCTCGTCTCCACGCCAGCACAGCATCCCTCCCACAGCGGTGTGATGGATCGTGTATCAGATATGGGGATGTGTATTCCATAATGCTGCTTTTATTAGATGAGAGAAAAAACAGTAACCTGCAGTGCTGCAGTTCAGCCACAAGGTGATGCTGGAAGACTTTTGGAGGACATCAGGGCTGTGGCAGAAAGGAAGAAGATCAGGGTGACCAGAGTCAGCAGCGAGGAGAGGAAGATTAGTTTTAACGGGCTGGTTCACTCTGGCAGAAAGTCACAGTGGAGTTTATGTGAATATTTAACCTTTCAAATGTGCCAAATGTGGCTTTATTCAAAATCATATCTCTCCTGTTTTTATTAAACATCGTCAACAGTAATGCTTAAAGGTACAGTCAGTTGTGTTTTGAGGTTATTTAATTAGAAAAAAAGAATATTGTACTCACAAATACGCACTCATTAGTGAGTAATTATGTTTTTATGTATTAAAAATATATAGAATGAGACAGCATGACTGCCTTACAGCACTAAGAGAAAGGTTCATGCTTTGAAGCACAGGTGTCGGACTCCAGGCCTCGAGGGCCGGTGTCCTGCAGGTTTTAGATGTGTCCTTGTCCCAGCTGATTTAAATGGCTAAACTATCTCCTCAACATGTCTTGGGGTTCTCCAGAAGCCTGTTAATGAACTAATCATTTGATTCAGGTGTGTTGACCCAGGGTGAGATCTAAAACCTGCAGGACATCAGCCCTCGAGGCCTGGAGTTCGACACCCTTGCTGAAGGAACAGAGGATGCGGAACAGGATGACATCTTGATGCCTGGAATTTTAAAAAAGAAAAGTTTGTCTTTTTTTTTTTTTTTTTTTACATGTTTTCATGATGTCAAATAAAAATAAAAACAATAATGTTTTGATCTTCGGCACAGGTTTCTCAAGTTCATGAGGGGTAACCAATCTGGAGAAAGGCGGCTTAAAAAGATTCATGGTGGTCTTAAAGAGGAAACAGCTAAAACACCCTTGTGGTGCTCCCATATAGTCTATGGATGCAGCTCATAACCTTGCAAGGAAGCATTAGCTGATAACTTAGAGTTCTTATCCAAATATGGTCACTCCTGTCTCCAAAAAAAAAAAAAAAAAAAAAAAAAAAAAAAAATATATATATATATATATATATATATATATATATATATATATATATATATATACATATATAAACTGTGGTTTAGGAAAATGTTATTTTCCTATGTTAGCGTGCTTAGATGAGTTCTAAGGGCGGCTGGGGCAGATGGGATTAAATGTTTTGCAGGTATTTTGTCATAAAATGAGTTAAAACATTTTCACTGACTTTTCACTGGGGTTCATTCCACTGCAGATCATGAATGTCTGAACCAAAATTCAACATTGTGTGTGCAGGGTTACTGGTCCATCCCTGTTATCTGTTTGGCTCAGATCCAAGTTTTCATCTGAACATGATGACCTTCCTCAGCCAAAGACTCTCCGTCCACTCTCAATCTCAGTGACTGCCATTAAACTGACACCAGTCCACTCAGCTCTTCTGTCCTCTGAAGATGAGTCTTTAAATTGTCCTTTTG
This sequence comes from Copadichromis virginalis, assembly GCF_057382275.1. Classification (NCBI taxonomy): domain Eukaryota; kingdom Metazoa; phylum Chordata; class Actinopteri; order Cichliformes; family Cichlidae; genus Copadichromis; species Copadichromis virginalis. Next base: position 17,806,987 of record NC_140634.1, read on the forward strand.
TCCTGAAGATTATTGTTTTGACGTTATTATTCACAGCTCCTATTTTTAGAGTTCTGTCTCTAGCCTTAAAAGGCAGTCGAATCCTTACAGTATGTGCACTTACACAAGCAGAAAGCCAGTATCCGCTGTCAGTGTGCATTAAAGACACGGTGTCCCGTCCTGTGGAAGGCCTCGCTGCGGGGCAGTGAGCCTGCGCGTGACGAAGGCAACGACAACACGGCACAGACACAAGAAGGGAAAAAACAAAGGGTAAGGGGCAGGGTTATGTAAATGATGCAAAGGCCGGCTGCCCAGAGGAAGAGGTGCACACTCATGCATCTGAGCACACTTTAAATGTAAGTTTTCATAATGTGGTCTTTACAAGCGAGCCCCAGCTTCAGGCGTCAACAGCAGCAGAAGCAGAGCACTCCACACTTTCTCTCACAGCGACATCGCCTTTCATTTGTGCCAGTTTTCACTAGAATAACTTTTATGAACTGTATGCTGTGGTGTAACAGCATGGGAAGCATATTGCTGTGGATGAATATTAAAAGTCCCACCAAACCTGTAACTCAAGCACTGCACAAGAAAATGTGTGCAGTGTGTGAGTGTTCAGGTTGTCACAAGGTAAAAGTTGAGAAAAAACAACAACCTGACCCTATTCAGTTTTGGCAGATCTTTCTTTGTGCATCTCTGAACAGTTTCCAGTGCTGCTGCTATTGTTACGTCACTCCCTGGAAGTCACGCTCTGATTCTCATTTTACCACGCTGTGATAAAAAAAAAAGAAAAAATCTGATAAACATGTTTCTATAGATGACTTCTCCCTTCAAAACAACTGTTTCTATAACTCACTTGTTTATTAAGACTTGTGCGTGGCCTCTTTGGCTGTAGCGGTTAGCTGTCTTCTAGCTTCACCTGAACTGGATCTCTGCACTGCGTTTATGCGTTGGAACCTTTTGGAGCATTTTTAATGACATCATGTGACGAATACGGCTGCTGTAAAGTTACTGTGCTAACAGATCATATAAGAAGTCCAAAAATGGTTGCAGCTGGCTAACCAGGATAGCATTAGCAAATAACAGAGCAACTTCACCCTGGTGTCTGTTCATCTTTACGGAGCATTTTTCAAGGGAGAACAGAAAATTAGTCAGTCAGCTGTTCAGTCACCCGAACAGGTACAACGTCTTTCGTTTCAGGAAAAGCAAGCATTTCAAAATATACATTTCTGTAAAATTTCTCCTTTTTTGACATGAGCAAGGAGATCAGAGCTGGAAACGAGGCCGCACATCACAAGGAACCAACCTCAAAGGGGATCCCGCCAAACCAAGACAATGGCTGGTTTTCCTTGTTATAGAAAGATTGCAGGAACTTTTTATTCACACCTCACCCATTTGGTTTTTGCAAACTGATCTGTGTTCTCACTCTCCTGATGACCTAGCATTAGCTGTTAGTGCTTCTCTCCATTATAGAGCAGGCCCGAGCCTGATGTCTCACACAGGCAGTGGGAGCTTCTAGTTTTCCCACTGGGGCTATTTGGGAGACACGTTGAGCCCTTTATTCACACTAAGTCTGCATTTCTGCAAGACCTGGTGGGGTGAATTACCCACAGCCCTCAGCAGATGCCTGAAAGCAAGAAGTATTGATCGATTATGTGACAGTTAGCTCTTATCCACACTGTAAAGCAGAGGCAGCTGGTCCCTTATGTACTGGTCTGCGTCAACATGAATGCACTGATATCTTTTCAGTGAACATCCTGAAGAAGCTGTAACACTGAGGAACATTATTGTTACAGGGACGTTACCTGATAAGGTCAAATGACCTCAACAAGCTGGAAATGAAGCTGGAAAGCCACATAAGTGTGTTTCCATGCTGCTTTCTAATGATGTGCTGAGCCCAGGTCAGTCTGCTGGAAATCAGTGACCTTGGAGAGCTGCTGTGTGCTGTGGGAGCACCACTGACACAGGCTGCAAACACCCACTCACATCCACCCACACACATCTCTCCTCTTTCTCTCACATGCAGACACACAGACACGGCTCGACTAATAGCCCGGCCGTCTCCTCGAGTTTCATTTTCCACTGCGGCGTTCCAGCATTTACCTGAGCTGCCATCAGCGCATTCAGGCAGAGAGGAGCGGAGCCGACCGCCTTTGCTCAACACAAAGCACCAGACAGACTGATGCAGCACACAACAAACAGCTAGCTGATTGGGTTTCATCTCTTCCTGAGTGTGCTGAGAAAGAGCTTTGAGCGCCAGCACTGGGCTCCCAGCATGGAGTCCAACAAAAGACCAGAACCAGTCTGAATCCTGCTGTCTGAGAGGACGAATGATCAGATCAGAGGCAGTGAAGAACACCTGAAACAATGAGTAACTGATGATCACCTCTGTGTGAGAGCCATGCCTCATAGTAGCGTTATTAAACAGTAAATCAGCACAGCAAAAGGACCAATCAGATTCTCTTTTTTTTTTTTTTTTTGGCCTGTCCCGTTTGGCTCTTTTGCCATCAGAATTGTTGTCTAAAGGCAAAGAAAGATGCCCAACGGATTTACTTTACCAAATTGACCATGCCAGCCTTGCCATAATGGTCCATTTGATTCACCTTTTATTGTTTATTTTATTTTCACTTGCTGAATACGGGACAGACTTGGCTGGAGGAAAGAAGGGGAGAAAGAAAGAGGGAAAGAGAAACAGCTGAGAAGAGGGACGGGGGAGAAGGGCAAAAGACAAAAACCAACAGAATGAGCAGAAAAAAAAAAGAAATAAAAAATGCATATATCAATCACCTGGATCACCTGCTGAGAAAGAAAAAAGAAAACAAGCAGAAGAGAACAAGAGTAATAGAATAAACAGCATCACAATGATATATGGGAATATGACAGTAAATACTAAATATTAAACATTATTGTGCAGCACATAAGATCAACAGAACACAGTGTGCTTTGAGGTAAGAGCCAAAAAGGGTGTAGTTTATGGGTGTGATCACCTGTGTGTACACCTGTGAGCATGGACGTGCTTGTTTTTTTTAAAAGGTTCCTTCATGTAATGATCTGCTAGAGGGTGTGGGGGGGCCACAGCCCCGTCCTCCAGGGCATGAAGCAGGTATGGAGGAGATCAAAACTCCAGACATCCAGAGGCCCCCAGAACACAAGAGACCAAGGAAGACCAACAGAGGGGCAGCCGCGCCACTGTCCCAGAAAGAGCTGAGGAGAGTCCCAGATGAGGGCTCACTCAGCAGCCGCGGAGCAGAAGCCAGGGGGGGGGGGGTTGCAGTGACGCGCCCGTGAGCTCCGCCGGCAGCCAGCTGTGCCTGAGTGACCGAGTCCCAGGCCGAGAGGCCGGGGGCACCCCACCTCCGAAGTGGCCCGAGCGAGCCCCAGGCTCCAGGCCCCGATAAGCGGCCGCCAAGGAGTGAGCCGGTGTGTACCTGGATGCCCATCCCCAGACACAAAGAACCACCAACGCACCGATGTCTGAGGGAGTCCGCCACTGGCAGGGGAAGTGGTGGTAGGGGGAGATAGGCCTCCAAACCTTGGAGGGCCTGAGATGTCCCCATGACCAATCAGATTCTCAGCATTAACCATAAGTTCTTCTGTTAATCTTTAATAAATGTTTCTGGTTGCTGAGCCTTGTGGATGCTGACTGACTTCTGTATGCAAGATATAAGCTGTAAGTGTGAGTGTTTATATGTGCTGCTGATTGCTTTTAGTCTTCAAACCGTCTGCAGTGTTTCCCACGCACAGACCTAACTTGGGTGGGTTATTACAGCACAGTAAAGAGCACATAAGTCCATAAGTCCTTCTTCTTCTCTATCTGTTACTCTGCGTTCATGCATGAGATCAGATGCTTGTGGCTTCATCAGTATTAAAATCCTTGATGCTCTTCTACACTTTCAGAGTCTTGTAGTGATGGACAGATGTGTCCTTCACCGTGTCGGTTAGATACAGTTTTTGTTTTTTAAATTTAGACTGTATCAGACTTTGTAAGATGATGAAATCCTCTGAGATGTTGACCTCTGCTCGGCGAACAGCAGTGAAAGGAGTCTGGTGTCACGTTACCGTCGTGGATCATATCAGGTTATAAAATATTCACATCTGTCCTTTCTTGAGCGCTGCCTCTGCTGTGCTGTAAGAGGAGCCGAGGGTGGAGAGTCAAAACACCAATCACTGACCAATCTCTTCCCGTGGAGCTGGTGGAGATCAAAGCAGAACATAAAGTGAAGTGAACATTGGACTTCATTCATCAGGTGAACCCAGGTGACTCTGTGGCTGCTGGTTGCTCACACTCACAGAGCAGTGAATGTTTGACTCAAAAGGAGCCACATCTGCAGTTTTCTATGAGTTAAAGTCTGATTAGACCCAAACATGTCTGCTTCATGGTTGAGGTGATGTAGCTTTAGTTCTGTGTCTGTCAGCTTCAGGACCAAAATCAAACCAATCACACAGCTGTCTCCAGGTTTCACAGACTAGATTCGTGCGCAAGTCGAAGGTGGGAGGAGCTGCGTTAGGAAGTCTGCTGCACTCAAGCAGCTGCACCAAATCACAAAGATTTACACTCACATTAAGTGGGTTCAGTTTCTACATCATGTTTTTCTGACTGTTTCAACCCACAGTGTGGACAAAAAATGCACATCCAATCAGAAAACACAAGAAAGAGGCAGAAAACATCTCCATGCAAACACCAAAGGAACACCAGAGGAAGAATTAAACTGACCACAAACGGTGATCAGTGGATATTTTCTCACAAGAAAAGAAGTGGAATTAACCCTACAAGTGAAAACTTTAAAAAAACAAATAAGTTCTACCAATCTCATTTCACTGTGTCCAATACACTAAGGTACCAAATGTGAATCAATCCACCTCAGAAACTAATCCCAAACAGATGAACAATGAACACATATTTCAGGTGTAATAATGTCAATATAAAGTGAGAGGTTTTTATTGCAGTATCTGTCCACTGGAACTTTCATGAAGGAAATTTAAACCTCCCGTCAGTCGTTAGCAGAACAGCAGCAGCAGCTTAGCATCACCTGTTGTAGCATGTGAGCTTCACGTCTGCGTCACTTTTTCCACCAGCCACATCTTTACAAGCCTTCCATTGCATGCACCTGTTCTCTCCCAGCCATGTGAGGAGGCCCGATGAGTCTCCTCCTCTTTGTCCTCTCTAAGGTCGAGCAACCTCAACATCTCACTCATGTGAACAACAGCAACTGTTCATGTTTCTTTATTTGCACATAAAAAGGAATTAAGAAGCTATTAAAGAAACTCTGGAGGCTTGTAAAAAGAAATTACCTTATCTAAACTGTGAGAACCAGCAATGCTGAACATGTGGAGGTGCAACTGGCTGGTATTTCTCATGTTATAGCTGTGAATGTGCAACATTTGTTTCTTCACGTAATCCCACACTGATTCATGAAGTATCTGCTGGTCTCATACTAATGAGGAGCGAGCTCTTTTTGTCTCGTTTCATTGTGACGCTGTAGAATCATTTACTCGATGTTTCATATGAGGATCAGGGCAGCATGTGGTCATTCAGAAGACATATAAGATCATAGCATGATCTGGAATAAAGAGCCGAAGGTACTTCATATCTTCATATCCCATCTAGGTCACCAGTTTGTCTGAAGCCTGCTCCGACCTCCTCTCTGCAGGTTACAAAAGCAGTCACCTCAGCCGCTGGTCTTCGAGTTAACAGCCTCCCCCTCCCTCTTCTCACATTAGATTAGTGCAGCTGAGAGGGGATTTGGGATGCAACATTTCGCTAAGGCGACCCACTGACAGCCCATCACACTTATCACCAGCGGTAATGTAAAAATGTGTCATCTGCATTGCTATTTTAAGGCCACACCAGACAAATATTTATCCAGAAGCGAAAGAGGAACATAAGTGCGTAGCATGAAATTGGAGCAGCGCTGCTTGAATTTGTAAAAAGCAACATCAAATCTCAAGAGGGGAGCATAAAAGTCGCTGTTACAGCAAACAGACAGGAAGAGCTGACACACCGTCACAATAAACAGCTCGAGTGTGATAAAGGAAGACAAATATTCACCTAGGATGGAATGAAATAAGGCATAGCCCGGTTAGCACACAGAAACAGACGCAGCATGTTAATGGAGTCATTTAAAGGACTATCAAATCAGGGAATTAATGCTTGTACAACATCACAAAGACATTAAAAGCAATGAGTTATCCGGACATCATGACTCAGTCCACAGGCTGCACTCATGTGTGTCCTCCCAGTGCTGAGAGGGAAACTCAAACCAGAGTCACTTTTCAGCTCTTCACTTCCTCTGAAGCTTAACTAAAGCCTAATTTTGATGATCCCCACACCTGTATGGCACACAGACACCCGTTAATCAGAGCTCAGTAGCATCCTACAGTCTGTTAGTACAGTGACCTCACAGCAGCCATATTATTGGCATTAAAAATGCTCCCAAAGGCTCCAACAGCACGGTCCAGATATCCAGTTCAGGTGAAGCTAGCAGCTACAGCCACATGGGTCACCATCCATCTGTCAGTCCATCTGCCCCTAATAATGCAAACTGTAAGCCTTAACTCTTTCCCAATAAAGACACATTTGTCGACCTCCCCTGCACCCTTAATCTTGACACCTCAGTTTAAAGTCTAAACAGGTGAGCTATTAAAGCTGCTACGAAATTATCTACAGAGACCAAAACAGTTTTTGTAGCGGGGGGAAGAAGTTCGCCTGACCTGATGGGAAACAGCTCAAAAGGTGGTTGTGAACAGCAGGGCTACAGTCTTGTGAGACTTCAAGTTCCAGACAGACAAGCAGCTGCTGCCCAATCAAGCAGACATGGCTGCGGCTGACGAGGAGCAGAAGACCACAGCTATGATAGATGTGGAAATCCCAGCAGACAGCAACATGAGAAAGAAGGAGCATGAGAAAGCAGACAAGTGCCAACGGCTGAAGGAACAGCTGGAGCAGATGTGGAAGGTAAAGTTGAAGGTAGTGGCAGCAGTAAGAGTAGCTTTAGGCCTGGAGTCCAGCATCAACATCAGAGGTCTCCAGAAGAGTGAAGTCCGAGGAATAGCTATGAGAGCTGAGCCTGAGGAAGGCCCACACCACCCCCCTGTGAGCAACACAGACTCCATCACTGTAACTCGTGAGCTGGAGGAAATCTGTTTGTTTACATTCAGTCAGCAGATGATTTCTCTGAAGCTGGCACTTAAAAGCTGCTCTCAGAGGTCTGTTAAATGCAGTCCGGCAGAGATCTGCTCTCTGTCAGGTGAGCTTCCTCCGCTGGCATGCGGACAACACACCTGAATGATTGATATCAAACAAAGCTCTCTAAAGGGGGCTTTTAAATGATGGATGATACAGAGAGAAGCAGACGCTCCATCTCTGAAGTTACAAGGTGCAAAGTGCAAAACCCAACAGCTGATTCGGTCACCTGAGACTGTGTCTTCATGTTACATCTTTAAGGTTTGGATTAGATACTAAGTATCAGTGTTTAAGGTTAGAATATCCAGGAAGCTAATATGTGAATGTTCTCTGAAATTAGGGATGCACAGCTGCATGTGTGTGTGTGTGTGTGTGTGTGTGTGTGTGTGTGTGTGTGTGTGTGTGTGTGTGTGTGTGTGTGTGCGAGCCCACAGTTAAAGCGAACAGTGAAACAAGCCCCAGAGCCGTGTTAGGTAAAGGCTGGGCTGTGGTTAGCATCGGCCTCCACACTCAGTGTTTTGTTCCTTGAGGAAATGTGCAGGCTTGTTTGTAGAGAAGCACAGTAATAAGAGCCAGGCTCACTGTACAGGAGTCCTGAAACAGATCACATGAGTAAATCATCAAAGAACACCTGTATACTGAAAGCTGCTGCATTATTAACTTGTTTCCACTGTGAGAACTTAACAAAATAAATCTTCTACCAACTGCTGTTGGCTCAGCCTCTTCCTCTCCTCTCTGTCCAGCTTTTGGACGAGAACCAGGAACTAAATTTGGACTCTTTGTTCTTTGTGAGTTGCTGACTGTCTTTGAGAGAGTTACTGGCAAGCACCAACAAACCAATCACAAAGCTGCATAAATGCTCTCTGCCTCTTCCTAAGGGAACGTCCATAAGAGAAGAGTCACAGAGTCGCCTTTCTACCATGCAATAACACCCAAAAATCATTTTTATTTCCAGATTTTAATTTAGCTGTGAATAAACACCACGAGGTATTTCATTATCAGCAAGGTCACAAAATGAAACACCCCCTTAAATTTATCCAGCGAAAGTTATTATGCAACCAACCCAAACCCATAAAACTCATTAAACACTCAGTAAAATATATTTATGCTTCCGAGGGTCTCATTCTATTGGAAAGATGCTCATTGTCACTGAGACGTCACCTGTCGGGTTTGGACCTATTATACTGTGTCATCAAAATGAGTTTATTGCCGTTTGAGTCTGACGTCATGAGCCCTTTCCGGTCAAAGACTTTTCTGTTATTATCTAAAATCCACCAAACTCTCAGCTAAAAACTGTTGAAAATCTTTCAGCTCCAGTAAAATGATCTGTGTGGCTGTTCTCTCATCTGTTACCATAAGATGTTAACATCCAGCATCCATAAAAAGAAGATTTATAAAGTACAGCCTCCAGTGTAGCCTGCTCATGTGGCTGATGCTGCTGCTGGCCGACATGTAACTTCATTTCTACATTTCAGGTTGTGGCATAAAGGGTGTCTGGTTACAGTTTACCTATGGCATGGATTTAAAACAGAAGTATAAATCTTGTATTATATGTTAGCTGACAGAGGTACCGTACAGCTATGCTATAACCTTGGACATAAACCCTAATGATGTCTGAAGAGCTGCTAAAGTCGGAGAGTGTATCAAAAAGAATCATTTGATTTCAAAGAGCTTTAATTCTGCAGCTGTTCACTGGTAATGATGGAAACCCGTCCTGTTACAAAGGGCGGATTTTTGAATTTCACAAGGTTTACGGCAGCCAGCATAACAACAGTAGTGACTTCACACATGCTCACAGATGTGCTGTGTGTCCAGGCAGGGAAACATTGAGCACTTGTGATATTTTGTATGTACGTAAAACTGTATATTCAGTGATTGATGTCAAATCTTAGTGCAAGCTTCTATGTGCATCACTTTACAAATAAATCGTGAAATCATGATGATTCCTTTTGATGCACCCTGCATAATGATGTGCTATCTGGTGGCTAGCTACAATGTCTGAGATGATCAACCCACAGCAGGAGGTTGGTCATCATTCTGCTGCTGTGCTGTTTGCAGGGCATTAATAACCACACTGACATGTCGGTTGGGCTGAGAGCAAGTTTGTTTTTAAAGAATTTAAAAGCTATGAGCCTATGGGCTGTCGTTTTTAAAAACCAAGCTGCAGAGACAAACTTGGACATGTCTTCGTGGGAGTCTGTGGAGACTGACTCACTGCTGGAGTCTCTAGTGGACGTTAGAGAAACTGCAGGCCTGGGGCCTTTATTTTTCAGCCCCAGAGGCTAATGTTTGGATGTATCCAAGGATCCGTAACAGTTCAGGATGTCCTTCATCATTAGAGAACATTATCCAGGGTCACCAGAATGTTCTTTATGGCCAAGAACCTCAATCAAACATAAACAATAAGAAAAAGCAGCAGCAGATAGATTATTCCAGGACTCTAACAGAGCTTCATGTGCGATGTAACTAAATCTATCGCTCTCAAACTTTTCTTTTTTCCATTGCTGCATCTCAATTTCTCCTCTTTCCACAAATAGCAGACCTCTCAGTGTTTGGTTGTCTACCTCCTCCTCCTCTGCCCTGTTTCCTTCTCTTTCTCTTTGTTTCTGTAGTGTTTTTTCTCCTCTGGATCTCCCTCTGCATCCACCCACACTAACCTAACATGCACTCTGCCCCAGGCTGCCTCTCTGTCTCCATATATACAGAAATGGCTCTTCTCATTTTCAGCACACACACTAACATTTACTGTATGCCACAGTGGTCTCCAGCATCGGTATGATTCATGCAAACACAAAAAACTCTTATAAAAATGGTGGAGGAATTAGTGTCAGGAAAATCCTCATTATTTACATCCAGTGGAGGCATGGAGCAGATGAGTAACTGAGAGATGCTCCACACTGTGTAACAGAATCAGTCCAACATTTATGGGAATATTTGTTTTCCTGATTACAAATCTGGAAAACAACAAACAAAAAAAGAAACCCTACTTCCCCAAATCCAGTCAGCTGTAGGTCAGGTAACTCTCTGACTGAAGAACAGAAAAGAAGGTAAAATAAGAAAAGAAAGAAATGACATGAAAGGCAATGGAAGTGGAAAGGAAGTAAAGGGGAAAGGAAAGAAAAACAAAATTTGAAAGGAAATGGGAAGAAAAAGGAAAGAAAAGGAAAAGACGGGAAGCAAAATGAAAAGACGTGAAAGGCAAACAAGGAACTCAGTGGAAAATGGGGAAGGAAAGGAAGCAATAGAAAACAAAAACAATGGAAAGTTAAAAAAAAAAAAAAAAAGGCCAAGAAGAAAAAAGAGGCACGACAAACAGGAAGAGTATTTGAGCTTAAGGACATGCGTGAGTCACACTGTGAGTCCTGCTGCAGTGCCGGTGACCTTAAAGCTAGAGTCCGTAGCGTTTTACCGTACAGACTCCATACTGTCCTCATGAGAAGTTGCTCTGTGGGCTGCACCGAACAATCTGAGTCACAGAGGAGCTATTCTTACCGAGCTAAGAATACAACTCGCAGCAGCATCTCAAACAGCTCCACACAAACAAATCCTGCACAGCAAACAGCACAGACACCGGCCCTCCACCAGGCCGGCAGCACTCCACACAGGAAAACACTGCATTACTGTCATCTTCATATCTCCAGCGTGTAAAATAAATCCCCTCATGTTTGTCACTTTCCTATCCTTTCTTTTCCTTTCCTGCTCTATTTTCTTTAACATACATTTTCCCTTCTTTCTTATTTCATTTTTCCTATTTAACAGTTTTCTGTTATTCTGTTTTCTGTTTGCTTTCCTATCATGTTGTTTTCTCGCTTAACTTTGATATTTTTTCTTTACTCCCTCTCCTATGCGTTCTCCTTTCCCCGGTTTATTTTCCTTTTAGTTTCCTCCCTTAACTTCCACCACTTTTCCTTCCATGTGAATTTTGTCTTCTACCTTCAACACTCCTTGTCTTGTGTTGTTTTTTTCCTATTTCCTTTCACCGTTCCTGACATTTCTTCATCTTATGTCTTTCTTTTCTTTTGTCAAAGATTGTTTCTTTTATCAGTCTTTGTTCATTGAAAGTTGGTTTTATTTGTTTATACCTTTCGTTTACTTCGACTTATTTTAATTTATTTGACTTTCCACCTACCTTTATTCACTTCCATTATCATTTTTCCTTTTATTAATCTTAATTGGCACAGACAGTACTGAATAAAACAGGTTTTGTAGACTCTAACGAACAAGCTGTCATTAGAGTCTATAAAGCGTTCCGTAGCATGTTTTTGGATAAATGTTTGGGACTTTTTGGTTCACATTTCTATGCTCGTTTTCATCACAGTGGTCTGAGTGTTGATGTGGAGCAGGATCTCTTTTGGACTCTATGAGCTGCTTCATATGTCAAGCTATTTTAGAGCGGTCACATCTACACGTGCTGCTGCTCTTCTGCAACATTTGTTCCTGGAGTTTGACTTTGCTCGTGTTGATCCTGTGCTCAAGTATAATTGACTCCCAGGCATGAAAAAATGTGCAGAGATATTATATTACACTATTCAAAGTGCTGACACTGAGCTTTCCAAACAGCTTCAAATGAGCCTGTGCTTCTAACATAAGATATGATGAACTTATAAAACACAGCAAATTTGAACATTGTAATTTTCAAGTTTGTAAATTAGTTCAGACTAACTCTACCAACGACAGCAGCAAATGAATTATTACATTTAAAATTGTAAAAAGCTGGTGTATATCACCTGCAATCTGCTATTTTAGAAAGCTCCTTAAAAACACTACAAGCTGATAAAACATAATCCATCCATCCATTTTCTCATGCCAATGCAGGTCTAGTTCCTGTTGGAGGCAGTCAAAACAGAGACAGACAGATCTCACAGCCACCTCCAGCTCTTCTGGAGGAACATCAATGCATTCCCAAACCAATCCAGAAATAAAGTCCCACCACTGTTCTGCATCTACCCTGCGATCTATTCTCAGTTGGAAATGCTTGTATCACATCACCAGGTGATGTGATGGTCAGATGACAAAACACCTCAACTGGCTCCTCTTGACGTGAAGGAGTAGCAGCTATACTCCGAGTCTCATCCTAATCACCAAGCTCCTCACCATATCTCTGAGACTAGAGACCAGATACCCTTTGAAGGAAGCTCATTACCACCATGTATATCATGTGAAATTAGCAGTAGAGAAATCAGTAGAGCTGTTGCTCTGTAAGACATTTTGCTTCTACTCGACCACCATCATAGTTTTCATGAGAAATGTAGATAAATGTGTTTATTCAAGTGTCTTTAGGTCATTAACTGTGGCTTTGTGGCATTTACATGAGAAGCTATTAAACTGATTGTAAAAATACATAAACAGGTTGGTCGTCTGCAAAGAAAATTTCACCTTACAGACAAACAGTCCACATGGAGTGCTTTTAAATGAATCACAGGAACTGGTTCATCTTTGAAGATTTATTGAAACTGCTGTTATATGATGATAATCAGAATGGACATATGTCGTTGACTAACCTTGCATAGGTTACAGACTATGCCTCAACAACAAATGACAAACGCTGTGCTCTCCAGTAAGAGCCTTTAAGATTAAAAAAGCAATAAAAGCAGAGTAAAACAGACGTATTGCGATGTTGATGACTGCGGAGTTCAAGGAGGATCTCAGCACCCCAGCAAAGGGGAAACAAGTACGTTTATCATATTATTTTGTAAATGATGACTTTTGCTTGAGACTAAGAGGGAACAGACTTACTTAAGCTAAATGTTAAGCCGAACATAATTCGTCCCAAAGTAACCAGCTGGAAATCTTTTTATGAGTTTCTAAAAAGACAAACAATCATTAGAGTGTTTGTTTAAGCAAAAATATATCTCCACCAGCATAAATTTATGTTAATGTTAAGTTCATGCAGTTCAGTCTTCACTCATCCATGCACCTTCTCTTTACACTGCAGTGCTGACAAAAACCATCAGCACATAATCACATTTTTTCCAAAAATCCTTGAAACACATTTACATACTTTTTATAATTCTGCATCATAAGAATCATTTTCACTTGCGTCATGGCTTTTTAAATATCACAAAAACCTACGGAACATGACATAAGACAGAGTTTCTCAACCCAAAATCTGTTGGGTTAACTGTTGCAAATTGTGATGTACATTTTCTCTTCATTTTGAAGGCTTAACTCACTTTTATGGTCAGAATATAATTTAAAATCAGTTATATATTTGAATTTTCAACGCTGAAAAATGCAATGGTGAACTTTCACAAGGAAGTTTCAATTTATGCCCTCTTCCAGATGATTACAGGCATCAACCCTTCATCAGCTATATAAGGTCATTCACTAAAAGTCATTCAAAGGTCAAGATTAATTATTAATTTTAATGTTGCAAAATTAAAACATAAACTATATTTATTTTTTTCATAACTGCTTCACCTATAATTTTCATTATGTTCTCCTTGAAGTTTCAATTTTAAAGAAAATTCCTTCTTCCATCTTAATTCAGTGGCAATAAAAAGCGTAAATATTGCTGAAAAATTCTCCAGAGATATTCAATTCAGAAAGAATCTTCACCACAAACCCCACAGATGTTGATATTTATCAATAATTAGTAAAGACTCTTAATGTCTGATTTTAATGGAATGGAAACAATCACAGTTGGTAATGTTCCAACAACTGATTTCTTGCTTCCTGCACTCTGTGTTTGCACAACACTTTCTGTAATAACTCAGTCTTAAATACACAGATACGGATATACGATCTCCTCAAGGTGGAGAAACTCTGCAGTGATGGCTTGAGTCAGCAGTCCGAATAATATTTGTAAAAAATCAAACATCCTGTAATGAAAACGCAGATAGAATAAAAATGATTGCGCTGCAGTTCATTTAATGTTGTCATCTGCAAATTAATTAATTGATCAGTTTGCGCATGGCAGCTAGAAGCTTCTTAAATAAATTATGTTTACAGTAGTTATAAAAACTGGACTTTAATTTGAAAGGAAACTTGTTTCTCTTCCTCGCTACTGCATAACCAAATGATAAAGGTTCTAAAAATAACTACACACTATAAAATCTCTCCAAACACATGAGCTTTAATCTAGAAAATGTTTGTGTACCATCCGTGTGTTTAGCTGCTCTGATGATGATTTGGTCCATTCGGGTGCAGATATGTCTCTAACTCTGGCCTGCGGTAAACAAGTATGAACAAACAGAATTTCAAACCACAAGAAGACGACCGATCACCCTGATGTTGGATGTCATCACAAATTTAAACAGCTGTTAAGAAAAAATATAGACATTTTGAATGTGAGCCTTCCTTTAAAAACATGTGGAATTTGTAATTTTGCTCCCTAGAACATACTGCATGTTTAAAACGTAGCACCTTCGTTGCATGCATTAATTTTTCCATCAGACTGAAATGTTAATTAAAGGGATTTTTTTTCTTCGGCAGTTTATAAGACAAGCCTTAAAGGTAAAAGGATGATGACACACAGCCGAGACGCACAATAAACCTTCCTCCTGATGTTCCATCACTCACAGCAGCAATAAATTTAAAGCTTCAGGAAGCACAAGAGTCCCAAATGAAGCTGTGCTCTGTGCCAGAAGTTAATCTTAAAATAAGAATTTTGGAAATCAGTAACTGTGACACAAAATACAAACATTTATGCATCAAGAAAACATATTTTTCTTATCAGTATCGTGTAGCAATAAGACAACTTCTCGACAAAAAGAGATCAAATAATAATTTGAATCTAATTCTAATCATAGGCAGGGCTGAAAATAGATGTTTTTTTTGTTTGTTGAGTGCAAAAGAGAGACTCCAGTTTGCTTGTGATAAAAATGCTGGAGCACGCAAGAAGGCTCTTTTATCACCATGATGTCAAATCAGATCATTAACACGTTTTCTTGTCAGCAACATCTCAGAGTTGCAGGGAGACACTTCTGTAAACGCTTCTTGTAATGTATAATTCTGCACACAACAAGACTTCTCTCAGTTTATCCATAAACAATTATTGTGCTTGTATACATCGTGCTAAGCTGAAACTGTTCATGTGCATGAATAAATTAGGATAATTCTCTCTCACACACAAACACACTTTGTGCACAGATTATTAGTGTCTAATAGCGATTCATTTTTAAATTCATCTTTCAGGTGTAAACTTTTATCTTCATATCATCCCCAGCCTGGAATTTGTCCAAACTGTTTTGGTATGAACGATATTATTGCATGCAAAATTAGACTCATTTTAATTTCTGCATCTTATGGAAAAAGTTACCTGAAAATACCACCATGCATGTTTCAGATTATGTAGTCTTTTTCACATTAATAATAGTTTGTGTTTTCAAGGTTAATAGCCAAGAAAGCATAAATATAATCTTGTGTGTTGCGTTTAACTTCATTTTGTGACTAAGTGCAGACTGATGAGTAAAATATGGCACCACATATACATTTTCCTACAATAATAATTAAAACATGGTGGTTACATAAATAAATAATTAATTGATTAACTTGAACTCTCTGTTTAGTGTTTTTAGTGATTAATGTTGTCGGTCCCAGGTCCAGTCTGCACATGCCCACACAGACTTGAGTGAAAACAGCTGTGTGGGTGGCTGCAGAGGACTCCTCGGGTCACTGCTGCTCTGACTCTGAGGTTCAGCTTCAAATGTAACAGCAGCCTGAAAGTCTGCAGGTGTTTTTATCTGAAGTGAGGTTCAGGATCAAAATCCAGCATTTTTATCCTTGATATTTTCCCACCAGAGAAACCTGATAACATTCATGTTCGTATTTCTGTGAAATAGACATGAGTCAGAATCTCGTTATAGTGACCACAGCAGAGCGGGCCAGCCTTACAAACTGAATAAAAAACACCGGCACAGTACTGGAAAAGTTGTGGCAGTACCTTCTAAAAGTTAAGGAAAGTTCAGGAGCGAGGCTTCCCACGCCAAGAACCTGTGATTGGACAGTTATTAATGACATTTTAAGCCTTGTCTCAAATCACTTCGAGTGAGTTATAAACGCTCCCAGCTGACCAAAAATGAAGCCTGTGTTTCCTCTGATGTCCACATGGTACAGTTGATATTTTATAAGTGTGTGTGTGTGTGTCTGTGTCCTGATCCTTTCCCTCTAGTGTGCCCTCACAGTCATGTTGTTGACTGGATGGATTTTTGGACACTTGGATGCAGTCTAAAACATTTTGTAACACTAAAAGTGATGATTAATCACTTACACCTGTTAATGTCACTAAAAATTGACCGTGTGGAATTAAAGTCAATGTTTTAACAGAAAAAAATATCACAGCAGTCTTCCCTGACACAGGCAGGTTCTCCCCTGTACGAACAGCAGTGCCATTTTGCTGGCGTGCTAAGTGACTAACGCCCATGGTAATGTTCAGACGCTCTGCAGAGGAAACACTGAGGTCAGATCCACCATCATCCACACACAGGCAGAGGCTTTTTTCCTTTCACTCAGGACAAGTAAAAGGCATCACAAACACAGCAGTGACTAGAGGCAGGTGAAGGTGTTACAGATCGATGACAGAAGTATCGTTCTCTGCAATTTTTACTCTTTCCAAGGACTCTGGTCAAATCTCCAGCAGTTTTTGGTCCCCGGCATCAGAAGGTGGCAGTGTTCTGCTGTTCTGTTCAGTTCATAGGCTCCCTAACTTCATCGAGGACGCCCACGCCATGTTTGTATTCACAGATTGCCAATAATTGTTAGATTTTTAAGAAATTTCTCTGAAAGTGAGGTACTTTTTTTGGTGAAACCACAAAATCTGCATTTTGCGCTAAAACCCAGGTACACTTGTAAAATCTAAAAAATGTGACATAATTGAGAAAGAGCTTTGTAATAAATAGAAATCATCACCTGTTTTACATGGCAGTTTTTGTAAAGGCAGGAAATGTATGACTTTAGATTTCAAAGGTGTACCTAACAAAGTGGTCTTTGAGCTGTCACTTTTTTGACTTTTCTTCCAAATTAATTTTAGTTCTTTAAAAAAAGTGAGAATAATGAGCCATAATTAGCACCAGTTATTGATCACATGCTATTTTAAATGTATTTTTCTGTGTCGTTTCTGTGGCTATTTAAAAATGTTTGTTACCTTAATCAGTGTATACAGTTCTGTGCATTTAGCTGGTATAAATAAGAAACTAATTTCATTAGTTTCATGTGTCTGAATAGGTATTTTGCTCCCTTAGCAGCTCATTGAAGTGCCTTCTTTTAGCATTCATGTGAAGAATTAAAGGAAGAACTGATGTTAAGTCATTTAAAGGTTAAGGCAGCAGGAAGAACTTTAGTGGTGCTCGGCTTTTATTCTCGAACGCTCGGAGCTCGAGTGGAGGGTTAAACACCACCTCAGTGTTTGGATGATGGTGGATGAGGGTGCTGTTATAATCCCTCTTTGCTGTGCACAGAGGAGGGTACCTACATCCAACCAAAGCCTATCCAGACTTCAGCAGCAGAGTCCAGACTACTAATTTAAACCTGAAGCTTATGTGCTCTGACATGGGCACAGATCAGATCACAGTCTGTAGGAACCTTCAGACAACATGCGAACTACGACACTATGACAGAGGAACCCTCACCGCAGGGTTTAGCTCTTCGCTGCTCTTTCTCTGCTCATCACACCTCATCACCCGATCACCGATTGCCTCTTTCCTCATATCTATTGTAAGTCACTCTGTCAATCACTCTATAATATCCCTCTTCATACACCTATGCACAGATGTACTGCACCAGCATGAGGGTCACCATCCTCAAACTGTCGGCCTTGGTTTGTGACCGTTTCCTTCATGACTTTCTATTAAATCGAGCTGTTTGACCTTTCTGTCCTGTTCTAATTGAACCAGCTGAGCAGCTCCTGTCCTTCAACAGTCACTCCATCTGAACATCCAACACATCACCCCCATGTTACTTTTCTAATGGGTAATATCTGGAAGGTCTGAGTATCCGTGTGGTATACATACCATCAAACTCCAAATGTACCAAAAATAAGGAAATCTTAAATGATCCATATTTGAACTTTCCTGCACGAATGCTGTGTGTCATCATCCCAGAAAGCTTTTCTTTGTGTGTTTTAGGCCCAGGAATCAGGACTAAATTCTGAACATGTGGGTTCATCTGTGTTTAGTTCCATATGTGCAGGGAGCAGTGCATCTTTATGGCAGGAGAAGCTGCACACAGTAAGCTCTTTGATTTTCTCTTGGAACGGGAGGCACTTCAGTCAATTTTAGAACGAGAAGGGCTTCAAGGCACTAAGACGCTAATTATAGATATATCTACGAAATTTGCTAAATATTACTGCTTTCCTTCTTGGGGTCATAAATCACATGAAATGATCCCATGCACTCCAAGATCAAAGCTTTAAACAAATGAAAACGGAGGATGGAATTTATGAGATCTTTTTTTTTAGAGATCATCAGCTATATCTCATTTTTTTTCTTAATTTGTTTTTCTTTTCTTCTTTTTTAGGAGATTTGTTCCCTCCGACAGTTTAGCTCCATCATGCACCAAATTCTGTCTTTAGCGCGACAATAATGAGAACACACATCATCATCATCGTCATCCTCCACCTCCCCAGGTCCCTCCCAACTGCAAGCAATTTAATACTGACGTCATGCATTGAATATACGTAGCTATACCATAGCTAATTAGGCCATAATGCTTTAGTATTTTGACATGCCATAATCTTCAAAAGAAGAAGAGTTCCTGTTCCCTTAAACATTCAACACTTAAATGCTCTGAAACAACTGAAATGATAAGAATAAGCAGCCAGTGCACTTTTGGTGAAAACAAATGAGAGAAAAAATCCAGGAGCGGGAGATGGAGCTCGACGCACAGAAGAATGTAGAAATAAAATGAGGTAACGTCTTGTGCATGCCGATATAAGAGAGAAGAGAGTCTCCACATGCTTCTATATAAAGGAGTGTTGCATGGCATCATACAGGGAACCTCCAGCCGACCCATAGCAGCAGCAGCGATGCACGTAATCCTTCACAAGGCTCGGCACGCTTCCTGTTTATCTCTGATAAGGTGCCTGAAAAGCCGGGGTCTACATCCGGCGTCGCATTTTCCAAACTTTCCCTGGATGTGCCGCAGAAAGACACACCTGAAATAATCCACGCAGAAAGCGTTTCTTCAGGGAGGAAATCGTTCTTCGAATCTCAGTTGGGCTTTAATTATTTTTTTCTGTTCCTTTTTTTTCCTGAAAGTTCGGTCTGTTGCACAAAACTTGGCAGGTGTCGGGAAGACATTTGATTCATTATTGTACAATTAGTCATTTCTACTATTAAATTCACAATATATGCCTTGCATATGTGTCATTGTCTTAGCTTGCTTTTGATAGTTTCTGAATCTTTTCTGTTACTTTTAAACCTACATTTGATCCATTTTTTTCTGTGGCGTAATATCTCTTTGTCAAACAGTGCAGCACAGATAAAAGTTGTATTGCTTTGCTCTAAAGTTTTTCTTTTAATTCATCCTAAATTAAATCGTAATTATGAAAGGATTCTAAGAAGATATTACCGTAATAACTCTGATAAAGGTGCACTCCATCAGGTGAGTGTTTCCCTTCCAAAAGGATGCGTTTTCTTTTTACACCGAGTTGGAAGAATGGTTAAAAGTGATATAAAACAGGAAGAAGAAATACTCTTACTTTTCCATCTCTAGTTTGGGACAAAACACTGCATTTCCCAGGATGCAATGTGGGTATCTGTTTTACAGCCTTTTCATATCTTTAAAATTCACAGGTCCAGTTTTTACCACAAAATTTAGTGTAGATAAACTGACAAGTTGAGACATTTAAACTAACTTCTGAGACTGTATATAAAAGATGGATGTAGCCAGTGTGACGATGGCACGCTTTGTTTTGTGAAGCCTCGTTTGAAGCCAGTTTGGAATCTGAACATGAAGCATGAGATCTGGGATGAATGAGGAACCGAGGGACATGCTCAGACAGTCACGAGGAAGCTCTGTTCTAGCTCCGCCCCTCTTTTATCGTCCCATATGACTCGAACAGGACCGTAATTTCCAAAGTGTTTTAATCAGTAAGACGTGAAACTAGCAACTGAGAGCATAAACTCATCAGGAAAATATTGCTGAACTGAGAAGTCAGGTAAGCAGTAGGCTCATTTTCTCATAGACTTCTCAAAGAGGGGTCATCCGCTGCAGAAGAAGGAATGTAGGTTTAAGCCACCTCAGCACTAGCTTCACTCTTTATACCTTTCATCCATATTTTTATATACAGTCTATGGAAATCCTTGACCAAAAGTAAAATTAGCAAAGCTTCCATTTAATGTTTAGACCATTAGAAAATCGAAGGGTGCAAGTTACTAAACTTTGTCAATAATTTCTCAAATGTTTCCCCGAACCTGCAGATTTTTGTACTATTGCCAAACAAATGTTTTTCTCTTTTTTTTTTTCTTTTTTTTTAATAATTTGACCACATGTGCATTAAAGTCTCCACAAATGTCTGAATGAATCAATGCAAAGATGAGAATAAAATGCACCAATGGATATAAAGCATCCAGATATTTCTACAATATTTACAGCGGTGGTCGCATGCCGCCTCACACGTCAGTGAGCAGCTTGCCCTTGTTAACACAGTTCTGGCTGGGAGCTGTGCAGTTGGCAGTCCTAAGGTTAGCTTCCCTGAAGTTGTCAATGCTGTTGTTTAAGTCCTCGTCTATCTCCATGTACTCCGACTTGCTGACCACTGAGGAGCTGCGGCGACTCGAGTTGGTGTCTGACGCCAAGTTCTGGTTGCTGACGTTGAGCAGCTGGGCCTGCTCCTCACCCTCCGTCTCCCGGTGGTAAAAGTAGTTGAAGTTGGACACGATGACTGGCACCGGCAGCGCGATGGTTAACACTCCGGCTATGGCGCAAAGCGAGCCGACAATCTTCCCTCCGATGGTCACAGGGTACATGTCCCCATAGCCGACTGTTGTCATCGACACCACAGCCCACCAAAAAGCATCTGGGATGCTGGAGAAGAACGAGTCCTTCTCCTCAGCCTCCGCAAAGTAGACAGCGCTGGAAAACAAAATCACGCCAATGAAAAGGAAGAAAATGAGCAAGCCCAGCTCCCGCATGCTGGCCTTTAGAGTTTGCCCCAGAATTTGGAGTCCCTTGGAGTGTCGGGACAATTTAAAGATCCTGAACACCCTCACCAGACGGATTACCCTGAGAATGGCTAAAGATGTGGCCTGCTCCCCACCACCCTTACCCTCCCTGTTTTCTTGGTCGTCGGCCAGCTCTGTGCCAAGAGTGATGAAATACGGGATTATAGCCACAATATCGATAGAGTTCATCATGTTTTTGAAGAACGCTGCCTTGCTGGGGCAGGCAAAGAACCGAACTATCAACTCAAAGGAAAACCAGATAATGCAGAGCGTCTCCACCACAAAGAAAGGGTCTGTGAGGACGCTTGCTTTGTAGTACATGGTGGTGTTGCCGACCATGCGAATCCGGTCGTTGGGATCCTCCTTCAGCTCTGGTAATGTCTCCAAGCAAAAAATTACTATTGAAATAAGAATGACCATCACCGAGACAATGGCGATACCCCGAGCTGGCCCCGAGCTCTCTGGGTGCTCGAAGAGGAGCCAGATCTGCCGCTGGAACTCGTTCTCAGGCAAAGGTCGCTCTTCCTCCCGAATAAACCCCTCATCCTCCCGAAACTTCTCCATTGCCTCAGCACCGAGTTCATAAAACTTTATCTCCTCTGAGAACATATCCAGCGGCACGTTGACCGGCCTCCTCAGCCGTCCTCCTGACTGGTAATAGTACAAGATGGCGTCAAAACTCGGGCGATTCCGGTCAAAGAAGTACTCGTTTCGAAGGGGGTCAAAGTAGCGCATCCTCTTCTTAGGGTTCCCCAGTAGGGTTTCCGGGAACTGGGCGAGGGTTTTCAGCTGGGTCTCGAAGCGCAGCCCTGAGATGTTGATAACCACCCGCTCACAGCAGTCATGGTTGTCGTGGTCATCATCAGGCGGGTAGGGGTCCTGCGGGTGACCCGGCAGGGTGGAAGTCTCGTCCATGTTTTCTGTGGACACCACAGTCATCCTTCCTGGCGGGTGGAGGAGAGAAAGAGGAAGTTTAGGTGTAGAGGAGAGAAGGAGGCGGTAGGCTGGAGTGGAGAAGCTCCTACTGCGGCCAGGAGCTGTGGAGAACCTCCCTCTCCATCATCATCATCATCATCCTCAGCACTATCGCCATCACATCTCTTTTTTCTCACCTGAAAGATAGAAAAAATGACATGCCGTCACTCAAACATGGTTTTATTTCACCACAGACATGTTTCATTGGCTGGAGAGCTTCCTGTTGTTGAGAGGGAAGAAAAAAAATCCTGCAGCACCTCCAGAAGCCGCGCTGCATCTGCTGTAATTTTACCGCATACATCAGTACTCGAGTTTGCAGCCCCACTGCGCACATCACTCAACCTTCAGCCACGAAAAGCTTTTCACCTTCACACCAGCACACAGTTTCAACCCGAATCCAAGTGATGAAGATGACACATAAAACCCACCTGAGCAGAGCTGGAGAGCAGCAGATGGAGATCCTGTGCACCTTCCCCAGCCACCCGCCACAACCTGGGGTTTAATATCGCTTTACAGTAGCTCTGAAATATTAATAGACTATGTTGTCTTGGTCAACATCCGTATCCTCTTGGTGTAGGTTTTCAGCGTCGATTGGAGAAGCCCGCAGAGAGAGGAGGAGGAGGAGAAAGAAGAGAAGGAGTAGGCTTCAGACAGCAAAAATCCTGACTGACAATTTCTTAAAATCATGCTGGAAAAAAGATAGAACTCCCAAGAAGAGCTGGCTCTCAGTCTGAAGGGGGGGACTGGGAGGACTTGGCACTGCAGCAGCATCCGCACTCAGAGACTCGTGATTTTCTCTGCGGTAAAAACGGTTAAAAAAAAAATCCGAGGCTTTGAAGGAAAACCGGCTCAGGAGAGAGTCCGCGTCCGGGAATTTGGAAGCATATTGCAGGATTTCATGAGGAGAAAGACAGAGAGAGGGAGAGGGAGAAAATAAGTGAGCGACAGAGGGAGGGAGGGGAGTGAGGAAGAGGAGGAGGGGGGGTTCGACGCAGTGCAGACAGACTGTAAAAGCCAGCAGGTGCTCCGGTACTGAATGTGCGCACAAACAGCGGAGAGTCGTGCAGCAGGTCGAGCTGAGCTGCTCGGCCCCTGTCCGTCAAGTTCCGCTAAAATCCACATGAAGGATCCGCGGACACGCGCCCCACAACGGCAGGAACGAGAGCGAAAGAAGCGCACTGCATCATGGGTTATGTAACCAGTTCGACGTGTTTGTGCTGCAGGTGTCTCACAGCGAGCAGGTCTCAGGTTTGACTGCAGGAATCTGCAGAGGATCAAACTGGCCTCTGTAATTGGCTGCTGAGCAGTTTGCGACAGTCAGACCTGCATGCTGGTGTAAATACCTCCGTGTTGCTATGGAGACAGAGAAAAATCAGCAGACTTCATCTGCTCTGACTGTGTAACAGAGAAAAATCAAGAATAAAAAAAACAACTTTATTTAAACACGCAGAGAGCCTCATACATGAGAAGAAATATAATTATCACCATCAGGTATGGAAGCTCATTAATGCCAAGAAAAGAAACTCACCAACAAAGTGGAATGAATTACAAAAACAAAATCCAGGGGGGAAAAAAGTAAAAGCATCCTGAATTTTATTTCAAAGATCGAAAATACAAAATAATTTATTCATCATATATTTACAGTCAACATCTAAATTACTTGAAACAAACTGTTCTGGCAGCTAAAATGACAGAGACCCTCAAAAATATTTAGCTTACAGAAAACAATGGAAAACTTGCCAATGATCAACTTAAAGGCTATTGTGTTAAAAACTAAGAGTCAGATTAATAAAATAATTTGACTATTAAAATATGTTAACCCTCTGGGGTCGCTGGGTCGCCGTCAAAATCACATGACCAATTTAAGACGACACAGCTACAAGATGCAGTAAGTCAGAGTCTCCATTTCAACTTGGGTCGAAAGTGCAGACTTCAAACTACATACCAGTTTTTGAATTGTGTCGATGGGCCACGTAAAACCAGAGTTGTGATAAAAAAATACACACGATGTGTAAACAGTGGCGTTTACAGCGGGAAGGACTGTAAAAACGGCGTTTTCTACAGACAGCGCTAGCAAACACTCTCCGCTTGCGAGTGAAAAGAAAAAAGAAAAAACACCCCTTCCCTGTTGGTGTTAGATTTTACCATGTCAGTCAATCAAAAAAATGATATGGCAAACATGTGACATTTGGTTGTTTAGGGAGAAGGGGAAGTTTTTAGGAGTGACACCCGCGACAGAAAGCAGGCGAGCGAAAGACAGAGAGAGCTAGTATTCATATGTGAGACATTAGTGACGTTTAGCATGTTTGGAGGCTATAGTTAGTTTGTTGTGTAGTTATTGTTTTGTATTGTGTGTCAGTTAGACTGCTGAATTTCATATTTGCTCTAAAAAAGCCGTGAAAAGGCCGATTCCAGTGTAAACGCTGTTCCCACATGGAAAACTGGACTGATGCACCTCCTGCTGTCAGACCTGCAGGGTTTAGGCCTGTGGTGTTCTCCTCTGTCTTATACTGAACACAAAATACATTTTTTGGACTGGCACAAATAATTTGTGTGCCATCTTATTTGATGCAGCACACCTGATTGTTCTGTAAATAGATTTAAATGGTTATATAAAAAATGCCTGAGGCCTTGGCTGCATTTTTAGGTAAATAGTACCATATAACTTTGTTGTTTGCAAAACTTGTGCATAATTTTTAGAAATGTACAATTTCTATTTGCATTTCAAGTTATGAAAATGATTCGTTAAACATATTTGTAGATTTTACAGTAAAAAATGTAACTGTTTTCTACTCAGATTTTGAATTTTTTGTCTGAATTTAGATCAACTGTGCTAATATAGTATGCCAAAATGAAAAAATAACTAAAATTTCAGATATTTGAGGTTGTGCTGAAAATAATGATACCAAACAAGGCAAGAAAAACATATTTTAAAGGTGAAATATGGAGGTAAAATAGTCAAAAACGGCCAATTATACCCTGAGACCCCAGAGGGTTAATGACTCATACAAATATATGAGTAATTGTTTTTTTAAAGTAAACTTTAAACTACATATGCTGTTTCGAGGATTTCATTTTAGTGCAATTTTGCATGTTTTTGTTGTTTTTGTTTTTTGTTTTTTACAGCGCATTGTGTTCTGCAACCTGATTGGCTGTAGACCATTGTCAATCAATCTCATACCGTGTCTCCTGTACAGTACAGAATGTGTTCAGCTTGTCAAATTTACATAAATCTTAAATCACTAGCAGTATGACTCTAAAGTACTGTACTGTATGTTTGTAAGTTTTCTCCCCAACAAACACAACAATGTCAACGGAACGTTTTGCACCGTTAAAGGCGCCAGTGGGTGACTTTGGTTTCAATCTATAATACTGGACTTATTTTTCTACAAAGATTTGAACTTTGAGAGTGTGTAAAGAAGAGAGAAAAGTGTGAAAATGTTCATACCTGTCTGAGAAAAGTGTATAAAATGTGTAGTGAGGGGTTTTACAGCCTTAAAACATCTATAATGACTACTTCGCAGATTTCACCTATCGCGGGTTATATTTGGAACGTAACTCTCGTGATAACTGAGGGACCACTGTAATTGAAAAAAAAAAAAAAAGTTTTTAAATATTTGAATTTGAATATTTGTTGTTGTTTTAGTTAAAAAAGTTTATTGATAAACATCAGAATGTCCACCAAATCTTTACTCTTCTGCGTCTTCACAGATATTAATCTTCTTTTTAATAATTAAATTTCATCATTTTTATAAAAAATACTGCTCCTGCTATAAGGACTGATCTGTGTGACGAATGCAATGAGGTGATAGTGAGATAAAGGATTTAGAAAAAAGCCCCCAACCTGCAGCCTGAATCGCTCTGAGGTTTAATTTGACTTTATTGAGTTCTTAGCCTCGGTACTGAGTCTGAGTAATCGCACCTGGATCATCGGAGAGGTCAGCTCAGTGGGCTGAGTCTAAGTCAGCTGGTGTGACTTTAAAATTAGAGTCTAAAAAAGATAAAATAGGAAATCTTCTGCGTGCTGTGGATTAACAAGCTGCCTCTAATTTAGATCAATGAGAAGCTTTAAATGGGATGTATGAATCAGAGGAAATCTGCAGGTGTAAATATGTCTATAAATAAATCCTGTTAGTTCATCTCCAAACCTTCTGACTTTGCTCTAAATTGATATTTTTAACTCATAAATATATAGTGCCAGCTTTAGACACACTGATTCTTTCAATAATTTGTTAACATTTTCAACCCACAGTTTCTGCTTTGCAACTTGACTCGGCTCCAGCTCCACCTTTTTAGGCATTTTCATAAAAGATAAAAGGACAACCTCACCAATTGCTTTGAAATGTGAAACTAACGCTGAAGTACTTTAACCTGCATTCTTTTTGATGTGCACCAGGGGCGAAGGTAAAGAGAAGTCTAATTGTTTTATAGTTCATCAGAAAATGAGCTTTGTGCTTATGGCGTTATTTTTGTGCCACTATTCTGAGCGCACGTAAAAAAGATTTGCAGGTGCAAGTGTTGCATTTTGAGGAGAAATTTATTTTGAGCAAAGAAAAGCTGAATTTGAGTGAACAAAATTCATTGCTGCGTGCAAAAACTGTATTTCAGTGTTTGCTATTATCCACACCCCCCCCCCACACACACACACACACACACACAACAGCAGCCCCTCTCGCTCAGTTTTTGCATTTGCACTTGCTTGCAATGTGTTGCTTGCACTCTCAACATTTCTGCCCATGCGCGTTCAACTCTTTCTGTACACCGTTATATTTGTGCCACAAAACCAGCCAATCACAAACTTGGATGCAAAACACATCTGATTGGCTATATTGGTCTCCAATCAGCTCGAAATGATGAAATGCAATATCCCAGAATCCATGAAAATATCTTAAAAGTTTATTTTGTGACCCAGAAAGTAATATTTCAAACTCCGCCACTCTGTGTTCCTCCACCACTGCCTCGTTTGAGTTTTGGACGAAATGGATTCTGGCATTCGAAATGCATTTCGTCATTTCGAGCTGATTGGACCAAAACAGCCAATCAGATTTGTTTTGCATCCAAGTCTGTGATCGGCTGGTTTTGTGGCACATATGTAACGGTGTACAGAAAGAGTTAAGCACGCACGGGCAGAAATGTTGAGAGCGCAAGCAACACATTGCGAGCAAGTGCAAATGCAAAAACTGAGCGAGAGGGGCTGCTGTTGTGTGTGTATATGAATAATAGCAAACACTGAAATACATTTTTTGCATGCAAAAATGAATTTTGTTCATTCAAATTCAGCTTTTCTTCGCTCAAAATAAATTTCTCCTCAAAATGCAACACTTGCACCTGCAAAAATTTTTTACGTGCGCTCAGAATAGTGGCACAAAAATAACGCCATATGTGCTCAGCTAATCAGTTTATGGTCTTATTGTGGAAATGATGGTCCTGTTACAGTCAAAAGAGACCAGGAAAGAGAGGATTTAAGGCAGGGATAGTCACGTTGCTGTGTGAGTCTGCAATGTGGTTTGGTTTCTGCACCTCATTCCTTATGTCCGCATTTCAGAGACTAAGATGAAAGTGAAAGTGATGATCTTGAGGCTTCAAATGCTCACTAATATCATAGAGAAAAAGAAAAATGCTCACAATATTTAATTTAATGCTCGTCTGTTTTCAGGTTCTAATGTCAACATGTTTTCCCTCTTAGATTTCATGTCCCTGAACACAATTTCTCATGTCTGATGATTCGTGTCCACGAACATAAAGATTTTTCAGCTGCTGGGACCAGACTGTGTAATTCAGGCAGGCAGTGTGTATGACAAGTGTTTCCAAAATCCCAGGAGACAGAATTCAGCACCACGGACAGCTCCACCTCTCCAAACATCCTCAAACTATTTTCCTCTTTTTTTGTATTCAGTCCCTTAAAAAAATATATGTTGTGTAGTTTCAGCAGCAGTCTCAGTCCTGATGGAGGCAGCAGGAGTGAAAGCCCAGCAGACGGAGGCAGCAGTGGGCAGGAAGAAGTGGGATCAGCTGGCCGGAGAGCTGGAATCAGTCCCAGTTAGACTGAGAGGACAAAAAGATCACTTCAGAGACAACAAGGAGAACACAGAGAATGATCAGACACATAATGAATCTAGAAACATTGTTTCAAATGAAGATATTTTTCTTAGCAGCGGCATTAACTGACAGTAAAACATAAACAGAACCTCATTTGTTTGTTTTTGACATTTAAAGGTTCGTTTGCTGCAAAGCAGCAACTAGAAAGTGTAGTTCCCTCAATGTCCACTTGAGGCTGCTCTGGGAGGTGTGAGCTCTTTGAGTTACAGGTGGATGCGGACACAGACGACTGGTGGAGACCAAAACATAAATGTTGACAAATACTCAGAAACAGTGGGTGATGTTGCAGTGGAAATGTCCATCTTTTGTATACAGTCTGTGGTTTGAGCGAGCAGATATCTATAAGGCTACCTGTCCCGTCCACCAGTGACTGCTCACTAAAGCTTCTTCTTCAGTCTGATTTAAGCTTTACTGTGAGTATGAAAGCTGCAGCGTGCTTCAACGTGAAAGATCAAAAATGAAAAGCTGAACAGTGTGAATCAGGCAGAGAGGGAGCGAGCATGGAAGAAATGTACAGCATGTCCTCTACTGTGGATGAAGGTTATTCTGTGTGAGCGACTGAACTATATTTGTGGTTTGTCACTGTAACTGTCTGACAGCTGGCTGAGGTTCTGCTGCACGGTGGCTCCAAACAAATTCCTGAAAACTAAATTTAAGAAGCTGGGAGCAGCAGGAGCACTAGTGTGGATGATTAACGCTCAGAAATGTCATTATTTCTGGAACACACGGTCAGGATGTAAGTTGGCACATGTCCACCATACAGGGAACTGAATGTGTGCTCGGTCATGCACAGCAGCCAATCTGCACATATGGCAGACGCTTGGATCCATATGTTACGCTCACCTTTGACCTCTAACGGCCAGATTATAACCTGGCTGTCCTTCACTGAGGCTCACGTCTTTGTAATAACAATCAGTTTTAAAAGAGAAATTCTACCAGTTTTACACACAAACAGGAAAACATGCTGCTTAGAGCTTAGATGCATTGTGGGAAATGTAGGCCTGGGTTTTAAAGATTTGAGCCAGTCTCCAGAAAGAAACTGACTCCAACACATCTGCACATATCTGGAACTCAAATATAATATAACACTGAGCGGAAGAGTCACAACATCAGACCTGAAGAAGTTCTAAATCACAGGACTGTTTTCCACTGATTGATCCATTTTCTGAGATCATCTTCTCTTCTTCATTTTATTCTGTGGTGTGTTTGGTTTTGTGTCTCTCTGTTTTTGTCACATCACTGCACATATTTGTTTGCTGTTGCTCTGCTGTGGCTTCATTTTCTCATTGTTTTCTGTTGGTTTGCATCTCCTTGCAGATAGAGTGAACCTGTGTCTCCTATGGTTTTGGGGTCTGTCTCCTCCTGGCTGTCTGTGGTAGTTTTAACCTTTATTCCTACCCGCTGCTTTTGGTTTGCAGATTTCAGGTAAACTGTCCTGTAAAGTCTATTTTGGTGGTAAACACCGGTAACCCAATGAGAAGATTTCCTAGCATGACTTCATGCTCCACAAGATTAATGCAGCTGGACAGCACATGCTCACAAGGTTTGTTGTGAATGAAAGCATGAACCATGTGAAAACTTGATGGGGAGAACAAGCGAGGCGCCGAGCCTGTAAAAGATGACATAGTGCTGAATGCACATATTCACACATTGACGCGGATGCACAGGTGCACCCCGGATGACTTCATTGACATGCTTCTTTATCTGCCGTCAGATGATCCGTGCACGTTGCTGCTGCACAAAGACAGCCTGCTGCCCCTTCTATAAGTGGCGGCGTGTCGGATTACAGCTGCAGCTGAAACCGAAGACGCATGCCGCACCTAAAATCCCATCTCAGAGTGAGTGGAAACTTTAATGTGCGCTTTAAGTTTTGAAAGCGCTCTTCTTCGGCTCCTCCATCTGCTGCTCAGCCAATCAGCAGTGGCGTTTGCCGTCACTAAGCCCCTGCGGGGCCCGGTGTTGCCTGCTGGGAGGCAGTGATTGTAAGGATGGGCAAGGATTAGCTTTTTAATTTGCACAGGAGAATTATTTGAACACAACCTCATCAGTCAAACAGTGACAGCACAAAGACTGCCGCACTTCATTAAACAGCACACAAGACAGAGTGAAATACTTCTAGTCTAATGATGGAAGCACTGTGAGTAACTTTAGGCAAAGTAAGAATTTTAACAAAAAAAAAAAAAAGAGTATTCTCAAGATGATTTAACATTATTTCAATAGCTGGGCCCATGTCCTCATTTTAGGTTTGACAGCGTTTTAGTAGGTAAAAGTGAATGCTTGGACATGAATTGAGCTGCGGTTTGGGGAAGGCCTCAAAGGGGACTGGCGACGGCTCCCGGGCCTGGCAGATCCCCATGCACTAAATAGAAATGAAGAAGTTAAAGAACTGAGAATAAGGAGGGAGGGCGAGTGGGGCACGTAAACGAGAATGAACAGCTTGCAGAACTGGGGGAACCTATATAGATGACAACCGGAAGGAGCATGTTTGGAGACGTGGTCCCACTCCTGAAATTCCGATGCATAATCTTCAAAAGACGGGAGATTAGGGTTCCTATAATGCAAAGTTTAAACACCCTCCTCCCAAAGGAAAGCTGTAGCTCAGACTGCATGCACTCTTAGTACATTAGTGAGCACAATTTAACTACTGTGTGATGATAAATAACAGAATAAATGTGAGCTGTCCCTCCACTAAGGACTGAGAACTCCATAGTTCTTGTTTTAGGATTTTTAAAGTAATCTGTCTCCCAGAATTTATGGATTTGAACATATTAAAGCACTTTGTCTGTGTAATTGTGCCCTTTTATAACAGCTGTTCCTAATTCACACCAAAGGGTTTAAAACTTGCACGAAGTAGCCTACATGTGAAATTTTCTTTTAATTGTATAATATTAGATGAAGGCATGTTTAAAACACCTGGACACTGAAAGTTTAGCTAGTCGTATGGGAGAGTGATCTGTTTTACCACTTCACTATCACTTAGACTCTTTGTGTACTACACTCTTTGTGTACACTCTCGATGTGTACTAATTCAATTCTCAATACTTTCTGTTCACTTGTGTTGTGGAGCTGAATCATATTTGGGAACTACTGGCTTATCTAAGTCAGTCTGACATTGCCTGTTATAAATCTTTGCTTCTTTCTTTTTTAAATAACAGTATTTAAAATAAAAAACAGATTTAGTCAGATTCCTTTGTTTTAGAATCGCACCAATATGAAAAAAATATTTACAATATAACTTTTCTAATGTCTTCTTCTGCTGTGCTTTGCTGTTAGAAACCAGTGAACCAATGTTTCTAGCAGTGGTGTGCAATGACGTTTACAGAAAAGATGATTTTTTTTTTCATTGTCAAACTCCATGTTCTTTAAATCAAGCGTTAGCAAGTTAGTTAGTTAGTTAGTTAGCAAGATCAAATTCACCTGTTAAGATGCTAAATCTCTGGAGCTCGTTTACTTCGCTAATGCTAGATGGGTTTCCACGCAAAGTGCTGATAGTAACTGACCTTGGAGCAGTGAAAGCTGAGTCATCAATTTATGTGTAAGATGAGAGGTTTAGCCAAAATGTGCAAAGCACCAGGAAAAAAAAACTGCTGACCTCTCAGTTTAACCAGCTTGTTAATGGGAGACACACACACATGTAAACGAGAGAAAAGTACAGTTTCCTATGAGTAAGAAACAAGTTAAGCATTCAGTGACACAAGTGGCCACAAGATGGCAGTAATGTAAAGGATGGTTGCAAACAGGCGAGGAACTGTATAACAGTGCTGTCCAGGGGCAATTTTAGCCCATTCTTGGGGGTGCTGAAGCACCCCCAAAATGAATCAAAGCACCCCCAAAGATTTCTTACCTTTCTTTCTTTTACAATATTTGCTGTTTGTGTGACACACTACTAAAAATATAAAAAGCATACAGTACTGTACTTGTTTGAGACTGAATATTTTAACAACAAAAGTATGTGAGTGAAGTTGGCCCGCCCACCTGGATTTGAAGAAGGTGGGGGGCCAACTTCACTGACATCTCTAGCGCTCTTGCTGCCAGAGCGATGGTGGCTGAGACGCAGCGGAGCAGAGGTGTAAGTGCCTGCCTTAAAACAGGACATGTTAGCTGCATTTAACCTTCAGTTACTCTTTATATAGTTAGGTAGGAGTCAGAACATGTTTCTTTTTAGCTGAAAAACATTACACCAGGTAACCTGCTGGGTTGAAAACGTGTTTTCCGACAATGTTTGCTACCCTACAATCCGTCCTGCTCTGTAGTAAAATCAGTGATATTTGACCGCCCTGTTGCTCCCATTGAAATGTATACAGCCTATTTAAAATCTAAAACTTAAAATTGTCCACAGCCTACTGTTGTTACCACTGTCCTGTTTGAAATGGATACTAACTAGCTAACTGACTAGATGCCCATTAACCTTATAACTCCTGCTGTGTGTGTGTGTGTGTGTGTGTGTGTGTGTGTGTGTGTGTGTGTGTGTGTGTGTGTGTGTGTGTGTGTGTGTGTACAGAGAGACAGCCAGGTTCATAATGGATGTAAGGAAGTTTTTTCCAAAAAAAAGGAGCCACATTCAGGTAAAATGATGATCAAATGATCTAGCAATCAAGAATAATGTTGGATCAGTGTTTCAATGTTTATATCTTTTATTAGATGTTCATGTGGTTTGGTTATTTCCCTTTTGGTTGAAAGTAAACTGAGAGAGGACTTTTTGTTAGTGATCTTAATAGAATTATTTTCATATTAATGTAATTTTTCATCTAACTGAATACAGTCTATTTGTGTATGATTGTCAGTCCAAAGAGGGAGAGAGGAAAGAGGAGAACACGAGGAGAAAGTACAAGGTCAGGAAAAACCAGGTAAGAAAACAGACAGGGAACAGTGACAGGCACAACAGAAACTGTTAAACTGACAAAGAGAAAAAAAACCTGATTTTACTCACACAATCAGGAAGTTGTGTTCTCCCTATATTAAAGCTGTTATACAGAATCTGCAAAACAAACTGGGTTGAAACATTTTTGACCCTCTTTAACAACATTCCAACATAACAATATAATTGATTGGGGAGATTAAAATTAATGATATATTTTTATGTGGTTCAGCCACAACTCTACTAAAACCTCAGCCAGTAATAGGTAGGCCAACATTTGGACCGTCCAGTTGTCTGTATGACTGGCGCATTGCACCACATTTGCACACTATCAGAAAGTGCCAAACAGCCCTGGTGGAGTGAGGAGCTGTAAAGAGAAGCAGAGTGCTCTGTTTATATTCTAAAAATGTTTTAAGCTTGTTTCAAAGATTCTGTACTGCAGCTTTAAATGTTTTCCAAAAGCACACATACACTTACCAGTGTTTCTCAAACTTTTTACAGTGTGGACCACCTGATAAAAATGTCAAGCTCTCCTAAGGACCACTATGAAAGCATGAAACTCATAAATCTTACAGCACAAAATTATTATTATTACATTAGTAAAATTAGTATCTGCAGTAAAGATTTTTTCATACATTGTATACATTCTACCACAGGCAAAGTTGCCTCCATTTTTATATATATATTTTTTAATATTTTGTAATAATTTATTCTGTTTTGGAAGTGTTTTTTTTATGTATCTGTATTATATTATACATATATATTAAAAGTGAATCTCTGTCCAAAAAATGCACTCAGTTTACTTTTTACTCACTATGAGCATCATTCATTATTCTCCCCCAGTAATTAAGGTTAGGATATGTATTTTTTTTTATTATTCCAATCCATTCTTCTTTTGCAGCATTAAAATAACCTTGATCAGATTTGATGGTTTTGTTACAGACTTTTCAAAAAAGTTTTTTGCTTTTCTTTCACAAATGTGGGGATTAAATTGTGTTAAAATGCACCAAACAGTGATGTCATGTTTTGTGACGAGGACCCAGGCACAGAGAGACTTGATGAATTTAAGAATCGTATGATTTAATAAAGAAATTTGCAGACCTGCACAGAGATGGTAAAATTATGATGACTGATAACGGAGATGAATACAACAGACGATGAGGACAAGGAGGAACAGGGGTTTAAATGCACCAAAGTGACAGTCAGAGAACTCGCGACAACATTTAAGGATGCAGGGACTGACAGAGACAGGTTTATCTTGCCTGGCTGGGCAGCTCTCTGGGTGCTCAGCGCCCCCAAAGTTCTGATCCTAGAATTGCCCCTGGTGCTGTCCAATACAAAAGGAGCAAGATCGTTTTACTTTGGTACATTTTGATTTATGGATATTTTTATATTTGACAGGGCAAGCACTGCTGGCCTTGCTTGCCCTAACAGAACATCATTGGTTTCCAGTTGAAAAATTGGGGGGAAAAAATCATAAACCCTACATTCAGGAGAACAGAAATTAAAGTTACAGCCTGTAAAATGAAGTGAACTCTATTCTCTGGGTTTTTCTGAAACATTTAAATGCTTACATTCTCAAAATCTAAACTCACAGTGGCACACTGTGTTAACTTAACACTTAACACACTGTTTGCTGCTACAACTACACATGTTTCTTTTCCAAATATTTATTTATAAGTGACTTATGTATGTATGTATGTATATATATGTATATATTGTACTATTCTTAGTTAGCGTATTGTCTGTCTTGTCTTAATGTTGGTTTAAAATGGAGCACTGTAACAAAAAATAATTTCCCCCAGGGATCAATAAAGTATTCTGATTCTGATTCTGATTCTGAAATTCTAACTCCATTAAAGTCAAACACGTCAAGAAAGCAGAAATAGAAAGTTTCTTGTATTTCACTTTTCTTACATATAAATCATCTAAAGCTAAAGCACATTTCCATCACAATGTGAGGCCTACATTAACACCATAGTGCAGTAATGCTGTGTGGAAGTGGCTGAGCGGCACTCTTGTGCACCCTGGTCTTCCTGCAATGAGCAGCAGAGAAGAGGTGGAGGAGGGGGTGGGGGGCAGCCTCTGCTTTGTGCAGGCCGGCGCTGCATCCCCCGTGGCAACGCACAGCCCTGTCATCTCCTGCCTCGCACTCGTGCCCGAGTCAGGGGCAACATACTCATTAAGCCTTCCTCTTTTCCACAGAGCTCTTCATCGCTCTCTCCATCCTCCCCCTCTCCTCTACACTCTGCAGCCATCACTTCATCCTACATCCCACTTATCTCTTCACTCTCAGCTCACTTTACCATCAGGGAAACCTCAGGAGACAGTGAGAGGTGAAGATGGTAGAAAAATCCAATGTAATCATACGAAAATATAACACACTGGTTAGTAACAATGAGCTGAAGCTCAGGGGAAAAGATGGAGAATGATGGATGAAAATCTGAGTGATAGTAGAATAAATGAGGAAACCCTGGAGCTCAATTTTACTTCTTTCGCTTCCACACTTCCAAATTTAAGTGGGTATGTGTGTTCAACAGCTGAAAAACCAAAAGCAGTTCCTCTAATGTCCAGCAGGGGCTCCAGCACAGTCCCACAGACACCATGTTAAAACTTTACAGCAGATATAAACATGTTTAATGTCATGATCCTGGATCATTTTGTGTTTATTCTGATTTTGTATTAGATTAGGGTTGAACCTGGAGTTTAGTGTTTTATCAGCCCTACCTGTGTCTGTCCTCGGTGCTCTGTTCGTGCCCCCGTGTTTGTGTTGTAAAACAGTCTGTGTGTTTCCTGTTTTACTTTGAAGGTTTGTGTCTCGTCTGGTGAATTAGGTTCAGCTGTGCTCCCTTCCTGTGTAGGGATGGGTACCGGTATCGGTTCTGACATAAACGGTAGTAACCAGACCGAAAAGCAGCGCACATTTCGGTGCTTGTTTTTGGTGCTTTTTTTTCCTGAGATGTCATACACTTTGGATACTAGCCAATCATTTTACCTTTGCAAGCGTAGTAGGCGGGCCCAGGTACGTACGTTCTTTTAGAGCAGAGCTACAGATTAAAAATGCCCAAGGCAAAGCAGTCAAAGTCTGGCTGTACTTCACAGCAAAAGATGCAAACTCAGCAGCCTGCAACAAGTGCTTTAAGCTGATACTGTGATACTGTCAAAGGAGGTAACACCTCGAATCTGATGAAACACCTGGCAACGTATAGCATTTTGTTAAAAGCCGAGAAATGCGCCGTATTTGATAGCTTGCTGTGAGACCTCACACCGGGCACATCTACTGCGGGTGGGTTGCCTGTTATCGGACCCGGAGTTAGCAATATCCCTCAAAAACCCGAAGAGGAGAGTCCTGGCTCCTAGCCCTGCGAGTGTAGCAGAAATGATGATGGATGATGATGCAGCAGCAGCCGTTCTTCTCTGAGTGAGTGGCTTAATGTTGTCCGTGTGTAATTTACGTTGAGTAGGCTAACCACGTTATTACATTAATTCATGTAAGGTGAACTAGCAAACACCGTCGTAGTTACATGCGGCTGTCTTCTTGTTTGATGGCAGATACTGCCTTCACCCTGGCCAAAAAAGCTAAAATGACCAAAGAAAAAGTGGAAAATGCTAAACATGAGAGGTTTTTGGACAAAGTTGGTGTTTTTTTCCATTGTTTAAGCACTGCTTCCAGCCAAGAGTGATACCATAAATCCCCTATAGCTGCAGAAAAGGCTAACATTGTTATCTTTTTACAAAAAAACAGCTGAACATGAGAGGTTTTTGGACCAATTTTGTGTTCTCCATTCTTTAAGCACCGGTTCGAGCACCGTTTAAGCACCAGCACCGTTTCAAAAGAACCAGTTTGGTACTGGTATCGGATAAAACCTAAACGATACCCATCCCTACTCCTGTGCGCCATTCCCTCATTACCTTCTGTGTATTTATAGCGTGTGTCTGCCTGTGTCCCTCGTTGTGTCGTCTGTGTTTCTTGGTAATCTCAGTGTCTCTCTGTCCTTTGTTCCTGCTCTCCTTTCTCGGCTCGTCATCCCGGTGTAACTTCCTTATGTTTTTCCGTGAGTTATGGTTACGGGTTTGGTTTGTTATTAGTTTCCCCAGTCTAGGTTTATGTTTAGTTCTGTCCTGGCTTGGGTTATTTTCCACTGTAAATAAATCCTCATTCGCATCTCCACCGCCATCTGCATCTTGGGTCCTCATTCATTCCACTACACGACTGTTGCCTCAGCCGTGACATTTAAAGCCTGATTCTCAAAATCCCATGCATGAAGTACATTTGAAACCCTAACCTTAACAAAACTACATGGCCTGAAGGTAAAACCAGCCTCAGGAGAGGCAAAGGCATCAGCTGTGGACAGTGTTGGGTAAGTTTCACTTTAAATTAGTAACTATAAGTTACTCATTGCTTTCAAAGTAACTAGTTACTAGGGAAAGTAACTTTGGTTTTACTCAGAATTCTCTTGTTAATGTGTTGCTTCCGTAACTGGATACCCAGCAAGATTGCCAGTCTTCTAGCTTGCTTACTTGCCACAAGTGCACTGTGCCACCTACCTAATAGAAAGGAAAAAATAATGTGCATATTTCCACGAGAGAAATCCCACGCCTGGACTGTCGTTGACCACCACCATGATTCTAGCCTACGTCACAGAGTCATGTGTGCTTTTTAAATCCAACACGAAAACTGCAGTCGTGGTGCTTTTGATTGTACTCAGAACTCAGAAATTCTGCCTGTTGTGACAGTGATGTTCACTGTTCTGATGGTATATATGCATCAATCTATCAATCGTTTGTTGTAAGATTCAGATAATTATTTTTTAAAAGCTAGACATTTTAAATGAGAATAAGAAAGAAAAGTACTTCTTTGTGCCCCCCTCTCCCTGTTAATGCCCTACCTGGCGCCCCTGGCAAAACTTTGCTAGACCCGCCCCTGCACAGTTACCAGTTGTCAGCTACATAAAAAAAGGATCCTGGTGTTATTTGTCTCTCAGAAACAGTTCATAACTTCCCTTCAACTCATTCATGTCACCTAAACCTGTTTCTCCATCACAGCTCTGATGATTCAGTAAGGACATCTCCTGGTTTCATCTTCATGTTTCCTTCTCACCACATATCCAAACCGACATCATGACCGGCAGCTTTTACAGCTGTGGCTCCAGCAAACATCAGCTGATACTAGAAAGTAATATTAAATAAATTCTAACAACAGCTGATCAAGCTTAAACGTGCTGCTGTTGTTTAACGCGACCTCCGCTGGTTTCCTCTTTCTGGCGCAAAGTGGGCGATAAACAAACGAGAGAAAAGCCGATCAGCTGATCATTGATCAGTTTCATGATTGAAGTAGAAACAGGAGAGGGAGGGGGAGAGAATGAGAGAAAAAGAGGCAGCTGTGCAGCAAAGACACAGAATAACTCCAGCTGTGTGTCTTTTTCATTGTAGCTGAATTACGGGACAAACTGTTTCTTTTCACCTCAATACGAAACGTGTAATATTAACTCTAAATACGAGACGATTCCATTTTTTAGGGGACAGTTGGCAAATCTAATAACTGACCTTATGAACAAAATTAAGTTCAACATCAGTAACATCATAGCACCCATCCAGCTGTATAGAAACTCCATCATGCTAGCTAGTACCAGTATGAAAAAGTCAGCACAACGAAAATAAACTCCACCCAAACTTGGTTTATATATATGACCCAGAGAGACTGCAGCTCATAACTTCTTACCTGAAGTTCAGTTCACCTGACACTCAGACCGGCAGCTGCCTCGGGTCTCTGCTCCTCCCGCCTCCCCTTTCCCTCATCCACCTGCTGGCCTCCACCACTTGCTAATGTTACTGAATCTGTGGAAGCTCCGCGATAGCCACCACACGAAGTAACGAATAATAACCCTATCTAAATCCCAGTAACGATAAACGTGTTCCTGATTTTGGCATAATAACTAGTTACCGTGCTCGTTACCAAACTAAAAACGTAGTTACTGTAACACGTTACTTAATGACGCGTTAGTCCCTACACTGGCTGTGGATGGAGCTAAAAGAAGATATAGACACATATGATGGATGTTTTGAGGAGGCTGAGCTGAAGATGTTCAGATGTTCATTGAGAGTGGGTAGCATGTACAGGAGTCCATCAGAGGGACAGCTCAGAGTCAGAGAGACTGAGATGGTTTGCATGTTGTCAGAGGAGGGAGAGATGATGATGAAGATGGGGCTGTCATGCAGGAAGAAAAGAGGAAAGCCTCAGAGGAGGTTCATGGATGTAGAGAAGGACATGCAGAGGGCTGGTGTGACAGAGGAGGATGCTGGAATAGGAGGCAGATGATCTACTTTGGTGCCCAATAAATAAAGAAAAAGGGGGAGGAGGTGGACATTAACATCAATAATTTCATGTCCTCTTTACTTTCTGTTTTTGTTTTGAGCTCATCCTTGTGTTTCTCATGTCCCTGTCTGTAGTCTGATGGTTTCTACATCCTGCCCTGTATCTTCTTCTTTAATCACCTCCTGGTTTTGGTCTTCTTCTCTCTTCCTCAAGCTCCTGTGTCTGACTCTTCCTCCGCCTGCACATTACAAAGACTTTTTCTTTAAAAATTATTACATTTGGATGGAAACCCAGATATCTGAACGATGTGTGTGCTGGACCTGTGCCTGTGTGTGGTTTATATATTCTGAATTAAACAGGATGTCCAAACTGGATTCCTTGTGACCTTTTCAGGCAACATGTTAAAGTCACGGCCACTTCTGTGTCAGGATCAGGCACACTGTAGGTTAAAGGAGGTGCCTGCATCTCAAAAAACTGAATATTTTTTATAGTAGTATATCCAGTAACCGTGCAGAATTTGTTCACACAGGGATGAGAGAGTGGTGAGTGTGTGAAACAGCAGCAGCTGCAGCATTACTTATCAATGCCCCCCCCCCCATTCATAAACATGCAAGATGCTTATATAACGCCAATGCAGAGCCTCTTCTTTCCCAGTGCTATTTATAAGGCCCACAGCTCGCATGGAGAAGAGCGCAGCCAATTCATGCTGAGCCCTTCAAGACCAACAAGCCCCCCCCCCCAGAGGGGGGGCTGCCGGGCCCGACTTCAGGGAGCTATTATTAGAATCACGTCATGGGAGAGCCTGCGAGGATAGGGGGAGGCGAACTGACAGATGGGGGGAGGGGGAGATAACGGCGGGGCTGCTGCTGATGGAGCGAATGTAAAGGCTGGGAAAACCCTGAAGTCCATGTTTAGCCACACGACAACATTAAACAGATCTGTCAGAGCGCCAACAGATACATATAAAAATACATCTGACCTCTGATATTTACATACATTTAGAAAGTATTTAGCAGCTATTAAAGATGGATTCATTTCAGCCTGCAGTGCTGAGATAAAAATGAAATCAGCATATGGAATATGAATGCTCTTTCTCTATGCTTTTGTATAGTTATGGTTACAGACTCATCTTAATTTGTTAGAGATAATCAGCCTCATCACTTCTATCTTTTTTCTATTTTCTATGTCACAGTATTATTAGAAAATACAGTTTTTGACTATAAGAACTGGGCACAGTTATTACGTTCGTTAACGTTTCTGTGGCTCACATGGTCAGCTTTCTTTCATGGAAAAATAGGAAATAGTCACAAAAAATATATATATGCTAAAATACAAAGACATGGTCTGTCATTTTAAGCACGTCTTTGAAACTGATCTATTTCAGTAGGAATGTTTCATGTATCTATATTTTTTCAGAGTATTTTTTTGTATTGCCTTCAGTACATAAACATTAATTATTAAAAAAAAAAGTGAAAATCTGAAAATTAAGCAGTTAAAAGTTATGACTGTATCCTAGGCTGCACTGAGACTATTAAAGTTCTGAAGATGGTACATCCCATGCAGAGACTTGGACTTCCATGATAGCTCCTCTTCCTCATCACCATCTGTCTTCAGCTGTTGAGATACTCTCAGAGCAGCTCATTAGACAATTTCAGGAAATTAAGCTTTGTTCATGCTGGTGTCTTATTTCTTACTTTAAACTCGAGGCGAAAGTATCTCACTGTGGTAACAAGCATGAATTCAATTCAGATTTATTTATATAGCACCAAATCACAACAGTTGCCTCAAAGTGCTTTATATTGTAAGGTACAAACTAGAGATGGCACGATACCACTTTTTTATGTCCGATACCGATACCGATATCATAAATTTGGATATCTGCCGATACCGATATGAATCCGATATAGTGTTTTTTAATCAACAAAACTGTTTTTTAAAATATCTTGCTGCATTTTGCAAGTCTGCAAGTTCATACTCAAGTTTAAAACAACAACTACACTAAAGCTATTCTGTTATACCTGTATACAAAAAAAATATTTCATAGTTCAGCAATACTGATCAATCTAATAAACTTAAACCTACACCATCCTCCCTATTCTGGTATTTTAAAGAGTACTTAGCGTAAATATTAAGCAACCTA
Source organism: Copadichromis virginalis (assembly GCF_057382275.1). Classification (NCBI taxonomy): domain Eukaryota; kingdom Metazoa; phylum Chordata; class Actinopteri; order Cichliformes; family Cichlidae; genus Copadichromis; species Copadichromis virginalis. Next base: position 17,848,636 of record NC_140634.1, read on the forward strand.
ACTAATAGGGTTCCAACTCCCAGCAACAACAAAAATAAATAAATAAAAAATAGGGAACCACCCCTCACACTCCACCTCATGATGCTTAATCGACGTAATCAACCTTAATTTGATGCAGTGTGAAAAAAAATGCACAGAAATCAATTATTTTTCAAGAAATATTAAATAGATTCAACATCTTTCTTCAACAAAATTGCAGACTGCACAGATGGTACCTTCCCAAAGGAAAAAGTACTATAGCTTACTAGGGTATATTAGACTTAATAGTTACTATATACAGTAATTGACTTCTATTCATTTTACATCAAATTAAAACTTTGTGTGTCAGATAATTATTTATTAAAAGCTCGACATTTTAAATGAGAATAAGAAAGAAAAGTATGTCTTTGTGCCCCCTTTTCCCTGTTAATGCCCTATCGGCCCCCCTGGCTAAACTTTGCTAGATCCGCCCCTGCACAGTTACCAGCCGTCAGCTACGTAGAAAAAGATCCTGGAGTAGAAAGTAATATTAAATAAATTCTAACAACAGCTTATCAAGCTTAAACGTGCTGCTGTTGTTCAGCCGCTGGTTTCCTCTTTCTGGTGCAAAGTGGGCCAAAAACAAAGACGGACTCGCGACAGAAAAGCCGATCAGCTGATCATTTAAGCAGTTTCACGATTGAAGTAGCAGCCGGAGAGCGAGAGGCAGTCGCTCGTTAAGCTTAACGCAGGAATGCTTTACAAACATTCAGAGATGGACTTACACACTTGCTTTACTTCTCTCGGGGATAACTTTGAGGGAGATGAAATGCCAGGTTGCTAGCGAAGCTCCAAATGCTATCCAGACCACAGGTCCCGCATGCCACAGCCGCTCTATCACGTGATGCATACTGCTCCGACATGCTAACGTTCTGAGGTGAGTTACGGCGTGTTGCAAGTTTTGTGAGGTGCTTTCGTGATATTTAATGGATCGGATTACATTTTTTATTTTTCTCCGATATCCGATCCAGTCATTTAGGTCAGTATCGGACCGATACCGATACGTAATATCGGATCGGTCCATCTCTAGTACAAACCCTGCAATAACAAAGAGAAAACAGAAAAAGCTCCAACAATTATATGACCACCTGTGCAAGTGCTCTGGTGACAGTGGAAAAGAAAAACTCCCTTTTAACAGGAAGAAACCTTCTGCAGAACCAGGCTCGGGCAGGGGCGGCCATCTGTTGCAACTGGTTGGGGTGAAGGGAGGAAGTCAGGAAAAAAGAGATGCTGGAGATGAATAATAACTAATGATTAAATGTAGAGAAGTGTATAGACACATAGTGAGTGAAGAAGAAACACCCAGTGCATCATGGGAATCCCCCAGCAGCCTAGACGTATTGCAGCATAGCTAAGGGAGGATGTAGGATCACCTGATCCAGCCTTAACTATATGCTTTATCAAAATGGTTACATTTTAAGCCTAATCTTAAAAGTAGAGGTAGTGTCCATCATCTTAATCCAAACTGGAAGTTGGCTCCACAGAAGAGTAGGGATGGGTACTGGTGTCCGGTGCCATGATGGCACCGGTTCTGACATAAACGGTAGTAACCAGACCGAAAAGCAGAGCACATTTCGGTGCTTTATTTCGGTGCTTTTTTTTCCTGAGCTGTGATACACTTCTAGCCAATCATTTTACGTTTCCGAGGATAGTAGGCGGGGCCAGGTACGTACGTTCTTTTAGAGCAGAGCTTTCCCTGGCGGGTCGCGGAGTATGGGAGTGCCTACTGGGGTCAGCGGGGGAGCTGGCCCCAGGGAGGGCAAGGCAAGGCAAGGCAAGTTTATTTGTATAGCACAATTCAACAACAAGGTGATTCAAAGTGATTCAAAGGGAGGGGTCACCTGCCCCTCCCTTCCTTCCCTCCCCATCTCCAGCTGCCTCCCTCCTCCCGCTCCACCACAACCGCCCACACATGCAGGGCCTTGGAGTAGGGGTATGTCACCAGGGTGCAGAGGAGGCTACCCCCCCCGTCCCCTTCTGGCTGCCTCTGCCTCAATTTTATCCCACAACTTAGACATTTACATTACTCACACTCTCATTACACATACATATAGGATCTTGGGGGTGGGCACGATACACGGAGTCCAAATTACCATCAGGGTGTACACCCCACCCCTGGCGTCGTTGCCCACCTCTCAATTTTGAATACACATAGACATTGAGGGCCAGCAGGAGGGGCCATGCGCTTACCTGCTGCTCTCTGGCAGGTAGCTCCATGCCCTCCTGGGTTTTAATTGCACCTTAGAACACACATGCATCAACACTACAATGAGCGGGTGGATGGAGGTTTGGAGTCTTCTCTCACCCCCGTTCTCTGCGGCCTGCTGGAGCGGGGGGGCTAGGAGGAGTTGGCCGTCCGACTGCGGTCTGGAATGTGGGGCCTCCCTGCTGCTGCGGAGTCGGGGCGGCCTGCCTCCCCCCACCGCAGGGAAAAGGGTAATACCACCTGGGTCTGGGTGCGGTTCCCCCCTCCAGGGGCAAGGGTACCTAGACCCGGTTCGTAGAGTACGCTTGGGGAGTGTGATCGTGTGTACAGCGTCTCTTTATGTCTGTCTCCACGTTGGTTGAGTGTGGAGTAAGTGCATATGAGAGCATGAGGGTGGGAATGGATGTTTGTGTCTGTGTGTGCCTGTATGTCTGTGTCTATATGTCAGGTTGGGTATCAGACGCCACCTCTCTGGGGACATGTCAGGCCCTCCAAGGTATGGAGGCCTATCTCCACCCACCACCACTTCCCCTGCCAGTGGCGGACTCCCTCAGGTGTCGGTGCGTTGGTGGTTCTTTGTGTCTGGGGGTGGGGGTGGGCGTCCGGGTACACACCGGCTCACTCCTTGGCGGCCGCTTGTCAGGGCCTGGAGCCTGGGGCTCGCTCGGGCCACTTCGGAGGTGGGGTGCCCCCGGCCTCTCGGCCTGGGGCTCGGTCACTCAGGCACAGCTGGCTGCCGGTGGAGCTCACGGGCGCGTCACTGCAACTCCCACTGGCTTCTGCTCCGCGGCTGCTGAGTGAGCCCTCATCTGGGACTCTCTTCAGCTCTTACTGAGACAGTAGCGCGGCTGCCCCTCTGGTCTTCCTTGGTCTCTTGTGTTCTGGGGGCCTCTGGATGTCTGGAGTTTTGATCTCCTCCATACCTGCTTCATACCCTGGAGGACGGGGCTGTGGCTCCCCCACACTCCCTAGCAGATCGTTACATGGAGAAACCTTTGGAATACAAGCATGCTGATCCACACAGGTATGCACACAGGTGTACACACGGGTATTCACAGACGCGGACTACAGCTTTCTTGGCTGCTGCCTCAAAGCACATTGTGCGCTGTCTATCTTGCGTGCTGCACAATATCGTTTATTACTTAGTATCTACTGATATTTACTGCTAGCTAGTTTATTGCGATGGTGCCGTTTTATTTTTTATTATGTTGCTCTTTGTTGTTTGCTTTCTCTTCTGTTTTTTTTCTCCATACAGGTGACCCAGGTGTTTTTTTTGTTTGTTTTTTGTTTGTTTTTGTTTGTTTTTGTTTTTTCTTTCTTCCCCCCCCCCCCCCCCCCCTTCTCACCGTCTCTTCTCCCCTTTGGTTTTCTTTCTCTCCCTCTCTTTCTTTCATTCTTTCTCCCTGTCCTATCCCCCAGTCATGTCTGTCCCGTTTGTAGCAACTGAAAATAAAATAAATTCATAATTATAATAAAGGTCAATCAAATGGACCAATATGGCAAGGCCATGATGATCCACTTGGTAAAATAAATCCGCTTGGCATCTTTCTTGGCCTTAAGACAACAATTCTGATGGCTAAAGATCCAAACGGGACACAAAAAAAAAAAAAAAAAAAAAAAAGGAAATTCAGCCATTTGATTCATGTTACAGCAGCTCATGAGTGAATGAACATGGTGCAATGAAAGTATTTTTAGAAGTATATGTTTCCAAAAAAAAAAAAAAAAAAAAAAAGAGCAGAGCTACAGATTAAAAATGTCCAAGGCGAAGCGGTCAAAAGTCTGGCTGTGCTTCACAGCAAAATATGCAAACTCAGCAGCCTGCAACAAGTGCTTTAAGCTGATACTGTGATACTGTCAAAGGAGGTAACACCTTGAATCCGATGAAACACCTGGTGACGTATAGCGGTTTTTTTTAAAAGCCCAGAAATGCGCCGTATTTGATAGCTTGCTGTGAGACCTCACACCGAGCACATCTACTGCGGGTGGGTTACCTGTTATGAGACCCGGAGTTAGCAACATCCCCCAAAAACCCGAAGAGGAGAGTCCTGGCCCCTAGCCCTGCCAGTGTAGCAGAAATGATGACGGATGATGATGGCAGCAGCAGCCGTTCTTCTCTGCGTGAGTAGCTTAATGTTGTTTGTGTGTAATTTACGTTGAGTAGGCTAACCACGTTATTACATTAATGCATGTAAGGTGAACTAGCAAACATCATCATAGCTACATGCGGCTGTCCTCTTGTTTGATGGCAGATACTCCCTTCACCCTGGCCAAAAAGGCTAAAATGACCAAAGAAAAACTGGAAAACAGTTAAACATGAGAGGTTTAGGACAAAGTTTGTGTTTTTTCCATTGTCTAAGCACTGCTTCCAGCCAAGAGTGATACCATATATGCCCCATAGCTGCAGAAAAGGCTAACATTGTTATCTTTTTTCAAAAAACAGCTGAACATGAGAGGTTTTTGGACCAATTTTGTGTTCTCCATTCTTTAAGCACCGGTTTGAGCACCGTTTGAGCACCGGCACCGTTTCAAAAGTACCGGTTTGGCACCGGTATCGGATAAAACCTAAACGATACCCATCCCTACAGAAGAGTGACCTGAAAAGTGAAGGCTCTGCCTCCCATTCTACTTTTAAATACTCTTGGATCCACAAGTACTTACAGCAGTTACATTTCAGTGGGTATAACAGCTAAATAACACACTGGGTAAGAATAATCTGTTCTGGTTTGTCCTCACTGAAACAGTTTTACATTTTATAAATGTGTTGTTATATTGCTATGGTCCCTGTTGATACTGCAGAGACGCTGCACACTCTAGATCAGGGCATGGATGTAAATATGAACCGTTATTTAACATCTCTGTGGCTCCAGGGAGCCATGAGACGTGCTGTCAGTGTAATTATAGAAAACATCAGCTGACCACATCAGTGTCTAAACTGGGCTTTCATCACTGACATGAATAAGCATTATCAGTGAGCACAAGCACTCAACGCGAGACGAGTGACACGCTGATGTCTGAGGAGACTGAGAGGATGAAGGAGAGACGTCCTGCCAGGTCTGACAGCTGATTGGTGTCTTCAGATAACTGCAAACAACCCCACAGGAGGAAGGGCGGGAAAAGGCAGTTGCCATTGTATTCTCTGTGGTGGTGTCAAAAAAACCAAGAATTTGGATCCCCACAGCAAAAATCATTTTCCCCGTGGCATCAGCCTCATGCCAGTTATTGCTCCACCGCTTAGAGGTCCAAATTAACAAACTCTGGATCGGCGGATTAGAGACACCCACCCACATATGCAGCTTTTGATGGGCAACAGTTTAGCGTTGAATCACATCACTCTGGTTGGTTCGACACATTTTTCTGATGTCAGGTGTGCAGCGAGATTTGGCCAACACAACAATTTCCACTGATGGAGTCAAAGAGTCAAAAGTAGATATTAGCAGATATTGGACCTGAATGTGTCTGCTGACCTGGGAGAATAAGGGAATAAGTTTGGTTCCACGTTCTATGAGGCGTTACTGACTGAATTTAGAGATGCTTTTCAAGGTACAGCCTGCAGCTTAAGGAGAACATCATGAAAATATTCTCAATCTGTGCTTTGAAAATTACTGAGAGATTGAAAATATGTCAGCGTTTTGAATCATTTACAGCTGCAGACAGAAAACGTGTTGGATTTTTAGGAGCATCACTCGTGATGCTGCAGCAGAAAAACCCAGATGTTGATCCACATGTAGTGACACAGGAGGAGCGTGGCAGGACATCAGCAACAAACAGACTCCGCTCTGCTGCATGAATAAAACATGTAGGAAACATGAAGTTGAGCACTGGAGGACAAACTGTCTTTCTTTTTAACATGGTCTGTATCGGCGTGGTCAGGTCAGCGTGTCGCTGCATGGATTAACAAAAGGAAGGTGTGAATTAAACAGAGGAACACATAAAAACTAGTTTAATAAAAGCATTTCACAGAGCTACAGCTGACCAAATGTGCAGTTTACACAAATCAAAGGAATGCTTTCCTTCATGAACACATGATGCTAGCATGAGCACAGAACCTTACTATGTGTCATTGAAACATCAGGAGAGGAAGTACACGATGCATTCACTTACTCCGCCAGTGCTAGCACTTTCTGTTACATCTCAATAATACAGGGTCATAACATGGAAATAAGAAGGTAATATCACTTACTTACCAAAGTAATATCTTGTATCAGCAGTATTATATAGAAATGTATGTAACTGGATAACAAAGTGAAACTGATGGTAGCAATTGTCACGATCCTGGGTCTTATGACCCAGTGTTTTGAGTTTTAGTTCATTTTGATGTTTATAGTATGTTTAAGCTCATTAGGTCTCCTATGTTCATTTGCTTATTAGTTCCCCCTTGTTTCCAACCCATGTTGGAAACACAAGGGCTCTCCCCGGCTCTTCATGTGTTTCATGTCTGTGTCTTACGTTGTCAAGTTCTGGTTGTCATGTCTGCGTCTCATTATGTCTCCTATTTTATTTGGAAGAGATCCTGTGCTTTTATATTATGGTTTATGTTTTGAGTCCTTTTGATGTACTGTTTCTTGTTTCCCTAGATGGTTATCTTAGTTTTAGCTCTTTGGCTTTGTTATATGGCTTCCCTGTGTTCCATGTTATGTCCACTGTGATGTTTTGTACCATGTTTCAGGTTCCTATGTTCTGTCTCCCCAGTTGCTGTTAAGTTTGCATGTTTTGGAATTCAGTCAGTGTGTTTCCTGTTTTACTTTGAAGGTCCATGCCTCATGTGAGTGTTTCTAGTTTTGTGTCCCTGTCTCGTCCAGCCTGATTACTCCCAGCTGTGCTCCCCTTCTGTCTCATTCCCTCGTTATCCCTCTGTGTATTTCAGCTCTGTGTTTCTCTTTGTCAGTGTTGTAGTCTCCCTCATGCTGTGTGTGATTCTCCCCGTGGTTCCTGGTATACTTTATGTTTAGCTTTCCCAGTTTAGTTTAGTACTGTTTTTGTGTTTCACTTTTGCCAGCATTAAAGCTGTGTTTTTGAGTTTACGTTTTGTCTCTGTGAGTTTGCGTTTGGGTCCTCTCCTGCCTGCCACACAGCCGAAACATGACAGCAATGTGGAAACACAACCTTGCTTCTAGAGCTGGGCGATAGAACGATAACGATATGTATCGCGATATAACTTTTACTCGATAGAGAAATTAAGCTATCGCGATAGACCTCGCCGCTCTTGTCCTCTTAAAAAAAAAAAAAAAAAAAAAAAAAAAAAAAAGTCAGCCGATCCAAATTCAGTAGCGCAGAGCCGAACCAATCACAGCCGCAGCGTCACGTCGCGTGACTTGTTACGTACAGCACAAGTGACAAGCCGCACGTGTGTTTGTTTGGGAAGCAGCCAGCGGGTAATGGAGGAAATGAGTGTGCCGACTAGAAAAATCTACCGAGCGTGACCGAAGAGAAAACCGATGATGGTTCCAATGCCGGAGAGATTGTCGAACGGAAGAGCCATAGAAGTTCCGTAGTGTGAAGGTATTTCGGCTATTTCAAGTCTGACAAAAAACAGAGTAGCGTGCACTGTAAATTGTGCCGAAAGCAAGTCTGGAAATACAATAAACTGCTGCATGCGTCACACTGTGCGCCACGTTATTGTTTCGGTGAAATGAATTTCTACAATACTGTTAATTCTACTCTCTGCAGTGTTTAAATGCTTACATATACACACAGTTACTGTCCGTCCACACATACGACTCGGTTCTGCTTCTATGCCCCAGCTTTGTTTACTTTTTCCCACCGAGGCTTCTAGACTTCTGATTGGCCAACATTTCTGCACGGTTAGGAATCTAGCGCCACCTGCTGCTTTGGCATGTTCATAGCAGCGTTTTCCTTCATTTCTGCCTTTATGTGTGGACGGGATTATTTTTTAAAACGAAAACGGAAAATCTCCGTTTTCAAAAATACCCGTGTACGTGTGGACGTAGCCTCAGTCTCTGACTGGAAGCGCTAATTCATCATTCGGCTTTTGTCAGACTAAAGTAACTGTTACAACTGTTTGAAAAGCTCAGCTATACAACAAGGAGAGATTGAGAATTTCCTTTTAGTTCTCAGTTTATTTGATATTGACAAAAGTTAGTCAGTTTTGTCTGTTCTTCTGTAAAACAAACTAAGATTTATTTTTAGAATTAATACTTTATTTCTAAGTGGAATTGACAATTTAGTCTGTTTCGTTTGTTCTATTTTGAAACTTAAACGCTTTAGCGGCTGCCTTTTGTGTAGTTTGCAATATTTGCCTTTATTTATCTGAAAAAGTCTCATGTTCCTTAAGTACATCTACCCTGTTGAACTTATTATGGGAAATGAATATTTAAATAAAAACAAGCTGCTGATTATTTCACATTTTACTTGTGAGCAACGGCACATTTAAATCTTACAAATATAGTTATTTGGCTTATATCGTGATAGATATCGTTATCGCCTGAAATGAAAAAAACATATCGTGATATGAAAAAATCTCATATCGCCCAGCTCTACTTGCTTCTGATCATTGTCCTGCAGCAAACCTTGAGTGCTCTTTAGCTTCTGGGCATGAACGAATGGCCGGATGTCCTCCTTCAGCATCTCCTGTCAGAGAGCAGAATTCAAGTCGTCCAGGTTGTTACACAGTGAAGCAGTCGCAGACCATTATACCACCATGTTTAATCTTCTTTTTAATCATCATTTAAAAACTGCATTTTGCATTTACTCAGGGTTTCTTTATCTAATGATAAAATGTATTTGATAATCTGAAACATTTAAATGTGACAAATATCAGGAAGGGTCACAGACAGACAGACATGTGAGTCTGTGAATGGTATATCATTCTTCTGGTGTGTTTGGGTTACACCATGATGGAAAAAGCAGACATCTTTGACTCCAGTGGTCTCTAGTCAGACTCCATCGGTTTCTGCAGCAGTTAATCGTGATGATTTCTTCTGGTTGAGTGAAGACTGACACTTTTGCTTTTGGTCTGGTCTGGTTAGAAAGGAAAGAACAAGTATCTGCTTTGCTTCCAATCTTTTTTCCAGGAAGTACAAGCTCACATTAATCCCCAACCCCTTGGAGGCTCTGGCCTCAGCTTTAGCATTTACTCCACTTCATTAGTTTGATTTTCGATCCACCTGGAGCCCACTGACAGTACAGTCTGGATGTTCCTCCACAGAAAATAGATCAGAAAACATCACATCATCAGTTAGGGATTTTAAAGAGCTGACCTTTTCCATTTAACTATTTCGTGCATTGTGTTTGAGTGCAGCGAGGCGAGTGCGCAGCAGTGTTTAATGGGTCCCTGGCAGTGTTCCTCCTGAAAAGGCAGCTGCCCAGCTCACATCTCTTTGGAAAATGGCACATCAGCCCCCCACACAGTTGGACAACACACAGCAATCACAACATTGCTGGGTCCCGCAGGAGCCACTGTCCACGTTAACGAGTCAGCAGTTATATCCACACGAGCTGTATGCATGTCAGCATGTCAGCAAGTCAGTAGGGAGATCCTGCTGTTATCTGTCAGACATTTCAGATGGCTTCATGTGGTCAGTGAAAGGACTGGGACATTAGCTGTAGCTTCAAGGCTGGAAGCATAGTGAGGCTTCACCCAGTCAGACAGAGGCTGTCTCACAGGGCTCGGGTTGTACACAATATCTAACAGCAGTTCTCTCATGAAGAAAGCTGAGCTTAAATCCCGCAGCATCTGTCCATGCACCCTTCAGTCTACACCCATAAAGATCAAGTCAAAACATGTTGTTAGAAATCTAGGCAAAAACCAACTGACTTTCTTTGATTACACTGTGGTCCGGCACGTCCTGTTTGATGTTTTTATTTAGTGAGCCAACCTGAGTGAACTGATTGGACATGAATTCCTCCTCCCTCACTACGGCTGTCAGCCTTCAGGCAGAAGACAAAAGGTCAGAGAAATTCTTTAGACACCTGCAGCTACTGCACTACCAAACAAAGCTCACATAAGAGATTGCACTTCACTCATGCAGGCCACTTTAAGCTGTGAGTGAATGTGTGTTTGTGTGCGCGCGTGTGTGTGCGTGCGTGTGTGTGTGTAAGCACTCTGTCATGACTCTGATGCTATTTTTGAGGCTTTGATGATACTTGTTTTAATGTCTTTGTTTTGAACCTGCATCGCTGTCCTGTCTTGTTTTTAGCTCTGGATTGCTGAATCTTTTTTTCTGCACAATAAATTTAGCTTCGGGTAAGAAGCCTGTAAGAACAAAAACATGAGGCTGAGGAGGTTTCGATAGGTTTAGATCAGACAGAAGTTTAAAACTATCCCTAAAGCTTCGAGTGTCTCCAGGAGTATATATACATATACATACACACACACATATACACACACATACACATACACACACACACATACACACACATATACACATACATATACACATATACACACACATATACACACACATATACACACACATACACACACACATATACATATACACATATATATACATATACACATATATATACACATATATATACATATACACATATATATACACATATATACATATACACATATACACATATACACATATATACATATACACATATACACATATATATACATATACACATATATATACACATATATACATATATATACATATATATACATATACACATATATATACATATACACATATATATACATATACACATATATATACATATACACATATACACACATATATATATATATATATATATATATACACAAAAACACCCAGCACGCCCCTGCGGGCGGTTTATCCTTCAAGCTCGGGTCCTCTACCAGAGGCCTGGGAGCTTGAGGGTCCTGCGCAGTATCTTAGCTGTTCCCAGGACTGCGCTCTTCTGGACAGAGATCTCCGATGTTATTCCCGGGATCTGCTGGAGCCACTCGCCTAGATTGGGAGTCACCGCACCTAGTGCTCCGATTACCACGGGGACCACCGTTACCTTCACCCTCCACATCCTCTCGAGCTCTTCTCTGAGCCCTTGGTATTTCTCCAGCTTCTCGTGTTCCTTCTTCCTGATATTGCTGTCATTCGGAACCGCTACATCGATCACTACGGCCGTCTTCTTCTGTTTGTCTACCACCACTATGTCCGGTTGGTTAGCCACCACCATTTTGTCCGTCTGTATCTGGAAGTCCCACAGGATCTTAGCTCGGTCATTCTCCACCACCCTTGGGGGCATCTCCCATTTTGACCTCGGGACTTCTAGGTTATACTCGGCACAGATGTTCCTGTACACTATGCCGGCTCCTTACCATGCATGGAGGGTTTCACCCCAAGTCCAGCACCCTGAGGCTGTACGCTAAGCGGAAGGAAGGGGGCCGGGGACTGGTGAGTGTCAGCACCACAGTCCAGGATGAGACAACGAACATCCAAGAATACATTGGGAAGATGGCCCCAACTGACCGAGTGCTCAGTGAATACCTCAGGCAGCAGAAACCCAAGAAAGAGGAGGGAGACGAGGAACCATCATGGAAGGACAGGCCCCTGCACGGTATGTACCACCGGCAGATAGAGGAGGTGGCTGATATCCAGAAATCCTACCAGTGGCTGGACAAAGCTGGACTGAAAGACAGCACAGAGGCACTAATCATGGCAGCACAAGAACAAGCTCTGAGCACAAGATCCATAGAGGCTGGGGTCTATCACACCAGGCAAGACCCCAGGTGCAGGCTGTGTAAAGATGCCCCAGAGACAATCCAGCACATAACAGCAGGGTGCAAGATGCTAGCAGGCAAGGCATACATGGAACGCCATAACCAAGTGGCCGGCATAGTGTACAGGAACATCTGTGCGGAGTATAACCTGGAAGTCCCGAGGTCAAAATGGGAGATGCCCCCAAGGGTGGTGGAAAATGACCGAGCTAAGATCCTGTGGGACTTCCAGATACAGACGGACAAAATGGTGGTGGCTAACCAACCGGACATAGTGGTGGTAGACAAACAGAAGAAGACGGCCGTAGTGATCGATGTAGCGGTTCCGAATGACAGCAATATCAGGAAGAAGGAACACGAGAAGCTGGAGAAATACCAAGGGCTCAGAGAAGAGCTCGAGAGGATGTGGAGGGTGAAGGTAACGGTGGTCCCCGTGGTAATCGGAGCACTAGGTGCGGTGACTCCCAAGCTAGGCGAGTGGCTCCAGCAGATCCCGGGAACAACATCGGAGATCTCTGTCCAGAAGAGCGCAGTCCTGGGAACAGCTAAGATACTGCGCAGGACCCTCAAGCTCCCAGGCCTCTGGTAGAGGACCCGAGCTTGAAGGATAAACCGCCCGCAGGGGCGTGCTGGGTGTTTTTTTTTTTTAAATAAATAATCATAATCAAGGTCTAATGAGGTGGATGAGGATGGCTCAGATTTTTTTATGACCTGAAGCAAACAGTGAAGAAAAGCGCTGGAGAGGCTTTGGGTGTCTGATGAGCTCCAAGGATTTAAAGCCTACAGACCATTTCATTTTTAGAGGGTCCTGAATGGACAGAGAGACTTGATGAATTTAAGAATTTTATGATTTAATAAAGAAATTTGCAGACCTGCACAGAGATGGTAAAATTATGATGACTGATAATAGAGATGAAGACAACAGACGATGAGGACAAGGAGGAACAGGGGTTTAAATGCACCAAGGAGACAGTCAGAGGGAACTCGGGACAATTGGAGACATTTAACTCATTCACTGCCAGGGTTTTTGAGCATTTTTACTCATTTTTGAAGAGCCACAGAAAACTGTGTGTTATGATCATATAAACGCCGAACCTACCAAAATGAAGAACAGACTCTCTTCTTCCATCCAAAAAAAAAAAAAAAGCTTGTTTCTACCATTTTCCATTCTTTAGTAATCAGCTGTAGAAGAGAGGTGGGTTCCACCAAAAATGCCTGTTTTGACCACAAAAAGGGAGAAAACGAGCTTTTTGTGAAAAATACATTTCAAGCAGTCTGATGTTCACTGACAAGCTGCCCGAGGTTGTATTCTAGCCCCTCCCATTGAAAAACGTAATTGACGTCTATAGACGTCAATGGCAGTCAACGTAAGTTTTTCAATTGACGTCTATAGACGTCAATGGCAGTGAATGAGTTAAGGATGCAGGGACTGACAGAAACGGGGAAGCAGTCTCATCGTGACGAGTAAAGTTTACCTTGCCTGGATGGGCAGCTCTCTGGGTGCTCAGCACCCCCAAAGCTCTGATCCTAGAATCGCCCCTGTAGCACACTGATGCTTACAATCAGAAGAATTCTTCTAACAAGTACAAAAATACAGATCTGAAGTGTTGTCATTGTCAAGTAAAGACCCCTCAAATATTACAGCAATAAACCACAACAATCGGACGATCTTCTAAAAACATCCCTGTGGCTTATTGAGACTAAATTGATGCGGAAAAAATAGATTTAAAATGTGTAAATGTGTTCCAACATTTTCTGAGGTGACGGTACATTATGATAATATATGCTGTCTGTTAGAGATATATGACATGGATACACTGCAAAGAAGGACTTCATAAAGGAAGTGTTCCCATAATAAAGATGTTATTGTGAATATTAGCTCATTAGAACACAGACTTCTTGATCTTTTATTGTCGTTTGTTTGTTTTACCAACCAGTAAAGACGTGAATGTTCAGCCACCTTCAGGAAATCCCTGCTGTGACCACAACATTTCTGTGGGTGTGCACTCTATTTTTAGAAAGCTCATCTTTCTTTGAGGGGATTCTGGAGTCTATTTTTTGCTGAGGGTCCTGATGGTCTGCACCATTTAACATCAGGAGGGGGGTCAGTGGTGCAGACTGAATGAGAAATTGCAGCGGTTTGGCTGTCAGCACACAACAGCTTAAGCAATTAAGCAGTGTGGGATTTTAGCAAGTACTGCAGTCAGTGTGTGGACTCAAACCACGGTGACAGGTGCTGTGCTGCATTTTGTTGCATATCCTCCTCCTCTGGCTCTGTTCACTGATGGTTTAAGCCAAAATATTATAAAAATAAAACAAAAGAAAGAACCTTTGAACTCAAACCTGCAGAAAAAGAGCAAAAGAGCTGCTGTAATACACAGCTCATTATTTTGCCCATAGTTGTTGCTATAAAGCAATTTTTACAAGTTGTAGTTTCATAACAAAAAGCATCTATTTAATTATACATTCGAAAAAAGTAATAGCCCTGCGCAGTGTTTTCTTTTCATGTTCGGGGGGGGGGCTCTTGTGTATATGCAGGTTTGGAAAGTCATCATCACCTGTTCTGGTGCCACCCTGCACCCCCCTTCCCTCCTCGCCAGCACAAAGGCAGACTCAGGACAATGAAATGTAATTTTGGGTTTCTGTGAATTTCTTATCCTTTCTATGACATCACTCCTCATTAGTGCTTTCTGACAGCACTATCATTGGATCAGCGGCTGTCTGTGCGACTGAAAGGACGGCTGAGAGGTGAAACTCTCAGCCTTTGCGTTAGTGAAACTCAACGCTGCTCTTTGATAAATAATTGATGGATCCTCAGGTGGAGGCAGTAACACAGCAGGTATAGGAAGTGAATCTGTGCTGAGGGCAGCTCAGTGAACTCTGCTTTATAAAGCTGCACTGAGCCTCAGTTGTTATAGCAAGGTGGAAGGCTCCTGTGATATTATACACCGATGATGTGATGATATTTCAGGTACACTGTGGACACATATGCTAACCACTGAACTCTCCCAAAGCTTGCTGTGATTTTATAAATAAAATCTTTTATGTAAAATGTTATTATGAGGATACGTCAGCCCTTTATAACAGTAACATCTCCCATATGCTGTCTGATGCAGCAGATTTCTTACTGTTTTATAGAGTGAGTTAATTTTTCCTACATCCTCCAGAATGCGGCTGGGTAGTGTATTAACTCAGGTCATGAAAATTAAGTCCACATAAAAAGTGTTTAAAACTATTTTGTAGATGATGGTTGTGTTGGTACTGATGTTAAAAACATCACCCAACAAACTTTCTAATGGCTAAAGCTAACATTAACTTCTCTAATAAGGCTGGACCACAGGCTCAAGTCATGAGACTTGTCATTAGAATTGCTAGTAAAACAAAAAAAAAAATTGTGATAAAAATTGTTTGAAATCATCTTTTCATTGATGCGAAAAAAAGAAAAGATCTTGAAGTTCCTGATTGAATGACAAGTACGAACATCAAGAATGGGATGAGCAATTTTCTTCCTACCGAGACAACTGGCTGCAAGCTGAGCTGTCACAGGTTTATAATACTGACGTCAGGAGCAGAGAGGCTATATGTTCACAACTATGTACATGCAGATTTTCTTTTCTTTTTTAAGCAATGCTCTGACTATTCTACGTGAAACATCATCATCCGTCTGTCTGCCCTGCAGTGTTTACGTGGTGATAACATCACTGTTTCAACCATATTTGCTGAGTTAGTTATTGGTCAGTGTTATGCAGAGGTGGGTCGAGTATGCAAAAATTTTACTCAAGTAAGAGTAGCATTACTTTAAAATATTATTACTCAAGTAAAAGTGAAAAGTAGTCGTCAAAAAAGTTACTCAAGTAAGAGTAAAAAGTACTTGGTGAAAAGACTACTCAAGTAGCGAGTAACTGTTTGAAATGTCTGATTTATTTTTTAAATAAATGCTATCAGACAAAAATAAATATACAGATTTTAGTATTTTCAACAGGAATATATGTACAAAGATCAACAAAATAAGGCACAACAATTCTAATTTCCAGATTTCAGTTTTTCACAACATAAAGCTTTTTTCACCAATGCCTACAGTAAATAATATAAATATATAAACAGTGCAAACAATTTCCAGTGACACGATATGCTGTCA
This sequence comes from Copadichromis virginalis, assembly GCF_057382275.1. Classification (NCBI taxonomy): domain Eukaryota; kingdom Metazoa; phylum Chordata; class Actinopteri; order Cichliformes; family Cichlidae; genus Copadichromis; species Copadichromis virginalis. The sequence continues at coordinate 17,864,668 of NC_140634.1, forward strand.
ACTTGTAAAAATTCATTTTTGCTCCAAATGGCACAGCAGCCGCAGAGAAAACATTAGAACGAGGCATCTTCAACATATGTACATACAAGGGAGCTCAGTTTACCATAAATTGTATGGGTGTGCATCTATTTCTGCATATTTAGCAAAAATGTGCCATTTCTTCACTCAGTGAAGTGATGGTTAAGCTTCAGCAGCAGTTTGCTCTCAACGTTCTTTCTGTGAAGCTGTAACTGTTCAGCAGTGAACAGGAGTCCTGCATGACTGAGAAGTCCTTCACAAGCTCCAGATGCAGGAAGAGCTGTACTGATTTTGATCGACAGCTTCTTGATGTGAGGAACGCCATGTAATAGATCCACACCTCCAGTGAATGGACATGAAAGGTACCTCTCCAGCTCCATTGCTTCTGGCTTTCCTGACCCCATGGATCCATCATCTTAGTCGGTTAGGCCACTGTTTGTGCTGGCCTCATTCAGCTGGCCTCTGAGTCTAGGTGATGTCTGATGAAGTTGAGACCTGTGGAAGATGTATGGTTTTCAAAAGAATTAGGTCTGGTCATTATAGTGCTGTATACACTGCCAAGCTGCAGATGTTTGGCAAGAAGATTTGATCACACTGGAGATGTTTTTACTAACTCTTGTAGAAAAACAAAATCTTGTCATTCATGTCCCGCACAAACAGTTTGCAATGAATTCCAGATTAAGTTTAAAATAAGAATGCGTGCAAGGCTAAGCAGTGCTAGCCAATGTTTGGCTGTTACTCTGGGGGAAAGACGAGAAAGACAGTGTTGAAAGCCGTGACTGGAGCCAGTGTTGCCAACTCCTCAGTAAGGAAAATCGCTATTGGCTGTCCTAAAAGTCGCTAGAAGTCGCTAAATGATGTCATCGCCTAATTTGCATAATTGGTCATGCTAATCTAATTGTAACCTATGTTGTTGGAGAGAGAAATAACATCGTGGAAGAGACATAAAGTGAGTAAAAAAACGTCCTAAATGCATTTAGAGTTTATTTAGAACTACAAATTAAATTTCTTTTAGCAATTATTGTTTTTTTTTAATGTCACAATTCCAACCCTGCTCCTTTACCCGGGCTTGGACCGGCAAAAGTGACCCGAAATAGGCACTCTGGTGGAGTTACTTTGTGTGTGTGTTTTTTAGTACCAGTTTTAAACCTTGTGATCCACAAAACAGCATAAGAGTAAAAGAAGAACTGACTGCGTTACAGCACCCGCTGCTTGTTGAGAGTAAAAGCGATACGCGCTTTCACGTCTGAAGGGGTCTGAAGGGGTCTGAAAACTCGCTAAATATAGCGACAAGGTCGCTAAGTTGGCAACACTGACCGGAGCTGCAATGTAGCCTCTAATCTCAATTGTACGTTTGTACAATATAATTATCACGTTCGTACAATACAATATTTGTAGTATGTATATTGTAATAACATGATATTATATAGTTCAAAGGTGAGAGGTATATTGTACCTACATGATAGTATACTGTACAAACATTAAAAGTATATTGTTAGAACAATATACTTTTCACGTTATAACGTGATATATAGCTCTATTTTTCTTTTGCCTGGGTGGCAGCTCTACGCTTACGTATCCGAGACTTTTCAGTGTGGCCTCACAAAATTATCACGACTACAACAACCATGAAAAGAGCTGGATGGACATTGCTGCTCAATCACAGCTGTGTTTTTCATTAGTAATTTAGCAAAGTTGATCGTGTGTGTGTGTGTGTGTGTGTGTGTGTGTGTGTGTGTGTGAGTGAAAGACAGAGAGAGGGAGAGCGAGGGACAGATTTTGTATGATAAGCTTCATGTTATGAACGCACAGTTTGAGCATTCAGGTCGCATCAGAGCATCAGGCCAAAAAAATATATAGACAAGTCGATGAACATCATTTACAGATATATTGGGTAAATGCCCAAGACATCTATAGAAATGTAAATCGCCGCTTGATTCATTCATTTGCTTAACTTGTTTTGGACCGGAAACAAAGCTCCCCACAGTAGTGATGGTAAATTTGATTCTTTTTACTGAGTCGAGTTTTAATGAGTCACTCACCAAAGTGAATCGGGGGTTTTTGAGTCATTTGATTCACTGAGTCAGTCGACCAGAGAGTGCAAAAAATATACATTTTCACTCAAACTTAATTTGTTTCTCTTTTCATGTAAATCCTACTGCTAAGATGAATGATTCTAAAAGAAAACAACTATTTTATAGATAAAAAAAAAGCAAAAACATTTCTAAAATTAAGCAATTTCCTATCAAAATTGCTTAATAAACATTTATTTATTTTATTTTAATATATTTTTATTTTATTAGTATTTTCCTTAAATGTGTTAAATATATATTTTCTCATCTAAATGTCCACCGAGCTGTGAGCCAGGGGGCGGTAATGCGCCTTAACATTGGTTGCCAACCAAGAAGAAGAAGAAGCTGCGAGCCAGGAGGGAGGGGGTGAGTGAGTGAGTGATTCGTTCACTCTATGATTCAGCACAGGAGGTAGGGGGTGAGCGAGTCCTGAGTGATTCGCTTACGCTTACGATTCAGCACAGGAAGGAGGGGGTTAGTGAGTGAGTGAGTGATTCGTTCGCTCTATGATTCAGCACAGGAGGAAGGGGTGAGCGAGTCCTGAGTGATTCGCTTACGATTCAGCACAGGAAGGGAGGGGGTGAGTAGCTCAAATGTGCTGTTAGCATGTTAGCAGAGCGATGATACTGTGAACCAAGGAGCTATTTTCTTGATGTGAGCTTCTACTCAGGGTTTTTTCTTCCAGTTCAGAGCAGAAATTTTTTTGTTACGATACTGGATCTTGTGTTTTTCTCCAGTTTTAATTTTAAGCTAGATACATTGCTGCTAACAGCAACAGGGATGAGTCAGTTGGGCTTGTGAATCATGATTCATGAGTCAGTAAAGTGATTCTCGAGTATTGAACGATTCGTTCATGATTCGCGCATCACTACCCCACAGGAGTTTCCGCACCGGAAGTAGCATATGCTAACGTGCACATAGTCTATTGCCTTCTGTTTTAACAGTTAAAGCAGTAGAGACGAGCTGTTTGCATGTGCGTTGAACTGTAGCTTGTTTAACCAGGCTAGCTGTTAGCTTATAGCTCACCCTAGCTAACTGTTAGCTTATAGCTCAAACTAGCTAACCAGCGAGCAGTTAAAAGGACAGCCAAAGCTGCACAAAACACCCACAAACGTATCTCACTACTAGCGCCGAAAATATGACTCGCAGCTCAAACTCGACACAGCTGATGTAACATAAGACTGACATCCACCTAACCACAGCTAAAAAGAGATTTAGAGAAAACTTACCGTTTCCTCAGATTACACAAGTTGAGCTTTTTCACGCTAAAAAGTTGGTTTGTTTTGGCTCTCACTGAAGACACCGACACTGAAGACATACCCAGATAGCAAGGAAACATTGAAACAATGTTGAGTCAATATCAGGCGATGTTGAATCAACGTTGAAGTGTGACGTTGACCTAACGTCACTCTTGCACCCTTTAACGTTGAAACAACATCAGGTTTTGATGTTGAATCAATGTTGAAACCTGACATTGATTCAACGTTATATTTTCTAATACTGTTGACGGCGAAAACTGAGTTTTCGAAAATATCCACCCTGGCAGGCGTCTTTAAAAATCTCAGTTTTCAGTTAACGAAAACGCAGTTTACGTGTGGACAAAAGGTGCAAACGCAAGGTAGGTGAGCGTGCAACGTAAAGTTAGGTGAGCGTGCAACGTAAAGTTAGGTGAGCGTGCAACGTAAAGTTTGAATTGAGTGTGAATTGAAGCGGGTGCTCTCCAATCATTAAAAGTAACAAAGTCATTGAACACATTTATACAGTTACCTTTACGTTTATCAATCATATATCACAGATTTACAATTTTTTGTAGTACTACGCTAAAAAGCAACTACAGAGCGAAAGTCTGGGTCAAGCGCTGAGGCGACGGCAAGAACAAAGGAACCCTCGAAGCGTTAAAGCTAGCTTTGTAAGGGAATATAACAGAAAAGTATGAAACGAAAATGTTTTCTTTGTTGATAGACTTTGTTCGCAGTGCAATTTATTTGTTGCCGGATTGTAAGATGAAAGTAGACACAATTTCGGGCTCCCACATTTTATCCGAAACTTTACATTAACAAGTTTGTTTGTTTTTTTACTGTTATTCAAATGCAACCGCGGAAATAACGAGTAGAACAAAAGTCATTCATTCTTACCTTATACTAATCGTGGTGCAGGCCAGTGCAGTGCATGAACTGACGCCTTCTCCGGTCAATTCCGCTGAGAGTAAATCTAATGTCCCGCTCTACTGTACAAGACAATAGTTACCTGGAGGGATGTACCAATGTGATAGGGGTGCTGCGGAATAGTCCAAGTGGTAGCAGCTTTAATTTCCCACTCAACCATAAATCGATGGTTTTTCAACATGATTGTTGTCACCTTGTCAACTATAAATAGATCAACAATCAAAGATGACAGAACAACAGTGAAGCAATGTTATTTCAATGTCAGTGTCAGGTTTCAGCAGTATTTCAATGTTGTTTCAACATTGGTTTTGTGTTGACATTTCAATCCTGACAATTCTGATGGTTCAGATGGAAAATCAACATCTGTTCAATGTCTCCTTGCTATCTGGGTAGCTGTTCTTTTGTACTGCTTTTAAGCGAAACATTCTTTGTATATGAGGTCAAGGCTGTTCATCCTCTTCAGCTCTAGCGTAGACAACTGGCTCTGCCATGTTTTCGTGTGTTTCTTTGAAACGCTTGGGCCGCTCTGCCTGCCAGTTTAAAACTGGTCATGTGACTGCATGGCCACATCTGATTGGTTAAAAAAAAGTCACCGGAAACTCCACTGGCAGCATGTTATCTAATGTGTTAAACTAATTATTGTTTTAAAAGTAACGAGTCTAATTTTGCAAATGTAGCGGAGCAAAAGTACAGTTTCTTCTTCAAAAATATACTCAAGTAAAAATAAAAAGTATCGTGCAAAAAAGGTACTTTAAAAGTATATTTTTTTCAAAAACTTACTCAAGTAAATGTAACGGAGTAAATGTAATGAAGTAAATGTAATGGAGTAAATGTAACTCGTTACAACCCACCTCTGGTGGCATGGCTGTGCTGTGTGGCAAGCAGGCAGGAAAAAGGACCCAAAGTGCAACAACAATAACAAACTTTATTTATATAGCACAGGGGTGTCAAACATACGACCCGTACCGGGATAAATTTGCATTATTAAAAAAAAAGAATAAACTTCATTTTCTTTCAAATCTGCAGTTCCTATGTTGTTCGCTAGGGGCATTGTGTTTTAGTCAGTTCAATCGCTTTACCCGCTTTTTCTCTTGGAATGGGCACCCTCATCAGCGAAATGTCTTTGTCAAAAAAGAGAAAAGTGGACACAGAGTGTTGGATTTTTCAAGAAAAATGGACTTCTTCCTATATGTTCACAGAGGTGAATGGGAAACCCGTGTGCCTAGTGTGCATGCGGCAAGTTTCGGTGCTTAAGGAGTACAATATTCGGCGCCACTATGAAACTCAACATGGTGAAAAATACAACAGCTTGCACGGAGAACTGAGAAAACAGAAGGTAAATGAAATGTTGGTTGGTCTGAGGAAACAGCAATCTGTTTTCACCCGGAGCCGAGAGGTCAGTGATGCTGCGGTGAAAGCCAGCTACGTAATTGCTAGCCAAGTAGCATTAGCATCAAAGCCGTACTCTGAGGGAGAGTTCGTCAAAAACTGCATGCTGCCACAGTTTTTGACGAACTTGACGAAGTTTACGTGAGGTAGCTTGGCGCCATATTGTTAATAATTCGGAAGGTAAGCAGCAGGATTTTGAATTGAATGCGGTACTTAACGGGAAGCCAAATCAGATCAGCAAGGACAGGGGTAATAGAGACACGCTGCCCACTAACAGTAAGGAGACGAGCAGCTGCATTCTGAACAATTTGGAGTCTATGGAGGAGAGTAGAGTTAAGACCGAAGTAAAGTGAGTTGCAATAATCCAACCTAGATGTCACAAAGGCGTGGATAAGCTTACAAAGGTCCCTATGTGGAACATAATGTCTGCCCTTGCTAATAAGACACAATTGATGATTTAACAACAGAAGACACTTGTTTATCAAACTTAAAAGAGCTATCCAAAAATGCACCCAGGTCACTAACAGTTAGTGACGGGATTTCCGGCTCTTTTTAGAGATCTGGCTCTTTTGGTATGGCTCACTAAAAAGAGCCGGCTCTTTCGGCTCCGAACCGGCTCTTCAGGTTGTTTTGTTGCTTTAAATAATTTATCATTAACAATAATATAAAATTATGCACAAAAGGAATTACTAATGTAAAAAAAGTGGTTTTATTTATATATATATATATATATATATATATATATATATATATATATATATATATATATATATATATATATATATATATATATATATATATATATATATAATTTTATTTATATATGTTTATATATGGCCCCTAGAGACAAAGCACGTGCAAACTCTAAAGCATATACAAACTCCAAAAAGCACGTACAAACTCGAAAACACATTTCTAGCGTTAACTGAACTTCCAAAACAGAGCTACCCAGATCACTTAAATTACACAATTGAAAGCATGTGTGTATTGTTTGTGTATTTATAGACAAGCACTCATATTTATTCAAATAATTAAAAAAAAGTTCATTTACCTGTTACTACCACACACCAAATCCGGTTGTTGATACTTCCTGGCTTGTGTAGCCACTAGGTAACAAAAGCTCAACACTGCGCCCTAGCATCCCGGAGCACTTCTGTTGTCTTTTGTACGTGATTCTGAGTTTTTACGTATTTTGGAATTTGTACATGCTTCGGGGTTTGTAAGTGCGTCTGAGTTTTTACGCGTTTTGGAGTTTTTACACGTTTTGGAGTTTGTACATGATTAGGAGTTTGTACGTGCTTTGTCTCTAAGGGCCACCATAAATATACTTTATTTATTCACTCCACATAAAATGTAATAAATAAATCATATAATACAAAAAACAACTATTTACATTTTAAACTTTTAACTATTTAAATTTTCAGCTTTTTAAATTTTAAATTTTCAGCTTTTTCCTTTTAAACAAATTTAACGTGAAACAACACAAAACACTGCAAACCACAACACAATTAAATATAATTTAAAATATTAAAACAAAAAGAAGATGCACATTCTCTGTCATATGGGCCTGCATGATTTCTGAATCTACTATACCTTTCTAATGTGACGTTGTTGTCCTGCGCTCTTTTTCTCTCTGGCTCTGTTCCTGTGCTACTGCGAGTGTAACTAACGTCCCTCCCCCCTCTGCCCAGCGCAAAGTACAGGCCGCGCATGCGGAGTTTAGCGGAAAAAAAGGCGAGAGAGAGAGTGTGAGAGAAAGAAAAAAAAAAAAAAACCTCACGGCTCCCAATAACGAGCTGGCTCGTGTCGTTCACTTCAAAGAGTCGGCTCAAAGAGCCATTTCGTTCGCGAACGACCCATCACTACTAACAGTGTCGGTGAGGAAACTGTTTAAGGAACCGAGGGTGTCACGGAGTTGGCTACGGGGGACTCTACTGTCAAACACGATAATTTCCGTTTTCCTGTCGTTTAGAATAAGAGAGCCAATTTTTGACCTCACACATGCACTCGCGAAAGCCGCACAAAGACATAGAGGGATCATCAGTTAGCTTGAAATACATCTGTATGTTGTCGGCATAACAATGATGTGCGATGTTATACTTCTCAAAGATTGAGCCTAAAGGAGCATATACAGTGAGAAGAGCAGGGGCCAAGGACAGATCCTTGAGGCACGCCGCAGGAGACAGGTGCAGCAGAGGAGAGATAAGGGCCAAAATTGATCGAGAAGGACCTATTAGAGAGGTATGACTTAAACCAATTTAGGGCGGCACCTCCAATGCCAAGTGTGTGTTCAAGCCTCGCTAATAGGATGTTATGATCTACCATATCAAAGGCCGAGGATAGATCTAGTAGGACCAAGACTGAAGAGCGTCCGGAGTAAGCAATCAGAAGGAGATCATTGAGGACTGAGCAAGGCCGTTTCAGTACTATAACAGGTAGGGGGCTGCACAATTTTGCATAAAATGAGAATCACGATTTTTTGGCTTAGAATTGAGATCACAATTCTCTCACGATTTTCTTTTCCAGTATAAATATTTATTGCACTTATTAACTGCACATCAACTTCGTAACAGTTGAGACTGAACATAAAAACAACAAATGTCTCACGTTTTGTTGTTGCCGCAAAATGTTGTACTGCTTGAAATTCCGTCTCCACCGTTGCTCGACACTGCATGTATAGAGCAGGTAGTGCAACAATAGAAAAATAGTTGCGGGACGGCACTGTGTAGCGTTTGTCTAGGGTGTTGATCATTTTCCTAAATCCCTCGTTTTGCACAGTGTTGATGGGAGCCATATCTTTGGTCAGGTGATGAGTGATAGCCTCCGTAATTTCTTTGTGCCTGCGGAAGTTCAACGGGTATAGGGAAGCGCTGTATAAGGTTCCCGTTATTGATGTTTGGGTGGTTGTCCGGGACGGATTTTCTCCTGTCACTTTCTCGTCATCCCTGACGTGCTCTCCGTTGTTTTTTCCCTGCTAATTTTAGCATCACACCACAGCTTCTGTATCACGTGGTATAAGGCTACGCCCTTGTCATTTGTTGAGCAGGAAGAGTGAGCGCTTGTTTTCATGCAGATTACGTCCCGGATCAAAATGCGGTACAATCGTCGTTGTCTTTTTTTTTCTTTTTCTTTTTTAAATCGTTGTCATTTGGAAATGAGATCGCACATAAGTATGAATCGAGATCGCGATTTTCTAACGATTAATCATGCAGCCCTAATAACAGGGTTTGTAAGCAGACTGAAATTTATCATAAATGGCATTCGTATCCAAATACGGCTGGAGTTGTGAAAGAACAATCCTCTCCAGTATTTTGGACAGGAATGGAAGCTTAGAGATCGGTCTATAGTTCCCCAAGATCGTTATGGTAAATGGCCTGTATTTATATAGCGCTTTACTAGTCCCTAAGGACCCCAAAGCGCTTTACATATCCAGTCATCCACCCATTCACACACACATTCGCACACTGGTGATGGTAAGCTACATTGTAACCACAGCCACCCTGGGGCGCACTGACAGAGGCGAGGCTGCTGGACACTGGCGCCACCGGGCCCTCTGACCACCACCAGTAGGCAACGGGTGAAGTGTCTTGCCCAAGGACACAACGACCGAGACTGTCCAAGCCGGGGCTCGAACCGGCAACCTTCCGATTACAAGGCGAACTCCTAACTCTTGAGCCACGATCGCCCCCTTATGATCAATGTTTCTTTTTTTAAGAACGGGCTGGACAACAGCGTGTTTGAAGGATAAAGGAACAGAGCCTGCAAGTAGAGATATATTCATTAGAGATAGGATGCCGGGTCCAATTACGCTGAAGCGATCCTTAACTAAACGAGATGGAAGGATATCATAAGCAGGAGAGGTGTTCTTTGATTGGTCAATAAGTCACTTGAGAGTATGGAGTGACACTGGCTCAAACTGTTGAAATGATGATGAACAACCACTGGTGGGTATAAAACTCGACACTGAAGGGAGCGAGGACTTAAGATGTAAAACTTTACAAATAAAATGAGGTTAAAAAAAAAATTCACAGAGAGAAGGAGAGCACGCCAGTGGCATTTCAGCCCATATGGAAAAGAAATAGTAAAAACTTATATGTGATTTACTCATGAAAGTGGCCACTTTTATGAGTAAATCATATAAGGCTTACATGATTTACTCATGAAAGTGGCCACTTTCTCATTACTTTCATACATTGTTTTAGTAAGTATCCAAAACATACAAGTTTCATTATATAATTTTTCAAGGGATCTTATATCTGTTTTCACTCTCATATGCTTTTCATACAAGTTTCACACAAGACAGATACAAACTTTATAAGATTTGTATACATCTTTTCCATATGGGAGGATAGGGGTTAACCAATGAATTGAAAACATTAAAGAGGGATCAGGGGTTGTGACCATGAGTAAGAATAATTTTAGATAGGAAGGCAGCTTTGGCCATTTTAGCAGCAAGTTGAAATTGCAACCGGCTGGCACGCAAGATATCATAAGAAACCTGGAGTCTATCTTTCTTCCATCTTTTCTCATCCCGGCGGCACACACGTCGCAAGGCATGTGTAGAATTGTTTAGCTAGCATCGGGAAAAGGATCTAGGGTGCTTCATTTTAACAGGGGCAACAGTATTGAGGATGGAGGAGCATGTGGAAAAAAAGGTGCTAGCAAAGTCATCAATCGTGGAAGCCAAGGAACAGTCAGGAATGGAAGAGGCAAGTTTCGAAAAAGACATTGAAAAATTCTCCACAGTTCCAGAATTAATTATACGTGTAGGGCGTAGGAGAGCATCAGGGTGAAGTTCAGAAGTACATAAGTTAACATCAAAGATAACAGGAAAGTGATCAGAAATCCCAACATTGCTTATATCCTTAATGCTAATGTCCAAACCGTATGAAATAAACAGATCGAGGGTGTAGCCCCTAGCGTGGGTTGGTTGGTTAACCCACTGGGCAAGATTAAAAGAGTTCGTTAATGCAAGGAAGTCTTTGGCTAACGGATCGTTGTTACAGCAGATATGAATGTTAAAATCACCCATAATAAGTACACAGTCATATTTTAAAATAATTGAACCAAGAAAGTCAGCAAATTCGTAAATAAAAGTCTTATTATATTTAGGTGGCCGGTAAACCAAAACAATCAGAGAAGTTCGCGAGGCGGTCATCTCCAGAAGTTGAGCCTTGTAACTGATGTAGGAAGAACAGGGTAGCTGTCGGACTCTGTATTTACATTTAGAGACCGAGGCTAAGCCACCACCTCTGCCGGTAAGCCTCGGAGAGCTAAAAAAGACACAGTGGGGACCGGGGGGAGAAGCTCAGAAAAAGGAAGCAACTCACCAGGGCGAATCCAGGTCTCCGTCAGAAAGAGAGCATCAAGGCTCGTGGTGGAGAAAAAGTCGTTTAACACAAAGGTCTTATTTACCAGCGACCTGACGTTGAAAAGAGCCATCAGTGTCCAGGGCGCAGCATCCGCACGAGTAGCACGTTGCAGGGCCCTGAGGTTGCTGTGGTTGACACCACGTCTGTACGAGGCGATCCAGGTCCGAGCAGGGAGGCATGCCGCTGGAAGGGCTGGGCTTGCTGTGAGACGGAGCAAATCCACCGGTGGCCAAGCAGTTTAGCGACAGGGCGATCACTGGAGACTGCACGGAGAGAGGGCTGGAACTCAAAACCCAGCTTTATTACTGGTAAAACTTCCTCATAAAATAAAACTCACAAAAGCAAAACAAGACTCGGAACAGAGGCGCTGGAAGGCCGGACAGAACAAACGCAGCATGTTGAGGGTACAACAGAGAGCAAAGGCAAACACAGGGCTTATATACACGGGGGAGGAATCAGGGAATGGGAAACAGGAGGGAGACACAGCTGGGAGAGATTAGGGCTAACGACACAGGGGCAGGTAAAACTGAATACACTGACAAATAAAATAAAACAGGAAATAAGAAACAAATCACAAAAACGCAAGCTTGACACTGAGAGATAGACAGAAAGAATATTAACATTGAACTAGAGGCCAGAAAAACAAATAACGTAAAGAGAACAAAACCAAGAATAACCCTTAATGCAAAATCAAACCAGCACAACTAAAAAACCCAAACAAATCATAATTTAGAAAAACACCAAAACAGAAACAGAAAAAGCTGGGTCACAATGACCGAGAACCGTGACAGTCAATCAATTAATCCAAACTCCGTGGGCTGATCTGCCAGGTAGCCTAACTAGCCATTTGAAAATAAATAAATAAATGAATGGAAAAAATAGAGTAAATTTACCGTTCTTGTTTGCAAAAGTTTTCTTGTCTAGTTGAATACAAATAAATACCCAGCAGAAGTGAAAGATTTTAAAAAATAAAAGTAAAATTAGAGTAAGTTCCTTTGTTGCATAGAAGGCCTAAGGTTCTTTTTAAAGACATCAATAACAAAAAGCTCCTCCTATATTCCTGGAATATGTCTCCGGTGTTCATAGTACCATGTTTGGTTTACTCCAGGCTGTGGTGTGTTGAGATTATCTCACCAAAGGGGTTGTTCCACTTCGTGTTGAGCTGAGCATCAAAGTGCAGCAGAGCATGACCTCTCAGCCCTCTGCAGGCCGTTCAGTAATCCATCTACACACAAGGGGGTGGGTGGGGTTTAATATAGATGGAGGTATTCGTAGAAACGAGCTTAACAAGGTCTTTGTTAGCAGGGTCCTCTGTGCGACATGTCAATAAAGGGCTTATTTCATGTAATCAGTGTAATCAGCAGCAGCTGACCAAGGTGAAGAGTTCACCATAGCTTTGTGTGGTGCTTTCATGTTAGACGATTAATCTGTGCTTCACACACAGCCATCGCTGGGCTTTATCATGTCCACAAAGTTCACTCATCTCTCAAATCTCACCTGGGATTAGCCAGTAATCCAAGGACATTCCTATCCATTTAAAGATGGCTCGTAGCCGCTGGTCATTAATCTGGGCCATCACATTACGCTGTCATCACAGGACTCGCTGGGCGCCTCTGGCCTCAGAGGAAGCTTTCTGTTAACTGACTTTGGAGGCAGGAATCCACACAATCATAGACCCATGGCTTCTTACTGTGGATTTTCCACTGAATCATCCTATATATTCAGCAGGAGATCAGTTTCAGTCAGAAGATGTTTCCATCTTAACTTTCAAGTGCAGATTATGACAGATTACTATTTACAATAGCGAGAACATCCTACATATGTACGTCTTTCTTATTCAAGAATTTTAGAGAAAACACGTTTTTTGATTCATTCATGGTTTTCTGTATAATTATTTAAATGCTGCCACTGTGTTCTATTAATATTCAGGTTTGTTGTTTGGACCCATGTGATACATTTAATTACAGAATTCATGGCCTACGAGGTCAAAATCCATTATACATTTTTGTTAACATGTAAAACCAAAAGTTGTAGCTGTTTCTAAGGAAAAGCTACCAACAGAGCTTATTTTTAAAACTGCAAATAAAAAGTAATCAGTTATATCAATCTGGTAAATATGAGATTATAATATTTGTTTACGTGTATATGACAGTCCTGTAGCTATAATACTACACAGCAAGATTTCATCATTAAAATAGAAACTATTCATAGATGCATGCAAGAATAAAATAACAGAGGTAATTATCAGATGTATTAAATAATAGGTATCAGTAGTAGATTATTGTGGAAGTATAAAGACACACAGTTAGAACATTTAAATTTACCCTTAAATATTCAGGTTCTCTAAAATGAGCCAAAAATATATATGAATACACTGAGAGTGTCTGAGTGTAGAGCTCTCGGTGCTAATGGCCTCGGCTCAGTGGAGGCTTGACTTTCTGCAGGTTTCTTATGTAACGGATCTGTTTCCCAGCAATGCCAGGTCATTATTTTTGAATGAGAGCAGGGAATGCTGGAGTAGCAGGAACGCAGGTTATCTGCCGGATCTACACGGCTCTGCAAACACGAGTCAAGCTGTTAGCAAACGATACGACTCCAAATGTCCCAGCACTGCAGCTGCAGCCACAGGTCGCACCGATTACATCAGGTTAAATGTTACAACAGAAACAGAGACGTGAATTTATGCGTTAGGAAGATGCAGACATGTAAAAGTGTTTCATGTCTCAGCATGGGGAACATTTTTGCTACAGAGCAGAAACCAGAGGACCCTTGAAATGAAGTCTCATTTTGGACCCAGTTATTCTCTTATGATATTTCTCTTCAAGTATCTCAAATAGATCGAAATAAATAACTAATCATTAAGGGTAATAAAATTGAATGCTAACCAGTTATTAATTATCATTTATCTTTGTCTTCATGTTTCTTCTTTTTCAATTTTCTAGTATGTAAATGATTGAAAAGCCACTTTCTGTGCTTCCTGTACTTCAGTCTTCTTTGCATTAGAGTCATTCCTGATAAAATCTGTTTGATTTTTTGTCATGTTTTTGGCAGCATTTGTGTGTCGTTCTGTCTGTAATCACGATAATGCAGATAACACCCTGTAGGGTTCAGAGTGGGGTCACGCTAACAGAAAAAAAGCATTAGAAGTGTGCTGTGCATTGCCAACATATACAAAATACTGTATAAAGATTTAAAATATGACAAGACATTTGACCTCTTACCTCTCCTTCAAGGTCAAATAAGGTCAAAGTTTCATAAAAATGTATTTTCTTTAAAAATTCTGCTGCCTTTGTTTTCATTTAGGAAAGTATCATATTATATCATGCCATATTTGACCTCTGACCTCACTTTTAGATTTCAAAAGTGCTTTTTTTCCCCCAAAATTCATTTTACGGTAAGTATTGTGAAGAGAAGAGAATGATCTGTGTAGTGCAGCTCTGCAGGCTGGATTTGATTTAACTTTATCGATCTGTACAATTTTTACATTTTATTTTTTTAATAATTAAATCAGCGGTCCCCAACCTTTTTTGTGACAATTGTCCGACAATATTTTCACTGACCAGCCTTTAAGGTGTTGCGGATAAATACAAGAAAATAAAAACCGTACCGGTGCCAAAAAAAGAAGAAGATTTATTCATAACACACAAGAAAAGACCCAGGGAAACCGAGTTAATGATAAAAAATAACGCTAAACAACACTAAAAACCCTGAAAACCATAAATTTCACACCAGAACCTCACCTCTCTCGTGGCCTGGTACCAAACGACTCACAGACAGTAACGCTGTAATCCTATTACTTTACCAGTAAAGTAAGGGATTATATTGCAAAAAGTAATTAGATAACTGTTACTTTCCCGTAAGCATGCTGCGTTACTGTGTTACTAAACCGTGATTTTGTTTCTGAGAGTGTTTCATGACAATAACGTACGAGCATGCGACGTCTGTGGCAGCAATAGACTTGTGCAGATCAACAGTGCGGGAGAGAGTACGACCATGCAGTGTTTAAAGCTTGGAAGTACTGACATTACTTTGAGTTTGATTCTGTAAAAAGTGACAAAAACATTAGCGTCCGCTGTACACTGCGTGGGAGGAAAACTTCTTTCTACAACAAAAAAATTAAACTACAAATCTGAGCAAGCACCTAGCACGCTGCCACAGGAATGTGAAATTCACAGAGAAACCTTCAGATCCTCCCCACTGACATGACCGCTGCAGCACTGGGCAAACCTCCACCGGCCCCACTCCTGCTAAACAGGTGACAATAAGATTAAAAAGCGACACGACTTACTGTTGATAAATCTTTGATTTTATTAATTTTTTTGTTGTGTTTTACTTGCATTTATTTGAAAGAGTGAGTGTAGACACAAAAAATATTTTATATGCTGGAATATGCAGAAAATGGGTTTAAATGTTAAACAAATATCCTCAAGTCAAAGGCTGTTGCATGTAATTTAATTTTTGCTTGATGCAATGTGCATAAAGTTAAAAGAGTATAACTAATAAAACACTTTTTATACACAATTTTTAAACACAATTTTATATGATGGATTATGCAGAAAAATTGGGCTGAAAAGTCTATTGCTTTATTACGTATTCAGGTTGTGCATTATGTTTTTTAAAGTTATTTAAGTAATAAAGTAACTAATTACTTTTGAAAATAAGTATTCAGTAGAGTAAAGGCATTACTTTCTTGGAGAAGTAATCCGTGATTAGTAACTAATTACTATTTTCAAGTAACTTAACCAACACTGTTTGTGACTTCTGTTCTTGAAAAGCTCAGTATAAATGCATTTTACGTACTTATGTATAGGTGTGGGTCCAAGGCTGGAGCTTTTTCAAGCAGCACAGCAGAACAGGTGTGGACTCAAGGCTCCGCTCACAAGGCAGACACAGGAAGGCATCAGAAAAACAGCAGATGCTCACCTGGATCATGAGAATAACTGAATCCTATAATGATTTAAGGATCCAGGAATGTGTTTATGCACAGATATGAATGATCAGCATGGCCGAAGCCCCACCGGAGTGGGGTGATAAAGGCTCAGGTTCTGCAGTTCAGCACAGTTCATTTATTTATTAAACATAGGTGGTAAAAACATAAAGCCTCATTAACTTTAATAAACATTATGTTATAATATACAAATCATTTACAACATTGCAATACATACAGAGAAAGAAAAGGCCACATTAAACTTAGTCACAACTAGTATTCAGAATGACTCTGTTGTGCATATACAGTATGTACGATCTCAAGCCGGACATATATTACATATCTCTTTTTTTCTGTTGTTGGACTTTCATACAGTGACACACACACACACAAATACCCAAGTTACCAAAAATAAAATCTGTTATTTGAGATTTTTTTTACACTCAGGACACAAGTTGAGGTTTTGCAGACGAGTATTTTTTTCCCGTTGTATCAGCAGGACAGAAGCAGGAAAACAGCTCGACACAAACACACAGCTCAGTGAGCGAAAACACGACCGAGCACACGGACACACTGCAGGTGCTGCACAGCTGGGATCTCCTTTTTTCTAAGTCTCACAGCCTTGTGGAAAAAAAAATTAAAAAATAAATAAAAGCATTAAATCCACACTGCTGACACTGTCTGATTTTTATTACTGATATGTAACTAATCATGTCACAGCCTTAAACAGCAGAACTTAATGAGTGTGAGTTGGATTAAGTGTCGCAGTCATTCCACATTAGCTTATCCTATTTAAACACAAAGAATAAAAATACAAAATCTGACCATCTCAGATTCCAGTGAAACACTTCTTATTGGAATTAATAACAGAATTCATAAATAATATTTCAAAGTAACATCCTGAATTTCAGGACACATGAACATAAACTTCATTCTATTAAACTTCATGGGATTTAATTCACAGAATATTTTAGTTATTACATATTTGGATTGGTGAGCTCCACCAGCTTCTACATCACTAAGTTCAAAAGTGATGGTAGAAAAGCAAAGCTTCTTAAAAAGAGTATTTCTTTAAGGGTTTTTGTTAAGTTTGATGAACTGAGGTGGAATAACCGTGTGTCATTCTTAAAGGCTGTGGCTGCTGTGTGCTGTGTAATCAAATGTGCTGAGATTCTGTAATCTAAAGCTAAGAATGAAACCAGGCTTTTTTCAGCCTCACTTCATTAACATTTACTTTTTGTGTGTGTTCGCATTTCATTTTGTTTTGTTTCAATATTTGTTTTATTCTAATGCTAACGATAGCGCTAACAGTGGAACTACAGTCATTTAAGATGATGGAATAACTTTGGTCATAACTTAACAAACAGGCTGAGACAGACAGCGATACCAGTGAAGGCATTACTTTGTAATACCACAGGATTGTTGACAGAGTAATGCAGCAAACTGAACACGCATGTGAACGGCATCACTATCACGGGAACAGGAAAACATCTGTATCATACAACAAGAAGCAGCACTGCAGAAGCTCAGGGAGAGGCAGCTGGGAGGCTGTAACGGTGTTAGAATACGCTCACATTAGCCTGCCTTTAATGCAAAGAATACTTTACTAAGACTTTATATTTCCTCTAAATTACACTGTGTACTCTAAAACATGTTTTTAAGACAGATGTGCAAAAATAATAAAAATCAGCTAAAACATGAGAGCACTGAACAGCAGAAGCTCTCTGAGCTTCTGCACAATATTATTCTCTCTTCTTCATCACTTTAAACCAGGAAGACTGCTTACTGTACATTCAATACATTACTGTACATTACATTATTTCAACATCCTCCACCGTCTCTAATAAACACACACTTTCTTCTTCTGTGGTACCTCAGATGCATTTGACAGGGTTTTTAACAAAAACGATTTAAGGCACTGTGAACATTTTTATGCACAGATATGAACAGCCCGCTGATGATGTAGTGCTTTTCATGCATTATTGCTCAGTAATGAATAACTGCATGTTTATGCTGGTTTTCCTGCTTGTGGTGCTCTTAACAGCAACATCTAATGTTTCCACCAGCTCTGCACTGGTCACATGTTCATATTCTTTATGATTTATAACAGCTGTGTTTAAAAAATAAAGGTAAAAGCTGTGGTTTGGTTTCAGAAGTGGCACATGCCCTTCCAGCACTGATGTCTCCTTCCAGGATACTTTTAATGAGGTGAAAGGAGGTGATATGATGAGGGTGGAGGGCTCTGGATAAGAAAGGGTCCTACATGTAAATCATGACTTGCTCAGGCTGGCAGCAATGATCTGAACTATTTTAAAAGGATACAGCTTTTACTGGAGTCCTCGAACGATTTGCAGGACATGTTTGGAGCTGATTTGACAAAACGATTGTTGGGAAGAGTGAAGAAGGTGATAAGATTTCTTAACTCAAAGCAAAGTTTTGCCTTAATTATTTTTAAAGATTAAACTGAATGCAGTATAACCGTGCAGCTGGATCGGAGGAAGCTGTTTATGTTGAGTGAATAAAGAATGGGTTGAACCAGCCAGCCGGGGTGGATGTTAGGGGTAAGAAGTGCACTCTCACTCTAAAGACCAACTTCAATCTGCTGAATTTCCCATTTATGTGACTGTTATGTGACAGAGGCGTAACTCTGCAGCTCTGACCTCTGCTGTGGAGACAGCAGGAAGTGTGAGATACCCAGCAAGCGTCATGTTCCGGGGTGAGACTGGACAGAGTGGGACACCAAAAACTGAACCACAGACAGACGAGATGATGCAGGTTCAGACAAATCAACAAATATGGATCAGATTATTGCAATCAAATAAAAACAAACAAACATGTAAGTCTTCTTTAATCCAAAATTAAGTAATTTGGTTAAATGGTTCTGGTTACTCCATATATCTAACCCATGCATGTCTTTGGAGGAACCAGAGAGTTCTCCACACAGCCAGTGGGTCTGAACGCTGGACTTTGTCGCTGAATTAACCACAACACTGCCGTGCCAGCTGTTCTTGATACTTTCAATTTGCTCTTATCAGTAAAACAAAACACAGAATTTCTCTTACTAAGATGTCTAACTGGAAGTCCAGGAAAAACGTGCGCCTCCAGCAACAGCGCAACTTTCAATTTGACTCGACATCAATGAAAAAGGTCCAGCGGATCATTATTTAATGATAGTTTTTGCTGTGGACCTGCAACCTTCAGCAGAACAGATCTGAACATGAGTTATTTTACTTGACACAAAGCTGGAGGAGGCATCTTTACTGGGGCTATAGTGCTGCATATGTATGAGCAAATACCCACGTCTACCTTATATGTCTATGCTACGTTAACAGAAATACTGCAGGTTGGATGAAACTTAAATCAACTTTAATCTTTTTAACTGACTGAAAGACAATTCAACAAATCCGACGTTTGCTAAAATATTTAAATTAGCGCTTGTTTTAATGCATTTGGTGTTGCAGGTTCATGTGAAGGAGATGGTGCGTTTAATTAAAAATAAAGTCCATAAAATGATCTTAAGATTTTAGTTATCATGCTTTACAACAGGAACACTGAGTGGCATTTCTCTGAACTTCTGTAGGAGATAAGAACAAGAAAAGACTCTATCAGGTTTTCAGTTTTTACAAATCAATTTCCTTCTAGAATTTTTATTTCCTTTCACTAATGCTTTCATCATCAGCTGCTTCAGGAGACCATGAGGAGCCACAGCATGAGGAAGGTAAATCAAACAATGACCTGAACAAACCTTAAATCCAACCCCAGCACCTCTGCTGATGTTGATGGCACACAAACACACTCACACTCAACAGAAAGTGACACATCTGCATGTGCATTCATGGGAAACACATGGAGATCGATCAGAATTAAAGATTTATTTTATCAAAAATAGATCACAATTAAAATTTGTCAAAAAAAGAAATGGCATCGATACGTGGAAAGAAACAAAAGCAGAGAAACAGAAATCAGAACACTTCCACGCTGAAGTTCCGAGAACAGAGAAATCACTATTGCTTTTTTTTTCTTGTTGCATGACAAAAGCTTCGGTGACGAGCCTGAACTGAAACCTGAAGATGAAGTATGAACACAACGGACGATGTGGTGAATTTCAATGATGGTTAAACATGTGGCGCTTGGACCAGACTGACTTCTCTTCAGTCATGGCTGCATTCACTCTGTTATTATTGCACGCAGAGTATGCAGAACACATTAATCATCATAACTAATGCCCAGTCCCTGCTCATCAGTGCCTCCGTCACACACAAACCTCCCTCGGCTGTTTTTATGTTAAGCAAAGCAGAATTACAACGAGACAAAACTGCAGAGTGGACGCAGCTGCATGACCAGCAAAAGTCCAATATGTCAGAAAACATTATGACCTCACATCTTCCGCAGAGCCAGAAAACAGAGAGAAATGAGCCAAAGTCAAAAAGCTGAGTTGTAAATGATCAGCTGTGACACACCTGTGGAGTCAGAACTTGTACCTGACAAGCCCACAGAGTAGACACACCCTTCAAAAACTTCAGCCTTTGCAGCTGCTCCTTCTCCAGCGATGAGCACTGGGTGGAGGATTTTTGCTCCACATGAAGCAGCTGTAAGACCAGAAAGTGACGGCGGTGCAAACCATCCAAACAGAATGATTTAAAGAGAACCTAGTCACAGACACAAGACAGAACATGGACATCTGGACCACCATAAACATGAATAAATTTAATGATTTGGGCAAAAAAAAAAAAAAAAAACTTTAAAGAGCACACGTGCTGCCCCTCAGTTTGGCCAATCAGAAGTGAACAATTAGGGAGGAAGTCTTAAAGAGACAGGGGCTAAATCAGCTTGTTCCAGACAGGATGAACTGTGGGGCCCAGTGTGAGACACAGAAGGATTATTCTGAACTGTGGATCATGCAAAGCTGCTGCAGGGGAGTCATATGATAAAAAACAAAGACCTGGAAATGAGCAGAATAAATCATCGTCATGCAACAATACGCAGAAATTCGCATATAGGCAGTTAAGAAAGTCACAGTTTAGCTCACTCAGTGACATCTGAACATGGCCCATTCCTTCAGCTGAGCAGCTTCTTTGGAATTCCTTTGATTAAGCAAAGAAGACATCAGCACCCTGAAGCAAATGAGCTCAACAGCCACTAAAAACAGCTTCAGATGGAAACTGAGATTCATTTCTCTGCTGTTTTTACCCAAAACTGAGACGCTGATGTTCGCATCTGATTCTGAGGAAAACTAGAGTCCAGTTTAAACCCTGCAGCCTCAGGTCTGTACCCATAAAACCTGCTGGACTGGACTCCTTTCTGGTTCCAGACTGGTTCCACCCTGCAGTTCATTTATTGCCCTTTAAATACATCCAGAAGCAGCCACATACGCTCACGAGCACATCCAACTTCACAAATAAATTAACAAAATGTGCAAAAACAAGGCTCTAAGCTGTTTTACGCAGACTGCATAATTCTGATATTTAAATCCAAGGTCAGGATCGGCTTCATACAGATATTCCATATTTCACACTATTTAATGTGTTGCTTTTTTCCCTCCAAGATTTTAAATGGCAGTTTGGAGAGCGTTTGGGTTTAGTTGCACCAAGTAATTAGATGCCTAATGAGAGCTGATGCAGGGACACGGGTGTTAAAGCTTCTGTTGGTAATGAGCAGACACTGAGGTAGATGTTCTCGGCATAACAGATATACAGCATTCTGATCAGGAACCCACACACAGAAACATTCAGTGATAAATGCATTAAGCTGTCTCTTTTTGGAACCCTCGTTTCCTGCACAAACATTCCTCTCAAAGGGAGCAGACGTCTTCACCGGAGCTGCCCCCTGGAGCTAGAGCTGCTTTGTTTGTACCAAGGCAAAAAAAACGAACTAAAGAAAATCCAAACACATTAGCAAAAATGTTAAAAATCTACAAAATAATTCACCAAGTGAACCAAATCCTCTCCATATAAAACATATACAGTATGATACTTTAAAAAATAGAGATTTAGCAACTAAGTTCATCATTAGAACAGAATCATTTCAGAATATCAATGAGCGGCTGATGTTGTTGTTCCCGTTTGTCAGAGTGCTGGGTTCAGTCGGACGCGTTCTCTTCTCTTCACATGCTCTACTTTCCAAGCATGCAATAATATGTTTTGGTTTGAATATGATATGCAACGCACAGAAAGGACGTAAATGGTCTTTTTCTCTACAGCAGGAGGAGCATCTCCCCACAGAGCATCTACTCGTGATTATATGGAGGCCTCCATCAGCCAGAGGACAAGAAGCAAATATATGAAGCAGGATTCAAGTAACATTTGCCTCGTACCTCAGAGTCTTTAGCTTTGCTCTTTGAAAAAAAAAAAATCAGGTCGTCCTCCTGTGATGGGAGGGCGTCTCATCCACAATTTGTTTTATTTCACTTTCATCAGAGGATGGAGAAGAGCGGTGATGGCAGCAGTTGTCGGACTCTGTCAGCTGGACGAGGCTCATCGTTCTTCCCCTGAAAACAGAGAAAAACACTGAAGGTAAATCCAGCAGGATTAGATTATCTCTCCAGCGACGTTCACATAACACAGTTTTATTTAAAATGGTTTTCCACCAAGAAATGTAAGTCCAAAGAAACATTTAAGATCCAAAAACACTTCATCACACCCACAGGTGAAGTGCTGCCCTCTGGTGGTGAGAGTTTTTGTCTGCATGAGGGCAACTACAGCAAGTACCTTTAAAGAAGGCGTTTGATATGAATACATTATCACCTTATTACAGCAGAACACAGAAACATGAGGTCAAAATTAAGATTGTATGGAAATAGATTTTTAGACGTGACAACTGACCACAAATATGTTTTCCCAGCAAATATTAAAACAGTCTCTTTGTTTGTTTTTGCATTGCCTGAATTTGTTAATTTCATTGATTTCCACCTGAAGCTGACAGATTTAAGGCTCAGAGCTGAAGTGTGATCAGACTCATGTTCTCACTCCAGACCTGCCTCCATCACCACAAACAGTCACATGCTGAGGCAGCCAAGGACAGGACAGAAAGCAGCTATCACTTCGTGTTTATTCTTTGGTGACTCCAAACACTGAGTTACACTTACACCAAAACCTGACTGACAGAAGTCTTCCACTGGCCTGGTCATTATAGGATGATTATGGCACAAGAAGAAAAAAACACTTTGTCCTGAACTTGCCCTTCTTTGAGTTAAAGGAGCTCACGTTCAGCCCCGCTCTGTCAGATGTGGTCTTACAGATATCACACACATTTAAAAGATTCTGATGAGTTGGTGGTGGGAGCTTTAGAGAAATTTACCCTTTAAATGAATAGTTCCTCCTCCGTCCTCTCAGTCTGGTCATTTGTACCCTCGAATTACTCAAACATCCACTTAAATTAAACATTCATGCCCCTGAAATGACTCACTTGTCTGAAACAGCTAAATTAAATTCACAAAAATAACATATATGAACATATGTTCTTAGAAAGACTCCAACAATGAAACTGCAGGATTCACAGTAGCATGAAAGACAAGGTGAAGTTAGTGAATAAATGTTTCTTAATTGGATAAGATTCTTTATTGTGAGGAGAGAAATTACAAATCTGACACCGTGTATTTTGCTTGACATTTACTGCACGCTGCTGGAAATATTTTGAAGGGTAAAATCACATCGATAAAGCCATGCAAAATTGACCTTCATACTATGAATGCTTTCAGCATTTCAGGCCATGAATACCTCCAGATTTAGCTCTGTTTAAGTCACCTTTGTTTGTCCAGCTTTTTTTCACTTTTAGCAGATGGTACTAGTCTCTAAATGTAAGAGAAATATAGATCTGTGATCAAGGTCAAGTTTATTTATATAGCACATTTCCAAAAAGTCAATGCTGCACAAAGTAGTTAACAATGTAAAAATGCCACTAAAATAAATCAAATGCAAAACCAAACACCTTACATGATCACTTAAGTGATCAGTCACTTATCCCACATACTGATATGAGTCTTCAAAGTTAACCCAGAATACACTTTTTGAAGAAAACACATCCAGGGTACCAACGCTGGTTTCTGCTGCTCTCCGTCACAGACGTTAAAATGCTGCAGTGATAGATCCACCACACTCAGGGTCACAGAACAAAGCACAGATTGGAGTGGGCATAAAATTGATTTGGTTGCACTTTTGAACTGCCCTTAACAACAAGTGACCCTAATTCAGAGTCTTTTCATCATACTTATCCTCACCAAGCATGTGGCATCCCACAGGGTTCAATCCTGGATCCCTTAGTTTTCTTCGTCAGTTATTCTAACCAGTGTTGGTCAAGTTACTTGAAAAAAGTAATCAGTAACTAATTACTGATTACTTCCCCAAAAAAGTAATCCCGTTACTTTACTGATTGTTATTTTCAAAAGTAGTTAATTACTTAGTTACTTAGTTACTTCTTAAAAACACAATTTACAACCTGAATAGGTGATAAAGCGATAGAGCTTTCAGCCCAATTCTACTTTTTCTACATAATACATTATACAAAATGTAATCAAATGGAAAAGTCCCTTTTTAAAACTTGTTTTATTAGTTTTAATCTTTTAACTTTATGCATCAAGCAAAAATTTAATTATATGCAACATTCTCTGACTGGAAGAAATTTGTTTAATATTTAAACCTATTTTCTGCACATTCCAGCACATAATTTTTTTTTGTGTGTGTGTGTTTACACTCACTCTTTCAAATAGATGCAAGTAAAACACAGCAGAAAATAAATAAAGTCAAAGACTCAGCGGTCCTTTTGCTCTATTTTCACCTGTAAAGCAGGAGTAGGGTAGGCGGATGTTTACTCTGGTGCAGGTGTGCCGCGGCGGTCAGTGGAAGAATCCGCGAGTTTCTCTGTGAATTTCCCATTATGTCGTAGTGCACTCGGTGTTTGCTTGGAAGTTTAGGGGTTTTTTCGCTGTAAAAAGAAGTTTTCTTCCCACGCACAGCGGACACTAATGTATTTGTCACTTTTTATGGAATCAAACTTAAAGTAAGGTCAGTACTTTCACGCTTTAAACGCTGCACGCTCATACTCTCTCCCACACTCAATATATTATCCATTGTTGATCTGCACACAGCTGTTGTCACTAACGTCGCACTTGCTTACGTTACTGTCATGAGACATTCTCACAAAAAATCACAGTTTTAGTAACGCAGTAACGCAGCGTTCCTACGGGAAAGTAACGGTAATCTAATTACCATTTTTGCAATAGTAATCCCTTACTTTACTCGTTACTTGAAAAAAGTAATCGGACAGACAAAAGCCGCACTTATTAAATGTTTATATAAAATCATCTAAAATGCCAGTTTTTTACACCATTGAAGGGTTTGATTTACAAAGCTGATGTGAGTAGAAAGCTCTGCAGGTCATCAGCTGACAATGCACGTTTTTACAAACTACAACACAGAAAATTCATGTGAGTGATTGCCAACACAAAGAGCAGCACAGGTTATTGGGATAACACAGTGTAATGCAGGTGTTTGTGTTTGCTGCTGAAGGAGGACAATAGATCTTTGATCTGAAGGTGAACTTGTCTGTTAGACACTGATGCTGTAGGTTGTGACTTCTTCTCTGGATAAAACTCAAAGGACAGGAGACAAGATTCACCCAGAGATAACGAGAGCTAACAGAGGACACCGCTGTGTATGTCACCATTTCACAGTTCATGACAAAACTTTGCTTTATCTGTTTATCAGTCTGATTTGAACTGAATATTGGATCTAGTTATCTTTTTTTGTAAGTTCAGTTTTGTAAGTTCATTAAGTTTAGTTCAGTTTTACTGAGGGCTAAAAGCATGAGAGGTTAGTTTTAGATCTGATGCTTTTTGCAGTACATTATGTGTGTATGACTGATTTATTTGTTCCACCCCAGGATATGATATCATTATGATTATGAAAAACTTTAAATAACCAAATAAAAATAAAAAACCTGCAACACGCTGCATTGTGATAGGCTGTGGCCCACTGAGATTTTACACCCAGGGGGCCCAGGACATTACAAAGACCTGCAGCCTGGGCCACACTGATCCCGGGACACTGGTGAGAAATTTTAAAAAAAGAAAAAGCTTGTCCAGACAGGAAGTGATGAGTGGAACCAGGACAAGCGAGCAGCCTGTGAGCTGGAGCATGAAGAGCAGTGGCTGAACCAGCTGTGGATTGCATGGAATTCATAAATGAATCCACTGAAACTGCTCCCTGTGTTTTGTTGAGCTTCACTTCACCCCAGCAGATTCTGCAAGGTATTATCAGCTGGCATCTTTAAGCATGGCTGCACATTTTCCACAAAGCCATCACTAAAAATAGGTTGTTATCCAGGAAGAGGAAGTGGTGAGGAATCAAATCGTAATCAATATCACAGAAAGAAAACTAGCAAGATTTCAAAGGCATCAGCCTTCAAATCAGATAATTAGGGGTGACCCTGATGTCTCATCACTGCATGTGATGTGTTATCGTGTAAAACGCTGCCTTCTCTCTTGCGCTGCATAGGCAGAGTTATCCAGACAGTGAATGATTTGATTTGAAGTTGGTGTGCAGTATGGTAATGCACAGCCTCTAAAAGCTCTGTTTTTCTAGGTATCCTTGAATGTAACATTGCAGTGCTAAGCAGTCAGCTGATTGGCACACCTGGTCTGGAGAGGCAGATTAAAGCCACTCGGCCTGTTAGCTCCCTCGCTCTCTGTCTGACTTCCTGTTGGTGTCAACTCTTTGATTTTTAGTTAGTTTTCATAAAGTTCACAAACTCACATCATCTCCATCACTGACGAGCACCCACCATATTTACAACAACTTTATCTTCATAATGGTGAGAATAATTATGCATGGCTGCATCCATGAGAAAGAGGGGCCTGTCTGCCCTCATTCACAACTGTATGGTTATTTCGGAGCAGCTGGCTGCATGAAGCAGGAACACCGGAAGGGTTTGAGTTTGTAAAGGGTTTGAAATAAGTCTCATTTGATATCTGCACCATGAGAGCTCTGCTACGAGTTCAGTCTGATCAGAAAGCTTTATTTTCATTCCTGCAGCTGAGGAGTTTGTAACAGGTCTGAGTCTGAACTCACTGCAGTCCTGTCCCAACTCTGACCTGACTCTGACCCATTTCTCAGTGAAATCTAACTCAGACTTCACCCAGCATTAACTCTGAACCTTTCTAATGCAACATATGTGGCACTAATATAATCCTAACCTGTCCTAGATGACACACGCACGCACACAGAGCCCAATCTCCTGCTCATATTAAAGTTTATAGTGTGAGGAAAGCATACAGTGAAGCACAACTGATTAAAAATGCCCAAACAAAACCTGAGCCTTTTTATTACTTAGCATGTACTAGCATGTCTGTTCACAACAGTTAGGATGATCATATGTGTCTTATATATTCTCATCAGCCTTTAAATAGTACGTTATCCAACCAGAAGGGGTGATGTACCCTTTTTAAAGCTGTCCCACCCCTGTCTGAAGACCTGTGGCACATGTTCTCTGTCTGAATTCCAGCTCACTTCACTTTTTACTGCTCAGTACTTCCCCTGGTAGACATCACAGAACCACATGGATGACAGATTTCAACTAAAAGTAGAAACAAATTACAGAAGATCAATTTTCATTAATCGTCATCAAGCCTGTGTTCTCGTGGTACTTCAGGTTATATGTTTACTATATCAAAAGGTCAGCTGGTGCTTTTAGCAGAGCTGAAAGTGAGTTTGAGGCCCTTTTGAGGGAGGTTCCTTAAAGTGTTTCATGCTCAAAGTATCACAAACAAACTCTGAGGAAATATCAGAAAAATCAAAGACATCAGAGTCTCAGGAGCTTCAGAGATCCCCAGGTCTCACGACTGCAGCCATCTAGGCTGAAGCCAGCGGGCAGTTATTTATGCATTTTGCTACGGCCCTAGCAGGGCCTCCTCCTGAAGGTGCCTGTGTGGGCATGTCCCACTACCTCTTCTGCCTGAGGTGCCACCTTTCCCTTTTGTGCAGCTGACTCTCGTCAGTAATTAAAGACATTTAAGCCCAGGGAAAGGTGAGCTCTGGGCCAGAGTGCCATGCGAGTGGTTACAGCTCGCATTACGACCGAACTCACTCACTCACTCACTCACTCACTCTCTGACTCTCTGTCTGTCTGTCTGTCTGTCTGTCTGTCTGTCTGTCTGTCTCTGTGTGTGTGTGTGTGTGTGTGTGTGTGTAGAGTTAGTGAGCTGTGTGTCTGGGACTTGTATCTAGTGAGCTGCTCTCTTTTTGACTTATTTTGTACTTTATTGACCAGCACTTGAGTTTTGTTTGTTCCTTTAAATGGTGATAGCGGCTTGTCCGTCTCTTTTAGTTAGTTTTAATAGAAACTTTAACCATTTTGCCTCTGTCTCCTTTTCCTGACCCGGACACTTTTTGTTACTTCCCCCCCCTCATCGCCTGGACCCTTTTAGGGGAATGTAACAATTTTGAAGCCACTGTGCAAATGAACAACTGAGTGTAGTGATCACTGGGCTATAGAACTTGAATAGACAGATCAATAAGATAAAAAGCAACCTGCTACACTTGTACTGAGCGGAATATGGTGGACATTAGCAGAACAGAGTGAGTGAGTTTGTGTCGTCTTTATTTGGTGGGTGAAGTTTTCAGGAGCCTCTTGTGTCAAATGTAAACGGACTACAGGGGGCGCTGCAGGCAGCTGAGGTTGATGTCTGAATGACAGCAGGAATACAAACAGCGTTGAATCCGATCGGTGTGGGGTTATGTGGATGTTGTGTTGTGTCACCGTGGCACCCAGAGCTCAGCAGCTGCCGAGCTCTGGATAGTTTAAGGCCTCGTGTCGGTAATCCATCAAGCGTGCGTGACGTAAGGCCTTTAAATAACACCAACCTTCCACCCGAATGAACGTGTCAAATATCACTGGGCGACAGACACCTTTTTGTAAACAGAGTCTCCGGAGATCGAGGACTCTTTACTGCTTCTATTTTTTTCTGTTTCACCGATTTGATTGATTTACAGCTGTTGCGTAAAACAGCATCAATCACTCTACTCTTTTATCAGCCAAACAAGCTCTTTCACATGTTTTTTTTTATTTAACTATTTCTTGGTGGAAAAATACATGTTCAAGCCTTCCGGTCATTCACATTTTTCAGGCAGCAGCCCTCAGGTTATTCTGAACGCAGCATTCATGCCCAAAAAGCAGTTTAGACCACAACATGGTATATTATTTCTTTTTTTCCAGCAGCAGGAGTCATAGTTTTTCAGCAGATTCAGTTCCGTGTTTTTTAACCAAAGCAGTGGTAAAGCTACAGCTTTACTATTATTATTATTGTTGCTGTTGTTGCTTTTTTTCTTTACATGGTTGCGGACGGCTGTGCTCTGTGTGCTGTGATTTCATTAGTTACACTTTTAACTCATCATGTTCACACTGACTTAGGTCTCAAATAATAAATTCGATAATCGTGAAAAATATCTTAGTTCATGTTCACTGTATTTTTACCTGACAGTGAGCTTGATGCAAACTGACATATTTCAATAGGAATACATTTATATTGTAAGCTAAAAAGCCAACAACATTACAGAGAAACAAGCAGATGATCTCCTATGAACAAGCTTGGTGACAGTGGGAAGGAAAAACTCCCTTTAACAAGAAGAAACTTCTAGCAGAACCAGGCTCACGGAGGGGTGGCCATCTTTATTGTAGGTGCTACCTTACAATACAATATAACTGTTGTTGTTGTTGTTATGATTTGGTGTTGGATAAATAAAACTGAATTGAATTGAAATAGAAATCTGCCGAAACTGTCTGGGGTGAGGGGAAGCAGACAGGACAACATGAACACTTCATCTAAATCTAACCTTTGATGATAGAAACAATGTTTTTAAAATCAATGATAAAAAAAACTATAACAAGTGACTTTAATTTGAATTCTTTTGGCTTTTTTTTTTTGCTCTTTTTCTGAGAAAACGTCTTTAGCAGTGCTCTGTACATGAACTGGATTCAAGGCCCGAAACATCTGCTGTATACCTCTTCCAATCATGCTAATCTCCGTTACTGGGTTTTTTTGTTTTTCTGGTTTGGCTGTCAGCACGAATCTCCTCTGTCTCGTCCTCTCACTCCTGCTGTCCTCCCTCCATCTTTACCTCAGTGTTGCTGCTTTTGCCTGTTTGTCTGTCGTGAAGTGGAAAAAGGAGTGGGCTGGGTGGTGGTGGTGGTGTTGTAGCTCGCTGTAGGCCACTCGAGGCTTCGGGACAGATTCCCTCAGCGCTGACAAAGACGCTAACAATAGCTGTCAGAGTGTAACTCTGCCCCGTCCGTGTCATCCAAGGGGAAACCTGTTTACCTCCGCCTGCACCGGCTGCATGCATATGTTCAGAGAGGACATGTAGAGGGAGGAGGAGGAGGAAGGGGTGAGGTCACAAGAAGGGAATCTAACCAAAAACGCTCCCCAGGGAGAAGCAGTTAGTTAGCGCGATGCTTGTTATAGCTGTCATTTCTCCGGCTCTCCGTGTGACACGCTGCGTTACGTAACAGTGAACCGGTCACACAACACGCTGCAAACAGGTCGGCTTTAAATAAGAAAGGCCTGTTGTGAGCTGCTTTTATTTACAGGACACATCCCTGAATCACAGCATCCCCGTACTCTGTCTGTGAGCTCGTTAGGTCTTAGAAACTGTAGGCAGCGCTCGAGTATGTCCAGTCTGCAAATAAAACTGAGAAAACATTTCATAAGGACTCAGTCGACTTATAGGTTCTGAAAACAACTGATCGGACCAGCTGTTTGTCTCTGTGAGACTACATTTCAGCATCCTGACTTACATGGAAATGATCTGAACAGCCATGGAAAAAAGTCCAGGACTGATGATCCAGAGGGCAGCTAATAAAACTAACCTCTCATCAGTAATCTGAGAGGACACTGGCAAGTTACAATGATGAAATACAAGGAAAATCTGCATTAAGCAGGACCTCCTTAAATGTAATAAAGTGCTGATATAAACTGGTTTTAATGTTTCCTGCCGTCACAGGTCTCTCATCGATGCCTTTGTGTATATTAAATTACAGATTTATTAAATGTGAATGAGGTCTGATTAAAGTGAGTCTGTTTTGGATGCACTGAAGGTCCAGCGGTGTCCAAACAACTGCAGGGAGCAGCAGTTGCTGCCACCTGCAGGCCGACAGAGGTGCTGCGTGATGTTGGCTTTGCAGCCTGTTTATGACCTCAAACCATGAAGTGAAGTCCAGGATTGATCAAAACAGACACAGATGGACAGCAGCAGGATAAATTGCATCTCTCCTCATTTTGTAGTTTGAAACTTTTCTGCTGTAAAAACGTTGGCATTCTTATTTTCTCCTGGATATTTGGGATTAGTTGGATCTGACGAGTATGAAAACTCATCTTTATCCTTAAACAGGAAGTTGTTACATACTTTCTTTTTTAATTATGTTCTCATATGAAGATGTAAAACACACAGCTGAGCTGAATGAAGGTGCAGGAAAGCCTCAATGTGAAGCTCCAGAGTCTCAGGAGGTTTAGATAAGAGTGGCCTGATGATTTAGGACTTTATATAGAAAAACTCAGTGATGGATTTAAAAGGGAGCCAATGAAGAGAAGCCAGTATAGGAGAAATATGCTCTCTCTTTCCTGTTAAAATCTGTTTGGGAGTTGCAAAAAGGCAGAAGAGTCTATGAAGTGTTAGTTAGTAATAAAGAGTTGGACATGAACTGAATCTAAACACCAACCTTGATGGTTCACGCATCCCCTGTTTGAAGTTCAAAGGTTAAAGCAAACTGAACTTAAGATCAGCCTCTTCATGGGTGTAGTGCATTTTCTGGTTGCTGTCATAAAGTCTCTAAAAAGACCTTAAAACATCTTTTATTCCAAGCAAAACATCAGGACCAAGGAGCTCATTGGGCTCAAGATCCATCACAGGTTTCTGTGAAGCACATTTTCATTTAAGGTTTTCTTGTCATTGATTGGTTGTTTTGCACAAACAAACGAGAATTAAAATAAATAGTAAGACTGATTTGACCTTGACATTGACCTTGATTATAGTTTAGCCGATCCTCGTGTGTATGTTTGATTAAATTCTGACCAGAGGAGTGATCCCTGGGAGCCCATCACTCCTTCAACTGGACGAGCTAAAAATCTGCTGACTTGGAATACACTGGAGTTTGTTTTTACACTACATGCTCTGCTCAGATATCTGTGACATTCATTACATCATCACCCAACAAAACGCCCATTCTGTGCATTTCATCCACCATAACTAACTAATTATGACAAAACCATCAGCCCATGTCACTGTAAAACATGATAAGCTGGCTCTACTTGAATTTGAATTATGCTAATTATTTTCCTAAAAATAGTAATGTTAACTTGATGGTGAGTAACACCAGCTTTACAGTGTACAGCTCCGAAGAAGGATGAACCTAAGAGTAGATCAGTGTTGAAAAAGGTCAAATTTTAAGTTAAAAGCACTTCATAAAACCTAAACCTAACCTAAATTGTAGATTCTTCTCAGAAATTAAACTCAACATTTACATTATGCATTTAACTGCAGAGATGCAACTGTTTGTGCCCCATTACTCACACTGTCCCAGG
Source organism: Copadichromis virginalis (assembly GCF_057382275.1). Taxonomy (NCBI): domain Eukaryota; kingdom Metazoa; phylum Chordata; class Actinopteri; order Cichliformes; family Cichlidae; genus Copadichromis; species Copadichromis virginalis. The sequence goes on from NC_140634.1 coordinate 17,897,178, forward strand.
AACCCTGCTGTTATCCAGTTGGAACAACAGTCTCAGTTAGGGATGGGTATCGTTTAGGTTTTATCCGATACCGGTGCCAAATCGGTACTTTTGAAACGGTGCCGGTGCTCAAACGGTGCTCAAACCGGTGCTTAAAGAATGGAGAGCACAAAATTGGTCCAAAAACCTCTCATGTTCAGATTAAATGATTTTCTGGCTGTTTGGAATCTGTTTGTCATGATTTTTAAATCAAAGATCAGTTTCCTTCTTGAGCTCTGACTCAAAGCCACGAGGAGGTAACAAGACTGCAGGCAGTCAGTGTAATGTGTAAACTGAACCTAAAGAGCAGCCTGACCAACATCCGAAGCACACTGTGTTTTATCTCTGTATACTTCACGGTGCCGTTGCCTGTGAATGATAGTTTTTCTTTACTTCGGACTTTTTGCAGTCTTTGTGCAGATTTCCTTCTGTTTGTCTTTACAGAATAATTGCTGGGAAAACTGTATTAATTATGAGTAGCTGGCATCTCTCCCTGTTTTAGCAGCAAATTTTACTTGCAGTGTCAGTTCTGCTTAAAGAAATAAACCCATACAGAGTCATCATCACCTCTGCAGCTCCGAGGAGATTCTGTGGCCTTATAAAGCAGCAAACACAAGACCCAGTCAGGGAGGAGCAGCTGCACAGGGAGCATTTACAGCCACATATGGTGGTTCTGTTTGGTTTGCTCTCCTGCCACTGGGTGGCCAAAATAAGACAATGCACCCTGTTTCTGATTCCAAGGAATACCTCAAAGCAGCCTAGCCAATACCAGACAGGTGTGTGTGTGTGTGTGTGTGTGTGTGTGTGTGTGTGTGTGTGTGTGTGTGTGTGTGTGTGTGTGTGTGTGTGTGTGTGAGAGAGAGAGAGAGAACTTCTTCTTACCTTTGTTTGGAGTCTGATCGTCCATCCGTCCATGAATCCATCCTTCACTCACATAATAATCCATTAGACGTTCACAGTGAAAACATCTCCTGGGATATTTTTTTTCTTTTCTGTTTTATTCCATCAGGTCATTTAAAAACTCCTTTTTTTGTTTCCAGGTCCATTTTATGGTCCATCCTGGAGTCCAGGTGAGTACAGGTGAGCTGTTTTTACATCCAGAGAGTCCTTGATCTCCGACTGGGACCCCACAGGCTCCAACACGGACTTTAATAATTACCTGTGACACATGTCTGCTCAGTAAGCATATTGGCTATCAGCCTAATACCGTTATCACAGGGTATGGAAGAAAAAAGGTGCCAAAATAATTTAAATTGCATATGTGAAGCTGGCGTTACAATCTTGCTGCATCTAAATACTTTATTTTGAAAAGCTTCTCAGTGTATGTGGTTTAAATTCCCCTTTAATTTTAGTTTCCTTACTGGAAACACAAGTTTTGATAATTTTTTAATAAATTTTAAGAAATAGCCATGAAATTGTGACTCTTTGTGCTTCAGTTTTTTCTGGGGTCACATTATTTCCATTAAAGTGCTAAAATGTAATAAAAATGTATTAATCGCTGTTTTACATTCATGCAAGTTAATTTTTTGTTTTCATTTGGCTTTAATTTTATGTGTTGAAATTAAGCAACTTAATATATATGTTAATATATATTAAGTTGCTTATGTTTATATATATGTATGTATATGTTTTTTAATCAACAAGTCTTCGATATTAATTTGAAAGTGCTTAAAAATTTTTCCTTTTGAAAATATTTTTTAATTTATATTTAGAGTGGGGAACAGAAATCACATAAAATCAGAGAGTTTGCCAGATATTTCAACCTTATCATCTGAACAATGAGTTGTGATGTGAAATTTGACATTAATTTTGTCCTTTTCGCGCTGCCATATGCAGCCAATATGTAATAACAGTTGATCAAGTGACAAAAGTGAGTAAAACTTCAACTCGAATATTTGACTTTTAAATTTTTGTTTGTTTTCTGACTTTGAGTTTTATATTTATGAGAATTTCACTCGATTAAATTTTAGTTTTCTTTCTCTGTGGATTTCATTTGTCATGTTTTAAAATAATTCTGATGGTTTCACAGTTTAAGCTTTTTATGTTACAAGCAACTTATGAAAAACTGAAATGTAAAATTAGATTTGAAACTAAAAGAATTTTGGCCACACGGTGCTTCCACACAATAATCGCACTCTGTATTTTCATGTTTGCTTCAAATGTAAAGTGTTTTTTCTTCTGCTGTCCAAAGCACAAAACTATTGTTAGCAGATATACTGTCACTGTTTCTTAAATAGTTTTATGTATATTATATATATTTATCAGTATTGGTTGAGCTCTAAAACATCAAAAATATTGCTAATATTATTCTAATAAGCTGCTAAAGGCGAGGATTTGAGGCTCTTCTCAGATTCTTAGATTTTTTTTTAAACTAAAATACAGAGTTTAACGTCTTCATGTGAAGCTGGGGGAGTTTGTGAGCATTTTAAAGCCTAAAATAACGTGTGTGTGTGTGTGTTGATGGCAGGTGAACCATGACTTTGTGTGGGGTGCAGGTAATGTTCAGCGGTGGATTCAGACAACATGGAGGCTTTTCCACAACATGGTGGTTTTGTGGCCTATGCGGTCTCAGCCCGCGTGTTTTCATTCCTGTGGCAGACAATACAGAAAAGTCTGGAAGGTTGCTATAGAAACTGCATCCACAGAGAGACACGCAGGGCCTCGGCTCGTCCACACAGCGGTGCTGTTGGATTGGAGAAACTGAGGTTGATTTCATAACGCTCACACAGTCTGCGTGGCAATAACAAGGAGCACGTGCTCGGAGTTTTCCCCACAGAAGCCTGATTGTTTGTTTCTGTTTGTTGTTGTTTGTTTGTTTTAGTAATAACGAACATTCTGATCAAACATGGTGTCAGGGACGGACTTTAAATTTAGATTAACGGCTTTTTCCAACAAGCATCATCTGATCCACCCCGAGCTTTAACAGGTGTGTGTGTGTGTGTGTGTGTGTGTGTGTGTGTGTGTGTGTGTGTGTGTGTGTGTGTGTGTGTGTGTGTGTGTGTGTGTCACCAGCTCCACTACATAAACGTTAATAATCAAATGTCTGGATAAAGTGCTGCCGCTGGCTCTTTCATCACTTCTAAGCTTATGTTTGTCCGCTCGTGGCGCGCGTGATGGAAGACGGTTTCGGGGGTAAACGTGGGTCCTCTCCGTGAGTCTTGGATGGCAGAAAAAAGGAGCTCTCCGGTGTGCAGTCACAGCAGAGCGCGTGATGCTGCGGCTCAGACGTCGGTGAGTTTGCCGCTGTGGGCTTTGTGCGGGCTGCAGTTGGTGTATTTAATGGAGTCCGCGTCCTCGCTGCCCAGAAACTCGGACTTGGACAGGCTCGACCTGCTGTCGCTCTTCCTGAATTCTCCGAAAGCCGGCTGTTGCTGTCCGCAGGTCACGTGCGTGTACTGGAACTGCTCCTCATGCTCCGTCTCCCGGTGGTAGAAGTAGTTGAAGTTGGACACGATGACGGGGACCGGCAGCGCGATGGTCAGCACGCCGGCGATAGCGCACAAAGAGCCCACGATCTTCCCCCCAATGGTGACCGGGCACATGTCCCCGTAGCCCACTGTCGTCATGGAGACCACAGCCCACCAGAACGCGTCCGGGATGCTGCTGAAGCCCGAGTGCGGGTCGTCGGTCTCCGCGAAGTACACAGCGCTGGAGAAGAGGATGACTCCGATGAAGAGGAAGAAGATAAGCAGTCCGAGCTCGCGCATGCTGGCCTGCAGCGTCTTCCCGAGAATCTGCAGTCCTTTGGAGTGTCTGGACAGTTTGAAGATGCGGAAAACCCGTACCAGGCGGATGACCCTGAGGATGGCCAGAGACATGGCCTGCTGGCCGTTCCCTTGGTGCTCCGCGAGCTCCAGTCCCAGCGTGATGAAGTAGGGCATGATGGCCACGATGTCGATGGTGTTCATGATGTTCTTGAAGAAGGCGGCCTTGCTGGGGCACGCGAGGAATCTAACCAGCAGCTCAAATGAAAACCAGATGATGCAAAGCGTCTCTACGATGAAGAACGGGTCCGTGAAAGGGTTCGGTTTCTTTGCGCGCACTGTTCCGTTCGCTGCCAGGTGCTCGTCAAACGTCCTGGCCTCCTCGCGGAACTCCGGTAACGTCTCCATGCAGAAGATCACGATGGAGATGAGAATGACCAGGACCGAGACGATGGCGATGCCCCTGGCGGGTCCGGAGCTCTCTGGGTACTCGAACAGGAGCCAGACCTGCCGCTGAAACTCGTTCTCGGGCAGCGGGCGCTCCTCCTCCTTAATGAAGCCCTCGTCATCCTTAAAATTCTCGATCACCTCCTCTCCAAGCTCGTAGAACTTGATCTCCTCCATGAAGATGTCCACCGGCACGTTGACGGGTCTCCGGAGCCGGCCCCCGGACTGGTAGTAGTAGAGGATGGCGTCGAAGCTGGGCCGGTTCCGGTCGAAGAAGTACTCGTTCCTCAGCGGGTCGAAGAAGCGCATCCTCTTCCGCGGGTCTCCCAGCAGCGTGGCGGGAAACTGCGCGAGCGTCTTCAGCTGCGTCTCGAAGCGCAGCCCGGAGATGTTGATGACCACGCGTTCGCAGCAGTCCTGGCTGTCCGCGCGCTCCGGCTCGCACGCGTCCTGTGCCGACAGCGCGGCCAGCGCTACGGTCTCGTCCAGGTTCTCCGCGGGCACCACCGTCATGATCCCCGCGCGCTCCTCGGGGCTCTCTGATCCTCCGCCGAGCCGCCGCGTGTCCTTCTGCGCCCCCCGCGCTCACCTGTCCGTCCGCGCGGCGCTGTGCTCTGGATTCAGCCGTCACACTCGCAGCATTTTAAGCAGACTTTGCCCTCCCCGAGCTGACGTGTGTGTGTGCACGCTCCGTCACGGAGGGGGAAACAAACACGCGCACATGCTGAACGCGAGAGGGGCACAGAGCTCCGGGAACACCGCAGAGATGCGGGATTCTGAGAGAGTTTGCGTGCGTAACGAACCTGTTGTGTCCTGCGCGGGCTCAAGGTTATCACAGGGGCTGCCGTGTATTCCTTGACGTGATGTCACGTTTGAAACAGCACGCATGCAGTCACAGCGAAGACGTGTGGAGACAAAGAGCGCGAGACTTTTCATGCAAAACGCTCAAATTTCAGGCAAAAAATCCGCTTTTTCATTCAGAATTTGCAGTCGAACGAATACCTGTGGATCCGTGATGCGTCCTCCTCCCGCCCTCTCACTTCTGTCAGGTGGCGTGAACGGGCAGACACAGACAGGCTCTGCAATGTCACGCTGCAGCCGCTCCACACAAACCCGCGCTGACGTTTCCACAGCAGCTCCCCCATCCACAAGTTGTGCACGACCTGCGAGTCTGTGCTGTGTGTGCATGAAACAACAATAAACAGGAAACAATAACAACAACAACAACAACAACAACAATAATTATTATTATAATGAGAGAGCAGTGACAGCATGGAAGGTAAACACTGCGTGTGCAACAAGTCCAGAGGAGGGGTGCATGTTTGTGTGTGTGGGGGGGGGGGGGGGGGGGGATCAGGGAGAGTTTCTGGGCTGCAGCTCAAAGCAGTGACGTGTTTTCCTAAAATAGTTGGATTTCTCCCAGGGCCTCAGGAAAAGTTTCTTTTCCCATGGAATAGCCTGAGGGAGCTGCAGGGGAACATGAAAAAACAGCTGACATGAAAAGGAAAGAGCAGATTTGCAGCAGAGATGAAGACACAGCACGTGAGTCCTTCAGAAATACAAACAGCAGCTGGGATGAAACCTGGACTAATTCTGACAGCAGGAGAAACACTACATGTCCCCTCACCCAGAAGTCTGCTCCCTTTTCTTATGCTGCCAAAATGTGAAAACTGTTTTTCCAAAGTGAAGTCACATGTAAAGGGTCAGACTCATGCAGAGAGGAAACACTCAGACCCCCCCCCCCCCCCCCCAATAGGAAAAAATACTCCTGATTACATTTTCTTTGAGGACATTTCCTAAAGTGCTAAACATGTTCATACCGAGAATGATGTAGAAATGAAATTCAGATCCAGCTGCTTGGGGTTAATGAAGGAAAACTGTGCTTCCAGGGAATCTTGAAACTGACAATTTGACGTCATGTGATAAAGTATAAATAGCCTGGCCCTTCAGGCTCACTTATGTGATATCAACACATTTTATGCTTTTCTTGTTTAATTTTAATTGTTAAACTGTGAAAAGGTCACAGTGTGGAGCATCCTCTTGGGCATTAAATAGCCCACGAGCAGAAAAACAATCGCTACTGACCAAAAGGACTAAATGCCTCTGACGCCCGGCTCAGGTCAGCTCAGACTTGTTTAATGGGTTTAAAAATGCTCGTTTGCTAATAGTAAAATTCTTTATTTTTCCAAAATTGACAAAAAACAGTCTTTTAAACTCACATTCTCTAATGTGGGGGACTTCTCTGGTTATAAAGAAGATTATATTGAGGTTTTTAAGTTAATGAGCCTCCTGCTTACATCATTTCTGCCTAGTTCTGTGGAGAAAGAGTGACGACCACCTGCTGAAGTTCAAACTGAGCACAAGAACGATGAAGAGAGGTGATTTAAGTGACTTGGTTTCAGAAATTGCTGATCTGCTGGGATTTTCCCAGGCCAATAAGGCCACCAGCAGAAGATCACACCAGTGAGTAAGAACAGGAAACTGAGGCTATAATTCTCACAGACTAACAAAAAGCGACACTGTAAGATGGCAAAATGCTTACTGCTCTGACAAGTCTCGATGGTCGAGTCAGAGTTTGGTGTGAACAGCACAAATGCATGGATCCGATCCTTAGAGCATCACTGGTGCATGGTGGAATGGGAGGTTTTCATCGTTGCTATGTAGCTGACAAGTCTGGATCAACTGTACGATGGTATCATGTTAACATGGACCAAAGTCTCTGAGGAATATTTGCAGCACCCTGATGAATCTGAGCCATGAAGCATTAAAGCAGCTCTGAAGCAAAAAGGAGAACACTGTAATAGCAAGTACAGTGTTGGAGCAGGTAAACCAACATAAATATTTACACTAACTGCTTTTTTAGCATTTTAGTAGTGCATTATTAGCGATTTATTAGAGGCTAGTGTAAATATTTCTGTTTGGTTTCTCACCCTGTGGAAGCTACACAAGGATCCTCTGCATTACAAAGTGCAGCTGGCTGGACTCACAAGGCCTTTTTGTTTTATGAAGCAGTGTTTCCAACATTAAATTCTTCTCCGTGCTTCCCCACATGCTCACCTCATTATTCAGGCCCTGATATTCTGACTCATACTGAAGTCCCGACTTCAGCTGCCTGCAGACGACCTCTTCAGTCTGACACTACCTCATTTCCTGTATCCTGTGAGCTCATTGGTGTGATACACTCACACACACTCATACGTATAAGTCCTGGATTTCTTCTCTCCACATGTTACTGTGAGGATGTTTTAAACTCACTGTGCTTCTCCGCTGGATTCTCTGGCAGCTCATCAGGTTACTGCAGAACATCTGTCAGGCCACCAGCTCCAAAACACTCCTGAATGTCTGTGATGAGGTCATCCCACACAGTCACATGTCACGGTTACAGTCGTGACATAATATCACATTAATTTGACAAATTTCCAACCCTTAGAGTTCAACTCAGGTGGTCAAGTTGTCCTGAGGAGCTTCAGATCAAGACAATCTCATCTTCTGCAAAGTTTTATTTATATTCTGGATGAAGAAAATGTTTTGGGATATAAAATAACTAAAAATCACGATAGTTCTGTTTAGCGCCCCCTGGTGTCTGGATGCTCTTAAACTATACGCTCCAAATATGCCATTTAGTCATTAATCTTATCCAAGAAACATTTTATTTGACTTTTATTTTAATGACTTGTGGAGAGGAAGTGTGAGAACTGAACAGTGTCAGAGATTCATTGTCCTCTTACTATTAACCCACATAGAGAAATTAGTTAAATTTTTGTCAACCTAATCATAAAAGTTAATTAATAATTCTTACGTAATTTTTGTCATTTTGTGAAGTCATTGAAGTTAAAGGGAATCATATTGGCTCAAACAACTGACATCAAAACTCTACTTTTCTGTCGAAACATAGACGCGATGAAGGTTAGCGAGAAAACCACAGCTCAGAGGTCAGAGCTTGAACCTGACTATCTATATTAGTTATTGGCTCAGTCATGTGGGTCTAGAGGCTGGCTGGTGACTCCCTGGCAACCACTGGCGTCTAGGGAAAGCTGTGTATTCCCACCTAGTTGGCAACTGGTTGCTGGCATTTGCTTGCAGTGACTGTGAAATCACTTGCTGTTATTGCTGCAGTTATGCAGATCTAGAGAGTAGTCAGTAACTCTTGTGATTAAAGCATCTGAACAAAATGGGTTAGGCCCCGAAAAGTGCGATGCAAACCAAAAATAGAAACTCTTTAACTTCAAAGTAAAAGTTGCACCTTTTTAACCAAATTGGTTACAACAGTAAGACATGACTTTTACTCTGAAGACGTTTCCAGTTTGCATCACACTTTTCCAGGTTTCACTATCACTCCACAAGAAGTTGGTTAGAAAAGGTTAGCTGGTAGAAAGGTTACCATCTGCCATGTAAACTATGGGTGACTGCAGTAATCTGCTACCAACTAACGCAGAAACAAGAAGGTTTTAGGAGTTGCACCCTCTTTGTGACCACACGTGTACCTGGCGCCAGACATTAACCACTTGCCAAATATTTGGGGACCACACATTTTTCCATAGTGGCCAGAGGTTGCCAGGAGCCACTGTCCAGTCCCTAGGTGTGACCTTAGCGGGCCATCATCGAAACATTTGAGATAGTTACTTTTCGGAGGTTTTTACCACGACAGTTTTCTAAGTCTGAGAAGAGGAGCTCTTGCTGCACGACTCCACTCCTGACCACCTTGGCATGTTTTCCACTATTTGTTAGTTATGAATGGGTCGCTGCAAGCTGACATGCAAATACCACTGAGATTTACTGAGCTCATTAGCGCTGACCAGCTCAGCTCCAGCACCCTCTTTGAATGACCACAGAGCGTACAGAGGATTTTTTTTCCCACCCTCAAATTCTTTAGACTGTCACTTTAATGGATGTTGGTGGACGTAAATTCTGAACTCTGCAGTTCTGGATCACTTACGGAGTCTGACATGAAATATGGCAGAAGTCCTCGAGGATGGTGGGCCTCGGAGAGCAGAAACATGTATACTTTGAAACGCTCCAGGAGCATGACAGCTTTTTTAAGATACTATCATCTATGTGAGAGGGAAGTTCTCAGATACTTCACTTCAGTGGAATATGAAAAAATATTATATTTAAAGTAAAAAAAACAAAACAAAAACAGAACAATGCTAACATTAATGCAGGGCTGTATTTGAATGTTGTAGCTGATCCAGGAACAGCTTGTTGGAATTAACTTCAAGCTGTTAGAGTCCTAAAAATGAACTTCAGGTTACCTCCAAAGGGTCAGGGCATAAGTCTGACAGCTCGCAGCGATTCCACATCTTCAAATGTGGCTTTCTGTCAGATGTCATTGCCAACATTCAATTCAATTCAGTTTCATTTATATGGCTCCAAATCACAACAGCGAATACCTCAAGGTGTTTTATATTGTAAGGTAAAGACCTACTATAACACAGAGAAAACTCTAACAATCAGATGGCCCCTATTATCTAGCACTTGGCAACAATGGGAAAGAAGAACTCAGTTTTAACAGGAAGGAACTAGGCTCCGGGAGAACCAGGCTCTGGGAGGGGTGGCCATCTGATGCCATCTGATGCCACCGCTTATGTGCGATTTTATGACAGCAGTTAATCATCATCAGTCTTACCCAGAAACATTTTCTCCTCCTTCAACGTTGGCTCCTGGAGCTGAAGCTTTATTTTCTGTATGAAGCTGATGATTATAAAACAGTCTGATGTGTCCGTGACTTCAGTGTCAGAAGGAGGTGGGGCTTTTTGGACACTCGTGTGATCTTGAGCGATCGTGGCTCAAGAGTTGGGAGTTCGCCTTGTAATCGGAAGGTTGCCGGTTTGAGCCCCAGCTTGGACAGTCTCGGTCGTTGTGTCCTTGGGCAAGACACTTCACCCGTTGCCTACTGGTGGTGGTCAGAGGGCCCGGTGGCGCCAGTGTCCGGCACCCTCGCCTCTGTCAGTGCACCCCAGGGTGGCTGTGGCTACAATGTAGGTTGCCATCACCAGTGTGTGAATGGGTGGATGACTGGTTGTGTAAAGTGCTTTGGGGTCCTTAGGGACTAGTAAATACAGGCCATTTACCATCTTTTGATGCAAATGTTCAAGACCCTAAAATGAGAGCAAACTGTTCAGCTGTTGTTCTAGTGTTGAGTGAACTTCATGGGATCTTGTGTTAAAGTTTTAAAGTCTTGCTTTTCATTGAGCTTCATTTGTTATTTCTTTTTAGTTCCTTCACTCTTTCTTTGTCTCAAATCTTCATTTGTGTTTGACTTGAAGGGGTTTTTTTTGTCTTGCAGTAGTTTGACATCCTCTGTCTGCCTCGCATCCCCCACCTCAGTCACCTTCACCTGTCCTCTGGCCCCCAGCTTTGTCTTGTGTTATTATCAGTTTCCTGTGTATAAATAGTCCCATCTTCTCCTTCATCATCCGGTTCATCGTCTTCCCCTTTATTTAATCTCTTTCCTACAACACCTTTTTCAGGCAGTCTTTTCCTTTTCACACATGTATCTGATTGCTAAGGTTGATCCTTAGCAATCTCATTCGTTTGTCAGACCGCAGCAGCAAACACAATCAGACAAAGTAAGATTCAGTTCAATTGTATCCGTGCCGAGTGAAAGTCTCTGCTGTAGACATGGATTTATATTTGAGCGTAACATTTCACCAGTTGGGATGTGTCCCACTTTAGGAGGCGTTTCATGTGTTCATTACATTCATGTCCTAATTCCATTACACACTAATCCAGCAGGTTACTATCTCATGTATGGTTGTAGCCCCCCCCCCTCAGGGAGCAAGGAAGCAGGTTATTTGTTCTACAACTGAAAGTCTACCAAATTAAAAGGATATCATCCCCACTTTAATGCTGGTACCAGGTGACTTCTTCAGTGAACCTTCAACGTTCATCGGCTCCTGGAAGTGTTGGCAGGTTGTGTTTAAATTAGAAACGTGATGGCTGTGCAACTTTCTTTAGATTCCAGTTTGTAAAATTATTTTAACTTTGAAATATTTACAAATTGTTTGGGGTTTTTTGTAGTTTTTGACTGGTCGCTGCATGCGCATTTTTGGTCAAGTTTGACATGAAGTTTTGTAAAGGGTCACACTGGTTTCGGCTCCTGACAGTAAAATGTGGGAATCTACAGGAAGACTTGTCTTCCAAACTCATGTTTCATCTTATGAGATCCGTGATATGCAAGTTACACTGAATCCAAGTTAAATATCTCTGTTCTGTTTTCTAAAGATCATCCAGAAGCTTTGAGTAAAAGTGGCAGTTTAAAGGCATTTGTTTCTCTGTGGAGAATAATTGGCGGGAGGATTTACTCTTATCTCAGCAGCAGAGAAAAAAGCCCTGTCTCCTCCTGACACGAATCATTAATTGAAGTCACTGACACGTCCGGGCTTCGTTTTTTATAATCATCAGCTACATGCAGATAATAAAACTTCACTCTTTTCAGCTCAAGGAGCAAAGGTTGAAGGAGGAGAAGATGTTTCCATGTCAGATTGATTATGATTCTCTGCTGTCATGTTGGCTTCAGTGTCCAGAATTAAGTCAGTCAGAATCCAAGTGAATAACATTAATAAGCAAATAAGTGTCTAAATACTGAATTTATATGTTTATGAAGGAGTAAATATACTTAGTACATGTTTACAATATTTTTAGAAAAATTTTTAAAACTGTAAAGAAGGAAATACTACACTACAATATTTAAGTACTATTATTGTGATTTTAAGCACATAAAGGTGTAAATAAGTTCGTTATTTAACATGTTCATATGTAAGGAAGTAAATGTGTGTACCGTAAGCCTCTTCATATATATATATATATATATATATATATATATATATATATATATATATATATATATATATATATAAATTCCCCACTCGCCCCTGTGGGCGGTCAATCCTTCAAGCTCAGGTCCTCTACCAGAGGCCTGGGAGCTTGAGGGTCCTGTGCTCTGCATGCCTGTGCAGTGTCTTAGCTGTTCATCGGACTGGGCTTTTCACCCTCCACAGCTGGATAGCGTAGTGGTACACGCCTTTGGAGCAGAGGTTGGCAAGATCGATTCCCATCTGTATCCAGTAAGGGTCCTAAGGCTAGACCTACCCTATGCTAAGCGAGCCTACCGCAGACATGAGCGAGACAGATAAATATGAAGGCATGCCGGCTCGGATGTTGCCTGGTTCAACAAGGTCCCCGTCAGGTGTTGAGGAACCAGGGCACCCTGACGAGAAGTGGGCTACTGGAACAAGAAGGCATCGGTGGGCAAGAGATGAAAACAGGGCGTTGTTGGAATGCTACTACGCAAGTAACCCCGGTGGAAGGGGCTACATGAATAGGATGAGGGACCTATGGATATATGAATTTATGTATAATATAAAATATATATATATATATATATATATATATATATATATATATATATATATATATATATATATATATATATATTATGTACTTTAAATGACCTTCCTGCCAACAAATGTTTGAGTTCATTAAATTTTTTGGGTCACATTTATAATAATTTAAGCAACTATATGTCAACACATGTAAATATGTGCAATCTATGTATCACTTTATAATCAAGATATAGAGATTAATGTTTACTTTTCAAAATATAAAATATATGCAATATTATGTATGTAGTATATATCTGTATATACTACATACATACATAAATACATATACAAGTATATGTATACATAATAGTAAATATGTAGTAAATACATAAAACTCTAAGGAAATAAAATGCAATTCAATTCAATTCAATTTTATTTATAAAGCACCAAATCACAACATAAGTCGCCTCAAGGCGCTTCATAGGTACAGAGAAAAACCCAACAATCATATGACCCCCTATGAGCAAGCACTTTGGTGACAGTGGGAAGGAAAAACTCCCTTTTAACAGGAAGAAACCTCCGGCAGAACCAGGCTCAGGGAGGGGCGGCCATCTGCTGCGACCGGTTGGGGTGAGAGAAGGAAGACAGGATAAAAGACATGCTGTGGAAGAGAGACAGAGGTTAATAACAGATATGATTCAATGCAGAGAGGTCTGTTAATACATAGTGAGTGAGAAAGGTGACTGGAAAGGAAAAACTCAATGCATCATGGGAATCCCCCGGCAGCCTATGTCTATTGCAGCATAACTAAGGGAGGATTCAGGGTCACCTGGTCCAGCCCTAACTATATGCTTTAGAAAAAAGGAAAGTTTTAAGCCTAATCTTAAAAGTAGAGATAGTGTCTGTCTCCTGAATCCAAACTGGAAGCTGGTTCCACAGAAGAGGGGCCTGAAAACTGAAGGCTCTCCCTCCCATTCTACTTTTAAATACTCTAGGAACAACAAGTAGGCCTGCAGAGCGAGAGTGAAGTGCTCTAATAGGGTGATATGGTACTACAAGGTCATTAAGATAAGATGGGGCCTGATTATTTAAGACCTTGTATGTGAGGAGCAGGATTTTGAATTCAATTCTGGATTTAACAGGAAGCCAATGAAGGGAAGCCAAAACAGGAGAAATATGCTCTCTCTTTCTAGTCCCTGTCAGGACTCTTGCTGCAGCATTTTGGATTAGCTGAAGGCTTTTCAGCGAGTTTTTAGGACATCCTGATAATAATGAATTACAGTAGTCCAGCCTGGAAGTAATAAATGCATGAACTAGTTTTTCAGCATCACTCTGAGACAGGATATTTCTAAATTTAGAGATGTTGCGCAAATGGAAGAACGCAGTCTTACATATTTGTTTAATATGTGCATTGAAGGACATGTCCTGGTCAAAAATGACTCCAAGGTTCCTCACAGCGTTACTGGAGGCCAAGGTAATGCCATCCAGAGTAAGAATCTGGTTAGATACCATATTTCTAGGCTTTTCAGGGCCGAGTACAATAACCTCAGTTTTATCTGAATTAAGAAGCAGAAAGTTAGCGGCCATCCAGGTCTTTATGTCTTTAAGACATTCCTGCAGTTTAACTAATTGGTGTGTGTTATCTGGCTTCATGGATAGATAGAGCTGGGTGTCATCAGCATAGCAGTGAAAATGTATGCTATGTCTTCTAATGATACTGCCTAAGGGAAGCATGTATAATGTAAACAGAATTGGTCCTAGCACTGAACCCTGTGGAACTCCATAATTAACCTCAGTGTGTGAAGAGGACTCTCCATTTACATGCACAAACTGGAGTCTATTAGATAGATATGATACAAACCACTGCAGTGCAGTACCTGTAATACCTACAGCATGTTCTAATCGCTCTAATAGGATATTATGGTCGACAGTATCGAATGCTGCACTAAGGTCTAGCAGGTCAAGCACAGAGATGAGTCCACTGTCAGAGGCCATAAGAAGATCATTTGTAACCTTCACTAAAGCTGTTTCTGTGCTGTGATGAGCTCTGAAACCTGACTGAAACTCTTCAAATAAGCCATTTCTCTGCAGATGATCTGTTAGCTGTTTGACAACTACTCTTTCAAGGATTTTTGATTTGAAAGGAAGGTTAGAGATTGGCCTATAATTAGCTAAGACTGCTGCACAGTAACTAAATACATAAATGTACAAATTCATCTATGTTAGCATGAATGATGGACTTGAGTGTTGTTATATTCTGAGAGTTTTTTAAGTAAATGTATGTGAGCATTCAGACATATATGGACTGACATCATAATGTCTGCTTTTTATGTCATTAAAGCAGATTCAAAATGAAGAGCAGATTTTTAGAGTTCAACCAAAATATGTGAAACACTTATTTTGCACTTATATTTGAATCTGTCTGTTTTGTGTTCTCCCCGTGTTTGTGTGGGTTCTCTCCGGGTACTCCAAACACATGCAATCAAACTGATATAACTTCCTGTATGTCCTGCAGCTGCTCCTTCACCACTGAGGTCTTCAGTATAAATCCAGCTGCATTTGCCGTTTGTTCCTCTGCTCAGCTGCCAGCTGAGTCAAGGTGAAGGTTTCCCCACTGTGGGGTGCATTAGAAGATTACATTGTTCACTATCAGTGAACCCGATGACTTAATTTCCTGCTCTGTTCAGTGTCTTAAAACAAGCCAGTACAGCTAATGGTGATGGACATCAAATGTCACCTGTCACACTGACCTACTCACAGCTGACCAGAATATCAATGACATTTAATGTAGTCGTGTTTTTTCTTCATGATAACATTTTCAGTTTGACTTTGACCAATGACACGTGCAGAGGTGGATGGCACAGTAATGTCCGGCAGCATGGACACTACTGTCATCAGTAGTAATACTGATCTGCATCAGTGTAATCGGTATACCAGGAAACCAAGCACCGAAAAAAGTTCCCCTTTGCTTGAAATGCAAAGTGCAATTAAATGCGTTATTTGTTTTAGCGTGTTATTTTTTTCAAATTAATGAATCACAATTAACGCATTAAATTCCCACCTCGAATAATTATGTGTTAGGTCTGCAGCAGATTTGCAGTCAGTCCAGGGTGTCCCCTGCCTCTCTCCCTGTGATAGCTGGGACAGGCTCCAAAGGCTGGGCGCACCCTGGACAAGTCACCAGTCTGTGACAGGGCCAACACACAGACACACACAACAGCCATTCACAGTCCCATTCAGTTCATAACTATCAAATAACCTCTGTACATACTGATGGTGATTTAAATCCATCTCTCCATCAGACCTACTGTCTCTGATTTTCAGTCCAGTTCTTGTGTAGTTTTCACATCTCGGCCTTTCCTCCTGTTTCCTTTCCTTAAGAATGGCTTCTTGACCGTTCTGACATTTCTGATGAGGTTTCAGTCAACAGTAGATGATCAGCTGAAGGTTCAGATGCTTCTCTCAGCTCCTTTGTCAGGTCGTTAGACTTGATTTGTGATTTATTAATTTGAATTATGATGAAAAAATCTATATGTGAATATTCTTGCAAAGTAATACTTTATGCTACTATACGATAATACTTTTAGTAAATTGTGAGATTTTTACAGGAAACGCATTTTTAAACGTTTAGATGCTGAAGAATTTAGAAAAGTAACGACATTTTTATAACTATTAATTTGGTCATTCATCAGATTCTCAGCTTTACTGTCTCTTCAAGATTTACCAAATTAAATCCAAGATCCTGACGACAGTTTGACAGCACGTACCAACGTGAGTGTCTTCCTTTTTCTTTTTGTCTTACTGGTTAAAAATGACTAAAAAAATCTTTAGAATTTTTTAAGAATTTCAGGCAACAAAGAAGAGCATCTTGTTATTCAAAATGAACATTTGTTTTAACTTTCTACTAAAAGGCAAAATGGATTTTGTATATTTTCTTACTATAAAATTATATATGAGACACATTCGTTAGAGGTTTGTGGAGCAACTTTCAGACTATTGAGACAAAAAGAGCTGATATATATATATATATATATATATACTCAGCGTCCTTGGCTTTGTTGTAAACTAGCAGCTGGTCTCTTGGGGTCTTCATCAGGTTTGTGGTTTCTGTGCTAACAGCTTTCTTACACACAGTTGTTTCCCTCCGTTCAGGCTGCCATCCCTGTCAGACGTCTGCAGCCATGACCTCTCTCCAGACTCTATTAGCATGCTTGATGAAACTGCCGGACTATCACCCAGCTCTGAATAACATCCCCTCCCCTCCCCCAACACCAACAGAAATACAGCCGAAGAATAACGGCAAGCACGTTAGAGCTCGTGGGGAGAGGAACATAATTACAGTCGATGCAGAATCCATCGCATCACGTCCAGTTTAGATGATTTACTGCCGCCACTCTGTGCTGGTTTCAAAGGGAAGCTGCACTGATAACACAAACAATAACTTCAGGGATTCTGCAGCCACAAAGGCCGCTGAGATTGAGTTTGAAAGACCTGAAGGTTTATAGAAGGTCAGCTGCTAAAATACAGCTTCAATAAAGACACATTCAGTGTGTAATCATTATTAATTATTTCCAGTTTTTCAGGTTCTGTATTTTTGTTCTCTGCCCTTCCCTGAACTCAGTAAAATAATAATTCTTTGAGCTTTTTGAGTAAGTATAGTTCCTCACATTTTAGATCAGAGATGCAAGGATCATTTAGAGCTACATTAAGTATCTGTGTCAGCATGTCCAGCCCTAAATGTCTGCTAAAGGAGTGGACATCTTTACTTCTTTACTTTTTCTGCTGCTCGAGCAGCTTTGCGTGATTGAGAGTTCAAAATAATGCTTCTTTGTCTGATACCAGGCCTTGCTGCAGCACTTCAGTTCATGAACATCTGAAGAAATCCTTGACGTCAGCTAAAGAGGTTGAAAAAGGTTAGAAACCATGTTTTGTGACGTCCCTGATGTGGACCAATGAAGACATTTCGTTTGTTTTTTCAGCTCAAAGAATAAAGCATAATTTTATAAATGGTTGATTTGAAAACCATCAGGTGATGGGTTACACTGACTCACTACTTGTGGTACAAAGTGGTATGACACTAAAGTGGAGCCCTGCCACGGCTCCGGTTCAGCTGATGTCGCTTCAACACAACACTCTGCTGTCACATCTGCTGGGTGAATTTAGGGGATTTTGAACAATTTGTTACACACAGGAATTTATTTATTTTTTTAAAAAACAACTTCTAAATAAAAAACATTCCTTGTTATTTATTGAGCCAGGAAAATAAATCTCATTTGAAAGAATGCCCATATAGCCATCACTTACATGGACCATAATACACACAGCACAATGCAGAAGATCAAGACTGATATTATGAACTTCAAAGCTCAGGCACCTTAAATCAGGTCATCATCAGCGCAATAGCCTCCAGATCACTTCAAATGTCCTTAAAATCATTAAGTGAAAGCAGCTCTTGAAGATTTTGGTGATTATGGAGCTGATTAAAGTCAGAAGGAGCAGCGAATTCATACGCCTCTTTTCCAAATTCAGTACGAGCTTCAGGCAGAAGCAAGACATGTCAGGTTGAAGACAGTAACGTCCCACACTGCTTCAAAACATGGCAGTAAGATGGAAGCAGACCAAGAATGGTTTCATTAAGAAGAATATAGCAGTGGGTGAGATAAAGCACACCATCCAGCCAAACACTCAGCATGAAGTGATGAGTATTTTACATTTGTTATGAATCTCAGTGTGCCGTGATAGTACAGCACATACAAGCATGCAGACAAGTATCATCACAATCCAGCACTGAAATAAAAGTGGAAACAGCAAATCTCCCTCATCCTCAAAATAAAACACACAATTTTAACTTCAGTGTTTTCCACCAGTTTCTGACTGTGAAGCTTAAAGTGATGATACTGAGATACTAACTCAGAGCCCTGGACTCCCACAAACCATCAGACCCAGTCCACATGTGAGGGGAACCCACATTTGGGAACCTTCCAGAGGCCAGTGTGTGCTGAGCACACCCTCTCCACCCTCTGCTATTTCTGTTCATGTTCATACTTCTCACACTTGTTGTCTCTTTATATGTGGAGAGCTGATGATATGCCCCTCCCTCCCTCCTCCGGTCACATTGACTGGTTTCAGCTGCACATCAATACCTCCGTCCACAGCAGGACGCAGCCGACGCTAATGTGACTAATTTGAGGAGTGGCAGGGTGGTGGACGGCGTGGGGGTCAGTGACGGATGGATTCGGATTCCTGCTCTTGTACTAAAGCAAACAATGATTATCCTGAAAAGCCTGCGCATATTTTTAGGGTCTGAGTGCGTTTTACGTAACGGGTCACAGGAACAAGAATAGCTCCATCAATCACTGGGGCAGCGTCACCCAAACGCTCTGGGAACGCTGGGATTAGAAAACAGCTCACTGTGCCAGAGGAGGCCCCACCAGCCAAAACCACATTTCCACTTCGGGCGTCCAAAACACAGGAGGCGAGTACATGTACTGCACCCATAGTCACATCGTGTCATGCTTTTATTGATCCAGCAGCTGGAGCTTCACGTTTCTCTGCTGAATCATGTTTTACAGCACAGAGCTGCATCCATCCAGCTTCCCGTCACCCGTCACCTCTCTGCATTTCCTGCCATACATCACTGTTTATACATTTCTTTTTGTTCTGGTATTTATAGTATTTCTGTTTTCTTTAGTCTGTCGTGTGGTATTATCATTATTATTATTATCATTATTATTATTGTTGTTGTTGTTGTTGTTGTTGTTGTTGTTTCTTTAAGATTATTCTGACGTTTCCTGTGTTTTCGTTCGTGTTTTGGAGATTATGTATCGGAATTCCAGGAGCAGGACCACGCCTCCAAACACGCTCCTTCCGGTTGTCATCTATATAGGTTCCCCCAGTTCTGCAAGCTGTTCATTCTGGTTTACGTGCCCCACTCTCCCTCCCTCCTTGTTCTCAGTTCTTTAACTTCTTCATTTCTATTTAGTGTATGGGAATCTGCCAGGCCTGGGAGCCGTCGCCAGTCCCCTTCAAGGCCTTCCCCAAACCGCAGCTCAATTCATGTCAAAGCATTCACTTTTACCTACTAAAACACTGTCAAACCTAAAATGAGGACGTGGGCCCAGCTAGTGAATTGATTTTCATTCTTCTTTCAGACGCCTGTTTCCTCCTGTCATGTACTTTGGTTACTTCTTGTTTTACTTTGAAGGTTAGCTTCCTGTTGTGCTTTTTTTAAGTTTTACTTTGGGACAGTCAGCCTCATTGTCTTCAGCCATGTTAATTAGATTCAGCTATGTCTCATAGATTAAAAGAAGGTGAGGAGCAGACACTTTATTAAGAGCAGGAGGTAATTTTATGTCCGCTGCAAAGCAGTTTTAAAACTGCCCCACCGCCACAGTCATAAATCCAATCTGAGTGGAGCTTTGGAAGTTAACTGGTTGTTGAGACATCCTGGCAGAGTGTGTTGATGTTAAACATCACTATAGGTATGCAGAGGTCAGGCAGGCCGTGGCTGTCCGCTGTGACTCTATGAGAGGTGACAGCAAGCAGATTGTTGCAGTGAAACCTCAGACTTTGTCATGGATTGTGATTACATAACG
Organism: Copadichromis virginalis; assembly: GCF_057382275.1. Lineage (NCBI taxonomy): Eukaryota > Metazoa > Chordata > Actinopteri > Cichliformes > Cichlidae > Copadichromis > Copadichromis virginalis. Next base: position 17,917,266 of record NC_140634.1, read on the forward strand.
GCTGAACGAGCAGACGGTGCACGGCAGCGGCCTGCAGAGCGGTGCCAGCTCAGGGCCATGTGGCGAGGACGGGGCGGTCCACACAGGAAGTGACCGCGGACAGAATGGTGACACTGCTGAATCAGGACTGACTCAGCTCACTGCCAATGAAACGGTTTATTCATCAGGGCCAGCTAAACACGAACAGGAAAAATACAGGCATAAAAGTGAAGACAAATAAAGATCTGAATGTTACTTCACACTAAAGTTTCTTTAAAGAACGTCATAAACAACGTGTGAGCCCACACTGACTCTTCATCATCCTCAAAAGCATTCAAACAGTTTAGACCCTCTGTACCTGAATATAGTGATGGGTGAAGGGTTCTCCAGACATGTCAGTATTTAAATATATATTCTAAATGTACTTTGTGAAGTTTCCTCCAGTGAATGATCAGAAACAGATCAAACCTCCCGAGTACCAATGCTGCTTTCTGCTTCTCTGCATCACAGACATCAACCTGAAGTTTATTAAAGCTATGATAGATCCCTTAAAACTGGATAAAGAAATCAGATTTAATCTTTAGATTCTTGAAGTGGGAGTAACGCTGATCTGGATGCAGTTTCTAACAGACTTAAATGTGATTTTCAGCCCTGAAAGCTTCGTATGGAGGTTTGGTGCATGTCTAAAGTTATGAGGGCTCAGACATGGTGAGAAACTAATTACCATCAGATTTGGATATCAATGATCTCTAGAAATATTCCTGCTATGAAGGTAAAATTTCATATGCCTTCATTAAATACAGTAAAGTTATTGAATGTGTCTTTAGACTGATGGATGGTCACTGTTTTAGGGCGTTGGTATCATTATCAATATAGTAAAGTAGAAGGAGTTTTGGTTTTCAGTGTGGAGCCGTTTTTATCTGTGTGCTTCAGGACACTGCAAGGTGACGTCCTGATCCACCATTACTCATCGCAGCGGTCAAACATGGAGGTGACGCTGCCAGTCAGGGCTGCTGCTGCTGCTGATGTGCACTCCATATACCCCACAATAATCACATGCACATCCATCATGTCACTGTGACATTAGTGGGGCTGTTAACGGCACCCCGCAGAGTCCCGCTGTGCCTCAATGTAATTCCAGTGCTGCCTTATGGCTGCAGGCATCATCACAGCAGATAACCCTAGCCGCCTCATCGCCTCAACTACAGCTGGTGAGCAGCAAGAAGAAACAAGGCCTAAAGCTGGATTCATTCCCACCTTCTTTGCCCAGGGGCTGCAGAGGAGGAAGGGGTTACCTGCCACACCAGGCTGCCCTTGGAAACCTGGGAAGTCCTCTCTGCCTCCAGCCGATTGATAATTTTTCAGTCAAATCATTGACAGGTCAAAGTTCTTCTGGTAGATTAAAAAACCGTTTTTCTTGTTAACATTTCATTTTAACATGTGATTTTAGCATCACACAGTGTCTTCCATGCAAACATTGAGCTTCTGCGGAAATTACCGCAGTTTTACTGATCAACAACCAGCATTCTTACTGAACTGTCTGTGGAATTTAACACTGCAGTGGTAAAGATTCTTGAATGTTTGATTTCTATTGATAATCTTAATCATCTCAATAAGTAAAGCTTTAAATACAGAGAATGTATTTCAGTTCTCTGGTCTCTTCATTCTGCAGTAAAAAAATCTAAATAAGAGGAACATGTTGCAGTGAGCTGTAGCAGTAGTCACGTGTCGTTCAGTGTTCTCAACCAGAAACTATAAAATCTTTTGACCTTGTCCAACTTCATTCTGCGATGGACCAGCCACACATATCAGCTAATTTCATTATCTGCTCATTAATTAATTCTACAGTAAGTCGTCCCGTGAGAACTCGAGCTTTAGCGGTTCAACAGCCCATCGACACACTGAGTCCATCTTCCTCCTGGAAACTGTCATCATTAACACAAAGGTTAAACAGGAAGAAAACTAAGACAGGTGGTAACAATTTATATGCAGAAACACATCCAGTATGAAGAGTTTTCAATAAATGTCAGTTTGGTAAATGCTGATTTCCTGCACATTTGTCTCTGTTCGCCTATGTCACGCTAAAAAGAAAGATTCTTTAAAATACAAGGGGGTGCAAGCGAGTCAGATACCACGGGCACAGAGGGGAAGCAGGTCTGATCAGAAACAGTTTATTACTAGGCCAGGGAGCACAAATAAAACACCCTTAAAATGTACGTAATAAAATGTTTGCTCTCTACTAAAAACAATTCTAAAACCCGTAAAACTACCATTTTCTACATTCACTAAACCCCCCCCCTTGCTATAATTAGGCCACATGTTCATTATGGGTCCATCAGCAGGCCAGGAATTCCTCCTTTAGAGCAGAGTCCACGCCAGCCCCGTCTTCAGCAGACAAGAAAGAGCCACCCATCTTCTTGTCCTTCCGCTGGCCCATCACTTCCCAGCCCGGCTTGCATTCTGCACCCGAATCCATGATGCGACCACCGCCACAGCTCCCCTTGCGTCGGTGTCAAATGCAGGCAGAGGTAAACCTCTGCCCTGCTGCCAATCACACGCGTTGTCTCTTACTGTTGCCGTTCCATGAGGTCAGGACTTGGTCACCGCATCACACTGGCCATCTCGCATTAACCTTCCAGTCTGGGGCCTCTCTCTTTCAGTGCCCGGCTAGCCTGTTTTTAAAAGGTCTTTACACAGCTGATAGGCCACCTCTGGACACACCCCTGCCTCAGCAGGTGGTCCCTATCAGCTAATTTGTCCCATGTGCAGCCAGTCCACAGTGGATAAAAACCATGTCACATAAAACACTAAAAACCATGCAATAGAAACAGAATAAAACCATGCAAATAAAACACTCATAAATAAACACTAAAAATCAGAATAAAAACAATATACAAGATAAATACAAATTTCCACTGTGTGACACCTACAGCAGCAAAATCCCAAAACGAGCACCGAGATGAGCCGAATAAATGAAACTGAAATCTGACCAATGAAAACACATTAAATCATTTTTCTTTCTTCTCCCTCTGTGCAGAAATCCAGTCCCACACCTCACCATGATCGTGCAGCCTCTCCGCTTCACATAATGAATAGAGAAAAGTACAATAACTGCAATTTCCCACAGTGAGATGACCCCAATCAGGCCATTCAGGAGAGGCGGTTATAATGAGGTGGCAGTCACATAAAACTCTCATTTCAATAGCAGCGAACAGTTTTCTGTGTGACCGCTGATGCTGAAGAGGAGAGAGGAGTGATTACCACTTTACTATCAGCATTTACAGCTCAGAGATTTCACCAGTTTGTACCGGACAGAAAGGATTCGGGTACACATGACGTTCAGGACGTAGATTCTAGTTTTTATTGTTAAGAAAGAGAAATTAGTTCAGTGCTGCAGGAACATCACAAAGGACGGATCTCCATTAAATGTGTTTCTGGGTCAAAGGTCTTTTATTCAAGTCTCACATGTTAACCAGTTCTCAGGTTCCTTCTGTCAGGAAGAACTCGGTGTTTTTTTTTAAATGTTGAAGAGGCTGAGATAAGGATTGGCCCTCTGAGTCTGAAGCTGTGGTGATCCACTAGAAAAAGCTGGAACGTTAACTCCGGGTCGAGGAGGAGTTCCTGCCTTAAGTGGAGGAGTACAAGTACTTTGAGGTCTTCTTCAAGAATGAGAGGCGAAGGAAGGATGAGGACTGACAGATGGACTGTGGCAATATCTGCTGTGGTAACGAGAGACCTGAGCGTGTAGGAGAAGTTGTCACTCTACAGTCTACAAACTGCAATCTTCCCCGCTTGCATATTTAAGAACACTTCTGAATGGCTGCCATGCCAATAGCTGCAGTGAAAAACATCTTTGCATTTACTCAAGCAGAAGTGAACAGCAAATAAAGTCACTCTATGAAGGGAACTCCAAATATTCCAAAAATACACTCAATAAACAGCTCTGCTGTCAAGAGGAGGTAATGACTTCCATCTGCAGCCTTTTATATTTGGTGGCTCTGTAGCAGCCATAAGACCCCATTACAGAAGAGAGGCCTCAGTGATGAGAGATATGAATCAGCATGAAAAAAGCAGAGTTGCAAAGTGGCTTGCAGGTGTGGACTGAGGCAGGCTAAAACAGCTCGAATGTCCTGTGTGAGGACAACGTGCAACTGTTAGCTTTTAGACTGAGCTGAATGTGACTCCTAGGACTGCTTAAACAATTTTCTTTGAGAGAACATGAACATTTGTACTAAATTTAATCATGATCCATCTGAATTATGTAACAGACAGAATCATTAGAGTGTGGGATGAATCCTCTGGGAACATGAATGTATGACTGCAGTTTCACTGGAATCTGTCCAGTAGTGTACTTAAAGTTCCCGGAGGACTTGTGTATGAGGTTCAAAGCCAGTTTGTGAATAATTGTGCACAAACTCCACGTGCTCTCAGGCCTGAATCACAGGCCAGACTGTTTTGACTGGATGGTTTAGGATAAAATTATCTTAATTTAGCATCCAGAGTTTGCTTTGCTGTGACAGATGATTGTCTGTTAGCAGCAGCCAATTCTCCATATGCTTCCCTTGGTGACCCAGATGTCTTACACTGATGAAGCATTCCCTGGCCTTGTTAACAGCTCTGAGGTCAACGGTCAAAGGTCAGGCTTCCCCTGAGCTTGTAGCAGCCACAAATGAAATAAACAGTGAGAGGAGGTGACACAGCAGTTATGGGTTGACAGCTTTGTTTTTACAGAGGGGACGGATAGTGCGGACAGTGCTGAAATATTGAAGCTAACACGTCATGTCCTGGGCTGCAAACAGCTCATTAAAAATGTTTTACTGAAGTACACCTGGCTCTCACAGAGAGGATAAAAGCACCTGTTGCGCTCTTTTTGCTGCTGCATTTGAATTCGTACATTGTATTACAGCCTCTTCTCTTCCCTCCACTGATGAAACATCAACCCCTGACTTCAATTTTCTGGCACTCATGTCACCGTTTTAGGACGTCTCTGAGACTTTTACAGCTTCTATCACCCATCACACTCTGGGTTCATGAGCGCCTCCTATCATCTGCCTGAAACAAGTAACCTCATCCTCATGTGGGCAAACAAATGCACACTCTGGCATTCACGTTGAGGTTACAGAGAGCCGGGAATGCTGGGAGTTGATAATGGCTCCTCTTCTGAAAAGTAAAAGCTCTCCAGTGCGCTGATGGAGATGTGAAAACACACCACAGAAGAGACTCTGGATATGTGCTAATGAAAGATGAGTAGCAGCGGTCACTGTTCAGCTGGGAAAAGATTAGTGATAGTAATAACTGTGGTTCAAGTTCAATATCAAATTCAAACTGTTTTAAATTAATCATTATTAACTTCATAAACTTGGAGAGAAAATCAGAGAGGCTGAGATGGTTCGCACACATGAAGGAGGGGAGATTGGATGTATGCGACAAAGGATGATGAAGATGCTGGGCAGGAGCAGAAGAGGAAGACCTCAGAGGATTTTCATGGATGTAGTGAAGGAGGACATGCAGAGGGTTGGTGTGACCGAGGATTGTTGGGATAGGAGGAGATGGAGGCAGGTGATCTGCTATGGTGACTCCTTTCTGTTTCAGTGCTGCTGGAGTGAAAAGCATGTTAACGAAAGAGAAATGAAGCAGATTCAGAGCGTTGGGAGAAAAGTCGTGTTGAAGTCCATGCAAAGGTTGAGATGTGCAGCTGCTTTTTTCCTCTTGATGAACTGCCGCTTTGCACCGAGCTGCCGTCCTGCAGAAATTACACACATGTTTTTTTGGCTTTGCATGATGGGCTAAAGGACAAGAGTGTGTCGACACAGGTGTAAGAAGATCATTTTGGGGGCATTTTTTGGCCTTCAGACAACAACATTTTGTGCTGTATAAAGTTGACTTTATGTCACATTAGATATTGATGTCATAGCACAGCATGTGTGTTATTTTGTTGTTGTTGTGTTAGTTTTACGTTTGATTGGCTCACAAGTGCCTGAAAACCCAAACATAAGACTGAGGGTATCATACATATTGATTTAATTGAAAATACACTACGGTATATATCAGATCATTCTGGTTCCTCAGATCTTTACTTCTCCTGGTGCAGTACATGCAGTCAGTACAGTGTGACCCTGCAGTGACACAGACCCACAGAGTGTGATGGAGTTTTCTCCTGCAGAACAACAACAGCAGCTCCATCTCTGTTTCTTTCTGACCGCTGTGACAGCACCGAGGCTCTTTGATCGATGGTGGCTGGAGAACTATCTTCTGGAAGTTTTTATAATTTGTCTTCTCCTCTCCCTCCTCCTCCTGCACCCACACATACATATCTATCATTTATATCAGTCCACCCAGACACTGGTGTGCCACTTTGTGAAGGCTGCTGACTTGATTTACTGCTCTATCAGCCACAAGGTTGCAAAGACTGAAGTAATACATCCCAAATCTATAGGTGACAGCAGTCAGTCCTCATTAGGAGAGAACAGACAGTAAAGATAAGCTAGAATTAATATCTAGGAGTATTTTTCATTGATACGGCAACAGCTGATATGAACTGAAGGAAGCCGTTCAGAAATAATACATTTTCTTTAGTCTTTTCCTTTCTGTCCACAATTTAATGTCCTGTTAAAATGAGATGAGGAAACAAGCCAAAAACAGTCATCTTATTCCATTCCAGTCAAGTGAGGGCTGAAAAGTAGAGCCAACACTGAAACACCAAAACCTGCAGTTCCTTCACAGTCCAGCAGAGGCAGTGAGTCAGTCCTCATAGACTCCCATGTTACAGCAGAAATAAATGTGTTTATAGCCTGATACACAAACTGTTTTGGACTCTGTATACAGGTTCATACCTTACAGGCAGCAACTATGACCATGTGTTGTATGCATTCAGAGACGTGCTCCACCTTCTGTTTGAAACTTTATGGTGGAGGAGTCACACTATAGCAGGACAATGAGACCAAACACACATTAAAGCTTTCAAGAACCATCGGATGACCAAAGACAACCAAAGATGACTGACCATCATGGACTTTAGCCCTGTTGAAAATGTATCGGGCTGAGGTGTCTGAGGCTCTTATTTTATTCAAAGTCTTTTTTACATTTTCAGATTTCCTCAACATTTGGTTTGACTGAACTTGTGCTGTGGTAGCACCAAGCTGAAGTCTTAAAAAATTCAGTGCAGTAAAACTATAATCAGTTACAGTTCAAATAAAGTGATTAACATGTAAAACAAGAACCTGAAGCCTGTTGTTTTGAAGGTACATTGAGTCTGTAGGCTTAACTGCTGTGTTTGTGTTTGATAGGAGAAAAGCAAAGTATGAAAGAGTGGGAGACGCTGCAATTGACTTCATATGCCTGGCAGCTACATGCAAAAGCAGCTGTTGTGTTGTTTAAGAAGCAGCTGCATGTTGAGATAAGACTACTGTTTTCTGTGAAGCCTCAAATCTAAATCAATACAACCCTGAGTACTCGCCCCTCACTTCGAACAAAAGCTGGAACTGACTCACTTCCAAAGTTGAATCAATGTGTAATATAAACCGGGGCTGCCGAGGGGCTGGATGGTCACTACCCAACACTTGTGAAGGCCAAAGGCAGTTAATTCAATACTGGTTCAATCTAAATGGGTCCAAATTTATCAAAAACTTTGGAGCACTGATTTATAACAGCAGCTGTGATGGATCCTTCATAAAGATCCAGGATTCAGGATCTTTGTATTGGTTCATTCTGAGCTCAGCTGCTCAGTTTGCTTCTGCAAACAGTTTCACTGATGTCATTTTCACACAAAATCTCAGAGAAGGTCAAATTTATCTGTCACTAAAGGACTGATTCTTAGTTGGGACTTTTTAAGATGTCTCATTCTATTAGTGAATTTTGGAACGTTTGGGATATTTGGAGTTCGACCAGGTGAAAAGTCTTAGCAAATAGAAAAGCTGCATTGCTTTACATGTGATCTTGGTGTAACATCCATTTTATAACAGGCAACATTATGAATAGCCTAATACATCATTCAGTGACTTAAGTTGTTTGATATACTGGAAGGAATGTTTTAATTTTGCCTCTTTGGTAAAGGTAAGAAACTAAAATAATGCAGTGGATAATCATGAAAACATTTTTTGTACATACTACATTTGAACATATTTGAAATATCAAATATCACATGGTAATGGTTCGGTACGCATTCTCTACATGCGTCTCAGTAAGCGTTCATCATTCGTAGAGTTAGCATTTGTCAAGCATATCGTTTACACCACAGGAAGGAGATTCTCCTTCCAAGCAATAATCTTCCTCCCCCTTTCATTCCCCTCACCTCAGCAGCGACTTTTACTCAAAGGTAAAATGCAGATTTATTTTTTTATTTCTACTTGCATTTAGGATGAGGGTCTAGTATGAGGGCCAATGGTTTATATAGAAAATAACTTTAAAAGTGATTTTTAAATCAATATTTTGGGAGCTCATAAATGTCCATCCGAGTTTCCATTAGTTCATATGGGGGAATTTGCTTTGATATATCAGTTTTTTTGTTTGCAAGCAGCATTCAGGAAAGAATCATACTCGTAAACCAAGGTAATACTGTAATTTTCACCAATCACTGCTTATATCCATCAGACATAGTAGCACTGGAGTCATAAAACGGAGTCCAGTATTTTCTTTTAGTTCAGTTTTTGGCCTCCATCAGCTGCTGAAGGGAACCATCAGACGTCTGGATGCTGAATGCTGCAGTAAGTTCACCAGCTTGCCTGCCGCTGCCTGAGTTTGATGTTGAGGAAAATATACAGAGATTTCACCAGAGCAGGTGTGATAAATGCTGGAAACACTGAGAAGAAATGTAATTATAACAGTCTGTACATAATCCAAACTAGGAACTAAAGCAAGTTACAGCTTACGTGAAGGTTGTGCGCATTAAACATTAACTGCAAGGACTTTAATGGAGGAAACAGTGGAAGCAGAATGACTGCTGACTGCTCCAGAAATATCCTCTGTATCCTGATTACAGTTTATCGAGCGGATAAGAGATAACGTATTGAGTGACTCACTTTGCATCAGGTCACCGAGCGGAGAAAAACACATCTTTCCTGTCCTTTGCTGAGGCTCACAGACGTCCTCAGCCTCAGGTTTCTTCTCCATCTTGGAGCTGAAACTCAAGCTCTCTGTCTCTGACAGCCTGGGACTCACCATATCAAACCATGGCTTCTCGCTGGATGAAATATTGAAGATTTTTCACCTTCTCTCTTGCCTTCCTGCTCTGACCTCCCACTGAGCTATGAAAAACTTTCCCATTAAAGTTTCTGTAATAGCCCCTGGACTTCTGCAGTCTTTGAACCAGGAATTCTGAGCTGCAGGGAAAACATATACGAGCTTTAAACTGCTAATGATGATTACCACAGCTTGCTGGGAACATTCCTGCTCTCCTGTGATCTCCTGAGTTTGGAAAGTTTTGTGTCAATCAACTCAGCAACCACCCACCCATTAGCTCTTAGGCTGATGTTTCCAGTGAACTACAATTCACAGTTCTCACATGATGGCAGATAATTGTTGCTTTGTTATTTTCATCGGATTTGTTTAGCCAAATTGGCGGCCAGTGCACTAACAATCCCCCATGCAGTTTGTTCATGTCTGCTAGCAAAGTGTAGAATACACTTTACTGCATGCAAAGTTTTTGAGGTCACTATTATGACCAGCGTCTCACACTTTTTTATGATGTTACTTTAGTTCATATGACAAAGGCATGCAAAATTATTTTCTTGTCTTGAGCAGCATTCTAGCTCCATGACCCGAAATATAGTTTTTGAAGAAAATAGATGAACCATCCAGCGTACCAATGCTGGTTTCTACTCCTCTGCATCACAGATGTTAAAATACTCCAGTTTATTTAAATGATGGTAGCTCGATCATAATAATACTTACAGCTGATTTAAGCAAAGTGTCAATGATTTTTTTTTTCAGTCTTGAAAGTTTCCTGCGCCTGTTTTCTTCAAATTTCAACTCATCCCTGTGTACTTGCACATCTGTAATAGTGGATGGTTTCATGAAATATATTAAAATTGTAGCACCAATAAGTTGTCTATTCTCACAGAGCAATGGAAAATGACCAGTAGAGTGGAGTCCAGCAGAGTAGAGTAGGCACTAGTGGAAAAGAGGTTTTACGGAAGTAGTTTAAATAGAGTTTTGTAATATGCTGATAAAGCACTCTTATGAATTAAAGCATAATCATACAAAAAAAAATTCCAACCATGTTTTTGCTCCTGTTTCCCAGATGTGAGAATTTACTGCTGTGATGAGGTTTGGTGTTTGAATAAAATAAAAAAGTATTAGTAATGGTGTTAATTTGGAATAATTTAGTTAGGCAGAGTATTCATGAGCTCCAAATATTCATCTGCAACATTAAAATGTTGCATACACACTGATATGTTATTAATATTAATTCTAATGATAAATGAACTTCATCTTCCTTCACAGCATCTTTGCTAATGTATAATATTTTAAACATTGCTAGATCCTGTGGCCTTTCATTAAAAGCTCATTTTAATGTGTGCACATCTAATGCATATTTGAATGCATCTTTTACTCTTTGTTTCTTGTCTTTTGGCAGTGCTTTCACTTGTTTTATTAGGTGAATCTGTTTAGCGCTTCATGCTAAATTCCGATTAGTTAATCTGTCATTAAAAAGAACACAACATTCTTATGTTTGATTCCTGAAGAAAATTAGAGATTGTAGCAAATATTCCAGCTTTTAATTCTTCTTCTTTACCTTCAAGCTATCCTTAAAGCTGGGTTCCTATCTAGCAGCGGTGATGAGGGGGACACAAACGGCAAGCTGAAAGCAACAATTAAACAGCCCGTGCAGGATCATTCAGCCCAGAGGATGATAATTAACGGAGGCACAGATGCTCTTTGCAGCTGCCCTGTGACATTACAGAGTGGGAACAGAGCCATGAAAACAGGGAAAGTGAGAAAATCCGAGGCTGAAGGGGGAAATAAACCTTGGTATGTGTCAGAGGAGGGCGGGTCAGCTGTCACACTGCAGAGTTATTGAAATCTAGATGCTGTCAGCTGGAGGAAAGGCCCCGTCTGCTGACCCTCGACCCAGAGACAATCCGCTTTCCAGCAAGGATGACAGCAAGGTTTGGGTTTCCCTCATCTGTAAATAGCACAGACACATATAATGTGACCATCTAAGTCACATATAAGTCTTGTCCATCCAGCTCACTCCCAGTGAATATCTGAGCATCTTCAGCTTGGCCTCTATCGTCTCCAAACCATCACAGCTGGTCTCATCTCCATCTTTAAACCTTCACTTTTACTCTTGATGCTCTCCTTCACTTGCAGATCTCCCCTGACACTCGTCTCCACCCACTCCACTCTGCATGCACCTCTTTTCTGCACTGTTCATTTTAAGCATTTTCTGTATTACTTGTAAACTCAAGTTGCATTTGCTCTCATTACTTCAGGAGTGGGCAACTCCAGGCCTCAAGCGCTGGTGTCCCTCAGGTTTTAGATCTCACCCTGGGTCAACATACCTGAATCAAATAATGAGTTCATTTGCCTCTGGAAAATTTCAAGACATATTGAGGAGGTAATTTAGCATTTAAATCAGCTGTGTTGGATCAAGGACACATCTAAAACCTGCAGGAAACCGGCCCTCGAGGCCTGGAGTTGCCCACCCCTGCATTACTTAATTTTTTGGGGTTATTTTTCTTGAAGTCGTACAGTTAAAGCCTTAGAAAGGCTACGGTTAGCAGTGAAATTACTTGATTAACTTATTTCCTAAACACGATTGGGTTAAAATGCAAGAGTTCCCACTTTTTCAAAGCTCGGGTCTTAATATCTGTTTTGCCATGAGACCGGGCTGAATGCAATCAAAAAGCTTCTGGTACCAGAGATCTTTCCTTTTTCTGTCCAGGCAGATACACTTTATGGAGAGTACACTTCCTGATCATCAGGGAGACCATTGCCCCTAATTCTGCTGGCGATAAACACACCCCTGCCACAGCAGCCTCACCTGTTTCCAATCCCATCAGCCCTGTTGTGTAAACATTGTCCTTGCTTTGGTTCGTTGTTCTGTTTGTTGTCCTGTCTCACTCAGTCTTACTCTGAAAGCAAGATCATTGTTTTCATAGCACCACGCAGACGTCACCTCAGGTAAGTTTTACAGTTCAGTAATAAAAAACTTACATAAAGGTGAAATGTTTGCATGGACGTCCCCCAAAACCAGAAACAAAGCACCTGTTTGCTCATAAATATTCGCCTGTGAGCAACACCTTGTCTGGAAATAAGACAGAAGGTAGGACAAAGAAAGAAGTCTGATGATCACTAGAGTGAGATGGTGAGTAACTGTGCCACATGACCATGCCCTTCTGCAGCTCGGGGGAGATGGGGGGGCTGACAGATGTGACAGATGTGATAAATGGTTTGTAATGAAGCGTCACAATCGAGCTTGTTGATTAACAAAAACTGAAGGTTTGTATTGCAGAGACGGAGGAGGAGGAGCTGATGATGTGTGCAGGCTTTTCTGTCACGTAGTCACTAACCGGTGTCATACAGAGGGGGGGGGGCTCTGTCTCCTTGTCAAGGACCTAATTACCTGCAGTGAGAGTGGAGGGGAGGAATACAACAGAGGCCTCTTATTTTTGTTTCCTGAATGCACTGTGAGTTATTATAATTATCGAATTATAAGTAAAAACACCTACTCCACTGTTGCAGCTTTGCATGATACACACTTTTAAAATCACAAATGCTACTCACTTGTTTTATCACCTATCTGAAACAAGCTGTTGTCTCTTTAAGGTCCCCCTTCCTTCTGATTGGCCAGCTTTTGGAAGTCAGTCAAGGGGCCGGATCATGTGAGCTGTACCAGAGCTAGTCCCATAGTCATCCCACTTCCTGTTAATCTCAGTGTACAGAAAGAGGTCAGCAGGGGGCGCTCTGAAAAAGTAATCAGTGGTAAGAGTCAGTAATTATTTTCAGCTCGACAGCAGCTGCTCGCATCTTCACACCTCACATCAAAATCGAGGACACAGTACAGCGGCTCAAGATGCTCATGTTTCACAGAAAGTTGTTTTACTGCAACAGAAACCAGCAAAGCCTCCACAAATTAAGCTGTCCCGGCCATTTTCACCAAAAAAATGATGAAAGTTTCCTGAAAATAAAAAAAATATCTTTGCTTATTCAGAGGTACTCTGTGAATATGCTGTGTCTGAAGCAGCTAATTGAGCAGTTTGGGGGTTTGTTTTGTTGCCTCTAACCGACTGGACAAATACCTGGTGTGGGCTGAGGGTAAGGATCCAGCATGCACCTCCAGGACTGAAGAATGAAGCCAAATCATTTGGATTCATCTCCCGTAGAGGCAGCTGCGCAGGTGTGTGGTCAGGCAGGTGGGGAGGCAAAGCAAAGACATGAGTACCTGCAGCCTTCAGGCGTTTACTGACCCAGGGGTGCTGCAGTAATTCACAGTGGCATGCTGTCAGGCAGACGGGGGGTTAACTAACAGGAGATGTATGACGCCACTAATGGGAAGCTTTTAGCACCACAATTACCCTCTAATTTTGATTTCACACTGGGCCTCTGCTTGCCAGTTATTATTCCAGAGATATGCATGATTCATTCATCGCACCAGTGCACTGAGTAGAAAGCACGACTGCATTTATCTGCAAACATCCCATGTTTGGACCAAACCAGCATCTGTCTGCATCAAAGCTTCTCCTGACTGTCCTCTGCTTCAGCATATGAACAAGGGCTGCAGTTCATTTTGACTCTACTGAGAGTTGAAGACAACTGAACTTCCTGTTCAGTGAACGCTACGTGACTTTGGAGCAGAGGCTGTCGGTGTTGGTGCTGAAGTTCAGAGTTCAGTTAGTATCCAAGAGTTATTTCAGCTTCAGGTCTCAAAGTGATGTGAAACTAAAGAGGGTCAAGTAAAAAAGGCCAAAGTCACACAGTAGTTAGCGAATGTTTGCAGACAAGTTAGCGTCTTCTGCAGCAATCAGCTTGTGACCAGTTGGAGGTTTTTGGTGCAGCAGTCTCTTTGTGATTGATTTTCACAAAGTGACACTGTCAGGAGTTGTGTCGTGGACGAGAGGAAGAAGGAACCCAAACGCAGGACTCGCAGGTGGGTGAAGACTGGTGAGGATTTATTATAAGGAGTGGATGAACAGAAGGTAAACGGACACTGACTGGCTGGAAAACTGAATGGCTGACTGAACTGAGGAAACGCACGGGAAGGACATCACATGAACATCAACATCATCAATGACACGACAGAGAACTGGTGAAACCGAGGAACTTAAATACACAGGTTGAATGATGACAATGATTGGAAACAGGTGAGTACAGGGCTGAACATAATCTGACTAATGACGCGGGAGACAAGCTGACACGGGGAAAAAACAGGAAGTGAGGACATTAATGTGGCGAACTAAACTGAACATGAACAAACTGAAATCACTGGGTCAACGACCCAGGAACCCTGACAGACACCCAGCAACATTGGTCAGCGGGTCGAAGAATCCATATTTTTCCATAGTAACTGGTGGTTGACATTATTTGAGAGAGCCCCACACAAACTGAGGAACAAGAAGTCTTTTTAAGACCCGTCTGTTCTAACTTCACTTTTATATAGAGCTCATGAGTTAAATACAAACTGTCTAATCATTTATTCTTTTTGTTTCTAATAAGCTCTGGAAGTAGATGAAGGGCTACCGTGGTGTCACGCCTGGCCTGTGTTTCTGTTTTGGTTTTATTGACTGATGCGAACTTGAATCTGTTTCCTCTCAGCAGAACATGTGGCGGCATAAATCACAGTTCTTTGGCGTGTAGGGGCTGGGGTTGTGTCTTTGCATCGTTTCTGCTTCATTTCAGAATTTGTGGACAAAACCAGCTCGCGGGTGTAGCGTCGTCCTTCGAAGCGTGAGCTGCATGATGATGAGTGGAGGACAGGTGCAACATGCAGTCAGTCCTCTAAGTATAGACCCCCCTTCTCTCTGACCCTCCCTCCTCCACACCACCAACTGAGCATTCCTCCCGCTCCTCTCCGCGGGGACAACAATGCAGCAGCTCAGATGACGGATGCTGAAAAGCCTCCCGCTGTCACGCCACCAAACACTGATCACCGAATATTGCCAGCGATGGAGGCAGAGCAGCTGCTCCTCGGCAGAGCAGCTGCTCCTCAGCAGAGCGGTGACTCTCTGCACTTCAACGTCTTATCAGATGTTATGGTTAATGTTCAGTATTTGGTGTCTCGGTCCTGAGAGTCTGAAGTGGAATGACGGCTCTTATCAAATTTAGAGAAAGATTTCTAAAATTGTCATTTGCAGTTTGATTTCATTAGTATGACTCACACATAGCAGACACATTTGGGCCCAATTGGGCTCTGGTTCTGGTTTTCATGGTCCTGCACACCTGATATCTGGCCCATATCAGGTGGGCCTGCAGCTGAGTTGTCCAAAGAAAACTGCAGACATGGCCACATGTGGACCCAACAGTCCAAGATTAGAATAATGTGACACAATGGAAACACAGATGAGTACTCTAAACTGTGCAAGGTTTATTTGTACTTTTATATTTTAATTTATCTGTGCAGCTAACATTATAATAAAGTAAAAGTCATGAACGGCTTGTTAAATATGAGCTTTGGAGAGTTTAAAGTTAGGTTTTTGAGGTTTTTCTTCTCATTTGCTGTTCTACATATTCTGTCTGTGTTTGAAATCCCTGAAACGCCTTGTTGGCATGCAGAGTTTTCTGTTACTTATCTATGTCACCATGTTACATGTCTTACATAATGCCAGCCTGGCAGCTCATTTGGCACACTCTCAAACATGGAACAAACAGCCACTTTTGCTGAAACTCAAACACAAAAATATCTCAGCTGCCAGCAAAGTGCACCAAATGAAGCACTGATGGCTGCAGAGGAAACACGTGCACTCTCAGGATCTGAAGACATCGTGGATTACATTTATTTTTGGTCCTCTCAACTAGAGAATCTTTGGCATTAGCATGTTGTCCAGCTAATGTGGCTAACATTTCCATTAGCTTTGCTGATATCCCTAAAGACCAGAGGGACAAACAAAAAGTATTTCCTGATAGGACATATAAAACATGCAGTACTGTGCAAATGTCTTGAGCCATTCCTCTCTTCTTTAAATTTTAGAGGAAAATTAGAAACATGTGCAAACATGTATTTAAATACAGCATATAAGGCAAAACATTTTACTATTCCAACAAGCTTGAAAATGAACATTTGGCGCAAACACCTTCATTCTTTAGCTCAGTCTGACCTCTCTGAGCTAAAGGTTGAAGAGATGACACGCAGAGATGACGGCTCTCTGTCATCTCTGTAAGGATCTTCAGGAATAGTTCTCCAGGCTTCTTGAAGGACATTCAAAGCTCTTCTGTGGATGTTTCTGCCTTTTTTTGTGGTCTCCGTCAGGATGATCCCACACTGCTTCATTAATGCTGAGGTCAGGTTTCTGGGGCGGCCGATCCATAACTGATAGTGTCCCTCTATGTGTTTCTATCTAGGTATGTTTTTACTCCATTGGCAGTCTGTTTGGGATCATTGTCATGCTGAAAAAGGGAGCTGCTGCCAATCAGATGTTTCCAGATGTTACTGCATGGTGGATCAAACTCTGATGGTACTTTTCTGGTCTCATAATTCACCAGTTTTATCTCAGATCTCATACACGACTGCCTGAAATGCAGCTGTTGGACCTCCTCCTGACATCCACAGTGTAAATCCATCTCTCCATCAGAGATGCGCCTCTGATCGTCAGTTCAGTTCTTGTGTCATTTTCATACATCTGTCAGGTCTTTGCTGGATTTATTCCTGTTTCTTAAGAACATGGCTCTGAAATACTATTCATCTGCCATACCTGTTTTTTTAGGCATCACACTGTTCTTCTTCACTTGTCCAGTTTCCTGTACTTGGTCTATGAACAAGACGAACTCCATGTGTAAGTATTAATAATGAATATGTACACCTACAAATTTATCAGATTTGAAAAAAAAAACCTCATGAAAGTGTTGTTGTAGGAACACTGCTAAACGTTGGAGTGACATTAAAGCGGTCAGATGTGTTGAGTGATGGAGGCGCTCAGCGTGAGCAGACATGTTGCTCCTGCAGTGTATTTGTGGGACAGACCTGACCGTCTTCTGCTGCTCTCAGACATGATTTTATCTAAAGAGCTCTGTGTGTCACATCGTCTTCTTTTTATCTGAGAGGCTTGTCACATCTCTTTAGGAGGCCTGCTGACTTAAACAGACAGACCAGAAACTCTACTGCATATAAAACAGTGGTCTGGATTTATCTCGCATCACCGGCTTCTAACAAAACGCCAGCGACAGGAAACCTGAGTGAGGTAAAATATTCACCCCTTTAAGCCTAAAACCTCAACAAACCGACTTCCTTGCGGAAATGATTCTTTGTTGTGTTTGTTTTTGTTCCTCCATCAATCAAATGACCTCTCCTTATTTAAGGAGCTGGCAGTTATTAGATTCTTTATTTGTTATGGTACTTAGTACAAACTCGGTCATAGAAATACAACAAAATATGATAAAAATTGTATTTTTTAGGCTTTTTCAGCTTTGTGTGACAGGAAGTCTAAATGTGTATTAGGTACTTTTTTCTTCTCCAATGTGTGAACAGATTCTGATGTAACAGCCTGTGTACTGTTTCCTATGTGAATCTTACACTAAAATCCAAAGGATGAGTTGTTTATGCCCCATGTGCTTCAGTGCTGAACTGCACAGCATGTATCTGACATTTGGAGTTTCAACACATCCACTGATGCTCTGGTACATACAGAACATGCAGAGCAGAGCAGGACAGTTTTTGTGCCTCATGTTTTCAGACGATGTTAGCTCACACACTTTTCTGAAGTTACTAAAAGCGCTTTTAAGGCATGAGAACTCAGATTTGAATCCACAATGAACTTACACTTTAAATCAAGCCTAATGGAACCGATGAAGGTGCGAGTCACCTCATCACAGAGATCGTTACTGAGTGAAAGACGGTACAGACATCAATTTACACTAATAATAATAATAATGGATTGGATTTATATAGCGCTTTTCAAGGCACCCAAAGCGCTTTACAATGCCACTATTCATTCACTCTCACATTCACACACTGGTGGAGGCAAACTACAGTTGTAGCCACAGCTGCCCTGGGGCAGACTGACAGAAGCGAGGCTGCCATATCGCGCCATCGGCCCCTCTGGCCAACACCAGATCTCAGTGGCACTAAGTGGCAGCTGCAGGTCGAGGTCGGCCTCTTGTATCACAGCTGGTGACTTTGAATGTGATCCAGCTCTCAGACAATTACTCAGTCTAATTGGCTGCTGTGGTTTCTTCACAGCTCTCAGATCTGCTAAGATAAACACCTGGTTAAACTTTGTGATTGTTACAGCGAATGGGATGAGTTGTGTGGAGAAAATAAAGGAGGATCCAAGCGCAGGCACTCGTGGAGGTACGAAGGAGATTTATTGTAAAAAATAAAACACAAGGTGGAAATGGCAAACAGAACTAAAGATAATCTGAACTGGGAACAACAAAACTACTAAACATGAAGGTGGGTGAGCAGAGGCACATGGAGGTAAATCGCAGGGAGAACACAAGGATGAAACAGGAGATTTACAGACCAACCAGCAACTAGCAAACGAGTAGATGTTGTCATGGTCCGGGTGAATACGGGGTGTTTCCACTCTGCTGGGCTCCACCTTCAGACGGAGACTCCAATCAGCTTCCACACCTGTTTCCAATCAAGTCACCTGCATATAAGACCAGCGTTCACGACAGACCCCTGCCAGATCTTCTGCTAACACATGTTAGTGCTAGGCCGCCAGAACTCTGGATTACTGTTTTTTTCTCCTCCTACGTTTTCTTTCCTTTTTCGCCATAGGACCCATCTGCCTGCCTCCCTGCTCAGCTCCCCACTCCAAGCCTATTCTGGATCTGCTTTGGACACTCCTCACCCGGAACCCCCTGGACACTCCCTCCTCGATTGACACTTCAAATCTGCAACGCGTAAGCCCAAACCACCATAGCCTAATCCTCCAGCTGTGATTCATTGAGACTACCACTGACTACTTTCCTCCTCTCATCATAGTGACTTCACACCTCCCTCCAAGCCGCTGCCCCCTTTCTCCATTCCCCGGATCCCTCTGTGGAATCCAGCCCTCAGAGTTTCTCGTTCACAGTTTTGCCTCACAGTTTTCCGCTCATAGCTTTCACAGTTCATAGCATGCATAGGTTATAGCATTCTTAGTTTTCTGTTTTGTAACTTCGCTCAGCTCTGTAAATAAACTTTGTGCTCACGCCCGTTTTGCCTCCCTCTGTGTCTGCATTTGAGTCCACACCCACTGCCTGGCCCTCTCGGCCGTAACAGATGTGACTTAAATACACACAGGCTGTATCCCACTTCAGGGTCTGCAGCCTTAAAGTACGCAGCCTTAACGGTCCACAAGGGCCGCGTACTCAAAGACCGCTAAGGCCGGAAGTGCGAGGTTTCTGAAATGGGACGGTCTAGCCTCCGTCGCGCTGCCCAGGTTGCCTAGCAACCATGATACTAACAGCTGGAAACGTTTCATACAGCATTGTTTGACAGAAATGAAGGAGAACATATTTTGTTCATTTGTTTGTTTGTTTCTACGTGAGCTTTGATCATTCTCTGTAAGATTAAGGTCAGCTAATGAACGGCGTATATTTTAAATATAGCTGTCGAAATTAACGCGTTAATTGCGATAATTAAATTTTGGAATTAATTACGTTAGAATATTTAACTATTTAGCGCAACACGCAGATAAGTCGCTCCCATAATTCCACTTGATTTGTTTACCGCGCCACTGAAAATGGAGAAGCAGGAACAGGATGGCCTTCTGGATGGGGAATTTAAATACAAGAAGAACATAGATGGGACAATAAACAAACGCGTTGTAATTTGCACTCACTGTAGTAAAGAGTTTCAATTTCACTGTTCAAATTCGACCTTAAAATACCACCTTAATGCCAAACACGCGTTTGTCGGGGCAGCAGCTTCACCCGGCCTGCGTCAGACCACTCTTAGTGAACGCAGGCCACTCGGTAAGTCTTCTTTGGACAAACTGACCGACAATATAGCCAAATGGATAGCAAAGGACTGTAGACCGCTAAGCATTGTGGAGGACAAGGGCTTTGCGGATGTTTTAAAGGTTGCATCTCAGGACGCGTCCTACAAGCCCCCAGCGAGAAGCACAATAACAATTCGAATCCACGAACTGTATGAAACGGAGAAAAGGAAAAAAGAAGAGGCTTTAGTTCACACAGAATGCGTGGCTCTGACAGGAGACCACTGGACATCATTGAGTAATGACAATTACCTGGGAGTTACTGCGCATTTAATCACTGAAGCCTGGGGTCTGACATCCTTTGCGCTGACTATAATGAAAACGGAAGAGCGGCACTTTGCGGAGGCTTGTGCAGAGCAGTTCCAGACTGTTGCTCGCAGGTGGAGAATTGAGGAGAAGGTGACAACAGTAGGCACGGACAGTGCCCGCAATATGATCGCCGCGGCTCGCATCATGCCATTCAATCACATGCCGTGTACCGCGCACATTCTACAGAGATGCATCACAGTGAGTCTCGCAGACAGTGGCTTTGTCACTGCGCTGGCCAAATGCCGCAAAATTGTTGGCCATTTTAAGCACAGCCCAGCAAACACAGCAGAGCTGAACGCAGAGCAGGTGTCACTGGGGCGCAAGCAGGAGCCGTTGGCCCAGGACGTGCCTATGCGCTGGAACTCCACGCTGGAGATGGTGAAGCGCTTGATCCACAACCAAACTGCAGTAACCGCAACTCTGGATAAACAAAAGCATAAACTTGTCCTCCTGACGCCTCCAGAGTGGGACAAACTCCAGAGACTGGAGACACTTCTAGAGCCCTGCAGGTGAGCCTGTCATTGTGACCATAATTGTAGGTTTAGATTAAATGTATCAAACATACATCTTAAATCAGTTTTGTTATTATGAAAATGTCTTATTTAAAAAATAAATGAAATCAAATATTTTATTAATATTACCTAGTATTAAAAAGCTTTTTTAAACTTGCTGTCTTATCTGTGTGTGTGTGTGTGTGTGTGTGTGTGTGTGTGTATTCCACTGCAGATATGTGACTGAACTGCTGGGAGGAGAGGCCTACGTCTCCTGCTCTGTAGTTCTACCAGCCTTCTGCCACCTGCGCCGTGTCATGGAAGTAACTGATGAGGACCCTGCATATGTGGTGAGGTTTAAAGAGAAGTTTAAGGAAGACCTTGCTTCCCGCCAGGAACATACCAACTATGCATGGCTCCAGATCGCAACTGCACTGGACCCACGTTTTAAAGACCTACGCAGTGTGCCCAAGACTGACAGAGAAGCAGTGTGGACCACACTGGCAGGCATGCTGCATGAAGACTCTCCTAGAAGATCACACACTGCAGAAGAAGGTCCAGCCAAGAAGAGGCTGAGCCTGCTGCAGATGGACTCTGACTCTGAGTCAGAGGAGGAGGTACAGCAGGACAGGGCCATACAGCGCTACAGAGCTCGCAGATACCTGGCCACTCCTGCCTCCACAGTGCCCTGTGAGAGGCTGTTCTCTGTAGCAGGGCACATTGTGAACAAGAAGAGGTCTGCTCTGCACTCAGAGAACGTGGACAAGTTGGTTTGTCTCAGCAACTGGCTGAAGGATGAGTAGAC
The DNA here is from genome assembly GCF_057382275.1 of Copadichromis virginalis. NCBI lineage: Eukaryota > Metazoa > Chordata > Actinopteri > Cichliformes > Cichlidae > Copadichromis > Copadichromis virginalis. The sequence goes on from NC_140634.1 coordinate 17,938,928, forward strand.
CAGAGGACCGTGTGTTTAGAGCTTGTTCTATGGTTGAATGTGATTTAAACAATACTTTTCACTGTTGTTCATATTTTTTTTGCACTAATCTACCTTACCCAAAAGGATGATTGGAGATTTTTTCTATTTTGCCTGTTGAATTAGGCCTATGTTCTGTGAACTTGAAGATGTATATGGATAAAACAATGTGCTAGATTTAAACGGGTGGAAAACATTCAGTAAAAATCCCTCACAATTATTTGAAGCTCTGTTCTGCTTGTACTGCTTGTACTCACAATTAATAATAAATAAAACAAACAAGTGTGTTAAAAACCACTATCTGTCCCGATTTTTACACATATATACACATATATTTCGAGTTGCGATTAATCAATTTTTAGGCTGTGATTAATTCGCTTCCAGCACAACACCCAGCCTACGTCAGACCACGCTGAGTGAACGCAGGCCACTCAGCGTGGTCTTAGCATTAAATAACACTAACAAGTGTGTAAAAATCCGCTATCTGTCCGTATGTTTGCACACATTTTGGTCATATTTCGAGTTGCGATTAATCATGATTAATTAATTTTTAGGCTGTGATTAATCTGATTAAAAATTTTAATCATTTGACAGCCCTAATTTTAAAGTAAAGGCTTTAAAACCAAGTTAGTACAAACATCACTAACGATATTACATGCTGCAAAATAATGTTTAATATTGAGTATCTACTGTTATATTCCCATATATCATCGTGATGTTGTTTATTGTATTTCTCTCGTTTTCTTCTGCTTGTTTTCTTTTTTCTTTCTCAACAGGTGATCCAGGTGATTGATATATGTATTTTTTTGTCTGCTTATTTACCGGTAGTTGGTTTTTGTTTTTTTGCCCTTTATCCCTGTCCCTCTTCTCCGCTGTTTTTCCCCCTCTTCTTTTCTCCCTTTTCTTTTCCTCATTCAAGTCTGTCCCGTATCTAGCAAGTGAAAATAAAAAATAAATAAAATAAACAATAAAAGGTGAATCAAATAGACCATTAAGGGAAGGCTGGGATGGTCAATTTGGTAAAGTAAATCCGTTGGGCATCTTTCTTCACCTTTAGACAATAATTCTGATGGCAGAAGAACCAAACGGGACAGGCAAAAACAAAAAAAAAAAAACAAAAAAAAAACAAACGTCACTAATGTCACATAACTGTCACATAAATTTGCTTATTGACAGTTCATATTATTATCCAACAACTGTTCATTTAATTTTAGGCTCTAGCTCCTTCATGTATAAATGAAGTGGGAACAAGGTAAGGGCCATAATTTTTACAGATTGTAATATTATTGATTTTGGGGTGATTATGAAGACTATATAATCCCTAAAGGGAAAGTGCTGGTGTCTGTATTTCCCCTCTTGTTTAATTTAGGCATTGACTGAAAGTATGATCAAAATTTCCCCTAATTTTATTTAAAATAAGAAAGATATGGCTGAGAGAGCAAAGCACATTCCTAACAGAAAATGTCAAGGACAAAAACATCAGTGATGAAAACCAAAAGCCTCTGAAAGCTACCAAATAACAGCCCTCTGTTTGCCTTTAATATGCCAGCGTTTGGTGTTATTGATCCAGGCTGCAGTATCTGTTAAGAAAAGGCAGCTCGTGACGTGATTTAAGGTGGTTTAGACTGAGAATGAGACCCTGAGCCAATCCCCCCGCCTGCCTGCACACAGCACATACATGTGCATGAATACGCTCACACCGAGCATGTTCATGAACATGCTCACACCGAGCATGAGCGTGATTGCGGTAACGCAGTGGAGCGTTGAGGAGGGGTCGTCCTTGTCTCTCTGCAGCCGGTTTATTTTCTGACGTCCAGCCTCTGACTTCATGATCTCAGTGAGGGTGAGAGAGACGGCACACAAAGGCTCCTCTGCAGTCAATTAGGCACAAGATCATGCACAAAATGGTGCAAATGTGAATAAATGACCTGATTCTAGATGACATTCGGGTGAAGCACAGCCTGCAAACGTTGCTGCTTCCTGAATGCTGATGAGCTCGACAGGATTCCTGGATTCAGTGTAAAAGTAGACGTGTTTGTTTTACACTCGTCAAGGTGTTCTGTGCTCTTTGTGTCCCCAGAAACATCACGGTAATTTTTTCAAAAAATAATTAAAATCAGTGTAATAGCCCCATCATATCTACAATATTTTAACTTAATGTATTCTGAATTTGTTTGAAATTTGTGTTTTCTGTTTTCATGCTTAATGGAAGATGTTGGAGTAAAATATTATGTCTTACTGTTTCTTCAAAAAACATTATCATCCTGTCTCTCTCTGATCCAGGATGTAGAATAATGCATCTTTGCATGCACTATCATGGCCTCTTTCTCAAAGCCAACTTTTCTCTGATTGGCTGTGGGGTCTCTGGGCTAACCACAGACATGATCCCCTCGGTTTCACATGAAACTGGTTATAAAACAATTAGATCAGCTGATAGGTGGATGGAGCTCCATCATAGGGGTTAACGTGGCTGATTTCAGACTGATCACAAATGTTTAAAATGACTTGTGTGAAAATCAGATTCTATTGAGGAATTAAAGGGAATTCCTTCTTTTTTCCTGATTATTCTTGAGCTCTTTCTTTCCCTGAGTCTGTGCCAGAGGTCAACTGTGGAAATTTACCCACAGTAATGCGAATGCAGCGGGCAGGAACAGAACGGAGGATGCTGTAATGTTTTAGGATCCCAGGCTGCTTATTCATTGTTGGAGAGGACTTCCTCAGATGTTTGTATTTTCCCCGGTTCAAGCATTTTTCTGTTTCTGCTGCAGTAATTGAAATGGTTGTGATGTTATTCCTGTCATGTGTAGCGTGAGTCTGCCACAGGTCACACTCTTTAATGGAGTTATAAACCAAGGCAGCCACCTGTTCTATGTTTGCTTATTGTTACAGTAATCTGTTAGTAGTTTCTACAGGATGCATACAGAGTTATCTCTCTCTTACTGACAGTCCACCTCCCTAAGACACTACTGAGGCACACTCACTCACACACACACCCACACACACTTTTTTAGGTAAAAGCTAGCCGGGCGTGCTTATCTTTTTTAAGAGCACTATCTGTTTGGTTTTACATACACAAGAAGCTTTACGGCTGCCAATGAAGAGCTCGTCTTTTCTCCGAGCAGAGGAGTGATGAGTAATGTTCACATTTTATGGAAGATTGTAAAGGAATTTGCTCAGACAAACACGGAACTGGACATAAAAATGCACCTAACAGAAGGCTGTTAGTCATTTTAGTGTTCAGGGGAATATTTGCTAACCTTTGCATGCAAAAATAATCAGATTATTTAGTTTATGATTAACTCCTCTGCTGATCACCGAGGTACAGACTGGTACGTCTTTGTACTGCAGAATCATAAAATGACTTGATGGTCATTTGCTTGTTGACTGATAGCAGTTTCCTGGTTAAAGCTCCGTCTGTGACATCCTGCTGATCTTTGTCCATTATTTTGTCACTCATGTCCTGAAAAGTATTCACTTGAAATTCTACTCTGGCTTTTTATTAGCACAATTCATGTTGAATTAAAAACTCATTGAGTGTGCTCACACTGTCCCAGACACTAAATATTTAAAAGAGTGGCCAACTCAGATGTCCGAGTGGATGTGAAGCCAAGGATCAGGATTTTTTCACACCGAGGAATCCAAACTTTTCAGAGGCAGATTAAAACTGACCTCCTGCTGTGGATCATCTCACATGTTCTCGTGGCTTCAGTGTCATCTTCTTGCCACGTGATGCCATTTGTCTCTGCACATCAGGGACGCCCAGCTTCTACTTTTTGACCAATACCAGTTTATTTATTAAAGTTTCCATTTGAACACCTGTAAAATCCAGGTGAAATTGTCTGCTATTCTTGTTCACACATCTTTAATTTTCCACAGTCTGTGCTTCTTCCATCTTGGTTCCTTTGGAGGTCCTTTCCTGTTAAGAGAGAGTTCTTCCTCTCCACCATCACCAAATTCTGCTGATTTTTGGGGTTGCTTACAGTATGAAAAGTGTTAGAGGAACTTTTGTTTTGACCTTGTTTGTTCATGTCCTAAAGCAACTACACTGAAATATCCATGCAGGACATGAATGTGCTGGATGAGGACACATGATCATTTCTGACTGGGATGCCCCCGTCAGGGAGGTGTTTTGGTGATAGGGGACTCCCTAGGAGGCAGAACCAGGACACGATGAAGAGATTATGTCTTTAAGTTGGATTGGGAACACCTCAGTACCCCAAAGAGCTGAAGGAGGTGGTGAGGGAGAGGAGAGGAGAGGGGATCTTTAGAAAAACTGACGGATGGATAAAAATAAATTCCTTGTATTTTCACTCTTGTCTGTAGTCCATTGCTTATGAGCTGCACTCGCTTTCTGTGACTTCAACCACAGAAAGCTGATTAAACTCTGATTTCTTGAAGGTCAGCTTCTTCTAAACATCTGGACATATTTCAGTGCTCCTCCTTCATTTCGATTGCTCTCTGGATGCCCCATTCTGGATACTTCCCATTGTGAGGCTTGTTGGATCTGTTCCTGTGTGTCATAATGGATCCTTCACAGATGTGGTAAAAAAAAAAATGATGTGACCTCTAAAAAAACAGAAGTGTGTTTTCACTGAATGTTCCCCCTCAGAAACCTCACAACACCATGTATGTTGGCAAAATCCAGCTCACCTGCTCTAAATGGCAGCTAAATAATAAAAGCATCTGTCAAGAGACTCTCTCCCCTGGCAGCTTCTGTTTGTAGGTGTCTGCTCGGCTTCCCACCATCTTCCTGTCAAACACGCGCACTGATTAATTCTTATTTTCTTCTGTCTTGATTTGGACTGCAGTGCAGACATAATCTGTGGTTTGCCCTCTTTGTCCTTAACATGAGCCCCATTGTGACAAATGTCCGCTTACTGCAGCAAAACTGAAGCATGAAAATGTCCCATTAGACACAGTGTGGTTAAATAAAGGTTTCCACAGCATGCATGCACACACTGATCCTTTCCTGCTCTCTGCACAGTGTCTTTGTGATCGTGTTTTGGAGAGGGTGAGTCTTACTCCAACACATTCTGGTTGAGAAATCCTCACAGATTTCTGAATCCTCTTCAAAGCAGAGAGAGCAAAGCTGCTCTGCACGGGGAAGCACTCCCTCTCTGCCTTTACTGCTTTCTTTGAGGTTTCAGGAATAAATACTGGAGGAGGGAAGAAGCTCTCGAGGTAATTCTAGAGGCCCACTTATACAGTACAGCTGGAAGTAATTAGCACCAAACTCAAATCCCCCTAAGATGAGTAATAAGTGCCTCTAATATCAGGATTCTTTAAGTATTTATGCTTACACAACGTTGATTAGCATCTGATGGTCCACTGAACTCTGACCAGCAGGCAGAAATACACCAAACTGAAACATCAGCATTAAAGTCTTAAACATTAAAACAGGTGGAAAATATCTGATTATCCAGCTCCAGTACAAACAAGCTCAAACTTTCCTGAATCACGGAGCAGCTAAATCTCAGCATTTGAAAGCTTACTGAGGCCTCAAAAACACGCTGCAGAGCAAGTCATATTCAGGAGGAAGGATCGAGGTGCACAAGAACAACACTTACGACCAGTCAGTGCTCTGAAAAATGATGTCACCATTCATAGAAGATCCCCCTGAGCTCAGAGTGCAGAGTCTTAAGGTGGTATCTGAATGGGCATTAAATTATCAACACGTTCTCATCCCAGCATCGATTTGTCACAATATTAATGATTGTGGCAAATCGTCGGTATTTTACACGTTGGGAATGAGTTGGAACGAATCCATAAATGTTTTACATGTGAAATGAAAATAAACCTAACAACGCATTATGTTTGTTAAATCCGTTCTGTTCAGATCCTGAATCACTTTGGAAAACACTATTTGATGCCCACAACAAAAGCTATTTTATTGTTGAATTATCAGTGATACTTTCATGTGTTTGTGTTGGTCTGAACGGCTAAAGCCTCATCTCTAAGGTCTCTTACCGCCGCAAGCGGGTTTACATTGAAGTCAATTGAGAACCCAGAGCGTTTAATAAGAACGTGGAAGGGTACCTTTTGCTTCACTACGAGACGTGTTGGGGTGTGACAAATGGTCGGTATGTTACGCGTCGAGAATGATAATGCTCTGATATAAAAGTCCTCCTGGTGTGGATGAGTTTCAGTGTTAACACTTCTGTGATCAGCATATTCACACCCACACCTGTGGACCTGACCCCACTAATTGCAGGTCTTTGTACTGTGGGAGGAGCCATCCTGGAACTCTGGTGGTATCTCTCTTAAAGATGACATTGCTCAGTCAAAGTTCATCTAAGATAATTCAGATTTTGTGGCCAGTGTTTAGGTGTCTTTGTGCTAACCTCAGTTCATTTCTATCATCCTGAATTTTTCACAAAAGGACCGTTCTCTTTGTCAGGAAGTGTCAAGCAGAGAGAGCAGCCGACCTCAGCTGACTGCTGCTCCACAACAATCAGCTCCTCGCACTTTATAACATTACACCACCATGTGAAGCTTTAGGAACTGTGTTCATGGTAAAAACATTTTTCCAGTTTGGCATGTGAAAACTGTTATTTGAGCTACAGAAAACACAACTTTTCTCTTGTATAAAAACCAAATTTTTATTTATGTGAAAGAGTTTTTCTAAAAGCTCAGACTGGCACTCACTAAAAGAGAAGTGACTGAAAACCAAATATGTTAGATGCAGATTTAAGTGGTCATCAGCCCTGGAAATATACGCCCATCATCAATCCCACATCCACAAATTCATCCTTAGGGGTCAAATGAATGAATGTATCGAGTCTCCATCCACTAGTTAACAAGGTATTTGAGTGCTGATCAAAGCTTGGAGCTGACATTTGCAGCCTCCAGCCCCAGCGCTAGTGCATCTAAAAAAAGCACCGACCTTATAATTGCTTTGTAAATCTCAGTGAAGCTATTTCACCCAAACAGCCTCACAGCTCCCACCAACACATGACCTGCAGAATGGAACCGAGATGAGGTTCTCCCACTTGGGCCATATTTTCATCCAGTAAAACCACAGCAGCCATTAAAGCCTCATATTAAACTCTAATGTTGATTCTTCATCAGTTCTGTGCCCTCGATTACTTATTAAACCTCAGCACATTACGATCATTTACCCCAAATACTCTAAAAGTCTTTAAAGGTAGGAAGAACATTAAAAATACATCTAATTTTTAAAAAATTACTTTTTTAAAATAGTATAAATGTTCATTAACAAGTTTACATCAATTAAATACACATTTATTCACTCCTGCGCAGCCTAAAAATTACACACTGCCACGCCCCCGTTTGCTGATTCAGGCCCTCGAAATCAGACAACAGACGTTTACCGTCCTCACCGAAAGCTGTTTGTTCGTTTTATCTCTGCACCACTAAACAAGTGCCTGCTGTTAGACCACGTCCACTCAGTAACTCCAGTGGATCATATCTACAAAAACAGTAAAAATCTTTCTGTCATTTTTAGGCAGGCAGAAGTGCAGCCAAGCTCGGGTCTGCTGAGTCATGAGTCGGCGCCGTGTTTTCTCTGCAGGTCAGAAGTTCACTCGTGTTTCTGCTTGTCCGTCTTCATCTCCTCACTCTCCTCGTTTGGGCTGATGAGGCTCGTTTGGTGTTTCTGGGTCAGCGTACTGCCTTCAGCTCAAAATGTCACAGATTATCCTCTCCACCTCCCCCGTCACAGGTATGCTCATCTCAGCTCGCCCTTCTCTCAGGAAGATGAAGGTTTGGCTCATTTAGTCCAAATTTGGCACATTTTAATTATTTTTCCAGCATGTTGGAGCCTCACAACTTCATCGGTCCAGCAGAGATCCCCATGACATTTTCAGGGCTGAAAAACATATTTAAGCTTTGCTAAAAAACTGCAATAAGATCAGTTTTTTACCCACTTTTTACCTGAAAACTGAATCTGTTGTTCTTCATGGTCTCTGATCATCAGTTTGATGGATCTATTGTATTTTGAATAAACTGCAGCAGATTATTGATAATTCACTGGAGAAAATCTAAGTGCATGCTGGGTAAACTTTCAGGCTCTTAACAGCATGTGGGACAGGCGTCTGCTCAGGACAACTTAGAGAAGATGTCCTTTGAAGTCTTTGCTCGGTTGTCTGTTGCGTGCAGACACAGCACCGGTTCATTCGTGAGCTGAGTGAGTGAAAATGGTCCGGCACGAGGACTGGACTGAACATGAGTGGAAAAGCAGCCAATGTCCAAAGAAGAACTTTGAAAGAGCTTCACAGATCTGGAGAACTGTTGTTCTACAGCACTGTAAACAGTTTTAAAGACAGCCCGGCTCCTTGGAAGCAAAATATAATTCATAAGCAATGAAGGGTGGCTCAAAGTTTTCCACAGTACTGTCAACGTGTCTGTTTTTACAGTAAAATAAAGATGAGTGAGAAATCTATGAAATGCATAATGAAAAAACATGACACTTATTCTAAAGTCCAGCACGTTTACATCCTATTTTTACGTGTTTGTCCCTAAACACGCTTCATATTAAATAAGCAGTGAGAATGGTGCAGAGGTGATTAAGAGCACAGGTTGCTGGATTAAAAACCAAAATCTCTTGACTCTCGCTGGGACCAGCACAAACTCCCAACATCCTGGTTTGTCTAATTGAGGACCGTAATGCTGGGAGAAAACTTGCTGATGCAGAGAGTCAGACGTCTCGTTGGCCTCGTTGAAGGAACATAAACAACACATTGCAATCTGCCCCTCCTTCGTGTTCAAGCACCGACTGGGGGGAGCAGATCTCTGAACTCTCACAAACTGTTGGGTCGAGCAGGTGCCGAGGACTTCTGCTGGTGGGAGGCGGCGATGCTTGGCAGCAGCGTCATTTTTATTGGCGAGAGTGTCTATTTTTATCCTTGAGCTGGACCCGTGAAGGAAACATGGCCTGAAAAAAGTTCCACGTTGACAATGAACTGATCTTTTCCACTGCCTGCTGTAATGGGAAAAAATCCTCCAGGTTCATCTTGTGTGAGCACAATGAATTCAAATCACCTCAACTACAAAATACAGCATTTATACCAGGTCCATCAGCAGTTAATAGTCACAGACACAAACCTGATTACACCTGGCCAACAAGTGAAGTGCCAACAGTGAGCTCCAGTATATCACGTAGTTATCTCTGCCTCAGTATGTGTGGGTCAGTAACTGCATGGTTTATATTAATGCTTTATACATTATACATCACACAAGTCAAATCAGTCTGCCAATCATTTCACTGGTTTGTTGCTCCACACATCACATTTCATTGTGAACATCTGAACATTCCTCCTGCTCTCCTTCTAAGAAGTTTCCAGTGATGAACAAAATAAACGTCAAAATGACAAAACAAAGTTTTCCACATTTCTAAGACAGGCACTGAAAATGAAATCACTTTGTTCCTAAGAATTAAACTATTATTGGATATATATTATTTTCACAGCTTCATTTACAGGAGTCCATCATCCTGATCAACAAGCGGTTTTTTCACTTTAGTAACAACCACTGCCAAACAGCCAAAAATAGATGTAGAAATTAACTAAATAATAAATAAAAATAGAAATAATGTCAACTAAATTTAGACTTTGGTTTATAGAAATAAATAAATTAATGAAAATAGAATCATTCAATAAATCCGTGTAGAATTACAGAAATAAATAACGTGTAATAAACACAAATAAAAATCTAGAAAAACAAGTAAATGCAAAGTGAAAAAAGATAAACTGAATATATAACTGTAGAAACAAAATGTATAGAAAATACAGAATCATATTTATGTACTTATGTATTAGTTTTGGTTCATTTCTGAGCTGCATATTAAATAATGTTGAGTATAAAAACAGAAGCGCCGATTAGATGGAAGCTGCTGCAGGAAACGATGACGTGACCTCAACAGAAAATATTTACCATCTGACCCAAACTAGGAGCTAAAACAGGTAAAAAGTCAGCGATGTCTGTGCCAGTTCTTCCACACAGATGTTTTCTCTATAAAACTCTGTGAGCTCGGCGCAGCTGCAGGATGTTATGTAACAGGAAAATGGGCGCTCGCTGAGGTTGTGCCCTTTATATTACCAGGTGGAGGTTTGGGGGGGTCGAGTTTAGCCAAAGTGCAGACTGAACACAGAAAGTCATTTTCACACAGCTTTCCTGAGAGGTTTTGGGGGGGGGGGTGATTTCACGCAGACGTGATGATGCATGGGATTAGCACTGCACTGATGGTATTAATTAATAAAGAAGTTCAAATGATGGCAAACAGCTGCTTTGCTCATCCAAACTCAAACACGTTCAGATGGGTTTCCAGGAAAACCAACGTCAGCGGCTCCATTTCCACGTTTCACTGTAAACTGCTGCTGGAAATCTGGATGAACATGAAGGAAGTGATGCTAATCACTGCAATCATCAGCTGCTCTGTGCTGCAGATAAAAAGCTTTGAACATGAAACCTGCTCAGCTTTTGCAAACATGCTTGATTTATTAATGATCTGATTTTAAAGCACAGATCCAGAGCGGTGTGGACGCCACGTTTCTGAGGAAACTTTATTTTAAATGTTATAAAACAGAGTTTGTATCAGCATGATCGACCTGCTCCCTGCAGAGCCTACAATAAGGAAATATTTAAGTCTGTGGCTCTTGTCAGCTGTTTTTACACATAATCAAACAGCACAACAAAAAATTAAAGATGTTCAAGAACCAGATTGATGCCAGGTGAGTTGATACGTTCACTAGTCAAGATTAAATTATTCATGGCAGTGAGTAAATCAGGTTAAATACGAACTCTCACTGGCTTAGCCTTCACTTTCTCTTCATGCTCTCAAAGCTCTTTGAAACTCTCCATGTTGAAACTTGCATGTGGATTCGGTTTGTGCAGACTCCTCAGGCCTCTGGAGGATCCGCTCAGGAGCAGATGACACTGAGTAATTAGTCACAGTGTAATTAATTCTTCAAAGGTGAAGAAGCAGTGAGGAACAAACTATTTTCAGCTTGTTTGCTGCATCAAAAAGCTGATTTTACAGAACTGCTTGAATTTGCTAATGACTAAGAGAAAGAGAAAAATCTTCATATCTTTCATATGTTTCTGTCATCACAGCTGAAACATAGTAATCAGCAGAGTTACAGCTGTGTTTTTATGGTGAGAAGAAACAAAGCTGTTAAAGCCACCGATCTCTACTGCTGAACAACACCACATCAAGCTGCAGATGGTGAGGACAGGAAGTCAGAAACAGCAATGGGAGAGAGAACCCTGAAGATTTTCAAAATAAAAGCCCTCAATCAGACTAGACACTGTTCCGGATGTGGTATGAAGCTAGAGGGATCAAGCCAGGGCCCTGTTTCAGAAAGCCAGTTTAGTGCAAACTCTGAGTAAGTATACCCTGAGTTAACGAAAACTCTGGGTTTTCGGTTTCACAAAGCGAGTTTAGATTAATTCTGAGTGAGTTACTATGACGACACACTCCGTGAAGCTAACCTGCCCCCTAGCAGGTTTACTTCAACTAACCCTGACGTTCTCCGCCTCTTTGTCAGAAACCTGACTGTAGGAAGTGTCAGACATGGCGTGTCCCTTCCTTGAAGAGCCAGTAGATGTTGAAGCCCAAATTCTCCGCAGAGCTCTCCGCCGGGAGAGAGTGATCAGAGCGCGTTTGGACATTTTATCATTTCCTGATGATTTCCTGTGTGAACGTTACCGTTTTTCAGCACAATCTATAATTTATTTGAATAACATCCTCAGGCCTAATATTGCTCATGTGACACATCGCGGACATTGTCCCAGTTCTCTACATATTATTTGTATTGCACTTCGGTTTTTTGCAAACGGGAGCTTTCTGTATAATATTGGTGACGCTGAGCACGTTTCCAAGTCTACCATCTGTCGGGCAGTCAGGAATGTTACAGTTGCACTGAAACGTCTCCTGTACTCGTTTGTGGTGTTCCCCGGTCATAGACCCACAAGATTTATCAAAGAGGGATTCCACAAAATTGCAGGTATCAGGATGAACGAAACTTAATTCATGATGTGGTGATACTTGGACTACTACTTAAATGTTACATTTATTCCCACGGTTCCCAGGCGTGATTGGCTGTAGAGATGGCACTCACATTCCAATCATTGCTCCTTCAGTAAATGAAGGAGACTATGTGAACAGGAAGTCTTTCCACAGCATTAATGTACAGGTACATAGTTCCCTGTAGCATTTCAAACTAACAAATTATTTCATTATAGTAATGGATGCTAATTTGTGTTCTCTGCACTGTGAAGATCATATGTGATGCTGCCAACATTATCACAAATGTGGAAGCCAACTGCTCAGCCTCTGTGAGTGGTGGTGGTGGAGGACCCCCACCTGTTTTTCGGGCCTCCGCTTTTTTTCTGTTGGCTATAACGGGTCGCATATGAGCATACAGAGTAAGCAAATATGTACTTGTAATGTGCTCAGATAATTTCAATAAGTGCTTACAGAAAGAAAATTAATGTAGCCTCTAACTGCAATTGATTTACATCGGACAAACAGACCAAGCACTATGGCTCATAATACAATTACACCTTACCTGTTTGGACTATATTTTTATATTTCATTTTTACTTGCTGCCAGGAACGTTTGGGGCCTGTTGGGTTGCACCTGCGCTCAAATACCATCACAAAATCCATCCACCCATCCATCTTCATCCGCTTTGTCCGGGGCCGGGTCGCGGGGGCAGCAGCCTAAGCAAAGAGGCCCAGACCTCCCTCTCCCCAGCCACCTCCTCCAGCTTATCCGGGGGAATACCAAGGCGTTCCCAGGCCAGCCGAGAGATATAATCTCTCCAGCGTGTCCTGGGTCTGCCCCGGGGCCTCCTCCCGGTGGGACATGCCTGGAACACCTCACCCAGGAGGCGCCCAGGGGGCATCCTTGTCAGATGCCCGAACCACCTCAGCTGGCTCCTTTCGATGTGGAGCAACAGCTGCTCTACTCTGAGCCCCTCCCGGATGGCCAAACTTCTCACCCTATCTCTAAGGGAGAGGCCAGCCACCCTTCGGAGGAAGCTCATTTCTGCCGCTTGTATCCGCGATCTCGTTCTTTCGGTCACTACCCACAGCTCGTGGCCATAGGTGAGGGTAGGGACGTAGATCGACCGGTAAATTGAGAGCTTCGCTTTTACACTCAGCTCCCTCTTCACCACGACGGACCGGTGCAGCGTCCGCATTACTGCAGCTGCAGCCCCAATCCGTCTGTCGATCTCCGGCTCCCTTCTCCCATCACTCGCGAACAAGACCCCGAGATACTTGAACTCCTCCACTTGGGGCAGGAACTCATCCCCGACCCGGAGTGGGCACTCCACCCTTTTCCGGCTGAGAACCATGGCCTCAGATTTGGAGGTGCTGATCCTCATTCCCGCTGCTTCACACTCGGCTGCGAACCGTTCCAGTGCGAGCTGGAGGCCCTCACCCGATGAAGCCAACAGAACCACATCATCTGCAAAAATCAGAGATGAGATTCTGAGGCCACCAAAGCGAAAGCCCTCCGCCACTTGGCTGCGCCTAGAAATCCTGTCCATAAAAATTATGAACAGAACCGGAGACAAAGGGTAGCCCTGGCGGAGCCCATCACCCACCGGGAATGAGTCCGACTTATTGCCGGCAATGCGAACCAAGCTCTTGCAACGGTTGTATAGGGATCGAATGGCCCGTAGCAATGGGCCAGACACCCCATATTCCCGCAACACCTCCCACAGGACACCCCGAGGGACACGGTCGAATGCCTTCTCCAAGTCCACAAAACACATGTAGACTGGTTGGGCAAACTCCCATGCACCCTCAAGTATCCTGGAGAGGATAAAGAGCTGGTCCAGTGTTCCGCGACCAGGACGAAAACCGCATTGTTCCTCCTGTATCCGAGGTTCGACTAACGGACGAACTCTCCTTTCCAGCACCCTGGCATAGACTTTCCCAGGGAGGCTGAGGAGTGTGTGTTCCATCACAAAATCAAATGTATAAAATAAAAAATAAAATATAATAAAATAAAATAACGTGTTAAATGGGTGGAAATCCCTAGATCAATGTTTAAATTAACACTCACGCATTGACTCTGTCGGCTATGTTTTGCCATGCATGCTCCCTTTCTTTTGCAGCTGAGGCTGCATGTTATCTGCATATACTGCCATCAGAATTTCGGCCTCAAGCGCTGTAAGATACATTGACCGCGCCTTCTTTCCCTCCGTCTCCATGGTGACTCGCTTAATCTGTGCTCCACTAATCAGGGCTTTATGTATCCTCGTGCGCGTGCTTAACTTGGGGTTAAAGCAACTCCGCGTCGACTGAACTAATTGTTATCAGCCTTTCTGAAACCGAATATTCCGAGTTGGACAGTTCGGGGTTACTCAACCCTGAGTATCGTTTTTCACTCTGAGTTTTAGGGCCCAAGTCTCAGAGACCGGTCTATTCAGCAAAAACAAAAACAAAAGTGGAACCAACAAGTTCTAAAACTGCATCACAAAATGAAGAACAAAACAACTGCAGAAGTTACACTTCCTACCTGCAGATGCCCAGTGTGTGAGTCTGACTACACCAGGCAGCTGCTCCTGAACTCTGAGGGAATCAGTCATTCTCTGTTTGGCACCATGTTAGTGGAAAAGCCTTTTCACGGTAAATAACCATGTAGAGGCTGAGGCTATGACCGCACTCTGCCGGTAATGGTAAATGGACTGATTCTCATATAGAAGTACTCAAAGCGCTGTATACAACATGCCACATTCACCCAATCTCACAAGCACTGACTCTAAACTGAGTGTTTTTCTAACGACATTCACACACATTCACAATCCGATGCATGCATTGGAGACTTGCGGTCAGTATCTTGCCCAAGGATACTTGACATGCAGACTGGAGGAGGCAGGGATCGAACCACCAACCTTCCAATCAGTACGTGACCTGCGCTACCTCCTGAGCTACAGCCAGGCACATTCTTATCTCAGGGCACTAATTTAATAAAAGATGCTGGAAATCAATGGAGATGGTCATCTTTGATCAGGGGCTATGTTTGTGTTCTCAGAGCTCAGATTCTGCTTTGGCTCCTGATGGGAAAATGCCGAGGCTATTTTTAGTTTTACTGTGTTTCCAGGGGAAGGTGTTCATTTGTGCAAACCTGAGCACGTGCTGGAGTTTCTTACACCTGCATTGTTTGGTTTTCACAGCTTTTAAGATTTCTCATCACCTGACTCAGGGCCAGAAACTTGAAATGGGCTTATTCTGCCGTTTCTTGTCATGTTTTTCATGTTCAGTGCTAACATTCATATTAAACACAACCAAAGTTTCTAATAATGTGTGTGATGTCATAAAGAGTCACATCCTTCTATTCAAACCTTCTGTTTGTGAAGGACAGAAAATCTGAAGAAATAAAGGTAAAAGAGAGAGGAGCTGTGAGGAATCCTGAAAGAAAACCTGAGATGATGCCAGCTGTCCCACCTCCACACCAAACAGCCAATCAGCATCTGAAACAAGGAAAACAATGAGCCAATCATGGCAAGCTTCCTGTTTAAGCTGTGTGGAGGCAGAGGTAAGGTCGTGTCCAAATTCATGGGCTGCATCCTCCTGAGGACCCGGCCTTCGCGGCCTATGTGGGCCGGGTCCTCAGAAGGTCGGGTAGGTCGGAAGTAAACGGCTGTGGAATTGGACGGTCTAGCCTTCAGATTTGCTTCACCGCTGTCTCTGTGGAGTTTAATAAACTCAGCCGTCTGCTCTTTGCTATCTAAAATATAACAAGTAAATTCTCGACCATCTCACACTTCTGTTTGATGTTTGCCGTGTGAAAACCAAGGAGGAACCCACCCAGGGGATTAATAAAGTTTTATTTTATCTAATCTAATCTAATAACTTTAATCTCAGCCAAACCGATTTAATCATGAACAAATAAAACACTGAAACAGCCAAACAATAACATTTTTACATTATCTAAGTGACTTATATATTATAGTTAGCCGTTCTCTGCGGCTCCAGTGACCCTCGAGCTCCCGGCTAGCTATCAAGCTGGTGGGTAACAGGCGTCTCCGAAAACGTCGAAGCACTTTTGAAAATATGTGATATCTTGATAAACTGAGCAGATATTTGAAGTTTACACAGCCTGAAAATATGTCAAAAGTTTATTTTGTGACCCAGAAAGAGTAATAAGAGTAATATTAACAACTTAGTAGCGGCCGCTATTGTTGAAAACTGGAATTGGCTGGGCCGTGCTATGAATTCTGGGATATGGTAGGCCACGAAGGATACTGTTAGGATGCCTGGGTCGTTGACCCAGGGTTTTTGAGTTTATTATATTATTTATAATTTCTAGTCTTTGGGTTTTTGTTAGAGTCATGTCTTATGGTTTGTCTCTGTGTAATCCTTAGTTACTGTCTCCCCTGTCCGCTATATCCCCGTGTCCAGTCAGTGTCTGTGTCTGCCCTGGTCCCACGTCTCTGTTCCCTCTGTTGTAATGCCGCTTCCTTGTCTCGTCAGTTCTGATTTGCCCCAGCTGGGTTTCCCTCCTGTTGTCCATTCCCTGATTGCTCCCTCTATGTATTTAAGCCCTGTGTTTCAGTTTGTCATTGTTGTGATCTACTGTTATCTTGCTGTGTGGTTTGTCTGCGTAGGTGTATTTTGTATTTGTAGTTTTGTTACCCTTTTGAGTTACTTTCTGTCTCTGGAGTCTGCACTTTGGGTCCTTCTCCTGCCTGCACACAGCCGTCACATAACAGATACACCCGACCCATCCTTCAAATTCGGGGAAAAGGAGGACGCATTTGTTGGCTGCATTCAGAGGAGCTGAATTTGTCGCGTTACTGTGACGTAATTGGCCTACAAATGCGTCCTCAGGAGGATGCAGCCCATGAATTTGGACACCCCCCTCTGTGTATTTTTTCAGTTTAGGGCTCTGCTGGGTGGAGTCAGAGACACCCACTGTGCTGAGCCGTTACTGAAGCTCAAACACTGTGAAACGTGTAGCAGAAATATAACTTACAGCGAATATATTTGGGGGAAAAGTCACCAAACCCTGAAGCTTAATTTTATTGGCAATTGGAAATGTGCAGTTTTTATCTTCCTGGGGCTCTAAAGTCAATCTACTCCAGTCTAAGAATTGAAAACATCAGTCTGAGCCCCTGTTGGGAGGAGAGGGAGACAGGGAGGAGTGCCTGGGTTCCCACAGCCCCTTAAAGCTATGTGATAGTCGATGGAAACAACACCAGTGCTGTGTGCTTCATTTCTGTTGCAAAGTGTCAAAACTACAATTCTGCAACTTCAATTCTAGGGAAGAAAAACCTAAAAAGAAGCACAGGTGCTGACAAGAGACGATGTTTGGTGTAGCACAACCCGTTAACACTCCCGAAGGAGGTCGCAGTATGCAAGCATCCTTGTGGTTCTTCAGGCTCGGCTCTTCCGGGAAACACGGCTGTTTGGATAATTCATTCACTCATTTGGAAGGAAATCAGAGGTGAATCCATAGGCAGACAGATACTTGCCAAAAGGGAACCAATAGGGTGAGTGCACAGACTGTGTTGTTATACAGGTTTCCTTGTTTCTGTCTTCAGTCTCTCAGGCGTGCTGTTTCTATGGTTCTTGAGAAAAACTGGAACCCATGCTCTGCATGTTGCGCAAAGCCATGTTTAAATAAACACTCTCATTTAGTGAGCATGTCCTTGTACCTGACTTTATCGCTGCCTGAACGTGGCCTGTTCAGAGGACTTCTGTAAATTGCAGTTAGAAAAACAGGGCTTACTTCTGTCTCTGCTGTAGCTTAAAATTGTCATCCTTCCATTTTCTTAATTGTGTTGTGCAGCAGTGACCTGTCGTTATAAGGCCGATGATGTAAGGCATAAAAACAGCTCTAGCCAGCTCATTTTACTCAGACTTTCAGCACTCTTTCCTGCAAACATCAAAACGTTTCATTTGCTGTGCGTTGTTTGTTTTATGAGTCACAGCTGACCGAGGTGCAGGTACAGGTCTGAGTCTTGTTGTAGATCAGTGCAGGCCCCTCTGAAGCCTCCACGTGTCTCTTGCAGGTAAAAACAGGCCCATGCTGTCCTGCCACAGCTGACAGGTGCTCTGTGTATGTTGGGCCGCAGCCTGAGGAGCGCTGCCAACTGCGACCGGGACGCTGATTTGGCAGGAAGAGAGCAGAGCTGCGGTCACGCTCAGATGGAAAAAACATAATGAGCATAAATAAGCAGGAGAGCGCTCGCTGTGCAAACACTGCTCTGCTGTTCTTTCCCTGTAAAAGCAGACGGTGGTTTCTTCACGTCCTCTGACACACCCGGACTTTGCTTCCTGTTAGAAGTCATCCCTACCAAAATATGAACTTTTCAATAGCAGCTTTATTTCCAGATTTGTAGAGAGCACTGAGGACACCACAGTCAGGTTCTCAGTTTTCACCTGAAATGAAACACCTTTGGATTCAAGATGCTTGGAGAACTTTCCACTGATGATGAGACTATGAGAAAGCCCCTCTGCCATGGAGAAAATGTCCCCACTATCACTATCCCTTGAGCACAGTCATGTTTCTGCCAGTTGAGCAGCGGCTGCAGGAGCACTTTTAAAGTTACTTAAGCAGAAGAGGATGAATGGATGGAAGTAAATGGTGTGTAAAAAGAGTGTATGACATGAGGTTGAATGACTCAAAAAAATCACGTTCAGAAACAATAAACAACTGTGAAGAAAAAAACGTGAAGTTCATGTGACAAAAAGCGTTCAGGACAACTTCACAACCTGCTGTGAGATCTTTGTGATTCGTCATCAGCATCTTTAAATGGCCCTACTGCAGCGGACTAATAAAACCACCACCAGATATACATTCAGATGTGTAGATGTTGGTGCCCAATTAGAAAAAAACTAATAAAGAACTGATTCCAAGAGCGAGGGCACAGTCTCCAGTCCATTATTTCCTCCTGGTTTATAGAGTTGAACTCGGGAGACCTTTCTCTGAAACGTGCACCAGGTGTTTTGCATGTTAAAAGCTTTTCCAGCCTCTCTTGAGTATTAGTGTTAGGACTGTCGTGCCTAAGCCTTGAGTTTTCTTTAATTTTACTCCAGCTGCCACTTCAAAGAGTGCTCATCCTCACTTGCAGTGAAGCATAATCCTCCAACAAACAGCTGTCTGTCAAAGCCTTTAGACCACGATCAACCTCTCTGACTAAAACTGTGGATCAGAAACTTTTCAGCAGCCCGCTCAGCTTATTTCTACGAGGTAGGAAAAGTTCATCTGAGCCCTGAAAGCTCGAGTCACTCTTCTCCTCTCTGGGTTTAGTGGTTATAGTTTGTCTAAAGTTTCACGTCTTGGATTGATTTTGAATGGAGGCAGGTGGGCAAGCGAACAGTCAGGATCTGTAATGGATATGGAGTTTTTAAACGTTGCTGTTTTTCCTGTTTGTGAACAGGAAAAATGAGTTGGCTGCTTTTCATTGATCATGTCATGTGTGAAATATCAATGACGGATATGCCCAAAGATTGAATTTTAAAAGTCTTTAAAATGAGCTCTGAGAGCCAAACACAGGCTCTCTGCTTTGAAACAGCTGAGTTACAAAAACAGCTGGTCTCAGATTTCTTTATTATTAGTGATATGTGCTCCAGTTGTGAACTTTCTCCTTTTATTGTGCAACCAAACTCAGTGTATAGTCTCTAAATAGGTCAGTGGGCCCATGGCAGGTTTACTGATAATCAGATGGAGTGATTAACTGATCATCAGCAAGTGTGATCACCTGTTTAAAAGCAGAAGTTTCTGTAAGCTGGTCTGGAGTGCTCAGATCAAACGTCCCAGCAAATTCCCCCCAAAGTCAAACGGTGCAATGCTCACTGCAAAAAAACCTAAGCCTCTACAGGCTTCAGCTAGCAGGTTAAAGGCAGCATGAGTATGGCTTCTCTTACAGTTTTTACCGAATGCCTAAACACTAACTGTGATTCCTGTAGCACAATCTCTAAAACTATTCAGACTTATAGCAAAACCACTCACTGAGTGTGCAAAACTAAAAGCACAAAAACTGCTTTGCACTCAGTTTGCAATTTTGTAACACACACTTTGCAAGACTGTAGGCACAATTCACTGCACAACACTCAATTTCCAAATTTCCAACACACTCCTAGCAAAAGTATACACATGTATGGCTATCATTAACACTAATTTGCCAACTGTCTGGCACACTTTCACATGTGAAAACTTTCTTAGATAATTAGTTCACTTTGCAATCAGCCTAAGCACTATAATACAGGTAAGCTGTGTGTGCGGAGTACAATGGTGGGAGCAGAAAGAGTGAGAAGTAGAGGAGGCCGAGGAAGAGGACGTGGAGGTGAAGAAGTAGGATGAAGAGGACGACAAGGACAAGGAGGAGCAAGAGGAAGACGAGGAGGGGGCAGAGGAAGCATGTTCACTGCAGACCACGTAACCCATATAGTCATTATGGCGATTGCAAATAATCCTATACTTGGAAATAAACACTTGTGTTTGTTTTGATGTGTTTGACTAAACACCAGGGCCCTGTTTCAGGAAGCCGGTTTAGTGGAAAAACTGAGTAAGTATACCCTGAGTTAACGAAAACTCTGGGTTTTCGGTTTCACAAAGCGAGTTCAGCTGAAGCCTGAGTGAGTCACTATGACGACACACGCCGTGAAGCTAACCTGCCCCCTAGCAGGTTTACTACAACTAACCCTGACTGTCTCCGCCCCTTTGTCGGAAACCTGACAGTAGGAAGTGTCGGACATGGCGTGTCCCTTCCTTGAAGAGCCAGTAGATCGTGAAGCCCAAATTCTCCGCAGAGCTCTCCGCCGGGAGAGAGTGATCAGAGCGCGTTTGGACATCTTATCATTTCCTGATGATTTTCTGTGCGAACGTTACCGTTTCTCAGCACAATCTATAAGTTATTTGAATAACATCCTCAGGCCATATATTACGCATGTGACACATCGCGGACATGCTCTCAGTTCATTGCATATTATTTGTATTGCACTTCGGTTTTTTGCAAACGGGAGCTTTCTGTATAATATTGGTGACGCTGAGCACGTTTCCAAGGCTACCGTCTGTCGGGCAGTCAGGAATGTTACAGTTGCACTGAAACGTCTCCTGTACTCGTTTGTGGTGTTCCCCGGTCATAGACCCACAAGATTCATCAAAGAGGGATTCCACAAAATTGCAGGTATCAGGATGACCAAAACTTAATTTATGGTGTGGTGATACTTGGACTACTACTTAAATTTTACATTTATTTTCAGGGTTCCCAGGCGTGATTGGCTGTATAGATGGCACTCACATTCCAGTCATTGCTCCTTTAGTAAATGAAGGAGACTATGTGAACAGGAAGTCTTTCCACAGCATTAATGTACAGGTACATAGTTCCCTGTAGCATTTCAAACTAACAAATTATTTTATCATAGTAATGGATGCTAATTTGTGTTCTCTGCACTGTGAAGATCATATATGATGCTGCCAACATTATCACAAATGTGGAAGCCAAGTGGCCAGGCTCTGTCCATGACTCACAAATATTCCGTGAATGTACACTGAGCACAAAATTTGGACATGGTGAGTTGAGAATACTTTAAAATATATAAAGACCAATTGCTTCAGGGACATTTGAACTGAAGTGTATCCTTCTGTCTTAGGAGAGTTCACTGGCTACTTGCTTGGTGATAGGGGGTATCCATGTTTACCCTATTTGCTTACCCCTTACCCTGACCCTGAACCGGGCCCACAGCAGCGATATAATCTGGCTAATTGCAGGACAAGAGCCAGAATTGAAATGACTATCGGAATGCTTAAGGCCCGGTTCCAGTGCCTGCAAAGACTCAGGGTCACCCCAGATAGGGCATGTGACATTATTGTGGCATGTGTGATTCTTCACAACATTGCCACAATTAGAGGAGAACACTGTCCTTCTGAACCAGACATCAGCAGTGATCCAAACCATGAACATCCTGACCCTCCCACGGACATACAAGATGGAAGAGCAGTCAGAGACACCATATGTCACAATCATTTCCTTTGACCCATCACCTCAACATGTTGAAAGAAGAATAAACAGATTTTTTGTTCAACTGGCTTTATTGGTCGCCTGTGTTTCCTGTACACAAAGTATTAAAAGATGTAAACCTCATAAAGTGTCTCTGTTGCTTCCTCCTCTGTAACAGCTGTCAATGTTTCTTCATTATTTTCCTGTAGTAAAGAAATAAACAACATTGCTGTTCTACTGTAAACTCATATAATCTGTGGAGTATTACTCACAACTGCATGTTGGTCTGGCTCAACAGGAGGCTGCACCAGATGCAGTACACCACCACCATCAACTGATAGAATATGAGGTTTATACAGGTCACTTATAACTTACAAGGGACCAAATGGCAATTAACAAACATACCAATCACCTTACACTTCATTGTCATTATGCTCTCAAAGACAACCAAGACTGAGGGAAGGCAAAATCAGTCGGAAAATAACTTCACTACAAAATAATTCATTATGGTAAAGAGTTTATCAAATGAATGAGTCGCACTGCAAAGGTGACTGTGAAGAAAGGATGTATGCACATCATGTATTATTTTGGATTTACCCCTTATGTAGGCACTTGTGTCTTGCGGGGTTATTGACTCAGAGGATGTCCCCGCAGAGATGCCTTCGGCCACAGGGCGCCCACTGTTTTGGCTGAGGGCCAACTGCTCAGCCTCTGTGAGTGGTGGTGGTGGAGGACCCCCACCTGTTTTTCGGGCCTCCGCTTTTTTTCTGTTGGCTATAACGGGCCACATTTGAGCATACAGAGTAAGCAAATATGTACTTGTAATGTGCTCAGATAATTTCAATAAGTGCTTACAGAAAGAAAATTAATGTAGCCTCTAACTGCAATTGATTTACATGGGACAAACAGACCAAGCACTATGGCTCATAATACAATTACACCTTACCTGTTTGGACTATATTTTTATATTTCATTTTTACTTGCTGCCAGGAACGTTTGGGGCCTGTTGGGTTGCACCTGCGCTCACATCACATCACAAAATAAAATGTATAAAATAACAAATAAAATAACATATGATAAAATAACGTGTTAAATGGGTGGAAATCCCTAGATCAATGTTTATATTAACACTCACGCATTGACTCTGTCGGCTATGTTTTGCCATGCATGCTCCCTGTCTTTCGCAGCTGTGGCTGTGTTACTTTTTTCCGCGGAATTTGCGTGTTATCGGCATATGCTGCCATCAGAATTTCGGCCTCAAGCGCTGTGAAATACATTGATCACGCCTTCTTTCCCTCCGTCTCCATGGTGACTCGCTTAATCTGTGCTCCGCTTATCAGGGCTTCATGTATCCTCGTCCGCGCGCTTCACTTGGGGTTAAAGCAACTCCGCGTTGATTGAACTAATTGTTATCAGCCTTTCTGAAACGGAATATTCCGAGTTGGACAGTTCGGGGTTACTCAACCCTGCGTATCGTTTTTCACTCTGAGTTTTCCAAACCGGCTTCCTGAAACAGGGCCCAGTACTTGAAGTTTGGATCCCTCTATGCTTATGGATCTATGACAGAAGTATGAGCTCAAACTGACATAGCCTACCTTGTGCACAGGGAAGGCAAACGCCAGATGTGTTTTGTATTCATACCATCGGTGTGCAGTTGGCGCATTGTGTGCTTAGTAGATGATGGCTTGTGTGTACTGTTTGATACGGAAACACCATTTTTACAAAGGTGTGAAGAGTTAATCTAGCTGTGTTTGCTTTTGCAAGAGAACTAAAATGTTTGGATAATTGGGTGACAGGTTGTTTTATTTGTGTGTAGAGTTTTGCTAAATTAGCCAATAGTTACATAACATGTGCTTAAGCAATCAGAAAAAACTGTAAAGAGAACACATCAGCACAGCCCAGGTTTGCAAAGCTGCACCTGAACAAAGCCTTTCCTGAGCAACACCCTCTGGACAGACGAGACCAAAGTGGAGACGTTTGCCCATAAAGCACAGTGGTGTCACAGGACCACCGAGTGAGGTCATTGTCTCCAGTCGTGTTAGTTCGCTTTATTATTGCAGATACACTAAGCTACTGATGGTGACTCTTATTGTTACTCTTTCATTATCAAACTGTGTGACTTATTTTTACAATTTTATGTAAAATGATGTCAGTAGACTGCAGCTCATGGAGCTCAGTGACTTTTTTGGATGGACCTGAACCTCCAAAGTGCAAACTGGTGATCGAATCAGCTGCATGTTCTCCACACGGAGTAAAGCTTGTTTGGCTGCAGTGCTGTTTCTTGAAACAATTCAAATGTGGAAAAAATCAAACTCGGTACATGTGGTACTCATTAACTCAACACATCGGGCCAGCTGGCAGTTTCTGGCAGGTCAGACGTGCAGACGCCTCTTTCTCCCCGATGGTCCTCTGTGAACCCGCTGAGCTGTTTCATCAACAGAAGCTTCAAATCAATAAGTTCCTCTGACACACTGACATCCTCCTCATCAGCGTATCAGATGGCACACAGTCA
Organism: Copadichromis virginalis; assembly: GCF_057382275.1. Classification (NCBI taxonomy): domain Eukaryota; kingdom Metazoa; phylum Chordata; class Actinopteri; order Cichliformes; family Cichlidae; genus Copadichromis; species Copadichromis virginalis. Next base: position 17,963,381 of record NC_140634.1, read on the forward strand.
GCTTGCAGCTGTTAATCAGGGACTCCTGTGAGCACGTATGTAAATATGACATGTCTTTGAAGAACCAGATGCACTTCTTTGATGTTTTCCTACACATATCTGACACTGTTTCTTTTTCTTTTTGTTAGTTTTATCGTCTGAAACATTAATGTTAAATCTTTTATACATTTCTGGACTGAGCAATTGTAGTGCATTGGGATTTTGGGGAATTCTGGGCATGAGTGAAAACCAGAGGAAATCCTTACGTTACTGAAGCTCATCTTCTCGTGTGCCTGTCCATTGTTTCGTCAATGAAAATTATCTCCTTTGTGTTCGAGCCTCTCCACTAGTTCTCTTTCAAAGAGTCAAAACAGTGATGAATGAGCTTGATTTTATTTTGGGACAGTGGGCAGGGTCACATGGGAGAGCAAAGATTTTCTTGTGTTGGGAACAAAAATAATAATCTGTTTTTCTTGTGATTATATGTTCTGGAACTTTTGGCTCCAGAATCTAAAATCTGGGAACTTTCAGGGTAATTAAAGAAGACCATCCCTTTCTCTGCTTTAATTGTACTTAAATCACATGAATTAATGTGGACAATACAAAAAAATGACGACCATCCAGTCAAAGCTGAGACTTCCTCCAAGACCACCTCCTCTGGCTTCTCAAGGACACACAGTCATCCCCAATCCAGCTTTAAGATGGACTCTCCTGGTCTCTTACTGTCCTGGGTCTGCCAAAGGACCTCTTCCAGGTATTATTTGGAACTTCTCACCAAAGAGGCATCCCGGTCAGCTTGCTCCGTTCAATGTGAACTACCAGCTCTATTCTGAGCACCTATTAAAGGAGGTTTATCTTCATTGTTTGTATTACAGTTTTTGCCCGTTGCTTGAACACCATGAACCCATGCCTAGACTAAAGTAACACAACTTGAAGCTTTTGTTACCATACCTCAAACACATGTACCCCTACCTTAAACAAAAGCGCTGCTTTGCACCCCAGTTCCAATTATGCAACACACCTACTCCTTTATGCAACACACATGGTCCTGCATGCTACACTCCATTTCATACATAAGACACTTCGTTCACAAAATGAAATTTCAGGGTGCCATTCGGAAAACACATGTATCCAAAATACCAAACACATCGGGTAATTGCAACCACTCAAATACACACCTGAAGGCACTTACTTGCAAAACCGAACACCAATTAGCCAACTACAAAAAGCCCTCAGCGTAGCCATTTCAAGAACTTTGCAAGCATGGATGGAGGGAGAGCAAGAGGAAGAGGAAGAGGAGGAGGAGGCCGAAGAGGCCATGAACGGACCCATATTTCTGATGAAATAAGAGCAACTTTGGTGGACCATGTCATCAACCATGGCCTGACTATGAGGGAAGCTGGGCAGAGAGTCCACCCACATCTAAGCCGCTTCACAGTGGCATCTGTAATACGAACATTCCGACTAGAAAACAGGTCTGTCTTCACCTCCATACCTTCTGCTCTACTCAGATGGTTTTATAGCACTGTTCTACAGTATATCACATTACCATATCAAGTGTACGGGGTGCTAATGCTCCTTTTGCAGCCAAAGTGGCTGATTCCTTATATTGAAGTACAGTGTTGTACAGTGGATGACACAGTACATACAGTAAAGTACTGTAAGAAAAATAAGCAAACCGATGACAATATGTGGTTGTATTTCTCTAGAATGACCCGAAGACCTTCTGGGGGAGGACGCCAACGCCTGTTCACACAACAGCAGGAACTTGCCATTGTGGACCTAGTGAGGGCAGACAATGCCATCCGTCTCCACCAGCTACGACGGAAAATACTTGCAGACAGGCGAGTGTTCAGCAACATAGACCATGTGAGCATCACCACCATCAGACGCATCTTGGGTAAACACAGCATCACCATGAAGCAGCTCTACAGAGTCCCATTCGAGAGGAACAGTGACAGGGTCAAAGGACTTCGAGCTGAATATGTACGGGTACGTGTAACTGTCCCTTACATTTACAATAGAGTATTGGTGAAGTCCAGTAGCAGCTGAATATGTACCATATCAGTACCACATGGATCTATTCTGAGAGCTACACAGGTACCTGTGTGATGGGGTGAGGGTGCTGTATGTGTAGCACTGTAGTACAGTGATATGTTCCCCTTTTTTTCAGAGAATCTTGGCCATGGATGGAGCTGCACAGCCTCATGAATACATTTTCATTGATGAAGCTGGATTCGACCTGAGCAAAACAAGACGACGGGGTCGTAATGTAATTGGCCAAAGGGCAATTGTGCACGTCCCAGGGCAGCGCGGGGGAAATATCACATTGTGTGCCGCCATAAGCCTTCGAGGGCTTCTGCATCATCATGCAAAACTAGGTCCATACAATAGCCAACATATACTCACATTTCTAGATGCTCTCCATGATATAGTTGTACAGAACAGACCAGATCAGCCCAGGTTTGTGGTGATATGGGATAATGTCAGTTTCCATCGGGCTGCTCTGGTCCAGGCCTGGTTCTCCAACCACAATCAATTTGAAGTGGTATACTTGCCCCCTTACTCACCATTTTTAAACCCTATAGAGGAATTTTTTTCGGCTTGGAGATGGCGAGTATATGACCGCCAACCACATGCCCGCATGCCTCTTCTGCAGGCAATGGAACAGGTCTGCGGCGACATTCAGGTGACAGCAATCCATGGATGGTTTCGACATGCAGGAGGATATTTTCCCCGGTGCCTAGCGGGAGAGGACATTGCTTGCGATGTTGATGAGGTCCTGTGGCCAGACCCCAACAGACGGCGGGATCCATGAGCCCACTTATGCACAATTGTCATGGTTTTTTGTGTTTACAGTATAGTGTTTTTTCTATTGCAGTATTATTGTGTTGTTGTTGTTTTTTTTGCTTTATCTGAATTCATGGTACTGCAATGTACAACATTGGGTAGGTCTATTTGCGTTTTTGGTTGTTTGGAAATGTGTCTCCTGTAAATGTGCCTTCTGAATAAACAATGGAAATCAAGGACTGCAGTGTTTTATGTAAAGAAGACTAGTGTGTTCCCCCTGATCTGTAAGTGTTTGCATATGACGCAAGTATGTGTCATTTTGTCAACAGAGTTACATTTTGACAAAGGAATGTCAGGTTTTGACAGCAGAGTTTAGGTTTTGGGAGTAGAGTTTCAATTTGGCACAGATGTGAATGGTATATTTCCCAGTGTTGTGTCATGTGTACTTGTGTGTACAGTTTTGGCACAGAGAGCGGAGTTTTGCTAAATGTGTTCAAGCAGTGGGCAAAAACTGTAACAGTCTCATTCTTTTGGTCACTACCCAGAGCTCGTGACCACAGAGTCGTAGCTCAACCAGTAAGTCAACTGCTTTGCTTTCACACTCAGCTCATATCGGTACAGTGTACACATCACTGCAAATGCTGCTGAAACAAATTATCCATCCCTTTTCTGTGCTGCTCACCCAGAGGGCAGAAGCTCATTCCCAACCTGGAGAACTGATCTCGGACATGGAGGTGTTATTTCTCGTTACAGCCGCTTCACAATCCAACAGCCAACAAAGCCAAAAGCACCACATCTACAAAAGGCAGGCACGAGATCCTGAGACCAACAAACCCTCCACCCTCTACCCCATCACTGAACCTAGAAATGGTAGAAACAGAAACGGTAGTGGGCAGGCTCCACCAAGAACAAGTCTGTTAGTTAAAGTTACGTTTACAGAGATGCTCTAAAGAGGAAACAACAAAAGAATCACTGACTGTATGTGAGTGATAACGAGATGTCCTGTGATTGACTATGACAGTTTCACAGTTACCATAAGAGGTCAGGAACAGCTGCAGAGCTTCAAGATTTTACAGTTTATTAGTGTTGATTATAGCTGATGTTTGTCTCTGAATCTTAATGGCTTTTACAATTTTAAATATGTCAATAAATACAGCAGCTCACAGTGCAGCTGACGGCACTCATGTCAGTTATTATTTAAGGTCATATCCAATACATTATCATGTATGACGGTGATCAATGAAGCTTTTTTCATAACCACCTCATCTTTATCAGAAAACATATTTCATCAAAACTGGGTCTGATTTCATGAAAAATGAATTCCAATTGGTGACACATGTCACCAGCCTGTTAGTTACAGTGTGTGTGTGTGTGTGTGTGTGTGTGCGTGAGAGAGCAGTAAAGTGGCCTTTAGTCTCTGTTTTCTGTTTCATTCTCAGAAATAAGCCTTTCTGCTCAGCAACAGTCTGCTCCGTGTGCATAATCCTGCACTGTGCTGTTTGTGTGACGAGCGGTTTGGGTTTCAGAGCTCTAGACTTTTGCAAAACAACATTTCTAGCAAATCTTTCGGGCGTGCATGATTTAATGACTGGACTTCTTTAGATATCAATAAGTGGTTAGCTCTTTAAGTCTTTTGTCTCTGGTTAAATTCTCTCTGTCTAAGAACCTGGTTGACTATAATGCTACCTCCTAACCTGAGGCCTAGACCACCAGTGGGGCCCACATGCATAGGCGCTGAGCTTCTTTACTGCTGTTTCATATGAAAAAGCGTGTACCCACTGGTTCCTGGGCTCTATGCTCAAACACGGTCCAGAGGTCCTTTCAGGCTGAGGTGAAGCCTAGCAGACAGCTGCAGCCACCTGTGTCACCATCCACCTGTCAGCCAAAGAGGCCACGCCCCTAATGATGCAAAGCTTAAGCCTAAATACAATTTAAACAGTTGTTATGAAGAAAGAAATTATCTATAGAGACCAAACAGTTTTTGTATCAGGCTGTAAACATGTTTATTTGTGTTGTAAAGTTTTAACATGGGAGTCTGTGGACACTCACTCACTGTTGCCTCTACTGGACTCAGAGGAACTGCAGGTTTTGGAACTTTAGCATTCGCTCAAAATCAAAGAGATCATTTTTCAGTTTCACACTGACATCTTGAAAATCTTTTAAAACAGTGTGAGAAAAGGAGGATATGTTGGGATAGGCAGATGATCCGCTGCAGAGACCCACAAAACTAATTCTGTCTGTTTGAGAATCCTGCAGTAAGTCTTCCTTCAGAAAGTTTTGATTCATTTTATTGCATATTCAGCCCTGAAAGCAATTTGGGAAAGTTTAAACTTCCTCTTTGATTCCAAACACAAAGATACAGAGTAAATTTGTTGGAAATGAAATGACAGTATAATGTCCTACAAACTCTACAATTACCACCTAATTCAAAGTGCTGCAGGACTCTTGTTTTAGGCTGCTCTGGCTTTAGCTCTCTGGACCTAATGAAGTGGCAGCTGAGTGTAAGTTTACATGCTTTCTACTGTCTGAACTCTTCTGTCCTCACTGAGCGTTAACCTAAAAAGCGGAGCACCTCGGGGCTCTGGCTGATCGCCTACACGGCTCTGATAAAGGCTGTGAAGGAGGTTTGGCATTTTGCTGCAGCCTTGCATGTTGTTGTGGAAGCCATCTGTCATCCTGCATGGCAGGGGTTGAGGATAGCCTGGGGGGCCTGGGGGCCTTAAGGCCTGGCCTGGTCTCTCTGATCCCTGCGTGGCATTTCCATCCGGCCGTGACCACCTGAGCACCGCGCTGTGACTGGCTGCAGCCAGAGCAGGTCGGAGCCGAGCAGCAGATTGATGGAGTAACCGGTGGATGAAGCTGGGATCAGGCCTCCGTCAGTCCCCCTTTCTTTCCTAATCATGGTGATTACTCACGTTTTGGTGCCTTGAACACCATGTCAAACAGAATGATTTCATTAACAATCCATCGGTTCCATTCATGCCTGTTTTTTCTTAAAGGGCTTCTTATTGTTTTCAGAGCTCTGACGGCAGAGCCGTGGGGATATTTTTAACCCAACTCACACTGAGCAGCAGAGTAACCCCAGCACAGCTTCTCCTTTGTCACACTCACTGAGGGATCTGTGAACGCAGTGTTAACGGGACCAGCTTTCCCTCACTGTCTGTCACAGCATCGGATGTTTGTTACAGATTTCTTAACAGCACATCCAGATTCCAGATAACGCACACGCACAAAGTGGCTCTGCAGTCTCCACAGAAGGTAGCAGCATAACAGGCATTTAACATAATCCAGCATACAAATTCCTAAGGAATAAAAGAAGATACTGTACAGCTGTTTGGCATTTTACATTCTGTGTTTAGCACTGTGTCACTATGTTAACTTGGGTTGGCATTTTAGCAATGTTTTATTTATGCCATGTAAGGATATATAAAACATTTATAATAAATAAAACCCTCAGCAGACATTAGAAACATAACTCTGTCCAGGCCCAAGCAGCCAAAGGACACACAGGTACAGGTGAACTCCTCAAGGAGTGCAGAACAATGAAAATTCCTGCTTAAAAGTGTAACTACTGTTACAGTCACACTAAAGAAAACTGACTGCAGACTAAAGTAAGGCAAAATGTTAATGTGACCTGGTCAGCAGTGAGCTGTTGTCTCACTATGACCTAGGATAGCAATGAAACAGAAATAACACAGTTTATGCTGGAATGTGGTCAAGTAATCTGCAATCTGTCTGTGATAACACAGCAATTATCTGGGATAAATCAATAAAAGTCAGAAATATGTTGCTGGTTTCAAACGTCAGAGATTTGAAACAGAACAACCTTGTTTTTATTTAAGAGTATAACCAGAAGACTAGCAGCTGACTTAAGTCCTGTGTTGCAAAGAGTCACACTGCAGTCGAGCTGAGCTGATCAGACCGACTCATATGATGATGAGAATCTGTTCTCATCTATTAATTACACAGTAGTTACTTGCAGACCTGCTCCAGCCCATCTGATGCCGATTCCAGTCTTGCCGAGTCGGACCACAGTTGTTTGGAGACTGGTTGCCTCCCACTGAGCAACCTGTGCAATTATCTTGCAATCGAAAGTGTCCAACCAGAGGTTTAGTGTGTGGTTTGTCAAGAGTTGGTCACTGAGAGCAAAAACGCAGTCAGCAGGCAACAAAGCATTATAAACACAAACCTCAGACACGGCATCTAAACTCCAGAGAAAAGAAATACCCACTACTGCAGTCACAGTATGGTTCAGTCCACTTTCTTGGCCTCAACATCAGCTCCATCCTCATCTTCCTGTTTCAACAAACCAGGTAGGGCGGAGCAACAGACAGGTAAGGGTTCACTGTGATGTCAGAAACCTTGTTTGCTGTGTGATGGCATGGGAAACAAAGCTTCATGTATTATTTCTAAAGTGACTGTTGAGGATAAATATGATTCTGCATTTAAAAAATACAACAAACAGCAGATGAAACACATCTGAACTGATTAATCGGTTTAAACCAACTGAACACCATAAATATTATTTACAGGCCAAAATAACTCAAATTTACCAAATACCAATTCAAGAGTTTCATTTTTTAAATTTTACTGCCAAACATAATTTTCTGAACACATTCACCAGGTAGACCTACAACATTTAATGTTATTGCAGGTCTGTGAAGGTCCATAAAAACCAAGAACATCCACAGATACGGTGACCTGTGCAGAACAGGTCATCGTGGTTCATCATGTTCTCCTGATTGACATCGTGTGCAGTGTACAATTCACTGCTAGTGTTTGTGTGGCTGGATGAACAAATGAATGCATGAATGAATTTTTTAATGGTTGATTATATGAATGATTTTATGGCTCCTGGCTGCATAGGGGATATTTGAATATTGGACGCATTTACATTTGGATGGTTGTTTGATTGGGTGATGTATGAGTAGGCGGTATTTAGATGGATGGATGGCTATTTAAAGTGTCAGTTTCTTGATGGGTGGATGATGACTGGATGATGTATGGGTAGTTTGACATTTGAATAGTTTCCTGAATGAATGGATGGATTTTTATGAGAAGGCCGTTGGAAGCCATCCTAAAGCATGACAGAGATGTCTTCAACATTTTGGGATCCAGAAGAAGTTTCCATGCAGGACCAGCTGTCATTTGAATTTGGCCATTTAACGTTGCAGGTTGAAAAAAGAGGGAGTCGAGGGAGTTAATGGCCCACCTGATTTAAAGATGCATTACTCCACCCAGAGCAGGTTAATGCACCTCCGGAGAATTGGATGTGCAGTCCATGGTTTCACCTTATTGATCAGTACACTTTCGTCATGCCTGCTGCGCACTCGGTCCTGCACATACTCAATAAAGCTGTGACAACACATGATGACACTGAATGACTGGCGACTTTGACGGATTGTATGTCTGAGTCCGGACATGGAAACGCAGCAGCATTTCTCTGAACGACAGTCGACCTACACATGATTTATTTCCCTCCATCGACTGATGGATCAGTGAAATGTGACACTTTGTCAGATGGTGCCAGAGAAGAACGTTTTTAAATCTCTTCAAATGTCTTTAACATTTTAATTTCATGCAAATGATTTTATTCCATACAGCTGTCTGTTACAGTTAAACTGGAGGAAACTAAAACACTCTGGATGGGAACATGTAAAATTTACAGTGAAAGGCTTAAAATATACTGATTTAGCATCTGATGCTTTTATCTGTGGAGACATTTATTATACAAACTAAACTCTTAAAAACAATCTGTGTAATGTATGAAAATATTTTAACGTGATTTAATAAGGGCAGGAAAAACAAAAAATATAAAAACTACATTTTTAATTTGTATGGTAAATATTATCCTGGAATAATGCAGAGCCATGTTCTGTACGTGTTTGTTTAGTCCATTATCGAGTTGGGAAACAGCGACCTCTGTGGCCGTACTGGTAATTACAGCCCTGTACTTTCAAGCAGCGGTCCCCAACCCCCGGGCCACAGACCGGTACCAGTCCGTGGGTCATTTGGTACCGGGCCGCGATAGTTGAGGCTTGGGTGTGAAATTGATGGTTTTCAGGGTTTTTATTGTTTTTATCGGTATTTTTTATCGTTTTTATAGTTAACTTGGTTTCCCTGGCTCTTTCCCCGTGTGTTATGAATACATTTTCTTATTTATTTTTTTTGTACCAGTACTGGTTTTATTTTGTTGTAGTTATCCGCAACACCTTAAAGGCCGGTCTATGAAAATATTGTTGGACATAAACCAGTCCGTGGTGCAAAAAAGGTTGGCGACTGCTGCTTTAAAAGTCTGTAGCTGTGCCACTCTGATGGAGGAACAAACAAAATGTCATCATTTTAATGCTCTGTGGATTGCATCAATAAATCAAGTATATCTATTTACACAATCAAATATATCTGTAATCTGATTGGCTGTGGCCAGTTAGTGAGTTCCTTGCGTGTATCGCTGCTTTTCCTCTTCTTTATTACCTAACACGTGGCTCCCTGCTGTGGGCAGACTGATGCATCACCCACACCAGGTGAACAGGTCACCTACCCGTGCGCCTCCGAGTCTCCTCCACCACACATACATCTTCCCAGGCTTCTCCACCACCTCATCCTAACAGGCTGAACAGCTGCAGAGGTTAAGAAAGGCTCCACCTCAAACTTTCAACCTGCTCTAATGTTTGTTGTAAGCATTGCTTCAGATGCTCCACTTTGTTTCCTCCCCTTCTAAATTCCCACACGCTTGTCCTTCTGAGTCCATGCCTCCTGCACAAATGAGTGAGTGTACGAGGAGGGCAGAGAGAGGGAGTCCTGCAGAAGTGTCTCTGACAGCTGGAGGTTTTCCCGGCAGTCTTGTGTTAGAAGTGTAAAGAGGCAGATTAGAGTCAGTGTGGCTCTGAAGGACGCTGGCTGCAGCGCAGCTTTGATGTATTCTCTCACTAAAACGGCTTTGCAGTAAATAAAAGTGCCAGAAAAGAAAAAGAGAGCTGGAAAAACCGCTTTCGCTCTGGCAGGGAGAAGTTCTCTGGATACTCGGCTAACTGAGCACTCAGTTTGTTTTTCCCGTCCTGCAGAGCCCTGTCTTTGGCACGTCTGCCTGTGTTTGGATGAGGAACAGTTGGACGTGTTTTACTGACCTGGGCAGCTGCCCAAACATGAAACCCAGAAGAAAAGCCGGTTCCACGAGCCGTGCAGCCCACATACAGGATTATATTTAGTGTCTGCACAGAACCTCCAATTCTGCCACTTTATGCAAGTTACAGAGATTCTGAGACATCATCTCCATAAAAACATTTTTCACGTGTTTGAAAGTGAAGCTGAGACACAACCACTGCAAAAGGAGCCACTTTATAGTTTAAGTACAACTGATTTTTCTTCTTTACAAAACAGCGGCTACAACGTCTCCTGGGACTGCTCTTTATTTTAAACTTTAGCTTTAAGGTGTTTCTGAGGCCTTTTCTATCCACATCATAGATAAAGTGTGTCAGTGCTTTCCATTAAAATTCATACCTCTGTGGCATTTATCAACTTGCCAGCATTCAAGAGCATTCAGAACTAGAATGTCTGACCTGAAGAAGTCCACCTCTCTGGCTGTAAACAAGACTGAGAGTCTGCAGATGTGTTAAGTGGATGCTGACCAAGGTCACTTTGAGCGAGCCAGAGAAATCTGCGAGGACGCGAAGTGATTTAAATCTAAAAGTAACAGAGCTTTAAAAAAAGGAAAAGTGTAGCAGCTTCAGCTGAAATGTGAAAGTCTAAAGATTCCCAGCCCTGCGTTCACCCTGAAAAATCTCATTTCAGCTCTGATCTCTTTGGTCGCCAGCAGGCCCTGAAAGCATTTTTAAGTGACGGCTGTTAGGAAAAGAACAACTGGGTGTGACACGAGAGGCGGGAGGCTGCAGTGTCAGCTCTCTGTCACTGTTTGTTGCAGGTTTAGGATGAAGGAGGTCAGAGAAACAGATCTGATCCCCAAGGGCCAATCTGTCCCCTCCACCTTTCATCAAGAGTTTCTCTACAAAACTTTCCACTCGGCGAGGATGCAAGCGAAACCAGAGGAGGTTTGGCAGGAATGCATCTGTCTGGGTTTGGATACTTCACTCACCTCACTGAGTGACCTTCAGACAAGTCAATGCTGATGAGGAGAGAAACCATCTGACTCCACTCAGAGGGAAAACAGTCTAAAAATACAAGAATAAAAGTTTTGTGTCCCAATCAGACACCTCAGCGTGACGCAGTCTGAGTTTCCTGATTTAGCCGCCATTTGCCTGAATCGTTCTTCAACCTACACACAGACTCTGTGGAACCAAACAGAAAAGCTAGCCTTCAAACACAACGAGTTTTACTTAAAAATGTCGTATACATTGGGTTGCACTGAATCACAGCTCAGACACTTTCTGCTCAGTTTTCTAGTAAATATTTTTCTCCTGCCACACCTGGTCCCTCCATGGTTACAAGCCAGGTTTCCATTTCCTGAGGTTCTTATTTAGGTCCACTTAATGAGCTGATATCATCAAGACCATTAACTGCAGAAGCAATGTAACAGCGCTTCTTCATTAGCCCAGTTGTAGAACAAAGGAAGCTCTGTGAGGCTCATGCTAATGCTAATCTCCAATCTTTAAATTCAAATGACAAACACACATATAAATATACACCTTTCTAGATTTGCTTCTTTCCAACAGCTCTGGGCTCGTTGTGTAAAAGAAATAATGCATTAGGCATCAGTTTTTCTGTGAATCACCTGTATTTATTCCTTTACTTTGACAAATCTGCATAAAGTCAGCCAGGTCCTGGTTGGAGCACATGCTGCAGATGTTTTTGTCTGTGTGAAACAAACAGGTAGATGTGTACAGTCCGGTGAGTCTGGACATAATGTTTCTGTTTCCAGCTAAAAGACTCACTCTGGCTGTAATCTGTTTACTGAATTTAGTACAGTGATCTGTTACACAGGTGTTGGGTCATGTATTACTTGGAGGAGAGCTGGAGATCCTGTCTGTGTCTGTGCTTGGACTGCTGTACTGCAGTACAGACAAATGTAATTGGATTACAGTAGTGCATTACTTTGGAGCACATTACCTCATATTGGCTCATATTGCTTCATATTTGTCCTTCTGTGACTGCCAGCGTTAAATAAATCAGCAGGCATTTCTGGCAGCTTAACTACATATTTTACTTGATGATCTAGCAGCTTGTGGAGTCTGCAGGTCTGAGCTCGACAGTTAAACCTGACTGACGTTCCCTAAACAAAGCACGACAGCGAGCTGAGAGCCGCGTCCGCCAGCGTGGCGGGGAAAATGGAGCAGCGGTGGTGGGAGAAGTGACACATGAATTTTCTCTTTGGGTGAGACTGCTCGGTCTGGGAGAAACCCAGCAGCTGAAATCCTCCCAGGCTTTGTTCTTTCATCTTTTTTCTCCCAGCGTGACGTTCAAACACAATAACCAGGACACTTTGCGTATACGAGGTGGCCTACATACTGATTCATAAAGCAGCCTGGGTCTGAATGCTGTTCAGAGCTTGTTATCTGCGCGTTCACAAAAGCCAGAAACATTTGCGATGGAGCGAGTTCTCAGCAGCACGCACAGACCTGCTCGCTTTAGGCTTTAATAATTAGAAGGAACACCTGAAAGAACTTCAGCTGTGACGGTTGGACGTCAGCCTGAACAGTGTTACAGTCAGCTGGTAAATATATTTACTCTGAAATGAAATTAACTTGCCACACCTTTGAAAAATGAGTCGTTATTTCCCTAAAATACCTGAAAATTAGTTTCAGTTTAGATAAGAGCTAAAGAGCCTGTTTACATCCTGAATGGGTGTTTTTGACTTGGAGCAGGGAGGAGGCTGAACTGAACCTGCATAACCATCAGGAACGTTACGCACCCTGAGGCTGGGGGCTCGCTGTGTGTTCGTGTTCTTCTGACTGCTTACACATGTTTACAGATGTGATGTGACCATCTTTTATATCCACAGTGACCTCACCCACCGCTTTAAGCACCTCCATTAAAGCCATAGAGAATCACCTCCAGACAAGGACTTACTCATGTTTCTGACCACAAATAACCACATGAGGTTCCACCTATGTCCTTTAACACAACCTATACTCACAGCCCAGATGCAAAGCAGTCTGGAGACGCCGTGGCATTGGTCACATAATTACAATTCTGTACCTTTTTTAATGAACCAAGAGTTTCATTATGCAGCAGAACTAAGGGAGGGTTTAGAGTCGCCTGATCCAGTCTACAGGTTCGGCCTCTAGTTCAGCTTTTAGAACTCTGAGTACTTCAGACTGAAGACCTCTGTTAGAAGAACATGGATAATATAAGAGGAAAGTTTTGTTTCTTGGTTGTTGATTTTGTACTAGCTCTGCCCTCTCCTCCAAACATAGTCGCTGTTGATGACGACCATCCAGGGTGACCTCCTGAAACCCTGCTTTAAAACTGTAGTCCAAAACGCAGGTGGTGACGTGTCTTCAACATGACTTATGCAAAATAATAAACAGACCAACGCACAACCGCCTGTAATAAATCTCAGAGGTTATCTTGATGTAAAACGAGTCCGTCTGTGTGAATGTTTGGACAGTGTGGGTCTGAATATTATGTACCTGTCGCCTGCATACGTTCACATCTGAGAGAGAGGCAGATGGTAATCCAGGGGCCTGCAGGAAGAATAAATCACAGCGACACCTTTAAATGTGCAAGAGCTGTTATCAAGATAAAAACAACTGTAGTGCCTGGTTTAAGTCCTGAGGTGACGGGTGTGATGAATCTCTGAGACCTGACGGGCCGTTTCATTTCCAGCCATTCCCCTCTGGATGCAGACGGAGGTATGGCTGAATTAGCTGGCTACTCGGCCTGATTGACTTTGCCTCTCTTGTCATGTTTTATTTTCCTCGTTTTCTACAGGAATCCCCTCCGTTCTTCTCATCACAGCTGAAATTGATTTTGTCATTACGAATAGTCTGAAAACAAACCAGCAGCTCATCACGTTTTCTATTAAAGAAACAGCAGGACAGTTATTTCTGGATCTGTTGAGGTCAATAAGGCTGGCCATGTTAGGTTCAGCAGCATGTCATTGTTCAACCAAATCTGCCTTCTGCCTGTGATTTGAACCATGTGACATTGGAGCTCAGCTGGTATTGGCCCTGTTTCTGTTCCATTAAACCAGACCTTCCCAAAGTGTGGGTCCCGCCCCCTAGGGGGGGGGGGGGGGGGGGGGCGCAGAGCCATTGCAGGGGGGGCGCGGCATGAAAAGGGGAAAAAAAACAATGCTTGGACACTGCTAGCACCGGGCGCCCACACAAACGCAAAGCAGGAGATGAAGCATCGCTGAATATGTTTCCAAACCAACTTCATTCTAAGCCAAAGACTAGAAAATATGGTGAAGCATGTCTGCCCTTTGGCTTCACCTGCACAAGTGCCGAGGTAGGTCTCCCCTGCAGAATTGGTCTTTCCTTCGTCGGGAGCAGCGCTGGGCTGTTTAAATCACAGACAAACAGTATCCCACATTCTTGATTTTTAGTTCACAAACACTTGTTTTAATGACTAACTACTCCTGACATTTTGGTGATGTTAGCTCGTTATACAGTAAAGTTACAGTGGGATACAAATAATATCAGGCTGATCCTGCCACGATTTGTTCCCCCTGTCTAAATCACAGACAAACAGTATCCCACAGTTGTTTATGTTTTTAAACCCATTTTGCACAGAGAGGCATTTTTTGAAAAATTGATTGATTGCAATGTTGAATATTATTACACAGGAAAAACAACAACTACATGTAAAATAATCACACTGTGATGCCTCTGCCTTTCTAAATGGAGGGACAGAAACTGCGTGCATATATGTAAGCCTTTAAAACCTGAAGATAGAGACAAAATACTATTAATCTGACTATCTGCCATTCTGCAATTCATCTCATGTAAACAATAACGTGGCGCACAGCGTGATGTGGAAAAAGGCACATACCTTTAACGTTGCGTGACGAACTCTGTATTCCTCGTCCGTGCATAAACCCAAAAAAGGAGTTTTAAAAAATCACCGTTTTCGGTGATTCCAAACGCCGTTTACGTGTGGACGAAACGGCTGCGTTTTCAAAATCACCCGTGTACGTGCGGACGCAGCGTAAAAGAGGTAGTTTATTTTCTTACTACCTGCAGATTACTTGTATTTGCTTAATTGTTTACTAAATGTTTGAGGTGTGAAATAAACTGCAATGGAGCAAAATATGGGTGTGTGTGGTTGGAGGATGTGTTTGTGGGGGGGGGGGGGGGGGCGAATATTTTTCTTGTCAACCAAAGGGGGGCCCAGCAAAAAAAGTTTGGGAACCACTGGGTTAGAGTGCATCTGGGGAGATCTGGAGAAACTCTACAGAAAGGATTAGTTTTCCTGCTGTTTTTAATGAAATATCTGACCAATATTATAGCTGCTGTGAGGTTGTTATGCTAACAGACTGTCCAAGCAGTCTGAACTCCAAACTGGAGCTCATGCTTGGACTCTGTAAAATTCTACTATTTTATTGCCGGTTGTTTAACAGTAATTAGCAGGTACCCGTGTCTGTAGCTTGAAAACCTAGCTTGATAGTGTTTACTGATGAATGATCACTTTACCTTCTCATCCATATAAGAGAGCTTCTGGCTCCAATTAAGCAATGTGGCAACAGCTAATGCTTCAAAATGCAGTGAACATGTGATGTCACGGTGTCTGCGTCCATCTTTTATCCCATCTAGGCTAAGACCACACCTATCCTAGCTAACCGCCCAGCACACCATGCTAACTTGCCCACAGGTTCATAACACTGGAGGGCTTATATTTTTGAAAACAGTCTCTAATGATACTACTCCATGGACCCTGCACCACAAGACTGTCTGAGTTTAAAACCAAATAAAATATTGCTTTAAAAAATTTGACTGGACAAACATCTTAATAGATCAGCGTCAGCATCTGTTTAAGTCTGGTCTGGGGACGCACCATAAACATTTGAACAACGTTTGATACCAAAGCAATATCTGTTAACGGGATGATTCTGCTAGATATTCTGACTGAATCTTCTGATTTTAGAAGAATTTATTGGACGTTTCTTTTCTTTCTGCTCGGTTTGTCTTGCTGATGTGTAAGTCCATTACAGTCCAGATCCAGTGGTGTTAATCCCGTCTGAATGAAGCTTACATGCAGCTTTCTGCGTCCGGTGTGTGCATGTTTGTTAGCTTGCTTTGACCATCTTCAGTGAAAGGAAGCTGCCAGTCCATCACTGCTTATCTTTCCTGTGCAGCCTCCTCGTTGACAGTTCACCATTTTTTTAAAAGGTGACATCTGACCAAAGAGGAATCCCACCGCCACGGTGTCTCACCTCCCCCTGAGGATTATCCAGCCTATGAGCTGCAGTGTTGTGCTGATATTAGTTAGAAGCTGTGTGGCTGTGTCGCTCTGCTCACAGGTGAGGGTTTCTCTCTAGGCGTGACTGTCTGAATGCTAATGAGGTGGCGGATCGTGCCAGATCTGCTCACGATGTCTGAATGTGTGAGTCAGACCAGATGTGCAGGTCACAGCTGCTGAAAATAAATGCAAATCAGAAAGTGATGAATCACTTTTGAACTCTGGCAGCTCCTCTGTCATTTGTACAGACGTAAGCACACAGACGGCTCACAAGTGAGACTCGTGTCATGATATTTGATCAAGTCAGCTTTCACAAAGGGATACCCATCATCAAAAGTGATATACTAATGAAAGAGGCGAGAGTGTGAGTGTGGCATACCAAACACCATCCATGCTACTGTCAAAGGTATTAAATAACACTACACTACAAACCAACAAAAGGTGTCACAAAAAAATTATTTAAAAAAACTGGCCCTTAGAAAAGATAAGCATTACCCAAACAATATCGTGTGCCTACAAAATGAAATAAAATACAGCATGAAAGAGTTAGCTGCCTCCACAAGGTGCTGTCTGTATAAAAATATATAGCAGCGAAGGCTTCATAAATATGAGAACACATTTACTGAACATTAAATAATGACCTGTCTAAAAATGTCCAAACCTGGATAAATCTACATGAACAGCCACATCTATGCTTCCTGTTTCATATGGGACGCACTTGGATTCATTCAGAGTGAATGGGGCTCTGTGGAGCTGCAGGGAACTTTGAGAGGTGAGAATAGCAGCCTCCTGATGGCATCGCCTTCGCCAACAATTGCCAACTGCTTCTTCCACACACATGAAGCTTCTGCTGGACTTTAACTACACTGCTAACATCTGCACAACATAATCTCCAGCCATCAGCGGAGGATGCCCTGTCCTCAATCCTCAACCAACCAATCAGCACACAATAGGAGAATGAGGGTGTTTTTTGGACAAAATCGGCTTCACTGTGAGAAAACCTGAAAGATAAAAGTGTTTTTCTTCCAGCTTGTGCATGTTATGATTTATGAAAACTAAAATCAAATGTTTTTGTCTAGAAGTGGAAATCTTCATTTTTTTTACTCCATTAAAATTAACTAAAGGAATTGACTCCAATCATCTAGCACATTAATAAAAATGAAACCAATCTAGCTCATTATTACTTTTGTCTAAATTAGAACAGTTAAGCACCTGATTTAATTCTCCTTATCTAATCAGTCCTGTAATCCAGTCCAATCACATCATTAATTCAAGAGCTACGCCACTAACTACATTTCTATCAGTAGAAGAGGAACCATCTAGCCCATCACTGAAATCATCTGTGATAATGATTTCATTACCTCTCTCTGGAGAATTAATAGTTGACACCCTGCAGTCTGCAGAGGCAGGCCTGTAATTGAATGTGTAAGATGAAGAGTAATGTCAGTTAACTGGCTGTAGATTAGAAATGACACACACATGGAAGCCAGATTTGCTCTGTGCAGAACAAACCATCGCTTTAAGTCCTGAGATGATTCTGTGTGTCAGAGATGAAACTAATGAGTTTAAAAAGAATAACATCTTGGAGATAAGTAACGAGAAATGAAAATTAGACACCAGATTTTTCTTTATTTTATTATTATTATTATTTCTTTCTTTTATTTTTTGTTCAGAGACAGCAGCACTGACTCAGATCCTCCTCAGCCTGTGTGTGCTTACACCTTTGACCAAAAACTAAAACTTTATTTTATCAGAATTCAATGAGTAAAGTCTTGTTTTTATTTTTATTTAAGTGAATATTTGTATTTTGTTCCACAGACGTTTGGTTTGATGTTTTATGCATGTTTGATATGTGCATTAAAGTTAAACTGTACACATGACAGAAAATAAGGAACAAAATAATAGGCCCTCTTTAAAGGTTATCTAGCTCAGAGTAGTGAGGGTCAAAGGGGGCCGGATTTAATCCTTCTGTTCTATTTGAATCACTATTGGCCTCCTGTTATCCCCATGAAGTTCATGTGCTGAACATTTTTCTGGTGCAAGTGGAAATGGCGTTGGGGAGGGAGCGTGACTGTAAACCGCCACCCGGGTGTGTTGGTGCAGATAGAAGCGCCGCAGAGAAACTGGTATTAATTGGCGCTGGGAGTGTGAGGATATCCTTGCTGCCCAGAATGTCACCTTGAGATCGTAGCAACGGAAAATCAATTAGAGCCTGTGATGCAGCGCGGCAGGATGAGGAGCCGCCGCCGTCGCCGCTCACTGCTTTACATTAGCTGCTGGAGCCCACAGGCCCAGGGGCCGAGTGTTTGACTATTCAGCTGATCGTCTTCTTTGATGTCAGAGAACATTTAACACCAAATAGGACAGCTGATTACCTGTTAACATGTTTATTAATGCACTGTAATCAATAATTCCACATTTCCTCCTGGATGTAGTGCATACATCACAGAGACAACTACTCATCACTTCATTCATGCACCAACCCCTCCAGTCCAGGCTTCTGTTTTTCTGCCTTAAGCTGTTTCCGCCATTATTTAGACTCTCCTTCAGCTGCTTCTCCAAAAACGATCACTCAGACTCAAAACCAGGACTCACAGCTGCAATCACTGCTGGAGGAGCTGGACATCATCTGCAGGACGAGATCACACCAACATTATTGCTCACAAACTACCAGGTACATAAAATATGTGCAGAAATTATGAAAAAAAGTTATCAATAACTTATAAATAATGAAAGCAGCACTAAGAGGAATGCCCCTGTCTGCCCAGGACAGTCCACTCGAATGAATGTGTGTGACTGAGGAGACTCGTCCTTGGAAACATCAGACATATGACAGAGATGGCGATCACTCATGGTGCCTGCAGCGGTCTGCAGTCTCAGGGAGGATGAACTGGGACATCCTGGTGGAGCTCGTAGTAGAAGCATCTTCAGGATGGAGAGGTCTAAAAACACCTCACGGTCCATCAGGAGGAACTGGAAGAACTTTGCTGGGGAAAATAATTAACTGCTTAGCCTGCAGCCACTAGGATGGATGGGTGGATGGATGATGCTTTGTTGTATATGAGGACAACAGTGTGGAGCTCTGCTAGCTGTGGTAGACATTTTGGACTGACTGCATGTGTCTTCTGTTTGCTGTTGACTTTTAGAAGCTTCTTCTCTGGAAACAGCTTCTGGCTGTTGTTGAAGGCGATCAGCTGATGAACTCCAGGGCTGAAATCTAAAGCCAGCATGAAGAACTAAAGCTGCAGTTCTTAGAGTTGTTAGATGCCCCCACAGATAAAAGGTCAGTGATGATGGACCTTTCATCTGTTCTAAAGGGTGCTGCCAGCATAATTAGCTCACGTGTGTGTGGAGTCTGTTTCACATTTTTGATGAAGCTTCAGGACTGAAGCATCATGACAGAGTGTGGATGGTTAAGCTTTTCTTCATGGCATCACATGAATCACACCTCCTGACATGCAGACTCTGGATGCTCCTTTGAAAGATTTAATATTGTCAACATTTGGATGCCCCGGGGTGTCTTTGGGGGTTGCCTGCAGCTCGGCCGCCGTGTGCTGCATTAAACTGTGGAGCTACTGTGCATGGAAACAGATAACGCTGTGCCCATACATCAGTGCACGCTGATTATCACACCGCTCGGGGTGGATTTATGAGTCTCAGTGCGAGCTGCTGTCTGCAGCTCTCAGGACACCATGAGGACGCTCTGCTGCAACACTGACATCTGCTGGCTGTTGAGCTGCATCGCAGGCTGCAGGATCTGCTGCTCAGAGGCAATCTGAGTCCGGAGAGGAGGATAATGATGGGTGAAATGAAGCGCTTAGAAAAGTCAGATTAGCAGAATTCACAGAGGAGCTCCTTTCACTTCATTCAAACAGTAAAGTGAGGAAAACGCTTCACACTGCTTACAGCAGGAGCACATGTTAATACACTTGTTTTGTGTACAGGGTGGGCCATTTATATGGATACACTGTAATAACATGGGAATGGTTGGTGATATTAAAGTCCTGTCTGTGGCACATTAGTATATGTGAGGGGGCAAACTCCTCAAGATGGGTGGTGACCATGGTGGCCATTTAGAAGTTGGCCATCTTGGATACAACTTTTGTTTTTTTCGATAGGGCTTTGGAGTTGACGTCACGCCATGTGAGGGCCATGTGATGTTACACCCCTGAAAACAGGGGGGAAAGAATCACAAGAGTGATTATGACTTGCGTCTCTCATGCAGTAGTTTATTGCAGTAAAAATGAGCAGAAACGTTTCACATTCTGTACTGCTAAATGTCACATGGTGGAAGAAAAACACTAAATAATAAACCGAAATACTAAAGTGCTTACTATACATATACTTGAGCAGGTTTCCTGACAAAATGGCTGACAATCGCGGCGTTTTTAGCTCCTGCCGTTATCTTAATGGCCATTACACAGTACAAAACTGAGGCTCAAAACCGCCACATACATGTGCACAAAACTGTAATATAATGCTTCTAAAGCTTACAACACAATGAAGGATTACCTCTTAAATATCTTAACAGTGTACACATTGGAAATATATCAACTTTTAAACACTTTTACCTGAAAACAGGGGGAAAAGAATCACGAGAGTGATTATGACTTGCATCTCTCATGCAGTCGTTTATTGCAGTGAGGAGAACGCGCGAAAGCCCCCTAGTGGAGAATAGAGACACTACTAATCGATCCCAGAAAAGGCTTACAGGCCGATTACTGATGTATAGATTGTAGTTCTCTTAAGTAACATGAAAGCCATTAATATAACATGAAAAATAATAAACTCTTAACCATTTTCTTACCATATTTACATTATTTTCGTCCTTATATCAACTGATATGAATTAGTATTAACTGAACAGTTTTATATGCAGTAGTCCTTCAACCTGTCACAGTGACACATCAAACTTATTGGTAATGTCACAAGAAAAACAATGGTATGCTTGGTTTCAACGTAACTTTATTCTTTCATGAGTTATTTACAAGTTTCTGACCACTTACAAAATGTGTTCACTGTGCTGCCCATTGTGTTGGATTGTCAATGCAACCCTCTTCTCCCACTCTTCACACACTGATAGCAACACCGCAGGAGAAATGCCAGCACAGGCATCCGGTATCTGTAGTTTCAGGTGCTGCACATCTCGTATCTTCACACCATAGACAATTGCCTTCAGATGACCCCAAAGATAAAAGTCTAAGTGGGTCAGATCGGGAGACTTTGGGGGCCATTCAACTGGCCCACGACGACCAATCCACTTTCCAGGAAACTGTTCATCTAGGAATGCTGGGACCTGGCACCCATAATGTGGTGGTGCACCATCTTGCTGGAAAAACTCAGGGAACGTGCCAGCTTCAGTGCATAAAGAGGGAAACACATCATCATGTAGCAATTTCAAATATCCAGTGACCTTGAGGTTTCCATTAATGAAGAATGGACCCACTATCGTTGTACCCCATATACCACACCAACCCATCACTTTTGTTGGTCCAACAGTCTTGGAGGGATCCATCCAATGTGGGTTAGTGTCAGACCAATAGCGGTGGTTTTGTTTGTTAACTTCACCATTCACATAAAAGTTTGCCTCATCACTGAACAAAATCTTCTGCGTGAACTGAGGGTCCTGTTCCAGTTTTTGTTTTGCCCATTCTGCAAATTCTGTGCACCGATCTGGGTTATCCTCATTGAGATGCTGCAGTAGCTGGAGTTTGTAAGGGTGCCATTTGTGAGTAGCTAATATCCACCGAAGGGATGTTCGACTAATGCCACTCTCCAGTGACATGCGGCGAGTGCTACGCTGTGGGCTCTTGCTGAATGAAGCTAGGACAGCCACTGATGTTTCTTCATTAGTGACAGTTTTCTTGCGTCCACATTTTGGCAAATCCAACACTGAACCAGTTTCACAAAACTTAGCAAGCAGTTTGCTAACTGTAGCATGGGAGATGGGTGGTCTCGTAGGGTGTCTTGCATTGAAATCTGCTGCAATGACCCGGTTACTGCGTTCACCAGATATCAACACAATTTCGATCCGCTCCTCACGTGTTAACCTCTTCGACATGTCAATGGCTGTGAACAAAGAGAAACTTGTAAATAACTCATGAAAGAATAAAGTTACGTTGAAACCAAGCACACCATTGTTTTTCTTGTGACATTACCAATAAGTTTGATGTGTCACATGGCCCTCTTCCTATTGAAAAAACAAAAGTTGTATCCAAGATGGCCAACTTCTAAATGGCCACCATGGTCACCACCCATTTTGAGGAGTTTGCCCCCTCACATATACTAATGTGCCACAAACAGGACTTTAATATCACCAACCATTCCCATGTTATTACGGTGTATCCATATAAATGGCCCACCCTGTACATTTAATTTAGTTATTTGGAGAATCGATGTGTTCATAATGGAAAGCACAGGGCTGAACCTCTAAACATATGGAAGAGTCAAAGCCTCATCATTGATATCATTTATTTTATTCAATATTATTTAAGTAATATTGATTATTTGACCGATGTGTTAGTAGAATTACTCCTCATTAGAGGCCCGTCAGAGGATCACAGGCTGCTGTGCTTCTTGTGCTGATCCAAGTCTTATAGACATGCGAGGCCATTTAATCAAACATGAACATTACTGTGGGAACTCACTGAGAACTAAGGAAACAGTCAAAAGTACCTTAAGAAGAATAATCATTTAATTATTAGGTTAAATGATCAGGTTGAACCTGACAGCAGCCATACTGTTGGTCATTAAAAATGCTCCAAAGTATACAACAGCACAAACACAGTCCAGAGGTCCAGTTCAGGGACTCCAATTAGCTGAGGTGAAACTGAGCAGGCAGGTCATAAGTGAGGGGTGGGGCAGTTTTCTGCTGGACTTTAGGAAAGAAAATTACAAGTTTTACATTTAAACATCAGCTTTGTATGACCATCTTTTCTCAGCTTTAGGCTGATGACTTGGATCTTCTGGGTAATAATGATCCTAAGCTTACTAGTTGCTGGCGTTGATGGATAGCTGAACTGTTAAACAGGTGTATCACCGGGCTGCCACTTGGCACTACTGAACTGAATGAAATCAGGTTCTTTTATTGCTGGATGACACAGAGGAAGTGTTGGATGCATGTTTAAGTAAAGGACATTTTTGGATGGTTGGATGGATGCCTCCTCTTGCATACATAAGACACTGAACATCTTCATCCTTTAGTCTAAATGTTACCTTCAGCATTTTTCGGCTTTATTCCCCCTCCATCTCTCCTCCCTGACTCTATTTATAGAGCCTCCATGGTGGAAGCACATAATGAAGAAGAGGATTCCCAGCTCCCTCTCTCACTATCTCAGGTATACACAAAGGCATGTGTTCTCTCTTTCAGTACAGTCAAATATCTCTGGAGGGCTTCTTCATCTCCAGGTTTCAATTCAATATTTTCGTGCCAAGTGTGAGTAGTTTTTTTCTATTTTCTCTCTAAAAAGAAACCCACTTTCCTCATAAAAAGAAATACAACGTTAGTTCTAGAAGAAGCTTAATTTTTACACCAAGGAAGTGACTGCGTGCTAATTGCGCTCATTTAAAAGATAAATCAGAAAATTCATACAGTGAGCTGCTCAGTTTATATAAACCCTCCTTTTTCCCTTGAACTATATTTAGATTTGGGGTGGTTGTAATCTTCCACTTGTACTCGCAGTCTTACTGTATGTGGAGGTGTCAAGTGTCTTCCTGCTTATGATTAGGCTCATCATTATTCCTCTCCATATTTGGGTCACATAGTCCCTATATACTTGATTTGCATAATCAGAGAATACCATATCAGAACTCTCTCCCCTTTGTGTCCTTGGCCCCCCCGCTGCTCTCAGATGGAGTTTGATGGTGCGTATTTTATTGTGTGGAGCACTAAACCATCTCCCCAGCAGTAAGCTCTTATATGTGAAGCTCTTATCATCATGAATCCATACAGTGGCTGTCGTCACGGGCTGATAAGCTAATAACGTGCATTATTCTGCTTGAGTGTGTAGCTGAACAGCCAGCAGATTATAATGAAGTCATACACGGTATCACCAGAGGGGGTTTCACGCCCCTCACCTGTTTTTCTAATGAGCAGGTCATCAGATTTGCCCCAGAAGCTCGTTAATATTCAGCGTCGACTAGAAACACACCCACGGTCTCGTGCCTCGTTTCTGATCATGTCAGCAGGAGTGGTGAACACAGCGGCCGTGAGCGTGCCGCCAAACATTCCTGGCTCTGAGGTCCTGACAGCCATCGCTGATTCCCCAACCTGACAGCTCAGAGTGCCGACCTGCATGTTTCCTGTGCTATAAACAGCTACTGTCTTATGTAATGGGGCTAATTTAACCCTTACAGCCTGAGGGGAGGGGCTGTAGTACAACTCTCAGAACACCCTGAAATATCAGAAGCATGCTGGGTTAGGATCTCATTGTGTGTGCATTAACAGACCTGATGAGGCGCCCACAGTTGGCAGTGCATCACACTCATTCCTTTGACTGTAATAAATGGCGGCAAATAGACTTCAGGTTTAGATGGAGCAGATCTTTGACCTGAAGCTTCTGCAGGTGAAGCCTGAACTCCAATACAGCTAAAGTTTTAAACTTAAGGCGTCCTCTTAGCTGCTGTTTCACTTAAAGAGTCCTGTCCTGTCTGTTGAGCTTCTGTTTTAAGACTTTCATTATTGCTCTAATGTTTCATTCAGCATATTTTACTTGTTAGCAGCATCAAGTTTATCCAGAGCTGATCAGGATCACCTCACACCAAGAAGGTTCACGCTTTGAATCCTTCTCTGTCTGTAGAGTACTCAGACTTCTCCCCACAGTCCAAAGACATGCATGTTAGGTGAACTGGTGATGCTAAATCATTTGTAGGTGAACCGGTGACAGTTCCATATCAAGTTACAGACTTCCAAGCTGCTGTAACATTAAAGGTGTTTCATTCCCTAAGTGCGTGTGACAAGAAGTGGTACTGTTGTGAGACAGGTACTCTGGTGTGAGGGATTTTTTTTTCTTTTATCATATTATAAACTCAATATTTTTGGTTTCAGACTGTTGGTCAATGAACATGCTGTTTTGTGCTCTCATGAACCATGTTTCACAGATATTGAGAAAATGTGTGATTTGCTGCTCAGTTTGAAAAAGAAATGTCAGTGAGCCCAGTGCCAGACCCTGAGGTACGCCACCAAACATCTGTAACATATGAGGGAACCTAAAATGCTACATTTGAATCTTATTTTGAGGTATGATGGGCTGTAAGAGTTTGAAGTCTTGATCTGATGGGTGATTTTAAGGCAGTACGTTTAAAAGAACTAATTTTAAAGGGTGAGCTGTGCAGAGAAGGCTTAATTTCCTCTGAACCGCCTCATTTGAAACAGCAGGCTTCTGTCTGACGTTACACTGTTTGTGTTGCTGATTCTTCAGTCTGCTGCCTTCTGTCTCGTGTAACTTCCTCTTTGTTCACCCATCGCTGAAACGCTGCCGGCTTCAGACCAAATGACAAAAACCTCTTTCTTGGAAATTTTTCCCCACAGAGTTTGTGACAGCTTTGCATATAAATGTGTTTGTGAGTAAATCCTTCCCTGCAGGATTTCCTTTTAAACTGCAGCGCCTCAGCAGGAGCCATCACACTGAAAGAAACCAGAGACGCTTCATATGTTCAAATGAGCTCAGAATTCAAATGAAAATCCAGCTCTGTCCTCCATAAAACTCCTGTCTTTCAGAGAGATCCACAGAGCGATAACAGCCACAGCGTACTCACCCAAACCAGATACACTCTGTTACATACGCATCATCTAACAGGTGAAGAATGCATGTTAATGCACAGACAGGTAGCAGAAAATATATCCTCTCTCTCCTGGGTTCACCTGATGAAGCTCAGAAGGGGGAAATGTTTCAGTAAAGTTAAAAAACAAACAAACAAACAATTTAAGGTGACCAACAGTTAAAGATGAGGGTAATTAGAGAGACTGTAAAGAGCATCAGAGGGAGGCAGCAGAGTCCAGCAGATGTCAGGCTTTCACAAGTTTCGTCCTGCAGAGAGTCTGAGAGGAAACCCTTTGATCTCCTCCCGAGGAGAACTCCAGCGGTGATGGTTTCTTCCCCAGGTGACACAAACCAAACCGCTGGCTTGGTTTCCTCTCCTTTGTGCTCTCTAATCCTGTTTCCTTCTTTAAATAAATCCCCAGTGTTAAATCCTCCCAATTCTTTCGATCTTTGGGCTGAAGGAAGGACAATACTCGGTGTATAAATGCTCAATCAACAATTACTTTATTACATAGAATTCAACACTTTTGAGCACAAACCATCCGGATGGGGAGGCAGCTAATCTCAAAACGGTGGAGGGTTCCTCTCTTATAGCCTCTGATGGCCCCCACCTAGTCGTAAAATCCTAACATTCACATGTTTTCTAACTCCTGGCTGAGCCTGACTTATGGCCTTGGCTCCCTGTCTTTCTGCTTGCAGAAAACAGGTGGGGGTGAAACTCTTGTGGAATGTGGTCCGTCTCCTCCGTTATCAGACAGCAAGGCCCTCTGCAAACAATATGCTCTTCATAACTCAGCAGTATGAAATGTCATGAAACAGTGTTATTCATTCACAGTAAATCAACAGTATAGGATAATATAAACCTATCTAAGAAATCTAATGATTTTCACATTTTCTTAATTCAGAAGTATAATGTAAACTAAAACTACTGATCATACTCTCTATAATAAGTATGATGGGGCTTACAGCAGTATAATGATTCACTCATTTCGATTACAGGCATAGGATAACATATGATAGAATAATAATCTCACACCAGCTTCACTTTCCTGATTTTCCTTTGGAGTGTAGGAAGGCTGTGACCTCCCTCTGTGATCACCTTCATCTATAAAATAGGTAATCGTGTAGTTTAAAGAACACACTGCTCACTTTGGAGAAAAATCCATGATTTAGGATTTCTGTGCACCAAACACCAGTTTAACTCTCTAAATGTTCTTATTGAATTTTATCTACAAATTTAAAAGGGGGGGGGGGGGGACCCCTGGAAAACATCAAATGTATTGAAGAAAATTTATTTTTAAGATAAACACAACAAAGAAAAATAAAGAAATAATATGGCATTAAAATTAGAAAATTTATTATTTGAAATAAAATAAATCCGAACGATAATGCACAAATATATATTCATGTGGTAGAAAACGCTTAAAATGTGACAAAATATTGACAAATTCAACGCACCACATGACTTCTGCTGCAACAACAGGAGGAAGAAGGTTCATCTCACAAATACAAAAAAAAGTTTGAATGAAAAATCATTTGAGGCAAAATAATTTGATCTGATGTTTGAAGCCTGATTCAGCTGCACTTTTACTGCCACGCGCTCATGCGTCACACTCAGGAGGAAATAAATCTTTAAAAAAGCAGTTCGATTAAAAATGTGATTCAGAGCCGAGAGCAAACGCTCACGTCAGGATTTAAATCTAAAAATGTTTCGATTACAAATATAAAAAATAAATAAAGTTCTGCTTTTATTAGTATATTTTTCCTTTTATTTTCCGGAGAGTCGCTGTGGGAAACCCCTGTGCTCTGAGCATGCGCAGAGCGCCGGCCAGCCCGCGGTAGTTGGAGGAAGTTTGGATGTTTGTTACCTGTGCGCTTGGCGGTTTGTAACGTCACCTCACCGGCCTCAGGTGAGTTTCTGGCCCCCTTCTCCTCCTCCTAGCACTGATTGGAGGGCTACGTGAACCGCGTGCAGCTAAAAAAAAACGGAAAAGAGAGCGCGCGCGGCGGGTAACCGCGAGTTTGAAGAGCAACTCAGGTGTTTTCAGGTGCGCTGTATAGGTTTCAGTTCGCTCCGGAGGGGTGTGTGTGATTGTTTGGTTTTTTGTTTTGTTTTGATCAGTCTCTGCTCTCTTCCAGCAGAATGAGCTCCTCGGCTGATCTGGAGCAGCTGGCAGAAATCGGTGAGTGTGCAGCGGCTTTCCAGGTCCTGGTTTGTCAGGTGCTTTCCTGGAAACTTCTCAGCGCTTCCTGTAGTAATGGGAGGGGGGTGTTGTATTGACTCTGTGGTTGGTGAGGTAGCTCTGAGAGCTTTTCTAGTCGTGTTTGTGGCTGTGTCATGTAGATTGTAAAGCATACTCGGCTCAGCAGTAAGGTTGAATGTAAACAGAGAGGAGAGCAGATGTTTGCAGGCTTAGGGACGTGGTGATGTTCTACCCGGTGGTTAGCTGCATGATGGAGGGTCAGCTGCTCACAGTACATGTTCATACTGATGTTCTCTAATGAAGAGAAACGACAGACCGTCACAGACAGCGTTTGAGATGATCCACAGCAGGAGGTCCGGCTTTAATCTGCTGCTGCGTGTTTCACTCTCTTCAATGAAGTCTGAGTCGGCCTGAGAAGAGTTCAGATGTTAGGAGTCGGTGTTGCTGTCAGCCCACATTAATGTAACAGAGCAGCACATGGCTGTGCTTCACTGTGAGGTGCAAGGAAAATGATTCGTGGTGTTCAGAAGTTTTTAGTAAAAATCTGAGAAGCATGTGAGTTCAGCTGTCTGGAGCTCGTTTGTGAGTGCCTTGATTCGGGTCTAGACTTGTATCTGAGCGTTCCTCTGCAGCACCGTCTGTTTTACCTTTGTCCACCTTCTCATCTGCCTGCTGGAGACGAGCACGATGCTCTGTTAGGTTCATGTGCAGTGTTGGGTTTGTGTTTTGGTCTCATGTGACCAGAGCCCCTGCTGTGTGTCTTGTACTTGAGGCTGACTCTAGTCTTCTCAACATTCTTGTTCTTATGGATCTAAGTTCAAGCCTTTGACACTCTCTCACTCCATCCTTCTAAACAGACTTTCCTCTCTTGGCATCTCTGACACACCTCTAGCCTGCTTCCAATCATATCTCCTTGACCGCTCCCAGTTTATCCAACTTAAATCATTCTGCTCTCGTCTATTCCCAGTCACTGCTGGTGTACCCTAAGGTTCAGTCTTAGGCCCTCTTCTCTTCATAATATACATCCTCCCTCTTGGTACCATTTTAAAGTTGATCCCTACTTTCACTGTTTTGCTGGTAACATATATATATATATCTATATATCCCAGTTATATCTCTCCCACAGGTCCGATTCCTCCCTCCAACTTCTTCTATTTCAGATTACTTATCCCAGTTAAAATCCTGGTTCAGCTCCAACTTTCTTAAGCTCAATGAGGATAAAACTGAAATTCTACTTATTGGCACTAGATCCAACCTACTGAAGGCAAATCATTTCACTCTCACTATTGACAACTCCACAGTTTTCCCTTCACATCAGGTTAAGAGCCTTGGTGTTATCCTTGACAGCTCACTATCCTATAAATTGCAGACCAATGATCTCACCCGTTCACATCCTTCTCTTTCGACTCAGTCTGTGTCCATTCTTGTTCATAGTCTTGTTACCTCCCACAGTGACTATTGTAATTTTCTCTTACATGGTCTCACCCAAAAATCCCTTCATAAGCTTCAACTGTTTCAAAACTCCGCTGCCCGCATTATTACCAGAACCCCCTCCTACCAGCGCATCACCCTTGTCCTTCAGGAACTTCACTGGCTTCCTGTGAAATTCAGAATAGTATTCAAGCTTCTTCTGTTCGCCTTCAAGGCCCTTCATAACCTTGCTCCTCCTTACCTTTCAGACCTGTTAAGCACCACCTCTTCTGCTCGCTCAATTCCATCTTTTTCTTCTAGCCAACTTGCTCTGCCTTCTTTTCGCCTCTTTCTGTGTGAACTTATTGTTTGTTTATTTTATCTTGTTTTTTATTGGTCTTAGTTTTGTCCTTGGGTGTCTTGAAAGGCGCTTTTAAATAAAATTTGTTGTTATTATTATTATGATTATTATAACTGATGACCTGTGGACAGACTGTGGATCTCAGCAGCTGCTCCACAGTGACTGTGTGCCTCTCAGCCATTGCTTACTCTTCCTGTGGATGACGGAGTGAGTGGATCTCTGTGAGGCTCTCAAAGCCTGAGATCTGTTTATAACCTCCGCTCCTTCAAACCCACCTGCTGTTTGTTCACTGCTGTTCTTTCAGGGACCTCTGAGGCTGTCACAGAACAGCTGGACAGAGGTGACCTGTTGGTGTCCTATTAGTGACCTGCGTTTGATCCAGGGGTCTTAGAGGAAAAGAGGCTGAAAATAAATGCACGCCACACATTTCAGATTTTTATTTGTAGAAATGTTTGAACAGCATGAGTCATTTTCCTCTTCAGGTCATTGTCACTGTGCTGTCCGGTCACATAAATAACACACGTGTCAGTTAGACATGGATCGATGGAAGCACAGCGGTCTGAGTTGGCCTGCGGTCACAGGATGCTGGCACACTTTAAAACCTGCAGACGAAGCTTTCGGTTTCTCCAGCAGGAAAACTACAGCCCAGCGCCCTGGCTCTGATTGTTGGGCAGCTCCTGCTCGGGGCTAAAGTCGGCCTTTGTGCGCTTGGGTCACTTCCTGTCTGTTATCAACCTTGCTGTGTGTTTACAACAAACTTCCCGAGCACAGATTACAGCTCCAGTTTCCACCCTGATAATCACTGATCTCAGGAAGTCATCTCGGAAATGGGCGGAGCTACACGTTTGGAATTCAGAACTAATCACCGGTCATTTCTAAAAACTCAGCCAAAACTCAGGTGGTGATGATGGTGACGATGATAATGATGATGATGTGTGTAACTGTGTTTGGATAGTCTTTGTGAAGCTGTGTCTGAGGTTGGGACCTCGGAGGGCAGCCTGACTTGAACATGGAGACCGAGAGCAGCAGATAAGACCTTGATGAGGTCAGAAGGAGCAGGTTCCTGTTACCAGTCTGGCTCAAGTCTCATGAATGAGGCGAAGTTATCAGCTGTTGACCAATTAGAAACAGATCTTCTGATAGCAGAGAGACTGATGTTACAGAGAAAGCTAAGATTAGAAATTGTGAAACAGTAACTTCAGGTCTGTGACAGTAACGTCAGAGGAATGTCCAGAAGTGGAACTGTTCTATTCTGGAGGTCTGTGCTGTGACGGGGAAACACTGATGTGTAATTTCTTCTCCTCAGGTTCATAAATGAGCAATTTATCACATGTGATTATTCTCAGGCTAAACTTTGACTTCTTCAAAGGAGAGGGGAGCAGCTTGGCGTCATATCAGGGTTATTAATCAGAATTTATAGCTCACACTGAAGCTGACGAGTGTCACGCCCACTTCACACTTTACTACAGACACAATGGTGAGGTCATTTTCCAGAGATCTGATTGGTCAGTTACTTTTTTAATCTCAAATATAACCAGTGGTTACATCTGCAGGTTTTTATTGTGAAGGATCTTCTGTTACTGACTAAATGTGGAAGCTCCTGATGGATCAGCTGATCAGTCAGCTGTAAAGGAAAACTTTAAAGAGTTCAAATGCACCTCAGACACACGCAGGCAGGCAGAGACACATACACACTCAATCAAACAGACAGACACTGTCTGTGTGAGTTACTCAGGTGGTTCTTCCTCTAACAGAGCTGCAGAAGGAGGAGGAGGGCAGTTGTGTCACAGACGGTCCATCAGCTCCTACAGTCAGCACACCAAGTCTCGACCCCTCCCACCCGTATTACGACGTGGCTCGACACGGCATCATCCAGGTTTCGGGTAAGCTCCGCTTCAGTCAACCAGTTCAGAACGATCCACCAATGCTAACGATCTGCTAATATTCTCGCCGTTTTTGGTTCCAGGGGACGACCACTACGGCAGGAAGCTGATTGTCTTTAGCAGCTGCTGCCTACCACCTTCGCACCAGCTGAATCACCGCCGCCTGCTCGAGTGAGTCCATGTTGCAGCCTGCCATGGTCAGAGACATACAGGTCCTCTGTGGTTGGTTTTCACAATGTTCTCTGTCTGCAGGTACCTGAAGTTCACACTGGACCAGTACGTGGAGATGGACTACATCCTGGTGTACTTTCACTATGGCCTGAGGAGCAGCAACAAGCCGTCTCTCAAGTGGCTACGAGAGGCTTACAGCGAGTTCGACAGGAAGTAGGTCACCTCAATTTCTTGTACTCTTTATGAGTCAAGTTCAGCGCTTTATTGCAGAGACCAGAACCTCAAGTTCAGGTCTGCTACAGAGCATGCTCAGTGTGACGTCAGAGTGTGTGGACCAGCTGCACCATCAGCTCCTATACAGCAGGAAACCCTTTCAGACCCTCCACAGTTTACTCCGAACTTCAGTCTCAGAGACGTTTTAGCGTTTCTGTGGAGAACTAGAACCTCCAGCTTTACTCCAGCCTTCAGTCAGAGGACGTAACAGCCGCCGGGGTCTACAGGCTGGTCGGTCGATCAGTTTTGCATTCAACTCGATTCAATCAGATTCTATTTATTTGGACCTTTTAATTGTAAAAGTGCAAAAAATGACCTTTTAAAAAATGTGGTACCGGGCTCTGCACTGAGGGACATATCTGGACCTCTTTAGCTCTTCAAATGTGCTTAAAGTTGTGTTGAGGTGCAGCAATGAGTCCTGAGGGGTGCATCAGGGTCGATTCTACCTGTTCACCTGTCTCTGAGAAGTGGTATCGATCAGGTTACCGTGGTATCACGATCCGTCAGGGAGAGCCACAGATCATGGACCGAGAACCAGACTGCTCATTTTAGTGGATTATTCAGCAGGTGTGTTCACATGTGTTTCAGGTACAAGAAGAACCTGAAGGCTCTGTACGTTGTCCATCCCACCAACTTCATCCGAATCGTCTGGAACCTTTTCAAACCTCTGATCAGGTACAGATGTACCTGAGCACACCTGAGGCTTAGCAGGAAGTTCTCTAGCTGCTCTCGGTCACGCTGCAGCTGATTCTTCTTCTTCTTCTTCTCTTCTTCTCTGTTTGCAGTCACAAGTTTGGGAGGAAGCTGACGTATGTGAACTACTTGGCTGAGCTTCGGGAACACCTGAACTACGAGCAGCTCTTCATCCCTCCAGAAGTGCTCAGGTCGGTGCTCCTCGGCTCGGACGCCCAACAGCTCGGACGCCCAACGGCTCCTCACCGTGTTTATCGTCTCTCCACAGACATGACGAGGAGCTGCGAGCGACTCAGAAAGGAGGACCCCCGCCCTCTGTGAAAACACCCCCGCCCCGGCCCCCCCTGCCCACCCAGCAGTTCGGCGTTAGTCTGCAGTAGTGAGTGTCACTCTGTAGTTTAGTCGATCGCTAACGAGCGGTTTTAATCAATGAAACATGTTTTCTGACAGCATCAGAGAGAAGAACCGAGAGGCCGTCATCCCACCTGTGATGACCCAGACTGTCACATACCTGAAGGAGAAAGGTGAGGCTTCATCTCAGAACAGTGAGTTCAGGGTCACCTGATCCAGTTGAGAGCTCTGTCTGGATAGTCAGATAAAGTGAGGTCAGTAAGGTGAGACCTGTGATCAGAGTTTGTGAGGAGATGATCTGCAGTCGACTGTAAACCGGAGAAAAACGTTGTCAGCTGATGTCAGTGAATGCATCACGGTGTGTTTCAGGTCTGAGGACTGAGGGGCTCTTCAGGCGATCGGCTCGGGTTCAGCTCATTAAGGAAGTACAGAAACTCTACAACCTGGGTGAGTGGGGTCTCCCTGCCTCAGCAGAAGGGGCTCTCAGATCGTCATAAAAAAAAAAAAAACAGACAGGAAGTCATGCTGAGGCCAATGTTGCATTAAATGAACTTCCTGCCGTGCGAGGTGACGCCTTCAGATGGAGATAACTGTGAGAAATGGGAAACAGCTCGTGTTCATGAACGTAACATTTAAGATCAGCATGATCACAGATCAATCTCCAGGTGATCAATCGATCACAGCTGCTCCTGGTGATTCTGATTCATGATTTTACTGTACTGCTCACCCAAAAAACCTCTTCAATCCTTTTTCCACTCATATAAGCTACACTGCTGTAGTTCCAATTTATTAATGTTATTTTATGAAGTTTGATTATATTTATCTTATGTATTATTTTTTGTTTCTTGTAGTTTGATTCAAATATTTGTTTTTGTTTCCATTTTTTCTATTGGACTATTTTTTTATTTTATAAAAAATATCTTATTTTTTATTTTATTTTCATATCTTCATTTTTAAAATTTGTGGATAAATTTGAGTTCAGGATCTGTGAAAAATAGCATTGTCAATAAAGTTAACTTTATTTAAACTCATGCAGGGAAGCCGGTGAACTTCGAGCAGATAGGAGATGTGCACGTTCCTGCCGTGATCCTGAAGACATTCCTCAGAGAGCTTCCTGAGCCATTGCTCACCTTCCGGGTCTACAGCCAGGTCCAGGAGCTGCTCCGTGAGTCCCGCACTTCCACATTTGTGCAGGAGAAGAAGAAAAAGGGGCTGTGTTCTCTAGAGACTAAAGTGGTTTTTGATTGGTTACAGATGTGGAGAGCAGTCTGCGGGTGACCCGATGCAAACAGATCGTCGAGAGTCTACCTGAACATAATTTCATTGTGGCAAAGTACCTGCTGTGCTTCCTGCACCAGGTGAGTCACAGCTCAGATGAGCATGAGAAGCACCAATCAGGAGGTGATCGATCAGACACACAAACAGCTGATTGGAGCAAACAGATTTTTATTGCTGTAAAGTTGAGACTGTAAACGGAGATGG
The DNA here is from genome assembly GCF_057382275.1 of Copadichromis virginalis. Classification (NCBI taxonomy): domain Eukaryota; kingdom Metazoa; phylum Chordata; class Actinopteri; order Cichliformes; family Cichlidae; genus Copadichromis; species Copadichromis virginalis. Next base: position 17,998,094 of record NC_140634.1, read on the forward strand.
CTGGTCAGATTTGTAAAATGAAGCAGTCTCAGCAGCTGATTTACATACTTGTGACGTCACATATGAAACGACTCAAACAGCAACGCCTTCGAATATGGAAATAAGTTACAATAAAAATCATCTTAAATATACAAAAACATCATTTGATCTGTCGGACTTGTTTGTGTATCGGTGACTTTACTCTAACAGTGAGACACCACTGCCACCAGCAGGTCAAACTGAATGCTGCAGCACCTTTCCAGTTTGTTGATGTCTTTTCTCTGTTCCCTCTCTCTCGCCTGTGCGGCGCCCCCTTCAGGTATCTCAGGAAAGCATCATAAACAAGATGTCTCCATCTAACTTGGCGTGTGTTTTTGGCGTGAACCTGGTCTGGCCTCGTCACGGCTCCATCTCCCTGACCGCTTTGACCCCTATCAACATCTTCGCTGAGCTCCTCATCGAGCACGTCCACACAGTGTTCGGCTCCCGCTGCCCACCTGCACAGGTGATGCCCTGAAGGACGGCGGCAACTGTTTTTTTTTTTTTTGTTGTTTTTTTTAACTCTTATCGTTTTTAAAAAGGTCAAATGCAAGGTGAACCTCCAAGCATGAACCTTCACGTTTGGACTCATGATGGTGATGTTACTGGTTTTATTTATAGTTTAAGTGTTTCATCTTTAATGAAGTAATAACACTGGAGGTGATCTGATTGGACGAGAAGCTGGAATCCGTTTCCATGTTTGTGGTATTTTGTGTTTCTGTCGAGTGTAGACCGCCAAATGTAAAAACTGATTGCAGTAAGTTTTGTTTTTGTAACAACCTCAAACCCTCAGAGCGCCGTCTTCATCAGGTTTGTACAGACAGAATGTTTTCCTGATAGAAGACACCCAGAGGTTTATCTTTTATATGTACCTTTATATGTGATAAATTCTCTGCTTTCACCTGTTTTTGTTTAGATTTTATTTTCCCACTGTTGGACTTTACGCATTATTGGAGAAAAAAGGTTGGTTGATGCTGAGCAGCTTCGTCCAAGAAGTGTATGTTCATTAGCCAATGAGCATGCAGGTACACGGTCAGCTTGCCCCATTTTCTGTCCCCAATTTAAATTCAGCCGATCTCACCTTCAGCCTCTCCTGAGGTCACTTTACCTGTAACTGCTCAAACTGAGCACGCTCTTATTTCATTGTGAGCCTCAAATTCAGAAAGTTCTGCTTCACACTGAGCAGAAATCAGAATCCTCATCTACAATTGAGTAAAATCCGAGCCTGAGGAGACCCGTGCGCAGGTGAGTTCAGGTTCAGCCCTCGGCTTTCTGGTGTGAAGGTGATTCATTCCTGCTCTGAACCACGTTTTCTTCAGATAAGAGGTGAACGTGAACCTTCAGGTGGTCTGAGAGCTGGAGGAGGACCACCAAAGCAAAATCCTCATCAGTGAGTCAGCTGCTAGGAAACACAAGGGCTGGACTTTCAAAATAAGAGCAGACTGTAGAGAAACTGCTAAGAATAAAACAAATTTGAGCCGTTTTTATTCTTGAATTTTGTTTATTAATGATTAAATTTTTCGTAAGAACTTGGTACAAAAAGGTGAGACTACTCTTTAACCATTTACCACCTTCCATCAATCCGCTTTTTAATGCATCATAAAGAAGAAAAACTACATTGGCATATTTAAGACAAACACTTTCCTATACACACTATCCACTGGACAGTCCCCTTATCAATGACAAAGAAAACTTCTACTTCCACAGCCAACACACACTTCACTTCCATCTAAACACCCTCGTATCGCCGTCGCCGCCGCCTCGTGGTTAAAATAATACACCGAAGCGAGAAGTCAGAATGCAGAACTGGCAAACAATAGAAAATCCAATGTTCTGTTTTCTCGTTTTGCTCCTCCATAAAAGAATATAAAAATGTTTTTGTTCAAATGTCGACTCGTGTATTAAAATAGATCTGTTTAAGCACTGCACAGTTTCTCCCGGAGAGGATTTCTAGAAACGGATGAAGAGGTTCGCTCGCAGGGACAGGTTTGTTCATTTTAAAGGGGCGGAGCATGGACGTGGCACAGAGCGCTGATATGGTTTCCTTCTGGTTTTATTTCCCTACTCGATATGCATCACATGGCATCATTCACGTCACCCTCAAAGATTTAATCTTATGTTTTTACACTTTACTGAAGGTTCGTCTCAAATTCAGAGCCAGGAAGAGTTTAGTTCAAGAGTTAAGTTACGTTAAGCTCTAATATCCACCAGAGGCAGCAGCAGTGAGTCAGTAAAAATAAACATGTTTACAGCCTGATACAAAAACTGTTGGTCTCTTTAGATAATTTCCCCCATTATAACAACTGTATGAAACTTTTGATACAGAATAAAGATAAGAGGAAGTAAAAGAGATGAATGAGTGTCTCCATATGCAGATGACAGTTTTGTATACTGGAGAAGAAGGAGACGTAACAGTTTGAGGTTCATATCTGGAGTCAGAGACAAACAACTGTAAGGGGAAGAAAGTTTTTATAACTCAACTGTTTTAAACTGTATTAAGGTTTAAAGTTTGCAGTTCGCGGGACCTCTTTGACTGGCAGGTGATGGTGGTGGCTGTAGCTACTAGCTGTCTCCTAGGCCTCACCTCAGCCAACTGGAGTCTGGACTGGACCAAATTTGTGCTGTTGGTGCCTTTTAAACAATATGGCTGCTGTGAGGTTAACAAAGTTAGTGAAAAAAAAGGTGTTGATGACCTTTTGTGTTGACTAATAATGCAGGAGCATAAACTGAACCGTTTTATTTTGAAAGGGCTGAATCCAAGACTTCTTTAGCTAAGGTAGCCACACAGATCCCCGTGCATCTCTTCGTCAATGTGCTGCTTTCCTCTGATGTAAAACATTTTATTTGCACCAGGACTCACTAACCTGAGCACATGGTTCAGAGATCAGCACTTTGGGGTCAGAATTTAGGAAAATTATTTCCTTCCAGGCTCTGTAATCGGACAGAGCTCTTATTCTGAAAAACTACTTGTTCATTTGACGATGGAGAGAACGACGGACGCAGGAAAATTTGGTGCTGAGAGACGTTCATCTGAGGTTGGGATCCCTCGGTCAGCCGAGGTGTCTGTCATCTGTGCACCTTCACAACCTACGCCTTCTTCTTACTCTCAGTAGTTTAAAATTAATCCTTTTTGATACCGTCTGTTCTTTTATTTATTTTGTCAGTTCATGTTACTGACTCTTGGAGTTACAAGAATCCATCATTATGAACATGTTCGCAGATTTAAGCCAAAATGAAAGCAGAACAAACCAAAAATCCTTTCAGTCTCTGTGCCCCTGATTTATTCGATTTGGGTTGAGGTTCTAAAATTCAATTTTTCTTTAAAACCTAATGGACGTGAAGGTGCACAGATTTCAGGCGTCAGCTTCAAAGCATCTTTTGGAAAAGTCAGGCTGTCGTGTTTCCGTGCCCACTTTTGTCTCTCAGCACGGTCAAAAGCCGATGGAGGCCTTTGCACGTGTTTTTGGAGTGAAGTCACTTTGGAACCGTTTTGCCGATGTATTGCTCATCGTTTCTTTCATTCAGAGTCGCTTGGCTGCTTTTTAATCTTTTGTGCAGATGATGTTTCTCCAACATTAAGGATCTTTTCGGTATTTTGGACTTGATATGACTCATAAAATAAAATCACGTCTTTATGTATTCCTTCCCGTCCTCCTGATAAAGCCTTTGTTTTTCTGACCGTTTCTTCATGTTTGTGCATCGACAGGAAGTTGAGAGCTGCATGATAAAGAAATAAAAAATGTACTAAATCTAACTTCATAACACTCAAATGGAACCTCTCTGGACCAGCAGGAAGACTAGCGAGACAAATGGACTGACAGCGGCGTCCCGGCCCGCCGACAGTTTGACAGAGCGGTCCCATTTCCGATCAACGTGTTTATAAAATGACGCAACAAAGACGCAAACCCTGGATTTCAAACAATTTGTACTTGAGGCAGTGTTCATCAGTCGGATTAACAGGCATGTCGCTGTTCGAAAAACACGAGTAAAAAAAGCGAAAAATATAAAAACGGGCAGGGGAAGAAAAAAGCACATTACTGATCCCAGTACAAAAACAACAAAATGTTTTTGGCATATTTTTTATACTGGTTAAAGGTGAGAGGGGGCGGGTGGGTCACATCGACTGAACGCCGGCGTGTTCGAGTGCAGCTGTGAGCAAACACGGCGGTCCCCGCCCACTTAACCAATCACTTCCTGTGACAGCAGAGCGGGATTTTTTTACTTTAGCTCAGCACGAAGAGAGAAGTACAGCTTACAGTTTATTCAGAGACTACTGAAGATCTGCTGGTTCTTAATATTAAAGCCGTGAATGTGTTTCTCCTGTGGTCTAACAGGACTTGACTCAGTATTTTGATGGGTGATGTTGAAATGAGACAAAAATCAGTTTGAGGTCACATCAGGAGTAAAACTCTCCAGATTAAACGTGTTGTGTTGACCCCTCGTAAATGTGGAAGCAGCTTCTTCTGTCTGCTTCAGCATACACGTATCTGATACTGAAACATTTTGGGCTTTTCAAACTGAGCATGATGCAGATAATGTGCTGAGGATGAATGAGGAGCAGCCTGTCCAGCAGAGCGTGCACTGGCTGCACGGTGAGCAGCAGACAAACTCAGTGCTGGGCCTGTGTGTGAACCTCCCGTAAGGTCTGTGTTGGTTCACTGGAGATCAAACATTTGTGGTCCTACTGTCGGCGCTCATGGTATCTGACCATCATGGTGTTTGAACCAATTAAATCCAGTTTAATGTCGGGCTCAGCGGTTTTTATAAATGGTTTTCTAATAACTCATATCATTCAGAGCTTCAGAGCAGTTTTGACTTTTTAAGTGCAGTCTTAGTTTTTCAAGAGCAAAGGTTAGAGTTTGCATGGTTTGTTTTCTGCTTTTCTTCGACTAAACCTTAAAGAGAATGTGAAGCTCTGCAGTTATTTTTACAATCTAGATGCATCAATATTTACTATTGATTTAAATAGGAAATGAATTTTAATGAAGATATGTCTGGCATGTTTCTCTGGCTCGGCTGTCAAACAGGAAGTGGATGTTTTAAACGAGCAGGAACTCGTCTCGTTCAGACGTGTGACTTCGGTAAAGTTTGAAAACCGAAAAAGAAAAACCCTGCGATGATCATGATGGTGATAATAATAATAATAATAATACAACATATGTACAGTGATCCCCTTGAATACTCCAAACTTACATTTTTCAACAGGCATCAGCATGAAAATACTAAAATCTCCACTAGAAATGCTAATTTCTGTAGTTTAATCTTAAATACTTTTTTTCTTTGACTTTAACTCTATTAATACTGAAAAAAGTTATTCTCTGCTTTTGTTTGAAGGCTCGTATGCGTTCACATACACGATGAAAACATTTTCCTGAATCATTATGGCAAAAACATTGTTCATAGGAGAATGAGAACAAACATTTACTCAGATATATCAATGTACAGTCCGTCCACTTCCATCCATCCTGGATCTACTCTAACTCTACTGTTCTCTCTCTCTATACGCAGGACAGGAATCAGACCTGTGTTTCAAAAAAGGGAAATATCTTCTGGGCCGCGCGTTCCCGCCGCCACGCTGTAATCGAACTTTTTGTAATAAATACATTAAGGCCAAGAATGTTAATAAATAGAAAAGAACTTAAAAAAAGAAATCTCGTAAGCACTGTAGGTGTTGGGTTTTAAAAAATACTTGAATCGTGTGGAGGATAGAGGCTCTTCATCAATATTTTTCTGACTAAAGAAATCATCACCGCTGCCCTCTGTGGAAAAACTCGGAGCTCTGGTGGGCGGGGCTAGATGTTGACGTCGTCCTGGCTGTGGCTTGTCTGCAGGGGCGTGGCCGAGGGGCCCGGCGGGGTGGCGGCGGCGGTGGTGCTGGTGGATTTGATCCAGGACTGTGAGAGCAGCGACGTGGCGATGGTGGCGGTGGTCGTCATGGTGACCTGGATGAGCTGGTCGCGTTGGATCAACCTAATGAGAGTTTTGAGACGGTCGAGCGACGCCTGAGTGTTTCTCTGCTGCCCCAGCAGGCGCTCCCGCAGGTCCATGCATTGCTGCAGCAACAGGAAACAGAAGAGCAACTTCCTGTCAGGTACAACAGGTACACCGGCACACCCAGCATTAGCATGTGAGCTGCATCCTGATCACTCATCTGGGGACATGTATTACGTGCTACAGATCAGGTGTTAAAATCAGGTATAACCAGGTGTTCAGTCCCATCTGCCTGAATGGAACGTGGGTTCTACCAGGGATGGCTACTGAGAGGCCAATGATACAATGCTTTAAAATGCCGGGCAGTATGTAGTGTTAACAGCTGAGGTCAATGAGCTATGAAACAGAAACGAGGCGTGCTAAACACAGTTGAACCCTTCTTCCATTCATCTGAAGGTGACAGCAGTTTAAAGTGCTTCGTTTTTTAGCTAGCTGCCTCGCCTTCATCAGCAGGCCCTTACACTCTGTTTAGCATGCCTTTTTCTGTTTCACAGCTCACTGAGCTCAGCTGTTTACTACTGCATACTGCCCTCTGGTGGTGTTTCCATGCAGTGCACTAATAAATGTGTAATGAGTCACCTTTCTGATTTAGTGCTGTTAATGATGGTGAGCTGGCCAGTGCAAGTGAAGCTTTTAGTAACTAAACTCTAAAAAGGAAAACACTTCAAAATGGAGAAACCATCTATGGAAGACAACAGGAGTGTTTTATCAGTTAAAACAGAAATCTAAATTAGGATTAATCAAGCTGTCTAAACAGGAAATGTCCACATCCTCTGGACCATACATTTCCTTAAGGCTTACTTGTTGTTCCTAGAAGTACTAGTGTTCCTAAAAGCAGAATGGGAAGCACAGCCTTCAGTTTTCGGGCTGCTCTTCTGTACTGTTCTCTACTTTTAAGATTAGGCTTCAAACTTTCCTTTTTGTTAAAGCATATAGTTAGGCCTGGATCAGGTGACCCTGAATCCTACCTTAGTTATGCTGCAATAGGTACTGGGGGATTCCCATGATGCACTGAGTGTTTCTTCTTCATTCTATTCATAAATCTTCATAATCTATTATTATAAAGTCACTCCAGTATAAAACACCATGAGGTGGTTATTGTTGTGAATTAACACTATGTAAATAAAATTGAACTATATATAATGTGTTTTTTTTAAAGTTAATTTGTGTTATTTTTCCCAAACTACAGCATCCATGTCCACATGAAAGTTTCACATTTAAGCTCTTGTAGAAATTGCAACCAAATCAGTTTTAAACCCACTGAAAGACTTATAATGTGAAGACTGCTGCTGCACCTACGAAGTTACGAAGGATCAAAAGCGCAGGAAAAGTTGGACCCAGACCTGTGACCACAGTGTGTCGCTGAACTCTGTGTGTGTTCGTACTTTGAGTGTCTTGTTGAGCTGCTTGTCTTGTTCCTCCAGGTGAGCACACTCTTTCTTCAGCTCGTTGTTCCTCCTCAGCAGCCGTCGCTTCTCCTCCTGCCTCACTGCTCACACACAAACATGTATCAGTGCACCGTCAGTACGCTCGGACAAACATGGCCGCTCACCGCGTGTCTTACCCGTCTTGTGTGTAACGTAGGACTGAACGAAGTTCTGTGGCCATGACATGTTCTCCTTATTCAGGACCTGGACAGCGAAAACAGATCGATGCTGTTAGACACACATGCTAAGCACCGAAAGCCAAAAACCTTTGAACCTGTGAGGACGGGAAGGTCGTACCTTCTTCTGGCACTTGGGGCAGTACCAGGGGCCTCTGGGTGGGGTTTTGAGCGGTGGGTGGAGGCAGGTGGGGTGAAAAGCTCGAGGACAATTGTGGCATTGCTGCAGCTCGCCGTCCTCCTTACATACGGCACAGTGGTCATCATGCTCCAAGTCCTGCTGTCAGAGCACGAAAAGCATCCATCAGTACCGGTCTCATCCACCAGGGTCTGCATTTTCTCTAACAGCCAGCAGGGGGAGCCTCCAGCCAGCTGACCCCTGAGCTCAGTGAACTCCATCTGATACTTTTGCAATAAAACATGTAGCTCATTTTGGAAATGACGTCCCATTAGAAGAGCAAGAAGCAGGGGACAGTTTAGGGCGGGGCTACCTGGGATTGACACATTGCTAGCCTATGATCTCGCAGTGTCAGTGACAGTGAAAAGAGAGACGGGCTGATGATTTAAATGAAGAACTTTAATGCACATCTGAAAACAGAAGACCTGAAACACGGGTATGACATCATGAATCACATGACCTACCTTCCAGCAGAAATCCTCAGAGTCTAGCATGTGGATTGAAGCAGAGCAGAGGTTAGTGGCAGGTTAGAGGAGAAGCCGTGCAGGCCATTCAGTTAAAACATCTCAGGTAGGTTAGTAACCGAGTCAAGATCAACCAATCAGATCACTGCAATCAATGAGCTGAGTGAATGAGTGAATGAAGGAATGAGTGAATGAGCATCAGCATGTGCTACTTCCTGCTGGCAGGTCAGAGGTCACCCTAGGGAGTCCAGTGATGTCTGAACCATGAATCGTGAGGACTTGAAGGTGAAATCGGCACATTCGGAACCAAATTTGAACAGTTCAGTTCAGGATCAGTGAAATAGCCCATGAGGTTAAAGGTCATGTTTCACTGCTTTTGCTGCTGGGTAATGAGAGATGAAACTGACTTTAAAACTGTGAGAACGTGGAGTTAAAGTGTTTGATTGTGAGCTGTGTAAACATGCTGATGCAGGCAGAGGATGGTGAGCTGTTCCTTACCTCGTGCTGACAGGAAGAGTGAGCTGCTCAGGTAATGTGACGCCAGGCGTTTACGCTGCAGGGACACGAGGGACAGAGTGAGAGCATGAACACAAGCACTACTCACATTCCTCATTTAATCTAGATTAAAGGCGATCGCAGCGTTTTTTGGCTCTCTTACCTCTGGCTCGAACAGACCGCTGTAGGCCGGGTTGGCTGTGCTTCTCCTCTTCCTTTCCTGCCTCTTCATCTGGATTTCTGTTCACAGAAACACAAACACTTTAAAAACTGCTGTTTCATCTGCTAACAGAGTGTACCTTCAGCTTTTTTTTAATGTTTTCTCTGAATTGTTCAAAATGTAATGAGGAGCAGCTGACACATAAAGTCGATCAGGTTAGTACTCGAGTAAAAGTACTTGGTTACTTCTGAGCAGCCGGAAACTCACCTTCCAGGTGCTCAGTGGTGACGAGGCCGAGGGCGACCATGAAGGCGATTTTCTGGAAAAGTGAGAGAGAGAGAGACGACGTGAGGATGAAGTTCAGTTGGATTTGACTGCTGACTGTAATGATGATGAAGATGAAGAGTAACGTCTCACCTCGGGGTCCTCGTCTTTCTTCAGGGATGTGGATTTGGGGGTGGATGGGGATTTGGGGGTGGGCGGGGCCGGGGACCCCTCGGTGCTGCTGGGCGCCTGCGGCTGGATGATAATCACCTGAAAACAAACAGGTGACGTCAGAGGAGATGTGACCTGCCCCGTGTAGATGACTTCCGGTTTCATTTATCCATCCATCCATTTTCTTCCACTTATCCGGGGCCGGGTCGCAGGGGCAGCAGCCCAAGCAGGGAAGCCCAGACCTCCCTCTCCCTAGCCACCTCCTCCAGCTTATCCGGGGGGAACACCAAGGCGTTTCCAGGCCAGCCGAGAGATATAATCTCTCCAGCGTGTCCTGGGTCTGCCCCGGGGCCTCCTCCCGGTGGGACATGCCGGAAAACCTCATCCAGGAGGTGCCCAGGGGGCATCCTTGTCCGATGCCCGAACCACCTCAACTGGCTCCTTTCGATTTCATTTAACCAGATTAAAAATCTTTAAACCAGCTTCAGTGAAGTCTGAGTTTAGCTTTAGTAATCAGACACAAACACATTGATCAACAGTAAAAACAGTTGAGTTTCAGCAGGCTCCGCCACCAGGGGGCACCAAAGAAAACTAACAAATGGCTCAATATGAAAGTTTGACTTAAAGGCTGGAAACATGTCCAAAGCTGTCCAAACCATTTCCCAGGAGGGGAATGGTTTATTATTATTATTATTATTATTATTATTATTATTAACGTGGTTTCTGTCTGTTTTTCGCACCTTGACAGCCTCGCTGACAGTAGACATCCCATTGCCGGTGGCGGGGGAGGCAGCAATGATGGCGTAGGCCACGCCAGGCCCCGCAGAGGCGTGGTGGACGGGGCTGCTAGAGTCGGGGCCCCCCGACGGGGCCGAGGTCGGTGAGGCATCGCTCTGGCCGTTGGGCTGGTGGTCGGGGCTGAAGGTGCTGTTGGCGGTGGGCAGGGTGGGGCCCTGGCTCTTGGGGCTGACCACGGCGGCGGCCCGCTGCAGGCTGAGAGGCTGCAGCTCCTGGCAGGGGCTGTGGGGAAGGCTGTCGGGGATCTGGGTCTTTGGCCTGACCTGCAGGGGGACATCAGGAGGACAGCCTTTAACAACACACACTCAACTTTTCCTGAAGCACTCGGACAAATCATTGAGACTGAGCATGACGTGTCACCCCTGATCCGAAGAATACCCGACGATGAGGAGGATGGTGAAGATGATGGTTTAAACTAGTCACACTGTGAGGCAGGAGTCAACACTGTTACACTGAGTTCAGACATTTATGAGAGGATTTTCTGATAAATGATGAAGGGACTGAAACTGTGAGCTCTGTGGTGCTGCTCTGGTTTCTGCTGCCCCCTGCTGGATGTTGCAGGTTCTTCAAGTGTGTCCAAACTTCATTTGATTTACTTCCACCTGGGAAAGACTTTCAAAATAAAATCCCATGCAAATTTATCCCATTCAAATGTTTCATTGAAAAAAGGAACCGTCCAAATAAAACTTTTATTTTCACTGATTTAGAGACACAACCCAGCTTCACAAAAAAACTCTTCCTCCTACTCTTCATCTTCTTACTCTTTTTAGTCTTCATCCAGTTAAGTAAGTAAGTAAGTAAGTAAAGTTTATTAAGCGCTTTTCGTAGACAGGTAGTCACAAAGCGCTGTACAAAAAGGTTAAAATAAACAGAAGGTTAAGTAATAAAATAGACAATATAAACAATACAAACAGTTAAAAGGGGTTGTAAAAAAACTCATCTTTTCCATCCTCCATTCCTTCCTTCTTCACTTCCTCTAGTTCCTACTTATCTCCCTCTTTCTTTTTCCCTGGTCTTCTCCTCCTTCATCTTCTTTTTCATCTTCCTGCTCCTCTTTTCTTTTTTCTCGTAATTGTTCTTTTTCCCTCCTCGCTCCTCAGCGGTCTTGTATTTACTGTTACAGTGTGTGAAGCAGCTCACAGTGTCACTGAAGCACAAAACAAAGCGACTCTGCAGCTTTTACAAAGACAGAAGAAGAAGTGGGCGTTCTCCCGCAGATCAAACCTGAAGCTCTGCTTTAAACTCTGCACTGAGCTGCTCAGCAGAAACACTTTGATTTCATCATTCTGGTGCTTTCAGCTTGAAGCAGCTACTGTTACAGACTCAGACTGTTCTGCTGACCCTGACACATTATCGTGATGTGGAGTCAGACTAACAAGGACGACCTAGCAAGTGGTTTTACCTGAGGTAGCACAGTGGCTGCTTGTCCTGCCAGCCGGTGCAGGGAGCTGACTTGAGGCACCTTGATGGGCACAGCAGTGAGAGTTCCCAGCATCTGAAACACACAAACGCAGTTATTCAGCAGGAAGCTCCTCGAGCACCAACACAGAAAGCACAAATCAACAAACTGATCACCCGCCTGAAGCAGGATTCAAACGAGTCCGGCGTCTAAATCCATCTGCTCAGCATCATCACTGACACACAACACGGGGTCAGTCTGCCACATGAACTCTTTAATTCATATAGTCCAGTGGGCTCATTCTGCTGTGGTAACAAACACTAACCACAAGGGGAGCTGCTCCTACATCAAACCACAGCACTCCTGCATGCTGGGAAACCGTTTCATTAACCTGAACCTGAGATTATTCTGCTCAGACAAGTCAAACCGCAGCAGTGGGGCGGGCCGTAACGAGAAGCTCCGCCTTTCTGAGCTGTTGCGCGGCTGGTCTCATGAAACTCACAACTTCATTAGAAGAAATCTTCCTCAGGAAGTCGTTCAGTTTCCAGCGTCTCGTTAGTCAGCAGCGTTTTACTTCTTCCTGTTGCCAGGCAACAAATAAATAACAGACAGAAAAGCAGCCGAGTGGGTCGTCACTTCAAACTAACGAGGACTTCTCTTTGTTTAAGTAGCTGCTGCTGCTCAGAGGAGCTCAGTGGAAACTTTAAAACATCTTCCACCTGCTGGAAGAGTCGGTACAGAATCTCAGGAGTGCCTAATTACAGTCAGATCACTGAATTCATTCAAAACACTCAAAGTTCAGTCTGTGTTTCCAAACTGTACAAAAATAAATACCAGAAATCGATTTTTACTGTTTAATGCATAAAATATTGCAGCAGTCAGTGAAATGACTCCTTTCTTCCTTCCCTTCCTCTCTGTTGGTCCTCTCCTCTCCCACCCCCCATCCCCCCTCCCTGTTGGTCGTCTCTGCTCCCTCTGTTTAATCTCCTTTTAAAGCGTGCTGCCCCGTCACAGCGCCCCCTGTCCCCCCTCTGATGTCTGCACCCTGATTGGCCAACTCCTTCTGTCAGACTAACCTATAAATGAGCCACAAGCGTCTCCTCCATGTTTCCTGGCAGCTCCCTCCCCTCCTTTCTTCTTCTATGAAAATCCCTTCGTTCCATTGTATTGAGCTGCGGCTCCATAGCGAGGAGGAGGACGAGGTTGGTTTCCATGGCAACTGCAGAGATGAAAATTCTTGCAGTGCTTTCATTTTGGTAATTGCTGCCTCTTTCCTCCAAGCCTAAGCACCCTCTCTTCAGGAGACCTTCTCCCCCTCCTCCTCGGCCCAGTGATTTCTTGTTTTTAATGAATTTTCTCTGCTTCCTTCTTTAAGTTTACACTATGACCGAGGCAGACCAAGGCTCTACAGCACATACACTGTCCTCCTCCCCTAGTCTCGCAGGCCTGCTGCGATAAACCAGAGAGGAGGGGCCGGGGTCACATTCAGACGAGGATACTGTGTTTGTGGCATCTACGAGAAGAACTGAAAACAGAAAAATAAAGCCAAACTCCTCTTCCGTCCAATCAGCTTTGATTTCATTAAACCGGATCTGTTTCTGGACCCTGCTGCAGCGGCTCGGTATGACACACGGATCAGAATAATTCTCCTGTCTCTGACCCACGGCTGCTCCTTTAGCTCCTCCCAATTCCTTCTGATTGGCTGTCCTTGTAAAGAAAAGGCTTAAGAAGCAGGTGGGTGGGGTTACTGTTCATACTCTGACTTCATTATTAGGAAGATGTTCAATGCAAACATCCATCTGGAACACTTGATATAAGGGGAAGACTGAAATATGAAACCACAACATGTGAAAGTCAACAAAGGAAGAGTTTTGTGTTTATTGAACTATTCTGGCTGTAATTAAAATAAATTAAAGATTGTTCATCAGTAGCTGATCCAGGAGCAGCTGTTTTACAAAGTACAGCTTCAATTCTCAAACTGTGGTGGTGACATAAAAATTAAAGCTCTGTGTTCACAGATCAGCTCAGAAGTTTCTCTGACTTTTCTGCGTCACATCCACTTTTGATGGGTAAACGCTGTAAACAGTGAGCAGTGTTGGAGTCTCAACAGGTCAAAGGACGGTTTATGGCCTGAGGCGGGCGAGCCTTGGAGGTTATGAACTTTGGTTTTTCATGACGACAGCAGCAGCGGCAGCAGGAAGAGGAGGAGGAGGAGGCGCACACACAGCAGAGACGACACATTTCAGAATCGGTTTGCAGCATCAGCAGCTTCAGCTGCACTCAGTGTTTCTACAAAAAACAGGGGGACTCTGTCCACCGGGGGCGCTGTTTCACAATCTGACTCAGCAGGAAAACAGAAAGCTGGAAATAAGAAGAGAATCTTTCTCATTTGAACCTGAAATCCTGAGTTTGACCTCTGTGACCTCTGTGACTTCTCTGTGAGCATGTTAGTGCAGCTCAGTGTTTATAACAACATAATTCAGACAGTCTTTGGTCACTGGCCTGAACCCTGCTAACCTCGGGGTATGGCCCGGCTGTGCATGTAAAATATTTGATTATTTATTCATACATGTACTGAATATGATGCTGTAGTTTAATTAAATGTGTTTTATGGTACAGGGGCACAGGTTTGCTTATTTATGAAACAGTAAACATTAAAAACTGGTACACATACAAAATAGTACACAAATGTTCCTTTCAAAAGGTTTTTAAACAATCAAATGTGATTTTTATGTTAAAAACATCTTTTTAAAATTGAACATTGATCAGGAAATATTATAATTCTGGTTCCGTCTGTGCTTCATACCGACTTCATTCACGCTCTCAGCGGTGAAACTTGAACACTGATGATGATGATGATGATGAAGACGCAGCAGACACTCGTTTCTGAAACCTGCACAAAACAAACGTGCTGACCGAAAGTAAAACTTCCTCCTCCTGCCCTTGAGTCTGTGATTGGTGCTGATTAAAGTGAACGTGCAGCGCAGCATGCTTGTTAAATACCTCCAATTATTAAAAATCAAATTAAAGCTGCCTTCAAACTTTATCACGAATCACAGAATTCATCGACTGGACCAAAACTGATCCATCATCAGAGTAGAATTAACCGTTTCTATCTCAGCAAACACAAAAATTCCAAAATATGAGAAAATGATTCCAACCCGGGAGGACTCACAGCAGGGCGACGATCCCCACCTCTAAATGTAGGTAAAAGGAGAGCTTTCATCTACTCCAACATGCTCTGATCACACCTCCACCCCACATGCCGAGACGACCCTTTAAAGTTTAGCCAGAATGCACTTGGTGAAGAAAACAGATCAGACAGAGTAGCGACGCAGATTTCAGACCCTGATCGATCGTCACTCTGACACTTAAAACTGATCTGACTGCAGTTTGTAATGAAGATAAACGAGCTGATGCTCATGCAGATGTCTGCGGGACTTATGAAGCTGTGAGGATCAAACAAGCTGATGATCAAAAAGGTCGATTGTTGCACGGCTTCATGATCTATACTGAGGTTTTAGCTGTAAGGAGGTCAATGAATAAAAAGGATCCATGTTTCCTCACGGACGCTCCTGTCAGGTTAACACTAATGCTGTTCCTGTGGTCGTCATGGTTACTGAAGTCACAGATGTTCATGGAAATGTTTAGAAGTCCTTGTTTAGCCCCAAATCCTGAGAAATGACTGAGCAGATCTGAGCCAGAGAGACTGAAGTATCACTCTGTGTTTCTGTGCTTCAGTCTGAGGCGCTCTCACTGAAGAGCTCTTTATGAATAAATCTATTTCAGCCTGTTTGGTCTGTGTCTATGACCTCGCACTTCTCCCTAGACACACACTTACATATCTCAAAGTAAATGATGGGCTGCAGATGAAACCCCGGTTTTGGGGTCTGGGAGGTGAAGCCTGAATCCTGAGTTCCTGTGACTGAACCGAGCCCAGCTAAATCAGCAGCAGATACAGCATGCGTGTTTGTCCTCTGCCTTCTCTTCTCTTCCAGCTGACAAATGAAATAATGATTAATGCGACCGTCGCTCTCTGCGGACCCTCTGTGCTCGTGCAGACCACTTGAAGGGGCCGTCTACCTTCCTCTGGCTTTGACGAGCCTTGGAGGCGGACGGCACCGATGACCTTGGCTGCTGTTTTTAAGAGGATAAAGATGTCTTTGGAAGGCGGCGAGAAGGAGAGTCATGAAAGAGAGAGGCAGGATTGGCGTTAAAGTGGACGACTTTCAAACAGATTTGGCCTCCTCGCAGCCTCTCTGTACCTCCACTTCAGCTAACATGCGCTGAGCTCAGCTCCAATCAGTAGCCAGGGTTCACAGCTGACTGAAACCAGCCCCAATTATCTCCAGCTCACGTAAAACTGCTGCTTTCTCACCGGCTTCATAACAAATCTGAATAAAATCCGACATTTTATGATTTCTATTTTGAATCCCTTCCTCTGAGGCAGCACTCGCTCATGCTGAATGTTTCTGATGTCATCTTCAGATAAACTCTGGCCCAGTGCTGAAGATGCAGATTTCTCCATTCTGTTTCGGCGCCGGCTGAAACGCTGTTTTAAATGCTTTTTTACAACCAGATTTCAGACATTCAGGGAGATGTTGATGATGTTGTTTGAGACTAGTTTAAAATCAGTTTCTGTTCAGGATGGTGTTTGGGTGTTTAGGGTAGTTTTAGGGCTGGATAAAGAGGCATTTAGCAAAGCTTTTCAACAATTTCTACTTTAAACATTGTTCAGGATGTTGATGTTGGTTTTTAAATGGGTTCAGACAAATTCAAAAGGTCAAATATTGTTGAGTTGTTTAAGATGGTTTGGGCATCGTTATGATGCACTTTTATATTTTGAACTTCTTTATTTGTTCTTAAGGATTTACAGCTGAGAAACTCCAGTACATGGAACACATGGCTGTAACACATTTACTTTAACTGTCTGGAGTTTTTAGGTTAGATTTTGCTTTGTTGAGTGAGCATTTAGTTTTCTTATTTGGGAGAAGCCAAATCACCAGCCTTCAAATAAAGATGATGGAAAAAGGTCCTCACCTCAAAGTGTTTGAAAAGCTTGAAATGATTAAAACAAATTCAAAAACTCGGAGCAAAACTTTCTACCAAATGCCCCAAACTGTTCGAGTCGTGTGTGAAAGACCGAGGCCTCACCTGCTTGGCAGAGATAATGAACCCCACCAGCAGGAGGGGGACGTCTGAACACAGTCTGATTTGAATTTGTAAAGCGGGTCACGGCGGCACCTCGGCATCCCCGTCTCTCTGCACAGAGAAACTGTGTGTGTGTGTGTGTGTGTAGCGGCACTCAGAGTTCACTGAAGTGCTGAAACAATGCAGCTGTAATGTGTGCACTCATGCAGAGCAGCAGTCCCATTACAACTCATTATTGATCTGCAAATTAGCGGCCAGGTGGTCGGAGTGACCTGCCTCCCCCCCTCCTCATCTCAGTTCACACATGAGCCACCGACTCTCAATTGATGGAGGCAAGAAAAGCGTCGGGGAGAGTGAGGGTTTATTTTTTCTTTTATGGCAGCTGGGTGAGGAGCGCTGGCTTCGGCTGAACAATGCAGCCATAAAGAGCTGAGAGAGTCCTGCTGCCCAAAGCATTCACCTCCACCACCTGACAGAGGAGGAGGAGGAGAGCCAGTCTGGGTTTGTCCAAAGTGACACGATGATGAAAAGCAGCTGCCTTATCGCACCAAACGTTCGACCTGCTTTGCATCCCAAGTAGAGGCAACGGCAGCTGAGCAGCTGATCGTCCACCTGTAAGAAGCCTCAAACTGACAGAAGACAGGAAGCACAAGGCCAAGGCCACAAGCTTCACAAAAAGCCTCTAAGTGCAGGCTGAGTAAACCTAATTCCATCAGCTTGCCAGGAACCTGCTTATCATCAGGGTCAGATTCACTTCATATAAAATTTAGACCTGAAATGCAAACCCACCCTGACCGGTCCCCTGGTGATGTGTGAAGAACAGTCAACACCATCGAGTGTCCAGTTATGTAGCCTGAATGTCGTGGGACTGTCAATTGTCACGTGTTCATTTTCTGGTCCGTGTTAAACAAATGGTAAAATGGCCTGCATTTGTATAGCGCTTTTCTAGTCCATAGGACCCCAAAGCGCTTTACACTACATTCAGTCATCCACCCATTCACACACACTTTCACACACTGGCGATAGCAAGCTACTTTGTAGCCACAGCTGCCCTGGGGCGCACTGACTGAGTTTTATGATTATCAGTGCAGCCCTGATGGAAGCTCAGACTCTCACTGCACCGCATGTAGATGCATGTATATTAAACAGTACATTATTTTAAACCTGTTTATGATGATGTTCTAAGTTGAGACATATTTTGGAAAGGGTTTGGGACATTGCTTCTGACATTTTGAGGCCTGATTTAAGACTCGTTTTGGACCATAGTTTGGGCTAGTTATAGTTTAATTCTAATGTTAGAAAGGCTTTGAACGTCGTCCAGGACATCATTTCCATTTAAGTCAAAATCCCTTTAGGGGCATTGATTCTTGCATTTTTAGGTGTTGATTTGGGTCTTCTTTAGAAAGCTTTGGACCTTGTTCATCATGGTGTTTAGGACTAGTTTCAGATGCAGAGCTTCCTCATGTTATTTCCTGTCAGACTGTGCAGCCTCTCTGTATGAGCCAGTCTCACATTAGCAGACGTGTTGCGTGTCATATGAGGTGTGCTGATGTGCCGGACAGACAGAGGAAGCATAAAGCCAGAGCCCAAGGGCCCCGAGGCTCGGCCCTCCTCCCTCTATGGTGCCGTGCAATTACAGTAATAGTGTGGAGGCTGCCGGTGTTGAGCGTGAAGCTCGGTTCCCGACTGTGTGCTGATGGAGGTGATGGTGCTGAATACAAAGTGTGGAAGAGGTGAGGTGCTGCGGCCTGAATCCTAACAGCTCAGAGGAGGAGGAGGAACAGTGGAAAACAGTCCCTGAGTTCAAACCATGAGTTCTCCTCCGTGCTGCACATTGTGTTCAGAATCACAACAACAATCAGCTGCTGCTTTAGCGGCGAGCTGCGGCACTCACGCCATCAGACTCTATGACAGGAAACTGACCGACATGAAAAAACAAGGCTGGCTCTGCTACATTCAGACTCAGTTTTCTGACCACACATACATGAGCTTTTGATGTGTTTTTCTCAGAGTTGAAGCTTTTAAAAAAATTGAGATTTCTTTGACGAAATAAGTAAAATGACACTTTAACAGGAAGTGTTGTGCTTGATGAATTTGTGGTTTTCAGGTCTTTGTCTGACTCTGAGCATTCACACGCTGAGCTGCATTCAAACACAATCATTCAGGATGTTAGAGCAGCTGGCACAAAATGTCAAGTTTTTGCAATTTCTTTCTTCTTCCAAGGTTGAGCAGTGACTCAACACAGAAGCTTCTGGATGCTCGACAAGGTGACGGCTGTAAAGAAAACACATTTACTCCCTAAACCAGCGACTTTAAAGACCAACGCGTAACGTTAAAGCATCTTTAAATCTGTAAACTCTAAACCAGTTTGATGTTCAGAGGGAAAATGTTTTTATAACTTCAGCTCTGCAGTGTAGACTAAAGACTGTAAAGAATAAAATACCTCTGAAAGGATCCAAAAAGCAGATGTTCTGTGAAGCTCCACAGATTCATCCGCTGTTGATATCCTTCATTATAGTTTCCAGGAAATAGGCAGACTAATACCAGGAACCAGGAACAAATGTTCTACATTTACTGTGGTAAATAAAGGACAAGCTAATCGTAGCACTGCGGACAGTACGAAAACATCTTCAGTGCCTGTGCTGCTGTCAGACGGCTCCATCCAAACCCACCAGACTCCATTCACAAAAACCCAAATTCTACCCATAGGAAACAAAGCTGCCTGCATCGGGTGCAGGTCTGTGTTACTGTGTGAAACCTATTAACTCATCGCTCACCTGGAAAACAGGTGAATCCACAATAACGTGTTTGAGACTCAATCTCCGGATGTGTGATGTAGTAATCCATCACATGAAATAAACTACTTTCTGTGTGAAAAAGTAAAGTAGTTTCTTTTTGGACACCTGTTCACCTTAATGACTGGAACAGAAACAGCTGGAACAGCTGCTCGCTGTGACCTCAGCAGGGACGTTACCTGGGAGGGGGGCAGCTCTCCGGCTCTCCTGCTGCTGCTGCTGAACGGGTGGACTCCAGCGGCCACGGCCCTGCCGCCCGTCTGAAGGTTGATGGGGGACGTCTGCAGTGGCTCCAAGCTCGCCACCGCCTTCTGTCCGTTAATGTGTGCGGTTACCATGGAAACGGGAGCCTTGGCCGGCACCACGGAGATGGCGATGCCCTGACTGGGAGGCTTGATGAGCGACAGCGGCTTAGTCGTCCCAACAGGACAGCTTCTGACCGCCAGCTTCTGCAGAGAGACAGGAGAGAGACAGACAGGTGAGACAGACAGATAACAGCAAGGGAGGGAGAGTGAGACGGAGATGCTTCTGTCTGTGTGTGAGGGCCTCAGTCTGTCTGTACTTTGAGTAAACCTCACACTCCTCCTGAAACTACATTTCCCTGCTGTATGAAGATGCTGCAAACAAAGCCGTGGCTGAGATTAAAAAGCTGTGTGCAGAGCGTCCTCCTGCCTTTAAGGTTACACCAATCAGGACACAGTCTGAAACACCTCCAAGCTCGCAGTCATGATACACAGTATCTGTATACACTGTGGATGTAGTGTATATGTTTACTTTTTAATTGACCTTTCATTTTAGTTTCAAGAATTAAATGTTAACATTTTAATTAACATTTAAAACCATTTACTTTACATTTTATTTTGGTAAAATACAAAAAGGTAAGCTTTGTAATACTAATTTTTTATTTCTTTTGTTAAATTCACTATTGTGATTTCAATAATTTATTCTATATTTTACTATTCTGTGTATTTTTCCATTCGCTTCATAATTTCTTCTTTGCATTGTTCTTCATTCTTGTTTATTTACTTATTTATTTTTGTATTTACTTTGCTAAAGTTTTAGGGTTTTTTATGTAGTTATTTTAAAAACCTAAAAACTTTACATTTTATTATATTTTCAAGAATGAACTCATCTTCTACTATAAAAGTGTTTAGGTTGCACTTTCTACATTAGTTTGTTTTTTACTTGGTATTTTGATATTTTAAGTATATTTTTAATATTTAATCTGAATGTTGTGTGTTTGTTAGGTTTTGTTAGGGTTTACTTTGTGTTCAAAGTAAGTATTTAGTGTACAAGCAGACTGACTGCTGTATAAATGCTGGTCATGCTCTCCGTGATCCTTTACATCTATCCTGCCTGTTAACAATGTAGCAGCAGGTGAACAGGTGACCTCTTCTAGCCTGAATCCTTGAGCAGATGTCTCCCCTCGACACAAACAGATTGAAAGTGTTCACACTGGCATTGACCTGAATCTGAAGCAGCTCACGATGACTTCGACTCGCACTCTGATGTTAAACTGGAAACACTCAGCATCCTCGTCCACATGAATACACATTTATGCCCCTCCCCCACCTCAGCGTGTACCACAGAAACATTTCCCCCGGCAGATCGGAGTAATCTCCCTTTTCCCTTCGTTTCACCCTCACACTCCTGAAGAAGAGCTCTCTAAATGTTTTATATTCCACTCACTGCTGCCCCTCTCATCCCGCCGCTGCTTCTTTCAAGCGTTTCTATAGACTACAGTGGGTGGGGCGGGGCAGGGTGTGTGTGGGGGGGCCGAGCCCAGCTGCTAATCACAAAGACTTTCAAAGTTTGGGTTTTATTAGGAAATGGCAGCAGCAACGACTGTCCATATGAGTTCATGTCAGCCGTGGTTACGATGTCACCTGAACAGAACCCAGTCAAATGAAACCTGTTGGCTGTTTGGGACGTGAAGCTTCTGGAACAACAGGAAAATCCTTTCTAGCTCAGAGTGGAGGCCTCCATGACTCTCGGTGCTCCCCCTGCATTTATTCACATGTTATTTATCAGCCCTCTCCACCATGATCGCAGTGAGGCCATTGTTTCAGGGGATCAATGTAATCCACAGGCAGCCCGGGCAGCAGCCTGCTACGGGGCCCGGGGACCGCCACTCGCCATTCAGGGTTTGTTTGAGCCGGGGCGCCTCTGATTGTCTCAAAGGTCACTCATTTAAAGGCTCTCCAGGCTGCAGAGCACAGCCTCGTCCCTCCTGCAGGGAGCTGAGGAGAAAGTGAATGAGGGGAGGAAGAAGAGAACGTGAGAGCAGCAGGGATCGCAGAGAGCCACGATTACGGTGCTCCGAGAGCGTTTCAGAGCCACCGGAGATCAGACTGAAGACAAACAATGCTGCCGCCGAGAACGTCAAGATTCATCAGCACTTCAGTCAAAGACCTGCTACGAGAAAAGAAACAACACAGGACGATAAAAAAGCCTCAACCACCTGCAGAAAGCAAAGCCTGACGAGGAAACACCTCAGATCACACTGAGCTTCTGACAGAGCAGAGAACGGCATTACTACCTGCAGTTCCTCTGACGTCCAGCAGAGGCAGCAGTGAGTCAGTCCCCATAGACTACCATGTTTAACTAAAACAGCAGAAATAAACATGTTTACAGGCTGATACAGAAACGTAACAAACACGTATACATGTTTGTTCTCTATCGATAAGTTCATCACATCTGTTTGGCCGCATTAGCTCCACCCTCGTCTCCAAATATGGTCACCTATGAAAAAAACTCAACATGGCAGCAGCCAAAATGATCCAAAACTACCCAACAGATGACGTCCATGTTTAATATCCAACTCACTAAAAATGTTCTTCAGTCTTACTTTAGTACCAGCCCACAAGTTATAGGGATTTTTGACAACTTTAGAAACATTTACCCTCCCTCCAATAAGTCTAAATTAAATTACCATTAAAACCCCAAATTTAGGTTGAAATTAATTTTAGATTTTCTTTGTTAGAAATTTAAGACAATCTGTGGTCCTCACAGAGTGCTGACATATTTCCACAGCCCACAGCTACACTTAAACGTAAATCGTAAATCCTTTTTATCAGCTGATGGAATGTATTCAGAGTCTTTGAGGATCCTGCAAAAACCTTTAAACCACCCTTAAGTGTCATTAAATGACCTTCCAGGTTCTTCAAACAGGCGAGGATTTATCTTCCAGAAAAAGGACACTCAGACTTGAATGTAATGACGTGTTGCTCGACAGCTGATATCCATCTGACTCTCAGGTGTAAAGGATTTCCCAAAATGTCAGATAATGGCAGCGTGTGCTGAACCTGACCTCGGCTGCTTTAAAGCTGTGGATAAAATCAAACGGAGCTCCTGCAGCGTCGCTCTGAAAAATGTTTTCAGTGCTTCGCTTTTCTTCGGTTTTTACCAACAGTTAGGCACAAGTATCTCTAAATGAAGGATTGATTGCACATGTTACTATCAGGAGGCTTCACTAATGCATGCAGGGTGTGAAAGAAAACACCATCTCGCATAGAGAGTGCCTCTTTCTATGGTGTAACATTGAGCAGAGTCACCGGTCGAAAGGTGACGATTTAAGGATTCAGTTCCCTGGTTTTATACTGTTAAGCACCAGGATGGCCTTTTGAGTGCTGTCTAACTCCTCTGAGATATGTCTGCAGATCGGGCCTGTGTCGGGCTGATTGGCGGATTGTAGTGGAAGACTTTGGGAGGACTCTGTGACCCCTGAGCAGACAGTTTTGCCTGATAGGCAACAATCTGAGAGAGGAAACGTTAACGATGTTTTAAGGTGTCTTAACGAGCCATTCCTCCAGCTATCGGGCTCAGTTAAATGAGACGCAGCCTGCAGAGGCTTTCATCAGCGTCCACTCTCTCCTCACCTTTTATCCACACAGAGCAGCTCTAATGACGGCCAGACAGTGTGATGGAGGAAATGGGCTTTCTGATGCATGCCCAATTTTCTGCCTTTGAGAGCCGATGATTCACTTTTGTAAATTCTCCATCTGTAAGCTGGTGCACATCAAAATGGTGTAAAGCAGCACCAACTGTCTAAACTAGAGATTGAAACCAATAAACAGTCAAATAAGTACGAAATAGCCTGGTAAGCTAAACTGGTTTGGATTTTATCAGCGTCCTATTTGCTGCATGTTTATTAATGCATTCTTGTGATGTTAGAAGTTCATATTTGAGCTGCTTATAGGCCAAAATGACTGAGAGGCCATCAGAAGTTAGTGTGGGCAGTCTTTGCCTATGCAGCTACATTTGGAAACTAAGAAACTACTCTAATGGTCATCAAACCACAACTTTATTGACATATACTGAGGCGTCAGAACTCATCATAAGGTTATTAAGGGTATCAAAAGTCGTCTTTAGGGGGAAAGAGCTAAAATGGTTTCCTGACATTGCTGATGATGTTTGAGACCTCTGAGGATTAGTGAAAGTAGAACTCCAACTTTTTGGTCTTCCTGTTTCTGGTGTTTCTGTTTGATAAGCCAATAAATGGAGCCCTGTGAAGCTGTAAACTAATAACATAACATTTTCTTGTAGAATCTTTCATCATTTTTTAATAGAAAGGATTGCTGAAATTAATAAAGGCTGATTTTTACATTTTGTATTGTTTCTATTACTGTACAAAAATACTGTATATCAGATCAGTCACAGTACAACAAGCTGCTTTACACCATCCTCCATTTAACTTCATTCACCTTCAACCTCCACAACCAGCTGCTTCTCCTGCACACATGTAGGTTTCTGCTGGGCTTTAAACTACACTCCTAACCTGTGCTGGGTTTGAGTGAGGATAACGATCAGCCAGCATGTACTAAGATGTACATATTCATATATATCAATACTGTATTTGCAACAACAGAAATAAAGCTTGTCCTCGTGCCTCAGGTCAGTGGTGTTTGGAACAACATTAAACAGAATCCGAGTTTTATTCCTGGATCAACAAGGTGAAAATTAAATGGTACGCTTGTAAGAAACTAGAGTCAACAGGATGGCTTTGCTTTGGAGGAAATCATCCATGTCCTGCAGAGCCTCATGCTGATTTATGTATTGTAATAACAATTTATTACACAGTGTGAACTCTACTAGAATGAAGTTACTTGGAGAAAAATGGTTAAAGGACATCTTGTTAAAACCAAAATAATGAACATATATTCAAATGACGCATGATTATGGCCTTCAGAGCGATTACGGCACATTTATGAAGAACAAGAACTCGTTTCTTGACTCTTGAAGTTCACAGATTAAAAACATCCAGGAGGAGAACAGGTTGTGTTAATTACGAGATTTAGAAGTTAATAATTAATCATATTTTCTTCAGTAATGTTTCCATGTATGATGAGATTACTGTTACTAAGACACAGAATTTTTGTGGTGCACTGATAAAGAATGAACAAGTTTTAAAATTCTTTCCTAATGATTTCTCTATATTTGTAAAGCTCGGAAAAAGAAAAGTATCAGGATGTTTGATTTGTTGCCTCTGTCTGGTTCTGGTTTCTTTTTCCTAAATAACCATGTCTTGTAATGCTGTCTGGCCTCGGCATATTTATGCAGGAAGGAATAATAATAAAAATCAATCAATAAACTGGGAGTGAGACAGCAGTATGTGGGTGTTTTTGTCCGTTTATGGAGAAGGTGGTTACCCATCACCTCTGGAGAATTTATAGTTGGGGCCGGATCATGTTTTACAATCTTGTTTTAGAGGTTTCTACAATCTAGAGACAATTTTAGGTATTTAAGAATGGAAAAAATAAAGCCCTGCAGCATCAATCACACACTTCTTTTTATTTATGAATGCACGCCTGGAGTTTTTCTCAGACCCGGCTGTGACGGAGCGGTCACACAGTGTTCCCTTCCTCCCTGATCTCTTCTGCTCTTTGCTGGCTGAAGAAAGATCGTTAATTGAAACTCTGGGAGAGGTCCCAGTGGAAGTGCTCGAGACAGACGAGTCAGCTGGAACCAGAAAGCCAGTCAGCTTTCCACGGGGAGGGAGCTGGCAGAGACCTGAAACAGCTGCAGTGTGTCAGCTGATGGGAACAGGAAAGACGTCAAGGAATTGAAGACCACGACTACTAACTCCTGACTCCTGAAGCTGTTCCTGAAACAGCATTTCCACTTTAACATGAGTACGGACTCTGCTGGAGCCTCTGCTGGACGATGAAGGACTTGCAGGTTTTAATGGATGCCAGGAAGCATCAACTTCTAGTAAAGCTCATGCTGCGGAACCAGAAGCTCCACCCTCTGGTCTAAATATGGTCACTTCTGACTCTGATAAACCAACATGGCGGCAGCAGGCTATGATGGTATCAGATTTGAACGTGTACCACAAAAACAAAAACATTCTTTTGATTTTGAGCATTTTTTGTTTCCTTGTGGATTCGTGAGTGTAATGATACAGAAGCACAAAAAATACTTCTGATTCGATGAAGCTCTTTTTAGCCTTTTTTCTCAAACAGCGACTTTTAAACAAGAACAAAGTGAACAAAGCTGTGAAACAAAGATGAATGCATGCCTCACATGAGTTGGAATGATTTAAATCTGAATATGACGTTACTGGGCTTTAAACAACTGTAACAGTTATTCTTCGGCTTCCTCTCCTTCCTGTTTCAGCTCCCGTCCACTCCCTCGACTTTGAAAGGCACATATAGTCTGCTGCATTCGAAGAAACAACCCGTAGAGGTGAAGTTTATTCAGCATTAGTCGACACTGGTTTTCTTTCTAATCTCTCATTCAGCAGTTAAACTGATCTCTGCGAGCTCGCCGTCTCTCTCCACTCCACTGGCAGAATTTAATTGAGAACGCCGCCGCCCGCTCCACGGCCACGGCTAAGGTCATCGCCAGCGCTGCCGATTCAGCGAGCGGGCCGGATTATCCACACTCATTATGTACTCTGGTTTGATAGTGGGCCTTTGAGATAACGGGGCTGCTGAAAAACACATTAGTAGCTGTTCAGATTTCCATCAGTGCAGCTGCCAGACGGTTCCTTTGTTTACACGCCATTTACCAGCAAGGCCCTTCAGGCCGCGAGGAGACGGACGGCTGCAGTTTGGCCTTTTCCATTCTGGTGAGACAGAAACACTCACAAACACCACCTTAAAAACGGTGAGACAAGCATAAACCCATCCAGGATCCCACCGTGGGGCCTACTTACAGGCAGGGCCAGATGTTTGATTAATTCCAGCAGGCAGGCTTCATCATAACCAGGAAGACTGTTTTTATTCAGTGCTTAATCTCGACTGAAATCCAAACTTTCAAAATAAAAGCTTTTATTAAATGAAGAAAAGAAAACAGATAAAATGTAAACAGGTTTAGGCTGAAGCTTTCCAAAGCCCACTACCATTAGACAGAGAGATTATTCCAGATTCATAAAGAGAGATTAGATTATATATTTGGTAGAAAAACAGTAGATCATGCAGTTGAAACCACCGAAGATAAAAGATTCTGACTGAAGCAGAGAAAATGTTAACGGATCAGAACCTCCAAAGTGTCCTTGGCTGCAGTTTCCGGGTAAATGGACTCCTACCAGCTCGTGTCTGGCAGCGGGACAGCTTATCAACAGGGGCACACAGGACAGAGTCTGGACCCTCGCCCACAGTTTGGCAAAAAGGGCCGTGAGGCCCCCGCTGCCCCACATGCAGAGGTGGAGCTTTAGCCAGCAAACACAGCGTGGAAATATGGCCGCCGGGTGGCTGCGACCCAGCAGGGAAAACACTGCAGAGCTGACCATCACTGCCACCGAGCCACACCTGCCCTCCCCGTCAGGAGGAGGTCTGATCATCTGGGACTCTCAGGTGGAGGTGAGACCTGTCCTAAACTATTACTGTAACAGCAGTTATGAAGCTGAAGCTCACAGGAAAAATATGAAACACTTCAGCTGATTAAACAAGATCCTAAACCTGTGTGTGATGTGAACTTTCTGAAGGTTCATCAACCCCCTTCGCTGATCACCAGGATTAAACAGAAACAGAACAGAGCTCCTTTATTCACCCACGTAAAGGATATCTGACATTAAAAATCACGTCTGTTTCAGGACAAACATTCGTAAAACACTGCGAACAAAGGCCATACTGACTATGTTTTTTATTTGTGTGCACAGATAAAAGGAAAGCACCCCAAGCAGAGATTTAACTATCAACAACCAACCAAACTGCCAGTACTCAGGTGCTGGTCATAGAGAAAAGATCAACCTAAGATTTTCAAAAACAAATTCTGATCTACAATGATGGACGAACACTTATATGATGTAATCATTTCAATTTCAGCTCGGTGAGCAGAGGTGATCTTGAAAAGACTATCGTGGTAATATTATTTATATCCCAGGAAATGAGTGGCAACCCTAATCTGGAGCTCTGAGGGAGAGAGCTGATGAGTAATTTAAAACCAGCTTACTGCGGTTAAAGTGTCAAAGGATTTAAGAAAGACAAAGAGCAGCTCAGTATATTTTACTGACTTTTCAAGACTTTTTGAAAGTGAAAAACTGGATCCTCACATGAGGTATAAGCCAGTTTCTCTCAGCTTCATCACCCTGAAGTCAGAAATGATGTTTCAGGAGTTACTCTAATTATTTTGACTTTAAGGCAGTTGAAATGAAGCTGATGTCCTGAAGAATCTAAAACATGAAACAGAGATTTCTACATTGGTTGACTTCATTAAAATACGCTGCAGGAAATATTAAAACACTCGGCACATCTTGTTTTTAAAACATTAAAATGGCGATGGTAGAAAACAAAAAAAACAAATGCTCAGCTTGAGGCTTTGCTGACCAATTACAGAGTCTATAATTCCACGTTATTCACTCCTCCTGAGCATCATCAGCAATTATCAGCTGGTCAATAAGTGAATCCAGCTGGTTAACTCGAGTAATTAAACCTGTTTCATGTAGTTTTAAATGAAATCAGAAAGAGTCCCCACTTGCTGTTCAGTGTTTGCTTTTTAACTTTAAGAGACAGAAAAAAATCCATGAAATCAAACTGAGTCGCGCTTCAGAGGCTCAATGACCACGACTCCAAGCTTCAGTAGAGCTTCAGCTCTGTCAGTATTGCTGCTCCTCACTAGGGCTGGGCCATATTATACCGTTCACGGTAATACCGGTATAATGTTAGGCAACGATAGGAAAATGAAATATCGCGATAGAATGGGAGTAAAACGCGCATGTGCAGTGCCTTTGTTTTCATACGCACATGGCCGATTGTTGAGTGAAACAGATGATCCAGAATTGGTTTGTAAAAATGGTGCAACTTCCGTGATGTGGAACTGGTTTGGTGTTTGTCCGTCAGATACACAACAAAGCACATTTTTTTGCAGAACATGCAAGCGGCCGTTGTTATTGTCGTATTTGTCGGACTAAGATGCTCTTAAATCTGGGAGTAATCTGGGTCCTAAACTCTGTATGCTTCAGGTCAAACAACACTGCAGCATCACTTAGAGTTAAAAACTGTCTAAATTCTTTCATCTTTAATAAAACGATCAGCATTGCTGCTTTACGAGGTGTAACTATAAAGTTTAACTTCCAGGCATCCATGAAAACAAAAGTTATTACATTTAACGGAGTTAGAAGTTAGCAGGAAGCTAGCGGAAGTTAGCTCGCTAGTTTCGCTAGTTACCTAAGCATGATATTGCATGTTCTGACTGAGAGATTTCTGAAAAAAATCAAACGTACAGCTCTGCTATCACTTCCAACATAAATGAAGACAGGAAACTAAACAGCAGTGACGTTTGTAGGGTTACTGAAGTTGGGCTAGCTGGTATATAATGATGTGCTACGTGATCGCTAGCGACACAGCTATGTTAGCATAACATAAACAGTGAAGCTGGAGGACGAACACTAACACTTTTCCACTTATAAAAGTTAACGTGAAGGTTCTTCATGGTTAGAGACAAATGCAATCGCATGGCAGGATGCTGTAAACGGACCAAACTTCAGTCAGGAGAACAACTGAGATAATCCATCCACAATACGAGGTTAGTCATTAATATACTGCAACAACATGGGAATAGAGCAGCTGCCAGAGAATTCAACATTAAGGAATCAATGGTACAGAAATGGAGGAAGGAAGAAGAATGAGTTTAATAAAGTTTGATTTATCTGACTGCTTTGTTTCGCTTAATGTGCCTTATAATCCCGTGCACCTTATGGTCCGAAAAATGCGTACTGCACACTGCAGTTTAATGTTGCAAAGCACCTCTTTTTAACTTCAGTGGATATTATACATGGTTATGCTCAGGACATGTCAGCCCATTTCTAGTGGAAATGCCTTTTGGTTAAACTTTCAGCAAGCAATTTGCATTTGTACTGTTACATTTTTATAAAGCTTTAATGTACATAAAAACCAGCTTCTTGTTTAAGTGAATATAAATGGAAGGTTGTCTTTTTGCGCTAGTAATGTTGTGGAGTTGTATTTTGTCTCGCATCAATTATATCGTCGGTTATATCGTTATCGCAAATTTTCAAATATATATCGTGATAAATATTTTTGGCCATATTGCCCTGCTCTACTCCTCACCCTCCTCCGCTGGCTTCCATCTGATAACAATCACATTAAAATGTTCATTATGCAGCCGAACGGGGCGCTCGGCCAAACCGTGCAGCACAGCTCCTCATTTCCTCTCATCTGATCATGTGGTCAGTCTCCACCCGTCACACCGTCAGTGGACAATAAATCCATTTAAATGCAAATCAAACGCGCCCCGAGTCTAATTTTCCCATGTAACTCGGACTCCATTGGAATGTGACAAGCTGCCGCACTGACCGACAGCTGGAAATGTCGACAAGAAGAGCCGAAACTATCGATCAATTTATTGGCCAGCGGATCAATGAAAACTCTGATGAGTAATTAAAGACCTCACAGATGTTTAACTGCAGATGACAACAGCTGTTTACTGTTTACATCGCTTTGTTTCTGACATTGCCTTTCATCACCCCTGACCTGATGACAAATAAAAGCTTCCTTAATGGTTAACTCGTGTCCTAATAAATCCACATGTGTCCTTACAGTTTGGATTTAAACCTGAGAAATATGTAAAAACACTCCCGGGAATCTGCAAACACTGCTTTCTGTTGCTGACAGACTTTTAATTTGAAATAATATATACACTCACCAGCCACATTAGAGACACTAACAACTAACTGATTGTTAAGGTAAATATTTAATCAGCCAATCAGATGGCAACAACTCAGTGCATTTAGACATATAGACATGATAAAAATAACCTGCTGTAGATCCAATTACTGTATTAGCATGATTAATTAAGATGATTTAAGTGACTTTTTTCTTGCTGATTTGCTTCGATTTCCCCATCAACCATTAAGAGCCACAGTTGTCTGGGAGAAATGACCTTGTTGAGGTCAGAGAATGGTCAGACTGCCTCGAGCTGATAGGAAGGTAAAAGTAACCCGGATAATCTCTCGTTACAACAAAGATCTGCAGAACAGCATCTCTGAACCTTGAAGCAGATGGGCTCCAGCAGCAGAAGACCACACTGATTTCACTCCTGTCAGTAAGAACAGGAAACTGAGGTTACACACAGACTCACAAAACTAGACAACAGAAGATGGAAAAATGTTTCCTGCTCCGATGAGTCTTAATTTCTGCAGTAATATTCACATGGTCGGCTCAGAGTTTTGACCTATATCAACAGTTCAGGCTGCTGGTGGTGTAAAGGTAGGGGAGATATACTCTTGGCAGATGTTGGGCCTTAGTACCAACTGAGCATCATTTAAACACCACAGCCTACCTGATTATTGTTGCTAACCATGTCCGTCCCTTTTTAGCAAGTGTACCATCTTCTGATGGTCGCAGCACATCTGCAGCAGCTGTGTGATGCTGTCATATCAATGTGGACCAAAATCTGAGAGTATTATTAATAATAAGATTATTATTATTAATAATAATAATAATAATAATAATAATCTTATTATTAATTAATTATTTAATTATTAATTAATTATTATTATTAATAATAATAATAATAATAATAATAATAATCTTATTATTAATTAATTATTTAATTATTAATTATTAATTATTTATTAATTATTATTATTATTATTATTATTATTATTATTATTATTATTATTATTATTATTAATAATAATAATAATAATAATAATAATAATAATAATAAGATATATGCTCCAAAAAGCCAATGTTGAGGCTTCAAAATGTGGAGTCTACAAACCAGTGAGTATTCTTGTCCATCTTTGGTATACAGTCTGAGTAATCAGCAGTTTTGTGATAGGGGAAAAAACAAAAACTGACTGCGAGCTTTTACTTCTTTGGAGAAACAGTTGAATTATTTTCTAAATACTAAGTGATGCTGATTTTCGCCCCCTAACGAGCTTCGTTACAGAGAAAGACAAAAGTGTTTACTCGGTAAATGGACTCAAAGACACAAACTTTAATTACACAAACAGAAACGGTGACAATACCTCTTCAATCGATCAGCAGCAGCGGCTCTAATCACTGTTTCTGCTGCCTTCGGCTCTTTGATTTCTCTCTTTTTTTTTTACTCAGGAGAGAAAAAACAGGAAATCACAGCAGCAGCTCCAAACTCTGATTTGTTTATCATCTCAATTAACTTTTCAGCAAAAGTGCCCAGAAGATATTTCACCGACTGAATGCCAACGCAGAGACAGAACTGAGCCGAGCCCGCTGAGATTCTCTGCCGCCCTCACCAAGATTTCAATCGCCCATCTCTGCTAATTGGGTTTTTCAGAAGTGACGGAGCCGCTCGCATGAATGGAAGATCATAAAAATGGGACTTCTTTTTAATGTGATTTGCCGAAACGTGATCGAAGCTGTTGTGACGCTGCCCGCTGTTCTCGCTGCGGCGCCTCTCCATGAAAAGTAAACGATCAAACCTCACCCCTCCTGCTCTTATTACCACTTAAATCAGCTCCTGTGACTTCACGCTGAAGGGAGGTTTCTCTCTTTGTTTCAATCCTGCAGCATCACACAGAAATGTTGCTATAGAGACGTGTCACTCCATCACAGCAGGAGGTCCGAGATGTAAATGGAAACAAGAGGAACGCAAAACAACTCAAGAAGAAGAAGCTTGATTTGACTCAGACATCTCGGGGTTTGAAAAAGGCATAAAGTTCAGCCTTTTTTTTCAATAAAAGCTCATTTTGTGCCAGAGAGCTGAGAACTCACAAAGGCCCAGCAGGCGAGCTTTTATTCTGAAGGGAAATCTGGGCTTCCTGCATAATAGATCTAGGAGCAGGCCTGAAACTGGGCTCCTGCATCTGCGTATAAACCGCAGTAACACACAGGCCTGTTTTGGAACTGGTTTCCCTCGGCTTTTGGAAACATGTTGACACCAACATTCAGGCCTGTCTGCGAGCCAAAACAACAACATAAAGCAATAAAGGCCATCAGCTGTAAGCTCATTAATGTGCTGTTGTAATGTAAGCAGGTAAGCACAGGTGTTCTCTCTGAGCGCCGTCTTTTGCCTGGATTTGTTCGTGCGTGTCACACAGGTGCCTTTAAAAAAAGCGGAGCTCCTGTGTGTAATGAGCCAGTGTCTGTACAAACAGTTAGAACTGGATTATTAAAACTATTAAAAACCTAAAAATGTCAAATCTTTTCTGTTTTCTCCTGTACAGTCCAGATCTTTTAATTTCACAAAGAAAGATGAATTAAATGAACACCACCTCCCAGAAACATGAATCCTGTGGGAACAGAGGCCTCAGAGCTTCTCAGAAAATGTTCACCTGTGAAAATCGAGTGTCTTTAATCTCCCGTCCTCGTCCCTCAGCGTTTATTGGAGGCCAAACAAAATCACAGGCTGAAGCAGAAACGATCTGAACGTCATTGAGAAGAAATGTGGCTCGGGGTCGTCGCTTTAATGAAGACATTTATTTGCCAACCGAACAGCTCGCACCTTCAGCGAGAGCTGAGAATATTGACCAGCGGCGGCAACCGGCACATAGCTCTGAAAGGTCAAACTCTATATTAAAAAATGAAGAGCCGGAGAGAAATTATAGAGCCACTGCTGCGTCCACCGATCATCTCAGCTCTGCTCTCCTAATCGCAGATAATAAGAGGATGAAAAATGGCAGAAAGAGCAGCAGCAGACGTTATTGGTGCTGATTAAATGGCCAGTTAGTGGCTGAATGAGCAGGTTGGGCTGGAGCTCGGCCGTGTTCACGCTGAGGAGTTAAAAATCTAATCTTTTCTCAACATGATTTGGGCTGTTTGGAAGAGCAGCTGAGGAAAAATGAAGACTAGCCTGAAAAGTCACCAAGGAAAACTACACTGATGGAAGCTGCCTCCCCTAAAAGACTTCAGACATAAAGTGGAATAAAAGCAACAATGTTCCCAGCAACTAATGTACTAGTTGTTTAGTCAAGATTTAAAAAGAAGAGCTCAAACTACTCGAGTAGTGGAAAAACACCAAGGAAAAAGAAAAAGAAAAACACTCAAAGCTGACTAATGAACAAGGTTAAACACTCCTGACACACCTCAGTGATCAGGTCACGTTTTAAATGTCACTGGACGTGGTGATAACGTGGTCATCAAACAGCCACCAAACACCAGCAGTTATTTTATTATTTATTCACATTTACTACAACAGAGGGAGGTTTTTAGGATGATTTTCCACTTTTCTGCATCAATTTCCATTGAAAAGCATTTACATCACTTCCTGTTTGTTCTCTGGTTATATAACACGAGTCACACATGTGGATGTTACACAGCTTGATTTTAGGAGGTTAAGTCTCTGAATTATCATCTGAATGCCTGATTTTACTAATCATCCATCGACAGCTGCTTATATTATTAAAACCCCACCAACGTATATTCTTGTTTATACTTTTAAATGTTTCAGGTTTCAGGTGTTTGTGAGGCCAAATTACAAATTATTCTTTCTAATCATGATCTTTGTTCCTCTAAAATCCTCAGCATGGAGATCATCAATGTTATTTTGATTTATGTTTGGCCCATTGCATGTGTGATATCCCCCAAAATATTTTAATGGATATCCAAGTTTCCCTTCAGAGTGCTGATGTTCTGACCCAGTTCATAGAAAGTCA
Organism: Copadichromis virginalis; assembly: GCF_057382275.1. Taxonomy (NCBI): domain Eukaryota; kingdom Metazoa; phylum Chordata; class Actinopteri; order Cichliformes; family Cichlidae; genus Copadichromis; species Copadichromis virginalis. Next base: position 18,032,618 of record NC_140634.1, read on the forward strand.
GTTTCAGTGTTTTGGCTCTCAGCTGATGCAGAAGAGAGAGAAGGAAAGAGGGTGAAAATGAAGTCATTTCAGACCACGATTTATTCATTTGATGCCACAAATTATTAATCTGAAGGAACGAATCAGGTCATTTCAGGGTAAGAGCTGCTAAATTAAAGGCAGTGAAAGTTCTTTAAAGCCACTGATTTGAAATTTGAAGGTGCAGATGATTTATTTAAAGAACTGATTTATGAAGTGCGGCGCTCTGCTGTTGTCAGAGAAAACAGACTTTATTCAAAGTCATAAATGCTGAAGTGGTCACTCCTGAGCACTGATTATTCTTTATTTCACACTGCCACAGTCATCAGAAAAACTGATAATGGGACTGACCAGAAAAAAATATCTGATCAGATCACAAATCTTTTATATAGTTTTTGTAAAAGGTAAAAAAAAATTAACCTAGGGTTCTTTCCTGATGGAAACTTAAAAAGTTGTGTTATTCTTCCTGCTATGAGCTGTCCCCGCTCACATACGGCCTCAGAAACAGATACTTTATTAATTCAGCCTGTGCTTGGCACTGTGGTGAGGAGATGAGAGCACTAGACCAGGACCAGAGGGAGTCTGAGGGAGTCCAACTGGCCTGTGGGAAGCTTTAGTGCCAGGGTCGGCGCCCCGCGCTCGCTGCAGAGAAAACAACCGTTTAACATGTTGGATTAGACGGGATTAAGGACATCTGTTGAGCAAAATGAGGAGCTTCTGTTGGTTTTATCTCTCCTGCTGTGATGGCACAGAACAGACCGAGAGTTGGAGAAATTAAAAGTCAAACTCTGGAAGTCACCTGGAGGAAAATATGACAACTGAAGACGAATCCACTACTCTGGAGCTTCTTTAAGCTTTGTGAGCTCGTACACTTCAAATTCTCAGTATTTCATAGTATTGTATTGTACAGTATTGTAGTTGTGACTTGCAGAACTGACTTTAACTACTGAGACAAAACGAGTTTAGAAACTATCCAAAAAGCATCCATAATGTACAACCTGGAGCACCAAAAACATCAGTATCCACCCATTGTTTCAGGCTAAACACAGAATTAAGATACTAGAGTGATTGCTAATAAGGTTTCAGTTAGTTTGATCAAAACAGAATTTATTCTTTCTGAGGTCTGCTCCATCACATTACCATTACAGACAGCTTTAAGGGCACTTTGATCTTTTTTTTTTCTTAAATGGAAAACTGATAAAATGTTTGGTTTAGGTTTATTTATTTGAAATGCTTAAAACTGTTAATAAAAAGTTTTCTGACTTTTTATTAAAAGGTTAATTTAATTTGTCAAAGGTTTTCTGAATGAACCATGTTTTTAAACCTTACTATTCAGCCTGTTCTAAAACCACAAATTCTCTATTATGTTATACTTCAGACACTTTGGCTGATGGATCCTCATGTTTGTTTTGGCACAGACTTTATGCCGGATGTCCTTCCTATCCAGGTTTGTTACTGGCACTGATGAGATTTACATTTTGTTTCTTAGATGTAATACCGCTGCTGTTTGCAGTGAATTCCAACAGCTGATTTTTTTTTAAGATATAAATGCACCTATACGAGGAAAAATAAAAATATGTTCACTGAAGCTTTCAGTTCACAAGTTGCACTTCTCTTTATGCTGATGAGCTGCTTTTATTTTCAGTTGTTGTTGGTTTGTACGATTACATAAAAACTAATGAGATAAAAGTTGGAGATTTTGAGCCTGTGAAAGGGAAGAAACCATTATATTTTGTTGTGGATCCAAACTGCTTGGAAAAAAGCTTTTTTTATCATTGGCTTGGCTGCGGATCACATAGAGAAGAATGGACGACTGGCTTTGGCGGAGCTCTTTGGTGTCTGGTGCCTTTCTAGATTGTGTTTATAAATGTGTGCCAGATATTTATTGGACGTACATTTGGATAGCAATCACGTTTAGAAATGTGATGTATTCTCTCAGATATCCTTGCACTGCTTAATTTTACTCAGAGCCTGAAAAGTGTTCACCTTTGTCACATCCTTGTGGTCCTTTTTTGATGATTGTTTTAGTGTTTAAAAAAAAAAATTCCATTTGCTTACAAAAAAATGTCAAATTGTTCTCATAGGCAGGTCAGGTGATCCATGCAAAGCAGAGAAGTGACTGTCCAATATTGTTTGAATGACAAAAAGAAAAGAAAAAGTAGATGTTCTACCTTTGATTACATTATCTGTTGTTACTTTCATATTTTTAGTGTTTAGAGAGAGTAAAGTGAATAATGATGAATGCCATCCCATAAAACCAGCGGACAGTTTGAAAACTGCAACAAAACAGCAGCTGTCAGGCTGTGAGGCTTCCAGAAACACCAAAAGCTGCAAATTCAACACTGGATTTTTGTTTTTCAGCGCTTTCATTGATTCTTTCACTTTCTGCAGCTCCCTGTCCATACAGCTCCGTCTGATCAATACTCACAGTTGTCATTTTGAATTATTGATCCGCACACTTCACAACGTTAAGCTGAAGGCATTTATAGTCGACTAATGTTTTGATCTATCAGTGAAACAGCTCTGAACATCGCCATGAATAAACGCAATGCTTCAGCAACAGGACAGCATTCACAACTGTTTTCATTATCGATCAGTTTACCGGTCACTTCTCAGGTCATCTATATATCAACTGATCTTAAAATGTCACAGATTAGTGCGAAAGGCCAAATCTGGTTTCGCTAAAGCTGGCGATGATTCGCTAATCAATCATCATGTGTTTGTTTATTACTGGTCTCATCAATTAAAAGTGCTTGACAAACCGCTGACGAGCTCATAATCAGACCAGCATCCAAATGTAAAAAGCAAAACTAGCTGGGAAGGAATAAAGACAATAATAAATCATAAATAAACAAAATTAAAAGTAGAAACCAAGAATTTAAACCCTGAAAATATTCATCTTACTTTTAAATTTGCAGAAAAACTGTTTGGACCAATCAACCCGTTGTTGGACTATTTTTATGAAACCGCAGCAAAAATGTGTCATCTGGGATCCTACATAATAAACTGACAATAAAAAGAAATATAAGCAGCAGTTCTGCTCTGATACAGTCAGTCAGTAAAGTTATCAAAGTTTAATAACAGGCATGTCTGCTAGAGAAAGATGCATTCAGCAGGACACTGCTTCACAAATAGTTAATACTCATGTCGGAATAGCATAAGTTGACATTAGCAGGACATGACTGACAGCGGTTCAGACATGAAAAATCACAAGAGTTGTGAACAGAGTTAAGGATATTTTTACAGACATCAACATCAAGACTGTAAGCAGGTGCTGAAAACCTCAGAAATTCATCATCAGTGAAAACAGAGTTTCTTAAACTCGGAAAACATGATTAAATATGAAGATATTTTATTTGTGTACAAACTTTTTTACAGCCCGGCCCGTCTTCTCTTCTGAATGAAAGTCAAAGCATATCCACATCTACCTCTGCATCTTCCAGCAGAAGTGTTAAAATAACTTTTAGAAAAGTGCTGAAATATTCCTTTGTTTAATATGATTTTGCATGTGTTGGTTTTCCTTTCCTGACTATAAATGCCATCTACGTGCTGAGACTGTGTGAACCAGACTAATCACATTCATTTATTTCAGCTGAAGCTTTTTAAATGAAATTATCGTAAACGTAAGAATGCGCTCAGGCCAAGTTTTCTGAGCAGCCTCTTCAGCTCATCGGTGATGGAGCAATGGGGGAGAGTAAGGGGAGGACAGCTGGCTTTCCCAGCAAAGAGGAGGAGGAGGGGTGAGGCTAGAGGGTGTTGGTTGTCTGAGGCGAGGGAGGAGGGGCAAACTGGAGGCCAGCAGATGGACTCCTGCAAACAATAGAGGCAGACAGATGCAGCCACAAAGAGCAGCAAGCACACAGAGACACACTTCACAAAAAGCTGAGACGAAGCCTCAGCTCGACAAACCAAAAGACTCTGGAGGAGCAGCACTGCTCACAGCCACCAGGGACACACACATAAAAAAAACCCAAAGTTTATTCTAAAACCATGAAGTCACTCGTTTTTGTTCCTGATGAGATGGAAAAAGGTTTAAAAAAAAAAAAGTGGGCACAAACTGTGAAACTCTTTTTTTAACTTTGCAATCTGAAGGACTCTGGCTCCTTTTTGGGAACATGAAAATTTTTATTTTCCACAGAAAAAGATCTAACCATTATGACCATTATACAGATCTAACATAACCACTTTTTGGATTTTTACATTTTCCAAAAAGGGGTTTTTAGCACTACAGTGTAGTCTGATAAGAAAACACTGGAACATGACAACAAGTCCAAATACAAGGAGCCCTCTTTAAGAGAAGCATAAGCTTCCAGACCTCAGCATCAGTTTAGATCACATCACCAGAGGACAGAGAAAAACGTCTATGATGCTGCAAACCAGTGCTTAAAACTAGACTAAAACCAGTCCAGGACTGGAACAAATCAGCTCAAATTCAGTACCAAACTCAAATCTGAACAAATCAAAGTTTTAAACAAGGCCATAACCAGCACAAACCCTGCCCCTGAAACACACTAACAACCTGCAATAAAAAGAAGCCACTAACAGAGCCCTAAACCAGAGTGAAACCACTCCACAACCCAATCCATCAAAACCAACCCTAAAAACATTTTTGAACACATCACATCAAAAACACTGGAGTTATACCGTAAACATTACAGGAAATCATAAAAAAAGTGCAAAAAAGACTGAAATCACAATTAAGATCTTTATGAAAAAAAAAGATCTGACAGAGTGGAAACTTGTGATAGGGATTAGTACAAAAACACAATAAAAGTTTTTACTTAAATGTCTTGATAAAGTTTTACGGCCAGAGCTGCCACAAACCTGCAGCTTTGTGATTTTTCCAGAAATGTGGGTCATCAGAGAGGAGAAAAGATGTTAACACTCTAGCCCTGAAATGCACACACTTCTTCCTGTGCATTCACTCAAAGGTCTGGATGAAGTGCCCTGTGTAAACGGAGTGCTGTAATATCTGAACATCTGCTGTTAACAGACTCTCAGTGCATCTCTGCAGACATCTGAGAACTTCCTGCAGTCGCCAAGGGGGCTCCGAGGGGACAAAGGGAAGGACGGGCTTCTCTCTTTGTCCCCCACCGCCCTGCAGAAACAGAGAGGAAACATCCTAACACAGTCCGCCATGCATGGGAGGGGCCTGGGTGATGCTTATGAGGGGGGTGACGGGAGTGCACTGCATCAGTCCCTGCTGTGATGTGAAGTGCACACTAACAACTGGATCTATGTTTGCTCTCAGCTTTCTTTCCACATTCTGTTTTACTCTGGTTCATCTGCTCCATCGAGCACCAGGACATAACTCAGGACATCCAGAACCTGCATCAGGTTTACGCCCAAAACACCCCATCCTTACAGAAGCATCTGACTATGAGTCTGTTCCTTTATAGATGGGATTTAAACCAGCGACTAACACCAATTAAACCAGTCCAAAACCAGCCAAAAATAGACTAAAACCAGACCCTAACTCGGACTGAAACTAGTCCAGACTCATCAGTTGTTATGGATTCCAGTTGGATGTTTTGAGCCCAGCACAAAGAGTAATTCTCCACTTAGTTCATTAAAAAAGAAAAAACTTTGAAAACGGCGACTTGAGGGTTTCGCCATGCAAATATGCATTTATGCAGCTCACCTCGGTCTTTGTTCATTTAACCACATCTTACAGCTAAGACCTGGAGCCAGTGACGCCCGACTGAGCGCGCTCTGTGCCAACACGTGCTCAGGACAGATATGAGGACAGTTGCTCGGAGTGCGGGGTTGATGTAAATGTAGCGTTGTGTCCGAGCAGCGACAGCGGTAAACCAAACGCTGGGGGCAGCCTCGGCGTACGGTGTGTAATTAAACTCAGTGACAGAGGAGCAGAGATGAAGGCTGGACGAAAAGAAGAAGACCTCGTTACCCACTCAGCCGTGAAGAGGCACCTCCTCCTTCCTGTGCACCTGACAGGTGTTTCTCTGGTGGTTTATCTTTGTTCACAAAATCACCTTTAAGCAACTTAGCTTCAGAGCCAAAAGTATGCGTTTCAGTGGTGTGTGAGGCTCTCAGCCTTTGACCAGATGTTGAGCCTCTGTTGACTGCCTTTCAAACACCCACACATGAGAGCGTTCATCATTGTAGAGGCACAAGTTATTAGTTAGAGATGTTTTCTGATTCAGAGAGAAATAAACTAACTATTCCTCCAAACCACAGACAACCACGGACTTGTTACTGCCTGTTATTTAGCTGTGGTAGAACATCAACTGTCAGAGAACAAATGCCATTACATATATAAGCTGGTGTACTTCTAATGAAAATCCTGCTGGTTTTTAAAATAAAATGTTTCTGTCTACAGACAATGGTGAAAAGCTTTTATTTTGAAAAGATATACAAACTATTGAGTCAGACAAACCAAGTGATTTAGTAACTTCCAAGCAGGAGAAGATAAACATACTACAATACTATCATCTGCAGAAGACATTAGAAAAGGTCAGACAAACAGCCAAAATAAAGAAAGGTCAAAGGTCACTACAAGACCAAACAGAGTTCAGTTTAAACCAGTCAAAACCAAGAAGAGAGCGCTAAGCTACAGCAAAGCAGCTGTTCTTTTAAATGTACTCTAAGAAGTTTTAGTAGTACAGGAAAAACTAGTTAAGAGTACATGACAGATGTTTACTTTGATTACACAGACATGTAGGAGTAAGTCCTGCATAAGAGATATTGATTTGTAAATACCAGATATTATTATATAATGTTACACTACAGTTTATTTCCCTTTCTCTGGACAACACTGGCTTTAAAGATGTAACACATTTTGGTGTTGACTTAAAAGAAAGGCAGACGTGAAAAGGTCAAAGGTCAAATGTGACTCTAACCTATTATTATATGCGATTCTCTATATGCCCATGTGTTGTCAGTACAAACATTAAAAACACTTTTAAACAGTTCTATGTAGCTTTGTTATCACCTTCACCTTCACATAAATCTATTGACCTTGAGGGAGAGGTCAGAGGTCAAATGTGACACATTATTTTAACTCTTTACTTACTCTTCATTTTACTCTACCTACTATATGATGATAACACACACCACACATGTAAGAATCAGTTATAAATATAAGTCAGAATTCCTTGTGGAGGTCATAAAGCCTTAAAGCTGTTTTACAGGTTACCGCTTGTAAAAGGCAAATATGACATCACTTGAGCAGTTTGAATGAAGCCCGCTGGCTGACCACTGGCCAACCACTGTGTGCGAGTTCTGTAGTACCCGAGGAAGGATGGTCGCCACGGCGAGGCGAGGCGACTGTCTGTAAAACTAAGTCCAAAAGCAAATCACCCCTACAGTCGATGGAAGCTAACCTCACTGAGGCTCCAAAAAAGGTGACTCGACAGTAGGGCTGCCACAAACAATTATTTTGATAGTCGACTTGCACCGATTATTTTTGCGATTAGTCGACTAATCAGATCATGCATCCACTGGACGTAAAACTACAGCTTATTGCACCAGCAGCACCTGCTATTATATAACTATCATTAGCTTACAGCTTTAAGTGTTTAAGGTCTGTGCTAACTAAAAATAAAGACAGGATGATAGTTTATTAAATTTTAATGAAATTTGCAGATTGTTTTGGTGAAGTTTAATAAACTCCTTGCTATCTAAAATATAACAGGACACCGGAGTTTATTCTCGAGATTCTCACACTTCTGATAATCAGCTGTCTGCTTGACGTTTATTCAGCTGTGTAAAAACTATCCGGTTGTTCAGTGATGACGCGACGAATCCTACTTCCGGGTCTAAAGTAGTCTGTGTTTAATATGGCTTTTGTGTTGTTAACATGTTTAATGTTTTGTATTTTCTTCTATTTAATCTCAAAAAGCTCCTAAAACAGTCAGTGATCACTGTTGACCTCCCTCGGCTTTTATTACCGCTAATCATTTATTTAAGCTCAGTTTTTAAAACCTTAGGATGTAACTACAGCCCAGCCCATGCAGCAGTATATGAATGACTAACCTCGTACTGTGGATGGATTATCTCAGTTGTTCTTCTGGCTGAAGTTTGGTCCTTTTACAGCATCCTGCCATGCAATTACATTTGTTCCTGACCACCGAGAACACTCACGTTAACTTTTATCGAGTGGAAAAAAAGTTAGCTTGTTTATATTATGCTAACATAGCTGTGTCGCTAGCGGTTACGTAGCACATCATTATATACCAGCTAGCCCAACTTCAGTAACCCTACAAACGTCACTGCTGTTTAGTTTTCTGTCTTCATTTATGCTGGAAGTGATAACAGAGCTGTACATTTTAATTTGTTTCCAAAACCCCGCAGTCAGGACATGCTATATTGTATTTAGATAGACGCTAGCGAGCTAACTCCCTGCTAACTTCTAACTCCGTTAAATGTCATAAATTCCGTTTTCATGGATGCCTGGATGTTAAACTCAATTGTTACACCTGGTAGAGCAGAACGCTGATCATTTTATTAAAGATAAAAGACTTTAGACAGTTTTTCAACTCTCAGTAATGCCATAGTGATCGTTTGATATATGGACCTGCAGCGGAGTTTAGACCCAGACACGGCTAGTGACGTCAGACTGAACAACCGGATACCTTTAATCTCAGCCAAACCGATTTACTCAGGAACAAATAAAATACTGAAAAAAAAAGCCAAACAATAACATTTTAAAGTTATCTAAGTGACTTATATATCATGTTTAACCTGAGTAGTGAAAGACGGCAGTGGGTTTGAAAACGATTTGCCGGGAGTCCGGTGCTCTCACGGTGCTCTCACGGTGCTCTAGTGAGCCTTTAACCCCGGCTAGCTATCGAGCTAGTGGGTAACAGACGTCTCTGAAAACATCAGCGCGCTTTTAAAAATATGTGGTGTCTTGATAAACTGAGCAGATATTTGAAGTTTACACAGCTTCATTCTCGCCTGAAAATATGTTAAACCTTTATTTTGTGACCCAGAAAAAGTAATAAGAGCAATGTTCCCTCTAATTTTTCATGTGTCTGAGCGAACACACGAACTTCCTGAGCGGACCCTTGGAGCACTGTGAGCAACATCAGACGTGTGCACTGTGGTCACGCCAGCATCGAATCCATCCAAGTTACATGGTTTATTAAAATAATCAAATTACAGCGTTTACATTTATGTTACACTACTTTTAATTAACTGATTTAGCCCACTTACAATAAAAATGTAAAAGAAATCTTGTTCATGACCTGTGTAGTATGTTAACACTATTGGAAGTAAAAATAACTTGAACTCCAATTTTGAAAACACAACTTTCTTTTTTTTTTTTTTTTTTTTTTATAAAGCTCTGACTTGTATTATGAGTCTGTGGTCTGGGAGAGAGTCCTGTAACTCTCTGTCTGCAAAATACAGTAAATAATGACCAATGTTGGGCAATAATTATATAGTTACTTCTTCAAAAACTGAGTTATGCAAACAAAGTTTTTTGCAGCTGTTTACCTAAAAATGCAGCCAAGGCATTTTTTAAAATAAACGTTTCAAACTATTTACAGAAAAATCAGCTGTTCTGCATCAAATTTGATGTCACACAAATTATTTGTGCCACTCCAAAAAGTAATTTCTGTCCACTATGAGATAAAGGAGAACAACAGCCTGATACCTGCAGGCCTGACAACAGGAGGTGTATCACTCCTGTAACACCTGTAACATTCAGTAGTCGCCTCATTGTTCTGACACACACAACAAAACTATTGACTACACTACACACTAACACAAGATTTGTGCTAAACGTAGCAAATCTCTCACATCTCAAAACACTGCCGTCACTCCTAAAACTTCCCCCCTCCCTAAACAACTAAATGCCATGTTGCCAAATCATTTTTTGATTGGTTGACATGGTACATTTTTCCACCAATAGGAAAGGGTGGGGTCTTTTTGGTTTTGTTTTTCCTCACAGGCTGAGAGGGCTTTCCAGCGTTTTCCTTATAAAACGCCGTTTTTACCATTTCTTCGCAGTAAATATAAACAACAATAGTGCTCAGGAAGAAAACCAAACATTGCAAATATTTTTATCATAACTCTGGTTTTCGTGGCCTATCAACACAATTTCAAAACTGGTATAAAGTCCACACTTTTTCCGCCAATTGTTCCGTCTGTCCTGCTCACATCTCCAATGGTTGTCCACGTTGTCATTAACGTGGCTTCTCTCCACATCAGCCACGCCCCTTTGCTAGCTAAAACACCGGTGTCGGCACATAAGGACGCTGTCATAGCCTGTCAGCAACGTTGATTAGCTGCTTATATACGAATGTGAATCGCATTATTGGCTGGACTATGGGATAAGGTGACATCGTTCTAATCCCATACGGTAGCAGCCAGTCACTTACTGACTAACACTGCAAAAAATTGATTTTAATTTCAATTCAGGTTTGATTCTTTTTCTGTCCACAGAGACCATCCCAGCAGTGCGCAATTGTGCACGCGCGCAACTTAGAGGGAACAGTGAATAAGAGTAATATTAAAACTAACTAGCTGCCGCCATTGTTGGAAACTGAGCTGTGCTGCGCTATGAATTCTGGGATAGGTTGGGCCACGAAGTATACACCCGACCCATCCTTCAAATCTGGGGAAATGAAGGGCGCATTTGTCGGAGTCTTCATCGTAACGTAATTGGCCTACAAATGCAGGCACAGGAGGATGCGGTTCCTGAATTTGGACACGGCTACGATACCGGAGTTGCTTCTTCTTCTTCTTCGGGGTTTAACGGCAGCTGGCATCCTTGTACATGCAGTGCTGCCATCTTCTGTTTCAGTCCGTTATTAAACTCTTAAATCCTACTACTTATTCCTGTTTCTTTTGGGATCATACAAAGCTTCAAATGACGCATCGACTACTAAATAAGTCAGCGACGATTTTGATAGTCGACGTAATCGTGACTAGTCGACTAATCCTGGCAGCCCTACTTGACAGTCAACATTAGGCAATTACAGCCGACTCCCCTGAAGCCTTTGTAAGGTATCATCTCCAGGCAAAAACATGACTTCCTTTTTTCCCCCTCTTTCAGAACATTTTATCAGTTCGTCGCACTTCATGTGAAGGATGGCGTCCTCAAGGTGGATCCTTCATGTCTCCGCCTGAATCACCACCTGCTATGAGCAAATTAAATATTGACTCTTCTATTGACTCGCCAATCTAATTTGAAGTGATTGTGGATGAGCAGGAAAAGGGGGGGGGGGGGGGGGGGGCTTCAGTGGCTCGGCCGCTTGTTAAAGGCGCCATAATGGGCTGGATGGAGCGAATGATTGAGTCGGAGAGGGAAGTAGTTTAGGCAGATCTGTGAGACGTGATGGAGTCTGCAGAGAGGCTGCAGTGACAGGAAGAGCAGGTCAGAACCAGTTCAGCTGATGGCAGCGGCGTGAGTGGGACAGGTGTGGGGAGAAAATGATGATGGGAGGCCTCAAACTACCTTCCAAAAGTCCTCTGTTCTCTCAGCAGCGAGGAAAAGCTTTCATTCAGAGCCACCGTGTCAACATTTACCCGCCAACCCAAAGCAAATACACAGTCCTGAACACCGTCACAGTCGGAGGGGCAAGAAAAAAGGAAGAAGAAGAAGAAGGAGAGGGGGCTGCCTGCTTTGCCAAGTCCGATAAAAAGCCTCCAATAAGGAACAATCAGAGCTTTCTGGAGAAGGCTCACTTCACCCTTCGGCGCCCAAGCAATTTTACCGAGTGATGTGGCCGAGTGTGGGCATTATATTTTATCAAGAAACGAGCTTTTATCTATTCTAAACACTTTCAATGTTAACTCGAGGTTTTTAATCATTAAATGCAAAAAGTTAAAAAAAACAACGACAAAAAAACAACAATATTTTAAAACTGGAGACACGTTTGAGTGAATTCTGTGTTTAACACCAGAGTATATCAATGATCCGGTGCTTCCTTTCAGCAAGCTCCTCACAGTCAGGCTGGTTTTCATCCCCTCTTACCCCAGACTAAATCTGAACAAACACCTAGTTTGAACATTTGGTAGATTTGCTGCAGAAACATCGGAAAATATTTAGATTGTTGAAATATCTAAAAATAAGACGACATCATGATAAATGTCATTTCATTGTAATTAATCGCAACTTGTAAGGTTGAAAAACAGAAAACTTCCCCTGTCTGCTCACAGCTCACAGCACTGTGAAAGCAAATCATGCTGTACTGTGCAGCACAGGGATACACCAGCAGGGGGTGATATGTGCTGGTTATACATGTATGTGAAACTAGGATTTTATTTTCTAGTATTCAAAGATGGCATTATAAACTGTATAAAAGGATGGCCCAGGTGACAAAGATAATGATAATATAATAATGACTCACTGCTGGAGCTTCTAGTGGCCGTTTGAGGAACTGCAGGTTACTGAGCACTGGGAGTTTCTGTTAGCAAGCGTAAGCTGATAACTCCACCCACTTGTCCAAAAAAATAATAAAATGGCAGCCTGTACGTTAACACTGAAGCTTCAAAATGGAGTCCACATAAGTGGGTGATGTCACGCTGTCTATGACCATCTTTTGTATACAGTCTGTGGTTGAGTGTGCAGATGAAACAGGTGACTGGAGGTCGGAGGCACACGTCCTCGTCTCTGTTTGGAGGGAATTAAGCGAGCGTGGCCTCCCTTGATGCTGGCTGGCTGTTAAACACTGCAGCAGCTCCAGCAGGTCTCCTGAGGATCATTTAACAGCTTCACTCTGAGTCGTATTATGATGTTCAGAATTGATCTCCCTCTCTGGCTGTGTCTAATTATACCTCGGGGAGGTAACAAGGGAAGGTGTTCCACGCTGCACTCTTCATTTATTTGGCTGGGGGAGGACCGAGGGAGCCAATCAGAGTCTTTAACCACAGAAAAAAATAGCTGGAGTAAACTCTGTGTTTGTGTTTCTGCAGAAAGCACAGATTATTTTTTGTGGGCGCCCCTTGAGTGAAGGTTTTCAAGAAACTGCTTTAATGACCTTCCACGGTCACCTGTGGCGGTGATTGGACACCGTTCAAATGTGTACGAGTCCTGCAGTAACCATCCAAAGGGGGAAAACGCACATTTACAACCTGTAAAACAAATTCAGCCTCAATTACACACACTGATGCCTCACAACAATTATCCACCCATCACAGGGTTGGCCTTAATTAGGTTTGTTCTCTTTCGTCCGCCTGCTCGCCTCTGAGAGACCAAATAAATGGGAGGGCCTGCAGAAACCGCCGCAACGAGCGGCCAAATCGACTTCCAGCGCGTAATGAATCGCAGCTCTGAAATTAAACTGACGTGTAATGAATCTCCAGCTCTTATTCTCTCCTCCTTTTGTCTCTGCTCTCTGGAAGCATCCTCTCAGCCTGTTCACATTCCTCAGCCATCTCGCTGCCGTCACAAACGCTCAGCATCACCGGCACCGGCGAGCGCAACAAAGGAAACGGTTACGGCCGTGTTTCAGCTCCTGCCGCCTTTTATCAATGGCAGGAAAAATCAACAAACTTCAGAGAAAGTTAGGACATCATCCCGGAGACCCTCGGACTCACGTCACAGATCACACCGCCCAATTACACTACACCACAACTTCAAACCAACCACCGCCGACACATCCACATCATCCATGAAGTCAGCTCCACCTGCGGCAGCTCTGGCAGTGAAATGTGGCCGAAGCATTTTATTTTCACTGGTTTCTCCTCAGAGGACAAAGATGAGCCGCAGGGTGAAGAAGCAGACTTACAGCAGGAGCAGTGAGAGAGGAGGTGGGAGGAGCTTGTTCAGGTGAATGCACACCTCTAGAGACACCATCATGTGACCTACCTGTCCGTTCTGAAGTTCATTGAGGCCTTTGCACAACGTCTGATTCTGCAAAGAAAAAGGAGAAAGAAACGTGAGTAGAACTATGATTTCATGTCATTTCAAACAACTTTGCAAAGGTCAAAGGTCAGATTATTTTTCACGACTTTACACAAGCACACCTAAGCATCTTGAAGTGATGACAGTAACTGTTATATCTGATGAAGCCACGCTGAATTTAATCTTCATATTGTGAATATTTTCAGCTATCACTTGATAGCAGCAGGCCCTTCTTGCCTCCTCTTTCCCTACAGGTAGCCTGATCAGGCTGGTGAGAGAGACTCTTCTCACGATCAGAGCACCTCCTCCTCCTCCTGAATCTGACTATCCAATGGGTGTTCTGGGCCCAGGGCCACACACACAGCCCAGGAAATGAAAGAGACAAGCAAATAAAGGAGCAGATTTGATCTTGAATACAGTACATGAGTCCATGTTATGTCAGCCTGCCCCCCACCTGCAGGCTGAACCGTCATGTTTCTACTCGATGTGACTGACATGTGCTGATGGACCACGCCTGAAGCTTCACCTCAGACTCAGAGTCAGAGAAACCTACACGAGCTGATAGATGAGGGTCTCACAAACACAAATATTCGGTCGATGAAAAGGACTCACAGACATTTTTCAAACAGAAAAGAAATCAGTTTAAATAAGTGATTTTTTTCTCCGCTGAGATTTGTCCCTGCACACAAACTGAGATGCTGCAGAGCGCCGACTCAGAAACTGTAAATGAAATATTGCATAAATCAGTGAAGACGCACTCAGCTGGAAAACACTTGTAATAACATGCAGTAGCTGCAGAGTGAGGTCCTCGAGGTTAATCGAGGAACAAAATGATTTATCGGCGGCTGGTTTTGGTGTCTCTGCTGCAAACTTCCTCCCTCCTCACCCGCCCCGCTCTTTAACAAACACTAACAGCCGCCGGTGAAACCTCAGGAGGACGAAATGCCGTCACAGCTGGGCCGACGCAGTCGGCAGAGGAGGATCTGGGTCTATTTGTCATCTGTAATCTAACGGATAGGTGTAGAAACGTCTGGGGAGCCGAGCGGAAAAACTGAAGCTGCGCACAGGATTTATTTATTTATTTACCTCCCCGCAGTAGGCCGGCGTTAGGCTGCCGCGCGGCAAGCGTGTACAGGCGTGTGAGGATAGTCAGATAGATAAATAGAGGCGGATTCATTCTGTATGCATTGCTTTTCACACTGGGGAAATTTACAAGCCGAGCGCTGATAGTTTCCAAATCAGCTGCAGCGAGGACGTCAGAGAGAGAGAGAGTACCGCACTGCACAGCCCAACGACCCACCACGTCTGCCTCGTTTACACTTTACAACGCAAACTCATTCACTGCTGCTGCGTCTGAAGCCAGACTCAGTCTGCAGAGGGGTGGTCGCCAAGGGCGACCCTGACCACCACAGCAGCACTAGCGCAGAGCAAGAGGACGGAGCTTCTGCTTGATCTCCACTGTTACTGGGGTTAATGCTACACCACCTAAAATGCTTTCCTCTGTTGACTTGTTAGAGGCACAAAGAGCAGAGAGCAGGTTTGATCAGCTGGTACCACAAATTGCACCTCCTCTGACTTCCAGCAGAGGCTCCAACAGTAAGTCAGTCCCCATAGACTCCCATGTTAAAACTTAAACATGTTTACAGCCTGATAAAGAAAGTGGTTTATCCTTTATCGATAACTGTACCCTTCATAACTGTTTCATACCACACCTGTTTCAATTCTACTATGGCTTAAAGTTTGCCTTATAAGGGGCGTGGCCTATTTGAGTGGCAGGTGGACCTTTGAATGTTGAGTCCAAAAGTCAATGTGTGATGTCACAATGGTTATTATTTTCCATATACAGAACAGTATCATCAGCGTACATGCTGAACGCTGGCTCTCCTATTAAAGTTGCAAAGGTGACTTCATGGTGGCTTCACCCATCTTTATTATGCATCAAGACAGTCTAGTTCATTCAAAACATGGCGCGCCCACAAACACCAGAGATAACCACACATTATCTGCAACAAAACCAGACACGGATGGTTCACTTGTGTTATATTTTTCATATTGTCCATCATCTCAGGGTGTTCACAAGGTCCTGTGTGAACTGACGTTTACCTGCAGAGATACTTCTGACAATAGTATTTCTAAAACACACCGCTGTGGAGTAACTTTGGAAGAAAACAAAGCGTAAAAAACTAAACAACAGTGTTGTTTGGAGGGCTGGTGAAGTCAGGCTTGCTGTCTTATAATAGTGTGCTACCTGGTGGCTAGCTACAGAGCTGTGGTTAGGCTAAAATGAACACATTAGGACAAGGAGACAGAGGTTGAGGGTCTATGTTGAGGGTCCTGAACGGCAGAGACAAACACCATCACATGGCGCTGAAAATGGAAACTTCAGCACAGAGAACCTCTGACCTCATCCACAGCAGGGGGTCAATAATTAATCTGCTGCTGTGTTCTTGATCCTCAGCTTCATATCCACATGAAGTCAGCTGAGAACGCCAGGACACCGTGAGCCCACTGGCTGTAGATACACTGAGAGTTTTTACAAACTTAACACATGAACATATGAAGAGCGCATAAAAAGCTGAAGAGACTGCTCTAAAAACCAAGGGAGAAAGAACTGCAGCACTTTAAAAAGATAAGAGCTTCATCCAGCGCAGGAGATGCTCAGAAACACGATCGAGACCATCCCCCAAAAATATGAACAAGCAGCACAAACTGCAAAGCTGCAGTTTCTCCATGAAAGGCCAAAAAACAAAATACTATGAAAATGCTGTGTGTGTGTGTGTGTGTGTGTGTGTGTGTGTGTGTGTGTGTGTGTGTGTGTGTGTGTGTGTGTGTGCTCACACACTAATATTTGGTTTGCAGGCTCATTCAGAAGACCCGCTGAATCTGAATGGCTGTTTTCTTCCCTCCTCCCCCCGAATGCAACAAAATGAAAACAAATGGCACCCCCTCCTCCCCTCCTCCTCACCCCCCATATTTACAGCCAGAGCATCTGTTCAAAATGCACACAAACACAGCCGGCTCTGCTTTCCTGTTAGCGTTTGGAGGCTTTCTGGGGAGAGCATTAGCGCTGTTTGGCTAACTGTGACAGGCTTCATCTCTCAAAGCCGCCGCCGCAAAGCCTCGTGGGAAATGATGGCCACCTGTCCCGCTGCCTTATCGTCTTCTTCCCAGCGCCCTGCTGTCCAGTTCAGTCCAAAACCCAAAATCACAAATAACCCAGAGGGCAACACGATGCCTGAATCATCACTGAATAAATGCTGGTCATGCTAAAATAAGACTGATTTAACGTTGTCATGGTTATCGGGTACCAGGTGACAACAATGATGTTAAAGTTGGTGGTTTAAAGGTGAGATGCACGAGGTAGCGCTGCTCTAGTGATGCTGGCTTTAATTTCTCACGCGGACAAATGCAGCTGGTTTACAATGTATGAAGTTATACAGCTGTGACTGTTTCAATGGCCATGATTAAATGACTCTATAATAGTAGTGACATTTAAAGTATCTTAACATAACCGATACCTTTAGGTTCTAAAAGTGTTACAAACAGGTAAAAAAGAGGTTCTATTTAACCAAACAGTACGTTTAGGGGTGCTTAATTAACTGGTTGATGTTAGCAGGTTCCAGATCAGGCAAAGTGAGGCCTTGATAGCGATACAAAACTAACTTTAATTTAATGAAGTAAATAAACTTGTTTTTAAACTGATGTAAAACAGTTTGTACATGTTAGTCTCAGTGAAATTAAAACCAGAAACTTCAAAAGAAAGAAAAAGTATAAAATGTTCAAGTCCACAGATAAAATTAAATTCTGAGCTTTTTGTTGACGGGGGGAGAAAAAAAAAAAAAACACACACTGATCTTCATGGAACAAGCTCACAAATCTCTGAAGCTGATTTTGTAAAAAAGCAGACCTGGAGATGTTCCTCACGTTCGGAGTGCAGCAGGCCCGGGCAGGCGAGCCCGAAGATGGATTCACGATGCTGACTGAGGTGTTGGAGAGGCCAATCAGAGGAGACAGTAGGTAACTATCTGAGGACTAGAGGAGGTGTGAGGAGGCTGGGGCTCAGAGACGAGGAGGAGGTGATGAAGGGGGCCCTGTCCCTGGAGCAGCTGACTGCAGCATGAAGCTGAAACATGCTCCGACATGCCGGTGTTCAATTAGCAGCGTGGCTTTCGTATGTTTGCAGCTCCAGCAGGAGAAAGAGCCACTTAGTTACAGAAAATGACTGCTGGAGCTTCAGTGAGGACGCCTGTGGACACAGTTTCTACATGTTAATTAATCGAAGCTCCTGGAAGCTCCATTTGCCAGCTGCTCTGACAAGTTTTAGAGAAATCAGATTTTATATTTACAGCAGTGCTGGGAGGAAAGCAGCAAGGCCCTCCAAGCTGTGACTAACCAGTAAAGCCCATTATTTACTAGTTTTACAGGTTATAAATACACAAAATCAGAGTTCTTTTATATCAGCCGACATTCCCAGTACAACCTCTCACAGCTGAAAAACAGTCATGGCATTGCCTTCACTTTCCTAATAGGCACATTAATCTCACCCCTGGGGTTCCTGTTATCAAAGTGTGTGTTAAAGCTTTTTTATATGAGGAATGTGGAGAAGATGTGAAGAACTAGCTTGTAATTTTGAAAGGTTATTATTATGTCTTTGGTTTCTTATTTTCTGCTTAGATAACAGCTAAATGACTCACACAGGCCTAGAGATTGTTCAGTCACCCCCCACCCCAGCAAACTCAGGTCACCAAAATGTGTATTCTCCATCAGGAAACAAAAAGTGTGACATAAACCAGACACCAGAGTGTTTTTGTTTTAAAATGTGCTGTTTGCAGCCATGAGTCATGACTTTTATGGTGAAGGTAAACGTTCTCCATTTCCAGTTTGCAGACAAGCTAGCATCTTTCATGCAAACTGTGGTGACCTGCTGGCAACCAAAGCAATCACAGGGAAGTTATTGGCAGCACCCTTTGCAACCGATTTCATCTAGCAACTTCCAGCAGCCGCGCATACATTACCGACAGCAACCAGTGGTTGCCAGATCACCAACAAGCCTGAGTGACTGAGGTCTTAATAAGGTGGTTAAAAGTGGATTTATGAATCTCCCTATTCAGCTAAGATGCCACATAGGTACAAATACTACTCAGATTAGGGCTGGACTATATGGCCTAAAATCCATATCACGGTATAATTTGAAGCATGTGCGGTAACGATATATATTGTGATATATTCTTTTATTCTGTATAACGTAGTTTACACACTATAGGGCACACTTAAAATCGACGGTGTGCCTTATGTATGAATTCTGGTTGTGCTTACTGACCTCGAACCGATTTTATGTGGTAAACAGCGCTCAAAAATCCATCAAAAAATGTTTTAGTAAGACTTTGGTAAGCTATGAAGGCGCAAAGCTTGATGGACTGCCGGAGCATTACAGCTGCTGTAGTCAGAAGCCTCGCGAAGTAATCTGGGTCCTAAACTCTGTCGTCTTCAGGTCCCAAAGTCAAACGAACACTGCGGCATCACTGAGAGTTAAAAACTGTCTAAATTATTTCATCTTTAATAAAATGATCAGCGTTGCTGCTTTACCAGGTGTAACAATTAAGTTTAACATCCAGGCACCCACGAAAACATTAAATTCAACAGAGTTAGAAGTTAGCTCGCTAGTTTTCACCTAAACATGATATAGCATGTTCTGAGAGATTCCTGAAAAAATTAAAACGTATAGCTCTGCTATCACTTACAACATAAATGAAGACAGAAAATTAAAACAGTGAAAATTAAACAGCAGTGACGTTTGTAGGGTTACTGAAGTTGGGCTAGCTGGTATATAATGATGTGCTATGTGTCGCTAGAAAAACAGCTACATTAGCATAACATTAGCACAGTGTAGCTGAAAGATGAACACTAACTTTTTTCCACTCGATAAAAGTTAACGTGAGGATTCCTGGTGGTTAGGGACAAATGCAATCGCATGGCAGGATGCTGTAAACGGACCAAACTTCAGTTGGGAGAACAACTGAGATAATCTACTGCGAGAGAATTCAGTATTAATGAATCAATGGTACGGAAGTGGAGAATGCGCAGTTTTTGGCTTTCCCCATATTCCAAAACTGCTTCGTCTCTTTGCTATTACTGTCGCCCGGCATAATTTGCAGATGATGTTGTTTGCAGCCGCTGCAATGCTTCCAACCAAAACAGACGCAGCTTAATGACACCATCAACATGTGCTATTGCGGTAGAGCGGTATGGTCAAAATCTCTGCCGTTGGCCAAATTTATATCGTTTATACCGTATACCGTTTATACCGCCCACCCCTAACTCAGACTATTAAAATATAGTTACAATCTTTTGGGATTATTTATCAGCTAAAAATAGAAAGATTTTTCACAACTTATAAACTGTTTTAAACTGCAGCTGGAGTTCCCCAAGGCTCAACCCAGGGCCTCCTTCAGATTGCTCAAATTATAAAGAAATTCAACTCAATATTATGTGAAAGATTAGGCTGTCTATCACAGCAGCCTAAGACTGAAAGAACTGGATTTGGCATTCATGTCCAGAAATGAGATGAATCTGAGAGTTGAGGTTTTATTTCTGTTCCATTTTGTTTCAAACATTTCTACACAGCCTCGGCTGTTTTATCATTTTTTTATCTAACCCGAGATGGGTTTGATGCAACGACTGTGCAGCAGAGTGCCAGTGCTCAGCACTACATTGCAGGTGTCACTGATCTGTTTGCAGGTCTACACAGCTGTGTCCAGAGGCACTTATGGTGCCATTTGGATTTGAACATTTATCAGGTGATGCCAGGCCAACCAAATGACGTGACATGTTACAGTCCATAAAGTCCAAAATGGATTTTACCCTCTGCAAAACATGTCCATGTTTGACTTAAAGAGATGAGTCAATGTGGTCTTTTTTGAGGTTTTAGATTCCCATCAGGCCAAGGACAAGGAAAAGGAAGCGCTGGCTTTTAACACTGCAGTAACAGTTTGAAATAGTGCTATAAACTCTGCATGTGGCTAAAAAATAAACCACTTGTTGGGCTTTTACCTTTCAAATGAACAAAAAAGATGGCAGGTGGAACAACTTCGAGCACATTAGAATAAAGAAAGAATCCATTAAGACGCTGAATCCTGCCTGCATTTTACCTGGGTCTAAGTGGTCACTCATAGCAGGAGGCTTTTAAAATATCTTTCTGCTTTTCAGCTGCTGCTATAGTTTCCATCCGCTTCCAGTTTTTGCCATCATGCATCAAACCCCGGACGCGAGTTCTGAGAGGGGGCTGTTGATAGCTGGTGTCTAGCAGGTCGCTGTACAGAAACTGATTGAGTTTATGGAGCGGCAGACGTGGCATTGCCTCTCAGTTTGCCTCTGGGAGCTGCAGATGACACACTGCCATTCATTTCTCCTCCGAACCTGCAGGGATGACGACGCCGGCGTCCCACTCCATCTTCATGCTATCACACAACAAATTGCCTTTTCATTAGAAGCAGGTAAATGAAATTGTCTTTTCTCTCTGCTGCTGCACATGTGAGAGGGAAGTCGGCCATGTAGGGACTCAAAATCCATTACAGCCTCGACAGACTGAACTGTACATCATCGCCGAGGAGGGACACCACGCTGACCATGTTATCTGTGATGGAGGAAGAAACACCTGGATGCTGTTACTGCCACACATCAGTGGATGTGTGCTGTTCACTGCTTCCTGAAACATTTCTGAAGAATGAAGTGCCGCAGGGAGGGGATCAAACACTTCACTGTTTATGCCATGAGACAGTTTGTCTAAATCTGCAGAGAATACAATACAAATACCCAGAAAGCAAACAAGCTTCTCCTTCAATTAGCACGTGTAGAATCTAAAGCAGGATTCATTAGGACCAGGATCAACAAACAAATCTTTTAAAAAAAATACTTAGCGTACATCGTGAACTAGCCTCATCAGTCGAAGGTGCTCTGACCCTCATAATCTTCAAATGATTTCTTTAACTTTTTAAAAACTTTGCTTCTGGTCTTCCACCTCCAGTTTTCAGTCTGAATTACATAAGCAGCTGCACCATGATAGTGTTTAAATGTTTGTCCAATGGTTTCTTTGGTGAGTAAGATTCCTTGATTTAGACTGTTTTAGGGGTTTTCCTAGGGCTGGGCCATATTATACCGTTCATGGTAACACCGGTATAATGTTGGGCAACGATAAGAAAATGAAATAGCGCGATAGAATATGGGTAAACACACATGCGCAGTGCCTTTGTTTTCATGCGCACATGGCAGAAAAAGCATGGCGGAGAATGAGAAGGGCGAAAGCGGATCGTTGAATCAAACGGATGAACCAGAATTGGTTTGTAAAAATGCTGCAACTTCAGTGGTGTGGAACTGGTTTAGCTTTTGTCCGTCAGATACACAACAAAGCACTATTTTTGGTAGAGCATGCTAGCGGACCCTCATTATTACCATGTTTTTTGGGAAATACGGCACACTTAAAATCAATCCTTTGATTTTTCTGAAAATCGACAGTGCCCCTTATAATCCCGTGTGCATTATGTATGAATTCTGGTTGTGTTTACTGACCTCGAAACGATTTTATGTGGCACACGGCGTTCTAAAGTCTTTGCCAGAGCCTGATTTGCACTCAGTGTTTATTGTTAAATCACTCCTGCTAAACATTACCATGTTTCAACCCATTTTCACTTCATCTTCACCTTGACCGTCTTTAGATCAGCATTTACATGGTGTGACCTGGTAATGGACATGAGCGAAAGAAACATCCTCCTCGGCACAGTGCTACACCTTCAAATCTTTAATCCGCTCTGAGCAGCCAAACTCTTATCTGCAGGCCCTTGAGCAGCTGCAGATCGAAAGCACTGTGGGTAAAAGGTACCTGAGCAGCAGCGGTAACATTTACAGCCTCACCTCTCTGCCCAACACGCTGCTGCTGTTCTCATGCATGAAAAACAGAAACATGAGAAAAGAAGATGTGCGTCTTTCAAATATAAAGTAATTCACTCCTCTTAGTCAAAAGCTCTTGCACATTTCTCCGGTGCATTACATCATTAAGTTTCCCTCAGTCCTGTCAGCATCAGAAAATCTGCTCTCTGCCTCTTTGCTGTGCTTCTGTGCTGGCTGAGAATCACTGTAAAATGGCGGCTGCAGTAAAGAAGCTCTCTTTGATTTTCAGGTACTGAACCCAAAACGTTTGGCTGCTCTCCACAGGAAGAACAAAAATAGCTGTCCAAAAACAAGCCAAATGGTTCCTGGAATCCACTGAACATCCTGACTCGCCCTTTTTAAAACTCTTCCAGTGTTTCAGGTTCAAAGTCTGCATTTTCATCCTGAGCTGTGGGACAAGGTTCTGACTAAAATCAAGCTTTTGTACTCCACGTTCAGTTTTCTAACAATTCCTTCAGCCTTTGATCATTTCCCTGTAATGTTCCCGTACATAATGTTCCACAGGCTTCCAATTTTCACTGTGAACACTCGTAAGCAATTTTCTGACTCAATCTCAGTCCTCCTGATTTGTCTTTCAGAGAATTTCTCGTTAGAAGCCAGAAAGCTTTAACTGCTGTTAGAGGAAATGTGAGTACAGGAGCAGCAGAACAGCAGCAGCAGCTAATTTTAGGGTTTACGTGACATTAGACTGATGCAGAAAAAAACTATCAAAAGGTCAAATCAATCAGTAAAACAGGAAGGGCTGCACAGCAAGCAGAGAGCTGTGTGCATAACAACCTCAAATATGAAAAACAATTAAAGCTCGTTTATTCATCTATACTGGGGGATGCATCTTACAATTAAATTAAAATTAATTCCTTTTTACACAAAATCATAACTTGGTTTTAAGTAGTTTTCAGAGCAGATTTGTACTTTGTTTTGGTCTTCATTTGAGCTTGGTTTGATTTGGCTTTTGGTCCATTTTTGGGCTTTGTTTACAATGTTTTTAGACTTGCTTTAAAACCGAATTGGCCTTATTTTTGGGCTTTGTTTCAGACTGATTGTGGGATTGGTTCTGGGCAGATTTGGACTTCAATTAAGACTGAATTTGGTGTTTGTTTTGGACTATTTTGAGTTTTAATTATTGGCTCTGAACTTGGCTTAGTGTGGTTGTTGGACCGTTTTGGTTTTGGGTTGATCTTGGGCTTGGTTTAGATTGGATTTGGCTCGGTATCTTCTATCTCTTGATGCGATCTAGACTGACTCCACAATGCTCAGATCAGGACTGTGTGTCAAACCATCTGTAGAAGGACTCATTGTTCTGCTTATAGATGAAGATAGCTATTTCAGACTCTGGTTAAATGTTTGCGGCTTGTCCTCTTGCCACCACCTCATACTTATGCACAGGGCCATATGTTTACTGTTGCCGTCCTCAAAGCTGATAAAAAGCAGAAAAAGAAGAAACTGCATCCCTGTGAGGCGTTTGCTGCACCGTCCGGGCATCAGCATTCATGCCTTCATGTTTTATAGACCCGAGTTTCATCAGAGACACTAAGGCCTGCAGCCCTGCTTCAGTCAGCAAACAGCATCTGCGTCGCCATCTCTTTATTTTCATGCAAGCACAAGCCTTGTTATATTTGGCATGTTGCTACGGAAACTAGCTTTCGTTTAAGGACCACAGTTGCCTCTTCCACGAAGACAAACTCAGGTAGAGAAAAAGCTTTTGTCACATTACAGAGCCAACAAAGAAGGAAAAATCTGGCAAGCAGGTCATTATTTTTCATTAAGCAAAGGCGCACAGTAATCAGTCTGCAGGCAGGCATTCAGCTGACCCTCACAGAAACACACCCAGGGCTACGAGCACTTACACAGTCATCCCAAATAACAGGGCGCCTGAAGGCAGCCGCGTCACTTCAGCTTGCTCCAAATAATTGGGTTAATTTAGCCGTTTAGTGTGATGACGCCTCAGGACGGCGCCCAAAAAGTCCACAGCAGCTCCAACCAAAAACTACAAACTGCAGCAGCAAAAGCAGCTCTGCTTCCCTTTATCTCCTTCTCTGAGGCCTCTCTGTCCAAACCCCATTTATTTTTAATTGCTTTTCACGGTTTGTCCGCATCTTTGTTTACGTCTCTGCGACGTCTGATAAGCCAGCACAATAATGGCAAATTAATTTGACTACATTCACCGAGGTAGCAAAAATGTCAGCCTGTAAAATGAAACTCATGAGCAGTGATTCTTCTTCCTCCTCTTCTTCTCCTCGCAGCACAAACATAAGCTCATTCTGCTGCTTTCATTAGTTTTCTGAGCACATTTCCATTCGCCGGCCTGCCTGCAGAGCAGCTGGGGTGCCTGGCAGCCTCCATGTAAACACAATGCATGTCAGAGGGCGCCTCAACAAAGTCCCACAGAGGACTGAAACAAGTCTGTAAGAGCCACTGAAGTGATTCTCAGGAGGGGACTGAGCTCATTTCACCTAAAACACCTGCAGAGGGCTGAAAAAATGGCCGCCTCCTCCTCTTTCATAGGTTTGTCATTTTCATAGAGAAGAACTGAGTTTTAGCATCCAGCAACACACAAACACATCTTCTGTACCTACTTTTGGCCATACAGCATGCCACTACACTCCTCTTTAAGACTGTCTTTTTAACCATGTGACTCTCCTCTGTGTCCCAACATCAGTAAATTGAAGAAACTCGATTTCTGCCAAACTACAGATTTTTCACATTAAGCTTGGTGTGCTTCTAAACACTAACAACCCATAACCTTCATCAACCTGTCACATGAAGCCAACAACATCTTAAACCAAGTCCTCCTTTCTCCAACCACAACCACCCAAACTTGCTTTGTTTGGATGCAGTTTCTAGTGGCTGAACTGAGGCTTTAACTGCTCGTGTTTTTCTCCTCTTCGGGCCAACTCTACATCCCATCGCTGCCTTTCACCCATCACTCATGGCGACCTTGTCGAGAAAAAACAAATTAAAGTCCCATTTATTATGCGGCGCTCTTTGTTAGTGCCTGACTGCCAGTGCAAGGACGCCCCCACCTCTCCCTTTTGACTAAATTTAATCCCAAACCCCAACTGCTCCACCTGACACTCTATTTGGCTTGTTCTGATCAACAGTTTGTGGGTTTTAGTAGCTGATAGTTTGTCTTTCTCCTGCAGGAAGAAGACAAACTGGCCTCGCTCTCTGCTCTTTTTTCTTCCCTCTGTTCTAACACTCAGATCATCTACGGTTGTAAATCCTCGTCCCTGCTCGCACTCACACAGAGATGAATAAATCAAAACGGTCATTTTTCATTCAGGAGTTCAGCGGACACGCATCAAGAGCACTTCTTCTACCGGGTCGCCCTTCATCTCAAGGTTGTCCTCAACAGCCTTTAAACAAACACAAACCTCATGAAGTGTTTCAATCCTTCAGCACTAAATGTTCCCATCTCACAAAGAACCTCTGACGATATAAAAATAAATAAATAAGTTAATAGTCTAAATGTTTGGACACAAAAAGACCAAACCAGGGCTGTGGGAAGTGGATTTAAACCTCGATGTTTCTGTTTCAGTTATTCACAGGAAAAAGAAAAACGTTTGTTACAGACTTCAGATGTGACTGTTATTCCATCAGTTTAACACCAACTCCAGATGTTTCAAAAAGGTTTTTAGAATGTAAAATGTGAGCAACAAAATCATTGTGGTTTGACTGGAGCTGGCCTCAATTATAGCTTAGAAAACTACTGATGTTAAAAAACAAGCACAATAAGCATTTTTATAGTTTAGAACTTGGATTTGAAATGCTTTTGGCCTAATTTTGGGCTGTGATTTGGACTAATTTGTCATTTCGTTTAAAATTGAATTTTTGAGCCAGATTTGAACTGCTTTAGGATATAGATATTGGAATTCATTTAATCTTGGTTTTACTGAGCTTCACACTTCACACTAATTTAGGGAAAGATTTAGAGTAGTCTGAGACCTCATTTAGTGTTGGACCTAATTGCTGGAAAGGTTTTGAGCTTGGCTTGAAGCTGTTTTGGAAGTGGGCGCTGGGTTTGGTGGTGGTTTGTTGGATTAAAAACTGAATTTGGGAGCAAATTTGTGTTTGGGTAGTTTAGATCGGTTTTAGATGTGGCTTGACAGAATTGCTGCAGTTCCTGTTTAATGTTTATTTGGGACCAGTTTCAGTGGCATATTTGATCTAGTGGACATTACAGGAACTGCAAGCATTTGGTCATTCTTCATTTGTCAGCAATGTTGTGCTTGGGACCAAAACTTGGCTAATTTTGGATTTAATAATAATTAGAAAAGTGGAAAATAAAGTCTGACTTGAAATTCTAAATGAAATGCAATATAAATGTGGTCTTTGATTTCAGAAAAAAAAAATTTAATATTTCCAATTTTTAACATTTTCTCTTAATGTAAAAACATTTCAATTGAGGTACAGTTAACACTTGATCTTGACTCATCTCAGTTTTCTTTTAATGATATGAAGCATAATGTGATTCATCTGTTTCTGTTGAGTCTCTTTAATCCAAAGCAAACATTGCAGCTGTATCCAGCAGTCAAAGGGCTTTCTTCTTTGAGGCGTTAAGTGTACGTTAAGTACACATTCAAAGATCTGTAAGCCTTCACACCATCGACCCTCACGGCTCCACCGAGTTTCACAAGAATAAAGTTTGATTGTTGTAAAAAAGAAATCCAATAAACTCAGTGCAGTGATCCCTCCAGAGCACAACAGCCCGATGAAACCCTGACTTTGTGACTCAGTTGTTGCACACGGCTGCATTCAAGGCCATTTCTGAGGCCTTCGCTGTGAATATTCAAAGAAACTCTCCTGCCTTTATTCTTTGGTCTACCATTTCCTGTTTAGTTTCCAGGCAACTTGCCTTCACATTTTCACACTCAGGCGTGATTAAGCAAACATATTATTCTCCCTCTGAAGGCCCATCAAACACATTTTAATTCCTCGCATGCAGCTCTTTATCCGGTCAGAAACACTCACTGCTTCTGCTAAACCGAGTCCAGTGCTGAAGGTGAAGAAGACGGCGCCCTGCAGCCTAGCGAATCTGTCAGAAAACGGTCTTGGCAGAGGAAAGGTGACGCATTCGCAGCTTTAAATCTGGGCTCAACGTGGGAAATCCCTCCTTTTCAGTTTTAATCACCATCATCAGCCACTTACACAGCAATAAGCTGTCATGTTGCTTTATGTTTGCATCTGTGCGCCATTTTCCAGAGCAAGGCCGGCTTGTACAGCTGTGTTCCCTCCCAGTGAGCAGCACTTTATTTACACACACACATTTAAAGGCATGGCAGGGCTATTAATAGCAAGGCGGCCCTGATCTCTGCTTTGTGAGGAGACTGCATACGAACCATGCCATCTTCTGGCTACAGCAGAAAGAGGAGAAAGGGAGAAAGAGACAGAGCAAGAGAGAGAGAGAGTAATCACTGCCGATATGCAGCCGGCACAGAAGTAGAAGCTGAGATGCTGGGTGCTCTCAGACGATAAGGAAAAAGAGACTCGGGGAAGAAGTGTTAGTCCAACAGCATCTTACTCAGAAGCACCGCTCTGAAAAAACCAGCTGGATAAAAATCAGACGCAACAGAAGCCAATCAGAAACCTCCACAGAAAGCAAAAGATGCCACAGTGATGGTCTGATTAACATCAGTGTGGATGGTTGTTTTCGGTTTCATGTCAACTTCACTTACACATAAACATCAGCGTCATCGGCATAGAAGCTTTCCACAATTTACAGACATTTGATCTGTTGGTCAAGTCGAGAGGAGCAAACGTATGCAGTTAGGGCGACATATCAAATCGAAATAACTTCTTTGCATTAAAGAGGAACAAGAATATGTTGTCAGGTGGGAAATTCTGGACCAGTAAGTAAACTAATTTATTACAATTCCATCCATTAACGCAGTGTGGTCAGTAAATTCTGCTGTGTCCACACAGCTGCTGTTAGGGGGTATTTGATAAAAAATAAACACTGCAAGGCCTTTAAGGGGGTACAACATGGATACCAATGCTGTTTGCAACAAGTAGCAAGTCTCAGGTTTAATTCCTGTTTGCTCCCATTCCCAGTTTCCTCATATTTGCTGTCTGTATCCACTGGCCATTAAATGTACCGAAAAAAAAAAGGTGTTAAATAAAACCACAAACTTATTCACATTTCACATTTGTGAGAAACACAATATAATTAGTACCAAATGAAAGACACAGTCAGGGATTTGTCTGTGTTTCTGACTTTTCCCAAGGATTTTCACATAAATAAAATATTTGTGGAAAGTGGGATTTCATTTACTCAAGAACAAAACATATTTTTGTTTACTAAATGAACAAAAAAAGCAATAAAATCCACGTAGTGATTCAGCTGTATTCTACCTTGGGGCATTTCTCGCAGGCTGCAGCTAACAGCAGGATATTTATGAGGAAAAGTATCTGACAGAAGCTGAATAAACTGTCACCATCACATAAAAACGTAAACACATGATGACCTGAAGGAGGATATATACTCTCAAAACACAAGAGATTCTGCACTGAAGATACACTACAGACATTATCTACCAAATCTAATTTAGGATTTTTGTTTTCCCTAAACCTGAGCAACGAGTGAAAACAAGCAGCCACGGAAAGTGCAAATCACAAAGATTAATATCTGTGAACAGCAGGACTAGTCACAGTTGTTTTTTGTGTGTTTACTGCAAACACACACAAACACAATCCCAGAAATTCCACATAATGTGTTCATCTAAACATCTGCACCAAACGTCTTTCACATAACGGGGGAGATGCAGGCAGCATCTGACCAAACAGCCTTCAGCCTTCACACTTGGATACTAACCGAAACTAAAAATGATTATCCTCCAGCTGACACACAGCCCCTCCCCTCACTAGCAGCTGAACACACAAATAGCAGCACAGCAACAGTAACCATTTAACTTGTTAGTCAAGTTAATTGGCTACTGTTACAGTTAAGTTATTGTTTAGGCAGCAGCTAGCAGCTAAATATGAAACAACAATGTTAATGCTGGAGAGATACAGGAAACATTATCAGCCTCACCTTCCTGTAAGGTTAGTTTAACAGCAAAACAGGTTTTATGCTTTTCTAAAATCCCAAACTGAAGTTGACAAGCAGCTAGATTAGAAACTGCTGCTGTTGCTACCGTAGCATTCATCACCAGGAGCACAGCGCTACCTCAGAAAATCAGATCATTTTCTGAAAATTTAGACTTTTTAATTTGTGGATTTGTTGGATTTAACCTCATGTTTGATTGGACACCAGGTAGCAGGATCATTTCTATTCTTTGCTAGTACGGATGTTACAGATGATGCCCTTCTTTAAACTCGACTCTAACCGCGCCGCTGAGGTCTGATGTCACATGCCCACACAGAGATATAAATGCCATAAAAAGTACCTCAAACCACCTCCTGCTGCAGCATGTGGAGTGAGGCCTTTTTGTATTTCTGGGTCTCTGTACTATCCCAAGTTTCCTGTAACCATCCTTGCTTCCAGCAGCCATTTTGTTTCCGGCCTGCTGAAGCAGTGTTAGTGTTCTGAGCCTCCTCCTGCTCCTCCTTTCATCCACCTGCCCTCCGCCGGCTCTGACGCCTCCCCTGACAAACATTGTGTTCTCCGGTCAGATCACCTGGTTCCCCCGAACCTTTCCAGCTGGAGCTCTGACTCACAGGTCAGCGTAACGGCGGCAGGGAGAGCGGCGGCTGATATTTTTAGTGAGTGACTCAGACAGACACATCTCTCTTTTCTCTCCACGCTTTTGACTTAACGTCTTTGCAGAGCGGCTGAGCTGTAATGAGCGAACACAGGGAGGATTTGCAGCAGGATGAAAGGAGCCGCTCGCCGCTGGATGGAGTGTTTTCATGCTCAGCTCCATCAAAGTTACAGCCCCTTCTTTTGTTTCACTTTAAAGGGCGAAGAAACAAACTGAACTGTCACGTGTGATGAAGGCAGATTTGCCGATTTATTCTCTGAAATGCCAGCAGCCAGAATTAGACGTTAATCCACACCTGCAGGAGGTGTTGACGACTGAACAGCACGCTGAGCACAAATCAAATCCACATCTACAAAAAGAGATTATGAGAGTTCATTTGAAGAGATTATTTTATGGCAAGAAAAAAAAAAAAAACCCAGCTAATTACAGCCTGAGTGGGAAGAATAATCAGAAAGGTCTCAGGTTCACTTTGTCCTCCAGAAGCTGCTAAACAAAACTGAGAACATCAGACTGTTCAAAAATATGTTCATGTCCACGACAGTGCATGGCTGCAGGGTGGTTTAGCACGTTTTAAAGTCTTAATGTTAGCTTTCTGGATGCTGCAAAATAGGGTTTTGGAGTCCGAAGTGAGGATGGTAGGATGGGAGGGTGGAGTGCTGAGCTGTTGGTGAAAGAACTGTATCCACAGACGAAGAGAGCATCACACAGACACCTGCCAAATAAAATCCTACAACTGGAGCTCCGCCTTCCTGGACAGTCTGCTAGTCCAATAACCTCACAGCAGCCATATTATTGGTCACATGATTAAAAATGCTCCAAAAGGCTCCAACAGCACAAACACGCTCCAGAGGTCCAGTTCAGGGACTGATTTAGCTCAGGTAAGGCCAGCAGACAGCTAGCAGCCACAGCCGCCTGTCAGGTCAAATAGGCCACACCCCTTATAATAAAACCTTTAAATTTGCTACAGAGACCAAAACAGTTTGTGTACCAGAGTGTAAACATGTTTATTTCTGCTGTAAAGTTTTAACACGAGAGTCTATGAGGAGTGCCTCACCACTTGAGCCCCTGCTGGTGGAACAGAGGAACTGTAGGTTTTTGTGCTTCATGTTGCAGTTGCTTGGGTGGTGTTACCTTCAGGGTCACTAAAATCTTGGTGCCCCTCCACAAAGTGTGCAGATAAGAAAGTTCAGATGCACCTCTCATACAGATCACTCCAATAAAGCACAGCAAGCTGGAATGATTATCTAATTAACTGGTGACAGTTTTTAATGGTTTACCAGGACATTTAAACCAACCTTTATCCAAGTGAAACTTAACCAGCTTCCACAACCCAGCAAGGTTAATCATACAGCAACCTCCATGACGTTAAAAAACTGTTCTGGTTCTATTACAGAAAATAGAAATATAGTTCAAATCTGCAGACTCTCCCCTTTCAGGATCTTCTGCAGAGAGCGCCTCGTCTTCAGCTATCAGCTCCATATCTAAACCAGCATGTGACCAAAGAGCGGTCTGAATTAAAGCAGCAGACACGTGCGTTTAAACCAGATTATTTTAGGTTTATCTGAGACGCCTCACAGAACACTCTCACACTTTTGAGGCTGTTCATTTTCCTGACTGCTTTGCTGCCTGCAGACACCCAGCAGATTCATTTCACTTTCAAAGAACTTCTTTGACAGTCGGGACGCTCTGTCAGTGTTAGTTAGTCGGTGAGCCTCTGGGTACCCAGCCACAATAACAAATCTGGATATCAGTGCAGAATTAGCGAGTCAGGTCTGTTTTACAGTTCTGTGAGTGTACCTCTGTGACTGAAGCCCATTCTCAGTTCAAAGCTCCGAGACTTTGGAGGCACAAACATCCCCAACTTTGAAGCCGATCGGGGAGACTGCCAAGCAGAGGCTGACAGTGGGAGGGGTCTGGATGAAGGCTGAGAGCCTCCCTGGAGGCTCCTCCACTACTGCACGAAAGAAAACACTCGACTTCAAAGCACAGCTGAAACTCAACATCTTCACTGCCTCCACCATGCAAATCAGAGAGAGCAGAGGCTTCACCTTTCACATCTGGAGGCTCTATCTACATCTGCACTCCTGCCTATATTCATATGTTTGCAGAACCTGTCTAAGATACCACACATAGGCCACAGTCTTCATTGTTAATTCTTTGCTTCAGAACGGTTCATGGGCTAGGACGACCCACGTCTGGAAAAAAAGACCAAAGTATCGACCGGCAAAGTAGCTGAAAAGAAGAAGAAGAAAAAAAAAAGATCAATATGAGGTTTTTAGGAGGTCTTCACCTCTGTTATATCACCAAACTCCTTTGACAAATAACAGTAATTTCGCCCTGCAGGACTGCGCTCTTCAGTGACGTTTAGGATTAGTTCAGTGGATCCAGGCAGCAGCAAAGCAGAACTTCTGACATATTTTAGGGAACAGTTACTGGTTTTGTTAATGGAGTCTGGTGGTGATTTTAAAAAGGCAATTAAAATATTTTCAATAAAGCGAACTGTTTTCACTGTTCGCAATGCAGGGTTATGTGGGTCCATTTAACATTACAACACAACAGAAGAAAGGAGCGGGAGTGCTCCCGAATGTTCAGGTTCCACTGAAGGAGTCTGACAAACTAACACCATTTACCTTCACCAAACCAGGACCTAGAACTGGCTCTAACTTAATGGCTGTTCCGAAGGTTTAAACCACATAATTTACCCAAAGTTCAGCTGCCTTGAATTCAATCCTGAAGCCTGTTGAAATGTGGACCAGAACTGTCACTTTCCTGCATGCTATAATCTCCGTGTCATGTCCATGCAATCTGTCCAAAACAACAACAAACAAACCCCAAAAAACCCAAACAGGTTATCCAGCTTCGTCCAGGTCAGCTTGGCTGTCTTTATACTGATAATCAGGTATGCAGTATACCTCCTCTCTCAGCAGTTGGACAGCATCCTTGAGAAACAGTGTCTGTGTAGAGCTGGACTTCTTGAGAGCACTGCCAAAGTTCTGTATGTTTCCATTTGTTCCACGTTCATAAAGCTCCAGGCGATGCAAATGATTTCTAAACAATGTGTGCAGATAACTTTATTTATTCTGTCCAAACAGATATGTGTTTGGTTGTTAAAGTGAATTGAAGTCGTGTTGCTCCAGGTGGCTGGATCTGTCGTGAACACTGATGATTGTTCTTCTTGAAGAGAAATGAAAGGTTTTGTTATTAAGAACTCACAGAGGTAAACTCAGCCGGCAGGATTGCATGTGGAAACGGGGGAAACTCTCCGTGGCATTAAGTCTTTACTGGGCCGCTTTCCAAGGCGATGTTTGTGTCACTGCTGCTTTGATTAAAGGGATTTTCAAAGCTTATATCCCCCACAAACTAGGAAGGCATTATCAGTATTAAAGCAGCGATGCCTTGAGCTATGCTGAAGATCTGTGGATGAGATCAGATTGGAGAGGGATGGCAGGATTAGACGCACAGAGGCGTAGACCTGACAGCTCATCACAGCTTAACAGAGGCATGATCCCCAAGACACCGCCGATATCCCTCCATCTCCTGAATATCTGGACCCAAGACCAGATCTACACTGTAGGAGGGGAGGAGTCAGCATGCATTTTTCAGGAAAAGTTTCCCCTGAAATACACCAGCTGCCCTAATCTGAAAGTTAGACGCAAAACGTGTTTGTCACTACCAAGACCAAGCTCAGGGGTGTATACAGCTGGGAGTCTCAGGCAGCCTTAGCAGAGATGTCCGGACCTTCCTGTCCCCACCTGAGCACCTCCTTCAGGTCTTCTGGGGGGGGAGGACACCGAGCATGCCTAGAGATATTATCTCTCCCACCTGTCCTGGGTCTGTCCTGCTTGTTAATTCTGATATTATTACCCATCTCTGGGTCCAAACCTCTTCTTCAAGCTCCACAATCAAACTCTGAGGCACCGGTGAGATTTTAAAACAGTCCAAATTATTTTGGTTCAGTTCCTGTTACAGCAAAGACGAAGAAGAGGATTTACCAGCTTCATCCTACTCCGTGTACAGATGATATGTTCTGCTGAAAGACTACTACAACACAAAAAACAACCAGGTGCTTTATGCTAAAGAAAGAAAGCTGAACAGTTTCCTGACCGGACTCTCAGATATTTACTGTGGAGCACGTGATGTTTATTGTCGTATTTATGGTCATCATCTGGTGGAGGTAATTAAAAAAACGACCCCGTGACCTTTTACAGAGAAAAGGAGACCATGGAGGAGGCGGAGGGCACCGCTGAAACTTCACGCTCTCAGAAAAAACACCACACAAGTCAACAACAAGTAGGGATACCTGCACCAGGAGACCCTCACCTCCACTGCCTGTCTGGGACTCTCTGTAATAATAATAATGGATTGGATTTATATAGCGCTTTTCAAGGCACCCAAAGCGCTTTACAATGCCACTATTCATTCACTCTCACATTCACACACTGGTGGAGGCAAGCTATGGTTGTAGCCACAGCTGCCCTGGGGCAGACTGACAGAAGCGAGGCTGCCATATCGCGCCATCGGCCCCTCTGGCCAACACCAGTAGGCAGTAGGGTAAAGTGTCTTGCCCAAGGACACAACGACCAGGACAGAGAGCCCAGGGATCGAACCGGCGACCTTCCGGTTACAGATGCGATTCCCAACCCCCTGAGCCACGGTCGCCCATGTACAAAGTCACAGGTAGACTTTGACCATTAGTTCACGTCTTAGTATCATTTTCTTTCAGTCCATCAGTTCTCACTGATTAAACCAGTGCCTTATTATCACTCCTGCACTGTGAGTTAATGTTTGGAAAACATAATTAGGTCAATTCAAAAAGTCAAATGCGAACGAGCATAGAAACTGAAATCTGTGACGTGCAGCAAGGTTTGAATTATTATTATTACCCGAGCTTTATTCTTCTTCCAGGCCTCATCAGGTCAATGTTTCTGCTTCCTTTTGTTTGTAGGCGTCTCCGGGTTCTCCTGCTGGCTCCTTGTGTTTTGAATTTGTTTCTTTGGTCTTATTTTTCATTTTTTGTTATAAGCAGTTATAATATGTTAAACCTTCACCTTCCTGCCTATCTCCATTATTTTGGGTCAACTAAACATGATAATCAATAAGAGTAATTTATGCTCCCTGGATCCAGTTTGGCTCCATTTGCTCTGATCCTCTTTTCTTGTTTTTAAATACTGCAGATGATTAATCTGAGGATCAAAGCCTTGAGAAAAAAAAACAAGAGAGATGTGATCTTTCAAATGAGTAGCGACAGAGGAATTCTCAGCAGCTTTCTTCTCTTTCATGCACATAAATAAGTTCCTTTTCTTCTTCTTCCTGGTTGTGTTTTGTGTTGTTAACCTGATGAAAAGGCCGCAGCCTGAGATCTACTTTAGCTACAACCCCACCTGATCAATTTTTCAAAGGGGCTTTGAAGTAACCCTGGCTGAATGCAGAGTCCTACTTCCTTTTATGGCGAGGTCTCTACCCCCTTTTTAAGCAAGCTACTAGACTCAATAATGCATTAAAAAAAAAAAAAAAAAAAAAAAAGCAGGGCATTGTGGGATGCTGGCCTAAAAGGAGTATGTAAGTGAGCTCTAGGAAATACGGCCACTCCCACACATAGTTCAGGTCTAAATGGGGGGAAAACTGCAGGAAATTGTTTTCTGCAAGTTGTGAGTTTTCTATTCGGTTTGTTTTGAGGCAGCTGGAGGAAAACGGCAGCTCCATCACGACTCAATGTTCCCTTTTTTTTCCCTCTCCATCTCATGAAGCTGCGAGTGAAATGGTTTAAATCTTCAGAGATGTCAGACGTACAATCAGAGCCGGCAGGAGACGAGTTATGAAACGGTTTCCATAACAAAGACTAATCAGACCAACATTCACGTTTCTATTTTTTTAGTCCTTTACTATAATTGACCTCTTTCTGGTGATGTCTGTTTAGCTGGCTCACTGAGCCCATTGTTTGTTCCTAAAAAAGCTTTGACAAATGAACCACTTACACACACACACACACACACACACACACACACACACACACGCAACAAAAACCTAATCAGAGAGCACTGAATGAGGCCTGGACAGCCGGCGCTGAGAAGGAACCAGCTGCTGCAGAGAGACAAAAACATTCCTCTCTTTGCTCTGCTCGCTTTCTCACAAAGACAAAGACGAGCCAGAGACAAACGCCGCCGATCTGCATCCTCACGCGCCAATGAAGACGTCGGCCGTGGTTAATGTTTGGAAACACAACTTTGTTAAGGTCTGAAAGTCTCTGCTGTCACAGCTCGAAATAATAAATATTCGGTTATATTTCGGCAGCATATTAGCAAGGCTCTGATGGAGTCAGGTTTCTGCTAAGCACCAAAACAATGATGGAAAATATACACTTGTTTAAAAAGAAATACAATCTCCAAACAGCATTAAAACTAAACACTGCTACAGATAATGACACTGAAACTTGAACTTATTGAATTGTGAATTGTGCGCTAAAATCAGGATTCACCTGTGTCAGGTGGCCCCGCCTCACTGTGCCCCATCATCAGGTGATGAAGTTCACCTATGTAAAATCATCTTAATCTTCTGAGGTCTGCAAAATCACAGGTAAGAACCTAAACCCTATATTTTGGAGAAAGGCAGGAGAGACTTTTTTTTCTTTTTCTAAATGTGAAAAGTTTTTAATGTCTGTCAGAATTATGAATACGTTCGTGTTCCCTGATTGGGGAAACCTAAAGTTACACATTCTGATATCCTAGGGTCAAAATTAGGGTTCGGGTTGACTTCACCTGACTTCATCCTGTTTTCTTCATCTTGTTTGAGCACACCTGGTCTTTAAAATGTCAATAGTGTGGTCTGTGTTCAAAGGCAGTGCTATTATGTTATTTCACTCTCTATTATATTACTTATTAAAGTGTTATCAGAGTATATTTACTTAATTACATGAGATATTTCCGCCAAAAGAACTGAACTTCTTTCCACACAGTACATCAACCTAACAATAGACTGGCTCTGACTGAAAACCAGTATCTATTGTTGCCCTATTCAGGTAAAACCACCATGAAGAAGCCAAATCATGAGACAGTGTGGTGTTCAAGGCATCATCAGGCCCATCGTCCTCTAAATACTCACTGTCAGGTCAATCCATGAGGCTCACATTGAGGAGTATAAAAGCATGAATGTAAACACACATTTTGAGTTCAAAAGCTCAAGTAAAACAATTAATAATTTGTGGCAAGAAGTCATTTAACATCATTCACGCAGCGGCACCTCTGCCCCTTCCATAATTACCAGCTTAACAGAGCCATCTGAGCCAATCAGGGGTCAGGGTGCTGATGGAGACAGAGCCCACGCTGGCTGGATGGGTGACAGCAGGCGTGTGTTGGCGGTGTTTAATTATAACGCCAGTCTACATCTTCTCCTAATTGTTTCCTCTAAACGTTCTCCTCCTACAGTTAAAGAGGCAGGTCCAAACAGGAAGTAAGAGGCACTGACTTTTCTTTGTTTTGGACGCTGCTCAATCAGAATGACCTCTTTAGTTCAGCAGATAAATAAAAGATTAAAGAGGAGCCCTGTTAACACCAGGGCAGCTCAGAAGTTCACTCTGAACAAGTTTTTCTGACTTCCCCCAGCCTGAGCTGCTCACCAACAACAACAACAAGAGACCGACCAAACAAAAAGCTCTTATGTTTCTGCTCTCCCACCTTCAAAAGTAAAGCCAGGCAACAGTTTTATAGACTTTACACCTTAAATTTTTTTTAACTGACAACAACAACAACAACATGCAAAGTCAGTGAACAGAATTTAAAATCTTCAGAAAAGATGGTTTCTGATGCCTCAACTGTGTTAGATCAATTCAAAACACAGACAGCAAGTTTTCACAC
Source organism: Copadichromis virginalis (assembly GCF_057382275.1). Lineage (NCBI taxonomy): Eukaryota > Metazoa > Chordata > Actinopteri > Cichliformes > Cichlidae > Copadichromis > Copadichromis virginalis. The sequence continues at coordinate 18,070,945 of NC_140634.1, forward strand.
AGCAAAAAATATAACCCCACTGCACGTCAGAAACGTCAACATCTGAGGCTTGTAAGATAAGCAGAGTACTTCCTGGTGTAATCAGATCATTTCAAAGCACGTGTTGGCCTACGGGGATGAAAAACAAAGCTAGAAAACTGCAGTTCCTCTAACGTCCAGCAAAGGCTCCAGCAGTTAGTCAGTCCCCACAGTTTAAAGAGCCTAAATCTTATGGTCAGCAGGGGACAGTTATGTTGTTCCTGATAACTTATCCAAAACCTTTCAGAACTGGGTCTAATGAGTGCGCTTTCAGCCTGAAAGTCGGACAAACAACCCCACCAAGTGTCAGAAATGTTATATTTTAGATTAGGTTTTGCTGTCATTAGGACATTATCCTGTTTCATCTTACTGTAAACTATTTGAATGTTTCCCTAGACCTCATAAATCCTCTTGGTCACAGGTGTTGGATGTTAAAATTCACTGAAACACCTGAAAGACCATCCACACTGAGCTGAAAGAACCTCGACCATTTTAACCCTCAGTGCTTGTTTGATTTGAGGAAATGAAGGAGCACTGGACCCAAGTGGCACATCGGCAGCTATTTCCACCTACAAAAGAGCATGGACACCCCTACTATACTTGCTGGACTGCCCAGAGATGGTCACTGGTTTCAATTCCAAAATAAAAACACTCTGAGATGGCAGCTGTGGCTATAAAAATAAAACTGAACTTAACTGAATTATTTTTATTGTTCTGTGACTAAGTTGGAAGAAAGACACTTAATAGAACTTTATTTCTTGTTACACGACTGAGCTTACATCTGGATTAATTTTTCCCACCAGCTGTTTGCCACCACTCTCTCTCTCTCACACACACACACACACACACACACACACACAGTCTGCTGTGGAGGTGAGCTGCCAGCGAGTCGACTCAGCCAGCTGGAGTAACTTTCATGCGTTCACCACCCAACAGCATTTCATTCAGTCTATGTTTGTCACATGCATTTTAATGCTCTGCTCTGTCCCACCAACGCCACCCACACTCAGAGTATTTCACTCTAACGAGACACAGAGCCTATAGAAACAATGATGCCAACTCCTCATGCGCCAAATAATTACTGACAGGTAAAAACAGGAAGACAAAGACAAACATTTATCATCATATTCCAGCTGATTTACCGCCTCTGAGCTCACATTTCACTCCATGTTCAAACAGAAGCAATGATGCAAACACAGTCATTTCACTTCTTTTGTCATCATTGTCATGACCCGAGCAGCAAAATTTTGACAAACACAAAACCAGCAGCAAAAGATGCCCAACAACAGAAATGATTTCACTCTGAGGCCACGATGTGCTTCTCCTGTTCCTGTCAGACCTCACAATTTACTACAGAGACTTAAATACATCGTTGGGGATTCAAAGAAATGACCTGCGGTGATTTGTATCATCTGATAGATTCTAGTTTGACCAGGTAAACACAGAGTTCCTCTGGGTTGTGCGTGGAGGCTGATTACTTTTACATTATACATGGTTCCCTTGGGTAATCAGAAAACACTACGTTAGAGTCCTTTTTAACAAGGATGCATAAAGACTGTGTCTTTTAGGGAGGACTATTGTAATTCCTTATCATCAGCTTGCTCTAAAAGTTCTCTGAAAAGCTTTTAGTTGATCCAAAATTGTGAAGCAAGAGTACCAACGGGGATCAGAAAGGGCAGAAGATCCATCACCAGCTGCAGTCCAAGATGCGTTAAGAAAACCTATCAGCAACCAGACAAGTGAGCCAGAAAACATGAGACAGGAAGGGCAGGGGCTAACTTGTTTGCACTGACTGAACTTTCAAAATAAGAGTGAGGCCAGTGTCCATTACTGGATGGCATTGTTCTTTCAGATGGACAGAAAACATAAAAATAAAATGTGCTAAAATCAGTCTCCATGCGAGGCAGGTAGTGTATATATGTTGAAAAACTGAAGTTGTCCCTTTGAAAGGAGAAACTTTCTCTTCAGCTCAGAGCTGGCACCACCCGCCTGATGTGGGCTGAACAGTATATACATTTCTACCATCTGTCAGTCACAGTAATCCGTCATCTCCGCCTCCGTTCTCCATCAAACCTCGAGTTAAGTCTGATAAAATTTTATTTTAACTGTAAATCTAATCTGAATTTAATCTGATTCTCCTGTTTTTCAGGTTTCATCTGATGCTTTATTGTTGAACGGCACCAAACTTCAAGCCTCGCAGTGCATCACGGAAGTATCAAACATTTTCCTGCTGTTTGGAAAAGCAGCTGCAGGAACGTGATGAAAATCCGATGCAACGCTGTCAGGATGAGGCAGAGAAGCTGCACTGAGCTCTCTCTCGCTCTCTGACAGACGGCGGTGAAGTGGGTTATGGGAGCAGCAGGCTGCTGCAGCCGTCATCCTGTCAGTCTCAGGGTTAATTGAATCAGATGTGTACAGGAAGCCCCCACCACCACCACCACCACCACCACAACCCTGTCCATACACGCTCTCCTCCAACTGATCAAATCACCAAGCGACATCGGACCCAAACAATCCCACCTGTTCACGGAGGAGGATCAACAGTCAGTGTCAGAGGGTTCATCCGTCAGGTTTGGGACAGGTGGCATCAAAACAAGAGTTGGCCCATGTAAACCAATCAGAGCGTGTTCTTCGTTTTCTACCAACCCAGAAAAGGTTCCAGAATATAATCTGTTTCCATCAAAAATAAATCCATACAGAACCACAAACATGGTTCTCATCTGGAAGTTGAAACTACAGAGACCCCAAAAGGGGCAAACAGTCTGAAGTTTCTCGGTATTTCAAGTCAGGGTAGTCCAAAATGCTTTAGTCACTCTCCTCTGAAAGGCTTCCTCGGGTTAACCTGTTAACTTTTAACCTCCCGACACTCCCGAGCACGCCAGGCCATCTTTGTGAGTTGTTACCCGACTTTACCATACCCACATCATGGACCACCTCCATGTTTTTAATCTGACCTCGCTCTTATTTTGAGAGTTCAGTTGCTGCGCATCATATGGCCCCACCTCTTCCTGTCTCGTGTTTTCTGACTGGCTGGATTGCTGGTCGGGGTCATCTGATGTCATTCAGCTATTTCTTCAAAGTGTATTTGTCTCATGATTGGATCGACTCCGTCTCCACCAGGTTCTACTGTTTCTCCATTACACAGCAGCGTTTTGGATCAGGAGCTTTGAGAGCAGCCTGACGACTGAATATTCAGTTACTTGAAGATTCATTTGATATGTAGGTCCTCAGTTTTACATTTTGGGGCATGGATTATATGTTTTTTGGTGCCCAGCTCGATTTGTCCTTTTTTTTTTTCTTCCACTCTCACAATTGGTGAGTCTCTGTTCCACAGCTTCATTATCTCAAAGCTTAATTTGATGTGAAATATTCACCAAATAGGAACATGATATGTTCATAAAAATGAACACAGGTGCAAAGTTTCCTCTGTTGTCTTTAGGTTTTTGGGCATCGTCTTGTTCTCTGACTTCCTGCTGTGCGATGAAGCATGCTGACACTATGTAGCTCAGCGTTTGATGATAAACTGAGCCTTGTGGCCGGCCTGGCTGCTGACTGTGCACAGCGTCAGCCGGTAAGCCGCTCGCCGAGGCCTCAACCGGCCTGGCCGTGCCGTCAGGTTATCAACAGCGAGCCGAACTGGAAAACCTTATCAAGGGAAAAAGTCAATACCGTCGCCTCTCCTGATGCTGTGCCCTTTACAGGAAAGAAAAATGATTCAACGAGGACCTGATTCTAATCTCCGTGGAAAGAAGTCCTTTAAATTGCAGCTTTCAAGGTGAGTTCACACTCTGCAGGTTGCGTCTGTGGGTAAACAGCAGGACGAGTGGGTCCAGCTCTCTGATATCTGCTTGTAATTTCTCTAAAACAAAGCAGGCTATTGTGGTAGCTTTATTAAAACTTTAACAGAGATTCATGTAGGGTGAAGCTAAACTGACACCAAACTGCGGCAGAATAAAAAAGAAAAAGAATTTAAGACATTTCGGGCTGGCCCCGGGGCAGATCAGTGTAAAGAAGGCTGACATTTAATAAGAGAAATGTATTGGCAATGAATGAGATTTATTTATTTATGCATTTTTCATGTTGGTCTGATTTAAAGCTGCGGTTCATAATTTATTCAAATAAGATGGGAGAGAAGGTTAGAAACCCTGACCTGCGATAAAACACACGGATGAGCTCCTTTCGTTTGTGAAAATTTCTCGTTCTCGTTATTTGACTGTTAGTTTTATTTTTTGAGACTGTTACATGTTATATTTGAAGTTTTTGCTACTCTAACGCAGGAATTTTTCACTAGATCAAATTTTTGTCTTTCATGTCCTGAGCTTCTGCTGGAAGAATTTCTTCCTTCCCACCATCATTATCTTATTTGGGGAGTTTTCTCTCCAACATTGTAGAGTCTAATCACCTGTTGTTGTGAAGTGGCATTATACACATGAAATTGACTGAATTTGGTCCTGGTTATTAACTCATAATGAATCATAACGGTCTTTTGTCTTGTTGAATGGTTGAATATTCACTAATAAAGCTCATAGAGCCCAAAACGATCCAAGCCCAAACCTTCAGTTCTATATTGTTGCCTCCAGTGTCTCAGCGAACCTTAAAACAGAGCTCAAACCTGCAAGTTACTTTCAAATCTTCAGAAAAGTCAGATTTTCTCATCATATAGCATGAAGTCTGATGGGACTCGTTTCCTGTCTTCGCGGCAGGAAGTCATGAGGACACAAAAGTGAAAGCAGAGAGGAAGAGGTCAGTCGCTGACGAGCTCAGTCCGCCGACTGACAGACGAGCAGTGACTCAAACCTGAACTGTGATCTCTTATGCATGAAAGCACTCCCGTGTCAGGGAATCTGCTCGTGCCTCATCGTTCGCCTCAGAGAGACATTATTCATCGCGTCGGTCAGCTGGACGGCCAACACGAGGAGGACGCGAGTGGGAGGAAGAGAGTGGCTGAATACGAACCACGGGAATGTGACCACAACAAACAGACACATGAGCGAACGTCTGACTCAGAGGAGTTATAAAAACCTTTAAGTTTTAACCTTTTTAAAGGGATGTCAAATGCTGTCATTTTTCTGTAAAGCAAATTTACCTTGCCTTTAGGTATAAATAAAGTTACCTTACCTTACCCTCTCAGATAAAACCTTTTTATCTGCTGGTCTGGACGCACAAAAGTGAGGGCAGAGGACGGCGATAAAACGCCACAATAGTGAGGGCTGAGAAGTGTGAGGGAGTTCATTAAAGGAGAGGAAAACCAGTAAGCGAGGCTTTTGTCCCGACAGAGATCATTAACTGACCTCAGACAGGCCGACGGCACTGCACGCTCTCCACACGCTTTACCCTGAACCACTTCCTGTGAACCAGCACTTCCTGTCAGGTGCAGAAACTTGAGAGCTTTGAGTTCCACGCTGGACATTTTTGTTGCACTTCAGCTGCAACCCTATCAGCCTGCAGCTTTACGTTCATACTACGAAAATATTCAAGGTGTGAAGATAAACTGTGCATAGCTCATTAAATACGCTGCAGTTATTGTACACATGAGAGCTGACCTGCAGTCTTCCTGGACACTTTTACCACCGGGGTTAAACTGACCAGGTTTCTAGTCTAGGGAAGATCCCAACACTGAGCTGTGATCCACGCTGTGCTGATGGCGTTTTAAGGCCTGAAACGCAGCTCCAAAGTCTTCACAGACACTTGCTGATGGATAAATGCCTGCTGCAGGGATCAAACAGGTAAACATGAAACATATTTATAAAGCTAAGGTGTCCACTGGTTGGCTGACAGCTTTGCATTACCATGCAGCACCACTGATGAAGACTTTGGTGTCATTTTGCAAAAAACATGACTTTTATTTCCAAACAAAAGTCTGCATTTTAAAATACAAGCCAAGTGCATTGATTTTATTTAACGGATGTTGTCATAGCTGTAAGGCCTGCTGTGAACCTCTTACCCTCATAAAAAAAAAAAAAAAAAAAGCACAGGTGTATGTTTGTTAAGCCAGATTTACCTCTCTGACCTCCTGAAGCAGGTACATATGGGTGATATTTCACGTCGAAGCTGCAACAGTTAATTTCAGAGCGGCGTGAAATCGAGCAATGATTCGGGGCTGAAAGTGCCGCCACCACAAAGGCCAGCAGAGCTCGCTCATAAACAAACGAGCAGATTACAGAGCTGCTGCCGCTTTGTCTCCGCTACACAAACACAAATCCTCAAAACAGAAGAAGAGGCTCGCAGCGCGACGCGGGGAGGCAATTTCTGAATTATTACAGTGATTTTCACGGTTTTCTGAGCCTGATAATCAGAGCTCCGTGGCGCCTCAGTGCACGACTCTCTGGATTCCCAAAGGCCGACTGACAGAGCTGAGGGACATCTCCACCCGCCACCTTCAAAAGTCACCACAGAAGAAGAGAAAAATCACCACGTTTAATAATGTGTTTACACTGATTATGAGCATGTAAACTTTTATTAATGTTCAACTTTACTGTGGCAGAGAACTATTTAAATCCTGTGATCTAACTGTGTCTAAATTTAGCTTAATGGAAGTCACAGTATCATTTGAAAAGGCAACAAACTCAGATAAAATGTGAAAATGCCAGAAAATAAATATTTTAAAGCATAAAGAGACCTTGTGTTAACATAACGTCATATTGTTATACTAATAAAACTCTTCCTTTAAAAAAAAAAAAAAAAGATGGAAAAAGTGAAAAAAATGATCCTTTTATTTAAAAGTATAGTTAGATCATGATCTTAGTCACCAGAAAAGTTCAAATAATATCAAACAAATATTCACACACTTCTGAAGGATGTGTGCTCCCATCACTTCTTCAGCATTTCAGATACATTCGACCACATCAGCCGCTAGCAGACTGAAGATTCACCTGCTCTATAAATAAGAACAGCACAGCCGAGTCTACAAAATGACATCTGACCTGAACACACCACATACCTTGCTGGCTAAGAGCTATAAGGTCTGTAAGAGTCTCAGACTGTTCATATATAAAACAAACAGTAGCAGCCCCAGTACTGAACCCTGGGGAACGCCTTCAGTTACATTAAACAAGCTGGAAGTGATTCATTCTGTCTGTACACACTGACATCTGCCCGATAAATCATTCCCAAACCAAGTCTGTGCTTTACAGCTGCAGGATCCACTCTGTGAGATGCCTTAAAAAAAGGCCACATGCCACTGCTTGTTGATTGTTTTATCGATAAAATCATTCAGCACTTTTAAGACCGCTGTAGTTTTGATTGTTCCTGACACTGAGTGGGAGCTCAGAGAATACATGCTAACAGACAGGAGCTAGAGTTTCCTTAACAGGAGAGGATGGTAGCCGCTTAAACCTGAAGGATCTCCATCTTCACACTGGCAGTGCAATAAAAATCAGCCAAATCATCAGAATGGCTAGAAAAAGATATAATACAACAAAATAACCCTTTATTGTCATTGTACATGTGCAATGAAATTATGGTGGTGTAACCTTTCATTACAAATTTAATGGTTAATAATGCAGGACATGCACTTTTGAGAAAACTGTATATATAAGAAGTATATTTGCAAGAAAAGTCCCACAAGCAACTGATTATAATGATAAGAAAGGATCCATCTATGATTTCCTCCAGCTCTGTAAACTAGAAATCACTGCATTTGTTGTTGTTGTTGTTGTAGTAAAGTAATCGATCGGTTGCATGATGAAACACAAATACTGCATTTTTTCACAGAGGAAAAAACACGGCTGCAATCTGCTCCATCTGATTGGATCAAAGAAGCCAGATCGAGAAACAGTGACAGTTTCTTGGATTCACTTCCACCATGTCTCGCAGTAGAACAGCTTAACGTGGAAGATGTTTTTCATATCTCAGCAGCAGGCTTAAAACTCTGAAATAGTTTTGATAGAATCGGATATTTTCGGACGATCGATGGGCACGTCTCCGCTCCGGCCACTCGCACTCTCATCACACAACAGGAAAAAGCAGGCAACAGTAGCTTCCTTCTCCTGCAGAGTGCACACACTTCATACAGCTACAGTACAGCATGGAGCACTCACCTCATGCTCAGCACTCATATCGATCCCTCCCAGTTTATCCAAACTTTCCCCTCATTACGATTTCCTCTCCGTTCAGCTCCAAACAACAAATAAAGCTACAGAAAGATGGACTTTCTGAATCTACAGATTCAAGGTTACTGAGGGTCACTCAGGAGGCAGAAAGAGTTCACCTCACAGTAAACAACAAAAACTCGTCTGCAGGACAGAAAAAGAGCAAAAGTCTGGGTGAACTGTTGTCAGGGTGTAATTCACCATAAAGCATTTAATACCAGTCAAAGTCAGAGAGACTCTGAGTCCTCGAACATAAATCAGGGAGAAAGAGGCCAGTGAATCCGGCCACCGAGCTCAGACCTGGTTTAAAAAGCTGGCCCTTCAGACAGGTCTGCATGCTACCTGTAACAGCTCCACATGCATGAAGCTGAGATTCTAACGTGGTCCATGAGAGCCTGCTTTCATGTGTGCACCACCTGTAAAACCAAAAGAGCTCAGATGTGTGTTTTGGTTTTACAGTGCGAGTCATGAGAAAAGAAAACATCTTTCCATTACGTCCTGCCACCGCATGCAGAGAGATGACAGAGTGCTGTGGCGAGGGAAACAGCAGCGCGGCAGTCAACACGGGTTAATTCATCGCAGCCTCTCGCCTCCCGCCGCATCAGCACTTTTCTCTGGAAATCGCTGTTTGCTGCTCTGTAATAAGGAGCTGTCACTCGGATGGAGGGCCGAGCGCCTGCAGCAGGTGATCTGCAACCTGTTTACCAGCCGCACACGGCTCCTCAGACAAAAGCACTGAAATACCTGCCATTAATAACACCTGTGATCAAAAAGGAAGTCAAGTTTTAATTTCACCTTGTGAGAAATAATTTGTGGTTATTTTATTTTGTGCAGCAGATAAAAAAGTATTCCCTTGCAAGACATTACAGTATTTCTATTTGACATGTTTGTAATTCCATGAATAATTACAGACTTTGGGTCAGATCACAGTATGTGTTGAATAGCAAGCAGCCTGTAAGGTCCTATGAGATGATGTTTTAATAAGCATGAAGTAAACCTGTCTAAAATGGACAGCGTGTGCAGGAAGTGGAGAGCTTTGTAGTGATTTGAATGAAAGAAAAACTGATTTCCATCTTTCCCTAAACTGTAAGCCGGCTCCTTGAAAGGCCGCCCCAATTTCCTGAATTCCATCTTGTCTTCTTTTCAGGACTTAATGAAGGTAATGCGGCCGAAAAGACGCCGCACAAACCGGCCGATCTCCACTTTCTGAAGCAGAATTAATCAAAACAAAGCTGGCGGCCCCGGTCCCGTCTGAAGGTATGTGATACACCCGGGTAAAGAACAGCCCTGCCCTCCCTCTGGAGGAGTCATCACAGGCTTTCCTGCCATGTTGCTCTTAATTAAAGCCGAGCGTGCCTTCCAGGAATGATTAAAACGAGTCTGCAAACAAAAAAGGGGACAATTTGCCGCTGCGACAGCACGGGGACAAACGAGAGCAGATTTACGCTCCTCTGAGACTCAACAGGGATCTGCTGCTTCGTGAGGCTGATATGTGGATGCCCTTTGGTTGTTATCCTATCAGCCTGAATACACACACACACACACGTCTCAAAAGTCAACTATGAGGATTTAAAGCTGCAAAACCACAAATTATATGAGCACAGATCAAACAGAAAGAGCTTAGCTAAAGGAAGTGTCCACATAATCAATGATGCCTTTTAAAACTTCAAAATAAGAGCATGAGAAGCACCAATATTTGCTGCATCACAAAGTAATTTGTCGGGTGCTTCTGAGACACATTTTACCTGCTATTAAAGCTAACAGGGACAAAAAGTCCTGGATGTTTGAAAACTTCATGACAAACATGAAGTACCGAGTCCTCCTCAATTGTCATAAGTTTCAGAAACTCAAATAAGGAAGGTGGAGATTGGGTCTACTATGGTTTCCATTAGGACTGGATTTTTGAAGTTCACTGTTCAATCTAATCAAAATGACCTTCACAAGATCTGACTCTAAGTATCTTATTTTCTCTGACCGTTAGTTTGAAACTCACAGATGTTCAGTTTGTTCGCTCAATGGATGAAATTTTTTTTTTTTTAAAGGTTTTATGGACCTTTCAGCAGCCCAGACTCCTCAAGAACCTTTGAACTTTGTATAAATACACCTCTTATTCACACCTCATCAAAAATCTCCATCACATGTTCCCAGAGTCAAAGGTGACAGCTGTGGATAATTAAAAGATTTCCAAGGATGTATCACCAATGCTTCATGGAGTTGTGGATGGTCAAACCTTTATGAATTCTCAAAGGATTTCTTGAACGCTCAGCTTTAACTATAGACAGAGAGAGTAAGCGGTCCATTTTTTCAGCTTCAGGACAAATAATTCAATCTGTAGGCTTAACCATGAAATGTGCAAATTCAGTCTAGATGGCGTCCACAGCAAACAGAATTGCTACTGTTTTTTTGGTTTTTTTGAAAGACGAGTTTTGGATTGTTTGTGGCACAAAATCAGATCTAAAATCACAAGGTTGAAAATGGGAACTCGTGATGCGTCCCTAAGTTTACAGTCCAATGAAAAGCTAATGACGTTCCGAGAAGAAACAGAACACAGTGGGAGTTTTAAGCATAAGATGAAAAACAGAGCAGTGGTTTTAATTCATCTGCTGCAATAACAAACTGAAGATCTGAGGTCTGGATTCTGGAAACCTGTGACAGCCAAAATAGTCATCATTGTGATTATCGTGATTGGCTGCAGCTGTCTGATTGAAAAACAGAGCTGTCAGTCACTTCCTGTCCCTCTCTCTAAAAGTGAGATGCTCTCTGTGGTAGCCATGCCTGTGAAATCGGCTCCTTAGTTTTCTCTAACCTGTTCAAGGTGATGGGACCCAGGTGTGTCCCAGCATGCACCAAGGTACCCTGGACAGGTCTCCAGCCCGGACGCTCCCGATCATACTGACAGATAAGTTAGCATCCTGCATTGGAACATCAGACTGAAGCACTTCCTGCTGAGGTGCTCAGTCTGAAATACATCACCGGGTTTAGAGTGTTTGAGCAGAAGAAGCAGAAGAAGGAGGGCCTAAAGGTGTCAGTGTGGAGAGGACACATCAGGAGGAAAAGTGAGGGGGTAACTGAGACGTGAGCTTTGGGCTGAGTTGGGCTTTAAACGGAGGACCTGGCTGATATTTTAGGGGAATCGAGTAAGCGTTTAATCCCTCATAATCCTTTGTTTGTATTTTTAAGATCATCACCTGCTGGCAGATCAATGCAGCGCACCAAAAACTATTATATTTACTTCTGTATAATAAAGAAGGGAACATTTCAAGTAAAGTACTTTTACATTTTAAGAATGTGCTGCTTTTTTGTACCGCTGCACATCGAGGCCGTGAAGGTAATTATCCAATCAAGGTTTCCTAAGACGTACAAGCAAAAAGAAAGGAGGGCAAAGTTATTAAAAACAAAAAAAAAAACTATAGATTGGCCTCAACAGAGAAAAGCCTGTCCTTTACACCAGTCTGCTTTGTTAAACCACGGTTAGTCCAGCAGAAATCCCTAAACCTTTACACGGCTTAATCAGCCCTGCAGAAGCTGGTAATGAGCCGCTGAGGGATTAGACCCCCGAGTTTGTTTTCAGATGCTGGGAAAGATCTCCTGCTCGCTGGTACAACCACGATGAGGAAAAATGGAGGGTACCGCTCCCTGAAATCCGGATGGATGGACGGACGTCATGGCCCGCCTCTGGCCCACGCTAATGTCCAGCTAATGAGCAGAGCTGAAGTCTGACTCAGTATACCAGGCTGACCTCTGACCCTCACTGACTAATCTATGTGCAAAACTGAAATAAGTGAATACCAAGGAGGCAGAGTCTTTAAACGGCTGTAAACTGTTTCTGAGGTAAGCAGGCAGTTTTTAACACCTGCCTCTCTGTATTTACCCCATCACTATTTCCCCACCTTCAGCCACGTCTCATGGCTCTAATCACCCCACCACTGCCTCACTAACCAGCTCCAAAAGTCTCAGCTGATTTTCACTGATTTCAATGAAAAATGAGCAAAGAACAGACTCCACAGCAGGTGGGCCTGATTTCTTATCTGATCTTAGACACCCCCCGGGGCCAAATCTGCCTTTATGCTCTTATTATTTCCATTTTATGTCCATATGTTGCTTATTTACAGATTAATCAGTGTAATCTTGTAATTAGACAGTAAACCAGAGTTTAGACTGGATCATAAAGGCCTTTGGGTGGGTGACAGAACTACACTGAAGGCGATGAGTCCTCCTGTTGTTCTGAGTACTTGGTAAATAAATTCTTCTCGGCTGACTGCCTGTTGTTGGTTTTTTAATACCTCCTCATTTGCTTTGCTTGTAAAATCTTACTTTTAATTAGTAACTTGTATGAACAGCTGCTGATCTGAGGACTTAAATGCAATACTTGGGTAAATATACTTGACACACTTTAGTAGTCTTACTAGTACCAGTATGGACAGTAAAAACTTGATCTTTACATACACTGGGAGCTGCTTAATGTCAAAAACCCTTCTCTTTTTTTTTGTTTTTAAACATTTTTAGTGGAAGTGATGAAAAAAAAAAAGTTGCATATATATATAACCTGACTGTTTATTACAGAACTGAGATTCAAAGCCCCAAAGAGTCCTTGAGAGACAAAACTCAGCTGACATGAAAGCTGCACGTTTGTATCCACAAGTTTAATCTGAGCGTAGCACTAACACACTCCGGATTACTGAGACGCTCCTGCATGCACACACCTGCTCTTCACAAACCAGGTTACTACAGCGCATGATGACCGATTTCTGAGTAACCTGGTTTCGTATGAGCGAGTAAACACAGTGACTGCCGTCCCACAGAGCGGCACACAAAGCAAACAGAGCAGCTGCTCACAGCTGGAGGAGAGAGCAGAGAGTGTGCAGCAGCAGCTCACACAAGCAGACGGTCAGGGTTGATTTTCTGCTGAAATCTACTTTAAAAAGCAGCAGAAATGACTTCAGCATGCATCACAAACATGAACCAGGATACACCAAAAAGCACAAAACAAAACAAAAAGCTGGCGACCTTTAGATTTCAGCTCTTCTCGTGGTTATGGAGCAGGAGGTGATCACTCCTGCTAAATAACACTGTCCTGTTTTAGAGTTATCAGAATCCTGGAGGCTCAGCAGCGATCACAGTGTACAAAGTTAAATAAATGATCATTTTTTATTCTGTGAAGTTTAAGCACCTCATCTGCCCGCCTGCTTCATTTAGAGTCGTCAAATCTCACTCGAAACCTTATGACACACGCCTGAGGCTGCATGACGTTTCCTGTTTCCACGCTGACCTCGACTCTGGAAGCATTTTAGTGAAAACAAACACAAACACATTACTGGTCGCATGACAATGATGTCAGCACAAACAGATACTGCTTACATCATTGTCACTGGAACTACAGACATGAACCTTCTCCTACTGGAGGTCTCTTCCTGCTAAAAAGTAGTTCTTCCTCCCCACAGTCACCAAGTGCTGCTCGATTATTGGAGGGTTTTTTCTAATACTGTGTCGTCTTTACAATATGAGGAGACCATGAGGAGACTGTAGTCGTGACTTGGTGCTACATAAGTAAAAGCAGCTTCAAGTTGGTGATGAGTATTGCAGATGCTGAGAGTGAGTTGTACGAGCTCGGAGGCTACAGAAGTCTTATCCTTCCAGTGTAGGCCGAGATAACCTCAAGCCAGGACAACATGCTGACGTCATTATCTCAGCTATAAATGCAAACATCAGCTCAGCAGCATTTCTCTGAAGCACGTTTACACTAAAGGCTGCAAACATGGATGGCCTTTGAATGTTAAAGATTCAGCCACTGCTGCGTTGGTTCATTGGAGCCAATACCTATCAGGACGACAGGTAAACTTAGTAAACTCTATATTGAACACTTAAAGGAGAGGTTCGCGTGGAAGATTTCCACTTTAAAAATAAAAGTTTACGTCACAGACTTAAACCATGTCTGGGAAATCAGTCCAGTGTTGTTTAGAAACAAACTGTGACTGTTTGGAAGCCTGATGAGGCTCAAGGGGAACAATTTTCAAAGGCCCAAAATGCAATTTTCTTATGGCTGAGGGTCAGGGATGCTTATTTTTGATGATGGCTGAGACCTCACAGAGTTCACCCAGTAGAAACAGCTGACAGCTTGTCAGGTTGTAAAGATGTTCATTTCCGCTGTAAGGTTTTAACCCTGGGCATCTGTGGGACTGACTCACTGCTGCCTCTGCTGAACGTCAGAGGAACAGTTGATGCTTCAGTGATGTCCTCTAACCTCACTGATCAACATGAGGTCATTCCAGCGTCACCCATCACCTTTAAAAAGCACACCATCCAGCAGTAGCCAATCAGAGGGCTGCATTCACACAAACACATTTCGATGAAAGCAGCCTTCCTCGCCCCCCTCTTCATCACATACATATATCTGTGCAGCTGCAGCCATGTGAAACTTTTAAAAAAGCCTTAATGACGCTCGCACACGGTTAAAGTGAGATGTAACCATGGTTACAGATGATGGCTTTGGTGTGGTCTTTGTTTCACTTCCAGCACAGAAATGGGACAAACATTAAAAACACACGTCTGATGGGCTCCGCCTGACGAGACCGCCATGACGCAACAGGGAGCAAGCAGAGCGGCAACGAATCAGTGAAGTCATTTTCTTTCCAGCACCAGCCAGGTGAAAGGTGGGCACGTCAGCCGAGGAGAGACGCTCACACTCACAGCACCACTTTCACCTTTTCTGCTTCAATTTATTTATGAAAAAAATAAATAAATCAAAAACTAAGCAGGTGATTCACTTCCTTGCAAGGTACATCGCCATGGCAACATTAAGCTGCAGACTTAACCTGCTCCAGATAAGAGATCAACAGGTATACACATTGCCTAGCGACCAATCAAATCAAAGATCCTGCAGTCAGTGCGCCTCCCTGACTTTACGGTTTTATTGTTTGGTTTTATTTTTTTGTTCTTTTCTCACTCGCCATCAACACACAGCGCACACTAATGTAAGGCCATCATCAGCCTATGTCAATGCACCACAACTAAACACTAGAGATACACTTAATGTTCAGTATTAAACTTTCAAGATGTGAATGTGAGAAGTAACCCACTGTGTGTGATAAACATGATGAGGATTGGGTACATGGAATCATACCTGTCGAGCATCATCTGGTGCTGGATCTTTAATGTGTGTGAAAGCATTCAGCTGGACTGATTTAAAGAGGTTCTACAGACATCCAGCCCTGCTGTCACAGATCACGCCACGTCTATTGTCATCAGTCTGTGCTCACCTGAGCTCCACATCCACAGACACACAGATTTACCTTCAGACACCTGAGCGAGCTCCACCTGCTTCTACGCAAGGTGAGGAACACGCCTGAAACCAGCCCGACCTTTAAGAAAATTCAAAACAGCAGAGACCTGAGCGTTTACATCATCCCAATTTCGAAATGAACTTAAAGAAGAAACGTTTCATACAAATAAAATCACTGAGCGGGTCTAAAACTGTGGGCCTGGGCCCCACTGATGGGGCACGAAACCACTGGAGGTTCAACATGGATCCTTTTTTTATTACTGAGAATAAATGATAAAAAAGATTTAATGATGATTTAAAAAATGATTTCATATGAAACTATAATTACAGATGCATTTTCTTTTAATGCTCTCTACTCTTAACTTCCTGTTGACTATAGAGGTGCTTTTGTACTAACTTGCATGATCATAACCACAGTTACTTTGGCCAAGACTGAGATCAGACTTTGGAAAACTGAGACTTCTCCAAACTTTAAAAGAAAAAGAAGAAACTAATCAGATTTCCTTGAACTTTAATTCTAAATCAGCTGAATAAACTAAATGAATAGATGAATGTGAAGCGAGCTAAAGCTGCCTTTATAGGGGACCAGACGACAGGATGTGCTAGAGCAGCGGTCCCCAACCCCCGGGCCTCGGACTGGTACCGGTCCGTGAGTCGTTTGGTACCGGGCCGCAAGAGTTGAAGCTCAGATGTGAAATGTATAGTTTTCAGGGGTTTTATCGGTTTTCAGCGTTATTTCGTTATCGTTTTTATCGTTAACTCGGTTTTCCTGGGTCTTTTCACGTGTGTTATGAATAAATTTTCTTTTTTTCGGTACCAGTACTAGTTTTATTTGTTGTATTTATCCGCGACACCTTAAAGGCCGGTCCGTGAAAATATTGTCGGGCATAAACCGGTCCGTGGCGCAAAAAAGGTTGGAGACCGCTGTGCTAAAGGCCTCTGAGGGATTGTGTAAACGATATCTGCCTGAAATACCAGAAACAACACTTCCAAACACAAAAACAGCTCTCGGCTCCATCACACCTCATCCTTCTTCAAACATCAGCTGCACCTGCTCAGTCTGTGATCCAGGCCCTTCCAGTCCCCCCTTCAAGGCTTTTAAAGAACTTTTTCAGGACCTGAAGCTGTTTAATCAATATCATATGCACAATTTACTACCACATCATGTTACAGCCCTAAACTTTAATCGTGAGTGTTAAACATTAAGTATAGCAAATAAATCACAACTTGAAGATGATCCTGGCATCACATGTAGGTGAAAGTAGAGCATTCAGGTGCCTCACAGACACCTCCACCGTCCTACATGCTGATACCAGCCTTCAAAACTTACCCAGAATGCACTTTGTGAAGGAAACAGATCAAACACCAGTGTTGGTTTCTGCTCCTCCATGTCACAGATCAAACTGCAGTTTATTCAGACTGTGATGGATCCTCACTGAAGGTCACAGTTCTTCAGATGGAAACTCTCACAGTGGGATAAAACTGATCTTAAAAATGTGTTGTTATTTTTTTTTGGTGTAGATATGAAGTTATGAGGGCTCAAAAATGCTGTAATAATAAATAAAGAGCTCTGAATGTTTGCACTTTGAAGGTAAACTGTGACATGCCTTCATCAAACACATTAAAGCTGGTTCTGGGGCGCCGTGGAGAAAGTTCTCTCAAATTTTTGCTTCAAATATTTGTGGATATCGAAGCCTTTCCTCCGACGCTCCTCACAAACATCCACCTTTAGGCCTCAAACCACGACCCTGAAATGACCTCCAGGGCTTTTCCTTTTACCTCTCTAACCCCCACCCTCCTGCTCGGCTGTGAGTTCATGTTATTTCTGTAAATGTAGATAAATGTGTTTAGACGTGTGCATGGAGGATTGAAGGCCGCTGTGTTTTAAGGAGGAAACATAAAGGTCACTAAAAAGAGAGAAAGAGGAGCGTGGTAATTAAAAACATCGGTGTGCCGTGCTGACTGAGCTTTCTGTCGCTGCCTCCCCTCCCCCTGCTCCTCCACACCAAAAACAGCATCAAAGCAATCAAAATGGTAATGTTAGGCATGAATGGGGCCCATCCCCCCTTTACTCCACCACCTCCTCCTCCTGCCTGAAACTCTGCAGACTTTTTTTCCTCTTCAGCTAGAGGAGGGGGAGGAAGAGGAAAAGGAGGAGTAGGAGGGGGGCAGGAGGTAGTAACCCCCCCCCCCCTTTTTTCCTCTCAAAATGGAAGCTTCCACTACCAAACTAAAGAAGAAGAAGATGGATTAGTTAAAGTTTACCAGCAGCCAATCAGGAGCTGAGGAAGCTGCACTGTGTAGGAAATAAAGTGAGACACAAACAGAAGAGAAAGAGTGCACGGATGGAGAGCAGCTCCTTCTTCTTCCTCTGATAAATGAGGGGGAAGTTGGGTGCGCTGCTGCCGGGCTGGGACCGGCCGGCGGGGCGGTGCAGCGCCGCGGAGGAGCTCCGAGGAGCTGTCCGCGGTGCTGAACACCATCCAGCCCGGCTCCACGCTCCGCAGCATCCGCCTCAAAGTTAACCAAACATCCGCCACCTCCACATAAAGACCGAGTATTAAAGAAAAGTGAAAGCGAATCAAAGGCACCCTCTGAGGTCATGTGACCAAGAGGGACTAACAGCAGCAGAGTAAACCGTGTCAAATACGCTGAAATTAAACTACTCCATGATGGTTCTGAGAGCTGTGTGAGGTACTCAAAGTCCGGCACAGCTCCTCCATCTGTCCGCCGAGCCGCTCCGCTCTCATCCCCGCTCTCCAGAAACATGTCGACCAACTCAAAATGGACGCTAAAATTCCCCCAACATTACACAACTTTGAGAGGCCGAGCAGGAGCCACTTCCAGCCCGCAGAGCGGGGCAGAGAAGCGGCCCCGGTATGCCCTTCAGAGACCCCCACCCAGCGGGGAAACTTCACGCAGAGCGGGTTTAAGCCGATAAAGTTTCTCACACAGTCCGGCCATAATTACCTGCGGCTGCCGCTTCATCTGCGCCACTACATGCAGGAAAAAGTGCCTCAAGTTAACAAAGCCGCACTCTTTGCACCTCTTCATAAATATTCAGGTCGCGTCCTGATCGCCACACAGCACCAGCAGCAGCACCGCATTATCACCGCTCCACATTCTTGTTGCTCGCAGAAAAACAGCCACGGCAATCAGACAAAGTGCTGCCCAAAGTGCCCTCGGTCAGCGGGACCGGGAAACGGCCGCCGGCGGACATTTTAAGCAGCGAGATGTCGCAGAGTTGCTCCCCGGGAGTGAGCAGCTCTGAGCCCGCTGCTCGGAACGCCACTGAAGGCGAGAACAACACGATGTTTCGTTTACCTGATGACATTGGATCTCTACTTTCAGCGCCTCTTGCAGGCCTTGTAGTTCCATGTTCCGACCAGGAAAGCACTTTTCTCCCACTTTCGACGCGGCCGAGACCAAGTTTGAGTGATTTTAAAGATTTTTTTAAGCGACAATAACAATTGAAAGAAGAACTACTCGGGCTGCAAAGCAAGTTCTCGCTTCTTTTTACAGCCCAGGACTCATCACCCACTTTCCGCCCGTCTTCAAAAGTGCTCCAAACCCGGCGGGAAGAGCTCGGGCTTCGCACGGCTCCTCTCCAGAAGACCACCGAGCGTCGACGGGTCTGACCGGGCAGCCGGGTCGCTTTTCTTTCGCTAATTTTAAGTTGAAAAACGGGGACTATATTTTGTCCGAGTCCGCGGCTTGATTTCACTTTGCCTGGGGAAAAGTTGCGCTTCGGCTGTCAATGGTAATTCTGAAGTTCCCGGATGGAGCAGCGAGAGCAGACCCCCTCCTCCCTGCTTCACTGCGCATGCGCAGTGAGCGGGGGGGTAGTTACAGTCAGGTTTTATGATTAAAAGTCGTGTTTTTACCCCTTTGGTCGCAATAAAACGGCACCTAGTCACACTCTGATGGTTCAGAGAGGTCTAGTTAAAAGAAAAGATAAATAAAAGCTGGTCAATGTGTGAATTACACTGAGCTTTTCACATTCAAACCTAAAGTGCTGGATTGTAAATAAAATTGCTTCATTACAGTCATTACAAAATCTCTAGTTATTCTACAGACTTCAATTATAAATATAACACATATATAACACATGTATAGAAAATCCACATAGATTTAGGATATAAGTTATAAAAAGTTTCTTCAGCTGCAACACTAACAAACTAAAGGCTTACCTAACATCCGAAAATGGTCTTTTATCCACAGGATGCCCACATATAATAATCACTTTAAGCTTAGATACTGTATTTTTATACCATTAAATGAGATTAAAAATAACACACAAAAACTGTGAGCAGCTTTACAGAAAATAAACATAATAAAGCTTTAAAAGTCATAACAGGGCTTTAATATGACAGCTACACCCAGTTCACACAAGCCAACCTGCATCACATGACCCTCACCTGTTTGGAAACTCACAGCAACTTTAGATTTCTCTACTAACCCTCATTAATACTTAATGTGCATGATAAATAATATGTAGGCTGTGTCAGCTGCTTCTTTGAGTCATAATGTTTTGATGTTAGGTACCACATGCACAGTTATTTTGTTAATTAAGCTGCATCAGGATACACAATATGAGTAAAAGTCAGAAATGAAAACCTGTTGATTTAATAAAAAATAAACTACACCAAACTCACATTGTGTATGTTTTTGTGATGTAAAGGTTTTGTCATTTTCACAGTTAGGCACATCTGCACTGATATTTTTAACACAACAAACAAACACACCAAAATATGTTCACTTAAAGTGGTTGAGTGGAAGGAAAAGAAAGGATGGGTATTTAAAGGCATTAAACAGTAAGTAGTGATGTAAATAGGTTGGATTTGAAGCATTCATAAAAGACTGATTTTTGTTACATGTGACATCAACTATACAAATTAAAACTATTTAAAAAAAAATAAAGATGACTTTAAGTGTGGATATTTATCAAAAATAAACCCAGTGTGGCTTTTTTTCGTGAACACATGTTATTCCTGTCATACATGTGAAATAATGCTTGTTTAAACTCCTGCCCAGCGTCGCAGTGGAGCTGACTCGGGCAGAACAGTCTTTGTGTTGTTTACTCCTTTAACATGGATGCTCTGCAGGTTTAAACATGGCAGCAGCAGCGTTCACTCCACTCTCAACTTCCTGAGACAGAGACGCGAGGGGGGGGGGGGGTAGCAGAAATGCCCCTCAGCAGGACGAACATCCACCCACACCTGCCCCTGTACACTTTCTACCTCGTCACATGAGCACAAAGAGCTCTGCTGGGTTAGTTTCTCCTCACAAATCTGCCCCTTCTCCCCCATTTCTGTCAGTCTGACTCTGGCCCCGCCCCATCTTCCTCCTCCCGCCCTCTGGCCGCAAGCCAAGCTGCGATTGGTCCAGACTGCTTGCAAATAAAAACGGGAGCATGGTTGATGGAGGAAAGCCAATCAGGAGTTGCAAAGGAAAAGCGACAAGAAGGAGAACCAATGAGCGTGAAGGAGGTAGCGGAGGTGGCGGGGCCGCCCCGGCAGTAAGCGTGATGGGAGATGAAAGAGCGGGGATGGCAGCCGGTAACGTCTGAATCCACCGAGAACTCCGGACCCTGAGCTGCACGCGGACTTCAGCTTGTCTCAGACCGACGCTGTGACGCGTCTCTGAGGCGCAGCACCGCGGAGGAGCCGACCCTAGCACCACGGACAGAGGCAGCCGCGTGGGAGGGACTACTTCTTCATGTGCTCTAAGTGTGAGGAGGTTCCGCTCACTGGTCCTCACACAGGCCGCAGAGAAGCCGCAGCACGGAACTGTAACACGGACCTGCCTCTGTCTGCACTTCCGGTCTCCACCAGAGTTGCTCTGAGGGGTCAACAGTCAACTGGGTTTATGACCAAAGGTGGCAGAAACAACAGACACATATTCAGATTTTCTACCGAACTAAAATAATTTTCTGTAATTATAAGCACCGTCTCCAGTTTGATTTGTTTTCCCCCATTATTTTCAACTTTTTCATAGCAGAGACCACAGGTCAAAGTCTAAGTCCTACACATGACAGTTGTTTACAATTAGTTTGTATTACTTATTAATACATTATTCATTCAAAATGCACTCTAAATTAAACTGCTGTGTGAGCTTTAAATAAAGTTCATATTTGGGGATAAAACAGTTGTCTTTGAAAAGTTTGTCCAGTTTATCTGGACAAAAGGCCATAAGAAAGTGACTCTGATTTTTTTATAGCTTTGATGAGGGTATGGCAGCATTTCCATCCAGAGCTGGATTAGTTTTAGAGCACTTATGGTGGGCACGTCAGATCACTGAAGTCAGTCCATCACAAAGATTCCGTGTGTGAAAGTGATGTCACGCTCCCTGCAGCACTCGGAGTCCTGTCACTTACTGATGGAGAGGCCTGCTCATCAGTATGTGCAGGTGTTGCAGCTGACCTCATTTTATTTCATTTCATTTTATTTCTTTTTGGTGGGAGAGTGTGCATACTTGTCACAAAATCATACTTCCTACTGAAGAACAAAATCATGCTGACTCGTGATGATTCGTTTCCATGAACACAAAGACGTAAATGAGTTGTTCACAGTGACACATGCTGATGTTTACAGAGGGGAAAGGAGAAACAAAGAAAGAAAGAAAATAAATCTTCCTCCAGTGTTTAACAAACTGAACCAGAGCAAAATACAGCAGTCATCACTGAAATACACCAGCAAGAACTAAAACAGGACAGGAGATGTTTCCCATCGTAACCACAGAGTCTAGAGGTATTTTGACAATAATTAAAAAGCAGGTGTATATAGTGTCTGATGGTCCATGAAGTAAACAGAGTAGAAGCACCACACCCTTGTGCCGAGCTCAGCGGTGGGGGGGGGGGAGTCTGGTCCTCTAACTGGAACCTGTTCTTCGGCTATCGTCACTATCGCCGTTAGCATGCACTTGAAGTGTGTAACTGTAAAGGTTAAACTTTCTGTTAGATTTTATTAGCTGCCTCTAAAAATAAACAAGTTAAAATAAATAAATAATAATCACTTTTAGACCCACAAATTTAATACTACAAAAGATTGAAAGATTGGTGGCATATGTGTGTGTGTCATTTTTTACATTTGAATATTTTCAATTATAACGTTATTTTTTTCCACATTGACTGGCACTTTACAACAAATACAAATAAAACATATGTTAATTTTTGGAAGAAGGTAAGTATAAATTCTGATCTATAAAATGGTGCATTTTTTACCGCTTAAACGTTTTTATTTATAATATTAAGTATTGGCAAATAAAACTTAAATAATAGTTTTGGTATGAGTTTTCAAACAAAGTAAAGCCAACAAAAATATCTGTCCTGAGACCAGGTGGAGCTCAGACAAGTTTTAATCGGATTTACTGAAAGCTCTCCACCTGTAACAGTCACAGGCAGCATGCAAAATATATGCAGAGCATCACACACTTCTCCAAAAATACTCTGTTTTTGTTGGTTATAATGATGATGATATTCTTACAAAATAAATAGTGTTTAGAAAAAATAATATAATTCGCAAGGCGCCTCCCTCAGACACATTTACTAAGCCCACCTGCTACCTCAGGTATCAGTGGGCTGGTTCAGTGTCAGCAGTGTGGGTGTGGGGAGTTGTGAGTGGGTGTGACCCAGAGGTGTCATCTGTGTGGCCTGGCAGCAGGTGAGTTCACATATGTGCAAAGAGTGAATGTTGGCTAATTAACACAAACACATTATTTTCTGTTAGAAATGAAGTAAGCTAGCTAATGCTAGGATACCAGTAAATACTCTTTTCTCTTTTTTAAAACCTCACCTCACCTTTTAATAGAGCCATCCTACCGTTTTACCACTCAGCATCACCTAAGAGCGCACCTGGACCAAACCAAATGAGGAGGGAGGAGGCGGGGTAAGGGGCTGAGTTGTTTTTTATTTTTTGCTGCCAAAAACAAAAGAAAACTAATGCTGGGAAACACACGTGTTTATAAAACAAGCAAACATTATTTTATGGCGATAGGTTAAAAATTTTCATTTAAAAAAGGCTAGTTTATGTTTTGTAGGGCCCCTGTCAGTCATGGGCCCTTACAGTCATCATCACTTTCTGACGTTATTAAGAGGCAAAAAGAGTTTGGGCAGTATTTTTTCTCCTGGATGAGGTAGATTAGACTTGGTGTGGGTTCACGTGTTTCTGTCTGCAAGCCTTTAAAGGAGAATGTGGTGGCAGTTAAGAAAAGGAAGCAGTCTGAAGTTTGCTCTGTGCTTTAACGCAAAGTTTTTGTGCTGCTAAAAGCAAGACGTCATAATGATGTAGATGTTGGATTTGTTGTGGGCCTGTTCCAGTTTACCTGACGGTTCAGGATATTTTTTTAAAGCATAAGTAGATTTGAAATGTAAAAGCTAGCAGCTGCTTGTATAGCTCGCTAATGCCCTGTCAGTTTCCCATCAAAGTCCACAGGTTTATCCACAATAACCAGAAAATGCTGCTGATCTTTCAGGGTGACAAGCTCTAGACTGTTTTTTTAACAGAACACAAACTCAGCAGAAACTTTAGATTCCAGTTGTTCCACGTCAAACCGAGTTCAGCTTCCTTCCCCAGACAATAGCCAAGACATTATAGTAGATGTTAATAGATGACACTTTTTTAGGTATTAAATTGTGCAAATATTTAGACTTCACTGGGCAAGTACAGAACACCTTGCTTGCCCTGACAAAATGATATTGCTTTTTTGTGACTTTTACCTACTTTTACTTCAGCCAGCAAAACCAGCTGCTTCTTCTACACACATGAAAGTTTCTGCTGGGCTTTAACTACACTCCTGACATCTGTTGGAGTTTTTGCCAGTCTAACTGTCCAATCAGCATGAGCATGAGTATCTATGGGGAAAATTAGCTTCACTGTGAGAGAAACTAAACCTTGAATGTCGTACTACAGTTTACGTCAGACACATTATCAATGCTAGATTTTTAACCCTCAGATGGTCATCGTCAAAAAAGGGACCCTTTTGGGTCCCCTTGGATTTTTGATTCTCAATATATCAGTCATTTTAAAGACTAGTTGCATGAAACTTGGCCAGGAGTTGCATTTTAGCATTATTTTTAAAATTCATTGATCCCCTCTATGGTGTTGTGTATAGTAAAGGAGATTCACACGGGGCGGTCGTGGCTCAAGAGTTGGGAGGTCGCCTTGTAATCGGAAGGTTGCCGGTTCGAGCCCCGGCTTGGACAGTCTCGGTCGTTGTGTCCTTGGGCAAGACACTTCACCCGTTGCCTACTGGTGGTGGTCAGAGGGCCCGGTGGCGCCAGTGTCCGGCAGCCTCGCCTCTGTCAGTGCGCCCCAGGGTGGCTGTGGCTACAATGTAGCTTGCCATCACCAGTGTATGAATGTGTGCGTGAATGGGTGGATGACTGGATATGTAAAGCGCTTTGGGGTCCTTAGGGACTAGTAAAGTGCTATATAAATACAGGCCATTTACCATAAGTGGTCTGTGGTCGTCGTACCATTTTGGGTCCCATTGACTCCCTTTATAATCACATATTTTCGATATACTGTAATCCTGACATGTGATAATTTTTTTCTCGTGAATACCTAATGGATCTAAGCCTCAGGCTTCAAAATAAAGGAAAAATATGTTTTGGATCCAATGAGCACAATATTAGGTACAGCACCACCATAGACATTTTCAGTGGTTTTGAATGCAGGACATGGTTATCTTATTATGCAAAATACATGACAATAAAACAGCTGACCACCATAAAATAGTCTCGATGTAGTGGAACTGATATAAGAGAGTGGTGTGAATGTGATTGAGAATATATTTATAATATATATTACGGGTTCCCCCCCCCCCCCAAAAAATAAATAAATAAAAAATAAACAGGGGTCTTTATGACAATAAAGCTATAAAAACATAAAAAATATTTACAAATTTATGAAAAACTTTATATCTGTGGTTAGGTCTGAAGTTGTTTAAAAGATCTGATGTGAAAAAAAATGAAAAAACAATTCATAAAATTCATTGCTATATCACCTTTTGGATGGGGACCATTTTGGGTCCCAAGTGATACCAATGGAAGTATATTGCAAAAACTCTTATTGCTCCAAAAATAATAATGCATCCAAATCAATTCTATTCTGAATTCTTTACCTATCCAAGGCTCTAATAACCTCATGCCAAGTAGTTCCATTTGCAACTCATTTTTTGAAAATATTGCATATTATGGTTTTTTACCCCCCAAAATATAAACAGGGGTCTTTATGACAATAAAGCCATAAAAACCTAAAAAAAATGTAAAAAAATTAAGAAAAACTTTATATCAGTGGATAGGTCTGAAGTTGTTTAAAAGATCTGATGTGAAAAAAAATGAAAAAAAAATTCATAAAATCCATTGCTATATCACCTTTTGGATGGGGACCATTTTGGGTCCCGAGGACCATAAAAGGGTGTAAATTTGAAAAACTCTTATTGCTCCAAAAATAATAATGCATCCAAATCAATTCTATTCTGAATTCTTTACCTATCCAAGGCTCTAATAACCTCATGCCAAGTAGTTCCATTTGCAACTCATTTTTTGAAAATATTGCATATTATGGTTTTTTACCCCCCAAAATATAAACAGGGGTCTTTATGACAATAAAGCCATAAAAACCTAAAAAAAATGTAAAAAAATTAAGAAAAACTTTATATCAGTGGATAGGTCTGAAGTTGTTTAAAAGATCTGATGTGAAAAAAAATGAAAAAAAAATTCATAAAATCCATTGCTATATCACCTTTTGGATGGGGACCATTTTGGGTCCCGAGGACCATAAAAGGGTGTAAATTTGAAAAACTCTTATTGCTCCAAAAATAATAATGCATCCAAATCAATTCTGTTATGAATTTTTTACCTATCCAAGGCTCTAATAACCTCATGCCAAGTAGTTCCATTTGCAACTCATTTTTTGAAAATATTGCATATTATGGTTTTTTACCCCCCAAAATATAAACAGGGGTCTTTATGACAATAAAGCCATAAAAACCTAAAAAAAATGTAAAAAAATTAAGAAAAACTTTATATCAGTGGATAGGTCTGAAGTTGTTTAAAAGATCTGATGTGAAAAAAAATGAAAAATTAATTCATATATGATATTGCTATATCACCTTTTGGATGGGGACCATTTTGGGTCCCGAGTGATACCAATGGAAGTATATTGTAAAAACTCTTATTGCTCCAAAAATAATAATGCATCCAAATCAATTCTATTCTGAATTCTTTACCTATCCAAGGCTCTAATAACCTCATGCCAAGTAGTTCCATTTGCAACTCATTTTTTAAAAATATTGCATATTATGGTTTTTTACCCCCCAAAAAACAGGGGTTTTTATGACAATAAAGCCATAAAAACCTAAAAAATATGAAAAAAATTATGAAAAACTTTATATCAGTGGATAGGTCTGAAGTTGTTTAAAAGATCTGATGTGAAAAAAACTGGAAAAAAAATTCATAAAATCCATTGCTATATCACCTTTTGGATGGGGACCATTTTGGGTCCCGAGGACCATAAAAGGGTGTAAATTTGAAAAACTCTTATTGCTCCAAAAATAATAAAGTATCCAAATCAATTCTGTTATGAATTTTTTACCTATCCAAGGCTCTAATAACCTCATGCCAAGTAGTTCCATTTGCAACTCATTTTTTAAAAATATTGCATATTATGATTTTTTACCCCCCAAAAAACAGGGGTTTTTATGACAATAAAGCCATAAAAACCTACAAAATATGAAAAAAATTGTGAAAAACTTTATATCAGTGGATAGGTCTGAAGTTGTTTAAAAGATCTGATGTGAAAAAAAATGAAAAAAAAATTCATAAAATCCATTGCTATATCACCTTTTGGATGGGGACCATTTTGGGTCCCGAGGACCATAAAAGGGTGTAAATTTTGACGTCCATCCAAGGGTTAACCCTCCTGCTTTCTTGGGACCGTTTTCGGCCATTTTCATGTTTTAAATGCCTGCCATTTCCACTGTGTTCAGTGGAATATAACCAAACTTGCCAAAGGATAGTTTTTTTCTGTCAATTTTAATATTTCAGTGTGAATTTCTTAAATCAGCCTAAAATGGCTGAGCAGCAAAAATCCTCACACCCGTAACCCTGGGGACCGTTTTCGGCCCATTGACTTCCATTATAAACGCTATTTTTCACTGCAAAATTATTACCGTTAAAGTAATCGTCATGATTTCTGTTTCAGTTTCGTTTTGAACTAGGGGCCTTAGAATTGTAATTTTTTTTATTTGTCCACCAGGTGGCGCCCTTGGTTCACATTTGACGCCTGCTCGAAAGTACACCTTTCCAGCGGGCTGCTGGAGACAGACCCGCGGGAGAGGGAGACGCATTCCCGGCGTGCAGCAGTAGCTTGGCCCGCTGCTCGGGCGGGACCATTTTCTCCCCTTAGGGATGTTAGAGGGTGCATTTTTTTTTTTAATCAACAGGAAATGACGTATTTGTTGTCACGTGGTATCGGACGTGTTTGCTGGAGACACGAGAACCAGCCATTTTGCCCGGGGCTGCTCGAGATAGACCCCGTGGGAGAGGCACTAATCCCGGCGTAGCAGCAGCAGCTTGGCCGCCTGGGGACCATTTTCTGCTCCTGCAAAAAAAAATAAAAGTAGATCGAAATGAATGTTGGTGCCAATCTTTTGTCCATCTAAAGGCCTAATTATAATAACAATCAAATATTACTTCAAATGTTTTTTTTTTTAAATATTTAGTTTTTTGGTTTTTGGGGCTAAAAACACAGGGCGCTCATGTAATACAACTGGGATTTAAAGGGTTAAGAACCAAGTTCTTCATGTTGCCAGCCTCAAATGCATGCTTAAGAGTGCACATTTCATACAGAACACACC